>NC_090649.1:321638498-324038498 GCF_040937935.1 Hyperolius riggenbachi | reverse complement strand
CCGTTGTACTTGGCGAAATAAATGATTCTGATTCTGATTCTGATTTTCAGGTGTCTGCTGCCCACATTATGATTTTCAGGTGTCTGCTGCCCACATTACGATTTTCTGGTCACTGCTGCCCACATTACGATTTTCTGGTCACTGCTGCCCACATTGCAATTTTCTGGACTCTGCTGCCCACATTGGGATTTTCAGGTGTCTGCTGCCCACATTACGATTTTCAGGTGTCTGCTGCCCACGTTGCGATTTTCAGGTGTCTGCTGCCCACATTGGGATTTTCTGGTGACTGCTGCCCACATTACGATTTTCAGGTGTCTGCTGCCCACATTACGATTTTCAGGTGTCTGCTGCCCACATTGCGATTTTCAGGTGTCTGCTGCCCACATTACGATTTTCAGGTGTCTGCTGCCCACATTGCGATTTTCAGGTGTCTGCTGCCCACATTGTGATTTTCAGGTGCCTGCTGCCCACATTACGATTTTCAGGTGTCTGTTGCCCACATTACGATTTTCTGGTGTCTGCTGCCCACATTGCGATTTTCTGGTGTCTGCTGCCCACATTACGATTTTCAGGTGTCTGCTGCACACATTACGATTTTCTGGTCACTGCTGCCCACATTGCGATTTTCAGGTGTCTGCTGCCCACATTATGATTTTCAGGTGTCTGCGGCCCACATTACGATTTTCAGGTGTCTGCTGCCCACATTACGATTTTCTGGTGTCTGCTGCCCACGTTGCGATTTTCAGGTGTCTGCTGCCTACATTACGATTTTCAGGTGTCTGCTGCCCACATTACGATTTTCTGGTGTCTGCTGCCCACATTACGATTTTCTGGTGACTGCTGCCCACATTGCGATTTTCTGGTGCCTGCTGCCCACATTGTGATTTTCTGGTGACTGCTGCCCACTTTACGATTATTTTCTGGTGACTCCTGCCCACATTACGATTATTTTCTGATGACTGCTGGCTGCTGCCCACATTACGATTATTTTCTGATGGCTGCTGCCCACATTACGATTATTTTCTGATGACTGCTGCCCACATTAAGATTTTTTTCTGGTGACTGCTGCCCACTTTACGATTATTTTATGGTGAAATGCTGCCCACTTTACAATTATTTTATGGTGAAATGCTGCCCACTTTACGATCATTTTATGGTGAAATGCTGCCCTATTTACTATTCATTTCTGGTGAAATGCTGCCCATTTTACGATTCATTTCTGGTGAAATGCTGCCCAATTTACGATTCATTTCTGGTAAAACATTGCTGCACTAGGATTATTTTCTAGTGAAACATTGCTGCATTAGGATTATTTTCTAGTGAAACATTGCTGCATTAGGATTATTTTATAGTGAAACGCTGCCCCATTACGATTATTTGGTGCCTATGGGGAGGGCCCCATCCTCATTTTCGCAGAGGGATCCAGTGATTTCTAGTTATGCCCCTGGGGGAGGGTCTCTCTGACTGGCGGTATGAGAGCGGGGGTACGAGGGGGGGCGGCGCAGAGATACATTACCTTTCTCGGCGGCGGTGATGGCGTCCCAGGTCTCCATGGCTAGTTGGCTACCTTTCATCCTGGCTCTAACGTGACGTCACCACGCCATCCAGCCGCAGCGGCCACGCTCCCCCCCCCCTGAAGGCCATTGGACATCAGAGTATGCGTCCATGGAGAGAGAAGTACTGCTGCTGGATGAGCTGGAGTCTGGATAAGGCAAGTGCAGCCAGGGCTCACTGAGAGGCAGGGCGGGGGGGGGGATATTTGGAAGCCAGCCAGCCATTCCATGATCCACGATATGTGAGAGGGAGAGAGGGGGGGTTCATCTGGCTATATATACAGGGGGGATCTGACTATATACACTGGCTATATGCAGGGGGATCTGACTATATACACTGGCTATATGCAGGGGGATCTGGCTATATACACTGGCTATATGCAGGGGATCTGGCTATATACACTGGCTATATGCAGGGGGATCTGGCTATATACACTGGCTATATGCAGGGAGATCTGGCTATATACACTGGCTATATGCAGGGGGATCTGGCTATATACACTGGCTATATGCAGGGTGATCTGGCTATATGCACTGGCTATATTCAGGGGGATCTGGCTATACACACTGGCTATATGCAGGTGGATCTGGCTATACACACTGGCTATATGCAGGGGGATCTGGCTATATACACTGGCTGTATGCAGGGGGATCTGGCTATATACACTGGCTATATGCAGGGGGAGGCATCTGGCTACATACTGTGGGTATATGGGTATATACAGGGGGGGATCTCTAGCTATATATACAGGGGATCTGACTATATACACTGGCTACATATACAAGGGGGATCTGGCGAAATACAAGGGGGAATGTACTGAACGGGTAGTTATCTGGCTATATACTATAAATGGGGATCATGTGGTTACTTAACCTAACTGGGGGGGGGGGCCTCATCTGGCTACCTGTGTGATAAATGGGGTCATCTGGTCACCTATACTAAAGAGGGGTGGGGTAATTTTGTTATCCATAATAAAGGGGGGTTATCTGGCTACTTAATCACTGCCACATTATATATATTTTGGTGAAACACTACTGCATCATGTGTATTTTGTAGAGAAACACTGCGCATTGTGTGTATTTTGTGGAGAAATGCTGTGCATCATGTGGATTTTGTGGGCAAACGCATGCGTGGTAGTGTGCGGCTTGCCAAAAGAGACCTATCAGGAATCCCCCCCTTGAAAATCCTGGATTTGCCCCTGAGGCTAATGGTGTTAGAAGTGCTCTGCAAGTTGGTTCTAATTAAGAACTATTCATCTTTCTAAGTTAGGTTAGGTTAGTAATGAGAAGTAAATTCTTTATTCCTCTAAAAGTAAATATGACAAATATCACAATGCAACAACTAACAATAGCACCATCTTCATTCTATCCCGGTATTTTCCTGGTTCATTCCCAGCTTGTATCATCTGTTTAATGCAGTCAGTGGTTTCACGTATTGACTGCTTGGGCCAAGCTCACTGATAAATAGATTTCCATCATTACATTTAGCTGTCTTTAAGATACTAGCATGTCACCTTTAGTATGTATAGTATATGCTGTCACTATGTACTTATACCGCTCTCCACAAACTCTCTCCCCTGTACATCTCCTCACTAATTTCCAGATACCAACCCAATCGTAATCTCAGATCTTCACATGACCTGCTGTTGTCATCCTCTAGAATTACCTCCTCACATTCATGTTTGCAAGATTTTGCATGCGCTTCACCCCTCCTCTGGAATGCCTTCCCACCCTCCTCAGGAATGCCTTCCCACAACAGATCCATCACTTGCCAACCTTTGTTACCTTTAAACGGTCACTAAAAACTCACTTGTTCTGACAAGCATATGCGCTACCTTAGGCCACTTCCCTTTGTCCTAAGACCAAATTGCACTCCTACTAGATGTCCTAAAACACAATGGGCCCGATGCAATTCACTTTTTCTCCCAAGTTTTCTCCTAGGTGATATTTTCACATTAAAAATAAAATGATTTTGACTTTACTTTTTCAACTACTTTTTTTGTACTTTTTCAATTGCAGAGTGCAAAAGGTATTTTAAACAGAACCTGATAAATTATCTCCCAGGAGAAAACTTAGGAGAAAAAGTGAATTGGATCGGGGCCAATGCCTCTATATGTCTGTTCTGTACTACCCCACCTCTTGTTCCGCCCCTCCCCCCCATTCCTGTAGATTGTAATCTCGCAAGGGCAGGGCTCTCTCCCCCTTTTGTGTACTGGAAATCATTATGCATTTTATTCATCATGTTACTTTTATCACTGTCATTACTAATGCTGTATCTTGTGTCCTGTATTTTATATCTTTTTTGTATTTTGTCACCAATTATGTATTTTCTATAATGGTGTACACCATTGTCTGTATTATTATGTACCCCATGTTCATTTCTTACTTTGTACAGCGCCACAGAATATGTTGGCGCTTTATAAATCAATGATAATAATACCGCTAATAATCGAACTGTAATGTGCAAAATGATCTCTGTTTGAAAAATATTTAAATGTTTAATGTTTTAAACATGTTTCCAGTGTTTCTGAACACTGCCCCCGAATGCAAATTGTTCATTTTCACTCCTTTTCATCTTTGCTCAGATATTATTAGCACTCCAAACTAAAAAAAAAAGTATGAAACTATAGACCAAGCTGTTAACATTTGCAGTGGCATGCCAATATCTTAAAACAGAGCAAAAATCAATAGCTACTGTATGCTAAATTATTAAAGTGAACATTAAACTAGAGGTGCGTGGAGGCTGCCATATTGGTTTTCCTTTCAAACAATCCCAGTTGTCTGGCTATTCTGCTGATCTCTTTGACTGCGGTAGGGTCTGAATCACACACCAGTATGCAGCTAATCTTGTCAGATTTTTGGCAGAAACATCTGATCTGCATGCTTGTTCAGTGTCTATGGCTAAAGGTATGAAAGGCAGAGGGTCAGCAGGATAGCCCAGCAACTTGTATTGTTTTATTCTTTCTGGCGCCTCTGTTTATCTTGTATCAGTCTGGTTGTTGTCCGCCCTTGGTGGAGGGGTGTAACCTCTTACTTGCTACTACAGAAAGCGACTGCTTAACTCGATCTGCCATGGATACCCTATACCGATAGTGGTGTGTTGCGTAATGATCTATCTCTGAATTGCTATGAGGATACCCACAGTGGACATGGAGTGGGAGGTCGCCATGAGCAAAAAGTACATGTGGTGATAATACTGTGAGTCAGGGTTACTATCATAAAGGATGAACGTGTTAGTCATTTTTGGAGAGGGTGTTGGGCTCTTTGCACGAGGTGACAGCGGGTGACCCATTGACAATGGGTGGTGGTTACACTGTGTTACAACAGTCTGCACTATGATGTTGTTTTGGTTTGATTTTGAGGAAAAGTGGATTTAAAGAAGACAGGAAGAAAACGGTCATACGTGGTCTACAGAGAACTGATTTCCTTCTTGGGTGATAAGTATTGTATGGACATTTGGGCAGCGAACTGTGAACCTTCTTTTGTATGTAAGTGTTTACAAAGTATTTTTACTTGCACTCCTGAATTGGAATAATGGAGCTTACTTATTCAGTAGCATTTTTTTATATATTCTTTCCAAAAGCAACCCATTGAAATTTACAAGCCGTGTCATTCATTTGTAAATGAAAATGTTAAATATAAGCATCTTTTTTTCCTTTTGTAAACTATATGACAGCTATTCTTAGTTATAGTTTGTATAGCTTACAAAACTCACAGAAATCACACTGAATAATCACGTACAATAGTATTTCTAAGCACATATTTATTGCTTTCCATAACCAAGCATCAAGAGTGGAAAGTTAAAACTTGACAGAAAAAAAAGCTGTTAATGACTTTGAGCTTTCTATCATAAATCCAAAATGCCTCACTTAGATATAGCAAGAAGTGTTTACTGATGGCTAACACGGTACAATCCCCTACTGTCACTTAGATATGACTCTTTACTCACCTAAGCTTTTTGTCCATAAAAACAATAAATCATTTTTCTTAAATCCAATATAGCTTTGTTATGTATAATGTTGTTTTTGGCTTCCATACAATCTGGTGTCAGCATTCAGCATAGTTTTATAGATTATTTTTAAAATGTAAAAAATCACCTTAAAGGTTTTGTTCAATAATACATTAGATCAAATAGGAACACATATCCAGAGAATGTTGCATGTTAATTTGAAGTGTCAGGTACAGATTTTTGGGCAATGAAAAATATGGCTTTGTTAGAGGATTTTGTTTATAGACTGCAGGTAGCAGCTGATCTCCTAATGTCTGGCTATAATGGAACCGATTCAATTCCAAGTAAAAAATGAAATTGTGTGTACATGCATTTTTTTTGCTGCATTACACACATTGGTGGTTTATAGTGCAGACAGTGAAGGACCTATAGACTCAATGTTCTTAAAGGAACCCATGAGATCATAACACTTAAATACTAACATTGTAATGGATATCGGAGGGAATCAATAACAAAAATCTATTTTTTTTCATTAAAGAACTTTCTTGCAATGTACCAGTGTACATGTATCTCTTTGTGGAAAAGGACTCCAGTCACATCATCAGCATAGTTGACAACCTTTAAACATTATCAGACATCAAAACTCCACACAACATATTAATAGTGAAACCATATGGTCACCCTGCACCTCATTGCACTCATTAACACACTTAGAAAGGTCCATTCAACTCAACTAGCAAGAAGCTATTAAACCCCTCCAGCCATTCTCCTCTAGCTATTGAGAAGTAACAGAAAATATTTGTTGTTGACTCGATTAAAAGCTTTGCAGTGATTCAATGTCAGCAGATATGTTCCCCAAGAGCTGTGCATTTCTCTACAACCGCAGGGGGACACAGACCTGGCGCCCACTTAACCTGCCTTGACACCTGGCTGCAACATGACTGTAAGTGCCTTTTTTCTTACAAATAAAGAACCCTAACTGCAGTGCTGGTCTTGCCTCCTCTCTCCATATATGCAAATTTCTCTACAACCTCCTGGATCAATTAAAAAGCTGAAAGGGCCCTTTTCCACCAGCGCGTTTGCGCTGGCTGAATCGCAAAGACGCAAACCGCTACCGATTTTACAATCGCTACGGTTTGCTTTTTAACATAGGAATCGCGGTAGGTCATTTCCACTACCGCGATTCGTTTTTTACGGGAACGCGACCGCGCGGCGGAGCGATATTTGCCGCGATTTTGCTATGCAGTGCATAGCATAACAAAATTGCGGCCGCAAACGTCGGGGAATCGCCGGTAATTGCGTTTCAGCAATCGCTAGCGTTCAGCGTGAACGCTAGCGATTGCTAGTGGAAAAGGGCCCAAAAGGTGTTTTGGCCCTGGTCAGAGTAATACTGATGATGTGAGTAAAATTTGCCACCTGGAAAAATCATTTAAGAATTTTTTTCCATAATTCTTTAGAAAAACGTTTTCACAATTTACAGGATCTCTGACCTGGACTTTTTCAGTGATTCTAAAGTATATCTGAGTCATTTAATACTCTTAAAGGGAACCTAAAGCTACACGAAGGTCCCCAGTTTAACTACCTGGGGCTTCTTCTAGCTCTCTGTAGTCTTCCTGGTCCCTGACTGTCTTCTTGGAGCACAACTGAGGCATGCCCGGCCCAGGGCCATGCATTCGCAGTCACCCATGACTGAGTTGACCAGGTTTTGGAGAGGGACAGAAGCTGAATGGAGCTGTGTGGAAGAATTTTGAAGCACCAGGATGAATAGAGGTAGCTGGAAGAAGCCCCAGGTAAGTTAACTGGGTACCATAGTGTTGATTTAGGTACAAGTTAACTGCAACGCTTACCTGTAGTTTGCATTTTGGATTCGGGAGTATGTATTTTGGAGAAAGTTTAGGAGAGAGTCTTTACCAATAATCACATTGGCGACACAGTGGCATAGTGGATAGCTTTCTTGCCTTGCAGAAGTATGCAGAAATGCTTAGTCAACATTCTTTTATAGGGAATACAATCAATAAGGCTTGGCATCCAGAGATGATTCAGTTAAGTAGCACCATCCTTTTCTGTGTTTCTATATTGAGTACGTAACTAAGGACCTCACAAATTGATCTGTAAAGCAGGTGGTCATATGTTTAACAAAAATGCAAGGCACCCTCATTGCTCTCCTTTATAGTGCTGTCCCATTCAACCATGCTAAAAGCAGGCAGTTTAGCAACCCATGGAAAAGAGACCTAAGACAAGTTTGCAGCTGCATCAGGCTTATGAAATGCAAGAGCTCATATCAGATAAAGACAAGCACTGACACTGGTGTCTAGGATAAAATAAACATACCTTATGCCTGGAGAACACTTGTTATTTGGATGGATATGAAATGAGGAGAATCACCTCCAGGGTAACACAATACAAATACAAGCTAAAAATATTGGGTAGAGTTCTGCTTTAACTTTTTTGTTGTGTTTTATATTTGAGAATAACTTTTTGTAAAATGCAAAGCATGTGGTATTGCTACTAGCTGGGGGTGGGGCACATTGTTTTTCTTGATGAAATCTCTCAGTGGAATGCTTTTAGAGAAAACATATGCTCAGAATTTCTAAGTAATTGCAATATCACTAAAAGCTTTACAATGAAATTATGGAGAGTAAATGTTACAGAAATTAGATTTTTGTTGATCTAATCATGTCAACTTTATTCTAATATATGTGATTTATTCTGAATTCTTCTGCAATACAATGTCAAAATCCGTTCTGATTCAAACGTAAATAAATACTTCAGGCAGGGTTTTTTTTTTTTTTGCCTTTTTTCTTACTGTGGAATTTATATAAATGTTCTTTAAGCCTATAAATATTTTAAGTATGACACATTCTTTCAACACTATGAATACTTTAAGACATCAGCAAAATGGACTAACTCATTAAAAAGCTATTTTTATTGCTATTTGTACATTCTTATATAATATTTGCCAAAGTATTGAAGGTAAAGTTATGCTATTTAGTCCTGCCTTTAGCAATATAAAACAATTTCATAAAGATGGGCACATTATAATTATTTCCATAGATCTTTCTCTTGACTTTTGAAAAAAAAAATACATAGACAATGACCAATGTGACCACGTTATACAACATGTCAGTTTATGTTTATACTTCTTGTTCCATTTTCACTGCTGATAAAACATACCATACTTTTCGTAAATATAAGATAAATTTTTTCTCCACAAAACTTGGGGGGAAAAGTGGGTACTTTTTCTATTCCAAAGATACGGAATAAAGCTATGCAGGGGCTACCGGTATACTATACCTACTTCTGCTGCCACAATCCTCTCCCCCTGGCTCTGGGTCCTGCTTCTTACTACTGCACTGTGTCCCCCCCTTCACCTGCAGGCCCCCTCACAATGCAGACCCAAATACCCCCTTACCACCCATCGCACAATCCTCATCAGAGCCAAACTAGTACACTGGGAGCACGCATTGAACAATGCACTCGCTGAGGCTATTAACCTAAAGGAGGCAATCTGGGATCATGTTGACCACCTCATGAGTAACTGCACACAAGGTCACAGAATTAAAGGAATACTATTAAAGTATCTCAATTTCTGGAAGCAGCTTTAACCAATATGACAATATGAGTCAGAACGAACACAGCATATGCTTCTGCTGTGCAGTGTGTCTTTTTTTAATATACCTTGCAGACAGCGTCCCCTGAACAAACTGACGGCGATGGGTTTTTGGGGCAGACCATTATGCTAGAGGTGATGCCTCTTGCCGAGTGCAGCTGTGGATTATACTGTTTTATGCTCCTCAACATCAGTGCAAGTTATGCAGCATGTTACTATGAGGAGGGAGAGACAACAGCTCTCCCTCCCTCTCACTCCAAGTCTGCCCGGCCAATAACATCATGCTTACTTGTCCCCTTCTGTTTGCGTGTGAAGGGAATCGTCAGGAGTTTCCCTTCACACTAGTGAAGCCCGGTTCATGAGGGATTGGCTCATTTGAGCCGGTTCTTTCCTGTGAGTCGAGTGATCCGACTCATCACACTGAACCGAATCAGTTCAGTGGATGAGAAAGGATTCCTTTCTCATCCACTCCACTGGACTGATTCGGTTTGTTCAGGGGACGCTGTCTGCAAGGTATATTAAAAAAAGACACACTGCACAGCAGAAGCATATGCTGTGTTCGTTCTGACTCATATTGCCATATTGATTAATGCTGCTTCCAGAAACTGAGATACTTTAGTAGTATTCCTTTAAGCGCCATAGAGGGAAGCGGGTAGGAGCACTGGTGAAATTGAAAAAGAAAGGGATGTGGACTCCCATTCCATACATTCTCCTAGCCATTGTCCGCTCCCTTCCCAACAAGCTAGACGAAATACAGTTACTGAGCCACAAGCCCTCGATCGAATACAGCACGAAAATATCCCAGGTCACTCTCTGCACCTACCAGGCTTCAAACTCCTTTGCACGGACAGAGACTACACCTCATCTGGTAAGAAGAGGGGATGAGGGGTCTGTTTCTACATCAGCTCCAAGTAGTGTTGCGAGTTCACCACCCTGACCAAAAGCTGCTCAACAGACCTTAAGGTCCTCCTAATCAACTGCAGACCATACTACTTACCTACAGAATTTGCCTCCTTGGTACTAGCAGGGGTCTACATCCCCCCCCCCCCCCATGCAGACGTCAAGAATTCCACACGCACCCAAAGCAATACCATCTCGAAATGCGAAATAGTCTTGACAGACTTCCATTTCATCATCATGGGTGACTTCAACCAAGCCAACCTACACTCAGAGATTCAACACTGCACATCACATGCCCAACCAGGAACCAGAACACTCTGGACCATTGCTACACCAACCTCAAGGGCGCTTACAAGGATGTCCCTCGAACAGCCCTCGGCAACTCAGACCATTGCCTCGTCCAACTGATTCTTACCTACAGAAGGCAACTTGAGAACTCCAAGCCAGTCCTTAAAGAGAACCTGAACTGAAAATAAAAAGTCTAAATAACCATACACAAGTCATACTTACCTCCTGTGTAGTCTACTCCCCAATCTCTTTCTCCTCTCCCGCGTCCTGTTTGTCCACTGTGATCAATGGAATTCTCCATCCTCCATTTTGAAAATGGCCATTACCACATAACATCTTCCTGGTCAGCACACTGTTAAACTGTAATATCACCCACTTGAGCCATAGGGAAACATGGACATTAACTTGCACATTCAGTTGTAACTGACAGCTGCTGATATATAACTGGTATATTTTAGTTCTGACAAAATCTTGTCAGAACTGGAAGGGATCACTGTAAGAAGAAAATGGGGAGCTTCTAAGAGGAACTGACAGTGAGGTAAGTATGTAATATTCATTTTCAGCTACATCATGTGTTTATATTAAATAATTTTACTCAGTTCAGGTTCCCTTTAAGAGAACCAGGCCTGTTTTGACTGCACCGACTGGCCAGCCCTTGCACAACCGAATGGCGACCTTGATGAATGAGCAGACAACGTCACGTCCTACATCAATTTCTGCGAGAATATATGCATCCCATCAAAGTCCTATAGAGTGTATCCCAACAATAAACCCTGGTTCAGCAACAAGCTACGCTTGCTACGTAGAGCCAAGGAGGCAGCCCACAAGAGCGGCAACCTAGAAGAGTTCAGGATGGCCAAAAATACCCTCAACAAAGAACTAAGAGCAGAAAAAATAGGTTCTCTGATAAACTGCGTCCGAGCCTCAGCTCAAACAATTCACGTGAAGTCTGGAAAGGTCTCAAGGTGGCCACAAACTTTAAGAGTCCCCCTCAACTCACGACTCCCAGCGATAAGCTAGCAGAAGATCTGAACAGGTTCTACTGTAGTCCCCCCAGCTGCACTGAGTGTGTCAGAGACCGAGGTACTGAGACACCTTAAGATACTCAATCTCAGGAAAGCATTGGGCCCGGATTGCATGTCAAACCTCTGCCTAAAAACCTGTGTGGATGAACTGGTCCCAGTCCTCACCACCCTGTTCTCACAATCCTTAAAAGAACTCAGGGTTCCCTCTTGCCTAAAGATCTCCACCATCATCCCCATCCCAAAGAAACCAGGTGCCACTGACCTAAACAATTTCCGACCTGTCGCACTAACATCAAACATCATGAAGGTCTTCGAGAGGCTGGTTCTTTCTCACCTGAAACACACCACCAAGGATTTGATGGACCCATGCCACTTCGCCTACAGGGTCAACAGGTCCATGGAGGATGCCATCAACATAGCCTGGAGCACATTCTGAGCCACCTAGTCAGGCCAAACACCTATGTCAGGATTCTCCTCTTGGATTTTAGCTGTGCCTTCAATACCATTAGCTCTTACATCCTATGTGACAGGCTAGCTCTCCTCAATGTGCATCCCAACCTCTGTGGCTGACTGAAGGACTTTCTAAAAAATACGGGTGCCCCCCAGGGTTGTGTTCTGTCCCCAATGCTGTTCTCGCTGTACACAAACTTCTGCACCTCAACAAACAACTCGGTCCAGGTCATCAAGTTTGCAAATGACACTACCATCCTCGGCCTTATAGACGGGAGTGATGGACCCTATCGCCAACAGATTGAGAATATCTACAACTGGTGCAAGGCAAACAAGCTTGTTCTGAACACAGCTAAAACCGCAGAATTGATCATTGATTTCAGAAAAGGCCATCCTGAACTCCCCCCAGTCCTCATCGAAGGCACGGATGTTGCCAGGGTGCCGCACACACGTTTCCTAGGCACCACCATATCCAGCGACCTAAGGTGGGAGGCAAATGCCACAATGATCCAGAAGAAGGCCCAACAACGGCTGTTTTTTCTACGTCAGCTGAAAAAGTTTGGAATGTCGCAAGATCTCATTACCTGCTTCTACTCTGCTGCCATTGAGTCAATACTTTGCTCTTCCCTCATCGTATGGTATGCAGGGACCTCTGCGAACAACAGGCACAGATTACAAAGAGTCATAAAGTCTTTGGAAAGGATCATCGGTACTCCCCTCCCACCACTCAACCTTCTCTACTCCTCTAGACTGCGCTCAAGGGCAGCTAGGATAGCAAGAGACCGCACCCACTTCAGCAACCGCTACTTCAATTTTCTCCCCTTATGTCACCGCTACAGGTTCTTACCCACCAGGACCACTAGACACAGAAACACCTTCTTCCCCCAAGCCATTGATCTCCTCAACCTACCCTCCCAATTGCACTCCCTGGCTCCAGCGTTCACACCCGGGTAGTCGCCCGCCCACGTTACATCACCTTAAATGGTATTGACTTTCTTAAGTTACTCTACTGTCCTTCTGTACTACTACTGCATATCTGTTTGTCTACATTACTGTATATCTTGTCTTGTGTACTACATGAGCTTGTCTGTGCCAAAAATAATTCCAGGTACAAATGCCTGTACTTGGCCATTAAACTTGATTCTGATTCTTAGAGTGCTCCTCTTCTTCAGCCTCTGCGATCCTCTCCACCCGGTTCCTGGCAGTGCGTCCTCTTCTGTTACATGATATGTAGGAATACCGTCCGCCTAGCACTACACAGAACAGTGTATGATGTCATGTGTGACCCTGGCGCATGTGTGCTGCTAGTAACAGTGACCGCGTGTATAGAATTAGGAGTAGGGAAGACCCGGCTGTTCTGTATAGCAGTAGGTGGCCAGTGACACTGCATATCCTATATATATGTTTAGTGTAGTGTAACTAGTAGGGGCACCAGGGATTAGTATAGTATAACTGGGCAGTGTAGTGTAGATAGAGTATCTTAGAAATTGTTTTTTGGGGATAAAGACGTGGCATCATGGAAAAAAAGGAGAATAAAGTAATTGAGCTATAAATACTTCGTGCTTGTCTCTGTTGTGCTTAACACGCGGAGACCGCGTTATAAACGCGTTCGCTGATGCGAATGAGTGCGGTTTTCACGTTTAGTTAGCGTTTGTTATTTTCTTTATCATTCTCATTGTATTATTTGCTGTGCCTTTGCTCCTCTTGTGTTCTGTTCTAGTCTGACTTGTGTCACTTCTGGCGATCGCCTTTCTCGCGATCGCGTTCCTACTTTTGTTTCTGCTGATGTGTGTTCACCGTTGCAGGGTCGCGACTAGATTGGTGAACACACATTCATCCTGTCCCTGTGCTCTTTCTCTTTATAGGCTGTTCAGCCCCGCATTGTCTTGATCTGTACAATCCCCATCTGGCATCTGTGGCCGTGCAGCGATTGTACTCATCTGCACTCCACAGTGCCATCTGCCGGTGGGAATTGCCCTCTGCTGGTGCATTGCACCTAGCCTGGGTTCACCCAATTATACGCTTGTGGAAGGTCTTCGCTGTGTCAGTGCGCATCGCGTGCGCTGACCACGAAAACGATTCCGCAAACGTTACAGTTATCTTAGAGTAATTCTGGGGACTGCACTAGGCAGCTCCTCTAGTGCAGTTAGCTTGCTTATCTGTTTTGTCTGTGTTGCCTATCTGCTGTGATTGTCCTGTCACCAGCGGTGGTCGACAGGAAATCGTTCTGTCTGTCTGGGGGTGCTAACCAGAGCAGCGGTTTCTACTGGTAGCCCCTTCTGTTCATCTGTCTTGCTTGGATCGCACTAGCCTCTAGCGGTAATGGCTGTGGATCCTTCTGATCTGCTTTCTTGGAGTATAGCTGAAGCAGCGGTTGCTACCGGCTACCTCATCTGTCTGTCTTGCTTGGATCGCACTAGCCCCTAGCGGTAGCGGCTGTGGATCCTTCTGATCTGTGATCCTGTCCCTGATCCCGGATCACATTTGCACTGGCGGAAAGAGCAGTGGATCTTTCCTATCCTGTTCCTGAACCCGGATCGCACTTGCTCTGGCGGAAAGAGCAGTGGATCTTTCCTATCCTGTCCCTGAACCCGGATCACACTCGCTCTGGCGGAAAGAGCAGTGGATCTTTCCTATCCTGTTCCTGATCCCGGATCGCACTCGCTCTGGCGGAAAGAGCAGTGGATCTTTCCTGTCCTGTCCCTGAACCCGGATCGCACTCGTTTAGGCGGAAGAGCGGTGGATCGTATCTCTCATATTCCTGTTTCCCGTTTGTCTGTCTTGTCTGATACGAACGCTTGCTGTAGGCTCGGGGAGGTAACCGTTTAGCAAACGTTCACGTTCTCTCTTTTTCGTATTTGTCTGTTATTGGTTAGTCAGGGTGGCGTGCTTGTATCTGTTGCGCTTTTCGTGCGGAAACCACCCCGTAAACGCGTTCGCTATTGCGAATGAGTGCGGTGTTCGCGTTTAGCTAGCGTTTGTTGTTTTCGTTATTTCTCATTGTTGTTTGCTGTGCCTTTGCTCCTCTCGTGCTCTGTCCTTTTCTGTCTGGTGTCTCTTGGCAATCGCCATTCTCTGCAATTGCGTTCTTGCTTTTGTTTCTGCTGATGTGTGTTGGGTGGCGACTAGATTGGTGGACACACATTCATCCTGTATCTGTGCTCTCTCTCTTTAAGGGCTGTTCAGCCCTGCATTGTCTTAGATCTGTACAATTCCCATCTGGCATTTCTGTGGCTGTGCAGAGGCTGTGCTCATCTGCACTCCACAGTGCCATCTGCCGGTGGGAATTGCCCTCTGCTGGTGCATTGCACCTAGCCTGGGTTCACCTAATTATACGCTTGTGGAGGGTTTTCGCTGTGTAAGTGCGCATCTTGTGCGCTGACCGCGAAAACGATTCCGCAAACGTTACAACCATCTATTAATGTCTATAGCACGATTCAGATGGAAAAATAGGCAAAAATGTCAAAATTGTCACTTACATCAGAATAACCTCAGAGATGAGCATAGCTGGTGTAAACAGGCACATCAGAGTGAGGGAGATATGTGAACTGTAGACCTGCAGCTGATAAAATTTCCCCCCACAGGTCAATGAGCTGTTAGTAAGTTGGTTTCTGATGTCTTGCCCACAGCTCTTGTAAGTAATGTCATTATTCTGCTTACTTTTCAATGGCCATTCTTTCTTAACACTGGGACATCTGGCAGATATGAATTGTTTAGTTAACTCAATACCTCTGATTTTGCAATAGTGCCTCCTTAGGTTTTCCTTTGATCAATATTGTGTACAAAGTGCTAAAATACTTTCCCCTTCATCCCACCTCATGTCTTGAGGGAATATGGAATGTTCTCAGCCTTTCTGGGGTTTCTTAGATTCTGCTGCAGATTTCAAGTGATCTGGCCAAGCAAGGGTGATCTCAGTTAACTGGGAAAGTATGCTTTAGGCCGATACTATAGGTACATGCAGATTGTTTTCACTGTCTCTGTAGAAAAAAAAAATATACTGTTTAATAGATAAGGAAGCAGGAAATTAGTAACTTAGCTCTGACTTTCCTATTTGTACTTAAAGCGGAATATAACCCTGCATTTCAACTTTGCTCTAAAACGTTATTTACAGCATATTATATGCAACCAGCATTTTTTTTTTACTAGACCAGCATTGGAAGGGTTAAACACAGAGGTTTAAAGTTCCGTGGAGAGATATGCAGAAGTTCAGATAGATACATTTTAACTAAATAGAATGTAACAAGTTATACATGTTACACACTCTTTGGCTGTTCTCCAGCTCCTCAGTCAGAGAGATGAGTCACATTCAACACTTAGATACATTTATGTAAACAAAATGTATCTATGTCAGCTTCGGATGCGTCTGCAGAAATCTAAAGGAACTTTAAAGCTGTGTGTAACCCTTAAAATGCTGGTCTAGTAAAAAAAAATGCTGGTTGCATATAATATACTGTAAATAATTTTTTTAGAGCAAAGTTGAAATGCAGAGTTATATTCCGCTTTAAAGCCTGGTACATGCATCCATTTTTGATAGGCCAATGATTGGCTATTGTTGTCACATCCATGTAGTTTGAGAGCTTACTTACACAATCTGTTCATAGTATTCAAAATGTGTTGAGCCTCATACTGTATGGAAGTGGTAAAATTGGCCATTCATTGGTCAATCAAAATTTAATGAGTTAGAGAACAATGGCAAGACACTTTTTTTTTTTTAAATAAAAATTAATCAAGGAGCTGTATAGAGCTGTATACATACACACATGCAGGTACTGATCCTTTGGTGACAATTCAGGGAATAATGCTGTACAGACACATGCTTAACTGTGAGGCTAGCAATGCATGTTCCTTTGAAATGGAGGCAGGTGGAGGGTGGACAATTAGAACACAATGGAGTGGCTCCTTTCGGTTGGGGAAGCTGAAAATAGCATTGTGATGAGTATGTCACAAGACATACTGTACATAGTAATTTCATTTAGTTGATGCACTCTAATTATTACAATGCCTATTTTGTTTTTTTCTACGCTAGCGATACTGGATTTATATGTACAGTTGCAAACAACTGTAATCATTGTGAGCTGCAAAGACCTCATTACTACACATTATCTATTTATTATGGGAAGAATATGAATAGCTTATACTTAATAGTGTATCAAACTCCTATTATGAAACTATACATCATTAACTGTGCATTACCCCACTTCTTACAACATTGAACAGGCACTATTAAACAGAAATAAAATGTTACATTTAAAAAGTTCATCCTCTGTATCACACCATTAAATCTCTGCTAAAACTGAATCTCTAATTAGTGCAATGTAATGCACACTTAAATACAAGACATAATACTGAATAAAATCCCTAGCTAAATGCAAAAAGGATCATATTTAAATATGGCTACATCTTAGATTCACAAGATGATTTCATATCGGGTAAAGAAACGAGACCATAGATGTTAGGGAAGCCAAAATTGTGCTTTATGAAATCTATATCTTAGAATTAAATAATGTAATTCTGAACAGGTAGAGAAGCACTTCATACAGCATGTGATATAACATCTTGAAATAGAATATTATAAATATGTAGTAAAAATGTCTTCTACTCTTTAAATAATCAAAGCATGTAAAGAAAAGCCACTGTGTTATAGTATAAACATTGCATAAATAAGTAATTAATGACTTAAAATGCAAAAAAAAACTTAAACCCTCTTGCCTGAATTCCATTTTGCCTATTGTCTAACCTAACCCCATTCTCACATCAACCATCCCTCTATCAAAACCTAACCCTAACCAACCTCCCAACCAATATCTAATTCTAACCGAGCCCCAATTGATGCTTAAAGGATACCCGAACTGACATGTGACATGATGAGATAGACATGTGTATGTACAGTGCCTAGCACACAAATAACAATGCTGTGTTCCTTTTTTTCTTTCTCTACCTGAAAGAGTTAAATATCAGGTATGCAAGTGGCTGACTCAGACAGGAAGTGACTACCTTGTGATCCTCACTGATAAGAAATTACCATTTTTTACCTCTTTCTTGCTCTCAGGAGCCATTTTCTGCTAGGAAAGTGTTTTATAGTTCGAATTTCTTATCGGTGAGGGTCACACTGTAGTCACTTCCTGTCTGAGTCAGGAATGAGTCAGCCACTTTCATACCGGATATTTAACTCTTTCAGGCAGAGAAAGAAAAAAAGGAACAGAGCATAGTTATTTGTTTGCTAGGTACTGTACATACACATGTCTATCTCATCATGTCAAATGTCAGTTCAGGTATCCTTTAACTTGGAGACTGCCAGTAGTAGAATATTGGTAACTTTACCAATATTCTACTACTTAAACCAAACCTGTAGTGCAGAAAAAAATTGTGATATAATGAATTGTATGTGTAGTAGGGAAAATGAATAGAACATTAGTAGCAAAAAAAGGGTCCATATTTTTATTTTCAGGTATATAGCTTCTTCTTCTTCTTCTTTTTTTTAAATAACATTGCATCATTCTGTTACAGTTGCAGTTTCAAAACTACACAGTCTTTTAAGCTATAAAACAGAGCAGAAGTAATGACACTTTGAACTTTCCTGCAGTAAAACCTTATCCAAGTTCTCACTGTTTCTTGGCTGTTTAAGTGCTTCAGAAAACAAGACTGTATTTGACCTAGTGGGTCGAATAGCTTATAGAAGCTTTTTTGCATACTGTATATAACAGCTGAAGTTTTTTTAACTCTTCCTGTACTGGAAAACAACACAAGACCTTTTTTTATTTGCTACTGATGTTCTATTTCTTAGCTGTAATACACATAAACTTCATTATCTCATAAGTTTATTTTTGCTTCAGGTTTACACTAAGTCCTATAGTAATCTTTACCGATATTTTCTATCACCTAACCCTACTCTTACACACAACCCTCCCTCTACCTATGCCTAACCCCAAGACAAGACAAGACAAGACACAAAACATTTATATCGCACTTTGCTCTTGGCAGACTCAAAGCACCAGAGCTGCAGCCACTAGGGCACGCTCTAAAGGCAATAGCAGTGTTAAGGAGTCTTGCCCAAGGTCTCCTACTGAATAGGTGCTGTCTTACTGAACAGGAAGATTCAATCCCTGGTCTCCTGTGTCAGAGGCAGCAGAGCCCTTAACAAGTACACTATCTAGATACCCTGATGCTGCCTAATCTTAACCCCCCCCCCCCCGTATCTAACTTTAGCCAATACCCATTGCTGCCTAACCTTAATCAATTCCCCTCTCCACGGTGCCTAACCTTAACCAGCCCCCTGGTACCTAAACATATCTACTCCATGCCTCACCTTAAACGGTCACTTAAGGCTATAAGAAATGAGTTTTACTCACCTGGTGATTCCACCAGCCCCCTGCAGCTGTTCAGTGCTCACGCAGCCTTGCTCGGATCCTCCTGGCTCCACCGGCACCTACTTCCGTTTTCGGCGACAGGCGCCTACAGGCCTGGAAATTCGAGTGATGCTTCGTGTTCCTGGTCGCAATAGCACCCTCCGTACTGCTATTGCGGCCAGGAACGCGATGAATCCCTCGCGTTCCCAGGTCTGTCGCCGCAACCGGTAGTAGCTGCCGGTGGGGTCAGTAGGATCCGAGCGAGACTGCGTGAGCACCGGATAGCTGCAGGGGCCCCAGGTGAGTAAAACTCATTTTTTTTATAGCCTTAAGTGTCCCTTTAACCAACCACATTCCCCCCGCCTAACCTTACCTCCCTAAACTACCCCCTGCTACCAAAGGCATTAGTAGCAATGAATGGTAATGCTCAGTGGCGGCTCCAGGAAATTTTTTTAGGGGGTGCTATGCAGGTGCTGGACCAATTTCCGGGGGAGCTGACGACCTGCGGCGCGCGAAGCGCGCCGCGCCAAAAATGGGTGTGGCCACAACCTGCGGCGCGCGAAGCGCGCCGCGGCGAAAAAATGGGCGTGGTCATGACCGGATGAGGGCGGGGCTAACTGTAATTTAAAGTGAACCCAGGGTGAGAGTGATATGGTGGCTGCCATATTTATTTCCTTTTAAACAATACTAGTTGCCTGGCAGCCCTGCTGATCTATTTGGCTGTAGTAGTGAACTGAATTACACCAGAAACAAGCCATGCAGCTAATCTTGTCAGTTCTGACAATATTGTCAGAAACCCCTGACCTGCTGCATGCTTGTTCAGGGTCTATGGTTGAAAGAATAAGAGGCAGAGGACCAGCACGGCAGCCAGGCAACTGGTATTGCTTAAAGGGAGATAAATATGGCAGCCTCAATATTATTCTCACCTCGGGTTCCCTTTAAAAGTGCAACGCAAAGACAGAGGGCCCAAGTTTTGGTGACCCTTTTCCCAGAAAATTCACATAATTGTGCAGGTTTTCTCAAGAAAATACACGTAATGTGAGCAGATTTTAACAAAAAACACGTCCAATGACCCCAATATGCACAATCGTTATCAGATATGGCCCCAATATGCACAATCGTTATCAGATATGGCCCCAATATGCACAATCGTTATCAGATATGGCCCCAATATGCACAATCGTTATCAGATATAGCCCCAATATGCACAATCGGTAGCAGATATGACCCCAATATGCACAATCGTTAGCAGATATGACCCCAATATGCACAATCGTTATCAGATATGGCCCCAATATGCACAATCGTTATCAGATATGGCCCCAATATGCACAATCGGTAGCAGATATGGTCCCAATATGCACAATCGGTAGCAGATATGGTCCCAATATGCACAATCGGTAGCAGATATGGTCCCAATATGCACAATCGGTGGCAGATATGGTCCCAATATGCACAATCGGTGGCAGATATGGTCCCAATATGCACAATCGGTGGCAGATATGGTCCCAATATGCACAATCGGTGGCAGATATGGTCCCAATATGCACAATCGGTGGCAGATATGGTCCCAATATGCACAATCGGTAGCAGATATGGCCCCAATATGCACAATCGGTAGCAGATATGACCCCAATATGCACAATCGGTAGCAGATATGACCCCAATATGCACAATCGGTAGCAGATATGACCCCAATATGCACAATCGGTAGCAGATATGACCCCAATATGCACAATCGGTAGCAGAAATGACCCCAATATGCACAATCGGTAGCAGAAATGACCCCAATATGCACAATCGGTAGCAGAAATGACCCCAATATGCACAATCGGTAGCAGAAATGACCCCAACATGCACAATCGGTAGCAGATATCGCCCCAATATGCACAATCCGTAGCAGATATGACCCCAATATGCACAATCCGTAGCAGATATGACCCCAATATGCACAATCCGTGGCAGATATGACCCCAATATGCACAATCCGTGGCAGATATGACCCCAATATGCACAATCCGTGGCAGATATGACCCCAATATGCACAATCCGTGGCAGATATGACCCCAATATGCACAATCCGTAGCAGATATGACCCCAATATGCACAATCCGCATCACCTGAAAAAGAAAAGAAAAACCCATTTACTCACCTACAGCCAGAAGACCTTCTTTCCCGACCTCCCGTCCCGAGTCCCGACCTCATTGTGGCGCGCAGCGCCCGCGCGCCCACGATCCTCTTCCTTCCCGACGTCACGACGAGACTTCCTGCCTGCATGCAGAGAGCAGGGCTACGGGAAAATGGCCGCCCGAAGTCTGCAGAACAGGGCTCCGGGCGGCCATCTTACCGTAGCCCTGCCTGCTGCTCCGTGCTGCCGGTGTGTGAACTGACTTGGCGTCTTTTAGACGCCTGAAGTCAGTTCACTCCAGGGGGTGCTTTGGGGGTGCTTGGACAATTCTAGGGGGTGCTCGAGCACCCCCAAGCACCCCCCTGGCGCCGCCACTGGTAATGCTCGTGCCCAATAAATAGCAGACACCCACTATTTATCAGGTGCCATAATTACCGTTCATTGCCGCTAATCGTGGCTTTTACTATTGCCGCTTATGGCTGCACCATTTTTAGCAGCACTTGTCCAGAGTCATTTTTACCCTATTCACTTTCAGTCTGCCTTGTGTGTTTTTCAGCAATGGCAGTACGATGGTATTAACAATAGTGTGCAGTGAGTAGGTAGACAATTTTTGTATAGATCCTTTCCAGAGAAATCTTTTGTAATGCATAAAAGAAATATAATCCCCCATGAGGAGATGGACTACCTACTGTAATTGCCTGCAATATGGGAAAAAAAGTACTGTACTTTTTACCCTGAAGGGGCATCCTACTAATATTGGGAAAGTTCGGATGTTTGGATGTTTTGATGTTTGGATGTTTGTTACTTGATCACGCAACAATGGCTGGACGGATTTGAATGAAATTTGGTACACACATAGTACATTACCTGGAATAACATATAGGATACTTTTTATTCCCATAACTAAAAAGTGGGCAGAGACAAATACAAATTTCACTGAAAAACTTAAACATCAGCCATTCTTACACTGTTAATGGTAGGGTTTTCAAACTTTGCACAGTTGGTCACTGGGTGACTGAGATTAATATTCAGAAAAGTGGGTGGAGCCTACAAAAGCCAATCAAAATTCACCTAATAATTTTCAAAGGGAAAATGTCATTGCTGCTATTCTTGTACTGTTAATGGCACAAGCCTCAAACCTGGTACAGTTAGTCATTGGGTGACTGGGGTTCAAATTCAGAAAAGGGGGTAGAGCCACAAACAGCCAATCAGATTTGTTTCATTGCAATGCAAATTATTGATGCCAAAGACCGCAAAGCTCACAAACTTGATCAATGAGTAATTGAGTGTTAGGGTTAGAAAAATTGGGCACAGCCAACACCAGCCAATTACATCCTCGAGCAACGCCAGGTCATCAGTGGGTGGAGACAAATACAAATTTCACAGGGAAAATGTAAACTACAGCCATTCTTACACTGTTAATGGTAGGGTTCTCAAACTTTGCACAGTTGGTCACTGGGTGACTAGGATTGATATTCACAAAAGAGGGTGGAGCCTACAAAAACCAATCCAAATTAATGTATTGTTTTTCAAGTAGAATATTCAATTGCTGCCATTCTTGCACTATTAAGGACACAAGCTTTAAACCTGGTACAGTTGGTCATTGGGTGACTGGGGTTCACATTCAGAAAAGAGGCAAAGAGCCAAAAACAGCCAATCAGATTTGTTTCATTGCAATGCAAATTATTGATGCCAAACACTGAGTAATCGTGTGTTAGGGTTACAAAAGAGGGCGGAGCCAACACCAGCCAAATACATACCTGAGCAACTCTGGGCCATCAGCTAGTCCTATATATACGCATGTATTTGAAAATTTATTTTTTTGTGATAATTGTTAAACCAGCCAAAAATCATTAAAACAGCTAAAACGTGTTATAAAATGTGTGAGAAAGAATTAACTGCATAGAAATAGAAACTGAGTTATTGCATTTAAATACATAACAATTTTTCCTAGCATTCTCACATATAACGCATATGTTTTACTACTAAAATGTACCTCAGTCTCAGAATACTGCAGTGATATTCAATATATAAGCTTTTGCAAATCCAACAAACTTTAATTGCAGCAAGACTGTCTAGTAAAGTGATCTGTTCTTAATTGCTGCTCTAATAATTACCAGGGGTATCTCCAAAGACACCCAGACTGTCTCCATGTATTAAATGTTGACAATTTACTCAGTAATTTCCTGGATACTGTTATTTACTTTGTAATGTGTGACCCTTGAAAAGAAAAACTTCAGGAAGTCATTATACTTTCAGTGATGCTGTCTTGCCAAACGATCATTTTCAAGCTTGTTATTTCTCAAGTGTGTTTCTGCTATAGCTAGAACTGCTGAATTGAACTGCTGAATTTTTGGCTAATTTGAATTACTTTTGCAACCAAGTCTGTGGGGTTAGGGGAGATGTCAACATTGATTTGATTACCTTATTATCTTGATTTGTGTGCGCTTTTAATTGAATCCTTGTTTAGTTGACTTAAAATATCTGAAGTGAGAAAAAATACACAGGCTTTCATCTGCATTCCTTTTTAAAAATGCAAACTGCCTAGCTGTTCTGCTGATCTTTCAGCTTGAGTAGTTTCTGAACCACATACCTCCAACAAGCATGAAGACAGAGGTGTCAGAATATAACAAAACACCTAATATCTATTATGTTCTGATTAGTGACACAATGCTGCTATCTATATTCTTCTGATTTTCATGTTTCTTTTTTTTTTTTAATTAGCATTAGAGATGGCTTGAACGGTTCGCCGGCGAACGGTTCCAGGCGAACTGCCGGTGGTTCGCGTTCGCCATGTAACGCGAACTTTTCTGGAAGTTCGGTTCGCCCCCATAGTGCGCCATAAGGGTCAACTTTGACCCTCTACATCACAGTCAGCAGGCACATTGTAGCCAATTAGGCTACACTCTCTCCTGGAGCCACTCCCCCTTATAAAAGGCAGGCAGCGCAGGCCATTACACTCACTCGTGTGCCTGCATTAATTAGTGAAGGGACAGATGCTGGCAGACTCTCATAGGGAAAGATTAGTTAGGCTCTTGTAGGCTTGTTAGCTTGTTCCTGGCTATTGCTAAAATAGCACCCCTCAACAGCTCTTTTGAGAGCTAATGTTCTCCTGATGTGTTTTTTTGTGTGTTGCCCACTGACACTGAATTATACAGCCCTATCTGTTGCATCTGGACCTTGATACTTGCTATTACTATGCCAGCAAGGCCCTGCCCAACTATCTCCTACCTATGCCTAGCTAACTACTGGGGCACCTACCTATGCCTATCTACCTATACTGGGACACCTACCTATGCCTACCTATACTGGGACTCCTACCTATGCCTAGCTAACTACTGGGGCACCTACTTATGCCTATCTATCTATACTGGGACACCTACCTATGCCTACCTACCTATACTGGGGCATCTACCTATGCCTACCTACATACAAGAAGATAATAAGGTCGTTGCTTCATTGTGGACAGACCAAATTTGATCAGCTGGACATTCACTGTTGTTCTATCATTGAGCTACCACAGCCCGGCGCCCATATGGGCTTGAAAACCACCACGGCCTGCACTCTCGCCATGGTGCGCACCAGTCCAGCACGACCGTCACTATGCAAACAGCTGTTTGCGGTGTGTTACCCAGTGCGGTTGGTGTGTCAGTGTGAAGACGTACTCTAATTACACTCCCTGATTGATGTATACACATGCAAGATGTTTTAAAGCACTTTAGGCCTGCAGTTTAGCATTCAATGTGATTTCTGCCCTTAAAACGCTGCTTTGCGTCAAATCCAGATTTTCCCCCGGAACTTTTGGCATCTATCCCATGCAAAAACTCAGATGTTAGACCCCTTAAAACATCTTTTCCATCTCTTTTGTGGCCAGCATAAGTGTTTCTATTTTTCAAAGTTCGCCTCCCCATTAAAGTCTATTGCGGTTCGCAAAAGTTTGCGCGTACCCAACCTTTCTCGGAAGTTCACGAACCCGGTTCGCAGAAGTTCGCGAACCCGGTTCGCGAACCGAAAATCGGAGGTTCTGGCCATCTCTAATCATCATTATTATGCTCTACCTTACTACATTCTATAAGTGTGGTAAGTGTTATTTATTATTGAACTTTCGTGTACAAGACCAGTTAATGTGTTGCTTGCTACTTCACTTGGTGACCCAAACCAACAACTCGTGCTGATTAGGACTGAAATAGTCATCATGTGCAGACACTGGCTGTATGCCGCTGGCTCTTCCAAGAACCAATTCTGACAGCCAACTTCTTTCTCTTGATGGTGTGGTTGGGTTACTTCACAACCATGCAGCATTGACAGTGGCCTTGCTTAAGTGTGTACATGCACAAAAGAGCACCCACATATGTGGGTGTGGCATTAGTGGTCAGTGCAGCCAAAGGGGATTAGTTAACCTCCATAGCGGTAATCCCGAGTCAGGCTTGGGCTGGAAGTCCACAGCTCAAAGTGGTAACCCCGAGTTGGATCCTTGGTAGATGTGAAATGTGTAGGGCTGTCTCAGATAGAGATGGCCCAAACTGTTTGCCTGGTGAATAATTTGCGGCGAACAACGGGTGTTCGCATTCACCCTCTCAGGTGAACACATGATGTGTTCGACCTGACCCCTATACATTATAATGGAGCCAAACTTCGACCCCCTCACCCCAGAGTCAGCAGACACATGGCAGCCAATCAGCTATCCCTCCCACCTGGACCTCCCCCCAAATATCAAAAAGCCAGCACTGCAGCTATTTTGCAGTCTGTGTTTGGCTTCTGTGATAGGCAGATCAGGGAGAGTGTGCTGCAGATAGGGAAAGCATTAGTTAGGCCTGTGTTCTGTGCCCCCAGTGGAGTTTATTGCTGCTATAATACCAATTCAGCATCTACATAACCCCAGAGCCCTTCTAAAGGCTCAGTTTTGATATTAATGTTCAGTGTGTCCACAGAGTGCACTTAAGCTGTTGCAGATAGATGCAGTCAGTGCTAAGTGCTACAGTAGTTCACCCTTCACCTCCTATTTTTCTTGCTATTGTTATATTGCAATCCTGTGTGTGTAGTGCGCACGTTAGCTGATGGAGACAGGTCTGCTGGTCCTAGTAGTGCACCGACCATAACCCAATAATCTTTCACCACCACTACTGACATCTAGTTTCCACTACTGCCCCCTGTATAAGGCCTCAGTGCAGTCTGCATCAACGACTTAATTTTTGCCATGGATCCCCTTCCGGCATGCCACGGTCCAGGTGTTAGGCCCATTGAAACAACTTTTCCATCAATTTTGTGTCCTGAAACAGTCCCTATAGGTTTTAAAATTCGCCTGCCCATTAAGGTCTATGGCGGTTCGCCAGAATCACCTGTTTGCAAACTTTTGCAGAAAATTTCGTGTTTACAAACCGAAAATGTCATGTTTGCTACATCACTAGCCTCAGACTTATCTAGCGGTATGATTTTTAGCCTTTTAGGGTCTAAAAGTGTGTGAAAAAAATTTGCACCACTTTCAGGCACTAAAATCCAAAAATAATCATAATGTTAGGAAGGTTAATAATGTTGTAGTTGAACAACCAATTGTCTACTCTGGTTACTGATGTAGCCAATGAACTGCTGGAACTTTTATTTTCACTTCACAAATATTTTGACTGAGAACCAATCACCAAATACTCATATGGATCCTGGCAGCTTCCAGGACAGTCTTCTGAGAATTTGAGCCCTGGCACCCCATTTCACAGAATAAGATGATTTATAACTTATTCCAGGGTTGTCTGCCAAGTGGGAAGTCAGTCTGACAAAGCCCCTCTGGAGTTTAAGTGAGATCATAAGGCATGATATGGAGAACTGATATAGCCTAACCCTCCTGGACTACCTACACACTTAAAGGTCAAGAGCCTTAACTGTATGTGGAAAGCTATCTACTTTTAGAATGGACGTGTCAGTGTCAAAAACAGTAAAGTTACAATTTACATGCAAGAGTATTTGCAGGTAAAATCAGTGCATTTGGATAGAATGATTACTGCACATAAGTAAGTTCACTATCATGAAAAATGTTGAACTTTAAGTCTGTCCCAGAGTAAAATGCATTCTAAAATATGTTTTTTTTTTTAATATGTTGCTGTCACTTATAAGGATGCAGTGAGATGCAAATAATTTTGAGTTGCTGCAACACTATGCAAATTTTGTATGCACATTGATGCAGCTTGAAAATGGACAAATATAACTGGTCCATAGTTCATCTCAATCCAGAGCCACAGTAATAGACCAGCTCTAATACATAAAGTCCAAAACCACTTTCCATAAATGGAATCTTCACATTTCAGTAGTGCCCACTATCAGTTAAATATAGGCTTATCCCAAGATGTGGACCTGTTTCACAAGGTCATATACACTTTAATGGAGGCAGATTTCCATTTCTAGTTACTCCCCTGCCCTTCTCCAAATATAGTGGTATCCCAGCAAGCATAAGCGTATATCATGTAGGGAGAATCATACTAAAATTTCACAAGGCAATGCCCATTTCCTTTGGCTATTATTATTTGTTTGGATTCTAATCAGGCTGTCATTTTACAGCAGGTAGTACAAATGTGAGATGTCTGGATGGGTTTTGGATTAGTCTTTTTCCATATGGAAGATTTCAGGGTTCCCTTTATTTCCCTGATGAAGCTAATAACTGAAACCAGTCAGGTTGGAAGGGGACTGCCATGCCCTTTTTTTTACTGATTATATTTGAGTGATTATGCACTTTTGGATTATGGGTTCCATGATTTTGGACCCATGATTTGAGTTTTGGTATGGAGTTCCATTGGACTGGTTTACAAGACACAGGCAGTAACAATATATATTGTTGCATATGCAGACTAAGCTAGGTTGCACCATGTGCCAGGACATGCACGCACACATTCGAGGATCTGTGCACGCATTCACAGGTCTGCGCCTGTGCAGTATGGCTTTAGTCACAGTAGAGTATTGGTGCTCACAACTTATAGCTCAACTTCATGTATAGTAAATATCGTTTATATATTTTCTTCATTGCAGCATCACCTACAATGTTGTCAGGGTAGCAGGAAAAAGGGTGCTGGCTGAGGGTGGACGAAAAGGGCGCCACCATAGACTTGAATGCAATTATCGTTAATACGGCGAAAAAAAGCGCTCTGCAATAAATATCGTTAACAACATTAGAGTTTTCTGAAGTATGTTATCGTTTTAGAAACTTGCAACATTATAGTTTTTGTCATATTATTTTATTTGTATGTACAGATTTTATGTCAAAGATATTATCATTTTTATGTGTAAAAGGGAATTTCTGCAGAGGGAGTGGTTAGGGTTAGGCACCACCAGGGGGAGTAGTTAGGGTTAGGCACCACCTGGGCGGTGGTTACTTTTGGGCAACACCAGGGGTGGTGGTTAGGGTTAGGCACCACCAGGGAGTGCTTAGGGTTAGGCACCACCAGGGGGTGGTTAAGGTTAGGCACAACTGGGGGGTGGCTAGGGTTAGGCACCACTGGGGGGGTGGTTAGGGTTAGGCACCACCAGGGGAGTGGTTAGTTTTAGGCACCACCAGGGGAGAGTTCTGTATGAGGGTAGGGTTGGGTTAAGCTGTATTGTTGAATTATTCAACGATATTTAACGTTAATATCTTTTTGTTATTATTTCTCGTCTGTTTTTACAACGGTATTTATCATTAACCAAGTTTGCCAATATTTATCATTATCAGATTTCGTTATCCACCGGCGCCATTTCGTCATCCAGCCGGGCTCTTTTTTCACTGTGCCCTTTTTTCATGCACGTGTCATCAGGCTTTTATTGTTTTCCTTAAGAAAACAAAAGTTTGCTTTCTTAAAACAGAAATAATTTGCGATAATTCAGGTTGGAGTGAGCTTGAGATGTCTCCCAGAGCATCACTGCTGAATATATGCAAATTAACCATTGTTACCCTTAGAAGCTAAACACACCTCCAGAACCGCTGGAATGCAGTGATGTGTCAGCTTGTTAATTTGTACAGAGCCATAATAATCCAACATGCATACAGACTGTTTCGGATTGGTTGATCTTCATCAGTGCATGGCATAGATTATTTTGGCTCTATGAAGTAGGGCTTGAAACAACCAGAGGTACAGACTAACCAGCAAGCTCATGGTGACTCAGAACTCATTGGAGTGTGTAAGGGGCTACAATAGTCCTAAAAGCCTTAAAAAGTTTTTAGGATGATACTTTTTTTTTACTTTTACTTTTACTGATGACTAACATAGTACAACACACTATTGTTTTCCTTTCATAGTAATGTGATGTGTTTACAAAGTTGTATGTGATTTTTCCACCTTTGTATTTTGCTTATTTTGAAACTGTACTGTTTGTATTTGGAATACTACTTGCTAAACAAAAACCTTTGTTATTCTAAGATGGAACATTTACAGAAAGGCTCTTGACCTATTTGTGTAAGCCTTTGAAATATTCATCCTGAATGAAATCCAATACATTGTGTAAAAATGGCATGGCTCTGAATGCTGCATAGTTGTACTGTAGTGGGGAGATTTCTTGTTCAGCAAGCATACTTAAAAATGACATTTTGTTTTATTATATGTTCACTGCTTCAGGTCTAACTTTAGGTCTAAAAAAATAATATGATGTTTACAATCTTAAAACTTGCAACTGAAAGGCTTAAGTCAGCCATATAGGGTACACTATCACTCACAAATGTTAGTATATCTCTCAATATATTTATAATTTTATATTCTTCTTTTCATGTCATGACACTGAAGATATGACACTTTCAAACAATACAGTAGTCAATGTACAGCTTCTATAACTGTAAATTTGCTGTCCCATCAAAATAACTCAACACACGGCCATTATTGTTTATACTGTTGAAAACAAGACTGACTATGCCCCTAAGTGAAAAATGTCAAAACTGTGCTGAAAGTGACAGTATTTTGTGTGCATACCATAAGTTTCCAGTGCTGCCTTAAAGAAGTTATCAGCCAAATTAGAAGAAATGAGCTTTACTCACCTGGGGCTTTCTCCAGCCCCTTGCACCTGACTGTCCCGCGCTGACCGCTCCGCTCTGCGCCGCTGTCCCGGTCTCCATGCATGGTGCGGAGGCCGACCCCGAGGTCATCCACATGGTGCCTGTGCAAACTGCCGCTGTCAATCAAGTAGTTCTGCCCCTGCGCAGTAAGCCACGTACAACGTGGGCTTGATTGACAGCGGCGGTTCGTGCAGGCACAGTGCGGACGACCTTGGGGTTGGACTCTGCACCGTACACAGAGAGAGGGACGGCGGTGCAGAGTGGAACAGTCAGCTGCAAGGGGCTGGAGAAAGCCCCAGGTGAGTAAAGCTAAAGTCTTCTAATTTGGCTGATAACTCCTTTAACTCTTTCTTGGTCATGGAGTTCACTAAAGCTTCACATGTTGTCACTGAAATCCTCTTTAACTCCTTCATGATGAAGTTGATGGATGTTAGAGACCTTGCTCTCCTCCACCTTCTCTCTAAGGATACCCTTATGCTTAACAGGGTGTAAACCTGGAGACATGCTTTGCCAGTCCAGCATCTTTACCCTTTGTTTCTTTAGCAAGGCAGTGTTTGGGGTTGCTATTATGTTGGAATACTGCCCTGTGAACCAATTTTAAAAGGGAAGGGATCTAGTGGTGACTTTTTTTCATGTGTAGATGCCAAAAATCACAAATAAAGTAGTTTCTAGATTTTTCAAATAAAGGTCTTTAGAATGGCAGCCTTGGTTACCTGCTTAAAAATTGTTATTTTCAGCCACTTAACCAGAGACCAGAAATGTGTGACATTGCAAACTGATTTACATTTTGAATCTTTTTGTGACCTGAAATTTCAACATTTAAAATATTCCAGCTCAATATGCCATGTTGCCAACAATTTCACTCTACAGCCGCACCATCCTTCTTGCTGGATGGAAAAGAACGGCAGTCCTCAGAGCAGCCTGAAATATGTGTCATTCCAAATGTATGAATACACTTTTTTTTAATTGTATGTCATCAAAATGTTATATTTCAAATATGGCATGTCAACTGGTGTACAACATTGTAATTGCATCCACTGTATGAGAGGCTTGAAAAATTGGTAGATCAAAAAACTCTACTCTAGAGCCACGCCATGCTTCCTGCCCAATGGAAAAGAACTCCGAAATATGTGTCATTCCAAATGTATGTATTATTTTTAAAAATTGTATGTCATCAAAATGTTAAAGTTCTAGTGTATCATGTCAACTAGTGTACAGCATCGCAATTGCATCCACTATATGAGAGGCTTGCAAAATTGGTGGTGTGAAATATCCACTCTACAGCCACACCATCCTTTCTGCCCAATGGAAAACTCAGGGTGGATATGGGGTTGGATTCTCAAAACAGCGCTAACTGTTAGCACGGGTGTGCTAAACAGTTAGCATGCGAAGTGCCGCTCGTGGACTTTGTGCGAGCGGCACTTCACGTGCTACCTGTTTAGCACGCCCATGCTAACAGTGCTGTTTTGAGAATCAAGCCCATTGTGTCCACTGTATGAGAGGTATGATATATCAGGCATTGTATATTAACATTTTAATTTTTCACAATTTTTTTAAAATCAAAACTGTCATATTCCATGCAAATAAGTTGTCAGATTGCAATTTAAGTAGTACAAAATTACATACTGGGTAGTGCTGAAAGTGGTGCTGAAAGTGGTGCAGGATAGCTGTTCCTGTGGCCAAGTGGGGCATGAGGCCTGATGAAACAGGCAATTTATTAAATTTTACATGAGTTATTTCATTGAAAAAAATGTATAGTACTGGTAGGCGCTAGGCAAATAATTTGTTGTCGGATTGCAATTTAAGTAAAAACAAACAAAGTGCTGGCTAGTGCTAAATGTGCTGCTAAATAGCTATCTCTGTGGCCAAGGTGGGCAAGATGCCAGGTGTATCAGGCAGAGTTGTTAAATTTTATATAAGTAATTTCATTCAACAAATTATATTACTTCTGGCATGCAGGGGTGGAATTTGTATTTGCTACCGTGGTTTGCAGAGGTGGAATGCTGAGTGAGCCAATCAACCACCTCTTCTGCATTCTGGGAACTATTAGCTTTCTTCTGCAGAAGATCACATATTCCATGGCCAGGGGATGATGCACCATCATGACCACTAGTACATCTTACCTCTTAGGTACCTAGTACCTCAGAGGAAAATTAGAATTAGAAATAGCAGCCACTATAGGTAAGGCTTGAAGAATTGAGCAGCTACCTGTCCAAACATTTGAAATAGCAGCCACACTAGTTTGGGGCCTGAAATATTGAACAGTTACCTGCCTAATTATTTAAAACGGCAGCCACACTAGGTGTGCCCTGAAAAATTGCGCAGTTACCTGCCTAAATATTACAAATAGCAGCCACACTAGGTTATGCTAAATATTATTACCGATATTCTACTATGGAAATTCAGTAGTAGAATGTCGCTATTGACAGCTCCATTCTACTACCAGCAAACCCCGTGCCTTTTTTTCAAGCCGCCTTTTTTCCATTAATGTATTATTTTAACTATATTTTGCTCGAACAGATATCTGCATATGTCACTACATGGCTCCAAATGCTAAATGTATTACTATAACCTGTTGGCACAAAAGAGGACTCAATGATCCTTTAAAGTTGAGCTGAACTCTTGAACAGGACAGAAGAAAAACATAGAGAAATGCACATTGTATGTATTTAGAGAGTTTAACCTGTCTAATTTCCCCTCATCTTGGGCTAATCACAAGTTGTTATTTGATCTTTCACTTGTGTCAGCTGACTGCCATGGCAGAGAAGCTAATTGGAAAACACAGGATGTTAACAATATGTCTGCTTCCATGAAAGCAGGAAATAGATACATTGCAGATGTTGCAGCTGTAACAAAGAAATGTTTTACTTTAAAGGTTATTATGCTGTTGTGTATCCTTTAGAGCAGTTTTGAGTTCAGGCCCGCTTTAAAAAGATCTATCATTTTTAAAGGGAACTTGAAGTGAGAAGTATATTGAGGCTGTCATGTTTATTTCCTTTTAAACAATACCAGTTGTCTGGCAGCCCTGCTGGTCAATTTGGTTGCAGTAGTGTTTGAATAACACCAATAACAAACATGCAGCTAATCTTATCAGATTTGACAATGTCAGAAACACCTGATCTGCTACATGGTTGTTCAGGGTCTATGGCTAAAAGTATTATAGCAGAGGTTCGGCAGCACACCCAGGCAACTAGTATTGGAAATATGGCAGTCTCCATATACCTCTCACAGGTGTCCTTTAATTTCATGAACAATGATTCCCGGCCTTGACCAATACATTTACTCCATTTGCTATTCAAATTAGGGATTGTTAAAAATGCCGATTTCTGATGCCATGGAAATTCCAATTTCTGCCAATGCCGATTACCGATTCTGCGCATTTCAGAAGAGTGGTTTTTGTCATTTTTTGCATCCTCTGATTGGCCTAATATTTCCAAGTTGCCTCTGTAACGATTGGTGTCAGCAACACAGATTTTTTCTGATTATTGGTGATCTGCAGTATCACCAATAATACAGATGCTATACCTGATTATGTGTGATCTGCAGAATCACCAATAATGCTAGTATAGCTAGACACAGGACACCCAATGTGATATAGTGTTTGGTGCAACAGTAATCAAAGAAGTTATCTCCTGTGAGGCAGGAGATACAGACACTACTGCAGCCAAGGATTCCCTGCAGGCAGGGAACCAGGCTGTACTGCAGCTAGTGGATACCTGAGGAGCAGGAATCACTGTCTGGAGTAATATTGATGATGATTGGTCTGCAGCTAGGGATTCCCTGAAGAGCAGGGAATCAGACTGTACTGCAGCCATGGATTCCCTGAGAGGCAGGGAATCAGACTGTACTGCAGCCAGTGGACCTTGGATAGGAAGAGACCCACTGACTGTGCTGCACGATGGTCTCCAGTGGAGCTGGTGACCATAGGCCTGATATAGCAGCTAATAACCACCTGAAGAGCAGGCGTCACAGGTATACAGTAAGGTTGATCACCCAGGAGCTAGGTGACAGCCAGAAAGGTCAGACAAGCCAGGTCGGCAACACACGGACAGACAAAGTACAGAAGCAGAAGACTGATTCGGTATCCAGGTACAGGCAATGTTGGCAACAGGTAATCAGATGGGCGGAAGTACCGAATCAGAGAACAGGAGTGTAGTCAGGAAAGCCAGAGGTCATAACAGGGAACAGAATATATATCAATTCTAGTCTTAATATAGCAATCTCCTAGTCTTAGGTGTGAGGTCCTTGGTCTCAACACCTGGGAACTAGTCTAACACATGGTAGTAACAATATAGCAATCTCCTAGTCTTAGGTGTGAGGTCCTTGGTCTTAACACCTGGGAACTAGTCTAACACATGGTAGTAACAATATAGCAATCTCCTAGTCTTAGGTGTGAGGTCCTTGGTCTCAACACCTGGGAACTAGTCTAACACATAAACAGTAGCAAGCAATAGTACTTTAAATCTATCAATGGAATCTGACTCAGTGTGAATTCCCAGCTCCGGCTGGTTCTAACACACTGTGGGATCTGGCTCAGGTCTGAGCGCTCACACGTATATGTTCACAACAGCAGACAACTTGCAAGTGACAAGCGAGTCCTATATATACTAAAAGCGCTCCACAGCGCCGCCCCAGTCACTCAGCCAATCCGGAGCACAGCTGGAGTCAGCTGATTGGCATGATCAGCTGACCCTTCTTCTAGCAGCATAAAGGTCCTGTCACCTGGCGCGCGCGCGCGCGTAGTTCTCCATCTGTGTGCACTAGAAGGACCAGGCAAGGCAGCATCACGCTGCTGCGTGGCAGCAGCCGCCGGCTGGGTCGGGGAGATGGCCGCCATGCCGCTCTCCCATGCAGCGGCATCTCCGCTATTCATTACAGCCTCGGAAGTATTGGACTAATTAGAGAATGCAGAATTTTGGCACAGTTATTGGAATACCATGAAAATGTAGGCCAATCATTAGACTCATCAATACTCGGTAGTAAGACAACTAAGGTAGTAAGTAAGACTCAAGGCCCTTATACAATTAACTTTTTCTCATGAGTTATCTCCTTGGTGATATTTTTAAACTTGTCAATAAAATACCTTTTAAGCCACCAGAAAACAAGAACATACTCAAAATACTTTTGATAATACTTTTTCATCTACTTTTTGGTACTTTTGTAGTTGAAAAGTGCTGGAAAGTTATTTTAAATTGAAGATAAAACATTATCTCCTAGGAGAAAACTCAGGTGAAAAAGTGAATTGCATATGATCCAAATCTTGTAATTGGTCTAAAGATACTGCGGTAATTCAATTTTCGCTGAAAAATTCTACATTCTCTGATTGGTCCAGTGCTTTTGCGTTTTGATTGGGTTAAAATTACTGAGGAAAACAAATTTCTGATTTCTTTGCCAACATTCAAGTCAATCATGACAATAAGGGGCAAAGAGCCATAGTTTCTCTGGATGCTACCCTGGCATTTATTGCTATTGGGTGTCCCTTACTTTTAGCATTATTGGCAAGATTTGGTTTTGGAGATAATTTAATGCATATATACAAATCTGCTAGCCCAAATTTGCACTAATCCCCTGATATCCAACCCCTTTGAGATCCACATGGAAAGGAGACAGGGGTGCCTCCAGCCCCCCCCCCCCCCATCCCCCCCTCCCCATTTTACACTTTCTTTTCAGAAACCTTAGCTTGTATGATTAGGAGAAATGAACAGATCTGAGGCCTGCAAATTACCAGGATAGAGAAAAAAAATCAGCCAATATGATGATACCATTCTATATCTAGCTGACCTCCAAAACTCCCTGCAGATTGCTTTCAACCTCATTTCAGAGATGGGGCCTACTCAGGACTCACAATCAACTGCAATAAATCTGCTATAATTGGCCTAGACAATCCCAGTGTTTCATCCTCCACCTTGCTGTGCCCAATTCCGATTGTACAGTCCTTTAGATATCTTGGGGTTACCATGTGGTGTGAATTCCTAATTCCCTGACAACATTGCACCACTGCATCTTACTTATAGCAAACTCACCGCTTGGACAAAACTCCCCATCTCAGTCATGGGCGTCCGCACATACGGCAAAACGGGGCATCTGCCTGAGCCTGGCCGCCCGCTGCCCCCCTCTGGCCGCGTGCCCGTGCAGCCAGAAGGAGGGGAGCAGCGCAGAGAAGAGAGAGAGCTATGGGCACAATGGGGAAGGGCGGACGTCTCCCCCCCCCCCCTTCCCTCACCTTAGGGGGCTCTCTCTCCCTCGCTGTCCCCTCCGGAATTAAGTGTGCAGAGGCTGGGCAGCGGGCGGAACTTACCTCGTCTCGCTCCTGCGCCGGAAGTTCTGGTGCCGCACTCTGGTCTGGATCAGACCAGAGTAGCGGCTAATCCATCCGGCGCGTGCGACGAGAGGAGGTAAGTTCCGCCCGCTGCCCAGCCGCTGCACACTTCATTCCGGACTCCGGAGAGCGAGAGAGGGAGGGAGAGCCCCCTAAGGTGAGTGCCCATAGCTCTCCCTCTTCTCTGCACTGCTCCCCTCCTGCTGGGGCACACATGGCCACTTTTTCTGGGGACATATGCCCCTGGCTACATATACTGGGACATATCCCCCTGGCTACATATACTGGGACATATACCCCTGCCTACATATACTGGGACATATACCCCCTGCCTACATATACTGGGACATATACCCCTGCCTACATATACTGGGACATATCCCCCTGGCTACATATACTGGGACATATACCCCCTGCCTACATATACTGGGACATATACCCCTGCCTACATATACTGGGACATATACCCCTGCCTACATATACTGGGACATATCCCCCTGGCTACTTTTTCTGGGGACATATACCCCTGCCTACATATACTGGGACATATCCCCCTGGCTACATATACTGGGACATATACCCCCTGCCTACATATACTAGGACATATACCCCCTGCCTACATATACTGGGACATATCCCCCTGGGTACATATACTGGGACATATCCCCCTGGCTACATATACTGGGACATATACCCCCTGCCTACATATACTGGGACATATACCCCCTGCCTACATATACTGGGACATATCCCCCTGGCTACATATACTGGGACATATCCCCCTGGCTACATATACTGGGACATATCCCCCTGGCTACATATACTGGGACATATACCCCTGCCTACATATACTGGAACATATACCCCTGCCTACATATACTGGGCACATATACCCCTGCCTACATATACTGGGCACATATACCCCTGACTACATATACTGGGCACATATACCCCTGGCTACCTGTTCTGGGGACATCTCTACCCCTGGCTACCAGTTCTGGGGACATCTATACCGCTGGCCACCTATTCTGGGGACACCTATAGACCTGGGGCTACCTATTCTGGGGACACCTATAGACCTGGGGCTACCTATTTTTGTGGAACCACTGCTGTCAGATTGAGTGTATTTTGGGGAACTGCTGCCAGGTGAGAGGTGTCTACATATTAAGGGGGCATTCTGCCTATTTATGTGAAAAGCTGTCTATTTATGTGCCTCATGACTGCTGAATTTGTCTTGTTGCGGGCCTCATGGTTACTGACTTTGTCTTGTTGGGGGCCTGATGATTTGTTGGGGGCCTCAAGATTGCTGAATTTGTCTTGTTGGGGGCCTCATGATTGCTGAATTTGTCTTGTTGGGGGCCTCATGATTTCTGAGTTGGTCATGTTGGGGGCCTCATGATTGCTGAATTTGTCTTGATGGGGGGGGGACCTCATGATTGCTGAATTTGTCTTGTTGGGGGTCACATGATTGCTAACTGCGAGACTATGGAAAAAGCTGAATCATCATCATATGAGACAATAGCATTAAACCTACTTTTTCCGCTTTTTAAAACTGAAAATGAAACTGGGAGGTTCTAAAAAAAATGAATAATTTTTTCAGGAGTACGATGGATGAAATTGTTTATCTTCACAGTTTATTTTCAACTTAATTTTCCATAATGTTCATGTATGAGTTAAAACGTTTGTATTTAGTTTAAATTGCTGTTGGCACTTTGTGATAGTAAAGTGACTTTGCAGTTTGGACACTCGACCTCCAAAAGGTTCGCCACCACTGTCCTAATCTAATGTCCCACCATTGCTTAGTTTATGTAAACTTGTCTCCACCCACGACCACACCCACATTCTGGTTCATGACCACACCCATTTTTCGTTGCGGCGCGCGTAGCATGACATAGCTCCATACACCAACCCAGGTTTGCTCCCCACTCCCCCCCCCCCCCCCTGGAAAATTTTCTGCGGATGCCCATGGCTCTACTGTTCCCCCAGTTATACTATTTCCCTTTTCAGCTAGAGCATGTGGCCCATTGGTTCACTGCTGACTCCTCTCAAGCCCTTGAACTGCTGTGTTTTTAGCCACTGATAGAACCCATAACCTCCCTTTTGCGCGGCTAAAGGGGATTCTCGCACAAACCAATTCAGACAGTACTATTCTAAAACCGGCCTCTAAGGTTTGGTACCAAGTATCTAAAATTATGCCTTTACCCTACTGGAAGCACTACACACCACTCTGAGACAATCCCATACTTGCTGAATTAGACATATTGAAAACATAAAAGATGGATAGTTACGCTTTATTTGTGGTACATCAGTCTTCCAAAATTATGGAGAGCTCATGTGCCAAAAGACTGACCTGGAAGTGGAGGTAGATAAGAAGGAGTGGGAAGACTGTCTATAAACTGTAAACCATGTATCTCCTTGTCACAGAGAAAGATTAACCCTCCTCTATACTCTTCTTCAGCAATATTATCTAATCTTATCTCAATTAGCTACATTTTCCGCTACTGTGTCCCCCTGCTGCCCCAAGTGTGCACTTCCTAATCCCTCTGTCATACATTTGCTCTGGCAATGCCCCCCAGTGAAGGCCATGTGGAGCCAAGTGGTTTCCTTTCTGCACGACACCATGGGCTCACTTGTGGTGCTAGATGTCAAAATGTGTATACTAAACCTCACAGAAGAGGGTCTGTCTAACTTTGAAAAGGCCTTCTTGATTGAAACTCTATTCTCAGCCAAACAGTGCATTGCCTTCCGGTGGCTGTCCCTGGTAAGTCTCTCTTTGATTAATTGGAAAACTAAAGTAAAGGCTTCTCTACCATATAAAAAGCTAGTTTTTAAACACAGAAACTATCCCACTAAATCCTTCCGTGTATGGTATAGATGGCTTTCTAGTCCTCATGTCTAGTTTAACATGTGAATATACCTGTTTTACAAATGTTTATGATCACTTCTGATCTTGTATTTATCTTTCATGTTTTGTACACTCATGAATCCAATGCATCGCTGCTCTTATATTTTATATATGATTACTTACTGTGCCATGTACACTGCTCAGTGTCATAGGAATAACCATAGCAGCCAAAGAGGCTGCTTTGGGGCCCATAGTCGGGGGGGGGGGGGGGAGGCAGTCCCTGCAGCAGGTCACTACTTTTTTAAAATAAAATTATAGCATTTATTATTATTTCTCCTATTTCTCCCCCTCCTTCCCCCTAGAAAGTATCCGCCACCCCCAGACACAAGCAGCAGGACGGTGAGGGGGAGCTATTTTCTCACCATTCTCCCTGGCCTGCCCGACAATTCATCTGTAGTTCTGGCTGGCCTGGGAGAAGTAGCTGTTGCTGCACATTCAGTGACATCACAGGATGGCGCCCGCCCAGTCCGACCTCTGCTGGTCCTCGGCAGAGAAGAAGAGGGTAATGTACTCCTTGTGCTGAGGGCTTGAGGCTGCCAGTTTCACTGACTGCAAGCCCATAAGTATGAGGTGTGGGAAGGGGCCTGTGGCTATCAACGTATTGCGGCTGCTAGTGGGAGAGCTGCAGCTGGCAGCCTGTGGATGGAGTCTCCCGGCAAGCACTCACTCACCTCTACTTTTGTTGCAGGCGATGCAGGTCCATCTGTCTCCTCTGTAGTGTAGCTACTCTGCATTTCCTGCTCCTCCGTTTTGGCTCTAGTGTCCGTTGTCTGAAGCAGGAAGTGCAGAGCTACACTAACACTATACAGAAGAGAGACAGGACCTGCAGCCTCTGGAACAACAAGGAGAAGATGAGTGTGCTGCCTGCCTGTCCCCCGCATTTTGTAGGTCAGTAAAGCTGGGAAGGGGTGGTGGAGCACGCATCTATACTGGGGCGGGGGCTGGGAAACTTCTAGCTACTACAATGTGTGTGTGTGTGTGTGTGTGTTTTGGTTTATTTATTTTTTTATTTGATTTATTTATTTATTTATTTTTTGGGGGGGACACACATCTAGGTACATCTTTTTTGGGGGGGAAGTTATCAGGGGACACATCTAGGTATTATACTGGTGGGGAGGGGCATACAGATATAGCTACTATACTGTGTGTGCATCGGGGGGGGAAGTGTTGGGGGCACAGATCTAGCTACTATCCCTGCTACCTCCAGTATGTACAATATACGCTGATATCCTATGCCTGTACTGATAATATACTAGCTGCAGTGTGTGCTGATCTATGCTGCCTCCAGTATGTACAGTATAAGCTGTTACTCTGTGCCTGTTAGAATAGTAACCTAGCTGCAGCGTGTGCTGATCTCTGCTGCCTCCAGTATGTACAGTATAAGCTGTTACTCTGTGCCTGTACTCAGTGGTGGAGCAATAGGGGTTACAGAGGTAGCGACCGCATCGGGGGCCGTTGGGCCAGAGGGTCCCCATGGGGTCCTTCCTCAACCAAAGTATTAGCTTTCTATTGGTCCTGCGGGGGTAATAATCACTTCTATAGATGCTTTGAATAGTAGTAATCAATAACAAACTGTTCCCCATCCCCTTGCTGCACCACTAATACTGTGGATGACCTTGGCAAGTTTTGCTGCGCCATATCAAGTGTTACATATAGAGTGCTTAGTGGGGGCCCAATGTAAAACTCGCACCGGGCCCAAAGCTTCATAGCTACGCCACTAGAAAGCGTAGCTATGAAGCTTTGGGCCCCTAGAAAAGCCTCTGGACACCTCTACAAAATAGCTACGCCACTGTTTGTACTGATAGTAAACTACCTGCAGCATGTGCTGATCTCTGCTGCCCCCAGTATGTACAGTATTAGCTGTTACACTTAAACTAGCTGCAGTGTGTGCTGATTTCTGCTACCTTCAGTACTTACAGTATAAGTAGGATCAGTTGAAAAGGGCACCTCCATAGACATCAGTGTTATTTCGGCAAATATCGGCTACAAGGTGGTGAAAAGGGCACCCAAGTTTTGATATAGGCTACAAGCATGCGCCCCTTGGTAACCCATATTTTTAATTCGGCTACATTGCTTTCAGCTAGAGTAGGGCGCCCCTTTGCAGCCCATAATTCTTTATTCGTCTACAAGGTTATCAGATACAAAAGGACACCCCGTAGTAGCCCATATTTTTTTTCAGCTACAAGGTTTTCGGCTACAAGAGGGCGCCCCTTTGTAGCCCATATTTTTTATACGTACATGGCAAGGAAATGAACAGCGCTACTTAAAAACAGACAAGTGCCTACCTGCAAAAGAGTGCAAGCCCCACTTGTGGGATAAAATACACACCTAGCATACACATGATCTGTCTACCACTGGAGGATGTTGGTTTCCGTAACAGCTTGCATGCAACCTATTAAGTACTCGTCCCTCCCACTGCGAAGAAGTCAATCCTCCATGGGAGGGGACCTAAATCTAACTAAATCCTAACCTATGTATATGCATAGCCTGGGTACAGCTAATCAAGTAAAATCGAAAATGGAAAATTGCGCAAAAGGTGGATCAGCGCATCACCAGGCCACAAGTGGGGCTTGCACTCTTTTGCAGGTAGACACTTGTCTGTTTTTAAGTAGCGCTGTTCATTTCCTTGCCATGTACTAATTTAATTCGTTTTTGGTCAGCTCTCCCACTTAACAGCTTTGCTTTTGGTGTATATGCAGAGCTTCTGTTTGGGTTCAAGGTGCGTTTGCAGTTTCTGGGGGGGCTCAGCGCACCTCTGATTCGAGGCCAAACGGAGGCGGCCTGGTGATGCGCTGATCCACCTTTTGAGCAATTTTCATATTTTTTATTCGGCTACAAGGTTTTCGGCTACAAGATTTTTGATTCTGCTACAAAAGGGCGCCCCTTTGTAGCCCGTATTTTTTATTCGGCTACACGGTTTTCGACTACAAGGTTTTTGATTCTGCTACAAAAGTGTGCCCCTTTGTAGCCCATATTCTGATTCTCCTACAAAAGGGCATCCTTTTATAGCCAAGATTTTTGATGCGGGGTGCAGGGGGGGGTTAGGTTTAGGCATCACAAGCGGGGGGTCTTAGGGTTAGGCACCACTGGGGGGGTTAGGCACCACCAGGGGGGACATAGGGTTAGGTACCACCTGGGGGGTATTAGGGTTAGACACCACCTGGGGGGTCTTAGGGTTAGTTTAGGGTTAGGCACCACCTGGGGGGTTTTAGGGTTAGGCACCACCAGGGGAGTCTTAGAGTGTGGCAGTAGGCACCACCTGGGGGGTCTTAGGGTTAGGTACCACCAGGGGATTCTTAGGGTGTGGCAGTAGGCACCACCTGGGGGGTCTTAGGGTTAGGCACCAACTGGGGGTCTTAGGGTTAGGCACCATCTGGGGGGTCTTAAGTTTAGGCGCCCCCAGGGGAGTCTTAGGGTTTGGCACCACCAGGGGAGTCTTAGGGTTAGGCACCACCAGGGGGGTAGGGTTAGGGGAGGGTTCTGTGTGAGAGTAGGGAGAAATTAGGTCATAGTAATCACTTTCCTCAGCTATATCTAGAGCTCTTTTATAGCCCAACAAATTTTGCCTATAACAGCATTCTTTTTATAAACTAAAACTTTTTTGGGCTACACCAGACGCCCTTTGTAGTTGAATTTGGCATATATGGGCTACAAAAGGGCGCCCCTTTGTAGCCCATATTTTTTCTTCAGCTACACGGTTTTCAACTAAAAAGTTTTTGATTCTGCTACTAAAGGGAACCCTTTTATAGTTGAGATTTTTGATGAGGGGTGAGGGGGGGCAGGTTAGGATTAGGCATCACAAGCGGGGGGGGGGGTCTTGAGTTCAGGTACCTCTAGGGGGGGGGGGTTAGGGTTAGGTACCACCAGGGGGGACATACGGTTTGGCACCACCAGGGGAGTCTTAGGGTTAGGCACCACCTGGGGGGTCTTAGCGTTAGGCACCACCTGGGGAGTCTTAGGGTTAGGCAACACCTGGGGGGTCTTAGGGCTAGGCACCACCAGGAGAGTCTTAGGGTTAGGGGTCTTAGGGTTAGGCCCCACCAGGGGGGCAGGGTTAAAGGGAGGGTTCTGTGTGAGAGTAGGGAGACGTTAGGTCATAGTAATCACTTTCCTCAGTTATATCTAGAGCTCTTTTATAGCCCAACAAATTTTGCCTATAACGGTATCCTTTTTATGAACTAAAACTTTTTTAGGGGCGACAGGCGCATGCGCGGGCTTCGCCAAGATGGCCGCTTAGGAGAAGAGCTCCTGTAACACCGCCGCTTATACCGGCTGCATCTCCGCATCCAGTCCACTCCACAGCGCGGCTACCCTCCGTTCCTCCTGCCTAAACACCCAGGCACCGGCAGATATGACCACTAAAGCTCCAGGCAAAACAGGGACGACTGGCGTGATGAACAAATTCCTCTGCCCTCCCACTTCCCAAGATGGCGCCAACCTGCCCGCCCAGCCCCTTGTGGATGGCACTACTCAATCAGGTACGAACACTCAGACCGAACTGGTGACAGCAGCAATCTTAGACTCTGCCCTGCAAAAGCATTACCACGCGCTTTACACCTCCCTCCAGACTCTAATACTCACTGCTGTGAAAGATTTGAAAGCTGAAATAACTGACATAGGTGACCGCACTAATGCTCTTGAATCCAGAGTCGACTCTATAGCGCAAAAGCAAGCAAACATGAAGGATGATCAACGCATCATGCTCTCAGACCTGAAGAGCCTGCGCTCTGGACATGAGGACATAGAAAACAGAGAACGCAGGCAAAATATCCGGGTAAAGGGCATTTCTATGCAAGTTTCTAATGAGAATCTGAACTGTCACCTTCTGGAACTTTTTCAAACAATTGTACCTGATCTCCCACAAGAGCTATGGAGAATGGATAGGGCCCACAGGGCGCTGGGTGAAAGGCAGGCCTCTGCGGGCAGACCGAAAGATGTAGTAATACGGCTACACTACTACGAGGCTAAAGAAGCCATATTCAAAGCTCTCCGCAACATTCCCTCGGTGGTCTTTAAAGGAGACACCATTGCTATCTACAATGATCTTTCCCTAATAACACTGGCTAAGCGTAGAGCTCTTAGACCTGTCACTCAGCTTCTACAGGAAGCGAAGATTCCTTACAAGTGGGGATTCCCTTTCAGACTATCGGTTACTAGGAAAGGGGTGACATTCACTCTTACAGATGTTGATGACGCTGACTTTTTTTTTTAAACAAATGGGCCTACGACTCCCTCTCCAATCCTCATCGTCCAGGCACAGATCACCGGAAGCTTCCCCACCTCGCAAGGTTCGGCACATCTCCGAATGGACCAAGGTCCCCTTGCGTAGTCTCTCTTCCCAAAGCACCCAAGAGGATATGGAAGCTCAGCAAACCTGAACTCACCCTCTTTCCAAGTCTCTCAACTACCCTGTATAGGTAGTCTCCGGCTCCTCGTTATCACCGGAGTCATCATGAGGCATTTTTCACTCAGTGACTTAAGTCCCTCATATTTCTTCCCCCGTTAACTTTTGTATTTAACATACTAAGATATCCCAGGAGGTCTCACTGAGAAGTTCCCTCTTCTGGGCGGTCTACGGGCTACCCGGTATGTTCCTCGGGAGGTATTCCAATCCAGGGGTCTCCCTATACCTAGGGGCCCCCCTCTATTAGGGTCCCTCACCCTGGTGACTTATTTTTGCCGCCCTAGTGTTGAGCCACACTTTTTACAGTGGCAATATTTTGGTTCTTATAATAGTTACTTATATACAAATGGTTGTTCTTCTATTGTTATTCTCTTCAAGGTTTGACCCCCCTCTTTTCTATTCAGGTTGGTTCCTCCCATCTCTCCACAACTCAAATGTTCCCTATGACAATGGTAAAATGTCTAACTGTTAATGCTAAGGGGCTTAACACCCCTCAAAAAAGATTTGCCCTTTTAAAAGACCTCAAGAGGCTTGGGGTGGACCTGGCCATGATACAGGAGACCCATTTCAGGAAAGCTGATCCCTCACGGATTTACAGTACTCTTCACGGAAATGTTCCAGACATCTGGCCCCCATAAGAAGGCAGGGGTCGCAATCCTAGTCAAAAAAGGGGTCCCTCTCCGGGTATCGCGCACAATCTCAGACCCTCAAGGGAGATACCTGATACTAATAGGTAACTTAGCAGGTAAACCAATAACCCTGGCAAATGTTTATATTCCTAACGTAAACCAAACATCATGGCTTTCCTCCTTTCTAGCTAAAGTGCGGAAGGTGACTGAAGGTCCCCTAATTCTAGGAGGAGATTTTAATTTAGCTTTCTCCTCACATCTAGACAGATCACCCCCCCCCCCCCCCCCCTGGTTCCATTCCTTTCCCTTCTCACCACCGAAACTCCAGGCAATTTAGAGTCCTTATGAGAAAATATAGTCTTCTAGACCTTTGGAGAATAGTTCACCCTACCTCAGTGGAATACACCTTTTTCTCTCCTGCACACGCTTCCCACTCTAGGCTGGACTACTTCTTCGCTCCTGCCCCAATGGTCTCCATTTTGTCAGACTCCCACATACATCCTCTAGCTTGGACAGACCACCAAGTAGTCTCAATAGACCTCCAGTGGACCCTCTCGCCCCACAAACCCTTTCATTGGAGGATCAATGAATCCCTACTGCAAGACAAAATTCTTGTATCTAAACTATCGGGGGACCTTCAGTCATTTTTTGATACTAACATTCCCTCTTTTACATCGTATGGTATGGCCTGGGAGGCTCATAAGGCTTATATTAGAGGCCTTCTCATACAAGAAGGAACTAAAAGAAAACGCCTATCCAACTATCAGCTGCAGGCTCTTTATAAGAAACTTTCAGAAGCTCAGGATCTATTTAAGAATTCCTCTACTTCTGAAAACTTTACACATATTCAATCCATCAAACTCGAAATTAAACTGCTCCAATCCGCTAAGTTAGAAAAAAGTCTCCGCTGGACTAGACAATTATTCTTTGAACGGGGTAATAAACCCCACACCCTATTGGCTAGGAAGCTCAATCCTAAAAGCTCTCAGGCCCACATATACTCTATGAAAGACTCTGAGGGTACTATACACTATGACCCCTCTCAAACTGCAAAAATCTTCACTGATTACTATAAGGGCCTTTACAACCTCCCAGGCCACCAAAATGAAACTTCACTCCATTCCCGTATCTCCACTTTCCTCGCCTCACTAGACTTACCTAAGCTTTCAGCTATCCAACAAACGGCTCTTAATTCACCTTTTTCCTCAGATGAGTTTGAAGAGGTGTTTAAACAGCTTCCTTCATCAAAAATACCAGAAAAGTAATCGACTTAGTAGAATTAATGGGAGCATCTCGGAGGCCTTCTCTGCTTCTGAGTTTGGATGCAGAGAAGGCCTTTGACAGGCTATCTTGGCCATTTATTTTTTGGTACTAGAACACCAGGGCTTTTCGGGCCCTTTCTACAATCTAATACGTTTTCTATACTCCAATCCTTCCACCACAGTCAAACTTCCCTCTGCTCCACCTCTCTTCTTTCCTATCCGCAATAGCACAAGACAGGGGTGTCCACTCCCTCCTCTTTTATTTGCCATTAGCATAGAACCCCTGGCTCGTGCCATACGCCAGAACTCAGATATCAGGGGAGTTACCCAGGGCCAATGGGAACACAAAATCTCATTATTTGCAGACGATGTCCTCTTGAGCCTGGTGGAACCTCTGACCACTCTCCCAGTATTGCATAAAGTCCTCCAAGAATATGAAGATCTCTCCGGCTACAAGCTTAATCGTGATAAGACGGAGGCCTTGCCTATCAACATCCCCCCTTCCCTACTCACTAACCTACAAGAGAACTATCACTATAATTGGAGAAAACATACCTTGAAATACTTTGGTATCTTTCTTACCACCTCCTATACTTCTCTTTACAAACATAATTTTCCCCCAGTTATTACTTCTATCATTCAGGACCTCCATAAATGGACAAAGTACCACATCTCCTGGATAGGGCGCCTATACTCTGTTAAAATGAATATACTCCCTCGCCTTCTCTACCTTTTTGAAACCCTCCTAGTTCCTGTACCCTCCTCCCAACGTACCACCCTTCAAAAGGAAATCAATAAATTTGTCTGGAATCACAACAAACCCAGGGTTGCAGGGTCTGTTATGACGGCTCTAAAGGAACAGGGAGGCCTAGGTCTTCCCCATATTGCTCTATACTATAAAGCCACTCACCTCCGTCCAATAACTGAATGTGCAGACTTTACAGCTAGGACTAAATGGGCTCTTATCGAATCTACTGAAGTCCTCTCTATCTCTCTAGCCTCCTGTGTCTGGTCCAATGATATTCGTCCCCCCCCCCAAGCCTCTTTAGGTCTCTCTTCAACCAGGTTCATGCTACGCATTTGGTCTAAAATAGCTCATGGTGCAGGTCCCCCTATAGATTACAACCCTTCTTAGGGAATCCCAGGTTCAAACCCGGTATGGATTATAACTTCATGAGACAATGGTACTCCAGGGGATATTTTAGGCTTCAGGATTGGTTACAACCAACGTCCACATCCTTCATAACTTATTCTCAATTAAGTGAAAAATTTCCCCCTTCCGCGAGTCTCTTTTTAGAATATAAATACATTTCCCATTTTCTAAGATCACTCTTACCCACTCAGACGGACATAGATCGTGCCACAACCTTTGAAAATCTTTGCTTGCACAAAGGACACCAGAAGGGTCTGATCTCCCAAATATATATCCTCCTTTCCACAAATTCCTATTCTAACACTCCAAATCATCCCTATATGGCAAAATGGGAATCTGCTTTGGCACAATCTATCTCTACCTCTGACTGGGACTCCATCTGGCAGAATGCCAAGGACTCCTCAATGTGCGTACAAATCAAAGAAAATATTTACAAAATTCTATACAGATGGTACCTAACACCCGACCAACTTTCCCGCATTTATCTAGGTACATCGGATTTATGTTGGCGAGGTTGTGGCCTCAAGGGAACACTAGACCATATTTTCTGGTCCTGCCCTGCTCTGACTCCATTCTGGCTGAGAATTCAGAAACTAATATTCCAAATTTTAGAGGTGACTATCCCCTTGGACCCTCTATTTATGTTAATGGGCAAGTCAGCTCCTCAAACCCATAAATTTCAGAGGATTCTAATCATACGCATCCTAACAGCTGCTAGGCTAACTATTTCCTCTAATTGGAAGAATATTGCACCTCCAGAACTCTCTGAAGTCATTAATAAAATAAAGTGGGTCAAACTAATGGAGAAACTCACCGCTTCTTTGAGAGATACCGAGGCTCGTTTCGACAACATATGGGGTCCCTGGGAAAGTCACTTCGACCCCAACTGACTAGCTTCCGCCCCTCCTCATGAACAACCTGGATTCTATTAGGGCTCATCTTCTACTACCATAACTATATTGTACATCTTGTCTTTTAAGAGTAGGAACCAACCTGATACTGTTATATTGAATCGCCTTCTAGGCATTCCTAGGTCAAACCTTACATACTATGCTGCTCAAAACTTATATGTTTATCTGTTCACCCTCCCCTTTATCCCTCACTCTCAACGTACTTTGACAGTTGTACAGCTTTTACAATGTTCCTTTTTCTCCCCTAAGCTAAACAGGTACAAGGAAAAAGTTTAACCCTTTCTAGGAAATGGACTGATGGACTAATACCTAGATGCCTTCATGGCTAATACACACTTTGATGAGCATACCATCTTTCACCCTTATACTTAAGTGTAATAACAATCTTTCTAGGCTTTGCCTTGTAACTTAGTATTGATCAATCTTTAACAGAAATGATTGTACCTGTACTATCACTTACTTAATTTCAATAAAAAACAGAGTTACAAAAAAAAAAAAAAACCTTTTTTAGGGGCTACACCAGGTGCCCTTTGTAGCCGAATTTGGCATATATGGGCTACACCAAGCACCCTTAGTAGCTGAATTTGGCATATGGGTTACACCGGGCGCCCTTTGTAGCCAAACTTGGCATATATGGGTTACAACAGGCACCCTTTTTGTAGCCAAATTTGGCATATATGGGCTACACTTTTTTCCATGCGCCCTTTTCAAATGGATGTGTATAAGTTGTTACTCTATGCCTATACTACCCTTTGTAGCTGAATTTGACATACATGGGCTACACCAGACGCCCTTTGTAGCCGAAGTTGGCATATGGGCTACACCAGGCGCCCTTTTTGTAGCTGAATTTGGCATATATGGGCTACACTTTTTTCCAAGCGCCCTTTTCAAATGGACGTGTATAAGCTGTTACTCTGTGCCTGTACTGGAATAAGCCCCAGGTGAGTAAAAGGGGAAACTTTCATTATGACTGGTATACTACAAGGTAGTCATCCAGTATCTATTAAGACCTGTTACCAGCCTATTACCACTGCCACACAGGGGGACCACTTGACTACCAGGGAGGGAGAAAGCTATCAGGACACAGGTGCTGTATATACAAAAATGTGCTCAGAAAAAAGCGTGCCAAATAGTGTGTAGCCAAACTCAAGTGCACTACTGGTTCCAGCAAGTGGCTGTATAGCCGCTCACAATGTTATGGTTGCCTCCATCTACTATCCTTAATTGTAGGCAGGGAAGTTAGGGTGCTGCCATATTAATAGCTGCTAATAGTGGCTATTGCAGGAAATTTGGGAACCTAGAAAAAAATAGCAGTCACCTCTAAAGCAGCAGCTACAAATAGCGGGCACCACTGGCGCCCACTGTGAGGCACTCACTATTTTTTTTTTGGCGCCATTATTTCCTGTTGTAGCCACTATTTACAGCTATTAACATGGGAGCCTATTGCAGCACCCAGATCCAAATGCATAAGGGACACAGGGGGACCAATGGCAGGGAGATAATACTATAGAAGCACAAGGAAACTACTAGGCTACTGAGGAGAGAGCTAGAGGGGCACAAAGGGAACCATTGGCAGGGAGATAAAGTAATGATTCACATCCTTGGTTGTGGGTTTAGGGAGGGCTGTACAACACTGCCTCAGTTTCTTTAGCTAATAGCTTTTTTTTTTCTTCATTACACATTGTGCAAAAATCCATTATATTTGTCCTGTTCAAAGTAGTCTTGTAGATAATTCAGTCCTCTGCCTGTGTTCACATCAATCAACCAAGTCACAGTGAAAATGTGGCATGTGAAAGATTCACTTAAACACACCACAGAAATAATAATAATAAAAAAAACATATTATCTTTATGCTTTAACATTATATCAACACGATTTGTTGATAGTATTAAAAAAATGGTATAATAAGGTAATGCATTGCCACAAATAACTGACAGTGTTATTCTGTTGTAATAAAAAACTTAATGCACTTATAGAAAAAGGCAGTCCCATCTCAATAAGTTATACTGGGCAAATCATATCAAATAATAGAGCCCCATCTAAAATTAATCATCTATATAAAAAAGACGCGTAAGCCTGCAAGTACCTTAAATGAAAAATACAAAATGCCTCTTATGACATTATTTTGATCCAAGAACACCACCAGTTAGAAGCTTAAACCATTACTTGCACATTGTTTACCTGTCACAGCAATTCCTGCAATCAGTCATATTTCACCAACTTAGAGCAGCCAGAACAATAATAAAAGATTGCAGACTGATTGATTGATGTGGGTTTGCTGAATGCATAACCACTTCACTTCTAGTGGTTGTGTCCCCTTTATGGATCAGAGCAATTTCACATCCCAACTATGCTCCTATTGATTTGGCAATAAGTTTGTCATCGCCTATGAATCTCTAGTGATATATTATTGTTTATAGGTCAAACAGGGCTTTATTTGGGTGAACTGTCTTCCCAGAATTGTTTGTTATAAACCTTTAAGTTGAAAAAACAAATTCAAAAGCATATTTGAAAGAAAAAAAACACTCAAATTGCAACAGTGTCATTTTAACATTGATATCAAGCGGTAATTTTGTTAAATTAAATAAAATTGGAGTTGGTTTGATTGGAAATAATAATTTTCACACAGGAAATTATTTTGCAGCTCTTGACACTTCAGATCACTCTATAGAAGACATTTTGAAATTGTTTAAAAAATGTAACTGTATGCTTATTTTTTTTCAGAAACAACAGCAGCTTTGATTTAAAGTGGATCCAAGATGAAAAACGAACTATAACAAGTAACTTGTCTAGATATCTCATCTAAAGTTTAGATAGTTTACACAGCAAATCTAGCTGCAAACAGCTTCAACAGTTTATGAATATTTATTCCTGTGATACAATGAGAGCGGCCATGTTCTGTTTGTCACTTTACACACAGGCAAGCTGATCTGTATCTCCAACCCTTGGCCTGTGAAAACTTCACTCCCCTCTCCTCTGGCTAGTAACTTCATCCTCCTCCTGCCCAGACTAAGCTCCCATAAGCCCTTGCTACATGGCTTTCAAAGTGCCAAGGCACTCTGGAGAAGCTGTGGGTGAGGCTTGTTTAATTTATAGGGAATTAGAGAATTAAAACAAAACAAAAAAAGTATTTAGTTTGAGGAATGCCCTATAAACTATATGAAAGAAAGGAACACAATTATGCAGTGAGTAAAAGTTTATCTCGGATCCACTTTAAAGAGACTCTGTAACAAAATTTTCAGCCTTATTTATTTTATCCTATAAGTTCCTATACCTGTTCTAATGTAGTCTGGATTACTGCAGCCTTTTCTAATTGCACTGTCTCTGTAATATATCTAATCCTCTTTTCTTTGTCAAGCTTTGTCGACCCAGAGAGGAATGCACTGCCTCTGCTGTGATAGGGAGAAGTTGTGCATGCCCCCTCCTCACCACCTGCAGGCTCTGTGTGTGTGTGCTTTGTTTATCTCTCACAGACAGGTCTCTGTTTTAAGTTTCAGCTTGTCTGAGGGGAGAGGGAGCTGCCCATGCTGAGAAACTGTGAGAATCCCTGATTGGAGTGCAGATAATTCACTATGTAATAAAAACTTGTAGTATACTGTAACATGATATATATATACACAAACATCACTTCCTGGTTAGCGGCCATGTTTTTTGTTTGCAAACACTGCCTAAAGCTGGCGATTAAAAGCCAGGATCGTGGCGGGAAGCAGCGAAAAATGGCAAAGAGGGATCCAAGAGATCACAGTGACTTGATTGGCATGTTTTTTATTGTACAAATCGGACAGTACAGATTCTCTTTATGGACACCTGAACTGAGAGTGATATGGAGGCTGCCATATGTATTTCCTTTTCAGCAATACCAGTTGACTGGTAGTGCCTGGTATAAAAAAGGCATAATTAGCGTTCAAATTCAATCTTTCATTCAGGTGACTTTTTATTCCTGTAGTAGCAGAAGCTGTCATGCATATGTGTCCCAGAGCGCAGCTGTGGCAGCAAGGGAACTGTGGAAATGGCTGCATAAGGTGTGAGCCTGTCTCAGCAATTTTTCGAAATTGGGGTAGGTACAAAAGAATCCCTGCACTACTAGATTTAATGTATGTGCACTGAACAACACGGGACATAAGTGATGTGAACTGGCGCAATGCAGCAAGTAGGTTGGGCCCATTATCACGAACCACATTTCCCGCTGTGAGATGGAAGGGTGTCAGCTTTCAACCTCTTTGGCAGTGCAATAAGGACTTCTCAGGCAATGTCAATTATTTTTCATCAGGACTCCAGATTCAACACTTCCTGGCAATGTGTAGGTTTTAGTAATCCATAGTGGTGGAGCGTCTTCTTGTGGCCTTTCATGAGGAGTGATACAAATGTAGGTGGGGGCAGTAGAAGGATTGGAGGCAGGAAAGGAGTGACATAGCTCATGCCTTCCCCCCACCCCTCTAGGTGGAGGTGCAAGGTTATTTACAGTGTCCTGCAGAGAGTGTTCCATAGTGATTTAGGGTTAAACATTGAACGGTAAATTAGAGGTAGTAACTCGCTCCATACCAAGTTGTCTAGATGTCCATGGTTGTGTAGACCCTTGTAGCAATAGAATAGCCTAATGCCAGGGAAATGTTCTCCACCACATGCTGGGGCAGAGCAGGGACAGCTTTGCAAGCAAAGTAGTCTCTGGTGGGGATTTTCCACTAGGAAATGCACAGGCCATCATATCAGTAAATTTACAGATACTCTACTATTTAAGTGTTAATTTTTGTTAGTAAAATATTAGTCATTGTTACTGATATTTTGCTATAGCTACACCCAATCCTACTTAGAACACTCCACTATCGATGCCTAACCCTACCCCCCAGTGGGGCCTAGCCTTAAGACCCCCTGGTGGTGGTGCCTTAGTCTAAGACCCCCCTGGTGGTAATTAACCCTAAAACCACCCTAGTGGTGCCTAACTCTAACCGTTCCCTGCACACACACCCTTCCTGACACCTAACCGTAACTGCCCCCCTGCACAAACTCCCTTCCCAAAACCTAACCCTAACCACCCTAACCAATTTGTCCAGAAGCCCCATGCGTCTGATTTGTCTGATACCAGTAGAGCATTATTTATTACCTTCAGTTCAGGGATGAGCAGAAACTATGCCAGGGCGAATTTACGCATTGTAGTTTGCATCTTTGCATCGTAGTTCATAGACAAAGTTTCAAGACTGCACTTACGAATTTACACGTAGCGAAATATGTCCACTATGCATAGTTAACATGTGTATTGCGTAGTGAACTATGATTGCGTTACTCGCGTCTAATTTTCCGCATGCGATTGTATGCTTACAAAGGGGAATGTACGCACAGAAGAGTTCCCAGTATAAGCATTTAAGGAGGAATTAATGCTTAAAATTTTCTGCATACAGGCATAAGCATCCGCATACACTACACTTCGCAATATGCGTAATTGCGTATTTTAACGCGTAGTCTACGAAATGAATACGAAGCGAATATTTGTTTTCGAAACCGTAGTTTGGCAAAACATAATTGTGTAAAACTACGCGTAGTTCCGGCGTAGCGAAGTTGCCTGACTATGACCATCCCTGCTTCAGTTGAGGAGGAGAAATCATCCTGTTTTAAAAATTTGAAAATAAAAGTTCTATAGAGTAAACCAAAATGTGGTGACTTTTTCTATACTGTCTGGTGATTTTGCAGAAATACAGGATCTTTCATTATTAATCGTTTATTTAACTTTAGTTTATATGCAAACGAATGCAAAAAAAAAAACCCAAAACAAAACATTATTTTACATTTGCATGGAAGGCCATAGCAAACACCATTATCATGTATTATGTCCTGTTTCTCATTACTTCAGATATTGGAATCTGAATACAACATTATTAAGAAGATTCATGTATTCAAAGCATTCACACAATTTGATTGTTTTTCTTGTTTAAATCATGCAGCACATGCCATAGTGACTGACAGGAAAACATTTACTTTTCTACGTTCCTGGGATAGTAATGGAAAAAGAAGGAGATAATCAGGTGTGGTCAATAACTGTCATTCTCCAACTGTCTCCTTCTCCCATTGTATGAAAATTGGTTGGAACACTTCAATACAAACAGCTTGCAATGAAAATATAAAGACCTCTTAAAGATGTTTTGGAATTTGTGAAAGATCTATGATTTAGTCCAGCCAATTGCCAATAAAATATAACAGGTTTCCGTGAGTCCTCAATAAAGCTTACATAGGTCCACTAAAGTATTCAGAGACTGCTTTAAAAATAGATTAAATCTGGAACTACAATATTTAAATACAGAATAATTGTGTCTGTTCCATTCTTCAATGCTTGTTTAAAAGATTGCTTTGTAGTGCAAATGAAGAAGCCTCACCAAAGTGCTAATAAACTACCATATAAAATATACTAAAAAAAAAGGATATTCACTAACTTCATCCTTGCAGTATTTTCTATGTGCTATCAAAATGATGCATGGTGCATGGAACACAATGGGTATAGCAGCACAGATTCCTGATGGAAAGGGGAATGCATAATGAGGGTGGATTGTAAATACATATTAGTAAATGAATACTTCTAAAGGAAGGAGGCGGGAGGAAGGACAAAATAATGGGGAATATGGAATGGAGAAAGGATGTAGAACAGGTAGACAGTAGTGATGCTTGTAATGGGCCGGTCTCGACTTTGAATTATTTCGATTACGACTTCATGCGCTTTTGATTAGACCACAATCAAAATGATGAATCGAATAGCAGTTTTGATTCGATTACAAGTCAGAATTACGCATTGTATCCTTAATGATGAGTCAAAATCACAACTAAATATATAATTAGCAATTAATAGCAAATAGCAAAGCCCACATATGTGCTAAAAACATCAAATTTGCAGGGTATGTTAATTAAATGTGCATATAAATGACTAGACCATTGCCCAATCTAGAACAGCCAGTATGCTAGTGCAGTGCAGCTACTGGCACCGAAGGCTGTTCAGGTGGGCTTAGAGAAAGGAGATGGAGGGGAGGGAGAAAGGGAGAGGAAATGAGGATGAAGGGACACACATGGATCAATAAAGTAGGAGAAGTAGAAGCCATGAGTGGAAAGCACTCACAAGTGTTTACAAGGAATAAACCTGTATTTAATAAGGACAGAATAGTTGAGGTGGGGGTGGGGAATCCTACATAATAAGAAGAGCTACTCCAGCCATAAATGTAAAATGAAGGGAGCAAAAAGGAGCAGCTAATACATATTTGTTTCTTCTGACCCTACACACACAGAAGTGTGAAAAATTACAACCCACATAAGCGGGTCACTACATTTTTTACTCAACCATTATACACCCTCATATATTAAAATTAACGGTGCTGCAAAAATCCACTTTTCTGGGCACATTTCTTTTTTTGTTGTTGCTTTTTTCTCGTTTATTTAAATATTCCATACAATAGCATCAATTAGCAGAGCGTGAATAATCACACAGTAATAATGCCAAATACAATCATGTTAAAGGGAAGGTTCACAGTGGATAAAAAAAAAATTCTAATCCACTTACCTGGGGCTTCCTCCAGCCCGGGGCAGGCAGGACGTGCCCTCGGCGCCGCTCCGCAGGCTCCCGGTCTCCTCCGGTGGTGCACCCGACCTGGCCTTCTGCGCTCCAAAATGTGCCTCACGAGGGCGCGCTGACGTCATCGGACGTCCTCCGGGCTGTACTGCACAGGGGCAGTAGTTCTACACCTGCGCAGTACAGCCCGGAGGATGTCCGATGACGTCAGCGCGCACCAGTGAGATGCAGATTGGAGCGCAGAAGAAGCATGACCTGGCAGCCGCCCTGGCCAGGTCAGACGCGCCACCGGAGACCACCGGGAGCCTGCGGAGTTGTGCCGAGGGCACGTCCTGCCTGCCACGGGCTGGAGGAAGCCCCAGGTAAGTGGATTAGCATTTTTATTTTTTATCCACCGTGAACCTTCCCTTTAAGAATATTATACATTTAATACCAAATTTGTAATGAAACACATAATACACCGCAAAATGGAATTCCTCTGGTTTATAAACATCTCCAAATGATACAAAAAATGCAGATGGAAGCAGTAAGTAAGGCGCAATATTCAAGCAAATCTAGAAAATTCCCTACATTATCCGTTAAACATTAAACATTAACTCAGCACTGTGGACATCTAAGAGCATCAGAAGTTAGCTAGTGAAAGTATTACAATATTAATAAGTCAAATCGGCACAGCAGATCTACCTAAGACATTACCCCTCCACTGTAAGAGGACTTTCCAGCCACACTGTCCAGGTCTGAAGGATCTACCCAGCCACACTGTCCGGGTCTGAAGGAATCTACCCAAACAACCCCTTTTTTGTAGGTGATGCGGTCCAGTGACAGGTTGGAGTTCATGAAGCTTTTCCATTTCTTGAAGGTAGGAGGTCATGGGTTCATCCAGTTTAGTACAATACTTTTACTAGCAAAATAATACGCCTAGCATATTAGGGCTCTATGGGGTTTGGACCATACTTCCTCATCCAATATCCCCAGCAGAGCAGCTTGAGGCATTGGATCAAGTGTTATATCTAGAATTTGGGTTAACATATAAAAACATCTCTCCAGAAATCGGTTACTTGTGCACATTGTACATTTTTAAGTTAATGAATCCTCTTTTTACTGCAGTTTGGATAGTTTTGCTAGTAGTTTATGTTGTTTTAAATGCCTCATCATTAACCATGTTGTTTGAATAAGGAAGACTGTCCAAAAGAGACCATCAAAGAAAAACTCAAATAAATGGTTTGACAGTCAATGCAAGTCACTTAGAAACAACCTACAAGCCATATCAAACACAATCCCAGATATCCAAATAATATAGAATTGATGACAGCACATGACACCATAGAACGTCAATATAAAGTGACTCTTAAAAAAAACAAAACCAAGTCAACTCTCATGGCTTGAAGAATCTCTGAAAGATGACTCTTTTTAGGAGACCTGGAAACAAATTGGAAAACAATCCAAACAAAATAATCAGCACATCCAAAATGGCCAAGTCTGGCTACAATACTTTACTATATACAGATATTGCTATAAAAGATCTCAGCCCAGAACAAGCACAAATAATCAGCAAATTAAATAACATGGAGGAGAAGGTGGAAAATTTTCAAAACCCACTTGACACACCTTTGACATTGGAGGAAATAAAAGAGAAGATAACACTGATGCAAGGCAAAAAAAAAAGCTAGTGGCACAGATGGAATCCTATCAGAAATGATCAGATCTGGCTCCCCAGAAATCCATGCTGCAATGTGGAAACTATTCAACCTGGTCATGTACACTTAATTCTTCTCTGGCTGACTGTACAGAGTGTGATATGCTAATATTCAAGACACGCTCTGGTGAGTGTACATGCAACGGGGGAGCATTTTATCCCTCGTCTGGTGAAGGCATTACCCCCTGGAGTGCAGCACGGAGTGCTGATTGTAGCTTTTTAACGGCAATACTGTGCACTATGTGCATATTTTAATTTACAGGGTATGAGAAATCGCAGTGAATTTTTTGTGATATTAAGTAAACTGAGGTGCAGTGACTTTGTCCTTACTGCGTTCCCCTAACAAGTTGAACTATCCTATTAGAGCGCAGTATAAACTCGTTGTATTTGGTCCTGTACACTGGTTACTTTCCTGAAGTCTGGAATGAAGGACTTATAACTCCCATTTACAAGACTGGAGATCACTATGATCCAGACAACTACAGATGCATCTGTGTGAGTAGCACACTGGGAAAACTGTTCAACAGCATCCTGAATAAGAGAATCTTCACCTTTCCCACACAGCACAATGTTCTTATTAAAAGCAAAGCATGTTTTGTGCCAAACCATCGCACCACCGACCACATCTACACTCTGCACACCCTTATCAAGCACCATGTACACAGACGAAGGAAAGGAAAAATATTTGCCTGCTTTGTGGACTTTAACCACTTGAGGACCGCGGGCTTTACCCCCCTTAAGGACCAGACCCTTTTCTTCCATTCAGACCACTGCAGCTTTCACGGTTTATTGCTCGCTCATACAACCTACCACCTAAATGAATTTTTGCTCCTTTTCTTGTCACTAATAAAGCTTTCTTTTGGTGCTATTTGATTGCTGCTGCAATTTTTACTTTTTATTATATTCATCAAAAAAGACATGAATTTTGGCAAAAAAATGATTTTTTTTAACTTTCTGCGCTGACATTTTTCAAATAAAGTAAAATGTCTGTATACATGCAGCACGAAAAATGTGGACAAACATGTTTTTGATAAAAAAAAAACCCCATTCAGCCTATATTTATTGGTTTGGGTAAAAGTTATAGCGTTTACAAACTATGGTGCAAAAAGTGAATTTTCCCATTTTGTAGCATCTATGACTTTTCTGACCACCTGTCATGTTTCATGAGGGGCTAGAATTCCAGGATAGTATAAATACCCCCCAAATGACCCCATTTTGGAAAGAAGACATCCCAAAGTATTCACTGAGAGGCATAGTGAGTTCATAGAAGATATTATTTTTTGTCACAAGTTAGCGGAAAATGACAGTTTGTGACAAGAAAAAAAAAAGTTTCCATTTCTGCTAACTTGTGACAAAAAAAAATGAAATCTGGCACGGACTCACCATGCCCCTCTCTGAATACCTTGAAGTGTCTACTTTCCAAAATGTGGTCATTTGTGGGGTGTGTTTACTGTCCTGGCATTTTGGGGGGTGCTAATTTGTAAGCACCGCTGTAAAGCCTAAGGGTGATCATTGGACTTTGGTCCCCTTAGCGCAGTTAGGCTGCAAAAAAGTGCCATACATGTGGTATTGCTGTACTCAGGAGAAGTAGTATAATGTGTTTTGGGGTGTATTTTTCACATACCCATGCTGGGTGGGAGAAATATCTCTGTAAATGACAATTGTTTGATTTTTTTTTACACACAATTGTCCAGTTACAGAGATATTTCTCCCACTCAGCATGGGTATGTGTAAAAATACGCCCTAAAACACATTATACTACTTCTCCTGAGTACGACGATACCACATGTGTGGCACTTTTTTGCACCCTAACTGCGCTAAGGGGCCCAAAGTCCAATGAGTACCTTTAGGATTTCACAGGTCATTTTTGTTTCAAGACTACTCCTCACGGTTTAGGGCCCCTAAAATGCCAGGGCAGTATAGGAACCCCACTAATGACCCCATTTTAGAAAGAAGACACCCCAAGGTATTCCGTTAGGAGTATGGCAAGCTCATAGAAGATTTTTTTTTTTGTCGAAAGTTAGCGGAAATGGATTTTAATAGTTTTTTTTCACAAAGTGTCATATTCCGCTAATTTGTGACTAAAAACTAAATCTTCTATGAACTCACCATACTCCTAACGGAATACCTTTGGGTGTCTTCTTTCTAGAATGGGGTCATTTGTGGGGTTCCTATACTGCCCTGGCATTTTAGGGGCCCTAAACCGTGAGGAGTAGTCTTAAAACCAAATGTCGCAAAATGACCTGTGAAATCATAAAGGTACTCATTGGACTTTGGGCCTCTTAGCGCACTTAGGGTGTAAAAAAGTGCCACACATGTGGTATCGCCGTACTCAGGAGAAGTAGTATAATGTGTTTTGGGGTGTATTTTTACACATACCCATGCTGAGTGGGAGAAATATTTCTGTAAATGGACAATTGTGTGTAAAAAAAATCAAACAATAGTCATTTACAGAGATATTTCTCCCACCCAGCATGGGTATGTGTAAAAATACACCCCAAAACACATTATACTACTTCTCCTGAGCATGGCAATACCACATGTGACACTTTTTTGCAGCCTAGGTGCGCTAAGGGGCCCAACGTCCTATTCACAGGTCATTTTGAGGCATTTGTTTTCTAGACTACTCCTCACGGTTTAGGGCCCCTAAAGTGCCAGGGCAGTATAGGAACCCCACAAGTGACCCCATTTTAGAAAGAAGACACCCCAAGGTATTCCGTTAGGTGAATGGCGAGTTCATAGAAGATTTTATTTTTTGTCACAAGTTAGTGAAAAATGACACTTTAAAAAAAAACAATAAAAATCAATTTCCGCTAACTTTTGACAAAAAATAAAATCTATGAACTCATCATACACCTTGCGATCCCACTTCTCGTACTGCAATTGAGTGTCGTGCCCGCGCACAGTTCACCATCGGCGCCGTGTGTCATCAGCGGGAGCGCGGCCTCTGTAGTCACTGCAAGACCCGGGGAGAGGGACGAGGCTGTAAGCTGACGTTTCAGTAAAGTTGGAAGCCTTGCCAGTGTTTGAAACGGACTGTTTCCTGGTACATACCCCCATATATGATCAATCCTGCCTCCGGAGACTTTGGAGGATATCTAGGGTGAGTGCGGGCACATTGGGGGGTTGTGTCCCGGCACTGGTGATTGGAAGGTGATCCTTAAAGGCACATGGTGTAAAGTTCTCCGGGTGAAGGAGTGATTGGAGGAAAACAGTATTATGCTATGTTCTTTATTTCTTTCTATTTACATGGTGATGATTGTCCTGGACTAAGGAGCCAGTTTTCTGGAATACGGTTTACCCTGAGGAACCAGTCTAAGGACTTTATTGGCCACTTGGTGTGAGACTGTATACTCCTGTGTTTCTTTGAGACAGAGAGCGCGTATATAATTTAAATTTTTATTGCATTGTATCACACTATTTTATTACGCGAACCATCTAGTGTTACCTTATATCCTGAAGCGCATACTCAATTTAAGTTTTACAAAGATGTAAATAATGCACTGGCAAATTGATAAGGGGGGTCTGAGGGCAATCTGAGCGTGTAGGCGGGTGATTGGGTGCCTGCAAGGGGCAGATTAGGACTAATCACTTTTATGCATAAGCGGTGTCATTATTTACTTGGGACTTATTGCTCCCTCAGGTATGGAGATGGGGCCAACCGGAGCTATGAACATACACTAAACAATTGAAATCGGTCACACAGCCTCATAAAGTATACCAAGTACGTTTATTGTATCAAAATTGTTAAAAGACACCAACCTCAAGCAAGATAACTATAGGTCAGTATGTTCCCCAGACAATCCCCATAAAAACAGTTATTGCGGATGACATATATGACGCTGACTGCGTAGCAAACAATGACAATTCAATGTTTTAAGCATAAACAAGACTGTATCTGGCCAGAAATATCAATCCTGCTGCACATAACCACGTCCGCGCAGTCATTCACCACACATACACGTGCCTTGATATATAATATTGGGGGCCCGCTTAAAGTTGACTTGGATCCCACTTTAATGGTTCAGTTCATCCGAATGTCACCAGAACTTAAACACCACTTGGTCAAAGCAAGAAGGGGTAGATCTCACCCATGTCAGATGTAAGTATCGCATCTAGGAAACTTCCGTTGGTCCGTGTGGCAGACCCCTATCAGTTGGCCTGGGAGCGTAATATTGCTGGCTCCACCATGCCGCAACTCTCTTACACGGAAGACGCCAGCCCGGAGTTCCGTGCCCCACGTGTGTGGATGATGCTGCACTGCACGCAGCCGCGTCAGCTCCGCCCACCGACGCGTTTCACGTCCCAATTGGACGTTTCATCAGGGTGTGGTTTCACTAGCAAACATCTCCACCTATGTAGTGGTTCAGGCTCCGCCCACCGCATCTTCGTTGCCATGCTTACCATTCATTTTGCGTGCATAGTATGTATGCGGTGCGGCCTGTATGTAAAGCACTCTGTAAGTCAGCCTTTTGTTATGTTGTTACATGACAAGCAAACCGTGTCTATGCTTGATCTTATGGTCCATATATATACCATTCTCAGAGGCATTTTTACTTGCAACAATTAAATTTTGTGAAAGTAGTATATCAGCACATCAGATATCCATAGCACAAAAAGGGTCACAGAGAGGGGAAGTCCATGCATGTAAGCCATAGCACAGTTCATCATCCAAGGATGTTAGACTTCACCAGATCGATCATTTCACGCTGTACATTTATATAGCAATTCCCATCAGATTGATTATTGTTGAGGAAGATATTGTCCTTAAAGGCACAGTTGTCATTCATTGCGGATCCATTCATGCACATACTTTACCCATTTTTCATTAAAGTTACGCAATGTATCTACATACTCATCACGGGACATCCCGCAATGAGCACCCATTTAATGCCAAATAACATCATTGGGTCAATATGTCAATATCTATTGGCTCGGAGGAAGGGGGACAGATCTAATTCAGCATTTAACCCCCCAGGCACTACCGTGCCTAGTTTGAAAATCCACATCGCCTCCTTGCAATAGAGTATCTCATCAAAATCACCACGTCTATTTGATATTTTTAAATTATAAATCCCCTTAACTGTGGTTCCCCTCAAATCATTCCGATGACATTCTCTATAATGGTCATAAATGATCCCTGTCGATTTGCCTTTAGTTATCTTTCCAAAATGCTCCAGGACCCTCTCTTTTAATGCCCTTTTAGTCTTGCCAATATATTTTAGTCCACACGGACACTGTATCATGTACACTACCTTTTTAGTGTCACAATTTATGAATGATCTAATGGCAAACTCTTTGTTGCCACTGCTATCAAAAAATACATTGGCATGATCAACATACGGGCATAACTTACATTTGGAACATTTGAACATCCCTGTAGGCCTCCTACTGTCAAGCCAAGTCGAGGGGTTCCTTTGCAGTTCACTGTGTACCAGTCGGTCTTTTAAATTAGGCGCTCTTCTGGCAGTTAAAAGTGGTCTTGGACCCACTATTTTTTCAACCTCTTTGTCAGAGGTAAGTATTGGCCAGAATCTGCTCAACAAATCACGCAAATTGTTCCAGTGGGCCCCGAAGCCGGTCACGAGGCGCATATGTCCACCTCCCTCCGCCCTATGCGGCATCCCCCTGGGGGCCAGCAAATTTTGCCGGTCCAAATCCCACGCCCGCCGCAAAGCATTCCGTAATACCGAATGCGGATATCCACGCTCACGGAATCGCTGATACATTTTTTTGACCAAGTGGTGTTTAAGTTCTGGTGACATTCGGATGAACTGAACCATTAAAGTGGGATCCAAGTCAACTTTAAGGGGGCCCCCAATATTATATATCAAGGCACGTGTATGTGTGGTGAATGACTGCGCGGACGTGGTTATGTGCAGCAGGATTGATATTTCTGGCCAGATACAGTCTTGTTTATGCTTAAAACATTGAATTGTCATTGTTTGCTACGCAGTCAGCGTCATATATGTCATCCGCAATAACTGTTTTTATGGGGATTGTCTGGGGAACATACTGACCTATAGTTATCTTGCTTGAGGTTGGTGTCTTTTAACAATTTTGATACAAGGGGCAGATTAGGGTCTGATCTGATGGGTAACAGTGACAGGTGGTGATAGGGGGTGATTGATGGGTGATTGATGGGTAATTAGTGGGTGTTTAAGGTAGAGAACAGATGTAAACACTGCACTTGGGAGGTGATCTGACGTCGGATCTGCGGGCGATCTATTGGTGTGGGTGGGTGATCAGATTGCCCGCAAGGGGCAGGTTAGGGGCTGATTGATGGGTGGCAGTGGCAGGGGGTGATTGATGAGTGATTGACAGGTGATTGACAGGTGAGGTGATCAGGGGGATAGATGCATACAGTACACAGGGGGGGTGGGTCTGGGGAGAATCTGAGGGGTGGGGGTGATCAGGAGGGAGCAGGGGGCAGTTTAGGGAATAAAAAAAATGGCGTTTACAGATAGGGACAGGGAGTGATTGATGGGTGATTAGGGGGGTGATTGGGTGCAAACAGTGGTCTGGGGGGTGGGCAGGGGGGAGGGGTCTGAGGGGTGCTGTGGGTGATCAGGGGGCGGGGGGGGGAAATCAGTGTGCTTGGGTGCAGACTAGGGTGGCTGCAGCCTGCCCTGGTGGTCCCTCGGACACTGGGACAACCAGGGCAGGAGGCAGCCTGTATAATACACTTTGTATACATTACAAAGTGTATTATACACTTTGTATGCGGCGATCCGGGTGTTAGTAACCCGTCGGCGCTTCCGAACGACCAGCGAGTTACAGCGCGAAGGGGGCGGAGCCAGGCTCCGGTGGCTGATAGCGTCACGAATTACGTGATCGCTCCGCCCATGCCCGTACATGGACCGCCGCCTCTGTGCATGCAGCGGTCCTTGCGGGATCCACTTGCCGGCCGCCTCTGTGCAGTGGGCGGTCGGCAAGTGGTTAAAAAGGCTTTTGACTGGGGGCACCCAGGGTTGTTCCTGAGACTCCTATAGAGCGTAATAGGTGGAAAAACATACAATGTCATAAAGAGCTCATTCACTGGGAACAAGTGCAGTGTGTAAGTGAATGGGAAAAGAACACCATTTTTTGCCCACGGTTGGGGGGTTAGACAGGGTTGCAGCCATGAGTTCAACTCTTTTCAACATATACATCAATAAATTGGCCTTTGCCTTAGAGCCCTCACCAGCACCAGGACTCATCCTACATGACACAAAAGTGAAGTTCATACTGTAAGCAGACGACCTCTTACTGCTATCGCCAACAGAAAAGGGTCTACAAGACAGCCTAGAAATCTTGGAGAAATTCAGCACAACATGGGTAATCCCCATAAATCTGAAGAAAAGCAACACCATGGTGTTTCAGAGAAAAAAACACAAAGTCAGCACAGAGCCCATCCTTTACACTCAATGGATGTGAAATTAGCAGAACTGACAAATATGCCTACCTTAGTATGGGAATTCAACCAATCTGGAAGCTTTAAATCAGCCATTGAGGCCCTAAAAGCCAAAGCTTGTCGAACATTCTATGCCATCAAGAAAGAACTGTATGACCCGAAACCAGTGGTGAAGGTCTAGCTCAAAGTCTTTGACAGACAGTGTCATCACCCCAATCCTACTCTACGGAAGCAAAGTATGGGGAACCATCACCTACCCAGATTGATCAAAATGGGAATCTAGACCTTCAGAAATATTGGAATTCTGCAAACACCCCCTCCATGTCCATTGGAGTACTTCAAACAATGCCTGCCGAGCTGAGCTGGGTAGATTCCCACTACTGCTTGAGATACAGAAGAGAGTGCTGTCATAGTGGGCCCACCTACAGAACAGCTGCCCTGACTCATCACACTACAAAGCCATGTCGCACAATGAAGACCAAGAAAAGCCATGTGCCTTGAAAGAAGTGGTCAACTCTCTGCTTCCTCCAAACCCAGATACACAGGTTCTATCAAGGGCCCAGATAAAGCACACCACAGCCAAGAGGAGTCACAAAAGCTAACCATATACCAGTCCTTACAGAGAGGATAAAAAATGGCCCCATACCTGGAAAATCTCCAAAACTCTCAAAAGAGGAAATTACTGAGCATCTAAAGACTGAGTGCTCACAACCTCCGAATAGAGGCTGGGAGACACAGACAGACATATAAACCCAGGGAAGAGAGACTATGCCAACACTGTGAGCAGAAGCCCTTCGAGGACGAGGATGAATCACTTACTGCTACACTGACCCAAATATACTGCAACCAGGGAAACCTTCTTCAAGAAATTGGTGGAACTTTTTCTAGACTTTCACACATTTGAGGATGAGCGAAAACTCTCATCCTCAAATGTGACGAAGAATCCACAGTCACAATCGCTGCACACTAGCAGGCTGAGAGGAGCATAAATGAACTATAAACCTAAAAATGTCCAGTGCTTACCTATTGTACCTCCACCCCACCCTGTTCCATGTCCCCATTCCTCCCTGCTTTAGCAATGCCTGTATGAATCTTGGTCATGCCAATAAAGCTATATTTGATTTAATTTGATTTGATTTGTGTTTTGGAACTATAAATCTCTGACCTTTTACAGTTTATTTATGATCTACAAATTATTTTAAAATATTGTACTTAAGTGGCATGTTTATTTAAAATAAATGTGATTGTTATGTTCTTTTTAATAATTACCTATGTATTGCCTTATACTGTATGCATTTTCATGACACTTTTCTTCCTTATCCTTTTATCATTTCGGTGCCTTGCACCCAGAGCCTCTCCTCCTTAAAATAGAGATACTTTAATATTTTTCAATTTGCCTTTCATGAGCAAGTACATCCACTATCTAATTCAATAGCAGTTTGTTTTGTTAATCTCCATTTTTATTTTGCATAGCCTTATGGCCCATACTTACGGGCTACAAATGTCGCCGCAACACGCGGCGCGTGTGTGTTGCAGCGACAGGTCTCCCGTGAGTATGCGGCGTTGCACGGGCGCGCATCCCGAACTGTCGCTCGTCACTGATGTCGCCGGGTGATTGAACCGCTCAATCGCCTGGCGACAGCTGCCACCGCTACTCCGTCGCAACTGTCGCTAGTCCGCGTGAGTACGCGGACTAGCTACAGCAACAAGATAAGTAACACATTGGGCTTCCGGCGGGGGGAGGCGCAACAGCGACAGCTTCCGCCGTATCAGTTGCCAGGTCCCTCAGCCGTGTGTATGCGGAGGGACCTGGCGACGAGCTGTCGCCGGCCTGTCGCGCACACGCTCACGTGTGCTGGCGACAGGCCAAAAAGTTGCCCATGAGTATGGGCCATTATAGGCGTGCACCTATGGTTTTACATATTTTATTTTATTTTTGCTCTATTTAAAAATTAACACTTTAAAGTGACCTTTACTGAGAAAGATATGGAGGCTGCCAATTTATTTCCTTTAAAATAACTGCCTTTATACATGTTGGTATGGCTTACAAAGAGTGAATCCATCACTGTCAGTTATGTGAATTTGACCTTATGTGGCAATAGGTAAAATAAAAGTACTCTTTTAGCACTGTTCATTAATTCAATGGTAGTTTTGAATCGGATGTCTACTATTTAGTGATGGAAAGGTGCATTAGACCTTTTGCAGCACTAATGTTTAAGCTCTGTACAATTTGTTCAGAGCTCCTAATTATGAGTCGGATGCACAAAAAGTCTGGTAAATTTGTGCATTGCAATTTTACTGGTACTAGCGCCAGGGAAACACTGCCCATTACACTATGCAACGTGCATTACCTGGGTAACATGCTACAGCAATACACATTACACCATGCATTACCATAACATTGCATGCATTATCTAACATCACCCGTGCACAAATAGTGTAACGACCGGTGTTACCCTGGTACCGGTCATTACCGGTAAAATGCCCGTGGGCTACCTGCATGGCAAATTTATCAGTCTTTTGTGCATCAGGCCTATATTCATTTATGATAGCCAATAGTTTTGAATGGCAGTAGCCTTGTGATGATTGGCTTCATGAAAACACTTCGGAATGCCAGTCACTATGCCATAAGATACTTATTTCTGGCCAATTAGAAATGTATTACACTGCATTAAAGCAAGTTCACATAAGTTAAGAAACCAGAGAGCCGGCTATACATCCACTGTACAGAGTTGGCCATTATTAAAGTTTATCTATATGTGCTCCAGAATATCTAACAGATCTTCATAACACCACAAACTGAAACACATTTTAGACCCAATATTTTATTATAGAGAATGTGGAATATATTTCCACATTCTGTTTTAGTTCTGCATACTTTTGGCTGTAGAGAAAAAAAATCTCAATAGGAATGAAAATAGATAGAATCCTTTCTTGTGAAAAAGGGAGCTTTTTTTCACCGGTTCCTTGAAGGTGATCCTCTTTCACATTTTTTACTTAAAGTGATTTTGCCATTTGCTTCCATAAATATGAATATTTAGTTGAAGAACAGACATGTAAGAAAAGTCATTTAAATTGGAAAACAAATAACTTTTCATTCAATATATTTTTGTTATATTTCTCTTGCTGTCTTACAGACTGCAAAAATATGTTGTTTTAAGGGAAAGCGGGCATTATTTCTATTAAACATGCACAAAGAAAATATTTACTGTTTCAGATACAAATGGCCCAGGCAGTGAGTTGAGCACCCGATGCAGATTGCAGCCATTCTCCTACTGCATAGGGAACAGTGATTGTAGCCGATTGTCGATTTGTAAATAATCGGCCACATACAGTTGTTGTTGGGCACTGGAATTAGTGTTCGGTAAAATGAGGGGGAGGTTAGTGTTGACACTAGGTGGGGTTAGTTTTAGGCATCAAGTCAGAGCCTAGTGTTAGACCCTAGTAGGAGAGGGTTCTAGTCAGAATGAGGGACAGGTTGCATTTGCTGTAATTAAATAATGGCAGTATAAATTGCCAATATTTTTACTAGAGGCACTCGGTGCCCAACTCAAGCGGTTGCAGTGCTGCACATACCCCCCCCCCCCCTCCCCTATCACAGCATTGCAAATCCTTAGGGGATCCCCATTAAAGTTTATGAGAAAATCGCTTTGTGACTTTTTTGTATGTGTAATAAAAATGCAATTTCCTACCAGAAAATAAAAGCATCTAGGGAGACAGGATTAATTGAGCCATATCCACTAAATATTGATCATTTTTTACCATTGCTTATGCTGACTATATAGCAGGCACCGTGCAATTAGCTTGACCTATTACCTGGGTTACTTGAAGCTTGTTAGAGTAATGCATGCCGTGCATGTAGCAGATACCCCAATAACCCAAGTAGAGTCATTCAAGTTTCTTGGGTCCACGATCTCAAACGACTTAAAATAGGACAACAACACTGCCACTATTGTCAAGAAAGCACAACAGAGAATGTACCATCTACGGCAGCTGAAAAAGTTTGGCCTACCTCAAAATCTAATGGTGCAGTTCTACACTGCAATCATCGAATCCACCATAACATCATCTATGACTGTATGGTTCGGCTCCTGCTCAGCATTAGAAAAGGGGAGGCTGCAGCGCATCATCCGATCAGCGGAAAGGACAATTGGCTGTAGTTTACCTTCCCTGCAGGATCTTTACGCTAGCAGGTGCAGAAAGAGAGCAACCAAAATTGCCTATGACCCCTCTCACCCAGCTCACTCCATCTTCCAGCGCATGCCTTCAGGAGTAAGATTCCGGTCAATCGCTACCAAAACCTCTAGACACAGGAACAGTTATTTTTCCTCAAGCGGTAGCCATACTTAATGCTGAACAACGTTAGAGCTGCTAGGACTGAAAGTAATCAGCACAGAACTAAACATGAACAATTCTCACATTGCTTACTGCCACTATACTTATAACGTCCTTAACTTGTAATATTCACACTGTCTGTCCTTGTATTGTTTTTGTTTGTGTTTGTTAAGCAACTGGCAAGACAAATTCCTTGTAGGTGCAAACTTACTTGGCGAAAATAAATTGATTCTGATTCTGATTCTGAGATAGATACCAGTACAAAGGCCAGAGGACACCTAGGGGCTGCAGTGGGAGTGACAGAGAGATCTGACAGTAAAAGAGGTAAACACTGGCTGTCACTGCTTCCGCGCTTATCTGTGAGTATATAAAGAATGAGCAGAGGAGACCAGTGATGCTCATCACGACCTCGTGATCACGGAATAGCCGTGATTCACAAGCATTTTTTTACTATCCAACATCGTGATCCGAATTCGTGATCGCCTCTCGATCACGGATTCAGTTCCAAATGCACTTGTGATCGTGGTCCAAATCCGGCTCATGCTCACGGATTTAGCCATTATCACGGCCGTGATTAAAACCCCCAAAACCCGCCGACTTTAGCGGTTCATAGCAAAGCCTCCTTACATGATATAAACACCAAATTTGCAAGATACGTTAAGTGTAGTGTTGGGCGAACACCTGGATGTTCGGGTTCGGGAAAGTTCGCCGAACATGGCCGCGATGTTCGGCATGTTCGGGCCGAACCCCGAACTCCCCGAACATCCCGCTTTTGGGGGCCCTATGGGGTCGCAGGCATAAGGGGGGAGCATGCCCCGATCGCGGGGGGGTCGGAAATTCCCCCCACCCCCTCCGCTAGCGCTCCCCCCTCGGCCCGCTTCCCCATACAAAAGTTTGGCAAAAGTAAAATAGTACCGGTGGTGGTGGTGGCCTTGCACTGTGAAGTGAGTGAGGAGGAGGAGGAGTCCGGAGAGTGACGCATTGAGGGAGGCCGGGCAGCGGGCGGTTCAGCGGTAGTACCCTTGTGGTACTTCCGCCCTTTCTCTGACCTCACGTCCTCTGCATACGAGGGTACGCGTCACGCGTTCCCTCGTATGCGTCATCACGCAGAGGACGTGAGGTCAGAGAAAGGGCGGAAGTACCACAAGGGTACTACGGCTGAACCGCCCGCTGCCCGGCCTCCCTCAACGCGTCACTCTCCGGACTCCTCCTCCTCCTCACTCACTTCACAGTGCAAGGCCACCACCACCACCGGTACTATTTTACTTTTGCCAAACTTTTGTATGGGGAAGCGGGCCGAGGGGGGAGCGCTAGCGGAGGGGGTGGGGGGAATTTCCGACCCCCCCCGCGATCGGGGCATGCTCCCCCCTTATGCCTGCGACCCCATAGGGGGGCAGTATTCGGCCGAACAGAGCCCTGTTCGGCCGAACAGGGGCCCTGTTCGGCCCTGTTTGGCGGCCATTTAGTAGTTCGGGGCGAACCCGAACTTAAAAGGCCGAACACCATCAGGTGTTCGGCCGAACTCGAACATCACCCGAACAGGGTGATGTTCTGCAGAACCCGAACAGTGGTGAACACTGTTGGCCCAACACTAGTTAAGTGAAACAGTGGGAACAAGTTTTTTTTTTTTAGTAAATTTGTAACGATCGGTGTAACACAGAGAGGGTCTGATTACCGGTGAACTGCAGTATCACCGGGAATACAGAATATACCCGATTATTGGTGATCTGCAGTATCACCGATAATCAGATATATCTACTAACCTCTGGACACCAGAGAGAACAAGTGAGTGTTAGATGCAACAGTATACTTTGAGTACTTCTACAGAAGTATGTTCCTTCCGATGGCCTAGACTCTCCCGGGGGAGGAGCTAGGCTGAGTGTAGGAAGGACAGAGCGTGAGTGACACCAGAGGGAGAGGGTGTCACTAACAGATCTGGGAACTGCCTCTAACAGTAAGGCCAGTTCTCGAGGTCGGCAAGCCAGGTCGTTAACACACAGACAGATAAGGTACAGATTCAGGAGACAGATACGGAATCCAATAAACAGACAGGGTTTGGCAACGGAGTATCAGAATAGCAAAGTACAGAATCAGGAGGCAAATACAGAGTCCAGGAACGAGCAGAGTTTGGTAACAGGATATCAGAAATAGCAAGGTACAGAATCAGAGTTCAGAGGAATAGTCAGAAGGTCATAAAAAATAAAACAGTTCAATATTCCTAGTGCTAAGGTGTGAGTTCCTTGATCATCAACACCTTTGGAAACTATGCTAGAACACAGATACAGACAAGGTCTGAGTGCTACCACGTAGTGATCGCAACGGCAGACACCAGAGAAATGACCAGCATCCAGTATATATACTACAGCGCTCACCAGCGCCACCCCCAAGTGCTGGACCAATGGAAGGCGGTGAAAATGTCAGCTGACCCGCTTGGTCAGCTGACTCTTCTCTGGCTCATATAAGCTCTGCCCCTCAGCGCGCGCGCGTCCTTCTGAACCTGTGTGGACTAGCAGTCCCAGCCACACCAGATATGTCTTGCAATGTATCCGCTGATTCAGGCGTGGGGGCCGCCGCCCCGCTCTCCAAGCAAGCGGCGGTCTCCCCGCGTCCAACCACAATGTCAGCAGCTTTGCCATGCGTGCAATCCACTGCATCCGACCAACGCGGACTCCACCGCTCTGCCCATGCGGCATGCGGCGGTTCCTTCGCGTTGTGCCACCATGTTAGACGCGGAAACAGCCGCCTCACTCTGAGCCCTTGCGGCGGCTTTTCCACGTTTCCTCACAGTACCCCCCCCCCCCCCTGAGGAGTGGACTCCGGACAGCTCCTACCAGGCTTCTCAGGATGCAACGCGTGGAACTCCCTTCGTAATTTGTCAGCATGCATGCGACATTCAGGTACCCATGGTCTCTCCTCAATACCATACCCTTTCCAATGAACCAGATATTGTACTGAGTTCTGAACTATGCGAGAGTCTAAAATCTTCTCTACTTCGTACTCAGGTTGGTCATCTATCATCACAGGAGGAGGAGGAGTGGGACCCACATGGACTGCTGGCTTAAGCAGGGACACATGAAAGGATCTCACGCCACGCATACTGGCAGGAAGATCAATGGCATAAGTGACATCGTTGATCTTTCTAGTTACTGGAAATGGACCCACATACCTGGGCCCCAACTTAGCTGAGGGCTGTTTCAAGGTCAAGTGACGTGTGGACACCCAGACTAAGTCTCCTGGTAAAAACCTCCACTCTAAGGGACGTCTTTTGTCAGCTTGACCTTTTTGACTTTGAAACGCCTTCTCCAAATTATTTTTCACGATCCACCACATGTCTTTAAATTACCTTTGCCAGGCCTCCAGAGCTGGAAACGGAGTGTAGGCGACTGGCAATGGGGAGAATTTAGGCAACTTCCCGGTCACTATCTGGAATGGACAAAATCCCGAGGAAGAACTTTTCAAATTATTGTGCGCAAATTCTGCGAAGGGGAAAAACTTGACCCAATCATTTTGCACCTCTGCAACGTAACACCTCAAAAACTGTTCCAATGATTGATTGACTCTTTCTGTCTGACCAATGGTCTGTGGGTGGTAGCCCGACGAAAATGACAGTTCCATGCCCATTTGGTGACAAAATGCCCTCCAAAATCTAGAAACAAATTGGACTCCCCTATCTGACACTATGTTTTCCGGAATGCCATGCAATCGGAAAATGTGGATGATGAACAAATCGGCCAATTCCTGGGCCGAGGGGAGTCCTTTCAAGGGCACAAAATAGGCCATTTTACTAAAGCGGTCGACTACCACCCAAATGACCGACATGCCCTCAGACCTGGGGAGCTCACCCACAAAATCCATGGACAAGTGGGTCCATGGCTCACTCGGGGTGGGCAAGGGCTGCAACGTTCCCACAGGTGCCAGCCGGGAGGGCTTACTCCTCGCACACACCGCACACTCTCTAACAAACTCCTTGCAATCAGTTGCCAGAGAAGGCCACCAAGCGCATCTGGCCACAAGGTCCTGTGTTCTGGAGGCCCCAGGGTGTCCCGCATTTTTGTGTGAGTGGAACATCTGTAAAATCTGAAGATGAAATGGCAGTGGAATAAACATAACCCCTTCTGGCTTCCCCTCCGGGACAACCTGCTGAAAGGGACCTAAAGTCTCTGTCCAATCTTCCCAAGTCTCAGTTGTTGCCAGTACCAGTTTCTGTGGGACAATGGTCTCTGGGGCGGAGGGCTGTGCTGTCTCCGGCTCAAAGAATCTAGACAGGGCATCTGCTTTCATGTTTTTGCTCCCTGGAGTGTACGTAATTATAAATCTGAATCTCGAGAAGAACAATGACCATTGAGCCTGACGGGGGCTTAATCTCTTAGCTCCCTCAATGTATTCAAAATTTTTGTGACCAGTGTAAACTGTAATCATATGTTCTGCTCCTTCCAACCAATGACGCCATTCTTCAAAGGCCAATTTGATGGCCAGGAGCTCCCTGTTGCCTATATCGTAGTTTCTCTCTGCCGGAGAGAACCTACGAGAAAAATAGGCACATGGGTGCAATCTACCCTGCAACCCTGACCGCTGGGACAGCACAGCCCCTACCCCGACCTCCGAGGCGTCCACCTCAACAATAAAGGGATAGGAGGTGTCAACATGTCTTAGAATGGGTGCAGAGCAAAACAAATCTTTCAAAGTGGAGAATGCATGCAGAGCCTCTGGAGACCAGTGGGTAGTATCTGCCCCTTTCTTAGTGAGACAGGTGAGGGGTGCAATGACAGTGGAGTACCCCTTTATGAACCTTCTATAGTAATTGGCGAAGCCTAAAAATCTCTGAAGAGATTTTAACCCCACTGGTTGAGGCCATTCCAACACAGCAGAGACCTTGGCAGGATCCATAGACAGGCCCGAGGTGGAAATTATGTACCCTAAAAAGGTGACAGATGTTACCTCGAAGATGCATTTCTCCAATTTAGCGTAAAGCATGTTTTGCCTTAGTTTGTCCAATACAAACTTGACGTGTGTCCTGTGCTCAGAGAGGTTGTTTGAAAAGATAAGTATATCATCTAGGTATACTAACACGAATTTGCCCAATACCTCCCTGAATACCTCATTAATCAGTTCCTGAAAGACGGCCGGGGCGTTACACAGCCCGAAGGGCATCACTAGGTACTCGTAATGCCCGTCGGGCGTGTTAAAGGCCGTCTTCCATTCATCGCCCTTTCTGATCCGCACCAGGTTGTATGCACCCCGTAAATCCAACTTTGAAAAGATCTTAGCGTCGGTAATCTGTGTAAACAAGTCATCTATCAGGGGCAAAGGTTAGCGATTCTTCACTGTGATTTTATTCAAGCCCCGGTAATCAATACATGGCCGCAGGCCTCCGTCTTTTTTCTTAACAAAAAAGAACCCTACGCCAGCGGGCGACCGGGAAGGGCGAATGAACCCCTTGGCTAAATTTTCACGAATGTACTCCTGCATGGCCACTTTCTCTGGCCCAGACAAATTGTAAAGATGACCCCTAGAAGGCATACAATCAGATCGGAGATCGATGGGGCAATCAAACGGGCGATGTGGAGGTAATTTATCAGCAGCCTTGGGACAGAACACATCGGAATACTCGGAATATTGTACTGGTACCCCCTCTAAATGAACCCTGGTCTGGCCCAGTGTCACCCTCCCTAAACACTGCTGAAAACAGTGAGTTGACCAGCTAGTTAGCTGACCGGTAGCCCAATTAATCTGTGGAGAGTGTAAGTGCAGCCACGGCATGCCAAGGATGACTGTGGAGGTGGTCATGCGTAACACAAAAAACTGCAGTTTCTCTTTATTTAGCACCCCTATAGTGACTTCCACCTCTGGTGTCTGAGACAGCGGAAGATTACTTTGCAGGGGGGGATCATCTACTGCTGTAACCTGAATGAGTGGTTCTACCGGGGTGAGCGGAATACCCAATTTCTTTGCAAATTCGAAATCCATAAAATTAGCTGCAGAGCCTGAATCAACAAAAGCCTCAGAGACCTCAGTTTTATCTTCCCACGTGACAGTACAAGGGAGAAGTAACCGTTTATCTTCTAGGGGTAAAAGTCGCGTGCCTAGGGTGTTACCCCCTACAACTCCTAGGCAATAGCGTTGCCCGGCTTGTTAGGACAATTACGTACTCTATGACCCCCCTCTGCGCAGTAAAGACACAGCCGCTCAGACATCCTACGTCTTCACTCCACTTGGGATAGTTTCGACTGACCAATTTGCATTGGTTCGGGTGGAGGCGAGACAGGAGGAGGTGGAGTTACTGGAGGCGCAGCGTAGGACACCATTCTTACATGACTACTACCCCGGGTCTGTTTCTGATAGCGCAGTCTGCGGTCGACTCGAATGGCCGATGAAATGGCCTCATCGACTGTTTTAGGTTCAGGCAGACTTAACATGAGATCTGAGACCTCATCTGACAACCCTGATAAGAAACAATCTAAGAGAGCATAGGTGTCCCACCTGACTGAAACTGACCACCTCCTAAATTCGGCTCCGTAATCTTCGACCGGACCCTTGCCTTGACACAAAAGCTTGAGCTTCCGCTCAGAGGTCGCAGCAAGGTCTGGGTCGTCGTAAATTACCGCCATAGCTTTAAAAAATTCATCCACTGAGGAGAGGGCCAAATCTCCGGTGGGTAAACTGTATGCCCACGTCTGAGAATCGCCTGATAACAAAGTCTTAACAAATGTGACCCTTTGGGCCATAGTTCCAGAAGATCGGGGTCTCAACTCAAAGTAAGATAACATTCTACTTCTACAATTTCGGAAGTCAGATCTGTGACCAGAAAATTTCTCAGGTACAGGCAAACGTATGTCAGAGCTAGGAAGGGATCGCACCTCATCCACTGCTGTCTGGAGGGTTTGTAAAGAACCAGACAAGGCTTCAATCATAGTCTTGTGACTACCCAGCACTTGGTTGATGTTTTCCACCGAAGTGGCAAGTGCGCCCAGACGGTCAGTGTGTGCGTTCGTTTGCATTTTTGGTCTGCCGTTCTGTAACGATCGGTGTAACACAGAGAGGGTCTGATTACCGGTGAACTGCAGTATCACCGGGAATACAGAATATACCCGATTATTGGTGATCTGCAGTATCACCGATAATCAGATATATCTACTAACCTCTGGACACCAGAGAGAACAAGTGAGTGTTAGATGCAACAGTATACTTTGAGTACTTCTACAGAAGTATGTTCCTTCCGATGGCCTAGACTCTCCCGGGGGAGGAGCTAGGCTGAGTGTAGGAAGGACAGAGCGTGAGTGACACCAGAGGGAGAGGGTGTCACTAACAGATCTGGGAACTGCCTCTAACAGTAAGGCCAGTTCTCGAGGTCGGCAAGCCAGGTCGTTAACACACAGACAGATAAGGTACAGATTCAGGAGACAGATACGTAATCCAATAAACAGACAGGGTTTGGCCACGGAGTATCAGAATAGCAAAGTACAGAATCAGGAGGCAAATACAGAGTCCAGGAACGAGCAGAGTTTGGTAACAGGATATCAGAAATAGCAAGGTACAGAATCAGAGTTCAGAGGAATAGTCAGGCAGGCAGAAGGTCATAACAAATAATACAGTTCAATATTCCTTGATCATCAACACCTTTGGAAACTATGCTAGAACACAGATACAGACAAGGCCTGAGTGCTACCACGTAGTGATCGCAACGGCAGACACCAGAGAAATGACCAGCATCCAGTATATATACTACAGTGCTCACCAGCGCCACCCCTAAGAGCTGGACCAATGGAAGGCGGTGAAAATGTCAGCTGACCCGCTTGGTCAGCTGACTCTTCTCTGGCTGTCATATAAGCTCCGCCTCTCAGCGCGCGCGTGTCCTTCTGAACCTGTGTGGACTAGCAGTCCCAGCCACACCAGATATGTCTTGCAATGTATCCGCTGATTCAGGCGCGGGGGCCGCTGCCCCGCTCTCCAAGCAAGCGGTGGTCTCCCCGCGTCCAACCACAATGTCAGCAGCTTTGCCATGCGTGCAATCTGCTGCATCCAACGCGGACTCCACCGCTCTGCCCATGCGGCATGCGGCGGTACCTTCGCGTTGTGCCGCCATATTAGACGCGGAAACAGCCACCTCACTCTGAGCCCTTGCGGCGGCTTTTCCACGTTTCCTCACAAAATTGATTTGAAAGTTTGAAAGGAAAATAGTATACATTTAAATGCGGTAAATGACAGTTAATCAATTTACTGCATTTACATAAATACTTTTTCCTTTGAAACTTCCTTTGAAACTTTAAAATCGATTTTCTCAAAAACTATAAGGTCTTTTTGAAAAAAAAAAAGTTCCACTGTTCTACTTAACATATCCTGCAAATTTGGTGCTTCTAGCAAGTAAGGGGGCTGTGCTATTAAACGTTAAATTCGTCAGGTTTTGGAGGTTTTTAATCACAGATACTTTTTCCTTTGAAAGTTTAAAATCAATTTTCTCAAAAATTATTAGGTCTTTGAAAAATTTTTTTTAAGTTGTAGCCACTGATCACCTTTATAATCCATGCAATTTTGGTGATTGTAGCATAGCACGTATGGGGGCTTTGCTATTAATGTTACAGTCTACATGCAATCATGGCTAAAATCCGAGTCGAATTCGGAGCTCTGATTAAAATCTGGATCACGATCACAGCGTATCCAGATTTCGATTTTGCCTTGGCCGGATTTATTCGAATCTGTGATCGGGAGTAACCGAGCATCACTAGAGGAGACAGCCAGGGAAGCACGAGAAGGGGCCCTGCTGGAGGAGGAAGGAGGAAGTCCAGAGGCACTACAAGCGATGGACTGAATGTAGGAAGAGAGGGCCCATACAATTCTCACAGGGGGAACCTGTGAGACATTTATGACCCTGATTGCATGGTTGCCAACTGCTACTGAGATGGAAGTGATAACCTCTAAGCCTGTGTATGCTGTCAAAATCTACAAAAATGTAAAGCAGCCAACAACATATAGGGCTTGATGCACAAAATGGTGCTAACTATGCCCAATCGTGCACGCAAAAGTCCATGTTATCGCATGCAAATGCGCACGATCGCGGGGCTTTGCGTGTGAAAAAGTCCGCGAGCGGCACTTCGCGTGCTAAATTTTTAACATGCCCGTGCTAACAGTTAGCACCGTTTTGTGAATCAAGCCCATTGTAAAGATCCGCTCAGCTGGCTGCACGGGCAGACAGCTGTTTGACCATTCCTTAAGTCTGAAGGCTGCAGGTCTCTGGAAAAGAGACCTGTCTTTGCTTTGCAGGTTTCAGACCTGTTCTGCTGCTGAGGAATTTGCATACATTATGCAAATCGCCTACCTGCCTCCTTTGAAGGCTGGCAGTATAAAAGCCATGTTCTCTCAGAATCCTTTGCTGGTCATCCTTCATGGTTTGTTTCTGATGAATTCTCCTAGAGTATCAGCCCTGTTTGTTTGCTAAAGCTTATCTTAGAGTAATTATTGGGACTGCACTAGGCAGCTCCTCTAGTGCAGTCAGGTTGCTTTATCTGTTTTGTAGGTGTTGCCTCTCTGCTGCGATTGTCCTGTCGCCAACGGTGGTCGACAGGAAATCGTTCTGTTTGTTTGGGGGTGCTAACCAAAGCAGCGGTTGCTACTGGTAGCCCCTTCTGTTCATCTGTCTGGATCGCACTTGCCCTAGTGGTAGAGGCAGTGCCTCCTTCTGTGGTTTGCCTCAGCGGTGCTAACCAGTGCTACTGGTAGCCCCATCTGTTTGTGTGTCGGGATTGCATTCGCTCTGGCAGAAAGAGCAGTGGATCCTGCTAAGCCTATTCCTGAACCCAGATCGCACTGGTGGAAGAGCGATGGATCCTATCTACCATATTCCCGTTTTCCGTTTGTCTGTCTTGTCTTATACAAACGCTTGCTGTAGGCTCGGTGAGGTAACCGTTTAGCAAGCGTTCACATTCTCTATTTTGTGTTCATCTGTCTTTGGTTAGTCAGGGTGGCGTGCTTGTCTCTGTTGCGCTTTTCGTGCGGAGACCATGCCGTAAACACGTTCGCTGTTGCGAATGAGTGCGATGTTCGCGTTTAGCTAGCGTTTGTTATTTTCGTTATCTTCTCATTTTTTTTTTTGCTGTGCCTTTGCTACTCTCGTGTTCTGTCCTTCTCTGTCTGGTGTCTGTAGGCAATCGCCATTCTTTGCAATTGCGTTTTTGCTTTGCTTCTGCTGATGTGTGATCACCGTCGCTGGGTGGCGACTAGATTGGTGGACACACATTCGTCCTGTTTCTGTGCTCTTTCTCTTTAAGGGCTGTTCAGCCCTGCATTGCCTTTATCTGTACAATTTCCATTCCATCCTCTGCACTCCACGACTCCATCTGCCGGGTGGGAATTGCCCTCTGCTGGTGCATTGCACCTAACCTGGGTTCTCCTAATTACACGTTTGTGGAGGATTTCCGCTGTGTCAGTGCGCATTTTGTGCGCTGACCTCGGAAATAGTAACCCGCAAATGTTACACCCATAGAGCGCTATTACAACATTGAGCAAACACCAAAACCACTACTAAGTCACAGTATTAAGGTGTATATGAAAAGGCATCCAGAAATGTGGGCGCGGGTTGAAGCTGCTAGTAGAATATTGCACTGGTCAGAATTTCAGGGCTGTGTCTTGTAACTACGATGATTCCCTGCAAAAGGTGGTAATGAGATTAACATCAGTTTCAGCATCTTGAGTGAGTAACTTGAGTAACATGAGTTACGCAGTTATATCTTGAGTGCCCCCCCACATGTAATGTGTCCCACCCTCCGGGCCCATGTTGAGAGTTGTAGGTTCACCTGTCATGCTGACGCAACTCCTGGCCTCCTGTATCAGGCATCTTTTTCAATTGCCATTGCAAGTGCCTGTACCAGATGACATCGCTGCATGCATTGGTGTTACATGTTACAGGTGCTTGTGGTGGCAATTTAAAAAGAGTCCAGACACAGAAGAAGATGAGGAGTTGTGCTGGCATGGCAGTTGAGTCTGTCAAATGGAAATACAATGGACTATAGAGGTACATTTTCATTTTCTCTTAAAATAACTTTTCTGCAGTGTGCAAATGAAAAAGTAGAAAAAAAATTAGGTAAAAATGTACTATCAAAATAATTTTGAGTATTTTATCACTTGCTGGTGGTTTAAAATGCATTTATTGACAAGTTGTGAAATTATCACATAGGAGAAAACTCAGGAGAAAAAGTTAATTGCTTATGGGCCAATATGTTCAACAATGTTAACGTTAAAAAAAAAAAACTTTAATGAGATTGGTATACAGTATGATTATAGCAATATGGGGTAGTTGTCATTTTCCATGTATTTTATTTATACAAATTTGAAACAAAACAACATGTTTGATTGGTGTAAGTTCTTTTAAATAACACAAGATGTTGAAATGTGGGGAAAAGATCTTGTTTCTCATGACATTACAGTGCCATATTGTGTTTACAAATATTAATTTCAGTTTGATGCTCTGAAATATAGGTTGGACCAGTGCTAGCAGTACTTTGCAGGGCTGCTTACTAAGATCTGATTTATATTTATTGTCATACACAACAGAGAGAGACATTAACGTTTTCATCATTTACCTTGTGGAAGTTTCCACTGTCTACAATAGGAATGTGTTATTCTATGTAAAATATGAATTGCAAGGGTGTGCATAGAACACAGTCTTTGGGCAACTTGAGAATTCAATTTATTGATTATGGTGCAAAAAATGCTGATCAACATGCACTCACTGACAACTTTATTAGGTACACTTTGCTAGCACTAGATTGGATCTCTTTTTGTCTTCAATACTGCCATACTATTCATTAGAGATGTTGGTCCTTATCGACATAATAGCATCCCCCAGCTGCTACAGGATTGCTAGCTGCACATCCATGATGCGAATCTCCCAATCCACCACATTTCAAAGGTGCTCTATTGTTTTAAGATCTGGTAACTGTGGAGACCAGTGGAGTATGGTGAACTCAAGGTAATCTTTAATAAACCAGTTTGAGTGAGAGCTTTGTGACATGGTGCAAAACCCAGTAGGAAGTAGCCATGAAAAGATGGGTAGACTGCGGTCAAGAAGGGATGAACATGGTCAGCAACAAGACTGTGATGTTTAAACATTGCTCAGTTGGTACTAAAGAAGCAAGAATGTACCAAAAATGTCCTGTCATCATTATACCACCTCCACCAGCTTGATCAGTTGACATAAGGATAGTTGTTGCTAATCAATCTTCTCAAACCGGTCCGCCCATTTTCCTCCAACCTTTGACATCAACACGGTATTTCCATCCACACAATTGCAGCTCACTGGATATTTTCTATATTTTTATTCATGCTCTGTAGACCCCAGAGATGGTTGTGCATAAAAATCCTTGTAGACCAGCCGTTTCTATGATACCCAAGCCCGCCCTCTGACACCAACAACATGCCGCATTCAAAGTGACTTAAATCTCCTTTCTTCCTCATTCTGGTACTCTGGTGTTTGAAAATCAGCATCTCATCAACACCTAGCACAAGAAAGCAGAAAATATATATATTTTTTTTCTTTACAAAAAACACTGTCAGACAAAAAGTGGACTGATGGTGACAAAATACATGGTGACAAAATAAAAAGTGACAAATACATGGTGACAAAATAAAAAGGCAGCAGCTACAAAACACAAGTGCAATGACAAACTACAAAAAAAAACACAAACATGAAATAGCACACAGTGCCTGCCTATCACGTGAACACTGACTATAATAGCTAGACTAAACTAATATTACACTAAGTACACTAGTACTAACTTGCTTCTGATAGCTAAGTAAGTCCCTGACCCCTAATTACAGCTAAACCTAGGAAAACTCTCTATAAGGTAAACTAACAATCACAAAAAACTACGCTAGTACACTAAGCTAACTCTGATTCAGAAAAACAATGAACATTTCTAGATACAACTGTAATAGTTAAACAAGTATCTGAAATATAACTATACTGAGTGACACACACTGACTAGTGACTACTACTGCTGCAACTTGTAATACGGGCCTGATCCAATTCCATTTTTTTCCTAATTTTTCTCGTAGGAGATCATTTTTCATCTGGTGTTTAAAATAACTTGGAAAGGTACCAAAAAGTAGGTGAAAAACTAATGAAAATTATTCTGAGTGTTTTCTTGCTTGATGCTGGTGGCTTAAAAGGCATCTTATTTATGAGATGTGAAAATATTGAGTAGGAGAAAACCTAGGAGAAAAAGGGCCATATCCAATTCACTTTTTCTCCTGAGTTGTTCCCTAGGAGATAATTTTTCCGCTTCTATTTATTTTATATTTTTAGCACTTTGCAATGGAAAAGTACCAAAAAGTAGGTGGAAAAGTACCATCAAAATTATTTTGAGTATTTGTTTGCTTGCTGGTGGTTTAAAATGCATTTTATTGACAAGTTTGAAAGTTTTCACCTAGGAGAAAACTCAGGGCAAAAAATGAATTGCATATGGGCCAAAGTTAATTGGATCAGGCCCTAAGTGTGTAAAACAATAGCACACTTTACAGATTATTAACTAAGCTAACTCAGTCAAAAACTGATGCTGGGGATACACGGTACGTTTCTGTACCGTGTATCGACCAGCTGATCCGGCCAGCTGATAATATTCAGCTGGCCCGATCATGCCGCTGTATCCCCAGCATAACAGGTACAGTAAAGTTACTACACTTATAGATTTCTACCCAATTTTCTAAAACGATTGATTCCTTTCCAAAAAGAATTAATTCAAAAGGAATTGATTCCTATAATACACTACACATCAATTTCCAATAGATTCCAGCAGGGAATCTATTGAAAATCTTTCGAACTGCAGAGTTGCACTGTTCAATGCAGCACAAAGCTATAGGCTATCAATCTGCAATGCTCTTGCCCGGCCTCTGATTGTTTTAAATTTTTCATCCTGTCTGTTCGATTCTTTTAATTAATTTTTGTTTACAATGGAACAAAAATGAATACATTTTTGGGGGGATCAATTTTCAGCTGAGGAATCAAATCTGCAAGGAATCGAATAAGAAAATTGATGTGTATGGCTACCTTTAGTCTCAATTTAGCACAATTAAACAGTTATGAGTGAAAATGCCAATATTATTTTTGCATACATTTTTGTAAAAATAATGTTAAATTCCATTTTCGAGCGAAAATGCCATAAACAATATATATATTTTTTTCATGTTTTTCACGCTTTTCGCAAATTTTGCTGGTAAAAATATCAAGTATTTGCATTCAAATGTTTCCCTGTAAAAATATAGTTTTCTGTGTTTTTGCGCATTTTGCGGTAACAAATACAAGCTATTTTTGCGAAAATTTTCCCGAAATCACAAATAGCATTTTCGATGCAAAAATGACTTTGACAAAAAGTTGCAAGCAAGACTGAAAATCAATCGCAAATACACAGCACTGGTCTCTCCAACACAACCTCTCCACACAGTACTGAGTAACAGAAAGGAGTTAAACCAAAATGGCGTGGGCCTGGAGCTCAGCTCATTACAATTGGTTGCTAGGGACATTGTGATTTGTCCAAATAAATTTTAAAAATGCACTTCTGTAATGTACTCGTAATCATAATTATGACCTGTAATTACGAATGCACTCGTAGTCGTAATTTGTTATTGTGGGCAATGGGCAATAAGGAACTATGACAACGATGTTGTAGTGCATAATTATGGCTCATTATTATGACTACTCGTAAATTATGAGCAATTACACCTATATAAATACTACCCTATAATAATTGTATCTGTACCTATGCAAATTCCCAAGAAATATTTATAAATATACAATTTTCAAAGTGCATCGTACCACAGTGCTACATTTCTGACTGATGTAACATGGGGGAGTTTGATACTGATAACATGAATTTATCCTGCCTTTTCAGATGTATCTCCCGAGACACACAACCTGTCATTGCTGATAAATGCAGAAGTGACTATCTCCTTTGTGTTTTAAGCATTTGTTTCAGGATTTATTATTCAGTAAAGGCATAAACGTGCTTTATTCTTAACCCAGTCCAATGTACATCTTTCATATCTTTGATTTATTCTTATCACCGCCTGTATAGGGCAGTGTTTCAATTCATTTCTACCGACATTTTATATATAACCCACACTAAATGATCAATGATTGAATAACTATAATTTGCTAAAGAAGGGCTTACAAATAAAGCAGAGAATTACTACAGCTGTATATTAGTTACACGTGTTTTGATTAAAAAACGCAATTTTTAATATTGCAATTTGCAAATCTCCACTCATTTATTAAGTTCACAAATGCTCCAAGGAAAATGTCTCAGATATAAATCAGCTTAATCAGCTTAAATTAAAATTAATATTTATTAGATTTTCTTGTAATACTTGGAATTTTTCCATGGCTCACATGAAGTTTATGTACTGTGAATGTTCCAGTTGGGAGGAAGTTTGATGAATACTGACTATTAAGTTAAGAAACTTAAAACTGCTACAGTTAAATTACATTTTCTTTAAACTGCAGGGGTTCTACATTTAAGTCAGATTGAGTTCCGAAAGTGCATCATGTAAATTAAAATTCCAATACGCACATAAACTATTTGACATTAAATAGCTGTGCTTTATATACTGTATATACACTAACTGCTAACTGGCCACTTTACTATGTTCATTTGTTCAATTGCTTTTTATTAACACAAATAGCTTATCAGCCAATCACATAGCAGCAACTCAATGCATTTAGGCATCTCTACATCACCATATGGGGATGTATGCTGTGCTGCAAAGGGCACATAAACGTATGGCCTATGTCCACCACTCGCCCATTGCAACGGCGTTGCTGTATGACCTGCAGCAGCTCCAGGGTCTACCACTCCACAGGTTCATAGGTGACTGTCCAATGCGGTGGAACTCCACCTTGTCAATGTCAGAGCACTTGTGCCAGCACAGAAGGGCCGTGTCCCAGTACCTCTTGGAGCAAAACATGACCGGCAAAACAACACTCTGTGTGCTGGCTTCTGCAGTGGGAGCAGATGCAGTAGGTTAAGGGGCCCATACACCTAACGATTTTCCCACCGATATACAGCAGATTCGATCACTGTGATCGAATCTGTTGTGAAATCGTTGTGCAAACGCTGACAGAACTATCGATTTCCATCCAAAATCAATCATTCCTGTCGATTCCCGTCGATCCGTCGGAAGATTTCACTCGATCGCTGGCGGGTCGGGAGTGTGTCGATAGCGGCATTTGAGTGCCCAACGACCGACGCTAGCGGCAATACATGACCTGCTCCAGTCGGCACGTGTCCCCTGGTCTCTGCTGTTCCTTCTCCGTGCTCGGCTCCTCCAGCTTCACTAAACTTCCTCTCCCGGCATACATATGGTTAATAATACATAATGATAAATAGATTGATAGACAGGCACACACATATTTCTTTTATTTATTTTTTTCTTGGCTGAATATATATACATTTGTATGTATATATGCACATCGATCGTAGCCGTTATTTACGATCCATTATCAAAATTGCTCCTTGGCATGATTAACTAAGGCACCAATGACACTTGGGGGCATTGCATGCATTTTTCCGTGATACAATGTGCATATTTCCACTTGAGGGAGAAAAAAAACAGCTTGTTGCTTTTTTCACACACAGCCAGCATGCAATTTTTATTGACTGTCGGCTGAAGTGTGCGGAAATTGCAATGGATCGTCCACAGAAAGCTGCAGCTGTTTTCTGTGGGCTCAAGTGTGATTCCTGCCTTACGATAACACGTTTCTAATAGCCAACATTTGTCTTAGTACACAAAGGTAAAGGCATTTGCAATTGTTATGTGGGATGTGGTGATGATATGCAGAATACCACAAAATGTCAGAGCTTTCTGCACTTAATAAGCCACAACTAACTGTCTACAATTAATATAGAAATACTGTATACATGCTTGTAATGATTGCTGGAAATCACACCGCTTTGGCTGCAAGTGGCTCATACAATGAATCCAAATATGTAAATGTATGCATTGTGATGAACAGATAGAACTTTTCGGATATCCTTTGCATGAAAAGTATGCACAGTTTATTAAAAATTGCACTATTGAAAAAAGTATGAGAAATCCCACTGGTGTGTTATGGAGTATCAGTTGAAAAGGGTGCCTGAGCCATCTGTGTAAAAAGGGCGTTGCCATAGAGTTCATCGTTGCTTGCTGCAGATTTCAGCTATAAGATTGTGAAAAGGATGCCCAAGGTTTTTTTCAGCTATAAAAGGGTGCCCTTTTATAGCCGTGATTTTTTTTTCAGCTATAAAAGCGCATTGGATAAAGCCAAGATTTTTTCTTCGGCTATAAAAGGGCACTGGATACAGCCAAGATTTTTTTCAGCTATGAAAGGGTGCTGAATATAGGCGAGAATTTTTTTTCTGCTATATAATTGCAGCTACAAGATCGGTTATATCAGCAGGGGACTAAATTCGGTTATCTCAGTTAATTTTGTTATATCAGTTCAAAATAACATATATGTTTGACATAAAATGCGACAAAGATTGGGCACCACCATGCACAATTAAGGTAAGCTACAACCAGGGGAATTAGGATAAGGCATCACAAGAGAGGGGGTCTTAAGGGTAGGCACCACCAGAGGAGGTTTATGGTTAGGAACCACCAGGGGGTATCTTAGGGTTAGACACCACCGGGGAGGTGAGGGTCATAGGGTTAGTCACCACCAGGGAAGTCTGAGGGTTAGGCACCCCCAGGGAGGTCTGAGGGTTAGGCACCACCAGGCGAGGGTTCTGTGTGGGAAGAAGTTAAGTCATAGTAATCACTTTCCTTGGCTATATCACTTTTCTCGGCTATATCCGGTGCCATTTTGCAACCAAAAAATAAAAATCTTGGCTACATCCAGAGTCTTTTTATAGCTAAATAAAATTTCAGCTATATCCAACACCCTTTTATAGTTGAAATCTCGACTATATCAGGCGTCTTTTTTTCTAGACGCCCTTTGTAAATGAATGCCTGCCATGGGACGAGTGGGGGACTCAGGTCTGGTGTCACTTTTAAAGATGCTTTGTCAAGGCTTGCTATACTTTAGTATAGCGAGTGTTGGCAGCGCGGAGCAATGCTTGCGGCGTTGTTCATCGAGAATCTTTAATCAAGGTATCCAGAAAATATTGGCATGGGACCTTCTTTGCTATCAATAACATGAAGTAAATATGCCTGACTCGACTGCACAGTTTTAGCTCCTGCAGTTACCCGCATTTAGGGGGAGTGACAATCATATAAAAAAAAATGTACAAATAGCAATATGGAACAAAAATGTCATTCATGGCAAAAATGTGACAAAAATGTCACTCATGTCATAGGAAATGACAAAAACATCTTTATTGCACCAATTGTATCAAAAACGTGAGTGTAAGATCCTCGGGGCATTTATGGTGGTGGAATGCCGAGAACCACGCTGAGGCGTAAGCCTCTGGGTCTCGGCAGTCCGCTGACGTCACTGGAGAGCATAGCGCTCAGCTCTCATTGGATAGGCGGTGGACGCACTCTCAGTACACGCTCCGCCACTGTAAACCACGTGTGTGTATGGCGTGTCAGCTGACTTGCTGGCACGTCACAATGTCATTGGTTGTTTTGGATGCCTTTGCTTTCTGATTGGTTAGTCCTTGTATTTAACTCAGGTGAGCACCCCCAGACATCGCCCATGATAGCATTAGCTTTTGGCGTGTTGCTGGGTATGCGCTCACAAAAACCTTTTGACTCCTGTTGCCGATTTGCCTTGTATCTTGACCACGCTTACTTTAGAGTGGATTACCCGTTGCTGACTCTACTTGTTCCTGACCATGCTTTATTGGATCACTCGTTGCTGACTCTGCTCGTTCCTGACTACGCTCTATTGGATCACCTGTTGCTAACTTTGCCATTGTACCTGGACTCTGTTTGATTGCCACCTGGATTGACCTCTGACTGCACAAGGATTTGTATGAACGTTGCCTGCCCTGACATGTGGCTAAGAACTGACCACGCCATCTCTAAAGGCTCTGATCTACATACCATTACTCCTGCTTGCAGTCATTTGACTCTCATCTGGATTGCCTCATCCTTCAGGCCTCAGGTGACTATATCATTGTGATACTGTGCTTTGTATTGTTGCTATTAGTTCTGTTTGGTGGATACCTGTCAGTCTGTATGCTACATCTACCTGTAGGGTGTATTGTAGTTTGTACTAGGTAGGAGTTTGTGCAGGTGTTAAGGGCTGGGCTATAGGTCAGTCATATGGGCATTACAGGCTGACCTATAGTCATTGACCAGACAAGCCTGACCGTGAGCAGATCGTCCAATCTAAGACCAATTAAAATCTTCCCTGCTTGTGGAGCACTCCCATTCATCCACTCACACACAACCACTTATAAAACCGCTCAATAGCCAGAATCTGGCATAAAAAGAGGGTTGGTGAGCTATTGTTCACAGTGTGGAGAGATGGAGGGGATTTTGCTAGTATCAGCTTGCAGTATGAAGTTATGCACAAATTGGATCTCACCGCCCAAGGTCCTTCAGCTTGTCAGTGCTTATATAGATGTATGCCTTGTACAGGCTTGTGTCGCTCAGCTAGGCACAGCGAGGAACCTCCAGGGATCTTCAGTGTACACCAATGTGGTGTAAACTCCGCTGTACATGTGGCAGTTGGCTCAACTCGGATGATATCCAATACACCGGGGCGCCCAATTGTCGCACATTAGCACATGTTCTGCATACAGTATATGAAGAAGAGGAGTGCCTATGTGTAGCAGTGGGCTGAGAGAGGAGTGGAGAAGCTTCTGCATCATCCAGAGCAGGCGCATCATTAACAGAGGCATAGTAATAGGGGTTGGAAAGGTTGCGGCTGAACCGGGGCCCCTGGACCAAAGGGGCCAACTTTATCTATCTTAGTAGCTTTTCATTGGTGCTATGCTTGTAATGAAGACCTCTATATGTGCATTGTATAGTGGTAATCCTTAACAAACTGTTTACTCTAAATACACTTCTCTGTCTGGCACTACAACTGTCTTTGATAGGTTTTGTGTCTCCCTATCAATAGTGCTTGGGACCCCATGTAAAACTCGCACTGGGGCCCCAAGCTTCTTAGTTATGCTTGTTAGGGCTGAAGATCCGGGCAGTGCCCTGAATCTCCACCCACTGTACCCCAAAGGTTAGGGCGTGAAGTATACATATGTACAGTATATAATATGTACAATATATAATATATTCGTGTGTGTGTGTGTGTGTGTGTGTGTGTGTGTGTGTGTGTGTGTGTGTGTGTGTGTGTGTGTGTGTATACGGTAAATTGTATGTATAAATATATTTGATTAAACCCTGTTTCCTTACATCTAGTTGATTCTTGTAGACCAGTTATTCACATTTCAATATTGTCCAACTAACCTGTTTATGTAACATTTGACATATAAACATTTAAACATCTATGTATGCATATCTGCATGACATATTTCCAGCTGTTGTTAAAATGTATCTTTATATTTTGCACTGGTGGTGAGATTACCACTTTGTCTAACATTTGAGTAAGTTAAAACTGGGGACATATCTTGGGAGTACAAAAGTGACAGGCCAAACATTTAAAACAAGTGACATAGTTGCCTTTTTCATTGAGAAGTTGAGAAGTGTTTGTCTTAATTATACTTCATTTATATGGCTGAGCAGAAATAAACTCATACATCATGTAACCAGGTGGAAAATCTGGGTGTGGGCCAAATTATGGAACACATTGCCTAATTGATGAGTAATGGAAACAAATGTTGTTGTGTTAAACAAAACAAGTAGTCATTAATAAAGATGGATCATCATACAGAAAACATTTGTTTATGTTACTTATCTAGAAGAAGGCTAACAAGATTAAAGTAGTAATACTTTATTAGTAATTTTTGGCATCTTAAATTGCTGAAGCTGATTTAGTAACAAACTGTATTTAAAGGACACTGGCAGTGAGAGGGATATGGAAGCTGCCATATTTATTTCCTTTTAGTAACATAGCTAGTTTGGTTGAACAAAGTCATCCGTCCATCAAGTTCAACCACAAAGGAAAATATCCTCCATCTTGAACCCACACATATACCAGTTGATCCAGGGCAAGGTGAAAAACCTTACAAGGCCTGGGCCAATCAGCCTTAAAAGGGAAAAATTCCTTCCCAACTCCAGATGGCAGTCAGATAAATTCTTGGATCAAATCTCCTGGGAATTACCTAGTAATTGTAACCATGTATGCCCTTCAATACAAGGGAAGCATCCAAGCCCTCTTTAAATGCAGATATGGCGTTTGCCATAATTACTCCCTGACATAAGATATTCCAGATTTTAATCACTCACACTGTTAAGTACCCCTCTCTAAATATATGGTGAAAACTTTTTCCCCATACACAGGTCATGTCCCCTTGTCAGTTGTACAACCCTGGGGACAAAAACCTGATTTCCAAAGCTTTTGTATTGCCCTCTGATGTTTTTATACATGTTAATCAGTTTGTATAACCTTTGTTGGTAAACCATGCAACTTGTCTGATTGTCCTGCTGATCCTCTGCCCCTGTGGCTAAGGGCCCACTAATGTGCCTTCAGTAGAGTTTGTGCTTTCTAGGACTCAAGTAAGTGCTTTGCTACTAAAAGGCTATGGGAGTAATCCCACAACAGCAAGGGGTTGATTGTAGAAATAGTGATCCAGTGCATTTGCACCCAAGCCAATGAGGGCCAAATTGTGCCAATGAGGTCCAGAATTGCTGCAAAAAATGCAGTACTTTGGTGATTTGGAGAGTATTAGGGTAAGGGCCCACTTGCTGCAGTGTTTGGCGATTGCCGAACATTGCCACGAGTGGGCCTCTAGTCGAATGCTTCCAGCCATAGACTCTGAACAAGCTTGCAGATCAGATGTTTGACTTAAGTTTAACTAGTTTACTGGATTTGCCACATGCTTGTTACAGGTGTTGAAATCTACATCTACAGACACTACAGTACTGATGTATGAAAGATCAGCTGGACTCCAGAACACTGGTATTGTTTTTAAGGAAATAAATATGGCAACCTTCTATCACTTTAAGTGGCCCTTAAATAAGTAAATAATGACTTATCTTTTTACAATTTAAATATTTATTATTTTATATTTTTATTTTCATGCTACAGACTATTCACAGCAGCATCATTCTCGCCTTAAAGCAGATCCAAAATCATATACAGCAGACAATAAAAAGGGTTTTTTGTTTGTTTGTTTGTTTGTTTGTTTACTTTTGTATGCTTAAGTTTTACATTTGAAACTAAATACATTTAACCAGTAATTTTATAAAACTCAGAAACATATCAAGAATCAGATGGATTTTATAACTGCAAACCACAAGAAAAATAACGCACAAATGGAAACAGCCCATAGCAATGCCTGTATACTTTATGCCTATAAGAGATGACCATACACGTATGAGTTAATTCTCAACAAGAATAATTTAGTGCTTGGGAAGAATGTATGATTATAAAACCATACTAAATTTATATAAACATGCAACTGAAATTCATAAAGGAAAACTAGTATAACCATTTAGTGGCATCCTAACGCATTAATACGTCATGCTTTACCCTATTAACGGCAACATGACGTATTAATAAGTCGCGCGTTCCCGCCGCTGCTACCGCCGTGTGCGTGCCGCTACGGCCGCCGTTTCCATCAGGATCCCGTGCTGAGGGATTGGGGAAGAGGACCAAACGGTCCTCTACCCAATCGCAGTGCCTGGAGTGAATGGACGTGACCGCGAACAGCGGCTACGTCCATTCACAAAAACAGGAAATGTAACAATTAAATAAAGTGTAAAAAAAAAAAAAAAGTGAACACTTACTATAACGAGTGTTCACTAGCGCCATCTTGTGGCCAAAAAGTATATGACACGTACAAAACACATACATTTACAAGTACATACACATGAGTAATAAAATTAATAAAATTCCACTTCCAACACTCCCCCTCCAAAAGAAAACACTTGTAAAAAAAAAAAATCAGCTTAAAATAAATAAATAAATACTTGCCTTAGGGACTCAGCTTTTTTTAATCTATATTTTATGGGGGAAAATTAATTTTAATTTATTACATTGGGGCTTGTAATTATGGCTAGAACAAAAAAAAAAAACAGAACAGAAAAATAACACCTATATTTCAAAATAATATACTGTCGCCATACATTGTGATAGGGACATAATTTAAATGGTTTAATAATCGGGACAACAGGAGAATGTTTAATTTTAAAACTATAATGGCTGAAAACTGAGAAATAATGATTTTTTTTCTATTTTTTTGTTTTTTTCTCATTAAAATGCATTTAGAATAAAAAAATTCTTACCAAAATGTACTACCCACAGAAAGCCTAATTGGTGGTGAAAAAAACGAGGTATAGATAATTTTCTTGTGATAAGTAGTAATAAAGTTATTAGGGAATAAAAGGGAGGAGCACTGACAAGTGAAAATTGCTCTGGTCCGTTAGAGTAAAAACCCTTGGGGGTGAACTGGATAAAATAAACATTGCTATTTCAAGATTCAAAATCTGTTGAAGAGGCAAATCCCCATAGAAGGAGAAACCCCAGTAAAAGGGAAAGTAAGACGTGTTTAGAAACAAATGCTAAATAGCTGATAACACTGGAAAGCAAAATGAATGAGTATTAATTATATCATAACTTTACAAAGCAAATTTCATTTCTGAATAAGTAGCAAAAAATAAATATATAGGCAGCGATTTTTTTTTTTACCAAGTGGGGGTTTAGAAGGATGGGTGGTTAGATGGAGGGCTTTGCAGCCGTTTTTAGCTCATTAGCATCCCCATGCTTTCATCTACAGTCGTTTTTTTCCTGCAAGTCAACTGGTGAAATTGTTATCATTTAAAGTGACAGCACACATTTAAAACATGGGCAGTGTGGTGTCCCCCTCTAAAGCACTTTTAATTTCTTATCCACCATACAAGCTTATATTGGCAAGGAAATTCTGATGCCTCAAATGTGTACTACACCCTCTGAGCAATACCAGCTCACATGGCTTATATGACTAAGAGGTACTATAAAAAGGGTGACAACAAAGACTGGTTTCTCCTTGCATAGTACCTAGCCCAGTGTTATGGACAAATAGTACATAATTATCTCTGGTGCCCAGGAGCAACCGGAACTGAAGAGCATGAAGGGAAGATGCAATGCTGGAGTTACCGTTGCTCACCATTCACCTCGCCACTCTCATGTGGGGTGTACTTCTATCTACCTAATACTGGAGAGCTCCTAATATGGAGTCTACCTCTTGCTGCTTAATATGGGGGGAGGGCACAGGGTTTTTTAATCCTGGGAGGTAACCTCTAAATACCCAATACTGGCTAACTAATAAAGGGGCACCTCTTGCTACTTAATACTGGAGGAGGGGGGAACACCTAACATTGGGAGGTTACTTCTGCCTACCTAATACTGAGGGTCATACCTCGTGTGAAATTCATCTGTCATAAACTATTGAATTTCATCTGTCACCTACTTACCCATATAGTCATCCCATCCAGAACCTTCTGCAATATGTCAATATCATCCCATGTGTTGATAACTTTTACAACTTTATATCATATGCAAAAATAACATTACATTCTACATAATCTACTAGGGTATATACTGTATATTTAAAGCAGTATCACAGGCAAAACTCCCTATCTGTACCAATAGATAAGAGGCACCGTTATAACTTCCAATAACAAACTCTTGCGTAAAAATATAACACAATTACTTTCTATTTCCCCTGGGAGCCTTATCAGTCGACGAGGTGTGTATCAATGAGCCACACATGGCTCTCCAGACTGGTGAAGCTGATTTCTGAGTATTCTATTACAGGGAGCCTGTGTTCTTTTGTAATTGGAAACAAATGTTAGCATATTTTTAAAATGTCAAAAGAAAAATATGTATACCTGATATTCCTAAATGATAAATTACAACTGCTGCAAATACAAAAAATAAAGGTTATACCTGCCTCTGGAGCTCCCTTCATGGGAGTTTATTTACATTACAGAGACAGGATATGGTCAAGCACATTGGCAGTCTTATGATTTCTTCACAGAGAAAGTCTACAGGTAAAAAAAAGGGATGGTTGGCGGAATATTTGTACAATAGTAATTGCAAGTGGAAATTAGTCATACTTTCTGTTTGCAAAATCTTCTTGAGTTCAGTTACACAAAACTATCAATAAACATTCATGAACAAAATAAAGGGTTTTCACTTACTGAAAACTCTTCATCCCAACAAACTTGATATCTTTTTCTTCTTTGTCACAGATTGTTAGTATTGGGTTTTGGAAAGATAGGATGTCTTGTTCTGTTTGCCTGGTGACAAGCCATTTTCAGACTATTTGATTCTATAATCCATCACGTTGTGAGAAAACATTTCTAGATACAATAGTTTGCAGAAGGCTCCTTTATCTTCTAAAAATGGATTTGCTTTGCTTTCTTTGTTTCCAACACTAATCTTTCCAAACCATGGATGAGTAAAGATGTATTCCCAACTTGTGATGTGCTTGATTAATCTTAGTATCATTTTCAATCCATGAGATATTGAAGAAATTTTTCACATGTAATTGCTTGTGTGGTAGAGTTGAAAGAAGATTTTGTGCTTTTACAAAGTTAATCTTTTCCGTCTCACCAAGAGTGCATTTAAGTGTGACCAAAGCAAAAAAAGATTTACATATGTCAGACATAAAACATGCATTAATATTTTGCACAGTGTTATCCTCACATTACTGCTGTAGAAGAGAATATAGAAATAAATATATTGGGCTTGATCAGGGCCTGATTTACCCATACACAAAAAAGGCAGGTGCCTACAGGCGGAACCATGAATGAGGGGCAGCTCGCTAGCCGTCAAAGTGCCCTTCTCTCCCTCCCTGCAAAGTGAGAGCGGAGAGGTGGCACATCACAGTAAGCAGACACTTGTATAAGGGAGAGACAGACTGGCACCAGATGTGGGTGGGTGGGCACTGGGTTCACCGGATTGCGTACTCCATAATCAACGTGCTCTCCAGAGCATACACTTGAGCAATTGACAATGAAGAGAAAATGGAGGCACAGTTGAAAAAATGGAAATACCTTTTAATCCACGGTGAACTGGTTCCCAATCTTTGCCTCTGAGGAAGCTTTTTTAGCGAAACAGCTGTCAGGCATCCCCTCACCCCCACTGTACCCCGCGTGTCAGCACACCGTGGATTAAAAGGTATTTCCATTTTTTCAACTGTGCCTCCATTTTCTCTTCATTGTCAACAGTAAGCAGACACGCTGTTGTCTAGGAGATGATGCTGGACGCGCTGCAGGGGAGAGAAGTGGTCATTGCTGACACGTCGAATCCCGTTGAGTCTTCTCATGTTTAACGCTTTGCTCGCACTTTGCAGGGAGGGAGGGAGGGAGAGAAGTAAGGGCTGATATTACACCTGTTACCGCTGATCAGAGGTCTGTTATCAAGGCTCCTAGACCCAGCCTGCACACAGCCCCAGCCAGCCTGCACCAACCCTGCCCCAGCCACCCTGCACCCAGCCCCAGCCAGCCTCCAACCATACCCAGCCTGCACCCAGCCCCAACCACCCTGCAAACCAATGGTTCTCTCATTTTATAATAATCCTATATGTTATCTTCAGTGCAGTGAGTCCCCATCTTATAAATGTCCAACATACAATTGTGCCCCATAATGATGACATAGGGGCTTGATTCATTAACCTTTGTAGCCTAATGTGAAGGAGCGACCACTATGCACGCCTTACATAGCAGTGTGCGTTGCTATTTAAGGAACGTGCCTTACTTAGGTACGCACGTTTATTGCATAGCACTGTGCGTAACTTTAAATGTGGGTGGTCTCTGTAAAGTATTGCAACCACAATACTTTACTGAAATACCACGGTTGCGATACTTCACAGAGACCACCCGCATTTAATGTGATGTGCAACGCTATGTAATAAATGCACACAACTAAGGAACACGCCTTACATAGCAGCATGCACTACTATGTATGCTATGCATATCGGTCGCTACTTCACATTGAGCTGCGCTGCTTCAGTTATAAAATCATAGCAACTGACATAGTAAAAGAAAATAAGACACCCGCATGGCATCCCCTAACATAACAATTTATGTATTCACTTTTATATTTTATATTCTGCCACTTTTTTTTTTTATTATTTTACAAGTATATATATATATATATAAACAAACTGTGGGGACAGAAAGGGGTTAATGGGATTTCTATTTATGTGGGGTTTTTTTTCTTGTTGTGGATGGCGATGTCAAGTATAGAAAACTGAATCGCAGCTTTCTATACTTTTAACAAAAGCGAAGTTTTTTAAAAAAAAGTTTAATGAATTATCTCTGCTGTTGGCTACACCACCCATAGAAAAACACAGATGAGTATCTACACCCCTGGAATGAGAACAGTCTTGACGGGGGGTGCGTACTGCCACAATTGCAGCTAGTGTTTAAGGGGTTAATACATGAAGCTTTGGTATTATTGCTGTGTGCAGAAGACATGTGGTCCCTGACAAGAAGATGAACTGAGTACTTGGGGTTTCATGCATGAAGCAGAGGTTATATTGCTGAGTGCACAATATTACTGTTACTACCAGCAGTAGTGTACTGTAAGCTATGCTATAAGCGTGACCCACTGTATTCGATTACTGCAAGGATTGCTACAGTAATGTAACGCCATTACTGTAGCAATGTTCACATTACTTGAATATTGCGGCCCTTGCGGGTCTCACTAATAGCGTCATTGCGGTACACTACTGCTGGTAGTAACAGTAATATTGTTGTGCGCTGTTTGTGCACAGCAATATAACCGCAGCTTTCGTGCATCAAGAACTCTTAAGTATTCAGTCCATCTTTTTGTCAGGGACCACAACAGGATGTGTGTAGAAATGAAAGGAAAATGTATATTACCCTATTTTAAATTCAACAATTTTTCACAATATTGGTTCTTTATGGGCAAAGTGTTTGACCTCATCACAAATTTGACTAGAACAAGGCATTTCTAAATATAGAGTTTAGATGGAGAAACAACCTTAATACTCTACATTCAGGAGGACTCAATTCCCTCCACCCATACATGTTGTAATATCCTAAGTGATAGCTAAGTATAGTCTCTATGAAATAAACTTAACTTGAAATGTTTTCTTGCACAATTGTCTGCTATGCAGATAGATGTTACATTTGTGACTCCTCATGGGTGGCTTTATTATTATTATTATTAGTAGTAGTAGTAGTAGTAGTATGCCTTTTCTTCATCTTGCTGGTAAAATGTGTCAAAGTAACTAAACACTTGTTTTTCACTGATTTAAGCCACTGAAAAAAGGTGACCCTTAATCAGGAGGACTAAATTTAAAATGCAACTTTTACTAATATATTTGAATAAAAGCAGTAGACTAGATACTAAATACCTCTAGTAGTTTAATGACACATACACACAGATAAAGGATGGAGGACACCTAGGGTCATGGCTATTAGTGAAACCCTCACATAGAAACCCCTGCAAGAGATAGGTGTATCTCCTATTAATAGGAAGTAAGTATACACTAAGAGACTCTACATTTTTCGCCTATAATGAGGGTTTCATCGGCAGTGCAAGGTGCAAGTACAAACACTACTACAGAGACATTCATATTATGTATAGCAATTCATGTGGTAAAAGTCAAATGTCATAAAGGTGGGAAATCCTACAACAGTCCAGCAGTACCACATTCAAAGTTATAGCTCTTTATTTAAAAAGTTACATATGAGAGGTAACTAGGAGCAGCGAAAGCCCACTGTTTCAGATCAAGGTCCTTTTTGAAACTGAATAGCTCTCTCACTAATCAGTTCCCAAATATCACGTTTTACACTCCGGTCCATGAGATCATGGACTAATAAGAGCAAGCTGGGAGTGAGAGACCAATCAACATGCTGAAATACAGCTGGCAGACCTAATGGGAAACAAATCTGCCCACCAAACCCTCCTCCTGTCTCAATAAACCTGTCTCCTCATAATGAGTCAAGCAGATCCATTGGAAACTAGAAAGTTAGCCACAGTCCTAGAGTCTACATTGAGAAATCCACCCCTTCCAGCTCGTCACAACCTTTCCTAGGCCAGGTGACCAGTGGGATAGCCACTGGGTTTTATGAACCTGAATGGAAACTTGGAAGAGTCCACTGGCTCCTCCCTATAACTGCCCATCTGCAGGTTAGCAGCCAATGAAGGCACAATGAGCATACACATAGGAAAAGCCGCTCTCACTGGAAACATAAACAGTGAAATGTAACAAATAAAATGAGTTCCGATCCAATAAAATGTTGCTCGCTGATAGTGGTATAACATTTCCATTCCATAACACAATCATCCAATCCATTGAGATCAGAAATAAAAATGACAAGCAGGGGGAAAGGACAGAAAAGATAAACATTTATCTTTTCTGTCCTCTGCCCTTTTCCCCTACTTGTAATTTTAGCCTTCATGTATTCATATTAGGGCTTTCTGGCGCTGTTTGTGGTTATGAATTAGGGTGGCTGTGATAGCTGTGATACCTTATTAGGGTTGTGTTATGGGGTGGAGATATGACTCCCTAGTAACCCTGTAATACCCCTATAAGCAAGCAAGCAGTGTGTTATGGGATTGAGACACGTTTGATATGTCTTTAATGACTATATGAGTTTGTGCAGGGCCTGGGAGTTGATGCCTGATAGGGGTGTCCGAATATTTTGCATGTCATCATCTACTTTTTAATGTGTTCTCAGCACCTTGAGTTCCATACAACGTGATGGTGTACAGAGTCTGTTCACTTCTTGCTGGTAGTAAATATCAGGTTTGCTGAACTATATTCATTTATGCATTTATTGATGATTCGTCATTGATGTAAACTAGTTTTCCGGAACCAGGCAAAAAACATGTTGATTTTTCTACATACTCAGAACAACACACATATGCATAAAGGTTATATGATTCATGTTCTTATAATCATGCAAATCATGCATCACACTCTCGATAGAAATGGCCACGGAACAGCACACTCCATTTAGGCTGTTTCAGCAAAGTGAAACTATTATTTATGATTGCTTTAAAACTACCCTCAGTATATAATTTTCCTAAATGCATGCCACTAATCTGTAAAATTCAATGAACCATAAAATATTATAAAGACAATGTTAACCTTTTAGGAAAAAAATGGGTGAGGGAGGTTTTGATACATGTACATTTAGATGAACCATCACCCTATCAGAGTTTTAGAGAAATCTTTCCAAATAAACCTAGTACATAGGGTAAAATGTTTTAGACAGATAATGGATACAAATGTAAGTGTGTTCTCATGAACCATGAGCACACCATAACATTTTTGATTGTAAACTGTTGGATCATACCTCTGTATCTCTGAATATAAATAGACCTGGATATGGGATACATACTTTATGCATTCAAGTATGAAAAGCTGAAACTCAAAATTTAGGGGTGCTTTGGGGTAACATTAAGTGATGGGCTAGGTAAATGATTAGGTTTTAAAATAAGGATTTAATTGATAGTTAAGGGTGATGTTAATCATAAAGTAAGAGTAGATTTACTAATCCTAGGAAAATTAGAATCAGAATCGGAATCATTTATTGCACCAAGTACAAATGGGGGTTGTACCCAGAATTGAAAGGATGGGGGATAATGTCTGAAAGCTAAGAGCCGAGGCTGCCTTACTACGGCGCCTACTAGAATGAATCAGTATCATTTCAGAATCAGAATCAGAATTTATTTTGCCAAGTACAATGGAGGTTGTACCCGGAATTGTTTTTGGCACAACAGGGTCAGTGGTGGTACAGTAAAAACAGAGTGGTGCGTTAAGCTTCAGTAGATACAACAGATATACATTAGATACATACAGTACATACAGTAGATACAGTACACATACAAGTGCATATACAGTAAAGTGCGTATACAGTACATATACAAGGCATAGATACAGAAAGCTTAGCTTGAAGGATATGTAAAAGATGGACCCAGGAAAGGACCAGGGGGGTTATATGCTGCCGTCTGTGGCACTCAAACGCTTCTTCAGCGATACTTGAATCAGATGCCCCCAATCCGTTTGTGGGAAAGAGGGAAGTAGAGAGAAGGAAGAAAAACAAGACAGATAGAGAAGGTGAAAAAAAATGAGTCCTCTAAACATTGCTGCATGACCTGGCCATTTAAGAGTCCTGTTTGGCTGGTCTGGTCGATTTTGCTCCATGGCTACTGCGAATACTAGTGGTGCACAGGGTTGCCATCGGATGGAATTGGCATCAAAGGAGGTGGGAGAGCTGCAGCACTCAGGCTGGCCTAGTTGTGACTGCCTCCCGCACGTGGTTGGAAAAAGTGCTTGGATGCCATGTGGTGGCTGCTGGGCTGTGGTACAGGCCCAGAGCCTGAATAGCGGAGTCTGACCTGATGCTGTGATGGTGGCTCCCGTGAGTGCAGTCCTCCTGGATTGCTCTGTGCTGCACTGGAACCCTCCATGTGCGGACTGGGGCTGCATTGGTCCTGCTGTGGCATCCTGGTGTGGCAGTGGAAAGAGCGTCGGGAGGCAGCAGTGAAGAGAAGATTTATTGCACCAAGTACAAACTGGGTTGTACCTGGAATGGAAAGGATGGGGGGAATATGTCCAAAATCCAAGAGCTGAGGCTGTCATACTTCGGCACTACCAGTCGCACCTGGCAATAATCTGTCATCCCTAAGGAGACATGGGGGGCAGAGGGAGGTGAAGGTTCAGCAGTGATGACACAGTTCTTCATGAAAGAAACCTGCGGTGATGGCTGACGCTGCTTAAGATTACGATTGCGGACATCTGGCAGTGCTGGCCAAGGTGTTACAGTTCAAAAGGTGCAGTAGTGTTAATTTCTGTGATGGGTCCCTACTACTGGGCAGCATTCAGCAGGGCTGGTCAAGATAATCTGTCTGTCACAGAAGTGTCTGGCTGTGGTGGCCTTTACCTTCGGTTTAGTAGATGGCATCATGAAGGGGCTGAACCAGAGGCATCCCTACTGCGGTCGAGTAGCAGCAGCCAATGGATGGAGCCGGCATCCAGTGAGGCCAAAAATTTCCTGATCATCATGGTGTCATCCTACCTCATTGGAGCCCTGATCTCCTGGGTAGCAGCGGTGGACTCCACAAAGCCTGTATCAGCACAGACAACAGACCCAGGCTGCAGCAAGGTGGAAAAAACTCCAGGTCCCAGACTCCCCACGACCAGCACCAATATACCAGGCTACACTGGACCAACCTGCACACCTCTGGGGGGGGGGGGGGGGTGAATTGGTAGGGAAAAGGGAAAAACAAGAAGAAGCCAGAATCCTGTGGCCATGGCTGCCAATTAAGGTGCCATCTTCCTCAACAGCAGTTTAACAGGAAGATTTTAACAGTGTAAAATTAGTTGAGTAGTTAAAAAAAAAGTAGCATATTTTTGCCATATATGACACACTTTTTCTCCCCCAAAAATGGGGGAAAAAGTCCCTTTGTCTTATACAGCAAAGTCAGGGAATCCCTGACTTCCAAACGCCGCCAATACGAACGGCCACCACTTCGGGGATTTCCTACCAGTGTGCATCCTCCTGTCTCCCCTTGTCTCCTCCACTATGTCTCCCGCATGTCTGTGCTGCGTGCACGGCTACCCCCGCGTGTTGTCTGACCCCCCACCGGTGTTTAGCGGCAGCTGTTTACCTCCTCCATCATGCTGGGACTGCAGACCTCTGTCTTCTGTGTGCGGTTTCCTCTAATGCCGGGCTTCTAATGACGTGTACCGTACCAACAATACCAGTTGCCTGTTAGTGCTGTTGATCTTATGGCATCAGTAGTGTTTGTATCACAACCCTGAAACATGCATGTGGCTTATCTAGTTAGACTTAAGTTAGGGATCCTGATCTGTATGTGTGTTCAGGGGCTGTGGCTAAAATTATTAGAAACACAAGATCAGGGGTCAGTAGTGATGCAGTCAGTATTGATGATCATATCTAGAAGAACTCATAAAAAGGATGTAATTAGTTTAGTCAATTGATAGATATGTAAGTCTCTGATTTACTAGTCATGATCATGTGCTGAAGGGGGGGGGGGGAGGGGGCGGGAGAACAGCAAACCAGCGCTTTGCAAATCTATCAGCTAATCAAACACATCACATGAGTTCTCCTAGACAGCAACATCACTACAATTAGGCAGGAAACTTGCATTGTTTAAAAGGAAATAAATATGGCAGCCTCTGTATCTCACTCTCACCTCTGGCTCCCTTTAAAGCACAAATTTTCCATAAAAATCAATGATGGCTGTTACTGAGAAAGCACACAGTTGAACTGGAATTGTTGCATCACATCTTTTTGCTTGTGCATTGGACTCAAAAACCTTAAGTGAGGTCTGTTCCGATTTACTCAAAAAGCAAATCTACCGACATAAAACCAACAAAATGATCTCAGGTAATAACCACTTCACCTCCGAAGGGTTCTTTACCTTTAAAAACCAGAGCAATCGTCACCTATCAGCGCACCTTCCATTCAATTGCCTACAACTTTATTACTACTTATCACAATGAAACAATCTACAGGGGTTGGACAAAATAATGGAAACACCTAACATTTTGGCATCATAATCTTTGAACATGTTTTAAGCAATCAAAACTTGACATGTTACTTTTTTTTTTTATTATTTTTGTTATTTGATATGTTTAACCACTTTACCCCCGGCGGTACGAATTTCTCCGTCCCTTTTTTCCCCCCTAAAAAACCAGGGACGGAGAAATCCGTACCTTCCGCGCTACCGCCGATGTCCGCGCTCCCGCCGCTCGTGCGCGCGCACCCGCCGCTCGTGCACGCCGCCGCCCGCTCTCCCGGAGATCAATGAACGGGAAAATCCATTCCCGTTCGTTGATCTAGCCCCCGCAATGATCTGCTGCTTCTTTCAGAAACAGCGAGATCATTGTGAATCTCCCAGCCTCCTCCTGCTTCCTGTAAGCGTCCTTCCGGACGCTTACAGGTCGCATGTAAACAAACACTCTGTGGCCATCTTGTGGCCAAATAGTAAACTACACCCTAAAAGCATTTTACATACACAAACATTACATTTACACAATAAATTAACTCATTACCTCCCACACTCCCCAATTTTTATTTTTTTTTTGTAATTAAAAAAAAAAAAATACAAAAAAAACAAACATAAATAGTTACCTTAGGGACTGAACTTTTTAAATATTTATGTCAAGAGGGTATAACACTGTTACTTTATAAACTGCGGGCTTGTACTTAGGGATGGATGCAAAACTGAAAAAAATGCACCTTTATTTCCAAATAAAATATTGTCGCCAAACATTGTGATAGGGACATAATTTAAATGGTTTTATAACCGGGACAAATGGGTTAATACATTTCATGGGTTTTAATTACAGTAGCATGCTTTATTTAAAAACTATAATGGCCGAAAACTGAAAAATAATAATTTTTTCCCACATTTTTTCCTATTTCCCCATTAAAACACATTTAGAATAAAATAATTCTTGGCATAATGTCCCACCTAAAGAAAGCCTAATTGGTGGCGAAAAAAACAAAATATAGTTCATTTCATTGGGATAAGTAATAATAAAGTTATAGACGAATGAATGGAAGGAGCGCTGAAAGGTGAAAATTGCTCTGGTGGTCAGGGGGTAAAACCCCTCAGTGGTGAAGTGGTTAATTAATTTTTTTTTTTTTTACAGATATTTAAACCAAAGTTGGTTATACTGATTGGTATAATACAGTGGCAGTCACACAGATGCAGTGAAAGGTATGCAGTGACTGGTATAATACAGTGTGCAGTCACACAGATGCAGTGAAAGGTATGCAGTGACTGGTATAATACAGTGTGCTGGGCCTGGCACAGTAAAGCAAGGGCCAGCTGTGACAGAAAGGGCTGTATACAGTATATGAAGTGTCAGTTACTGTGACACACACACACAAAAAAACACATCAGAAGAACATTATCTCTCAAAGCAACTGTTTTGGTTGTGCTTTCAGCAACAAATATCAGGAGCAATCTAACAACAGCCTAACTAATGCTTTCCCTATCTCCAGCAAGATCTGTCCTTTCCTCTCACTATAGCAAGATCAGCAGAGTGAGAGCGTGGCCGACGCTGCAGCGTTTTTATAGGGGGGCGGGGGTCCAGGAGGGAGTGCAGCCTGATTGGCTGCCATGTGTTTGCTGACTGTGATGTAGAGGGTCAAAGTTTAGCCCAATGATGTGGTATAGGGGGCGGGTCAAACTTGCTATGTGTTCGTGGTTCGCCGCGAAGAAGTTCGCTGAGATTCGCGAAAACAAGTTCGCCGGCGAACCGTTCGGGCCATCTCTGATTTGGAAATGAAATGTCATGCTATTTTTGTAAATTGTGGAAAATATAGAAGAATTAGGATTGCTTGCTGCATGTGAAAAATAGGTGCAGGAAACCATTTTTTTCTTGCAAAAACAAAAATGTGTACAAGTGCAGAACAACTGCGGAGACTTGTGCACTGTGTGTTTTTGCAGTGTTGCATATGTCACACATCTAATGACTGTAAGGGATTGCGGAGATGCCGCCGTGCGGTCTGGTGGCGGGGCGGCTGTCTCCGCGTTCAGACCGGCGGTTTCCACACAGCAGCATGCGTCTGGTTTGTCTGAGCCTTCTAGTGCACACAGATGGAGAGCTACACGTGTGTGTGTGCTGGGAGGCAGGACCTTTATGCCAGGAGAAGAGGGATCAGCTGATCAGGTTGGTCAGCTGATCCCAGCGCAGACTGTCATTGGCTGAGTGGCACTGGGTGGCGCTGAGGAGCGCTGCACTATATATAGATCTCGCTGGTCAGTCTCAGGTTGTCTGCCGTTGTGAATACATACGTGTGAGCACTCAGACCATAGTCAGATCCCACAGTTTGTTAGAACCAGGTGGACCTGGGAATTCACACTTAGCAAGATTACGCTTGTGTTATACTTTAGACCAGTTCCGGGGTGTTGTGACCAAGGACCTCACACCCAAGCTTAGGGATACTGTGTCATTGCTTGTGTTATACTTTAGACCAGTTCCGGGGTGTTGTGACCAAGGACCTCACACCCAAGCTTAGGGATGCTGTGTCATTGCTGTGTTATACTTTAGACCAGTTCCAGGGTGTTGTGACCATGGACCTCCCACCCAAGCTTAGGGATACTGTGTAATTGCTGTGTTATACTTTAGACCAGTTCCAGGGTGTTGTGACCAAGGACCTCACACCCAAGCTTAGGGATACTGTGTCATTGCTGTGTTATAATTTAGACCAGTTCCAGGGTGTTGTGACCATGGACCTCACACCCAAGCTTAGGGATACTGTGTCATTGCTGTGTTATACTTTAGACCAGTTCCAGGGTGTTGTGACCAAGGACCACACACTCAAGCTTAGGAACACTGTGCTATTACTGTGTTATTCTCTAGACTAGTTCCTGGGTGTCGCGACCTCACACCCCAGACTAGGATTGTGATTTATATCTGTTATTACCATTTGCTCGGGGGTTGCCGACCTGGCCTGCCCGACCCCTCGGGCTGTCACTCATCCCTCGAGTGTTCAGCCTGTCTGTACTACCCGTGACACTATTCCACCTAGTGCCAGTTAGCTGCAGGGACCTCCTGCTCCTCAGAGAGGCCTCTCTGCAGTACAGCCAAGGGCTCTATCCCTTAGGAGTCCTTTGGCTGCAGTATAGTCTGATTTCCGGTATTGCAGGGAATCACTGGCTCTCAGGTGATCTCTATCCCCTTTCCTAGGAGATAGTCCTCACACAGCCAAGGGCCACCTGCTCCTCAGGTGGTCCATGCTCATTGTCATCTGCGTCTCCCGCCCCACGGGAGACAGCCTACTGTTGCACCAAAACACTTACACTTTATCAGGTGTCCAGAGGTTAGTCATACTTGTATTATTGGTGATTCTGCAGATCATCAATAATCAAGTATATATCTGTATTGTTGGTGATACTGCAGATCACCAATAATCAGATTCTCTCTGTGTGCTGACACCAATCGTTACACCAACTTTATGGATTACAAGTTTGCAAAGAACTTGGGGATTCCCATACTTCCATTAGACCAGCAGGTTTTGGTCACTGCAGTAGATGACTCTCCTCTGCAAAGTAGACATCCCCTGTCTCGGACCCCGGAGTTGGGGTTCAGTGTTGGGGTACTACATAAAGAGAGTCTACAGTTTCTGGTCCTGCGTATGGCAACTAGAGATGTCACGAACCTCCGATTTTCGGTTCGCGAACCGGGTTCGCGAACTTCCGCGGAAGGTTCGGTTCGCGGAAAAGTTCGCGAACTGCAATAGACTTCAATGGGGATGTGAACTTTCAAAAATAGAAAAAATTATGCTGGCCACAAAAGTGATGGAAAAGATGTTTCAAGGGGTCTAACACCTGGAGGGGGGCATGGCGGAGTGGGATACATGCCCAAAGTCCCGGGGAAAAATCTGGATTTGACGCAAAGCAGCATTTTAAGGGCAGAAATCACATTGAATGCTAAATTGCAGGCCTAAAGTGCTTTAAAACGTCTTGCATGGGTATACATCAATCAGGGAGTGTAATTAGAGTTCTGCTACACACTGACACACCAAACTCACTGTGTAACGCAGCGCAAACAGTTGCGTAGTGACGGCCGTACTGGACTGGTGTGCACCATGGCCAGAGTGTAGGCCGTGGCGTTTTTCAAGCCCATATGGTCGCCGGGCTGTGGTATCTCAATGATAGAACAACAGTGACTGTCCAGCTGATCAAATTTGGTCTGACCACAATGAAGCAACGACCTTATTATCTTTTGTGTGCCACTTCCACCCGAGACACTCAAATAGCCGGCGGTCATTGCTTCATTGTGATGCGCAAGCCCCTTCACCGCGGCAAGGTAATGATCATGAAGGGGGATGGGCACATGTACATGCCTTTTGTTTTGTTGTTGCAGCCGCCCGCAGTGCAGCCAGAAAAATTAGGCAGGCATGTACACGCACCAGAAAAATTAGTGTAGCGGCCGCTTAAAAATTCAGGAATCCGCCTAGAGTCCTGGACCCTGTTGGTGGTGGCGGAGAAGGCAGTCAAGCGGCCTGCAGGCAGAGATGCTGTGTGTGGGGACTGACTTAGTCTTCGGTCGTGCAGTAGCCCTCCGGGATCCATTCCTCATTCATCTTGATAAAGGTCAGGTACTGAACACTGTCGTGACTTAGGCGACTTCTCTTCTCAGTAACTATGCCTCCAGCTGCACTGAAGGTCCTTTCTGACAGGACGCTTGCGGCAGGGCAAGAGAGAAGTTGTATGGCAAATTGGGACAGCTCTGGCCACAGGTCAAGCCTGCGCAACCAGTAGTCCAAGGGTTCATCGTCGCTTTTCGCAGAGTCTACATCCACACTCAAGGCCAGGTAGTCAGCTACCTGCCGCTCCAGGCGTTGTTGGAGGGTGGATCCGGAAGGATTATGGCGAGGAGTTGGACTAAAGAACGTCCGCATGTCCGACATCACCCTGAGATCGTTGGAGCGTCCTGTCCTTGCCTGCGTGGACTTGGGAGGAGGAGGGTTACTGCCAGTGGTACCTTGATTGCATTTTGCAGCCACATCACCCTTAAATGCATTGTAAAGCATCATCGACAGCTTGTTCTGCAAGTGCTGCATCCTTTCCGCCTTTTGTTGAGTTGCTAAGAGGTCCGCCACTTTGTGCCTGTACCGAGGGTCTAGTAGCGTGGCCACCCAGTACAGGTCATTCATCTTGAGTTTTTTGATACGGGGGTCCCTCAACAGGCTGGACAACATTAAAGAGGACATCTGCACAAAGCTGGATGCAGACGTACTCTCCATCTCCTCTTGCTCTTCCTCAGTGATGGGACGCAACTCCTCTTCCTCCCCCCAGCCACGAACAATACCACGGGAACGTGGAGCAGCAGAAGCCCCCTGTGACGGCTGCCGCGGTTGTTCTTCTTCCGCCGCCTCTTCCTCCTCCACAGAAACACCTTCCTCATCATCACCATCATCAGAGTCTGACTCCTCTCCTTCCCCACACGACTCCTCTTCTTCCTCCTCCTCCTCCTCCTCCCCCCTCTGTGCTGCCGCAGGTGTTGTGGGAACATCGGGTTCGTGTGTAAATGGCTCCCACGACTCCTGCTGCCGTAACTCTTCTCGTTCACGCTCCTCCACAGCTGTATCCACCACTCTACGCACAGCACGCTCCAGGAAGTAGGCGTAGGGGATCAAGTCGCTGATGGTGCCCTCATCGCGACTCACCAGTTTGGTCACCTCCTCAAAGGGCTCCATGACCCTGCATGCATTTCGCATCAGTGTCCAGTTGTTGGGCCACAACATCCCCATCCTCCCAGATTGTGTCCTTGTACTGTAATGATACAGGTAGTGGGTGACGGCTTTCTCCTGGACTAGCAGGCGAGAAAACATCAGCAGGGTGGAATTCCAGCGAGTCGGGCTATCGCAAATCAGGCGTCTCACCGGCAAGTTGTTTCTACGCTGAATCTCCACAAAGCGTGCCATGGCCTTGTAAGAGCGCCTGAAATGCCCACACAACTTCCTGGCCTGCTTCAGGACGTCCTCTAAGCCTGGGTACTTGGACACAAATCTTTGCACGACCAGATTCAGCACATGTGCCATGCAGGGTATGTGTGTCAGCTTTCCCAAATTCATCCGATCTCAAGCTTGTGCGGGGTCAGCCATTGCTCCACCTGTTTGTTAAGAGCAGCCAGGAGAGCTGCTCCAGTGTGACTCTCCGCTTTCAGGCAAGACATGTCTACCACTGCATGACACCGTCGTATCTGGCATGCAGCATAGGCCCTGGGGTGCTGGGGCTGTGTAGCTGGAGAGGAGATCGTGGCACCAGCCAAGGAGGAGGAGGAGGATGACGACAGCGAAGCGGTGGTAGCAGGTGGAGAGGAGGTGGCTGGAGGCCTGCCTGCAATCCGTGGAGGTGTGACAAGTCGGTCTGCTGCGCAGCCACGTACTCCCTGCTTGCTGCCATCGGTCACCAGGTTGACCCAATGGGCTGTGTATGTAATGTAGTGGCCCTGCCCGTGCTTGGCAGACCAGGCATCCATGGTCAGGTGGACCCTTGACCCAACGCTGTGTGCCAGAGATGACACCACTTGCCTCTCAACTGCACGGTAGAGTTTGGGTATGGCCTTTTGTGAAAAATAATTGCGGCCTGGTATCTTCCACTGCAGTGTACCAATGGCCACAAACTTACGGAAAGCCTCCGACTCCACCAGCTTGTATGGTAATAGCTGGCGAGCTAATAGTTTCGCCACGCCAGCTGTCAGACGCCGGGCAAGAGGGTGACTGGCAGGCATTTGCTTCTTCCGCTCAAATACTTCCTTCACGGACAGCTGGTTACTGCTGTGGGCAGAGGAGAAGGAACCGCTCAAGGGAAGAGGCGGTGTGGAGGAGGGTGGCTGTGAAGGTGCAAGGGAGAAAGTGGATGAAGACGATGCACCTGAAGGAGGAAGAGGAGAAGGAGGGTGGCTTGTCTTTTGAGGGGTGCTGCTTTTCCTCAGGTGTTCTTGCCATAGCTGTTTGTGCCTTCTCTCCAGGTGCCTTCGTAAGGCACTTGTCCCTAAGTGAGAGTTGGCCTTTCCACGGCTCAATTTTTGCTGGCAGAGACAACAGATGGCTTTGCTCCAATCTGAGACACACACGTGAAAAAATTTCCAAACCGCTGAGCCCCCCTGGGCTGATGGCGCTACGGTGGCATCAGCAGCTGACGTTGAAGGGCATGTGTGCTGGCTGGCCATAGCTGGCGATACATGGCGCCGGACACTGCCCCCAGCTGTTTCTGAGGACGAGCTCCCTCTGCTTCTATCTTGGAGTCGTCTCCTCTTACTCCTCTCTGACTCCTGTCCCCCTGGTCTGTCTCCCTGGTCATCTCCTCTACCGGGAACATATGTGGTATCCGTATAATCATCATCATAATCCTCCTGGCCAGCTGTGCTTTCTTCAGACACCTCCTCAAGTGCACCAACTTCAGGTGGTCCACCATCATCCCCATCCACACACGTTACGTCCATATTATCGCCACCTAACTCAGACGTATGAAGTGGTGTACCTGCGCCTTCTTGTTGTTGTGGCAGTAGTGGCTGGGAATCAGTGATTTCACCACCACCACCAAATAACTCCTGCGAAGTGTCAAATGCAGTGGATGTGGTGCTTGTTGTAGTGCTGGTGGCTGCGGGAGATGAGGTGTTCTGTGTTAAAAACTCAATCACCTCCTCACGATTTTGGGAAGTGATGGCACGTGCCTTCTTCTGAGCACTATATTTTGGGGCAGGTCCGCATGAAATCAGAGAAACACCACCTCGCACAGACCTGCCAGTGCCTGGTGGCCTTCCTCTGGGCCTGCCTCTACCTCTTCCTCTACCTGGTTTGTCCATTTTGTCCATCTCGGGGGGATGCTAGCTATATGCAGTGAGGTGGTTTCTCACTCAACACAACCGGTAGTTAGATGCAGTGAGGTGGCCAGGTGGGTTCTCACTCAACACAACAGGTATTTAGATGCAGTGAGCTGGGTTCACTCAACACAACGCTAGGTATATGCAGTGATGAGGTGGGTTAAGTATACACAACAGGTACTGGGTAGTTAGATGCAGTGAGCTGGGTCCACTGAACAGTAAAGGTACTTAAGATGCAGTGAGGTGGGTTCTCACTCAACACAACCGGTAGTTAGATGCAGTGAGGTGGCCAGGTATTTAACACAACAGGTATTTAGATGCAGTGAGCTGGGTTCACTCAACACAACGCTAGGTATATGCAGTGATGAGGTGGGTTAAGTATACACAACAGGTACTGGGTAGTTAGATGCAGTGAGCTGGGTTCACTGAACAGTGAAGGTACTTAAGATGCAGTGAGGTGGGTTCTCACTCAACACAACCGGTAGTTAGATGCAGTGAGGTGGCCAGGTGGGTTCTCACTCAACACAACAGGTATTTAGATGCAGTGAGCTGGGTTCACTCAACACAACGCTAGGTATATGCAGTGATGAGGTGGGTTAAGTATACAAAACAGGTACTGGGTAGTTAGATGCAGTGAGCTGGGTCCACTGAACAGTAAAGGTACTTAAGATGCAGTGAGGTGGGTTCTCACTCAACACAACCGGTAGTTAGATGCAGTGAGGTGGCCAGGTGGGTTCTCACTCAACACAACAGGTATTTAGATGCAGTGAGCTGGGTTCACTCAACACAACGCTAGGTATATGCAGTGATGAGGTGGGTTAAGTATACACAACAGGTACTGGGGTATATGCAGTACTGGGTAGTACAATGTGCAGCTCCCTGTCACACACACAGGTAGTCACTGAATGTACTGGGCTGCTGGCAGTGGCACTGTGAGGATCTGTGCCTGTGTCATCCTGCTGGTGGCAGCACTGAGGTGGACTTCCGCTGTCTACCAGCAGATGGCTCTCATATTGCTGGGAGCGGGGCAATTCCTCGGCTCACCAGCAGATGGAACTGTGGGAGATTCTGGCCAGTCACCTGAGCAATGTGCTGCTTATTTAAGGCCGGACTTCCTAGCAGCACATTGCTAGGTCATTCCGTTTGTCTGCTCGCTGCAGTTGTGACTTTGGCCATCCAGTCCTGTGCTCCTGAACTCTGCTCTGATATTCTGTATTCCTGGTATTTGATCCTTGCTAGTCTGACTATTCTCTGTCTTCTGCCCTTGTACCTTGTATTCTCTGGTTATTGATCTTGGCTTGTATGACTATTCTTCCGTGTGCTGATTCTGCTGAGACGTGTCTGTATATATTGTATATATTCTCATATTGTGTGTGTTGCTGTATAGATTTGTATAGATAGATAGTTAGATAGTCAGGGTTCTGGTATTTGTGGTGCACCACGCGTTGTTTGATTGTATATTGTATGTGTATGGTGATCTGCATTTGTTCACTTGCATTTTTGTAAATAAAACACATTTATTATTCTACTCTGTTGTGCAGACGTCAGTATTTCCATTGTGATCTTCTGGTTTTGTTTAAACCAAAACGATTGCCATGCAGAGATCGTGGATCTGCCAGTCAGGTTCCAGTCACGACCACGATCTGCATGGCCAATCGTTACAGAATGACCTAGCCTACCCATATATTGATCACAGAAATACTGCAGATTCATCTATCTGTACAAAGAGTTGGAATTTTGATGATGTGTACTACTATGTCTTGCTCGCTGAGGATAACAAAGTTATTCCTTCATGTATTTTGCAGCTTACTCCAGAAAGCAGCTTCAGCAGTTATTGGAGTTAGTGCAAAACTATGTAAATCAGAAAATTTTGTCTGCAGAAGAGGTGCAGGACTTGCTGCAGGTCCTTCAATGGTTGTTTAAAAGTAAATTATCCAAGGATAATTTTCTTGATCCTCCATTTAGTCCATCTGATATTACCGTTTTGATTTCTATTTTGGAAAATGACAGGGAATCTTTCTTTAAGTTCTACTCCAAGAAAGACAAAAATATTATGCAAGCTTGTGTCCAATCCCTTCAATCATTAATTGATTTAAGAGTATGCAAATTTGAAAAAACCTCCTTGTTAATGTCTGCCTGGGAAGAGATGTTGTTTTCCCAATGCAAACCTTGTTTTGTGACAGCAAAGAATAAAATACAAACTGGTTCTTTGTCTGTTACAACCCAGTCCAGTCTTGATTCTGCTTCTGAGGTAGTTCAGTCAAGTTCTATTAATAGACAAATAAATTCTCTGCCAGTTAGGAACCAATCTCGTTTAGAGCCTGTCTTTTGTGCAGCAGATATTAACTATCTATTTGATCATTTAAAGAAGGATAGGAAAAGTTTTGTAAACCACTATTCTAAAATGGAAAGTTCTTGTCTGCTGAAATATGTGCATGCTGTGAAAAGGATGAGTGGTTACAAATTGTGTCCGCAGAAAGCCGCCTCTGCCCTGATCCAAGTTTGGGAGGAAATCTTGTCATTTGATGCATGCAGGCATGTGATTGAGGAATCAAATGAGTGGAGAGATTGCAGCAATCGAGTCAGTTTTGATTTTACTGCAGAAGAGATCAATGCTTATTATGGCTATTTGAAGAATGATAGGGAACAGTTTATGTCATTCTATTCGCAACAAAATGAGGAGTTTATTAGGAATTGTATCTGTGGAGTAAGATCTCTGATGGTTAATGCCTTGTGTGAGAATGAATCTGCCTCTGCTTTGATTGCCATCTGGCAAGAAATTCTTTCCTCTAAATTTCAATCTCATCCTCTCTCTGATAACCCTTATGTCCAGAGTTCACAACCTGCATGTCAGTTATCTGTACAAACTCCATTGCAAACTGCAGTCAGAACCACACCTTGGTCCTGGCAAAAATCATTAGAAAACAAGTCATCATCCAAAAAGAAAAAATTCTTTCCTACCAACTCCATTCAGCATGTGCAGCCTCCAGCCGATTCCAGTCGTGTGCAGCCTCCAGCCGATTCCAGTCGTGTGCAGCCTCCAGCCGATTCCAGTCGTGTGCAGCCTCCAGCCGATTCCAGTCGTGTGCAGCCTCCAGCCGATTCCAGTCGTGTGCAGCCTCCAGCCGATTCCAGTCATGTGCAGCCTCCAGCCGATTCCAGTCGTGTGCAGCCTCCATCCAAGTCGGTGCAGACTCCATGCAGCTCCATACAAACTTCATTCAGCTCCGTGCAGACTTCACCCCGATCCGTGCAGACTTCAACCATGTCCATGCAGACTTCAACCATGTCCATGCAGACTTCAACCATGTCCATGCAGACTTCAACCAAGTCCATGCAGACTCCAGGTGATTTGTGTCCTCAGCAATCTCCAGTCTGTCCTGAGCAGTCCTTCGCCTTTCTTTGTGGACTCTTTCATGGACTAGGTTTGCTGACAGTGGGTCAGCCTGCCAGGCCCGCAGAGTGTTGCATCCAGCCCGCAGAGTGTTGCATCCAGCCCGCAGAGTGTTGCATCCAGCCCGCAGAGTGTTGCATCCAGCCCGCAGAGTGTTGCATCCAGCCCGCAGAGTGTTGCATCCAGCCCGCAGAGTGTTGCATCCAGCCCGCAGAGTGTTGCATCCAGCCCGCAGAGTGTTGCATCCAGCCCGCAGAGTGTTGCATCCAGCCCGCAGAGTGTTGCATCCAGCCCGCAGAGTGTTGCATCCAGCCCGCAGAGTGTTGCATCCAGCCCGCAGAGTGTTGCATCCAGCCCGCGGAACTTTGCTCTTTGCCCGCGGAACTTTGCTCTTTGCCCGCGGAACTTTGCTCTTTGCCCGCGGAACTTTGCTCTTTGCCCGCGGAACTTTGCTCTTTGCCCGCGGAACTTTGCTCTTTGCCTGCGGAACTTTGCTCTTTGCCTGCGGAACTTTGCTCTTTGCCTGCGGAACTTTGCTCTTTGCCTGCGGAACTTTGCTCCTTGCCTGCGGAACTTTGCTCCCAGTCCGCACAGGCTCAGTTCACACCGTTTCAGTGCCAGTCCGCACAAACTGTATCGGGATCTCAGCCAACGGTCCAGCCAAGCGCTCAGCCAACGGTCCAGCCAAGCGCTCAGCCAACGGTCCAGCCAAGCGCTCAGCCAACGGTCCAGCCAAGCGCTCAGCCAACGGTCCAGCCAAGCGCTCAGCCAACGGTCCAGATCCATGAGGTTACACAGGCTGCTGTCCTGTCTGAAACTACTGAGCCTGCTGTCCTGTCTGAAGCATCCCAACCTGTTAACTTGCCTAAAGTTATCCCGTCTTCTGTTTTGCCTGAGGTTATGCAAGCTGCTGCCCAGCCTTCACAGACTTTTGTTGCTGCTGTTCCTGTAGGTGCCAAGTCTGTTGATGATCCTGCTCCTAATGGTGCTCAGACTGATGTTCGTGATGGTGCCCGGCCTGCTACTGTTCTTGCTTCTCCTGGTAGTGCCTGGTCTGCTGGACTACTTGAGGGCATCCAGTTTACCATCCAGCCTGTTGCTGCCCTGTCCGAGACTATTCAGTCTGTTGCTAATCTGCCTGCAGCACTACCTGAAGTTTTCCAGTTAACTGCTCAGATGTCACAGGACTCTGCTGTTGCTTCCAAGTCTGGCGACTCTGCTGTTGCTTCCAAGTCTGGCGACTCTGCTGTTGCTTCCAAGTCTGGCGACTCTGCTGTTGCTTCCAAGTCTGGCGACTCTGCTGTTGCTTCCAAGTCTGGCGACTCTGCTGTTGCTTCCAAGTCTGGCGACTCTGCTGTTGCTTCCAAGTCTGGCGACTCTGCTGTTGCTTCCAAGTCTGGCGACTCTGCTGTTGCTTCCAAGTCTGGCGACTCTGCTGTTGCTTCCAAGTCTGGCGACTTTGCGGTTGCTTCCAAGTCTGGTGACTTTGCTGCTGCTTCTGAAGATATCGAGTCTGCTGCTGCTTCTGAAGATATCGAGTCTGCTGCCGCTTCTGAAGATATCGAGTCTGCTGCCGCTTCTGAAGATATCGAGTCTGCTGCCGCTTCTGAAGATATCGAGTCTGCAGCCGCTTCTGAGGGTATCCAGTCTGCTGCCGCTTCTGAGGGTATCCAGTCTGCTGCCGCTTCTGAGGGTATCCAGTCTGCTGCCGCTTCTGAGGGTATCCAGTCTGCTGCCGCTTCTGAGGGTATCCAGTCTGCTGCCGCTTCTGAGGGTATCCAGTCTGCTGCCGCATCTGAGGGTATCCAGTCTGCTGCCGCGTCTGAGGGTATCCAGTCTGCTGCCGCTTCTGAGGGTATCCAGTCTGCTGCCGCTTCTGAGGGTATCCAGTCTGCTGCCGCTTCTGAGGGTATCCAGTCTGCTGCCGCTTCTGAGGGTATCCAGTCTGCTGCCGCTTCTGAGGGTATCCAGTCTGCTGCCGCTTCTGAGGGTATCCAGTCTGCTGCCGCTTCTGAGGGTATCCAGTCTGCTGCCGCTTCTGAGGGTATCCAGTCTGCTGCCGCTTCTGAGGGTATCCAGTCTGTGGTTCCAGTTGTTGCTTCCCAGTCTGTGGTTCCAGTTGTTGCTTCCCAGTCTGTGGTTCCAGTTGTTGCTTCCCAGTCTGTGGTTCCAGTTGTTGCTTCCCAGTCTGTGGTTCCAGTTGTTGCTTCCAAGTCTTCGGTTCCAGTTGTTGCTTCCAAGTCTTCGGTTCCAGTTGTTGCTTCCAAGTCTTCGGTTCCAGTTGTTGCTTCCAAGTCTTCGGTTCCAGTTGTTGCTTCCAAGTCTTCGGTTCCAGTTGTTGCTTCCAAGTCTTCGGTTCCAGTTGTTGCTTCCAAGTCTGCGGTTCCAGTTGTTGCTTCCAAGTCTGCGGTTCCAGTTGTTGCTTCCAAGTCTGCGGTTCCAGTTGTTGCTTCCAAGTCTGCGGTTCCAGTTGTTGCTTCCAAGTCTGCGGTTCCAGTTGTTGCTTCCAAGTCTGCGGTTCCAGTTGTTGCTTCCAAGTCTGCGGTTCCAGTTGTTGCTTCCAAGTCTGCGGTTCCAGTTGTTGCTTCCAAGTCTGCGGTTCCAGTTGTTGCTTCCAAGTCTGCGGTTCCAGTTGTTGCTTCCAAGTCTGCGGTTCCAGTTGTTGCTTCCAAGTCCGGTGTTCCTGCGGATCTCAAGTCTGCTCTGGCTCTTCTTGATCCTGATGGGTTCCAAAAGTTTTTCGATTTCTCTAACTCCCTGCCCACCCAGCCTCGGTTTTTCTATTGGGACCCAGGTGGGGCTAACTCTGGAGATCGTATGGAGCGTTTCGGAGCCCGCTCCTAAAGAGGGGGGTACTGTGAGGATCTGTGCCTGTGTCATCCTGCTGGTGGCAGCACTGAGGTGGACTTCCGCTGTCTGCCAGCAGATGGCTCTCATATTGCTGGGAGCGGGGCAATTCCTCGGCTCACCAGCAGATGGAACTGTGGGAGATTCTGGCCAGTCACCTGAGCAATGTGCTGCTTATTTAAGGCCGGACTTCCTAGCAGCACATTGCTAGGTCATTCCGTTTGTCTGCTCGCTGCAGTTGTGACTTTGGCCATCCAGTCCTGTGCTCCTGAACTCTGCTCTGATATTCTGTATTCCTGGTATTTGATCCTTGCTAGTCTGACTATTCTCTGTCTTCTGCCCTTGTACCTTGTATTCTCTGGTTATTGATCTTGGCTTGTATGACTATTCTTCCGTGTGCTGATTCTGCTGAGACGTGTCTGTATATATTGTATATATTCTCATATTGTGTGTGTTGCTGTATAGATAGATAGTTAGATAGTCAGGGTTCTGGTATTTGTGGTGCACCACGCGTTGTTTGATTGTATATTGTATGTGTATGGTGATCTGCATTTGTTCACTTGCATTTTTGTAAATAAAACACATTTATTATTCTACTCTGTTGTGCAGACGTCAGTATTTCCATTGTGATCTTCTGGTTTTGTTTAAACCAAAACGATTGCCATGCAGAGATCGTGGATCTGCCAGTCAGGTTCCAGTCACGACCACGATCTGCATGGCCAATCGTTACAGGCACACACACTATCAATTAGCAATGCTGTGCATGCAACAAAAGTACAGGATGAGCTCTGACAAGAGCTGTTGCTGGGTGCTATAAAAGCAATAACAATCAGCCAGGAGCAAGCTAAGCAGCCAAGAACCTAACTAATCTGTCCCTAGAAGAACAAGTCTGCAGCAGCTCTCCCTAGTCTGTCTAATAGCAGGCAGACGAGTGACTGTAATGGCCGCCGGAGGCTGCCTTATATAAGGGGGGGGTTGGGCTCCAGGGCTTAGTGTAGCCTGAATGGCTACAATGTGCCTGCTGACTGTGATGCAGAGGGTCAAAGTTGACCCTCATAGTGCATTATGGGGCGAATCGAACTTCCGTAAAAGTTCGCCTGGTGCAGGTGAACGCGAACCCCCGAAGTTCGCCTGGAACCGTTCGCCGGCGAACCGTTCGCTACACCTCTAATGGCAACCTCCACCGTCATTCTTGGCATGCCATGGTTACAACTTCATTCACCTCAGATAGATTGGGTTTCAGGTCAGCTAACGAGCTGGTCTACCCATTGTTATCATCACTGTTTAGTGAAAGTAACCGTGGGTAACACCAAGATTCAGGTTAAAGGTGTGCCAAGCCAATACGCAGAATTTGCAGACTTGTTTTGTTCCAAATCAGCAGATAAACTCCCCCCACCGTGCCTTCGACTGCCCCATCGATTTAAGATCCAGTTGTATGCCTCCTAGAGGTCACCTCTATAATCTATCTGGGCCTGAGAAACTGGAAATGCAGGAATATATCAAAGAAAATCTGGCTAAGGGCTTCATCCACCCCTCTCGTTCACCAGCAGGGGGAGGATTCTTTTTTGTGAAAAAAAAAAGATGGAGGCCTTCGTCCTTGCATTGATTACTGAGGCTTAAACAAGATTACAGTGAAAAATCATCATCCTTTGCCCTTGATTGACGATTTGTCCACTCAGGTTACCAACGCCAAGATTTTCTCAAAATTGGATTTGAGAGGTGCATACAACCTTGTTCGAATTAGGGACGGTGACAAGTGGAAGACAGCCTTTAACACACCCGACGGGCACTACGAGTAACTGGTGATGCCCTTCGGGTTGTGTAACGCCCCGGCCATCTTCCAGGAGTTGATTAATGAGGTGTTCAGGGAGGTGTTGGGGAATTTTGTCCTAGTATATCTGGACGATATACTGATCTTTTCGTCCAATCTCTCGGAACACCGAAAGCATGTCAAGTTTGTCCTAGGGAAGTTGAGACAGAATTTGCTTTACGCTAAACTAGAGAAGTGTCTTTTCGAAGTAACCACTGTCGCCTTCCTGGGGTACATAATCTCTACGTCTGGCCTCTCTATGGATCCTGGAAAGGTTTCTGCTGTCTTGGAGTGGCCTCAGCCTGTGGGTCTGAAGGCGCTCCAAAGATTTTTGGGCTTTGCCAACTACTACAGGAGGTTTATAAAGGGGTACTCTACAGTGGGCTCGCCCCTCACCAGTCTCACCTAGAAGGGAACTGATACTTACCACTGGTCAGCAGAGGCACATACTGCCTTTTCCACACTGAAAAAACTGTTCTGTTCTGCACCCATATTAAGACATGTGGATGTCACCTTCCCCTTCATCGTGGAGGTTGATGCTTCAGAAGTGGGGGTGGGGGCTGTATTGTCTCAGCGTTCGGGTTTACAGGGTAAACTCCACCCATGCGCCTACTTCTCTCGTAGGTTTTCACCCGCAGAGAAAAACTACGATAAAGGCACCGGGAGCTTTTAGCCATCAAGTTAGCCTTTGAGGAATGGAGACATTGGCTAGAAGGTGCAGAACATACTATCACAGTTTATACAGATCATAAAAATTTGGAGTACATAGAGGGTGCCAAGAGACTTAGTCCCCGTCAGGCCCGGTGGTCTTTGTTCTTTTCAAGATTCAGATTTGTATTTACGTATACCCCTGGTAGTGAAAACATCAAGGCCGACGCATTGTCCAGGTGTTTCGAGCCCGAGACAGTACAGCCCTCAGCCCCTGAGACCATTCTACCTCAGAAGGTGGTTTTGGCCGCTACTGAGACCTGGAAGGATTGGAAAGTCACTCTGAGTCCTTACCAACAGGATGTTCCAGAGGGGAAGCCTGATGGGGTTATGTTTGTGCCACTACTTTTCCGTCTGCAACTTTTACAGCTGTTTCATTCTCACAAGAATGCTGATCACCCTGGGGCCACCAGAACCCAGGATTTACTGGCCAGATGTGCTTGGTGGCCTACGTTGGCAACAGACTGTAAGAAGTTTGTAAGAGAGTGTGCGGTGTGTGCTAGGAGTAAACCTTCTCGTCAGGCTCCTGTTGGTACTTTGCAACCTTTACCAGTCCCGAGTGAACCTTGGACCCATTTGTCCATGGATTTTGTGGAAGAACTCCCCAGGTCTGAGGGCAAGACGGTCATTTGGGTGGTAGTAGACAGATTCAGTAAGATGGCTCATTTTGTCCCCTTGAAAGGACTCCCCTCGGCCCAGGAATTAGCTGATCTCTTCATCCAGCACATTTTCCGGCTGCATGGCATTCTGGAAAATGTAGTGTCAGACCGGGGAGTCCAATTTGTATCTTAGTTCTGGAAAGCTTTTTGCCATCAGCTGGACATGGATCTTGCATTCTCATCAGGCTACCACCCACAGACCAATGGCCAGACCGAGAGAGTTAACCAATCCCTGGAACAATTTCTTAGATGTTATGTTGCAGATGCGCAATCCGATTGTGTAAAATTTTTGCCGTTTGCAGAATTTGCGCACAACAACCTGAAAAGTTCCTCTTCAGGGTTTTTCCCTTTCCAGGTGGTGTCGGGAAGATCACCCAAGTTTGCCCCATTGCCAGTGGCGTCTACACCATTCCCGGCCCTGGAGGATTGGCAGAGGGCTTTAAAGGAGATTTGCGGAATGGTGAAGAGAAACTTGGGGAAAGCTTTCCAGACCCAGAAAAAACAGGCAGACAAAAGACGGTCCGTAGAGTGGAAATTCTCTCCAGGGGACTTGGTGTGGGTGTCCACTCGGCATTTGGCCCTCAAGCAATTGTCACCCAAACTGGGTCCTAGATTCATAGGCCAGTGACCTATTCAGTGACCAGGAAAATTAATAATGTCACTCATGCGATTGATCTCCCAGCCAGCATGCGAGGTATGAGATCATTCCCTGTGTCTCTGTTAAAACCGGCAGTGCACGTAGTTCCCCCCCCCCCCCCCCCGTGTTGGTTGATGACAAACCTGAATATGAGATTGAGAAGATTCTGGACTCTCGGTTAGTACAGAATTCGGTGCAGTATCTGGTTCACTGGAAAGGATATGGGGTAGAGGAAAGAACTTGGGTGACAGATTGTCGCATGCATGCGGAAGAATTAAAGAGAGTTTCATGACTCACATCCTGGGAAGCCTGGTGGGAAGTGTCCGGAGTCCACTCCTCAGGGGGGGGTACTGTAAGGGATTGCGAAGATGCCGCCGCACGGTCTGGCGGCGGGGCAGCTGTCTCCGCATTCAGACCGGCGGTTTCCACACAGCAGCATGCGTCTGGTTTGTCTGAGCCTTCTAGTGCACACAGATGGAGAGCTACGCGTGCGTGCGCTGGGAGGCAGGGCCTTTATGCCAGGAGAAGAGGGATCAGCTGATCAGGTTGGTCAGCTGATCCCAGCGCAGAATGTCATTGGCTGAGTGGCGCTGGGTGGCGCTGAGGAGCGCTGCACTATATATAGATCTCGCTGGTCAGTCTCAGGTTGTCTGCCGTTGCGAATACATACGTGTGAGCACTCAGACCATAGTCAGATCCCACAGTGTGTTAGAACCAGGTGGACCTGGGATTTCACACTTTAGCCAGATTACGCTTGTGTTATACTTTAGACCAGTTCCGGGGTGTTGTGACCAAGGACCACACACCCAAGCTTAGGAATACTGTGTCATTGCTTGTGTTATACTTTAGACCAGTTCCGGGGTGTTGTGACCAAGGACCTCACACCCAAGCTTAGGAATACTGTGTCATTGCTGTGTTATACTTTAGACCAGTTCCAGGGTGTTGTGACCAAGGACCTCACACCCAAGCTTAGGAATACTGTGCCATTGCTGTGTTATTCTTTAGACCAGTTCCTGGGTGTTGAGACCACGGACCTCACACCCTAGATTAGAATCTTGTGCTATATCTGTTATGACCATTTGCTCTGTCGACCTCTCTCGCTTTCTGATTCGGTACCTCTGCATATCTGTCTACCTGTTGCCAAACCCTGCCTGTACCTGGTTACCGAATCAGCCTTCTGTCTCTGTACCTTATCTGCTTGTGTGTTGACGACCTGGCCTAGCTGACCCTTCTGACTGTCACTCATCCCTGGAGTGTCCAGTCTCTCTGTACTACCTGTGGCACTATTCAACCAAGTGTCAGTTAGCTGCAGGGACCTCCTGCTCCTCAGAGAGTCCTCTCTGCAGTACAGCCAAGGGCTCTATCCCTTAGGAGTCCTCTGGCTGCAGTATAGTCTGATTCCCAGTATAGCAGGGAATCATTGGCTCCCAGGTTATCTCTATCCCCTCTCCTAGGAGATAGTTCCCACACAGCCAAGGGCCACCTGCTCCTCAGGTGGTCCATGCTCATAGTTCTGCGTCTCCCGCCCCACGGGAGATAGCCTACTGTTGCACCAAAACACTTACACATTACTAGGTGTCCAGAGGTTAGTCATACTTGTATTATTGGTGATTCTGCAGATCATCAATATTCAGGTATACATCTGTATTCTTGGTGATACTGCAGATCACCAATAATCAGATTCTCTCTTTGTGCTGACACCAATCGTTACAGTGACATTTTGCTTTTATTCTGTGTTTTAAAATAGCTCTGCAGGACTGCTTTTTTTGTGGGTGAAGTGAAAATCACATTTAATGCAAGTCAATGGAAATGCAGAAAAATCCTATTTTTAGCAAAAATGCAAATGCAATTTTCATGTAAATTAACTTAATGGGTTGGTTCACGGGTTTGTAGGTTTGCAAACGGATGCATCCATGAGCGCTGTCACCAGTCTGTATGTATGGTTCAGTGGAATGCATGTGGAACTCACCTGGATAAGTGTGAAAACTGATTAAACCATAGCAAAATTTTTGAGGCTGAATTTGCTGCAATCCAAAATTGCACTGGTTTTTAAATGCGTAGTATGGAAACAGGGGCGCCAAAAGGATAAAAGTATCTAAAAACTTTACAACATGAGAAGGCAGTGGTGGACTTACCTCCTCCAAGCAGACACAAAAATTGCCAATGTGTTTGTCAAATAGAACAAGTTTATTTACATACATCAGGAGACAATGCAACGCATTTTGCAGGTTTGATCCGCTTCATCAGTCAATAACAACGGAGTAATAGCTGTAAACAGAGACTATTGGCTAATAACCCATGTGTAGTTATACAATCATTAAGTATAAAATATATAAACTTATAGATATAAATAAATATCAAACATTAGCAGTAAAATAGGTATTATTAAATGGGGGGAGGGGGGGTGTTTAAGAATTTGAGTATGAGTACTAGTAATGAGGATAAAGACAGTGGAAAAGGTAATTGTGAGCAGGGATGAGCGAAACTGCAAATATTCTTTTTGCATTCATTTTCACAACAATGATGTTAAATTTGATTTTCAAGTGAAAATTCCAGCGGAAAAAAAGCTATGCCCCCCTCTCAACAAACCATCCTAGTACAGTGCACCAAATTTTTCCTAAACCACAATGTTTTTACATTTCAAGATACAGTATACCTACAGACCAGTGGGACTGCAATGGGGAGCTAGTTTGTGGCTTCCTATGCAAACCTAGCCATGGGGTACCTAGAACTACACAAAATGCAAAATCGTGAGATGTACTGGATTCAGGTACTCAAAACACTGGTTCCAGGCGGTTTGAATGAACAGCTGGAAAAGATTTACTAAATACAATTACTTTCAATATGATTTTATCTTTATCCTCTCTTTTATCCACGTTATTATTAATTTTTATTATTATTTATTTCTTCATTATTACTGTTATTATCGTGATGTTTTTTCATTTTATTGTTTTATGACCATCATCATTTTTATACACTATATGATTTTATCATCTTGTTATGATTATTTTTATTGTATTGTAATCTATGTACAACTCCATTGTAACGTACTCTCTTATAATACCTCATGTATCTTTTACTTATCCTTGCTTCTTGTTGTGATTTTATGTACTAACAACTGAATCAAGATGCTTAGTTCAATTTAATTACTCCAACAATTCCAATTGCACCCATTAGATGGCACTAACACACCAGATTGCACACCATTCCCTTATACACTTCCCCACAATCACCTCCACCATTCACACCCACCTTTTAGGTCTCATATTCTGTTAATACACCTATCCATAGTCCCCCTACATACACACATACATTTTGGTTGTACCTAAAAGACTCTTGCAATCAGGTTTATAATCCTAATTTAATCATTATATTCTGTTCAAGCTTGCTTCTATCTTTGTATTCATTATTTATTTATTTTTTAAAGATTCTTTATTTTATTTTCATATTCATTATTTACATGTTCAATGTGTTTGTATGGGTTTTTTTTTTTTTTTTTTTGCTTTTACTAACATTTTTATTGGCATACTTTGTTGTCATTTATTTACACTTTGCTATGCACTTTATCATACAATCATTTTTGTGTATATATCACAATTCACCACTAGAGGACACTACACCGCATCACTAAAATGAACTTGCCCTTACTCTTGCCCTATTCCAAAATGGTGCCAGTGACTGCTAGTTGCTTTTGCACATGTGCAGAATGACTCCGCACATTTACCAAGCACAGGGATCGGTCAATCAACCCCTAAAGTAGGATAAATAAGCACTCCTGGAAGAGAGCCCTCACAGAGGTGCCTGGCTCTTCTACTGACCACATATGGTAAGTCCCAGCTTTCCTTATGATAATTTCATCGATTACTGTCACTGTTTGCTTCAAGAATTCAGTTTTCAATGCAAGGAATTTTTTGCGAGGGCTTTCTTGAATTTTTGCAAAAATGCGGGAGATCAATATTTTTATTGCGAGAACATGTAAAACTATATTTTTACAGTGTCTACTTTAGCATGAAAGATTGGTGTTTTTATTGTGAAAATTCGCAATGGACGCTAAAACCACACAAGATTACGGGACTTTTATTCCGCTGGAATTTTCGCTTGAAAATCGAATATAACATTATTTTTGCGTAAATTAATGCGAAAATAATAGTAGCAGCTTTGCTCATCACAGCTCACAATTACCTTTTCCAGTGTCTGTATCCTCATTACTAGTAACCATATTCAAACTCTTCAAGCCCCCCCCCCCCCCCCTTTAATACCTTATTACCTGTTTACCACTAATGTTTAATATTTATAACTTTATTTATTTTTTCATTAATGATTGTATTACTACACATGGGTTATAAGCCAATTATCTCTGTTTACAGCTATTACTCTGTTGCTATTGCCTGATAAAGCAGGATCAAACCTGCGAAATGCGTTGCATTGTCCATTGGAGTACGTAAATAAACTTGTTCTGTTTGACAAACACATTAGCAATGTTTGTGTCTGCTTGGGATAGGTAAGTCCACCACTGCCTCCTCGTGTTATAAACTTTTTAGATACTTTTATCCTTTTGCTGCCTCTATATCCATACTACGCTATATCAAGTCCACCTCTGGTGGAGGGGTGTTACCAGAGCTGGGACAAGGTTGTCCAGCACCCAAGGCTGAGACACCAAAGTGCACCCCTCCATCCCTGCCACACCAGCCATCAAACACTGATTGCTATTAGACTAAGAGGGCCACAGGGCCCACAACCTCCCCAACACCTTAATATCTAGTTATATGGCTTGCAGTCACTGCCATGTATCCCCTTTTCTTATTTCTTTCTGCTTCAAACACAATTAGGAATGACAGCTGAATGAATTCTGTGCCCCCTCCTACACTGCGCCCTGAGGCTGGAGCCTCTCCAGCCTATGCCTTGGCCCGGCCCTGGGTGTTACCCCTTTTTTTCCTTCTCTACGAAGAACGACTTCTTAATACTAAGTGCATTCAGGTCTAATCTCCCCACCTGCCTATACAGTGGTTCCCTTTGTGGGTTTACTTTGTGAGTATAGCTTTTTTACTCTATCATACTTCATTTCAACTACCAGTACATACTACACAATATTTGGCTCTGTGTTTTGGTTTTTAAATGCGTTTTTCCGTATTTTATTTTCTCAAAAAACTATAAGGCTAAGTTCACAGGGACATTTCCATGGGTTGTCCTAGATATACATATCAAATTTGGTGTCGATATCGTGTTGGCTGCAATTTTGTGAGATTTTCGCTAAGAAAAAATTCATATTCGCGGTCATATTCACTGCAAAATCAAGTTCAGGAATTCTGCCTGGTCCTCCCTATTATTGAAGCCAAAAGAAAGATTGGGGGGCTCCTAGATAACTGCCTCCACTATGTGAAGGGGCTGTCTCAATCTCTCCTTTACCAGGATTTCCTAAATTGCTTTAACAATAGAGATGGCCCGAACGGTTCTCTGGCTAACGGTTCTCGGCGAACTTCCGGGGTTCGAGATCGCGGAGAACTGCAAGCTTTTCCGGGAGTTCGGTTCGCCCCCATAGTGCATCATGAGGGATAACTTTGACCCTCTACATCACAGTCAGCAGGCACATTGTAGCCAATCAGGTTACACTTTCTCCTGGAGCCACTCCCCCTCCCTTATAAAAGGCAGGCAGCGTCAAGCTTTGGACTCACTCGTGTGCCTGCATTAATTACTTAAAGAGAACCCGAGGTGTGTTTAAAGAATGTTATCTGCATACAGAGGCTGGATCTGCCTATACAGCCCAGCCTCTGTTGCTATCCCAAACCCAACTAAGGTCCCCCTGCACTCTGCAATCCCTCATAAATCACAGCCGTGTTGTGAGGCTGTGTTTACATCTGTAGTGTCAGTCTCAGCTGCTCCCCCGCCTCCTGCATAGCTCCGGTCCCTGCCCCCGTCCCTTTCCTCCAATTAGCAGGGAGGGAAGGGATGCAGGCGGGGACTGGAGTTCTGCAGGAGGCGGGGAGAGCAGCAGACTGACACTATAGAGATAAACACAGCTAGCTCTGACAAGCTGTTTGTCAGCAGCGTGGCTGTGATTTATGAGGGATTGCAGAGTGCAGGGGGACCTTAGGGGGGTTTGGGATAGCAACAGAGGCTGGGCTGTATAGGCAGATCCAGCCTCTGTATGCAGATAATATTCTTCAAACCCACCTCGGGTTCTCTTTAAGGGAAAGCTGCTGCAGACTCTCATAGGGAAAGCTTAGTTAGGCTCTTGTAGGCTTCTTAGCTTGCTCCTTGCTGATTCTTATTGCTAAAAAAGCATCCCACAATAGCTCTTTTGAGAGCTCTTGTTCTTGTGATCTATTTTTTTTGTGTGTGTGTGTCACTGACACTTGTGTTTCATAGACAGCCTTGGTAATTCCTACTGTGTGTGCCACTGCCAGGCCCAGCACAGTGACTACCTGTGTGTGTGACAGGTGCACGTTACCCATCACTGCATATACCTACCTGTTGTTCACTGTGCACCCACCCACCTACGTGAGCGCACGCAGTGTCACTGTGCCTGTCCGGTACCTGTCTGTGTGTGACAGGTGCACATTGTAATATCCATCACTGCATACCTACCTACCTACCTACCTACCTGTTGTTCACAGTGCACCCACCTACCTACATGAGCGTAGTGTTGGGCGAACATCTAGATGTTCGGGTTCGGGCCGAAAAGGCCGAACATGGCCGCGATGTTCGGGTGTTCGACCCGAACTCCGAACATAATGGAAGTCAATGGCTGATAGTTGAAGGGTGCAGATGGATTGTTCAACCCAGCTACGCCATCTGACATGTAGTCCTTGACCATCTTCTCCAGGCGATCGGTGTTGGAGGTGGATCTGCACGCTTGCTGTTCTGTGTGCTGCTGCATGGGTGTCAGAAAATTTTCCCACTCCAAGGACACTGCCGATACCATTCCCTTTTGGGCACTAGCTGCGGCTTGTGTTGTTTGCTGCCCTCCTGGTCGTCCTGGGTTTGCGGAAGTCAGTCTGTCGGCGTACAACTGGCTAGAGGAGGGGGAGGATGTCAATCTCCTCTCTAAAGTCTCCACAAGGGCCTGCTGGTATTCTTCCATTTTGACCTGTCTGGCTCTTTCTTCAAGCAGTTTTGGAACATTGTGTTTGTACCGTGGATCCAGAAGGGTATAAACCCAGTAATTGGTGTTGTCCAGAATGCGCACAATGCGTGGGTCGCGTTCAATGCAGTCCTAGGCCGAAGAGGTCATAGCCTAGGGTCACAAAACCTGTTTATTTGGGCAATTTCAATGGTGGCGAGTCTGACGTACATAAATCGCAGCAATGGCCGTTAGCAACGTCTGAATCTCACGAAATGTCTCATGCAGGTAGAAGACATATTGTTAGACTTGGGCTCCAAAGATGGGTTCCCTACATCTCTGCAAACCAGAGTTACAGGGCTCCAAATTTGGTAAAATCCCCCATAGGCTTTCATTGGGCCTCCTATTTACAGTTCCAAAATCTCACATCTTTTCAAAGGGCAATTACTCAGCAGTACCAAATTTTCTAGCATTGTAGGGACCCTTAGGGGGAACATGACTGGTGAGTTTCGGGCCCCTAGGCCGAAGAGGTCATAGCCTAGGGTCACAAAAACCTGTTTATTTGGGCTATTTCAATGGTAGTGATGGTGGCGTACATAAATCTCAGCCATGGCCGTTAGCAACGTCTGAATCTCACAAAATGTCTCATGCAGGTAGAAGACATATTGTTAGACTTGGATTCCAAAGATGGGGTCCCTACATCTCTGCAAACCAGAGTTACAGGGGTCCAAAATTGGTAAAATCCCCCATAGGCTTTCATTGGGCCTCCTATTTACCGTTCCAAAATCTCACACCATTTCAAAGGGCAATGGCTCAGCAGTGGCAAAACTCACCAGTCATGATCCCCCTAAGGGTCCCTACAATGCTAGAAAATGTGGTACTGCTGAGCCATTGCCCTTTGAAAAGATGTGAGATTTTGGAAAGTGAAATAGGGAGGCCCAATGAAATCCTATGGGGGATTTTACCAAATTTGGACCCCTGTAACTCTGGTTTGCAGAGATGTAGGGACCCCATCTTTGGAATCCAAGTCTAACAATATGTCTTCTACCTGCATGAGACATTTCGTGAGATTCAGACGTTGCTAACGGCCATGGCTGCGATTTATGTACGTCACCATCACTACCATTGAAATAGCCCAAATAAACAGGTTTTTGTGACCCTAGGCTATGACTTCTTTGGCCTAGGGGCCCGAAACTCACCAGTCATGTTCCCCCTAAGGGTCCCTACAATGCTAGAAAATTTGCCACTGCTGAGTAATTGCCCTTTGAAAAGATGTGAGATTTTGGAACTGTAAATAGGAGGCCCAATGAAAGCCTATGGGGGATTTTACCAAATTTGGAGCCCTGTAACTCTGGTTTGCAGAGATGTAGGGAACCCATCTTTGGAGCCCAAGTCTAACAATATGTCTTCTACCTGCATGAGACATTTCGTGAGATTCAGACGTTGCTAACGGCCATTGCTGCGATTTATGTACGTCAGACTCGCCACCATTGAAATTGCCCAAATAAACAGGTTTTGTGACCCTAGGCTATGACCTCTTCGGCCTAGGACTGCATTGAACGCGACCCACGCATTGTGCGCATTCTGGACAACACCAATTACTGGGTTTATACCCTTCTGGATCCACGGTACAAACACAATGTTCCAAAACTGCTTGAAGAAAGAGCCAGACAGGTCAAAATGGAAGAATACCAGCAGGCCCTTGTGGAGACTTTAGAGAGGAGATTGACATCCTCCCCCTCCTCTAGCCAGTTGTACGCCGACAGACTGACTTCCGCAAACCCAGGACGACCAGGAGGGCAGCAAACAACACAAGCCGCAGCTAGTGCCCAAAAGGGAATGGTATCGGCAGTGTCCTTGGAGTGGGAAAATTTTCTGACACCCATGCAGCAGCACACAGAACAGCAAGCGTGCAGATCCACCTCCAACACCGATCGCCTGGAGAAGATGGTCAAGGACTACATGTCAGATGGCGTAGCTGTGTTGAACAATCCATCTGTACCCTTCAACTATTGGGTATCGAAGCTAGACACCTGGCACAAACTGGCAATGTACGCAATAGAGGTGCTGGCTTGCCCGGCAGCCAGCGTTATGTCGGAACGCTGTTTCAGTGCTGCCGGAGGCATCGTCACAGATCGGCGGCGTATCCGCCTCTCCACAGAAAATGCAGACCGTCTGACTCAAATTAAAATGAATCAATCCTGGATTGGAAACGACTACGCAACACTCCCGGACCCCAACCAAGTAACATGAACAATGAACATCTGTGATGGGTTAGCGTTTCCGGTCCCTGTTTATTGAACCTCTCATCTGTATTACATTTATGACTGCATGGCGACAAAATGCAAATTGCTATCCGCACGCTTCTTGTCCTCATGCAAGGCCTGGGTTGTTGTGTCTCAAAGCGTGGCCTTCTCCTCCTGCGCCACCCTCCTCCTGTTCCATCACGTGTGCTGCTGCTGGGTTAGCGTTACCGGTCCCTTTTCCTGGAACCTCTTATATGTATTACATTTATGACTGCATGCCGACAAAAAGCATGTTACCTGTGCAAAGAAAACAGACATTTCCCGCATTTAAAAGACAGTATTTTATTTTTTGTCACAAGTTAGCGGAAAATGACACTTTGTGAAAAAACACAATTAAAATCAATTTCCGCTAACTTGTGACAAAAAATAAAATCTTCTATGAACTCGCTATACTACTAACGGAATACCTTGGGGTGTCTTCTTTCTAAAATGGGGTCATTTGTGGGGTTCCTATACTGCCCTGGCATTTTAGGGGCCCTAAACCGTGAGGAGTAGTCTTGAAACGAAATTTCTCAAAATGACCTGTGAAATCCTAAAGGTACTCATTGGACTTTGGACCCTTTAGCGCAGTTAGGGTGCAAAAAAGTGCCACACATGTGGTATCGCCGTACTCTAAAGAAGTAGTACAATGTGTTTTGGGGTGTATTTTTACACATACCCATGCTGGGTGGGAGAAATACCTCTGTAAATGGACAATTGTGTGTAAAAAAAATCAAAAGATTGTCATTTACAGAGGTATTTCTCCCACCCAGCATGGGTATGTGTAAAAATACACCCCAAAACACATTATACTACTTCTCCCGAGTACGGCGATACCACATGTGTGGCACTTTTTTGCACCCTAACTGCACTAAGGGGCCCAAAGTCCAATGAGTACCTTTAGGATTTCACAGGTCATTTTTGTTTCAAGACTACTCCTCACGGTTTAGGGCCCCTAAAATGCCAGGGCAGTATAGGAACCCCACTAATGACCCCATTCTAGAAAGAAGACACCCAAAGGTATTCCGTACGGAGTATGGTGAGTTCATAGAAGATTTTATTTTTTTGTCACAAGTTAGCGGAAAATGACACTTTGTGAAAAAAAACAATTAAAATCAATTTCCGCTAAGTGTCATTTTCCGCTAACTTGTGACAAAAAAATAAAATCTTCTATGAACTCACCATACTCCGTACGGAATACCTTTGGGTGTCTTCTTTCTAGAATGGGGTCATTTGTGGGGTTCCTATACTGCCCTGGCATTTTAGGGGCCCTAAACCGTGAGGAGTAGTCTTGAAACCAAATGTCGCAAAATGACCTGTGAAATCCTAAAGGTACTCATTGGACTTTGGGCCCCTTAGCGTACTTAGGGTGTAAAAAAGTGCCACACATGTGGTACCGCCGTACTCAGGAGAAGTAGTATAATGCGTTTTGGGGTGTATTTTTACACATACCCATGCTAAGTGGGAGAAATATCTCTGTAAATGACAATTGTTTGATTTTTTTACACACAATTGTCCATTTACATAGAAATTTCTGCCACCCAGCATGGGTATGTGTAAAAATATACCCCAAAACACATTATACTACTTTTCCTGAGTACGGCGGTACCACATGTGTGACACTTTTTTGCAGCCTAGGTGCGCTAAGGGGCCCAGCGTCCTATTCACAGGTCATTTTGAGGCATTTGTTTTCTAGACTACTCCTCGCGGTTTAGGGCCCCTAAAATGCCAGGGCAGTATAGGAACCCCACAAGTGACCCCATTTTAGAAAGAAGACACCCCAAGGTATTCCGTTAGGTGTATGGCGAGTTCATAGAAGATTTTATTTTTTGTCACAAGTTAATGAAAAATGACACTTTGTGAAAAAAAACCAATAAAAATCAATTTCCGCTAACTTTTGACAAAAAATAAAATCTTCTATGAACTCGTCATACACCTAACAGAATACCTTGGGGTGTCTTTTTTTCTAAAATGGGGTCACTTGTGGAGTTCCTATACTGCCCTGGCATTTTACAGGCCCAAAACCGTGAGTAGTCTGGAAACCAAATGTCTCAAAATGACTGTTCAGGGGTATAAGCATCTGCAAATTTTGATGACAGGTGGTCTATGAGGGGGCGAATTTTGTGGAACCGGTCATAAGCAGGGTGGCCTTTTAGATGACAGGTTGTATTGGGCCTGATCTGATGGATAGGAGTGCTAGGGGGGTGACAGGAGGTGATTGATGGGTGTCTCAGGGGGTGGTTAGAGGGGAAAATAGATGCAATCAATGCACTGGGGAGGTGATCGGAAGGGGGTCTGAGGGGGATCTGAGGGTTTGGCCGAGTGATCAGGAGCCCACACGGGGCAAATTAGGGCCTGATCTGATGGGTAGGTGTGCTAGGGGGTGACAGGAGGTGATTGATGGGTGTCTCAAGGTGTGATTAGAGGGGGGAATAGATGCAAGCAATGCACTGGCGAGGTGATCAGGGCTGGGGTCTGAGGGCATTCTGAGGGTGTGGGCGGGTGATTGAGTGCCCTAGGGGCAGATAGGGGTCTAATCTGATAGGTAGCAGTGACAGGGGGTGATTGATGGGTAATTAGTGGGTGTTTAGGGTAGAGAACAGATGAAAACACTGCACTTGGGAGGTGATCGGACGTCGGATCTGTGGGCGATCTATTGGTGTGGGTGGGTGATCAGATTGCCCGCAAGGGGCAGGTTAGGGGCTGATTGATGGGTGGCAGTGACAGCGGGTGATTGATGGGTGGCAGTGACAGGGGGTGATTGATGGGTGGCAGTGACAGGGGGTGATTGATGGGTGATTGATAGGTGATTGACAGGTAATCAGTGGGTTATTACAGGGGAGAACAGATGTAAATATTGCACTGGCGAATTGATAAGGGGGGGTCTGAGGGCAATCTGAGCGTGTAGGCGGGTGATTGGGTGCCCGCAAGGGGCAGATTAGGGTCTGATCTGATGGGTAACAGTGACAGGTGGTGATAGGGGGTGATTGATGGGTGATTGATGGGTAATTAGTGGGTGTTTAGAGGAGAGAATAGATGGAAACACTGCGCTTGGGTTGTGATCTGATGTCGGATCTGCGGGCGATCTATTGGTGTGGGTGGGTGATCAGATTGCCCGCAAGGGGCAGGTTAGGGGCTGATTGTTGGGTGACAGTGACAGGGGGTGATTGATGGGTGCCCGCAAGGGGCAGATTAGGGTCTGATCTGATAGGTAACAGTGACAGGTGGTGATAGGGGGTGATTGATGGGTGATTGATGGGTAATTAGTGGGTGTTTAGAGAAGATAACAGATGTAAACAATACATTTGGGAGGTAATCTGATGGCGGGTTTGCGGGCGATCTAATGGTGTGGGTGGGTGATCAGATTGCCCGCAAGGGGCAGGTTAGGGGCTGATTGATGGGTGGCAGTGACAGGGGGTGACAGGGGGTGATTGATGGGTGATAGGTGATTGGCAGGTGATTGACAGGTGATCAGTGGGTTATTACAGGGAAGAACAGATGTAATTAAAGCACTGGTGAATTGATAAGGGGGGGTCAGAGGGCAATCTGAGCGTGTGGGCGGGTGATTGGGTGCCCGCAAGGGGCAGATTAGGGTCTGATCTGATAGCTAAAAGTGATAGGTGGTGATAGGGGGTGATTGATGGGTGATTGATGGGTAATTAGTGGGTGTTTAGAGGAGAGAATAGATGTAAACAATGGATTTGGGAGGTGATCTGATGTCGGATCTGCGGGCGATCTATTGGTGTGTGTGGGGGGGTGATCAGATTGCCCGCAAGGGGCAGGTTAGGGGCTGATTGATGGGTGGCAGTGACAGGGGGTGATTGACGGGTGATTGACGGGTGATTGACAGGTGATTGACAGGTGATTGACAGGTGATCAGGGGGGATAGATGCATACAGTACATGGGGGGGGGGGGTCTGGGGAGAATCTGAGGGGTGGGGGGGTGATCAGGAGGGAGTAGGGGGCAGGGGGATAAAAAAAAATAGCGTTGACAGATAGTGACAGGGAGTGATTGATGGGTGATTAGGGGGGTGATTGGGTGCAAACAGGGGTCTGGGGGGTGGGCAGGGGGGGGTCTGATAGGTGCTGTGGGCGATCTGGGGCAGGGGGGGGGGAAATCAGTGTGCTTGGTGCAGACTAGGGTGGCTGCAGCCTGCCCTGGTGGTCCCTCGGACACTGGGACCACCAGGGCAGGATGCAGCCTGTATAATACACTTTGTAAACATTACAAAGTGTATTATACACTTTGTATGCGGCGATCGTCGGGTTAACATGTTGCGGCGGGTGAGCGGCGCCAGGCGGAGGATCGCGTCACGCGATCGCGTCCGCCCATGCCCCTACAAGGACCGCCGCCATTTGTCTATACGACGGTCCTTGCGGGGTCCACTTCCCGGCCGCCTCTGTGCGTTAGGCGGTCGGGAAGTGGTTAAAGCACTTTAGGCCTGCAATTTAGCATTCAATGTGTGCAAAAACGTTTGCGGAAGTTCGCGAACCTGGTTTACAAACCGAAAATTGGAGGTTCGGGCCATCTCTACTTAACAACTGAGCCTTTCTTTACACTCAGACCGTGGTCACAGACTCATTGCCCACATAAATGATGCAGCTAAACCTCAACCCTGTGGCTTGCCTTTGATGAGTAAGCAAAACGTTTGATCTTGGCTCCGCCTGCAAGGAGGCAGCCATCCAGAGGCTCTGTATAACTCAGGGACCACCCTTACTAACATAAAAGGCCATTCAGTGGAAGTGTATTTGCTGTTAAGGTGCATAAAGCACCCCTGGAATTTGTGTAAAAAAACACAGAATAAAGCCCATGGTGGGCTAGATTATCTATTTCTAAGTTTCCAGAAATTGCTTGCTGTCTTCAGGGTCCGTCCCGTTCCCCATCCCAGTCCTGATTTCTCCTGTCTCCTGGAAGTTGCAATGAGTGCATGATTCTAAACTGCATGTGCGAGTTTCTAACCACATGCAGTATCTTTCTTTTGCTGTACACATGCACTTCAAAATCAGGGCCGGATTTGTACTCTTTACCACCCAAGGCCACTGTCAGCAGCCGCTCCCCTGCAGTATAGGTAGACAGTTGACTACCCCCCCCCCCCCGTATAGGTAGCCAGATGACCCTTCACCCTCGCTCCACTATTCCCTCCAGTATAGGTAGCCTACTGACCTTTCACTCTAGTATAGGCAGCCAGATGACCCTTCCCCCCACCTCGAGTAAAGGTAGCCACATAACCCTCCCCCTTCCAGTTTAGACTGCCTGATGACCCCCCTTTCCTTCAGTATTGGAAGCCCGATGATCCCCCCCCCTTCCCTCTAGTATAAGTATAGGTAGCCAGGTGACCCCAGTTGCCCACTAACCCTTCATCCTGTGGTGCCCTAGGCCATGGCCTAGGTGGCCTTGGCTTAAATCCGTCCCTGTTCAAAATTGCACCTGCACAGTTCTGAATTGTGCAGTGCTGCTCAGGAGTCCTTTTGGAAAGGTATTTGTACCGATTGCGGAATCGTCTCCGTGGTCAGCGCACCAGACGTGCTCTGACGCGGCGGATTTCCTCCACAAGCGTATAATTGAGGACACCCAGGCTAGGTGCTATGCACCTGCAGAGGGAAATTCCTGTCGGCAGGTGGAGCTGTGGAGTGTAAAGGAACAGCTCCTCTGCCCTACCACGCACGCCAGACAGGAATTGTACGAAGGGAAGAAACGCAATCGCAAGAGAAGCGATTGAGAGTGAGCACAGAGACAGATTGTGTGTGTGTGCATAAAATTAGTCGCCAACCCGCGACTGTGCACACACCACAGCAGATAAGAAGCAGGAACGCGATCGCGAGAGGTGCGATCGCCAGACGTGACACAAGGTTACAGCAAGGCGGAGCACGAGAGTAGCAAAGGCACAGCAAATCATACAATGAGGAGATACGGAAAAGAACAAACGCTAGCTAACCGCGAACACCGCACTCATTCGCAACAGTGCACGCGGTTATGCGCGGTCTTCACTTGATAAGCACAATAGAGACAAGCACGCCTAACTAACCATCGACAGACAAACATGAAACAGAGGACGCGAACGCTTGCTTAACGGTTACCTCACCGAGCCTCCAGCAAGCGGTCGTAGCAGACAAGACAGACACACGAAAACAGGGACAAGCGAGAGATAGGATCCACAGCACTATCGAAAAGTGGCTAGTGCGAACCCAGGAGACAGAACAGAAGGATCCCCAGCGCTAGCGAAAAGTGGCTAGCGCGATCCCAGGAGACAGAACAGAAGGATCCCCAGCGCTAGCAAAAAGTGGCTAGCGCAATCCCAGGAGACAGAACAGAAGGATCCCCAGCGCTAGCGAAAAGTGGCTAGCGCGATCCCAGGAGACAGAACAGAAGGATCCACAGCTTTAGCGAAAAGTGGCTAGCGCGATCCAGAGAGGCAGAACAGAAGAGATAGCTGGTAGCAACCGCTGCACCAGCTATGCTCCAAGAACAGAGATCAAAACGACTTCCTATCGACCACTGCTGGGACAGGACAATCGCAACAGACAAACAAAACAGATAAACAATCCTAACTGCACTAGGGAAATCTGCCTAGCACAGTTTCCAGGAATTACTCTAAGCTGATCTTCAAACCAAGAGCATGGCTGACACTCTCTAGGAGTGTGTGCTACAAACCCTGAAGGAATGACCAGCAAAGGACTGTGGGTAATCCCAACCTTTATACTGCCAGTCATCACAGGAGGCAGGTAGGGGATTTACATAACGAATGTATGCAAATTCCTCAGCAGCAAACTGCAATACAGACAAAAAGTCTCTCTTAAAGAGACCTGCAGAATGCAGACCTGAACAGTGGTCAAAAAGCTGCCTGTTTACACAGGCAGCTGAGCAGATTCTCACAGTACCCCCCCCTTCTAGGGTCGAATTCCAGACGACCCTCAAAAGTGATATCTTCAAACAACTCTAACAGAAGACTCATGAAGGTCGGGACAGCCCGACAAGGTCCAATTCCAGAGTCAGTCCACCCGAAACCGACTTCATCGGAAACAGAAGCCACTGAAACATGGCTATCAGCACTACAAGTCTTAGCGTAACACTTATCAGGACTGTGGATCCCAGAGAAGAAGCCATCGACACCCTCCAGACAATACCCACCACCTTCCAAGGAGCGTCCGAAAATACCAAATCTGCCACAAAACCTGTTCGAAGTGTCTCTTTCAAAACAAAAGCCTCTGTTGATCGTATTCAGGGTACCAAGCAAAACTTCTCTCGGAATCTCCCAGAACGCCTTGAAGCTCCGCAGAGATTCCAAGAAGCCAGAATGCTCACCAGGCTCACATGGAGAGCTACCAAGCAAACCCATGGAACCTATGACAGTTCCAGATTCAGAATTAGCAGGACACCCATCAAGATCAGGACTTTCAGGGACCACTTCTGGGCATGCAAGCAGGCAGGCTAAATCAGAACATGTCTCCACCGAGGAAGCATCTGAGTACGCTGGTAACCGAGGCACACTTGGGCTTTCTGGGTCACAGAGCACACTGGGGTACACCAGCACAGGAGAAACCTCAGGACATGTTGGGGAACTGCCAACCTCAGAGTCCGGCACGACAAGACCAAAACCAGTACCGGGCAGAGAATCATCATGAGTGGAGGTCACAGGCACTGGACTTTCAACAGAAGACTCGGATACAAATTCAGACATTTCTGTGACAATAATATCATCATTGACTACATATGAGTGAAGCTCCATCAGAGCTGAAAGGTAGCCAGCAAGGCAGCAATGCCTACGGAAGAGGGTAACACCTCAGAAGGACTTGGGGGGCAGGAGACATCTCCTACAAGTTCTGCACCCTTTGGGAGGAACTCGGAGACCTCCAGAATATCAAACAAGACCTCAGGAACATCATTTTTCAAGTTTTCTAGGAAGGATTCTGAACTATCCATGTTACAGGGCAAAACTGGAACTTTATCTTGTGGACAGGGCAGATGTCCCAAGGAAGGTTCCACCATCAACTGGGATTGAATTTCATAATCATGAGGGGAATGTACAGGCATATTCACTGGACCACACACTGACTCCCTGACTTTAATCTCACTGCACCCAGAATTCTGCGTAGCAGTCAAACTAGCTTGCAATTCCAAAACTGCAGAAAAACAGGTGAAAATAGCAGCAATACCTAAACGAGCCTCTAGGGACACTGCAGGAGATATTGTACAAGGCAATATTGACTCATCCAGAGTACTGGGTGGAGAGTCAATACTTTCTTCAGAATCAGACTCGCAAATGTCAATGCAAGTGGACATAATGTCTTTATTCATGATACAGGGCAGGTTCAGAGACATCTTCTCTGGACAGAGCAAAGGTGCTTCAGTATCAGGTTCACAAAACCAAAGTGCTGTCTCACTCTTAGACTCGGCTAACGATGTCGAATCCGAGGAGTCAGAACGCAAAATTTGCGAATCCAAGATCGCAGTCGATTGCGAAAGTGGACATTTCGAAGACAGGGATTCAAAGGTCTCCAGGCTGGATTGCTGGATCTCAGAAACGCCAGCTGACAATGTGCTTTTACAAACATCAACTGAATGAAGTACACGTTGTTCATTGAGAATCATTTTCCACATACAAATCAGCGGACTCACAAAGTCAAATTCACACCCCTTTCCTTTTCTTAAGGCAGAAGCAGAACTTATACATGCTCTCAAGACAGACTCACTTCTGGCAATGTAGTACTCACAAAACGACTTTGAATCGTTTTCCAATTCGTACACCAGCGATTCGAGCTGCTTTTTCTGGAACGGGGGCTCCCATTCACACCTGACTTGATCTGAGCATACATACTGAACAATATTAGAAGAAGGAGTTGTGACAACAACATGAGAAACTTTATTAATCGCATTACCCTTACTCTTGAAACTGCATAGTTTGGGAATTTTCCCCATAGCAAGATCATAGAGGGAGGATCTTAAAGTAGTACTGGGAGAAGAAGATCTGTTTTTACAAGACAAGGGATCCCACATATCATTGACAAAACTGACACACCCACGGCGATCACAATCGGCAGGAACATCTGAGAAACAGGCATCAGATCGCACAGATTCAACCTCCAAACAAACAGAAGAAACTTCATCAGAATTCACACAGGTGTCCACAAACGAGGCACACTCATTCATCTCAGGTCGCACAGTGCTTAAACTCACTTGCTTTACCCCAGGAAGACAGGAAGGATCGTGTGACAATGGTGTCTCTTTATTGAAAGTAATTGGTTGGTGTGTGTGCAATTCGTCCAAAATGGTTTCCCACACATAAATCACCAGATCCACAATACATTCGTCACACTCACCAGAATCAATCAAAAGGTACATAGAGTCGAGACAATCATTCAGGATATCCTCGCTTTTTGCGATATAAAAATCGCAAAAGGCCTTCCAATCCAAATCAAATTCCTCCACCAAGGCCCCAATTTCCCATGAGGCAAATGGCGGTTCAAATAGCCCGGTATTGAGATAATCCCCATATGGGTGGGGATCAGGGACGAGCACCGATTTTTTAACTGCTTTTATATAGTGTGCGATCCTACCTATAAAAGGATCCACATACGCTTTTGTCTCAGGCAATGACATCTGAATCAAATCAAAGGTTCCCTCTGCCCTGGGAATTTTGGTTTGGCTGGTCATTCTGTAACGATTGCGGAATCGTCTCCGTGGTCAGCGCACCAGACGTGCGCTGACGCGGCGGATTTCTTCCACAAGCGTATAATAGAGGACACCCAGGCTAGGTGCTATGCACCTGCAGAGGGAAATTCCTGTCGGCAGGTGGAGCTGTGGAGTGCAGAGGAACAGCTCCTTTGCCCTACCACGCACACCAGACAGGACTTGTACGAAGGGAAGAAACGCAATCGCAAGAGAAGCGATTGAGAGTGAGCACAGAGACAGATTGTGTGTGTGTGTGCATAAAATTAGTCGCCAACCCACGACTGTGCACACACCACAGCAGATAAGAAGCAGGAACGTGATCGCGAGAGGTGCGATCGCCAGACGTGACACAAGGTTACAGCAAGGCGGAGCACGAGAGTAGCAAAGGCACAGCAAATCATACAATGAGGAGATACGGAAAAGAACAAACGCTAGCTAACCGCGAACACCGCACTCATTCGCAACAGTGCACGCGGTTATGCGCGGTCTCCACGTGATAAGCACAATAGAGAAAAGCACGCCTAACTAACCATCGACAGACAAACATGAAACAGAGGACGCGAACGCTTGCTTAACGGTTACCTCACCGAGCCTCCAGTAAGCGGTTGTAGCAGACAAGACAGACACACGAAAACAGGGACAAGCGAGAGATAGGGCTTGATTCACAAAGCGGTGCAAAGTGTTTGCACGCTGGTGAAAAGGCCCTTATCACGCCTAAACTCACTTTAGGCATGATAAGAAGAAACTCGCGCGAAGTTACCGCGCGTACGCGCGTAAGTGCGCGCGCAGCACCCGACGCTTCGCGCGAAGCTCCCATTAAGCCCTATGGGACTCTGCGCGTGCTCTCACGCGCGAACGCGCGTACGCGCGGTAACTTCGCGCGAAGAGCAGGAAAAAGCGGTGATAACTCAGTGGTGAAAAGGTCATCACGCCTAAAGTCTTTTAGGCGTGATAACTGGGTTATCACCGCTTTGTGAATCAAGCCCATAGGATCCACAGCACTAGCGAAAAGTGGCTAGCGCGAACCCAGGAGACAGAACAGAAGGATCCCCAGCGCTAGCGAAAAGTGGCTAGCGCGATCCCAGGAGACAGAACAGAAGGATCCCCAGCGCTAGCAAAAAGTGGCTAGCGCAATCCCAGGAGACAGAACAGAAGGATCCCCAGCGCTAGCGAAAAGTGGCTAGCGCGATCCCAGGAGACAGAACAGAAGGATCCACAGCTCTAGCGAAAAGTGGCTAGCGCGATCCAGAGAGGCAGAACAGAAGAGATAGCTGGTAGCAACCGCTGCACCAGCTATGCTCCAAGAACAGAGATCAAAACGACTTCCTATCGACCACCGCTGGGACAGGACAATCACAACAGACAAACAAAACAGATAAACAATCCTAACTGCACTAGGGAAATCTGCCTAGCACAGTTTCCAGGAATTACTCTAAGCTGATCTTCAAACCAAGAGCATGGCTGACACTCTCTAGGAGTGTGTACTACAAACCCTGAAGGAATGACCAGCAAAGGACTGTGGGTAATCCCAACCTTTATACTGCCAGTCATCACAGGAGGCAGGTAGGGGATTTGCATAACGAATGTATGCAAATTCCTCAGCAGCAAACTGCAATACAGACAAAAAGTCTCTCTTAAAGAGACCTGCAGAATTTTTTCTTTTTTGCAGTGGTCAAAAAGCTGCCTGTTTACACAGGCAGCTCAGCAGATTCTCACAGTATTTGATAGAAGGATCCATTAAAATACTTAGTGGACCTGGGACCAGAAGAAACCTCAAAGAAAACGCAAGCAGCTTTAGGAGACTAAGAAGAAGGTAGTCTAGTTCACCATGGGCTTCTTTCATTTTTTTAGCCCGATTCAGGGGTACTTTAAGTCAAAACACATGCCTGATTGTGATTTCCAATGATTTAAAAGGAGATTAGGTTCAGGTTTCAAAGCAAGATGTTTGGCACTTGGCGATCAGCGACGAGCACCAATACTGGGTGCCACTATAGCTCTAATGGTATAGTGTGTGGGATGCATAAGCGTAATTCGGGGTACCAGCAATTTCCAGAACCTGAATTACTTCTCCCTCCGAGTTGTTATGATTCAGAGGGGGAATAATATTTAATGCTGCTGGGAATTTGAGCATTCAGCTCACCCTGCACCCTCACCGGCGGCAGGATGATACGTGCGCTCAGGATTTGCTAACATTGGTTTTCTGTGCCCCTGAATTGAACTGATGCAAGTTCAATCAACACTATTGTTTAGGAACTTCTGAATTTTACAATAAAGTTTCTAACTGCAGTAGAAATCTAAAAAAAAAAAAGCCTTTATTAAACCAGAGTGAAGAGTAATATTCCTACGATCAGTGAAATAAGAATGGATTGGAAAGGCAGGAAATGCTTCCTAGCTTTGAGTGGTTTGGCTGCAGGCTGATAAATAATGTGGTTTGGAATCAATTTCAGCATTGATCTAAAAGATAATTCTCTTCACAACAACTACGTCCAAGGGATTTTACTGTCAGAAGTGGAAATGAATGGCAGATCCTTAATAAAAATACAAAAAGTAAGTGGAGGAAGGGAAATAAAACAAAAGATCATATGCCAAAGTAATGAGCAGTTTGCTATGTTTCTTCTTTAGTAGACTAATGGACTAATATTGTTCATAATATATGTATGTGTATGTATATATATATATATATATATATATATATATATATATATATATATATATATATATATATATATATATATATATATATATATTTATAATCTGCTACACGGAGGAACATATTTATTTACTTGATTGCTGGAAACTGTGCCTTGAAACTACGGGATTAATCATTTTTATTGTTGTAGGTAGAAAATTAAACATGTACGGTCTGCCATAATTTAGATGGCTGTGCAGAGCAATCTCAGCACATTTACAATCAATATTTTGTACTTCATGGAAGCATAGTCATGTAGGGCAAGTAAAGGGAAAAAAAGACAGCCGTAGATATAAAGCTGTTGTGCAGCTTGGAAAGCTTTTATCCTGTAAATGCCATGTAACAAATTGGGATTACTTAAGGCAGCAGAGAAAAGTTCTTTCCCTCTTTCCGTCAAAGCATACAGTATAAGGGAATTATAATCAGACCAGATAATGCTTAATAAAATATGGTAACTTGCATTCAGCAGTCCAAAACTGTTAAACATATCCGTATGGTATGATCCGTATAAGTTTTGCAATGCAGAATCAAATGTATAGACAACTAATATGATTTCATATTCACAGGCAAAAGCTTGAAAACTAATAAGCAGATCAAGTTGTTAATGAAAAAATTAAATTTTTTTGTGAACAGTATTAGTTAAAACAGTGCACACTAATGACTAATTATAATAAGTTTAAAAAATAGAAAAACAAAAGTTTGCTTTCCTAAAACAGAAAAAAATTTGCGATAATTCAGGTTGGAGTGAGCTTGAGATGTCTCCCAGAGCACCACTGCTGAATATATGCAAATTAACCATTGTACCCTTAGAAGCTAAACACACCTCCAGAACCGCTGGAATGCAACGATGTGTCAGCTTGTTAATTTGTACAGAGCCACACTCCAATGAGTTCTGGGTCACCATGAGCTTGCTGGTTGGTCTGTACCTTTTTAAAAAATAGGATAGAGGAAATAAAATGTACATTCTGCTTTATCATATGTTGTGGGGGACTGTGGTTCAGTGGAACAATAATTCACACACACAAACACCTCCACCACCAGTGAAAATCCTTTGGAGTACAGTCTCTGTATTTCATGCTCACTACCAATCAACAGAAAGGGCCCATTCACACTAGAAATCGCTAAACGCTAACAGCGTTTTTCTGGCGTTTTTTCCTAGTGATTTTTCACTGTATAGAGAGCGTTTTTCCAGCGATTAACGTTTTGCGATTTCTAGTTCAATTCAAATACTTTTATTGAATCGCTAATCGCTCCAGAATCGCTCAGAAAACGCTGCATGCAATGCGTTTGCGTTTCAGCAAATCGCTAAACGCTTAGATGAGAACACTTCCATACACTTTCATTGTGCACACGTTTTTCAAATCGCTAGCGATTTTCAGCAAAGCTGAAATCACTCTGAAAACGCACAAGTGTGAATGGGCCCAAAGGAAGGCAAGAAGTTTACCTGTAATGATTAGACCAAAACTATAGGGTCTAAAATTAGCAAGTCTAAAAGGGTACCACCACTTATCTACTAATCCCAATGCACCTAACCCTATGCAATCAGGTTTGGCGTGACCTTCCCTGTTGTCAGAGCAATGCCATGATGTCCAAACTTCAAGCCTTCAATACATTGCAAAGTAAGAAGTTAAAAAATAGAAGAGCGATCAAGAAATGATTGATAATCACCATGTAATTTGTTCATGTTGTTTGATGCACTATGAAGCCTGTAGGTATCTTTACTACTGGCAGACAAGGAAAAAAATAGACAGCGAGGCGCATGCATGGCTGTTTGAGACAGGAGCTCCAGCCCGATCCACTCTTTAACAAGCCGCTTTCCGCTCCTACTTAGCGTCTGTCACGCGGCTTGCACCGGGAACATCCTCCGATTCTCCCCCCCCCCCCCCCTGCAGCTGATGCCTCCCAAACCAGCAGTTAAAACTGCTATGCAGAAAGGCACAATGGACCGCTTTGTCCACCCTGCCGGATCCCAAGATGGCACCGGTGTCCAGGACCAGGCTGAATCCTCTCCAGTCTTACAGGCCAGTAACATACGAGACCCTAATGCCCCTATCACTGCCTCACTACTAGAACTGACTCTAGAAAAGCACTACCGCTCCATGCACGAATCCTTACAACAGCTTATGCTGACAGCAGTGCAGGAGCTGAGGGCAGACATTACAGGGCTGGCAGAAAGCACAAATGCATTAGAGGAAAAGGTTGATTGATTAGCTCAAAAGCAGGCTGATTTGGAAGGCAAGCATCAGATTAGGCTTTCTGACCTCAAATTTCTCCACACAGCCCAGGAAGATGCTGAAAACAGGGAGAGAAGACAAAATCTCAGAATCAAAGGGGTCTCTATAACGATTAAGCCAGAACAGATTGTGTCACATCTCACTGAACTCTTTAAAACCGTAGCTCCTGATATTCCAGATTAACTATGGCGAATGGATAGAGCCCACAGATCCCTGGGTGAACGCCAGTCGACCCCCCAAGACCAAAGGACATTAATATAAGGCTCCATTAGCTAAAGAAGCCATTTTACAGGCTCTCCGGAAGAATCCCTTAATCACTTTTAAAGGGGGCGAGCTACATATCTATAACGATCTATCTCTCATCACCCTGGCTAAACGGCAAGCTCTTAAGCCAGTAACCCAATTTCTCAGAGACTTTCACATTTTTTACAAATGGGGCTTCTCCTTTCGCCTTATCGTGAACAGAAATGGCATGACCTTTACACTCTGCTATATTGACAATGCCCCCATGTTTCTTAAGCAAATGGGCCTTAAGTTGCCCCCTCTGCCTGCTCCTCAACATCTCCGCTCACCTAGTGCTTTTTCCCCTCCGAGAAAGATGAGACACATTTCTGAGTAGTCAAGGGTCCCGGTCCGAAGCCTCACCTACCCTCAAGAAGCGGCTGATGTGGAGGCCTTACCCAGCTGATCATTCAATAAACTCTCTCTTATCTCCCACCCCCTCATAACATCCACATTTTGACTTCCACACTTCTGTACTCTAAGTCGTATACTAATATCCTTTTAGATGTCACTACCTACTACTGTATCTCTTTAAGATGTTATCTACTAAGTTCCTGATTATTGCTTTGCTACTTGCTGACCCTAGTCTCTCGAATACCCCTTAGTCGCTCCAGTATCTGCCTCCTGAGACCCATGCCTGTGGCCTTCTGGACCCTTAGAGGCCCAGGTACCCCCAGGATGACTTCATCTAAACAACCCCTATTGGTTGTTTCTATATGTGGCCTCCTTATTTACAGTGGCTTAACTTTGCTCAATTTTATATTTTGGTTCCTGTTTTTTGAAATTCTCATGTTGTTTTACTGTTATTATCTACTGTGTAGCTTTACCCTGGGTCCATTGTTTGATTCTCCTCTCGTATGGCAACTATCACCTTCCTGTAGATCATGGTTAAGATCCTGACTCTAAATGTAAAGGGCCTTAATATCCCTCAGAATAGGCTATCCCTTCTTCGTGATCTTAAGAGACAAGACGTCGATCTGGCCATGCTTCAGGAGACACACCTCCATTCCCAAGACAATATAAGGCTTGGAAATAAACACTACTCTGAGGTTTATTTGGTCTCTGGATCTGTTAAGCTCGCAGGAGTCCGAGTAGTTGTTATATTTTTAAAAAAGCTCCCTCTACACATCACTAAAATTATCCAAGGCCCCAAAGGCCTCTACCTGATACTTATAGGCTATTTAGCTGGTAAACTCCTTACTCTGGCTAGTGGCTAATATATATGTACCTAATATACAACAAATATCCTTTCTCTCATCTTTCCTTACCAAGCTACACAAAGTGGTTTCAGGTACACTTATATTAGGGGTAGAGATGGCCCGAACGGTTCGCCGGCGAACTTCCAAGGGTTTGCGATCACGGAGAACTGCGAACTTTACCGGAAGTTCATTTCACCCCCATAGTGCACCATTAGGGTCAACTTTGACCCTCTGCATCACAGTCAGCAGGCACATTGTAGCCAATCAGGCTATACTCCATTCTGGAGCCACTCCCCCCCTTATAAAAAGCAGCCATCGCCAGCCATTTTACTCACTCGTGTGCCTGCAGTAAATAGAGAAGGGACAGCTGCTGCAGACTCTCTCATAGGGAAAGATTAGTTAGGCTCTTGTAGGCTTCTTAGCTTGCTCCTCGCTGATTCTTATTGCTAAAATAGCACCCCACAACAGCTCTTTTGAGAGCTAATCTTGTTCTTGAGATCTTTTTTTTTTTCTGTGTGTCCCACTGACACTTGTGTTGCATAGACAGCCTTGATAATTCATACTGTGTGTGCCCAGGCCCAGCACATTCAGTGACTATCTGTGTGTGTGACAGGTGCACATTATCCATCACTGCATATACCTACCTGTTGTTCACTGTGCACCCACCCACCTACGTGAGCGCACACAATGTCACTGTGCCTGTCCGCTACCTGTCTGTGTGTGACAGGTGCACATTGTAATACCCATTACTGCATATACCTTTTTACCTGTTGTTCGCAGTGCACCCACCTACCTACGTGAGTTGAGCGCACGCAGTGTCACTGTGCCTGTCCTCTACCTGTCTGTGTGTGACAGGTGCACATTGTAATACCCATTACTGCATATACCTACCTACCTGTTGTACACAGTGCACCCACCTACCTACGTGAGTTGAGCGCACGCAGTGTCACTGTGCCTGTCAGCTGCCTGTCTGTGTGTGACAGGTGGACATTGTAATACCCATCACTGCATATACCTACCTGTTGTGTTCATTGCACCCACATACCTACATGAGTGTGATATACCACTCCATGCATACCTGTTAACTGCACCTGTGTGACTGCACATTGTATTAGTCAAGTCAGTGCATACCTTTCACTTGAATGGATGTCAGACTTGCCCTCCATAACAGATTTATTTATTTATTGTATTTATAAAGCGCCAACATATTACGCAGCGCTGAACATTAATTTAGGTTACATACAATATTTAGGGGTGACATACAGCAATATGACAATACAGGAATACAAGAAAACCAGAGCACACACCATAATATGAGTACCAGGTAATGCTTAGTCAGTGACTGGATGGAGCATGGAGATTAGGCAAGTTAGGTTCACTCAGATGCATAGCATGGGTTCACAGTAATGGAGGTGCAAGATCAGGTAGGACACAAAAGGAGGAGGACCCTGCCCAAAGGCTTACAATCTAGAGGGAGAGGTAAGGACACGAATTGTAGGGGACTAGAGTTCAGCTGTAGGTTTAGAGCACCTGTGAGGGGTAGTAGACCAGAGTGAAAAGGTGAGTTTTGAGGGCTTTCTTAACCTATTTTGGTTCCTGGACGTAGTTTCTACGTCCAGAAAGCATGCGCGCTGCCGCGCGCCCCCGCAGCCGATCGTGCACGCGCACTCCTGGCCGCGGATTCGGTAGCCAAGGAATCAATGTATCGGGCTATGGAGCCCGATCACTGATTCCTCTCCCCCGCTGAAAAAGCGACAGCTTCTCTCGGAAGCTGAGCTTTTTCTGGCCGTCTCCTTCCCGATGCGTCACTCTAAGCGCGTGCTACTCTTAGAGTGACGTCATGTAAAAAAACTCATGGCCGCCATCTTGTGGGCAAAAAGTAATACTACACCTGAAAGAAAAAAAAAACAAGAATTAACACACATTTACATTATAAATCTATTGTTTACCTCCCACCCTCCCAAAAGTACCCAAATAAAATGTTTAGTATAAAAAAAAAAAAACATTACAATAAAAAACAAAAAAACATGTAAATATTTACCTAAGGGTCTAAACTTTTTAAATATCAATGTAAAGATGAAATATTTCTATATTTTTTTTATTTTAAACTTGTAAATAGTGATAGAAGCAAAATGGAAAAATGCACCTTTATTTCCAAATAAAATATTGTCGCCATACATTGTGATAGGGACATAATTTTAATGGTGTAATAACCGGGACATATGGACAAATACAATACGCGAGTTTTAATTATGGAGGCATGTATTGTTTTAAAACTATAATGGCTGAAAACTGAGAAATAATGAATTTTTCCATTTTTTACTTATTCTTCCTGTTAAAATGCATTTACAGTAAAGTGGCTCTTAGCAAAATGTACCCCCCCAAAAAAGCCTAATTGGTGGCGGAAAAAACAAGATATAGATCAGTGCATTGTGATAAGTAGTGATAAAGTTATAGGCTAATGAATGGGAGGTGAACATTTCTCACGTGAAAACGACGGAACCTGAATGGGTTAAAAATGTTGAAGGAGGGGGCTGCCCTAATGGGTGGAGGAAGGGAGTTCCATAGTGTTGGAGCAGCTCTTGAGAAGTCCTGGAGGCGTGCATGGGACTGGGTGATGCGGGTGGCAGTTAGGCGAAGTTAATTGGAAGAGCGGAGTGAGCGACTAGGTGTGTACCTCTGAGTAAGATCGGAAATGTAGATTGAACAGGTTTTGTGGACAGATTTGTAGGTCAGACACAGTATCTTGAATCTGATTCTGGACTGGATAGGAAGCCAGTGGAGGGATTCTAGGAGGGGATCTGCCGTGGTGGAGCGATGGGAGCAGTGGATAATTCTGGCTGCCGCATTCATGATGGACTGCAGTGGGGCTGTTCGGGTCATAGGGAGACCAGACAGCAGGGCATTGCAGTAGTCAAGGCGGGAAATTATGAGGGCATGGATGAGGAGTTTGGTGGTGGCAGAGGTCAGGAAAGGGCGAATCTTACAGATGTTACAAAGGTGGAAGTTGCAGGACTTTGTGAGATTTTGGATGTGGGAAGTAAAGGAGAGTGCGGAGTCCAGGGTGACACCAAGACAGCGGGCTTGAGAGGTAGGGCGAATGGTAGTGTGGTTAACAGTGACATGCACATCTGGGAGGTTCGTGGATGGACGGGGTGGGAAGATCATATATTCCGTTTTGTCTAGATTTAGTTTCAGGAACCTAGCAGACATCCAGGAGGAGATGGCTGATAGGCAGGAGGAGACCTTGTCCATGGTAGTGGTGGATATGTCAGGGGTGTGGAGGTAGATCTGGGTGTCATCTGCATACAGATGATAGTTAAAACCCATGGAAGAGATAACCTTGCCAATGGAGGATGTGTATAGGGTGAACAGTAGGGGGCCAAGGACCGAACCTTGGGGGACTCCCACCGAGAGGTGGTTGGGGGTGGACGAGGACTCATTGAAGGCAATCGTGAAGGAGCGGTTGGAGAGGTAGGATGAAAGCCAGGACAGGGCGAGATTGTGAATGCCCAAGGACTGGAGGGACTGGAGGAGTATGGGATGATCTACTGTGTCAAAAGCTGCTGACAGGTCAAGGAGGAGGAGAATGGAGTATTTACCTTCAGCTTTAGCTAAGGCAAGGTCATTGACAACTTTGGTGAGAGCAGTTTTGGTTGAGTGGGCAGGCCGAAATCCAGATTGGAGTGGGTCTAGCAGTGAGTTGGCATTGAGGTACTGGGTCAGGCGTTTGTGAACCAGACGCTCAAGGAGTTTTGAGGCAAAGTGGAGGAGGGAGATAGGATGGTAGTTGGAGGGTAGCGAGGGGTCGAGTGAGGGTTTCTCGTGTAACAAATTTGGCAGCTGCGGCGAACAACACCGCCGCCGCAGCTGCTTCCAGCTTCCTGCCCAGGGCTGGTCCCGTGCCTCGGGCGTCTAGCACGCCGAGGACTGGTATTTCGGTCGCACATAGGGCCGCATTGATGAGTGCACGCGCGCACCGTCATGATCTTTATGCGACCAGGAGATGCATCAGCTGACCTGAGGGTCGGCTGACGTCTCACTGTGCGTCCGGCGCTACTGATTGGCTGGCGGCAGGGGGGCGTGTCTCGGGATATCCTCGGGCTCTTAAGCCCAGAGGAGTCAGTGATTCCCTGTCTGCTGTTGTGAATACATCCTGTGTTAGCGCTCAGACCTTAGACTAGATCCCAGGTGTTGAAACCAAGGACTTCACACCTAGACTAGGATATTATTTATATTGTGATTGATATTCTGTGTTTGACTCTGGCTTTACTCTGACTCTGCTCTAGTTTATCGATTCTGTACCTCTGCCTATCTGCCTAACGTTGCTGAACCTCTGCCTGATTACTGATTGCTCTTCCGCCTTACGATTCTATTCTGATACTGTCCTCTCTGTTGCCAACCCTTGCCTGTATGACCATTCTACTCACCAGTGGGCCCTCACCACTGGTGAGGTGTTAGCTTCACCAGCTCCTCTGGTGAAGTTATTTGCTTGTGACTGATTGCTCCTGCTCCTAGGCTGCAGTACAGTCTGAATCGTCTATTCCTCAGGCGATCATTAGTTGTATCCCCTGTTCCCAGGCTGCAGTACTGTCTCAATAACCTATCCCTCAGGTGATCACTAGGCTGCAGTACTATCTGAATCACCCGCTCCTCGGGAGATTCTATCCCTTCACTTTCAGTATCTTCAGCTTGCTGGGGTTGTATTTAGTATACGGTCAGTGAACCGATAGTACCTCACCAGCCCCTCTGGGTGCACCAGGTGCCAGTCTAGGTGAGGGTGACAGGTGAATGTAGTTGGGGAGAGACAGTGGGAGCCGGCAGCTATGCGTCCCAAAGGACGCATTCTCTGCTATGTGGGGGGCGGCGGAGATCTTCAATCAACTTAATTGAAGATTGCAAGATAAGAGGATACTGTATTTGTGGGATCATTTACCGAGGATATTGTATTGGCGTGGGAATTTTTTAAGTATGTAGGTACAGGTAAGTATTTCTGGTTAATTAAGAACATTAAAGGATTTTTTTCGTCGTCGGGTTTTTATTTCATTTAACCCTTTGAGGAAATGGGTAAGGGGTACTTTGTACCCCTATACTCCTTTCTCCTGAGAGGGGTGTTGGGCATCTGGGGTCTCCTTCTTAAAAGGGACTCCCAGATGCCACCCTGAACCCCCCCAGGGAGTCATCGCCCCCACCTCCTCCTGGGGCACCGGAGGTTGGGAAGAGCCCCTTGTCCATGGATTGGACAAGGGCTAGGGGGTTGAGGGGAAGGCTTGGCTGCCCCTCTCCCCCGGAGCCCCCCATACCATGGACCATGTGGGTTGGTATAGCTCAGGGTGCGAAGCCCCACACGGCCGGGGCTCCGCATTCTGGCTATCCTAGCCTGCCATGGGGACAAGGGGTTACAGAGAGCTCGGTAGGGGGACCTCAGATCATTTTTTTTTCAGATTTCCCACGCTCAGCACATACAAATAATTTTAAAAAAATTTAAATATTGTTTCCTGCTATCTTTTTAACATATCCTGCAAATTTGGTGTTGCTAGGATGTAAGGGGCCTTTGCTATTAACTGCTAAAGTCGGCGGGTGATAACCAACCAGAGTTTTTTTGCAATGATGGCGGTGATGAACGTAAATCGCTGCCATGTCCGTTAGCAAAGTCTGAAGCTCACAACATGTCGCATGCAGGTAGAAGGCATATTGTTGTACTTGCACTCCAACATTGGGTTCCCTACATCTCTGCAAACCAGAGTTATGAGGGTGCAAAAGTGCTGAATTTTGCCATTGGCTTTCATTGGGCTCCCTATTTCACTTTCAAAAATCTCAAATCTTATCAAAGGACGATGGCTCAGCAGTGGCAAATTTTCTAGCATTGTTGGGACTTTTAGGGGGCTCAGGATTGGTAAGTTTGGGGCCCCTACGCCAAAGAGGTCATTGCCTAGGGTCACAAAAGCTTGTTTTTTGGCAATGATGGCGGTGACGAACGTAAATCGCCGCCATGTCCGTTAGCAAAGTCTGAAGCTCACGACATGTCGCATGCAGGTAGAAGGCATATTTTTGTACTTGCACGGTGGGTTCCCTACATCTCTGCAAACCAGAGTTATGGGGGCGCAAAAGTGCTAAAATCTCCCATAGGCTTTCATTGGGGCCTAGGTTTGAGGGTACAAAAGCGCAGGTTTCTGCCGAACGGTACGGCTGAGCGGCCCAAATTTTCAGGCTTTGCACGGAGTTGAAGGGGGCTCGGGGCTGGTGAGTTTCGGGCCCTTGCCTTATCATTCGGCAGAAACCTGCGCTTTTGTACCCTCAATACCTAGGCCCCAATGAAAGCCTGTGGGGGATTTTAGCACCTTTGCACCCCCATAACTCTTGTTTGCAGAGATGTAGGGAACCCAACGTTGGACTGCAAGTACAACAATATGCCTTCTACCTGCATGCAACATGTTGTGAGCTTTAGACTTTGTTAACGGACATGGCGCCGATTTACATTCGTCACCGCCATCATTGCCAAAAAAACAAGCTTTTGTAACCCTAGGCTATGAACTCTTTGGCCTAGGAGCCCCAAACTCACCAGTCCTGAGCCCCCTAAAAGTCCGTACAATGCTAGAAATGTGCCACTGCTGAGCCATCGTCCTTTGAAAAGATTTGAGATTTTTGAAAGTGAAACAGGGAGCCCAATGAAAGCCAATGGCAATATTCAGCACATTTGCACCCCCATAACTCTGGTTTGCAGAGATGTAGGGAACCCAACGTTGGAGTGCAAGTACAACAATATGCCTTCTACCTGCATGCAACGTGTCGTGAGCTTTAGACTTTGCTAACGGACATGGCGGCGATTTACGTTCGTCACCGCCATCATTGCCAAAAAAACAAGCTTTTGTGACCCTAGGCTCTGACCTCTTCAGCCTAGGGACCCCAAACTCACCAGTCCTGAGCCCCCTAAAAGTCCCTACTATGCTAGAACATTTTCCACTGCTGAGCCATCGTCCTTTGAAAAGATTTGAGATTTTTGAAAGTGAAACAGGGAGCCCAATGAAAGCCAATGGCAATATTCAGCACATTTGCACCCCCATAACTTTGGTTTGCAGAGATGTAGGGAACCCAACGTTGGAGTGCAAGTACAACAATATGCCTTCTTCCTGCATGCGACATGTCGTGAGCTTGCTAACGGACATGGCGGCGTTTTACGTTCGTCACCGCCATCATTGCCAAAAACACAAGCTTTTGTGACCCTAGGCTATTACCTCTTTGGCCTAGGAAAAGATTTGAGATTTTTGAAAGTAAAATAGGGAGCCCAATGAAAACCAATGGCAAAATTCAGCACTTTTGCACCCCTATAACGCTGGCTGGTTATCACCCGCCGACTTTAGCAGTTAATAGCAACACACCAACAGATAGATCCCTCTCTGATCAAATCTGATCAGAGAGGGATCGTATGGCTGCCTTTACTGCAAACAGATTGTGAATCGATTTCAGCATGAAACTGATTACAATCTGTGAAGCTGCCGCTGCTGCCGCCCACCTGCCCGCTAGCTATACATTACCTTATCTGGCAGGCGCGACTCCCCCGGTCTCCGCTGTCTTCTCCGCGCTGGTCTCTGGTCCGGCTGGCTTGCTTCACTGAACTTCCTGTCCAGGGGAAGTTAAAACAGTATAGGGCGCTCTACTGTTTAAACTTCCTGCCGGGAGAGGAAGTTCAAGGAGGCTGCAGCTCTGGAGCCCAGAGCGGAGAAGAAGACAGCGGAGACCAGGGAGTCGCGCCGGCTGGAACAGGTCTAATGTATCTCTGCTGTACTGCGTCGGTCGTTGGGCATTCGATTGTCGCTATCAATGCACTCCCGACCCGCCGGCGATTGAGAAAAATCTTCCGCACGGATGGATCAACGGGAATCAATGAGAACGATTGATTTCGGATGGAAATCGATCGTTCTGTCAGCGTTTGCGCAACAATTTTACATCAGATTCGATCACAGTGATCGAATCTGCTGTATATCGGCGGGAAAATCGTTAGGTGTATGGGCCCCTTTAATATACTCAGTTGCAAATAAAACAATTTAATGGGTTCACAGTGTTCAGTAGGGATGGATGAGTGAGCGAGATTAGATAGTTCCATCTTTCATCGAATTGTGCCACTTTGAAAAAAGGTGAAATATGTGAACTTTTAAAAAAAAAAATATATATTTGATAATAATGAACTGATAACATTTACTATAAGCCACTAGAACAGGCATGGGCAAACTTGGCCCTCCAGCTGTTGAGGAACTACAAGTCCCACAATGCATTGCAGTAGTCTGCCAGCCACAGTCATAACTCATAAAAGCAAATGCATTGTGAGATTTGTAATTCCGTAACAGCTGGAGGGCCAAGTTTGCCCATGCCTGGACTAGACCAACCTCTTCTTTCTGCTTCATAGCAAGTCCTCCCATAACAAGTGCAGTCATCATTCCCCTTCCTCTTCAACAAGTTTGTCTAGCATATTCCCTCCCTCAATAACTAGTGTGGCTAGAATATCTTACTCCCATAATTAGTATGATGAGCGAGCATATACCCAATAAGGCGTGGATCCAGTATATCCTCACATAACAAGTATGATGTGTAACCACTTGCAAGCATATCAACCTTACCTCATTAACTAGTGTGGCCAGCATATCTCCCCCCACCCCAATAACAGGTGTGGCCAGCACAACTGCACTCATCAGTTAACCTCCTGGTATGCTTTAGGTTTGGAACAAGAAACTAAAGCACCCAAAGGAAATGCATGCAAACAAACAAAAAAATATACAGACTGCATACTGTACATCAAAATAACTCATAAGAAATATATATATACTTAAATAACTTAAAAATAACTTACTTTCAAATGTATCACTCCACAGTAGAATATGTAAAATGTCTGTTAGAAAAGAAACCTACGGTATGACAATTTTAAGTGTGAATGAAAGATGGAAAGGGAAACAAGAAAGAAGAAAAAATAAATAAAGGGCAGATAGTGGAGAGTGGAATAGAGAGAGTAGGAGTTTCCGATTATATTACTCATCATTACGTAAAAAATATTTTTTACTGTTGATTACTATATTTTAATTTAATTATGCATAGTGACTAAAGCCTCCAATAGAGATGGCCCGAACTGTTCGCCCGGCGAATAGTTCATGGCGAACAAGGGGTGTTCGCATTCATATCGGCAGACGAACATTTGGTGTGTTCGATTTGCCCCCTATACAATGGAGCCAAAAATTTACCACTCACCCCAGAGTCAGCAGACACATGGCAGCCAATCAGCTATCCCTCCCACCTGGGTCCCCTCCCCCCACCTATCAGAGCCAGCACAGCAGCCATTTTGCAGTCTGTGTTTGGCTTCAGTGCTAGGCAGATCTGGGAGAGTGTGCTGCTGACAGGGAGAGCATTGGGTAGGCCTGTGTTCTGTGTCCTCAGTGCAGATTCTTGATGCTACCACATTTTTCTCTTGGATATATCATAATGGTACATGCTAGGCTGGTTTCAGCATGTAGTGTTGGTGGTGGTATAGTGGTGAAGAGAGCTACCTACCAAGCATACCAAGCACTAGACCTGGGTTCAATACCCATTCAAGGTATGTAAGCTGGCTTTTGAAATCCTACAATTCCCTGGAAGACGAGACTCGAGGGGAGTCTATCGAGTAGAAATCCTTCTTATTAGGCAGAAATCAGTTCGGGGGGGGGGGGGGGGGGAGATTGAATTCCGTAAAATTCCGCTGAATTTCATTTTGTTCCGTGGAAATTCAGATTTAGGGCTATAGCAATTCCGTTCCGTCGAATCAGCACCGGAATCACCAAATTCCATCCGGAATGCAGCGACCATCCCTACTGACCATAACCCAATAATGATTCACCACCACTACTGGCATCTAGTATCCACTACTGCCCCCTGTATAAGGCCTCAGTGCAGAATCTGTGTTTTTTTGGGGTCACTTAGCTGTCAATGAACTACCTCAGCCTGACCATAGAGGCTGGAAAACCACCTTCGCCTGTACTCCTATGATCCTGCGCACAAGCGCGGCAGCCACTACACACCATTACACAAAGATTGCCACTGAGAGGACTAACATTTATGTCCTGGAGGTGTCAACTAGCAAAAACAATGATTTGCTCACCTGACGTTATCACTAAAACTCTTTGCGTTTGTTTGTGGTGCATTAAACGCGGCATTTCATCTACCACTGTGAACCGGGCCTAATTCGTATGCTACCTGATGGACGTGTACACATGCCGGACGTTTTAAAGCACTTAATTCCACAAATTCGGAATGAACTGTGATTTTTGCCCTTTAGAGATTAAAACACCACTCTTGGTGGGACTTTTGCCATGGATCTCTCTTCCAGGTGCTAGGCCCCTTGAAACAACTTCACCAATCTCCATCACTTTTGTGGCCAGACACAGTCCCTATAGGTTGTAAAATGTGCCTGCTCATTGAAGTCTTTGGTGGTTCGCCAGATTCGCCTGTTCATGAACTTTTGCGTAAATTCGCGTTTGAAGTTCGCTAACCGAAAATTTGATGTTCAGGCCATCACTAACCACCATTAACCTCCCTGGCGGTATAATTATTTCTGGATTTTAGTGTGTGAATGCAGTGCAATTTTTTCACACACTTTTAGATCCTAAAAATCATACTGCTAGGTAGATTTGCGGCAGTCCTGCACATTACTCACCTACCATGGATCCAGTTTGTATTTACCGCTCTGAGTTGCGGATTTAGAGCCTGAGCCTGATTTAGGGTTACCGCTAAGGACACACAGTTACACAGTTAGATTGGTTAAAAAAAGACATTCGTCCATCAAGTCCAACCAGAAAACAAACAAACAAATAAAAATAAAACACCATCCTGAACCTGCACATATCCCAGTTGATACAGGGGAAGGCAAAAAACCTTACAAGGCCTGGGCCAATTAGCCTTAAAAGGGAAAATATTCTTCCCGACTCAAGATGGCAGTCAGATAAATTCCTGGATGAACTTTTCCGGGAATTACCTAAAAATTATAGCCTTAGATGCCTTTCGATGCAAGGAAAACATCCAAGCCCTCAGATATAGAGTTTGCCATAACTACTTCCTGAGGTAAGATGTTCCAGATTTTAACCACTCTTACTGTGAAGGACCCCTTTCTAAATAGATGGCAAAAACGTTTTTCCTCTACCCGCAAATCATGTCCCCTTTTCAGTCGTACAACCCTAAAGGAGGTTAAGATGGAATTGAATTAACCTAGCTTATATGGACAGGGCCCTCTTTTCTACTGTATCTTGACATTACTATATTTAATAAATCATACTTTATAGACCCATTTACATTTATGTGTACATCTTGCTCAGTACTAATGAACACAGCTTTAGACATGTTAAAAATGCCACAAACTCTTTGGGTCCGATCTTCTAGGTGATATTTTACATCCTAAAAATAAAAATGTCTTAAAAGCCACTAGCAAGCAAAAAAGTACTTTTGACAATAATTTTTTTACCTTAATTTTGGGTACTTTTTAATTGCAAAATTCTGAAAAGTTATTTTAACCAATTATGCCATGAGGACGTGAGCTTCACGTCTGCAGCGGCAGCTGCTAGAGCCGCAGGATTGCGATAGTCACGTCCCTGCAGCTTGGTGGGCTGTGCGGGCGATCGTGCGGGCAAATGCCCATGATCGCAATGTTTCCGAGTGCAGGGGGGATTGCCTTCAGGGGACAAAAGTACCCTGTGCCAATCCGAGCATATCCGCCGAGAATGAACGCTATTTTTGTTTGAAAACAGTTTTTATTCTTAAATAGAGCCGCCGCGTTGCCTCCCGGCGATAATTTCCGCCACCCGATTGTCTGATTTATGAATGGGAACATTAATCTTCCCGCAGCCCACCTGTGATGCAGGCTTCCACTGAAATCTGTGCAACTTCGCTAGTAACGATGTGGCAACCATACATTTTACTAGGGATATAATGTTAATGTTGCAATAACCAGAACAAATGGGCAAATAAAATGTGTGGATTTTTATTACGGTCCATTTTTTTTGTATTATTCCCGTCAAAATGCATTAAGACCTCTTTCACAGTAGGACTTTGCGGTTTGATGCGACATTAAAGTCGCAACGCAAATTACAACACAATGCCCCATTACGGTCGCATACAGTAGAGCATACAGGCAATGAAAAGTATGTTTCCAAGTAATTACTGAGCATGTGTGTAAGGATCAGTGTCAGCAAACAGAGAGAATCTGATTATTGGTGATCTGCAGTATCGCCAATAATACAGATGTCACCTGATTATTGATGATCTGCAGAATCACCAATAATACAAGTGTAACCTCCAGACACCTAATACAGTAAATGACAATAACGACAATAATAATTCACAAGATCGTGGAAATATCCACCACACGGCAATTCCTCAGAGGTGTGGTTACCTCTGAATGGGAACCCCGTGTGTGAGATCCTCAAACCAGGCAAAGAGAGGAATCTCGGCCCCTGGCAGTAATCGTCTGCTAGGGCAGGCGTCTCGGAGAGGCAAGCCTCAGAGATAACCCTATAGTGGGAGACATTCCACTGAAGGGAGAAAGGTCAGACAAGCAGAGGTTCGGCAACAGAGAAGGCGGCAGTGTAAGGTTTAGAGGAGGCACCGCCGCCGCGCTGGGCAGCATGGCGGCGGTCTCCGCTTCCCAGCCAGCGGTTTCCGTCACACATGCGGAGCTAGTGGCAAAGAGCGGTGGGGACACCGCCGCCGCGGCTGGTGACATGGTGGCGGATCCCGCAAACCCAGCCGGCAGACTTCAGTGCGCGTTCGTGCGCTGACCTGGGGCCTGGCCTCTCTGGTATACAGAGGCAGAGGGTCACGCGCGAGCGCGCGCGCTCGAGGCGGCAGGACTTTTACCTCCTACGTAAGAGGATCAGCTGACTCTCCAGTCAGCTGACCCCAGGAGGTCTCCGGATTGGCTGGGCTTCTGGGCGGGCTGGCTGAGTGACTCTCAGCATGTAAGGAGCTGAATGTCAGTTGCTCCTTGTCTGCTGTCGTGAATACATTTGTGTTAGCGCTCAGACCTTAGTCCAGTTTCCTAGGTGTTGATACCAAAGACGTCACACCATAGATTAGGATTGTATTTGTATATTTACCTGTGTTTTGACTCTGGCTATCCCTGACTACTCTTTACTCTTATCGCTCTTGTACTTCTGCCTATCTGATTCAAGTTGCCGACCCTGCCTGTTTACCGACTCTGAATCAGCCTTCCGTTTCTGTACTGCTGCCGCCTTCTCTGTTGCCGAACCTCTGCTTGTCTGACCTTTCTCCCTTCAGTGGAACGTCTCCCACTGTAGGGTTATCTTTGAGGCTTGCCTCTCCGAGACGCCTGCCCTAGCAGACGATTACTGCCAAGGGCCGAGATTCCTCTCTTTGCCTGGTTTGAGGATCTCACACACGGGGTTCCCATTCAGAGGTAAGCACACCTCTGAGGAATTGCCGTGTGGTGGACATTTCCACGATCTTGTGAATTATTACTGTCGTTATTGTCATTTACTGTATTAGGTGTCCGGTGGTTAGTTACACTTGTATTATTGGTGATTCTGCAGATGATCAATATTCAGGTGACATCTGTATTATTGGTGATACTGCAGATCACCAATAATCAGATTCTCTCTGTTTGCTACACAAAACAAGAACAGTAATTCCCTTAGAAAACCGCACCACTCAAAATGTAAATAAATGCAATTCAACTTTATTCAAAAAAAAGATAAAAACACTTAAAAACAGATGTGGTGGATAGCCATGACAAAGGTTTATGTAATCAATATAGTTCCCTTACATGAGAAGGATCATAAATACATCATTGTGTGAATGCAGGGAATCATGGTACAATAAATAGTTCCTTGCAGGTAGCTCTGCCTAGCAAACTACAGTACTCAAAAACTAAGGTGCATTAAATATAGTGCAAATCAGTGTATGCATGAATAGCAACCAGTAAATGGAAAAGGAATCCAGAACGGATATAAAGTGACAAGTGCAACAGGGTGAGATATAAGGTGCAAGTAGTGCCAAAAGAAGTGAAATAAAGAGAGCACCGAGAACTTACCAGGGCAGAGACCTGGATTAATGAGTCATGGCTAGTAACCGTGGGGCCATCGCGATTCGCCGCTCTGCACAATGGCGGCTTCCTCTGGGCATACAATACCCCAAGTGTCAGCGGCTAATAAACGCTCCGGCCGAGGAGGACAGGAAATAAGTGGGCGTGGCCTAATGTGATGTGCGCGGCCGCGCACAATAGGGGAAGAAAACTGCAGCGCTGTTCAGCGCTGCATCACTTCCCCTTCCTGGCACTAGGGAGCTTGGGAAATGTAGTTTGCCGCATTAAGAATAGTAAAAAGAATAAAGAAGAAATTGCTGGCTAAAGAAGCCAAAGTAGAAGAATATTTTGTACAAAGTATCAGATATTTAAATAAATTCAGCCAAGGCTGATCAAAAAAGGGGAAAATCTAACATGCATCAATAGTATAATCACAGAACTAGAACGTAAGGGTATATCGCCATCATGTGGTGAGAATTTATAGCAGTTGTCAACTACATGAGATATCATTAAATAAATAAAATGAATTGGAACTACAGGCTAAATGTTTTTTGGCACCTGTATAAACAAATACATAAGGAGACATCCCAAAAGGTAGGAGAGTCTCTAAACAAATACATAGACACATGCCACACATGAGGGAACAATCTATCTGTAGACAACAGAAGTGCACTCTTTGCACCCAAGATGAATAAATAAAATGTCACAGTTGCCACAGAATCTTCAATATGTAATCCGAAGCTCCATCCATGGAAAAGAGTAGGTTGTTCCATTTCAGCCTGCACACAGCTCTCAGAGCACTTGGACACCTAGGCTGATGGCCCACTACAACAAATAGACATTGACAGTCAATAACTGATTAAACAGCCCCCGGAAAACTATGAACAATATATGTTAGGAACAATGTATGTCAAATCAACAGGAGCAGGAGACCTCACAACCTGATAATTCAGGTGTGGGGACCAATGGCATTACAAATACATACAAGTACAAACTACCATATATAGTATAAAAATGATAGTTGTGTGCAGAGGACTACTCACACTATCCTCTGCACCACATATCTTACGTCAAAAAACAGAGGATATATGTGTACGCGGATAAATGAGACACTAAAGAGAGGGAAAAACAACAACAACAAAACAGTGGACTACTCACCCAATCCACTGTGGTAGGATGAGGTGATATAATATCCGATGCTGTGCCCGTCACCACACAGCAGAAAGCCCCCCACACAAACATGTATACAACAAATCCCCAGGAACCCCTTACCACAGATTCCATGGGTGCCATACCAGGTGACTAATGAAGAAAGCCTACAAACGAAAAATCCTCATTCATACCTGCTGGAGATTTAGTGCCGAGATCATAGATCCATCTTGTCTCATGTCTCAAGAGTGATGGTACTACGTTGCCTCCCCTGGAAGATAAAACAACATGTTTGAGGCCACACACGGTCCAACCATAAGTACTCCCCCCGTGTGCCTTCAGACCATGTTCAGCCACAGGTGTCAGGGCCTTTCCCTCCTCAAAATCTCTTTCCGCCAACCGTATGGTGGATAGATGTTTTTGTATCCTAGTTTTGAGTTTATTTTTGGTCTGGCCCACATAATACAGATTACAGGGACATTTCAACAAGTACACCACTGCCTCCGTTTGGCAGTTGATGAATTCATTAATTTGATGAATCTTACTCGTTTTGGGACTGAGGACTTCTTTCGTAGGTCTCATTAAAGGGCAGATATTACATCGACCACAAGGATAACTTCCTTTTACTCCATGCCCTAATGGTTGGGGTCCCTGATAATGGCTCCTACAAAGTTGATCCTTTAAGTTAGGTGCTCTCTTTGCTGTCAATGAAGGTTTTACCATTGTAAATTTTCTCAAGACTGGGTCGGTACGTAATATCGACCAGTGTCTAGATAGAATGTTCCTTAAATCACTCCAATTTGAATTGTATGGGGTGCACATCCTCACCACACTATCGTTTGTTTTCCTTTTGCTATACAGTAATCCATCCCTTTTTGAATTTGCATTCAAAAATGGAACAACCTACTCTTTTCCATGGATGGAGCTTCGGATTACATATTGAAGATTCTGTGGCAACTGTGACATTTTATTTATTCATCTTGGGTGCAAAGAGTGCACTTCTGTTGTCTACAGATAGATTGTTCCCTCATGTGTGGCATGTGTCTATGTATTTGTTTAGAGACTCTCCTACCTTTTGGGATGTCTCCTTATGTATTTGTTTATACAGGTGCCAACAAACATTTAGCCTGTAGTTCCAATTCATTTTATTTATTTAATGATATCTCATGTAGTTGACAACTGCTATAAATTCTCACCACATGATGGCGATATACCCTTACGTTCTAGTTCTGTGATTATACTATTGATGCATGTTAGATTTTCCCCTTTTTTGATCAGCCTTGGCTGAATTTATTTAAATATCTGATACTTTGTACAAAATATTCTTCTACTTTGGCTTCTTTAGCCAGCAATTTCTTCTTTATTCTTTTTACTATTCTTAATGCGGCAAACTACATTTCCCAAGCTCCCTAGTGCCAGGAAGGGGAAGTGATGCAGCGCTGAACAGCGCTGCAGTTTTCTTCCCCTATTGTGCGCGGCCGCGCACATCACATTAGGCCACGCCCACTTATTTCCTGTCCTCCTCGGCCGGAGCGTTTATTAGCCGCTGACACTTGGGGTATTGTATGCCCAGAGGAAGCCGCCATTGTGCAGAGCGGCGAATCGCGATGGCCCCACGGTTACTAGCCATGACTCATTAATCCAGCTCTCTGCCCTGGTAAGTTCTCGGTGCTCTCTTTATTTCACTTCTTTTGGCACTACTTGCACCTTATATCTCACCCTGTTGCACTTGTCACTTTATATCCGTTCTGGATTCCTTTTCCATTTACTGGTTGCTATTCATGCATACACTGATTTGCACTATATTTAATGCACCTTAGTTTTTGAGTACTGTAGTTTGCTAGGCAGAGCTACCTGCAAGGAACTATTTATTGTACCATGATTCCCTGCATTCACACAATGATGTATTTATGATCCTTCTCATGTAAGGGAACTATATTGATTACATGAACCTTTGTCATGGCTATCCACCACATCTGTTTTTAAGTGTTTTTATCGGTTTTTTTTTAATAAAGTTGAATTGCATTTATTTACATTTTGAGTGGTGCGGTTTTCTAAGGGAATTACTGTTCTTGTTTTGTGTAGTATTCAATTTAGTTCCCCTTCTGCACACTCAAGGATTACCTATTTTAGGTGTTTGGTTGATGGTGCTTGCCCTTTCTAGTGCGATATCTCTCTGTTTGTTGACACTGATCCTTACAGAACAGCAGACCAGATATTATGGAAGCATTACGCAGCCAGGTTGAGGCTTTAACCACCTCAGTAAATAACCTCATCGAGGTGGTTAATACGCAACAGACCCAGATCACTCAACTGTCTGGATCTGTGCAGGTCCTCCAGACGGCTGTTGCTACTATGCAATCCCCTCCAGTCACAGATCTGTGTTTGTCAGTACCTGAGAAATTTTCAGGACACAGGTCTGACTTCCAGAACTTTCTCAACCGAGTGTTGTCTTATTTTGAGTTGAGACCCAACTTGTCGGGTACCGAGCCTCAGAGGGTGACGGTTATAAAGACCTTATTGTCCGGGGACTTACAAACCTGGGCATATGGTCTCCCGCCTGAAGATGTGGCATTAACTTCAGTCCAGTAATTTTTTAAAGCAATGGCCATCATTTATGACGATCCAGATGCTTCGATCACTGCTAAGAGGAAGCTCAAAACTCTCAAGCAGGGTCGAGATACGGTTGAGGTTTATGCGGCAGAATTTAGAAGGTGGGCTGTGTCATCTAGGTGGGGGTCCTACGCCTTGTTAGACTGCTTTCTTTCAGGCCTATCAGACGCAGTTTCTGAATTAATGTTAGGTCATCCTGAACCTAAGTCAATTGATGACGCTATTTCACTGGCGGTGCGAGCAGACCGCCGGTTACGTTATCAGCGTCAATCCAGAGGAAGGAATGCAGTAAGGACACTCTCCTATGCGTCCTCCTCACCTACCCCGCCTACTGATGAACCGATGCAAATCGAACATTCCCGATTGACACGGGCTGAAAAAGAACGCAGAAGGGCTGAGAGGCTTTGTTTGTATTGTGCTGAGGAGGGTCACATTGCTCAAAATTGCCCCAAAAAGTCGGGAAACGCTGCCGTCTAGGTGTAGTCAGAGGTAATACCCTAGGCGAGCAGAGTCTACCTCTAAATAAGAATAATCGTTTACTCCTCCCTTGTTCCATTTCTTGGAGGAATTTGACTACTTGCACCGAGGCCTTCATAGACTCAGGGTCTGCGGCCAACTTTATAGACTACGAGTTTGTGAAGGATCTGGGAATTCCACTACACCCTTTGGATCGGCAAGTAGTAGTTACCGCAATTGATGACTCCCCATTACAGTACAGACAGCCTCTCTCTCAGACTCCGATGTTGTCTTGCATTATAGGCGTTCAACACAAGGAAAATTTACAGTTTCTTGTACTGTGCATGGCAACCTCTACTATTGTCCTCGGTATGCCATGGTTACAACTCCATTCTCCACAGATAGACTGGGCCTCAGGTCAGTTGCTCAGTTGGTCACCTCATTGTCATAGCCATTGTCTGGAGAAAATTGCTATTTGTACCACCAAGTTAGAGGTAAAGGGAGTCCCGATACAATACGCTGAGTTTACTGATGTGTTCTGCCCTAGGTCCGCAGATAAACTTCCACCTCATCTGAGTTTTGACTGTCCCATAGACTTAAGATCTGGTTGTATGCCCCCTAGAGGACATCTCTATAATTTGTCGGGACCAGAGAAATTGGCCATGCGGGAGTACATTAAGGAAAATCTGGCAAAGGGTTTTATCCGTCCGTCCCGGTCACCGGCCGGGGCCGGATTCTTTTTCGTACAAATGAAAGACGGTGGTCTTAGACCGTGTATTAATTACAGAGGTCTAAACAAGATCACCGTAAAGAATCGTTACCCTTTGCCTCTGATAGATGATCTTTTTGCTCATATAACCAATGCCAGTATTTTCTCAAAATTGGACTTACGTGGGGGATACAACCTGGTGCGCATCAGGGATGGTGACGAGTGGAAGACGGCCTTCAATACGCGAGACGGGCATTACGAGTACTTAGTTATGCCCTTCGGGTTGTGTAACGCCCCGGCGGTCTTCCAAGAGTTAATAAACGAGGTCTTCAGGGAGGTATTGGGGAAGTTTGTGTTGTTTTACCTTGATGACATATTGATTTTCTCTCCCAACCTTAGAGAGCATCGTAAACATGTCAAGTTCGTATTGAAGAAATTGAGACAGAATTCTCTGTACGCAAAACTAGAAAAGTGTCTCTTTGAGGTCACTCAAATTCCTTTTCTGGGTTATATTATTTCGACTTCAGGTCTCTCTATGGATCCAGAAAAGGTCTCTGCTGTCTTAGAGTGGCCACAACCGGTGGGCTTGAAGGCACTTCAGAGATTCCTTGGTTTTGCTAACTACTACCGGAGATTCATCAAGGGATTTTCTTCGGTAGTAGCCCCTCTGACTAGTGTTACCAAGAAGGGGGTTGACCCATACCATTGATCTTCGGAGGCTCAGTCAGCCTTCGATACCCTGAAAAAATTATTTTGCTCTGCACCCATACTGAGACATGTTGATGTCACTCTTCCCTTCATGGTGGAGGTGGATGACTCGGAGATTGGGGTGGGGGCTGTCCTGTCTCAACGCTCGGGTCTGCAGGGCAAGACACATCCTTGTGCCTATTTCTCACGTAGGTTCTCCCCTGCTGAAAGAAACTACGATGTGGGCAACAGGGAACTCCTTGCCATCAAGCTAGCTTTCCAAGAATGGCGTCATTGGCTTAAGGGTGCAGAACACACTATTGTTGTATATACTGACCATAAGAACTTGGAGTACATTGAGGGGGCCAAAAGGCTTACTCCCAGACAGGCCCGCTGGTCTTTATTATTTTCACGTTTCAGATTTGTCATCACGTACACTCCAGGTTCTAAAAACGTCAAAGCAGATGCTCTCTCCAGATGTTTCGAGCCTGAGACAGCTCAGTCTACACTTCCCGAGGGCATTCTATCCCGCAAGGTGGTGCTAGCTGCCGTCGAGACCTGGGAGGATTGGGCAGCCACATTAGCTACCTACCAGTTAAGATACCCCGGAAGGGAAACCGGAAGGGGTTCTCTTTGTACCACTTCCCTTCTGATTACAGATCATGCAGTTATTTCGTGCCCATAAGAACACAGGTCACCCTGGGGTCACTCGCACTCTGGATCTGCTCACGAGGTGTGTTTGGTGGCCTTCATTGGCCTCGGATTATAAGGAATTTGTCAGAGAGTGTGTTGTGTGCGCCAGGAGCAAACCTTCTCGCCTGGCTCTGGTGGGTACCTTACAATCCTTGCCAGTGCCAAGTGAACCATGGACCCATCTGTCCATGGACTTCATCGGCGAACTCCCCAGGTCCAAAGACATGACTGTCATATGGGTGATCGTAGACAGGTTCAGCAAAATGGCCTATTTTGTTCCTCTTAGAGGATTTCCCTCAGCTCAAGAGTTAGCTGATCTCTTCGTACAACACATCTTCCGGTTACACGGAATCCCGGATGATGTGGTTTCTGATAGAGGAGTCCAATTTGTATCTAAGTTTTGGAGGGTCTTTTGCCATACGTTGGGTATGAACCTGCCCTTTTCTTCTGGGTATCACCCGCAGACCAACGGGCAGACCGAAAGGGTTAATTAGGCACTGGAACAATTCCTTAGATGCTATGTGACAGATGCGCAAACTGAATGGGTTAGGTTTTTGCCCTTTGCAGAATTTGCGCACAACAACCTGAAAAGCTCTTCTACGGGGTTGTCCCCTTTTCAGGTTGTATCGGGGAGGTCTCCTAAATTTTCCCCATTACTGGTGTGTTCTTCTCCCTTCCCTGCCCTGGAGGATTGGCAGAAGGCTTTGAAGGAGCTTTGGGGACAGGTGAAGAAAAATTTAGGAGTAGCTTTTCGGAATCAGAAGAAACAGGCCGACAAGCGACGGTCTGTTGAGTGGCACTTCGCCCCAGGAGACATGGTTTGGGTGTCAACCAGACATCTGGCTCTCAGACAACCATCCACCAAGTTGGGTCCCAGGTTCATAGGGCCTTATCCGGTGGCCAGGAAGATCAATGATGTTTCTTATGTGATTGATCTCCCAGCCAGCATGAGAAGCGGGAGGTCATTCCATGTCTCTCTGTTAAAGCTGGCAGTGTATGTGGATTCCTCCCCCCCCCCAGTGGTAGTGGAGGGCCAGACGGAGTATGAGATTGAAAAAATTTTGGATTCTCGTCTGGTACAGAATTCTGTGCAGTATCTAGTCCACTGGAAGGGGTATGGTGTGGAAGACAGATCTTGGGTACCAGAGAATCGCATGCATGCTGAGAAATTAAAGAAGAGGTTTCATCAGTTACATTCTGAGAAGCCGTGTAGGAAGTGTCCTGAGTCCACTCCTCAAGGGGGGGGGGGTACTGTAAGGTTTAGCAGAGGTACCGAAGCCGCGCTGGGCAGCATGGCGGCGGTCTCCGCTTCCCAGCCGGCAGTTTCTGCCACACATGCGGAGCTAGTGGCACAGAGCGGTGGGGACACCGCTGCGGCTGGCGACATGGCGGCGGGTCCCGCAACCCAGCCGGTGGACTTCAGTGCGCGTTCGTGCGCTGACCCGGGGCATGGCCTCTCTGGTACACAGAGGCAGAGGGTCACGCGCGCGCGAGGCGGCAGGACTTTTACCTCCTACGTAGGAGGGTCAGCTGACTCTCCAGTCAGCTGAACCCAGGGGGTCTCCGGATTGGCTGGGCTTCTGGGGGGGTTGGCTGAGTGACTCTCAGCATATAAGGAGCTGGATGTCAGTTGCTCCTTGTCTGCTGTTGTGAATAGTACAGAAACAGAAGGCTGATTCAGAGTCGGTAAACAGGCAGTCGGCAACTTGAATCAGATAGGCAGAAGTACAAGAGCGATTAGAGTAAAGAGTAGTCAGGGATAGCCAGAGTCAAAACACAGGTAAATATACGAATATAATCCTAATCTAAGGTGTGACGTCCTTGGTATCAACACCTAGGAAACTGGACTAAGGTCTGAGCGCTAACACGAATGTATTCACGACAGCAGACGAGGAGCAACTGATACCTGGTTTCTTATATGCTAGGAGCGCATCTGAAGCGCCACCCAGCTGCCCAGCCAATCCAATAGCTAGTTGGAGTCAGCTGACCGGCAAGTCAGCTGACTCCCCGTCTAGCTGCATAAAGGTCCTGCCGCCTGGAGCGCGCACGCGTAATGCGTGCCCTGTTTGCGGCCGAAGGACCTGTGTGTAGCAGCGAGGCGGGGACCGCCGCCGGCTGCCACGTGGAGACTGCGTCCATGCCGCTCTCTCCGCCGCGGCGGTATCCCAGCCGGCTGTTACAATGTGCAAACAGTCCAATGCAGTGAATAATGTGTATAACGCACTGCATGAAGTACTTTCACTTAACGTGCAGCGTTAGTCACCAAAAACAGAAGTTTGCTTTCCTAAAACAGAAAGAATTTGCGATAATTCAGGTTGGAGTGAGCTCGAGATGTCTCCCAGGCACCACTGCTGAATATATGCAAATTAACCATTGTACCCTTAGAAGCTAAACACACTTCCAGAACCGCTGGAATGCAATGATGTGTCAGCTTGTTAATATGTACAGAGCCATAATAATCCAACATGCATACAGACTGTTTCGGATTGTTTGATCCTCATCAGTGCATGGCATGGATTAATTTGGCTCTATGTTAGTCACCAACACTGTGCATGGTGAATGGGGCATTGATTTTCATTGCAGTGAGTTATTCTGCGTTAAAAATGTTGTTTTAACGTGCAACTTTAACATTGCACTGTGAAAGAGGCCTGAGAATAAAATAATTCTTAACATAATGTACCACCCAAAGAAAGCCTAAATGGTGGTGTAAAAAGCAAGGTATAGATCATTTATTTGTGATAAGTAGTGATAAAGTTATTGGGGAATAAAAGGGAGGAGTGCTGAAAGGGGAAACTCGTTCATAAGGTGAAAAATACCCGCGGGCTGAAATGGTTAAACAGAAGACAAAAAAATGATCTTTAACCCATTCAGGTTCCGTGGTTTTCACGTGAGAAATGTTCACCTCCCATTCATTAGCCTATAACTTTATCACTACTTATCACAATGCACTGATCTATATCTTGTTTTTTCCGCCACCAATTAGGCTTTCTTTGGGGAGTACATTTTGCTAAGAGCCACTTTACTGTAAATGCATTTTAACAGGAAGAATAAGAAAAAAATGGAAAAATTCATTATTTCTCAGTTTTCAGCCATTATAGTTTTAAAATAATACATGCCTCCATAATTAAAACTCGCGTATTGTATTTGTCCATATGTCCTGGTTATTACACCGTTAACATTATGTCCCTATCACAATGTATGGCGACAATATTTTATTTGGAAATAAAGGTGCATTTTTTCCATTTTGCATCTATCACTATTTATAAGTTTAAAATAAAAAAAAATAGAAATATTTCATCTTTACATTGATATTTAAAAAGTTTAGACCCTTAGGTAAATATTTACATGTTTTTTTTTTTTTTATTGTAATGGTTTTTTTTTTTTTATACTAAACATTTTATTTGGGTACTTTTGGGAGGGTGGGAGGTAAACAATAGATTTATAATGTAAATGTGTGTTAACTCTTTTTGGTTTTTTTTTTCAGGTGTAGTATTACTTTTTAAGTTTGTTTACATGACGTCACTCTAAGCGTGACGTCATCGGGAAGGAGACAGCCAGAAAAAGCTCAGCTTCCGAGAGAAGCTGTCGCTTTTTCAGCGGGGGAGAGGAATCAATGATCGGGCTCCATAGCCCGATACATTGATTCCTTGGCTACCGAATCCGCGGCCGGGAGTGCGCGTGCATGCGCACGATCGGCCGCGGGGGCGCGCGGTAGCGCGCATGGTTCCTGGACGTAGAAACTACGTCCAGGAACCAAAATAGGTTAAGGACAAAATGTAGGATAAAAAGGTGAAGTGAATCAGGTCCTATGTATCTTGTCAACTATTAGCAAAAGCAGTCTGTGCCTCTTTAACGCTATGTTAAAAATAATTATGTATTCAATTACTTTGTGACACAATCTGAATTTTGTTAATAAAGTATTACAGTTATTAGATTCTGATTAAGTAAAAATAAACAAGATTAGTTGTAAAGGAATATTCTAGAATCTGTTCTATCTTTGAAAAAGGATGACCTTCCAAAAGGTAATTGAGAATATATTTGACTAATAGATACACCATATTTCTTTGCACATGTCTTATAAATAGTTTAGTTTTAGTCAAGCAAACTCTTCATTTCTAAGATTGCTATATGGAATATAAATGCAATGAATTGAAATAATAGTTGCAGCAGTAGAAGAGTTAATTTTTAAATCTCCTCTTCTATTCTTTAACAGAAAAACTTCCTTCCTCTAAATAAATTGATGAATGATTTTGATCTTCCTAGGGTTGCAATTACAGCAAATATGTTGGAAGGGAAAAATTGCTTCTCCCATAACTGTCACCTTTAATTTTAATAGACATAAATTGCACCAGAGCATGTCATATTTAATTTTTTAGCTAGATTATCTTGACCCTTGCATTTAAATGATTCAGTATTTATGACACATAGTGGGGCTATTAAATAACGGCATCTATTGATGAGAAAATTAATCACTCTGTTTGCTGTATTTCACTTAAACAAAAGGATCTAAACAAAACCATGTTTCTGCATGCAGAGGTAGTTTTATGTATAGCATTTTGTACTATGTCTTAAGGGAATAATATATTTATTCTTGCATCAAATGTATGCCATACACACATATTACATGTTCGCATATCCATCACCCTGGCATGAGTGGCTGATTGGCTCAGCACAAAAGGACAGTGTTTAAGGAGGGTGGGTGTGTATATATATATATATATATATATATATATATATATATATAGTTACACCTACACTTTTTTTTAAACATTTATGGGCTTGTAATCAGTGATGGATGCAAACTGAAAAATTGCACCTTTATTTCTAAATAAAATATTGTATAGATCATTTTATTGTGGTAAGTACTGATAAGGTTATTGGCAGATGAATGGACGCAGCGCTGAAAGGTAAAAATTGCTCTGGTTTTATGGGGAAATGCTTGGAAGTGGAGTGGTCAGACTCTTAAACCCCCAGCAAGCAATAAAATACTCAAAATAATCTTGATAGTACTTTTTCAAGTACTTTTTGATACTTTTTCAATTGAAAATAATGAAACGTTATTTTAACCACTTAATGACAGGCTGACTTAAAAAAACGCCCTGCTAGAGCCTCTTAATAGCTCCAGGAAATTTTTATAAGTCAGACAGTGCTGCTGCCGCTGTGCGCGTGCACGTGCGCGCCCCCGCACGTGCATGTGAAAATAGTGAAATTAGTGAAAAAAAAACACCAAAGAAAAAATACACCTTTATTTCCAAATACTATATTGTCACCATACTTTGTACTAGGGACATAATTAAAATGTTGTGATAACCAGGACAAATAGGCAGATAAAATGTGTGGGTTTTATGCTCAGTAGCAGTGTTTATATTAAAACTATAACCATATTTTTTTCCTTATTTTTCCCCTTTAAAATGCATAGAAAATAAAGTAATTACTGAAAAAATAAATCAACTCCAAAAAGCCCAATTGGTGGTGAAAAAAAACAAGATATAGATCATTTCATTGTGATTAGTAGTGATTAAGCTATTGGCAAATGAAAGGGATGAGCACTGAAAGGTGAAAATCGCTCCTGTCCATTAGGACAGGGTAGTAGTTTGGGTCACCCTGAGCTGCTTGGTTACTCTGTTGTACTCGTCCAAGCCCTATTTCATACAGCCTTATCAATCCCTGCCATGTACTGATGAGGACCAAAAGTCCGAAACAGGCTGTCTACATGTGGGTTTGATATAGCTGTGTAAAACTTAAAGCTATAGGCTTGCTATATACCAGTGGTTCTGGATGCTTGCTTGGCTTAACAAGGGCAAAAAGGGATAATTTGCATATTTAGTGGTAGTGCATTGTGGGTAACCACAAATGTTCATTTATAACTGAATTATTGCAAATTTCCTTTTGTTTTAAGAAGGCAATTATACCAAGCTTTGCTTTTTTAGTAAGAGGGCTTTTTGGTCCCGTTTATCCCCCTACACATTCCTAGTAGTTTGGGTCACCCTGAGCTGCTTGGTTACTCTGTTGTCCATTAGGATAAAAATGCCTTTGGGGTGCAGTGGTTAAAGAGAATATGAAAAATTATCTACTAGGAGAAAATTCAGGTGAAAAAATTAATTGCATATGGGCCAGTCACTGTATCTTCTGTTTTTTTTTCTCAACATAATCAACTCCAGCCTAAACAAACATACTGTCATTAAGTTACATTAGCTATGTTAATTAAAATAGATAGGTAATATAATCTCTTACCCACACTGTTTTAAAAGAACAGGCAAATGTTTGATTTCATGATGGCAGCCATCTTTTTTGGTTGAAAGGAGGTGACCGGGAGCATGAGACACAGTTCCAACTGTCCTGTGTCCTGAGCACCTCTCCCAGTTGCTAGGCAACGTGAATAACAACATAGGAAATCCCATCATGCTCTGGAGCTTAGCTAAAAATGAAGCTAAAAATGATGCTTTGGTAAGAAAAACAAAGTTATGATGCTGTGAAACTTTTAAAGAAACACCAAGCCTTTTCATTTCTGCTGAGTAGATTTTTATTCCGGAGGTTCACTTTAAGCACTTATCATATATTTTTACAAGATTTTTGTAATGAATAGCGGAGATATGGCTGCAACAGCAAGCGGCATGGCGGCTATCTCCACGTCACAGCCGGCGGTTTCTGCCGTGCAGTTACACGTTGGTACTTTGACTGGTCCTTCTATTGCTTATAGACAAAGGGCTACGCACGCGCGCGCCAGGCAACAGGACCTTTATGCAACTAGAAGGGGAGTCAGCTGATCAGACGATCAGCTGACTCCAGCTATGCTCCGGATTGGCTGAGTGACTGGGGCGGCGCTGTGGAACGCATGCAGTATATATAGGACAGGTCATTCAGTTGCTCGGTGTCTGCTGTTGCAAATGCTACGTGTTAGCACTCAGACCTAGTCAGATCCCAAAGTGTGCTAGAACCAGCTGGAGCTAGGGATCCACACTTAGCCAGATTCTGTTGATAGCTTAAAGTACTAATTGAATTGTATTATTTGTTATGACCTTCTGCTAGCCTGACTACTCTTCTGTTTACTGACCCTGTACCTTTCCCTATCTGATATAGTTGCCAACTCTGCCTGAAATACTACTCTGATCTAGCTTTCTGTCTCTGTACCGTATCTGTCCGCTCGTTGCCAAACCTGCTTGTCTGACTCTCCTATCCTCACCAGTGAGCCTAGTCACTGGTGAGGGATTCTCTGCCAGTATCACCTGCTTCACTGGTGAATACTAGCTGTGGTACTATCTGAATCACCTGCCACTCAGGTGGTCAGTAGCTGCAGTACAGTCTGAATCACATGCTTCTCAGGAGATTACTAGCTGCAGTACTATCTGAATCACCTGCTCCTCAGGTGGTCAGTAGCTGCAGTACAGTCTGAATCACCTGCTTCTCAGGAGATTACTAGCTGCAGTACTCTCTGAATCACCTGCTCCTCAGGTGGTCAGTAACTGCAGTACAGTCTGAATCACCTGCTCCTCAGGTGAATAGTCACTACACTACCATCTTCTCTTCCTGCCCCTTAGGTAATAGTGGCTACAGTACAGTCTGAATCACCCATTCCTCGGGTGATCAGTACACTTGTTGTAACATAGTTCCATTCGCTCCTCGGGTGAACTATCTCACTATTGTCTGTTTCTCCAGCTTGCTGGAGTTTGTATTCCAGTGTTACATAGATATACTCCTATCTCCCAGCTCCTCTGGGAATAGAGAGTATCTCTATCATTACTGTTGCACCAAACACATACCCTCACGTTGGTTGTCCTGGTCCTGGTTATACCAGTATTATTGGTGATTCTGCAGATCACACATAATCAGGTATAGCATCTGTTTTATTGGTGATACTGCAGATCACCAATAATCAGAAAAATCTGTTCTTGCTGACACCAATCGTTACAGAACAGCAGACCAAAACATTATGGACGCACTGCGTGACCAAGTTGAAGTCCTGACCACCGCGGTAAACAATCTTACCGGGGTGATTAATACACAGCAGTCTCAGATTACACAACTGTCTGGGACTGTACAGGTACTTCAAACAACCATTGATGCAGTGCGATCCCCTCCAGTCACGGACCTTCGTATGTCCGTACCTGAAAAGTTTTCTGGGCATAGATCTGACTTTCAGAATTTTAGGAATTGTGTGTTGTCTTATTTTGAGTTGAGGCCCAACCTGTTAGGATCTGAGAACCAGAGGGTAACATTTATAAAGACCCTTCTGTCAGGAGATTCACAAACATGGGCATATAGTCTGCAGGATGAGCATAAGGCCTTATCCTCAGTTCAGGAGTTTTTTAAGGCCATGGCCTTTATATACGATGATCCGGATATTGCTATCACGGCTGAAAGGAAACTAAAGACCCTCAGGCAGTGTTGTAATCCAGTAGAGGTTTATCCCGCAGAGTTTAGGAGGTAGGCTGTATCAGCTAGATGGGGGACGTATGCATTGTTAGATTGTTTCCTGTCAGGATTATCTGATGCAGTTTCTGATTTGATGTTAGGGCATCCTGAGCCTAAGTCCCTAGAGGAAGCGATTTCGTTGGCGGTACGAGTTGATCACCACCTTCGCTATCAGAGACAGACCCGTGGGAGAAACGCTATAAGATCTGTTTCTTACACCTCTTCTCCACCCTCGTCACCTCAAGATGAACCGATGCATATCGGTCACTCTAGGTTAACGCAAGTGGAAAAGAATCGCAGAAGGTCAGAAAGACTCTGTCTATACTGTGCGGAGGAGGGTCACATTGTCCAGAATTGTCCTAAGAAGTTGGGAAATGCTGCCGCCTAGGTGTAGTCAGAGGTAATACCCTAGGCGAGCCGTTTCTACCTCTAAACAATAACCGTTTGCTCCTCCCTTGCTCCATTACCTGGGAGGGTTAGGCCACAGCCACAGAGGCATTCGTGGACTCGGGCTCTGCAGCTAATTTTATAGACTATGACTTTGTGAAAAAATTGGGTATTCCTTTACTCCCGCTGGATCGTCAGATTCTGGTCACAGCGGTAGATGATTCTCCGTTACAGTGTAGACAGCCACTTTCCCAGACTCCCTTGTTGTCATGTACTATAGGGGTGCTACATAAGGAGAAATTACAGTTCTTTGTCCTGCAAAAGGCAACTTCTACCAGTATCCTCGGTATGCCCTGGTTGCAACTACATTCCCCTTAGATTGACTGAGCTTCCGGTCAGCTACAGAGCTGGTCAACCCATTGTCATCATCATTGTCTGGAGAGAGTTGCTGTTTGTGCCACCAAGGTTCAGGTGAAAGGGGTGCTAGTGCATTACGCTGAGTTTTCTGACGTGTTTTGTCCCAAATCAGCAGACAAACTCCCACCTCATCGAGTTTCGATTGTCCCATTGAGTTAAGATCAGGTTGTATGCCTCCTAGAGGTCATCTTTATAATTTGTCTGGGCCTGAGAAGCTGGCTATGCAGAAGTACATTAAGGAAAATTTGGCCAAGGGCTTCATCCGTCCTTCCAGATCTCCAGCGGGGGCTGGGTTTTTTTTCATGCAGAAGATGGACGGTGGGCTCAGACCTTGTATTGACTATCGGGGGTTAAATAAGATCACAGTGAAAAATCGCTATCCACTGCCTTTGATAGACGATCTGTTTGTTCAGGTGACCAATGCCAGTATTTTCTCTAAACTGTACCTTCGAGGGGCATACAACCTGGTACGCATTAGGGACGGTGACAAATGGAAGACAGCGTTCAACACGCCCGACGGGCACTACGAGTATCTGGTAATGCCCTTTAGGTTGTGTAATGCGCCTGCCGTCTTCCAAGAATTGATTAATGAAGTTTTTAGGGAGGTTCTGGGAAAATTCGTGCTAGTATATTTGGACGATATACTGATATTTTCTCCCAACCTAACGAAACATCGTAAACATGTGAAGTTTGTGTTACGTAAATTAAGGCAGAACTCGTTGTATGCTAAGTTGGAGAAGTGCTTCTTCAAGGTCATTTAAGTCCCTTTTTTGGGATATAATATTTCCACTTCAGGCCTTTCCATGGATCCTGAAAAAGTCTCTGCTGTATTGGAGTGGCCGCAACCTGTGGGTTTGAAGGCACTCCAGAGATTTCTTGGCTTCGCCAATTACTACAGGAAGTTCATCAAAGGGTTTTCCTCTGTAGTATTACCCCTAACCAACCTTACCAAAAAAAGGGGCTGACACTTACCATTGGTCGGCAGAGGCACAGTCTGCCTTTGCTACGCTTAAAAAGCTATTTTGTTCTGCTCCCATTCTGAGACACGTGGATGTCACCTTCCCCTTCATCGTTGAGGTAGATGCATCAGAGATTGGGGTTGGGGCTGTACTGTCTCCGCGCTCTGGCTTACAAGGCAAACTCCATCCCTGTGCCTTCTTTTCTCGTAGGTTCTCTCCAGCTAAGAGGAGCTACGATATTGGCAATCGGGAGCTTCTGGCCATTAAGTTAGCCTTTGAAGAGTGGTGCCATTGGCTTGAAGGGGCAGAACATACAAATACAGTCTAGCCAAAAGACTTAGTCCCCGACAGGCCCACTGGTCCCTGTTCTTTTCAAGGTTCAGATTCGTGATCACGTACACCCCAGGAAGTAAGAATGTCAAAGCAGATGCATTGTCTAGGTGCTTTGAGCCAGAGACAGTTCAGCCTGCAACCCCTGAGACCATCTTACCTCAGAAACTGGTTGTAGCAGCCACGGAAACCTGGGAGGATTGGGCAGCTACCTTAGGGCCTTACCAACAGGATATCCCAGAAGGGAAGCCCGAGGGGGTTCTCTTTGTGCCACTTCCCTTTTGCTTACAACTTCTGCAACTATTTCATATCCATAAGAATGCAGGGCATCCCGGAGCTGCTCGAACTCAAGACCTATTGGGTAGATGTGTATGGTGGCCATCCTTGGCACTTGATTGCAAGGAGTTTGTAAGGGAATGCTCTGTGTGTGCCAGAAGTAAGCCATCTCACCAGGCACCGGTGGGTACACTTCAGCACTTCAGTCTCTACCAGTGCCAAATGAACCCTGGACTTACTTGTCTATGGACTTTGTGGGAGAACTCCCCAGCTCTGAGGGCAAGACGGTCATCTGGGTGGTAGTTGATAGGTTCAGTAAAATGGCTCATTTCGTACCTCTGAAAGGACTCCCTTTCCCTCCCAGGAATTGGCTGATCTCTTCATCCGGCACATTTTCCGGCTGCATGGCATTCTGGAGAATGTAGTGTCATCAGATAGGGGAGTCCAGTTTGTGTCGAAATTCTGGAGAGCCTTTTGCCGTCAGCTCAATATGAACCTTTCATTTTCATCAGGCTACCACCCATAGACCAATGGACAGACCGAAAGCGTTAACCAGTCATTGGAACAATTTCTTAGATGTTATGTGGCAGATGCACAATCAGATTGGGTAAAGTTCTTGCCATTTGCAGAGTTTGCGCATAATAATCTGAAGAGTTCTTCTTCAGGATTTTCTCCATTTCAAGTGGTCTCGGGGAGATCTCCTAAGTTTTCTCCTTTGCCAGTGGCATCTTCTCCCTTTCCAGCCCTAGAAGATTAGCAAAGGGCTTTGAGGGAGATTTGGGTCTTAGTAAAGAAAAATCTGGGAAAGCCTTGCAGAAAAAACAGGCAGATAAGAGACGATCTGAAGAGTGGAAGTTTTCCCCAGGGGGAAAGTGTGGGTGTCTACTCGACATCTAGCGTTGAGGCAGCCATCACCCAAGTTGGGACCCAGATTCATAGGCCCATACCCTGTGTCCAAAAAGATTAATGATGTGACATATGTGATTGATCTCCCAGCCAGCATGAGAGGTGTGAGATCATTCCATGTTTCCTTGCTTAAGCCTGCTGTGCATGTGGATTCCTCACCCCCCCTCCCCCTGTGATGATTCACGACCAGCCTGAGTATGAGATCGAGAAGATTTTGGATTCTCGATTGGTGCAGAATTCTGTACAGTACCTAGTCCATTGGAAGGGGTATGGCCTAGAGGAGAGAACTTGGGTGCCGGATAGTCGCAAGCATGCGGAGGAGTTAAAGAAAGAGTTTCATAAGTTACACCCGGAGAAACCGGGTAGGAAGTGTCCGGGGTCCACTCCTCAGGGGGGGGGGGGGGGGTACTGCAATGAATAGCAGAGATACGGCCGCAACAGCAAGCAGCATGGTGGCTATCTCCGCGTCACAGCCGCGCAGTTACACGTTGGTACTTTGACTGGTACTTCTATTGCTCATAGACTAAGGGCTACGCGCACCAGTCGACAGGACCTTTATGCAACTAGAAGGGGAGTCAGCTGATAAGGCGATCAGCTGACTCCAGCTATGCTCCGGATTGGCTGAGTGACTGGGGCGGCGCTGTGGAGCGCTTGCAGTATATATAGGACAGGTCATTCAGTTGCTCGACGTCTGCTGTTGCAAATGCTACGTGTTAGCCCTCATACTTAGTCAGATCCCAAAGTGTGCTAGAACCAGCTGGAGCTAGTGATCCACACTTAGCCAGATTCTGTTGATAGCTTAAACTCCTCGGCGGTAACCCCGTGTGTGACACGGGGTAAGCCGTAGGAGGGTGTCGCTCAGGCCCTGCTGGACCGATTTACATAATTTTTTTTTCATACACGCAGCTAGCACTTTGCTAGCTGCGTGTCTGGTCTGATCGCCGCCGCCCGCCGCCGATGCGCCGCTACCTGCCGCGGAAACAGGCCCCCCCCGCATACCCCTTGCGCAGCCTGGCCAATCGCAGCCAGGCTGCTCTATGGGGTGGATCGGGATTCCCTGTGACGTCATGACGTCGGCGACGTCGATGACGTCACTCCGTTCATTGCCATGGCGACGGGGAAGCCCTCAAGGAAATCCCGTTCAGAACGGGATTTCCTTATGGGCAAGCGGCGCCGGCGGCGATCGGTAGGTACGGGGGGGGGGGGGACGCCGCAGGGAGGGGGAAGCATGTAGCTAGCGCTAGGCTAGCTACATGCTAAAAAAAAATAATTTGAAAAAAAACCTCCCGCGGCCGCGCAGCCGCATTTATCATACCGCCAGGGAGGTTAAAGTACTAATTGAATTGTATTATTTGTTATGACCTTCTGCTAGCCTGACTACTCTTCTGTTTACTGATCCTGTACCTTTGCCTATCTGATATAGTTGCCAACTCTGCCTGAAATACTACCCTGATCTAGCTTTCTGTCTCTGTACTGTATCTGTCCGCTCGTTGCCAAACCTGCTTGTCTGACTCTCTTATCCTCACCAGTGAGCCTAGTCACTGGTGAGGGATTCTCTGCCAGTATCACCTGCTTCACTGGTGAATACTAGCTGTGGTACTATCTGAATCACCTGCCCCCAGGTGGTCAGTAGCTGCAGTACAGTCTAAATCACCTGCTTCTCAGGAGATTACTAGCTGCAGTACTATCTGAATCACCTGCTCTTCAGGTGGTCAGTAGCTGCAGTACAGTCTGAATCACCTGCTTCTCAGGAGATTACTAGCTGCAGTACTCTCTGAATCACCTGCTCCTCAGGTGGTCAGTAACTGCAGTACAGTCTGAATCACCTGCTCCTCAGGTGAATAGTTACTACAGTACCATCTTCTCTACCTGCCCCTCAGGTAATAGTGGCTACAGTACAGTCTGAATCACCCATTCATCGGGTGATCAGTACACTTGTTGTAACATAGTTCCATCCGCTCCTCGGGTGAACTATCTCACTATTGTCTGTATCTCCAGCTTGCTGGAGTTTGTATTCCTGTGTTACATAGATATACTCCTATCTCCCAGCTCCTCTGGGAATAGCGAGTATCTCTATCATTACTGTTGCACCAAACACATACCCTCATGTTGGTTGTCCTGGTCCTGGTTATACCAGTATTATTGGTGATTCTGCAGATCACACATAATCAGGTATAGCGTCTGTATTATTGGTGATACTGCAGATCACCAATATAATCAGAGAAATCTGTTCTTGCTGACACCAATCGTTACAATTTTGCATTACGTTACAATTTTCTTTTCTTTTCTTTTAACTCAGTAACTTTTATTGAAGGAAATGAGACAGGACATAAATGAAATGGAAAATTTCTGCCTGCAGGCAGGATAATACCAGAAGAAATGGTTCGTCATATAGTGGAAACGTAATGCAAACAGAGAGGAGTATCAATAAACAACATACTGAATAGCAGAAGGTGTCTAAAATGAACAGTATAACATCAAACAGAACCAACTATAATGGTGTGTAAGTACCCCAGACCCTGCCATGCCATACCCACTCCTAGGATAAAAGCTCATAAAATAAGTAAAAAAGGGTCAGGAAATAGAAGGGAATAAGATAGTTATTACACCACTATGGATACACGGGTATTATCACTATATAATAACTTACGCTGATATATATTATAACTTATGCTGACAATTGAATTAAAAGTTATTTATGTTCTGTTTCATGATAGATTCTTGTACTACTTTAGTCGCATTCCTCATTACACATGGGGCCTGATTTACTAACGCTTGGTGTGATTTTTTCGCGCTAAGCATTTTTTGCACGCGCATACATTTGCGCACGCTGGGTTTGCTCGGGGTGCGTCTTTTTGGACGCGCGGAGCCCAATACGGGTCCATGGGCTTTGTGCATCCGGGGCGGCGCATTGCGTCCGGGCTTCCGCATTAGCTCTCGCGGATGTTTGGAGGAGCAAACAAACAATTAGACATGCAAAGGGGCTTATCGCCCTTTTGTAAATCAGGCCCTTGGTGTTTGCACGTCTCCTGTCACAGCAGATCGCCCCTTCTGTGACAGACATAATATGTCATTTTGCATTTTGTATTATGATGGCAAGCACTTAGGGTCGTGTTTTGTTTATTGTATATTGTTTATGGTTTGTATGCTTGATTTTTAGCTTGCACTCCTTGCCTGATGAAGCGGGTTATAGCTGCGAAACGCGTTGCGGAGTGCCAAAATAAATTGTTATTTGCGATTTGAACAATCTCGATTGTCCATCATTTCAGGGGGTAAGTCCACCTGATCATTTTAACCTGACTGGCGCCTCTGTCCAAATTTGCACTGTAATAAAGGAGATGGAGATGTTCGGGGCGCACGTATTTATGTGCAGTATCCCACTTTTAGTGTTTGAGCAAAGGTAATGGGAAGGTCTTTAAAATAATAGAAGTTCTTGGCTCCAGTAAGGATAATGCTAACGAATTCAATTTGTGAGAGAGGAGGGAAGTCTGCTAGGTATCTAGAAGTCTGTCTTTGTTTAAAGTTAGATCAAAAAAATAGTGTGAAAATTGGGCCGCAAGATAATAGATATGGCCGTTAGGGACTGCCAAATAGTTCAAGGGTAACCCTACATTCAACCTGTGCAGTTTCAATGTCAATGCATTTAATTTCTGAATTTGTCTAACAATGAGTGTAAAGGTCTCCCAGACTGGGGCGTGGCCAAGATGGCGATGGAGTAGGTGGCATAGCTGCTGAGCTCCGGACAGACCATTTTGCCAGCACTTCCAGCTTTACTGCAGAGCCCTTGCTGTGCAGCGTCTAGACCCTTGGAGCCTTGCCGACATCACTGCAACCATGTCCCACCAAAACATAGACTTACCGGCAATGAGACCATTGAGAAATACATGCGGCTTGATCCTCCAGGCCTTCCACAATGAGGACATCAGCTGCACTGTGGGAATGGAACGGTAAGTGACGGCTCCCTGTCTCCCCCATGCTCTTCTACCGCTGCTTGCCCGGACGCCTCTGTTGAGGAGAATCAGGTAGCTGACATCGCAATGTAGGGAGACGCTACCTTGCACATGGCAGAAGTTAACTCTCCACCATCCTGTAATGCAGCATTGATTACCGCTGATCAGGCCTCTGATGAGACTTTATCTCTCCCCCAGATGCTACCATAACCGACTGGGACACAGTAAGTGTAACTGGGGATAATGGAGATCCTGAGGTTATACTTAAGGATGTACATATGCAACTACTTTCCGCCATTACTGAATCCCGCACCACAGTCACCACGAAAGTGGGAGAGATCAAGATTGATGTAGCCCTAATCAAGCACGACATGCAAAAACTGCGTGATCGTACCTTAGGCTTGGAAGTGAGGGTCTCAAGTATTGAAGATATGGTAGCTCCTTTTGCTGCAGATATCCATTCTATACAACAGCAAACCACTGCTAATTAAACAAAATCTGATGACATGGAAAATCGGTTACGCCATAATAATTTGAGATTTGTTGGGATCCCGGAGGGGTCGAAGGGCTCCCGACCCGAAGAGTTTATTGAACAATGGTTAATACAACAATTTGGTGCTGAAAATTTGTCCAAAGCATTTGTTGTTGAACAGGCTCACAGAGTCCCTGCACGTAAGCCACAACCTGGTAGCCCGGTTTTTTCGAGAATCCTGAATTGCAGGGACAGAGACAATTCTTCGATTGGCGCGCAACAAAGGAGAACTTAAAGTGGACAATGCTAAAGTCATGATCTTTCCTGATTATTCCCTGGACCTGAAAAAAAAGCGTGCTTCCTTTATAGACATTAAACACAGGCTTAGAGATGCCAATGTCCCCTACTCTATTCAGTTCCCAGCAAAATTGCGTATTGTTAAATGTTTATGGCAAATTTTCTTTACTGATCCAAAAGAAGCAGTGAATTGGCTAGATGCTAAAGCTTGATCAGTTATTTTGATATCTCATATAGAGATGGCCCGAACCTCCGATTTTAGGTTCGCGAACCTTTGCCAAACGTTCGATTTGCGCAAACTTTCGGAAACCGCAATAGACTTCAATGCGGAGGCGAACTTTGAAAACTAGAAACATTTATGCTGGCCACAAAAGTGATGGAAAAGATGTTTCAAGGGGTCTAACACCTGGAGGGGGGCATGGCGGAGTGGGATAGACGCCAAAAGTCCCAGGGAAAAATCTGGATTTGACGCAAAGCAGCGTTTTAAGGGCAGAAATCACATTGAATGCTAAATTGCAGGCCTAAAGTGCTTTAACACATCTTGCATGTGTATGCATCAATCAGGGAGTGTAATTAGAGTACTGCTTCACACTGACACACCAAACTCACTGTGTAACACACCACAAACAGCTGTTTGTGTAGTGACAAGCATGCTGGACTGATGCACAGCATGGCGAGAGAGCAGGCTGTGGTGGTTTCCAAGCCCATATGGTCGCCAGGCTGTGGTAGCTCAATGATAGAACAACAGTGACTGTCCAGCTGATCAAATTTGGTCTGTCCACAATGAAGCAACAACCTTATTATCTCATATAGCCGTCGGTCATTGCTTCCTTGTGATACGCAAGCCCCTTCACCACGGCAAGGTAATGATCATGAATGGGAATTGGCACATGTACATGCCTTTTGTTTTGTTGTTGCAGCTGCAGTGCAGCCAGAAAAATTAGGCAGGCATGTACACGCACCAGAAAATGTATTATAGCGGCCGCTGCTTGCAGCAGCCTTAAAAATTCAGGAATCCACCTGGAGTCCTGGACCCTGTTGGTGGAGAAGGCAGTCAAGCGGCCTGCGGACAGAGGTGCTGTGTGGGGAGCGACTTAGTCTTGGGGCAGGCAGTCACTAGAGATGGCCCAAACGGTTCCAGGCTAACTTTAGGTGCTTCGCGTTCGCCGGCGAAGGCGAACTTTTGCGGAATTTCGATTCGCCCCCATATTGCTCCATTAAGAACAACTTTGACCCTCTACATCACAGTCAGCAGGCACATTGTCGCCAATCAGACTACACTCACTTCTGGAGCCCCACCCCCCCCTTCTAAAAGGCGAGGTTCTCCTGCCTTTTTACTCACTCGTCTGCCTACAGTAATTAGTTAAGGGACAGCTGCTGACAGACTCTGCTAGGGAAAGCTTAGTTAGGCTCTTGTAGGCTTGTTAGCTTGCTCCTGGCTGATTGTTATTCCTTATATTGCACCTCACCACAGCTCCCTCCTCCTCCAGAGGAGTAGGGTCTTGTCTCCCAGGGAATTGTGGTATTTCAAAAGCCAGTTTACATACCTTGGCCAGGAATTGAACCCAGGTCTAGTGCTTGGTAGGCAGCTCTCTTCACCACTATACCACCACCAACACTACATGCTGAAGCCAGCCTAGCATGTACCATTATAATATATCCAAGAGAAAAATGAGCTTGCTTAGGGATTTGTGGCAGGAGGCCTGCCTGCAAGCCATGGAGGTGTCACAAATTGGTCCACTGCACAGCCACGTACTCCCTGCTTGCCATTGGTCACCAGGTTGACCCAATGGGCTGTGTAAGTTGTGTACCTACCCTGACCGTGCTTGGCAGACCAGGCATCCATGGTCAGGTGGACCCTTGACCCAACGCTGTGTGCCAGAGATGACACCACTTGCCTCTCCACTTCACGGTACAGTTTGGGTATCGCCTTTTTAGAGAAATAATTGTGACCTGAAATCTTCCACTGCGGTTTCCTAATGGCCCCAAATTTACGGAAGGCCTCAGAGTCCACTAGCTGGTATGGTAAAAGCTGGCAAGCTAACCGTTCCACCAAGCCAGCTGTCAGATGCTGGGCAAGGGGGTGACTGGAAGAAATTGACTTCTTCCACTCAAAGATTTCCTTCATGGACACCTGCCTGCTGTGGGCAGAGGAGCAGGAACTGCTCAAGGGCAGAGGTGGAGTGGAGGGGGGTGGCTGGGAAGGTGGAAGGGAGAAAGTGGCTGAAGATGCTGCACCTGAAGGAGGAAGAGGAGAAGGAGGGTGACTTTGCTTTTGTGTGCTGCTTTTGCTCAGGGGCGCTTCCCATTGCAGTTATTGCCTTTTCTCCATGTGCCTTCGTAAGGCAGTTGTCCCTACGTGGGTGTTGGCCTTTCCATGGCTCAATTTTTGGAGGCAGAGAGAACAGATGGCATTGCTCTGATCTACGGATGACACACTAAAGCATTTCCAAACCGCTGAGCCCCCCTGGGGTGATGGCACTATGGTGGCATCATCAGCTGACATTGAAGGGCATGTTGGCTGGTGCTGGGCACTGCCATCAGCTGTTTCTGACGACGAGCTCCCCCTGCTTCTTTCAGCAACTCGTCTCCTCCTACTCCTCTCTGGCTCCCCCTCTGAACTGTCCCCTTGGTCATCTTGTCTCTTAGGATCCCACGGGGTATCCGTATCATCGTATCATCATAATCATCCTGCCCAGCTTCGCTTGCCTCAGACACCTCCAAAACTGCACGAACAGCAGGCACTTCATCCTCCTCATCCTCACACGTTACGTCCATAGTGTCGCCGCCTAACTCAGACATATGAGGTGGTGTAACTTGCTTAGTTAGCGCCTTCATCTGGTTGTAACAATAATGGCTGTGAATCAGTTAATTCCCCACCAATTAACTCCTGTGACGTGTCAAATGCAGCGGCTGTGGTGCTTGTAGTAGCGCTGGTGGCTACGGAAGATGAGGTGTTCTGTCTTAAATCGTCAACCACGTCCTGACAATCTTGGGAGTTGATGGGACGTGCCTTCTTCTGAGCACTGTACTTTGGGCCAGGGCCGCACGAAATCACATCAACACGACCTCGCACAGACCTGCCGGGTGGCCTTCCTCTGGGTCTGCCTCTACCTGTTTTGTCCATATCGGGGGGGGGGGATGAAGTGAAAGGTATCCACTGACTTAACTAATACAATGTGCAGTCACACAGGTGCAGTTAACGGGTATGCACGGAGTGGTATATCACACTGCGTGCACTTACGTAGGTGGGTGGGAGCACTGTGGTGCACAGGTAGGTAGATGCAGAGGGTATTACAATATGCACCTGTCACACACAGACAGGCACCGGACAGGCACAGTGACACTGTGTGCACTCACAGAGGTGGGTGGGTGCACCGTGAACAACAGGTAGGTATATGCATTGGGCATTACAATGTGCACCTGTCACACACAGACAGGTACCGGACAGGCACAGTGACACTGCGTGCGCTCACGTAGGTGGGTGGGTGCACAGTGTACAACAAGCAGGTAAATGCAGTGGGTATTACAATGTGCACCTGTCACACACAGACAGGTACCGGACAGGCACAGTGAAACTGCGTGCGCTCAGCTCACGTAGGTAGATGGGTGCACTGTGAACAACAGGTAGGTAGGTATATGCAGTGATGGGTATTACAATGTGCACCTGTCCCACACAGACAGGTATTCACTGAATGTGCTGGGCCTGGCGGTGGCACACACAGTAGAAATTACCAAGGCTGTCTATGCAACACAAGTGTCAGTAGGACACACACACACACACAAAAAAATTAGATCACAAGAACAAGATTAGCTCTCAAAAGAGCTGTTGAGTGGTGCCTTTTTATAGCAATAAGAATCAGCAAAGAGCAAGCTAAGAAGCCTACAAGAGCCTAACTAAGCTTTCCCTATGAGAGTCTATAGCAGTTTTCTCTTCTCTAATTACTGCAGGCACACAAGTGAGTGAAAAGCCTGACGCTGCCTGCCTTTTATAATGGGGGGGAGGGCCTCCAGGAGGGAGTGTAGCCTGATTGGCTACAATGTGCCTGCTGACTGTGATGTAGAGGGTCAAAGTTGACCCTCATGATGAACTATGGGGGCAAATCGAACTTCTGGTAAAGTTTGCGGTTCTCTGTGATCGCGAACCCCGGAATATCGCTGGGAACCGTTCACCGGCAAACCGTTCGGCCATCTCTAATCTCATATGTGCCTACAAGTGATCTAATACCACATTTTTCTGCATTAATTTCATAATTTAGACGGTCACTAGAGAATATATAACCTTTCTACTTCATTGGTATAATGTAATATCTTGCTATTATTAACTGATCGTTCTATATGCAATGTTAAAATGTATGCTACCTATTGTTTTCACATAGGGGGCACTGCGGTGTATACCCTGCCATTGGTCTTTCCGGACCAATACTACCACTTGGTTCTCTTAAGTATAGTCAGTCTATAGCTGACTTCTTGCCTAGGTTTTCTTTGGGTAAAAGACCTCGGTACTGGTTGTTCATTTAGTTAGTACTGTGGGTAGGGGTTAAAATATTCTGTTTTCTTGTTTCAGTTAATTGTCTATTATGGTTTTTTTTTACATCATATTGCTTAGCACCTTAATTGAAGACACTTTGTCCTATTTTCCTGCACTATGTAACTATACCAATGCTCACTATGTCTTTGGATAGCTTAAAATTCTTGTCCTGAAACATTCAGGGCATGAACGACAGATTTTTAAACAGGTTGAAAAACAGAGACCTGATATACTCTGCTTGCAAGAAACTCATTTACTACCTGGGAAAACTTCTTATCTCCGGAAAAGATGGGATGGTTGGGCTGCTCATAGTACATACTCTTCATATTCACCTAGGGTTTCTATACTATTCCATAAAAGACTTAGATATAATATCCAAAAACGTGATATACATGATCGTGGCAGATATATGTGCATAGCACTTCATATTAAAGATCTCTAATCCTTATAGGAATATACAACCCTCCACCTGCATCAGTGTCTCTTCTCCGGCATATTGCCTTATTTGCACTGGATTTCCCAGGTTACCATGTAGTCTGCCTTGGTGACTTTACTATGCTGATGAACCGAACTCTGGATAAATGTTATGATCTTCTTGTTGTGCCACCTCCCCCTTCACCTACAACTTTGGCTACATTTGTCAACAAGCTTGCGTGGATTGATGTATGGAGGTCTTTCTACCCGACCACGACTCAATTTACTTGCCATACTGCTTAGCGACATGCACTCTCCCGTATTAACTACGTCTTTGTTACCCCACAAACGTTACCCCATATTGCTAGTATATCTCATCTGCCATGTTCACTCTCAGACCACGTCCCAATAGTATTTACCTGCTCCTTACAGAATATCAGACCACAACCAAGATGGCGATTACTTCTATTTTGGTTCTCCCAGATAATTGAGCATGGTGGGGTGGGGAAACAGCTGGAAGATTTTTTTGTTATTAATGCTGATGAAACTAGTATTAAAAATAAATGGGATACCTTTAAAGCGTATGTTAGGGGCCCATTTAATCTTGCTATTAAAACTATTAAGAGAGATACTCGTCAAATGGAACTTAAAGTGAACCCCCGGACTAAAAATCGACTCAGCAGCACTGAAAAGGCTTGGTGTTTCTTTAACAGTTTTACAGCATCAGAACTTTGTTTCTCTTATACAAGCCTCATTTTTAGCTGCACAGAAGAAAACTGCCTGGGCTTTTTTCCCCTGATGCTGTGCAAAGCATGATGGGATTTCTGATTTTGTTGTTCCCGTTCTGCTGTTTTGGTGCAATTTTTTTTACATTTTGAATATGACATTTAAAGCCTAGCGTGTGCAGCTGGGAGGGGTAATCAGGACACAGGGCAGTTGGAACTGTGTCTCATGCTCCTTGTCACCTCCTTTCAACCAAAAAGATGGCTGCCCCCATGACAAAGATGGCAGCCCCCATGAATCACAAACATTTCCCTGTTCTTTTAAAACAGGGTGGGCAAGAGATTATATTGCCTATCTATTCGAATTAACATAACTAATGTAACTTGATGACAGTATGTTTGTTTAGGCTGAAGTTCCCCTTTAATTTAGAATCACGTCTGTTATCCTCTGAAAACGAATGTACTCAAAACCCAAATGATTCTACTAAGCGTACGTGGTCCTAAAGAATATAATGCTATCTTGGTTGAAAAAGCTAAAAGACGTGAATTCTTCTTTAAGCAATGCAACTTTGAAATTGTTAACAAATCTGCTAAACCTTTAGCTCAATTAGTGCATTCCAATCAGGCCCCACAAACTATATTAGCAATAACAGGTCCAAACGATGTAGTATATAAAAAATATTCCCAATATGATTGCATGTTTTCGTGATTTCTACAAACAGTTGTATACCTCCTCCCTCACTTGAACTGATCTGGAGATTAGCAACTATCTAAACTATATAAAATTTTCTCAGCTATCAACTTGATCAGCAGCAAATGATGGATAGAGATATCACTATTGAAGAAGTACAAGAAGCAGTTATGTCACTAGCTAATAATAAAACTCCAGGTCCTGATGGCCTTCCGGTGGAAGTTTATAAATGCTATGATGAAACACTGATTCCTGAATTATATGCGACATTGAAATCCTGTACTAAATCATTCTCTCTTCCGGATTCTTTTAACCAATCTAAATATTAAAACCTGGTAAAGATCTTATGCAGTGCTCTTCTTATAGACCAATCTTGTTACTTAATAGTGATTATAAGGTATTTGCCAAATTATTATCTAACCGCATTAAAAGTGTTATTTTGGATATAATTCATCCAGATCAGTATGGATTCATGCCTGGGAAGTCAACGTCAATTAATATCCGCAAAACGCTAACACACTTGGTGATTAACCATGACTTGATTGGGGATAGGGCCTTGGTATCATTCGATACTGCCAAGGCCTTTGACACTGTTGAGTGGCAATTACTATGGCAGGTTTTGGGTAAATTTGGGATTAGACATACATTTTTTGCCTGTGTTCAACTACTGTATAAAGTCCCACAAGAAATTTTGATTGTTAATCGGTCATATGGCAGCTCCATTGTCACTCACTAGAGGAACTAGACAGGGTTGCCCTATCTCTCCTTATTTGTTCTCCTTAGTTATAGAAGTACTTGCTATTCATATACGCTCTAATGCTCTGATCTGTGGTCTGTGTGTGGATGGTCTTGTTGATATTTTAGCTTTGTATGCAGATTATCTAATCTTGTACTTGCAGGACACAGCGGAATCCCTTTATCAAGTGTTTAAGACCATACAATCTTTTTCTACTTATTCTGGATTATGCATAAATTGGCAAAAGTCTGTTTTACTTTTAAACACTAATTCCATTAAAGAAATGTCCCTACAATCTCAGGTTCAGGTTGCCAAGAGCTTCAAACATCTGGGCATATATATTGTGGCTGACAAAACAGAACTGAGGAGACCCAATTGGCACGCCCACTCCTCTGAGCCAATGAGGAGCGGCGAAGGTCTCCTCTGACGTCAGCCGACCAGCTGGTCAGCTGACACGCCTCCTCCCTGCATAAAGGTCCTGTCTGTGCATGCGCGCACGCGACAATGCAACCGTATGTGCGGCTGACAAACCCGTCCTCGGCGTGCTAGACGCCAGAGGCATGGGTGACATGCTGGACAGAGGAATGGAGGCAGCTGCGGAGGACGCCAGACTGCCCGCAGCTGCGGAGGACGCCAGACTGCCCGCAGCTGCCTCCTCCACATTTATTACAGTACCCTACCCCCCCCTTGATGCGTGGACTCCGGACACGATCTACATGGCTTTTCTGGATGCAACTCATGGAACCTCTTTCTAAGTTCCTCAGCATGCATACGATATCCTGGCACCCAATACCTTTCTTCATAAGTGACATTATTAATCTTCTTAGACACCAGGTATGGGCCTATAAATCTGGGGCCCAATTTAGTTGAGGGTTGCTTTAAGGTCAGATGCCGGGTAGCGACCCACACCATGTCTCCTGGAGCAAAATCCCATTCTACAGACCTTCTCTTATCTGCCTGTGTTTTCTGGGACTGAAAGGCCTTTTCCAGATTCTTTTTGACCAGGACTCAAATCTCCTTCAAAGCTCCCTGCCAATTTTCCAAGGCAGGAAAGGGAGATGACACCACAGGTAATGGCAAGAATTTGGGCGATCTTCCCGTAACCACCTGGAATGGGGAGAAACCTGAAGAGGAACTCTTCAGGTTATTGTGCGCAAATTCTGCAAACGGTAGGAACTTAACCCAATCCAACTGGGCATCTGCCACATAACACCTTAAGAACTGTTCAAGGGACTGGTTAACCCTTTCAGTTTGACCATTGGTCTGTGGGTGGTAGCCGGAGGAAAATAATAGGTTCATACCGAGATGATGACAAAAGGCCCTCCAAAACTTGGACACGAACTGGACTCCCCTATCTGACACTATATTTTCTGGTATCCCATGCAACCGGAAAATATGCTGGATGAAGAGTTCTGCCAGTTCTTGAGCTGAGGGGAGTCCGTCCAATGGAATAAAGTGAGCCATTTTGCTGAACCTATCGACTACCACCCAGATAACCGTTTTACCCTCAGATCTAGGTAGTTCACCCACAAAATCCATGGACAGATGGGTCCATGGTTGCTCAGGTACAGGCAATGACTGAAGCGTACCTACAGGAGCCTGTCTGGATGGCTTATTCCTGGCACAGACTGAACAATCTCTAACAAAGTCCCTACAATCTGAGACTATAGATGGCCACCAGACGCATCTGTCCAACAATTCCTGTGTCCTAGCAACCCCTGGATGCCCTGCATTCTTATGAGCATGAAATACATTTAGAAGTTTCAGACGGAATTGCAGTGGCACAAACAGAACCCCATCTGGTTTCCCTTCGAGAACATCTTGCTGATAGGGACTTAAAATGGACGACCAATCCTCCCAAGTTTCTGTAGCTGCGAGGACAACTTTCTCGGGAAGGATGTTCTCAGGGGTTGGTGGCTGTACTGTCTCGGGCTCAAAACATCTAGATAATGCATCTGCCTTGATGTTATTACTACCTGGTTTGTAGGTAATAATGAACCTGAATCTCGAGAAAAATAACGACCAGCGAGCCTGTCTAGGACTGAGACGTTTGGCTCCCTCAATATACTCTAAATTCTTGTGGTCAGTATAGACCGTAATAGTATGTTCTGCCCCCTCGAGCCAATGTCGCCACTCTTCAAACGCGAGTTTGATGGCCAACAATTATCGATTTCCAATGTCATAATTTCTCTCGGCGGGAGAAAACTTCAGAGAGAAAAATGTGCATGGGTGTAATCTGCCCTGTAGACCGGAGTGTTGAGACAGCACAGCCCCAACCCTGATCTCTGATGAATCTACCTCAACAATGAAAGGATAAGAGACATCTACATGACGTAAAATGGGGGCAGAGCAAAACAATTGTTTCAGTGAGGAAAAGGCAAATTGTGCTTCAGGTGACCAATTATAGGTATCAGCCCCCTTTTTGGTAAGCTCAGTGAGGGGTGAAACCACAGAAGAAAATCTCTTGATAAACTTTCTGTAATAATTGGCAAAGCCAAGAAATCTCTGGAGTGCCTTTAGTCCCAAGGGCTGTGGCCACTCCAGAACGGCAGAAACCTTGGGTCCATAGAAAGTCCAGCAGTGGAGATAATGTATCCCAGAAATGGAATCTCAGGCACTTCGAAAAGACATTTCTCTAACTTTGCATATAAAGAATTCTGCCTGAGTTTCTTTAGCAAAAATTTCACATGCTTTCTGTGTTCAGTTAAATTGGGGGAAAAAATAAGTATATCGTCCAAATATACGAGGATGAATCGCCCCAGGACTTCTCTGAAAACCTCATTGATTAGCTCCTGGAAGACGGCTGGAGCATTACACAACCCGAAGGGCATGACAAGATACTCGTAGTGCCCGTCGGGTGTGTTAAATGCCGTCTTCCATTCATCACCCTCCCTTATCCTTACCAGGTTGTATGTCCCTCTCAGATCAAGTTTAGAGAAGATACAGGCATCCGTAACCTGAGAGAATAAATCGCCAATTAAGGTGAGAGGGTAACGATTTTTTACAGTAATTTTGTTCAACTCCCTGTAGTCGATACATGGCCGAAGACCACCGTCCTTTTTCTGTATGAAAAAGAATCCTGCTCAGGCCGGAAACTTAGAAGGACGGATAAATCCTTTGGCCACGTTTTCCTTAATATACTCCTGCATAGCAAGCTTTTCAGGCCCTGAAAGGTTATACAAGTGACCTCTAGGGGGGCATACAACCTGGTCTTAACTCAATGGGGCAGTCAAAACTCCAATGTGGAGGAAGTTTGTCTGCCGCTTTGGGACAAAATACATCAGCAAAATCTGAGTACTGAGCAGGCAATCCTTCCATTTAAACCTTGGTAGCGCAAACCATTACTTTCTCCATACAATGATGATGGCAAAAGGAGGACCAGCTCAGCAACTGTCTGGAACTCCAGTCGATCTGAGGGGAGTGTTTTTCCAACCACGGCATACCAAGGATCACTGTGGAAGTAGCCATTTTGAGAACAAAGAACTGTATCTGTTCTTTATGCAGTGCCCCCACCTGACATAACAATACGGGAGTGTAACGATTGTGTAATTCTCTCCGTGGTCAGCGCACAGGACGTGCGCTGACACTGCGGAAATCCTCCACAAGCGTATAATTCGAGAGAACCCAGCAAAAGGTCCAACGCACCTGTAGAGGGAAATTCCTGTCGGCAGATGGAGCTGTGGAGTGCAGAGGAACAGATCCTCTGCCCTGCCACAGACGCCAGATAGGAATTGTACGAAGGGAAGAACGCAGGGCAAGATAGCCCTTAAAGAGAGTAAAGCGACAGAGTGCATGTGTGTCCACCAATCTAGTCGACACCCAGCGACGATGAACACACAACCATGAAGATCAGGTGAGAAGGCAATCGCAAGAGTTGGCGCTTGCTAACAATGACACAAGACAGAATAAGCACAGAGGAGGAATGTATGTGTGTGCACCAATCCAGTCGCCAACCTGCGATGGTGGACACACAACAGAGGAAACCAAGTGAGAACGAAATCGCAAGAGAAGAGATTGCGAATGAGAATGAGCACAGGGACAGAATGTATGTGTGTGCACCAATCTATCGGCGGCGAATCGCGAAGGCTCTATTCCAGGGGCATCACACCGCTTCCAGTCATCTCCCAGCACTCGGGTAAGCTTCCCATTCTTGACACGGTTGATCACATCCATGGTTTTTTAGCTGACGCCGTCCAGCCCTTTCACTACCCTTGCATGCTGGGTTTCTTTGCTCTGTTCTTTCACTTCCACCATGCTTTCATGCACGGGGTCCCTCGTTTTTTTCTTGTTGAATCCTTTAGGTCTTACAGTGATCATTTAGGGGGAATCCCCTTTTTTACATGCAGTAGCACTTTAGCCTGCTCTATTTATGGGGTGATATTCATCTTTCATCACTTTTTGGAAGCCAATTCATGATTGTATGTAATATTATTCATATATCATGTTGATTTATTATAATGGTGTGATAGCCTGGATTATTCATTTTAATTGATTTTATTGGTGGAACCTAATTGTTATACAATAAAGCTTTTGTTACTTGGTTTAAACCTGTGTGGTGCGGTTTCTGTGGGGATAAGTCTTTAGTTTGGTTGATTGTGCACCAATCTAGTCGCCAACCCGCGACGGTGCACACACAACAGCAGATACGAAGTAGGAACGCAATCGCGAGAGAGGCGATTGCCAGAGGTGACACAAGGCTAAAGCAAGACAGGGCATGAGAGTAGCAAAGGCACAGCAAATCATACAATGAGAAGATAAGGAAAATAACAAACGCTAACTAAACGTGAACACCGCAACATTCGCAACAGCGAACGCGTTTACAGCGCGATCTCCGCACGTTAAGCGCAACAGAGACAAGCACGCCTAACTAACCCCCGCCACCCAAACACGAAACAGAGAACGCAAGCACTTGCTTAACGGTTACCTCACCGAGCCTACAGCAAGCGTTCGTATCAGACAAGACAGACAGACGAACGGGAAACAGGATAGGAAAGATCCACTGCTCTTTCCGCCAGAGCGAGTGCGATCCAAGTAAAGCAACAGAGCTTAGCAGGATCCACTGCTCTTTCCGCCAGAGCGAGTGCGATCCAAGTTCAGGGACAGGATAGGTAAGATCCACTGCTCTTACCGCCAGAGCGAGTGCGATCTGGGTTCAGGGACAGGATCACAGATCAGAAGGATCCACAGCCGCTACCGCTAGGGGCTAGTGCAATTCAAGCAAGACAGGCAGATTAGATAGCCGGTGGCAACCGCTGCTCCAGCTATACTCCAAGAAAGCAGATCAGAAGAATCCACAGCCGCTACCGCTAGAGGCTGGTGCGATCCAAGTAAGACAGATGAAACAGAAGGGGCTACCAGTAACAACTGCTGCTCTGGTTAGAACCCACAGACAGACAGGACGATTTCCTATCGACCACCGTTGGCGACAGGACAATCACAGCAGAGAGGCAACATAGACAAAACAGATAAGCAGGCTAACTGCACTAGAGGAGCTGCCTAGTGCAGTCCCCATAATTACTCTAAGATACCTATAACAATCCAACAGAGAAGGCTGACACTCCAGGAGTGTATATAACAAACCGTTATGACCAGCAAAGCCTTCTGGTCAGCAGAAGGCTTTTATACTGCCAGCCCTCAAACGAGACAGCTGGGCAATTTGCATGTATGCAAATCCCTCAGCAAAGCAACTCTGAAAGTTGCAAGATGAAGCCAGGTCTCTTTTCCAGAGACCTGCATCTTTCAGACATAAGGAATGGTCAAACAGCTGTCTGCCTGTGCAGCCAGCTAAAGCGGATCATTACAAGGAGTCTGTGATAGAGGTTGTTTCCCCTGCAGTGGTGAATCGTCCACTGCAGTAACACAAATTCTACAACCCAAGGAAACAAGGGGAAAACCAAACCTAACAGCAAAATCATAGTCCATAAAATTGGCTGCGGAGCCCGAGTGTACAAAGGCCTGGGTGAATCGGACTTGAACTTCCCAGGTGATAGAGCACGGGAGCAATAACAGATTTTCTTTTAGAGGTAACATAGGTTTGCCTAGGGTAGTACCTCCAGCTACACCTAGGTGATACAGTGTTCTGCCTTCTGAGGACAATTCTGTACCATGTGACCTTTCTCAGCACAGTATAGGCAGAGTCTCTCAGTACGTCTCCTAGTTTTCTCTGCCTCAGCCAATTTAGATTGTCCGATTTGCATCGGCTCATCTTGAGGAAGAGAAGGAGCTGGGGCAGAGAACGTAATGGGATTAGATCTCACTGGTGCTCTACCCCGAGTTTGCCTTTGGTAGCGAACTCGGCGATCTATCCTTACAGCCAATGAGATTGCATCATCCACAGATTTGGGTTCTGGGTGACTCAACATAAGATCGGCAACAGCATCAGATAATCTTGATAAAAAACAATCTAAAAGAGCAAAGTGTCCCCATCTGGCTGACACCGCCCACCTTCCAAATTCTGCAGCGTATGTTTCAACAGTATTATGCCCTTGTCTGAGAGCTTTTAACTTCCTCTCTGCGGTCACTGCTAAATCGGGATCGTCATATATAATTGCCATAGTCTTAAAGAATTCCTGTAAGGCTTGGTGGTGTATTCTCCACAGTCAGCATGCAACGCATGAGCTGACGTGGAGGAGGTACACACACTAGCACAAGGAAACAGGCTATCCCTAGTATAGTGGAGGGGAGGACTAACTCCAAAAGGAGATTGTGGCGCACAGGGCCGGTGCAGATCCGACAGCCACAAACAATGCTTTTGCTATAACGTCTCAGCGCAAAGTAGCGCTGAGCGCATAAACCAGAACTGAGGACATCAGGACAGGTAGACAGAATGAACGCTTGCTAGCTAGCCGCTACTTAGTGACAGCAAGCGTCCACAACAAGACAGACTGGAAAGAGGCAGCCAAAGCGTAGCGGCGATGGCGTGCCTCACAAAGACAGGACAGGATAGTCAGGAATTAGCAGGATCAAGATAGATGAACGTAACACAGATAAATATACAAATAGTATGATTTCCTAGCGTATTACAATTACAGCTATCAATGAAACTATTTGTAACGTCTGACTAACATATGTATATATCGGCAATGAACCGATATATGACATAAGCAGGAACACTGACTTAGGACTGGAACGATACAGGGAACAGGACTCAGAAGGATTCGCTATCTCTTCGCAGAGATGAACGTAATCCACAAACGGTAACAGGACAGGATTCAGAAGGATTCGTTATCTCCTCGCAGAGATGAACGCAATCCACAAACAGGACCAGGAACAGGATAACTAGCTCAGCACGGGTGATCAACGTGCTAGAACTGACTAGCTGAACACAGGATATAAACAGTTCGTGTACGTATATATCAGCGTCACTGATGTATCAACGTAACACGAATACAAGGAAAATAATAAACGTGCTGGTATGCATATATATGGGCAATGAACCAATATATGATGCAAAACCAGCAAAGTATCTTTAGAACAAGAAACACGATCGGGGGCTGAAGCGACAGCAAGACAGGCCTAAATTGAAGCTATGAAAACCCGAGAAGTCCTGCAGGAAGCAGATCTTTATACTGAGGTCATCCAATGGGAGCAGACATGCAGATTCTCACACAGGTGAATGATAATCAGTCACAAGCTGACAGCAGGGAAAGGCAGACAAAGCTATGCAGCTTGCATGGAAAGAGATCAGAACTACCTGAGCTGCAGCACTACTACTTCCAGCAATACCTGCTGCAGCAGCGATCATGACAGTACCCCCGCCCTTAAAAGCGGATTCCAGACGCTTTTCAAAACTGAAATTCCCAACAAAACAGTCTGACTGATAATTCATGATGACCGGGACAGCCCGGCAAGACTGAATTCCAGAATCAGTCCCCACAAGACTGGACCCATCAGAACCAGAACCTACAGAACCATGCCCATCAGTACTACAAGCCCCAGTGTGACACCCATCAGAACCATGATTTCCAGAAGAAAGCCCTCCGAAACTCCCTAAACGATACCCACCGCCTTCCAGGAACCGTTCAAAAACGCCAAAGCCTTTGCAATGCCCACCGGGACTGTCTTTACCAACACAAAACCCACTGTTGAACCAGTCCAAGGCACCAGGACAAGTTTTCTCAGAGACCTCCCAGAACACCTTGAAGCTCCAAAGAGATCACCATAGGTCAGAATGCCCCTTAGGCTCACATGGAGAACTATCAAGAACCCCTATGGAACCTAGGGCAATTCCCGAGTCAGGGCCACAAGGACAAACATCAAGATCAGGGCTTTCAGGGACCAGAACCATCTCTGGGCATGCAGGCAGACTGGCAACATCAGAACATGTTCCCACTAAGGAAGCATCAGAGCACGCTAACACCTTAGACACACTTGGGCATTCTGGCACACAAAGAACATCTGGGCACACTGGCACAAGAGAAACCTCTGGGCATGTCAAGGAACCGTGAGCCTCAGGGTCAGCCAAGACAGGACCAAAACCAGGACTGGCCAAAAAAAAAATCATCATGACTAGACTTCGCAACTACTGGACTTTTACACGAGAATGCAGGATCAGACTTAGATGTCGCTGATTCCAGCAAAGTCAGTAACAAATCAGATTCAGGGGCACTAACAAGACAGGACAAATCTTCTGATGTATGCACTGAACCAGATAGGGACTCCACAACTACCTCTGGACTGGACAGAGACTCATCTAATACACTGGATTGGAGCTCATGAGGCGCTGCAGAACAAGTCAGTATTGCAGCAGCCCCCACTGGACTAGGCAAAACTGAGGAATTCCCTGGACAGGAAGGGGACTCTGGAACCTCTGCCACAGCGGCCAGAGAACCAGAATCTTTCAGGATACAAGGCTGGGTTTCAGGAACACTCATCAGACCGGACTGAAATTCTGAGATTTCTATTATTTTGACCAGAGAATCAGAATTATCCATGTTACAGGGCAAGACTTCTGAAACATTCAGAGGACAGGGCTGGAGTTCCTCGGCTGTTACAACACTGGAGAGGGACTCAACAACATTGGTTAAATCAGACTGTGTACAGGGCAAGGTATCTAACACACTTGCTGACGAGGACAATATTTCAATGGCTTCTGCTTTGCTGGGCAGAAATTCATCAAGTTTTATTAGAGCAGACTGTAATTCCAAAACAGCTGCTAGACAAGTGAATATTACTGCAACACCAACTGAGGTAAGCAGTGCCTCAGACTCCTCTGCTAGAGGGTTTGACGTATCCAAAGTACTGGGTGAAGCATAAGACTCTGCGACCACAGCTTCACTGGACAGGATCACTGAACAGTCCATATTGCAAGGCAAAACCATGGAAGCACCTGCTGGACAGCATAATGATTCTGTGACCTGAGTTTCATTGGAGAGATCTACTGCACAATTCATGGTACAGGGCAAATTTACTGGAACATTTTCTGAACAAGGTAATAATTCTGCGATTTCAGGTTCACATAGCAGATGCTCTGAGCTATTCACGATACAGGGCAAATTTACTGGAACATTTTCTGAACAAGGTAATAATTCTGCGATTTCAGGTTCACATAGCAGATGCTCTGAGCTATTCACGAAACTAGAGCGAGGTGTAGAAACAGGAAGATCAAGACACAATGTTTGCGCATCTGAATCACCATTCATTTGTAAAATTGGAAAATTCAGATGCTGGGGTTCTGAGGTTTCTAGACAGGATTGCTGGGACTCGGAAACTGATGTAGTGCATCTATTGGCATCTGCTGGATCAGACAGGAGTTGAACTTTATTAACACAGGTAATTTCTGCAGAAGTGTTTGCAGAGGCAGGCAAGATTTTTCTGGTGTCTGTTTCACTGAACAAAGACTCATGAGTACTGGCTAGACTGGACTCGGAAGTCAGCAGGACCTCTGGATTCTCTGCTGAGAAATTTGTGCAGGGCAAGGTTAAGAAAGTATCAGTGGCTTCTGTTTTACTGGGAAGTAACACTGAGTTATCCATGGTACAGGGTGGAATTGCAGGAACTTCAATTTCACACAAAAAGAGCTCCGAATCACCTGCTGAATCAGCGAAAGGTGCTGAAGCAGGCGGGTCAGAACGCCATATTTGTGAATTCGGAGTCACATAAAAATCATCCAAAATCAGTTCCCACACATCAATCAAAGGAGCCACACAGTCATACCTACACACACCAGTCTCTATTAGGTTATAGGCTGACTTAATGCATGCATTCAATACCATTTCACTTTTTGCACTGTAAAATTGACAAAATGAACTTGAATCATTCTTCCATTCACAGACCAGGGCTTCCATCTCTCCCCTCTCGAATGGAGGATCCCATGCATACTTAACAGCGAAACATTTAGGCTGATCACAGTTGGCAGATATGATTGTGGCAGGCACATGTATAGGGTTAATTAGCAGGTGATTGGCAGATTCCTTATTCTTAAGAATCTCCAATACCTGTAGCAAGTGTTGAACTGTAGTGTATGCAAACTTCCCTTGGTTCACAAATGATTTGTTCAATACTCTGTAATATCTCCTCATAATCATACTCAGATAATTCTTTTAAACAAAAATCTTTATTTTCCCTAGCCAGGGAGGAAAGTTCATTAGTAGTCTCATAAGTCCATTTAACTCCCCTGATAGACAATTGCATTTCATTATCTGTTAATGGCAGAATCTCATTATAGGTCTCAGTCGCTAAGGATAACGACTCTGCAGATCGGACACGTTTCTTAGAACGTTTGCGTTTTGCCTTAGACCCTGCTGCCTTTGGTGATTTATTCAAAGCTGCAGGAAAATTATCAGGAACACTCTCTGCTTGCTGATCATTTTTGCAAACAATTGAAGGGGAAGCTGATTGGCCTGCTGCCAGGAGTTCATTTAGAGGAAAAGGCAATGGATCTATGCGCAACCAGTTATGGATCACAAACGCTAGAAATTCCAGCGGTCTCTCTTTCAAATCGGAATGATTGAGAACATCAAATGCCCACTGAAACAATTGCCCTTTAAACAAAATATAAACTAGCTGGAGTGCCCAGGTTGAAACAGGAGTCGCTTGGAGATCGGGATTGGCCAGGAACCTGGCACATTCAGAGAAAAACTCATTTTCTGTTTCAGAGTTAAGTTCTTCAAATTTCTTAAAGGAACAGGAACCATAATTAACAGTGTCATACTTTCTGGGAATCCCCCCCACAATGGGGATTGGTAATGGGGTTTTCCTAATGTAAGGCTTGGTGGTGTATAGTCCACAGTCAGCATGCAACGCATGAGCTGACGTGGAGGAGGTACACACACTAGCACAAGGAAACAGGCTATCCCTAGTATAGTGGAGGGGAGGACTGACTCCAAAAGGAGATTGTGGCGCACAGGGCCGGTGCAGATCCGACAGCCACAAACAATGCTTTTGCTATAACGTCTCAGCGCAAAGTAGCGCTGAGCGCATAAACCAGAACTGAGGAGATCAGGACAGGTAGACAGAATGAACGCTTGCTAGCTAGCCGCTACTTAGTGACAGCAAGCGTCCACAACAAGACAGACTGGAATGAGGCAGCCAAAGCGTAGCGGCGATGGCGTGCCTCACAAAGACAGGACAGGATAGTCAGGAATTAGCAGGATCAAGATAGATGAACGTAACACAGATAAATATACAAACAGTATGATTTCCTAGCGTATTACAATTACAGCTATCAATGAAACTATTTGTAACGTCTGACTAACATATGTATATATCGGCAATGAACCGATATATGACATAAGCAGGAACACTGACTTAGGACTGGAACGATACAGGGAACAGGACTCAGAAGGATTCGCTATCTCTTCGCAGAGATGAACGCAATCCACAAACGGTAACAGGACAGGATTCAGAAGGATTCGTTATCTCCTCGCAGAGATGAACGCAATCCACAAACAGGACCAGGAACAGGATAACTAGCTCAGCACGGGTGATCAACGTGCTAGAACTGACTAGCTGAACACAGGATATAAACAGTTCGTGTACGTATATATCAGCGTCACTGATGTATCAACGTAACACGAATACAAGGAAAATAATAAACGTGCTGGTATGCATATATATGGGCAATGAATCAATATATGATGCAAAACCAGCAAAGTATCTTTAGAACAAGAAACACGATCGGGGGCTGAAGCGACAGCAAGACAGGCTTAAACTGAAGCTATGAAAACCCGAGGAGTCCTGCAGGAAGCAGATCTTTATACTGAGGTCATCCAATGGGAGCAGACATGCAGATTCCCACACAGGTGAATGATAATCAGTCACAAGCTGACAGCAGGGAAAGGCAGACAAAGCTATGCAGCTTGCATGGAAAGAGATCAGAACTACCTGAGCTGCAGCACTACTACTTCCAGCAATACCTGCTGCAGCAGCGATCAAGACAATTCCTGCACTGAATTTAAAGCCTCATGACCAGTGGGGAGACTGTAGGCCCATGACTGTGAATCTCCAGATAATAACGTCTTTATAAAAGTTACTCTCTGACTTTCTGAACCTGAAGAGGCAGGTCGCAATTCAAAATAGGAAAGACACCGATTTTTAAAATTTCGGAAATCAGACCTATGCCCTGAAAACCTTTCAGGGAGAGGTATCCGGGGTTCCATAACAATAGGGGATGACACTAGTGCATTGGGAGTTCGTAAGGTGCGCACCATCTCAGACAGCTGGTCTATCAGTGTCTGCTGGGTGTTTATCGTGGAGGTTAAATTGTTAACGGCTGTTGTCAGGAGTTTGACCTGACTGCACAGTGTCTCCATAGATATTTTGGTCTGCTGTTCTGTAACGATTGGTGTCAGCAAAGCAGATGTCTGATTATTGAGTGATCTACAGTATCACTAATAATCCAGACACTATACCTGATTATGTAGTGTCCTGCAGAATCACCAATAATACAAGTATAGCAACACACAGAATGGATATTATGTATAGTGCTTAGTGCAACAGTAGTACTTGATAGCTTCAGCTATACCTCACCAGAGGAGCTGGTGGGTACTATCAGTACCGAGGCCCTCACCAGAGATCAGGGCTCTCTGGTGGGGAGGCGAAGTCAGACAGGTAGGGTCAGCAACAGACAGGTAGTGACAGTACAGAATCAGATAGCAATAGGAAGGTGGTTGTACAGGCAAAGTCGGCAACAGGATCAGATGGGTAGAAGTAAGTAAACAAGAGAGAGGTCAGAGGCAAGCCCGAGTCATACACAGATATCAATACAGAGTAATAACAATAATTCCTATCTTGTGTGAAATCCCCGGTTTCCTCCCGGATCAAAGCACACCGGATCTATCTAAGGTCTGAGCGCTAACACGTATGTATTTGCAACAGCAGACAGTTTGTAAGTGAAGCCGATAGGCTTAAGAAGCAGAGGAGACCCAATTGGCACGCCCACTCCTCTGAGCCAATGAGGAGCGGCGAAGGTCTCCTCTGACGTCAGGCGACCAGCTGGTCAGCTGACGCGCCTCCTCCCCGCATAAAGGTCCTGCCTGTGCGCGCGCGCACGCGACAATGCAACCCTATGTGCGTCTGACAAACCCGTCCTCGGCGTGCTAGACGCCAGAGGCACGGGTGACATGCTGGACAGAGGAATGGAGGCAGCTGTGGACCCGCCAGACTGCCCGCAGCTGCCTCCTCCACATATATTACAATAACATGTTCATATCCCAATTACTAAAACGTTCTTTACTGAACTTAACTCGCTAGTAACCACCTTTTGTATGGGGTAAAGGTAGGCATAGAGTTAGACTTCAATCTTTGCAAGCTCCTAAACAATCTGCTGGTCTAGCACTCTCTAACTTTTATCTGTATTATTTAGCTGAACAGCTTAGGTATTTAACCATCTGGATACATGATCATTTGGAACGCCCTATCTCAGAGCAGATTTTAGCTAAATTTGTTAGAGGAGATAATAATCTTTTGTCATTTTTGGAAACCCCCAAAACTCAGTTAATTCGTAATGGCACTTCAATTCATAGATTGGCCGTTAAGGTCTGGGGGGAAGCTAAGCAAATTTTTGGGGTGAATACTCCATTGGAGATTACCCCCTTGTGGTTTAATTACAAATATTCACAACTGGCCTCATTTCATGGTGCTCTAGAATGGCAACGGTTAGGTATCACTATGTTCAGCCATCTTGTAGCTCAGGGTACTTTTAAGTCTTTTGACCAATTTAAGCTGTCGCATAGCCTTACTAACTAATCAGTTCTATAAGTATTTGCAGTTAAGACATTGCTGGCAAGCCCAATTTGGCAATCTTCAAATGACATTTTCTGACTTCCCGATAATTGGAGTACTTCATACGCAAGGTATGGGTGGATTGGTATCTATGATGTATACTTCCCTTATCATGGTACTGGCTGATCAGGACACAGACCTTCTAAAATCTAAGTGGTCTAAACTCATAACAGATATGGATGATGAAGAGTGGGAGGATGCTCTTGAGTCACCTGTCTATGCCTCAATCTCAGCTAATAGTAAATTAATTAAATTCTACCTCATTAGGCAGGCATACCTTACACCACTTAGATTATCAAAGCTAACTACTCTCCAGCTTGTCCCAAATGTCCGGCTCCATCAGCTGATTTTTGGCACATGCTGTGGGAGTGTCCCCCGATATAATCCTTTTGGTCACAAGTTATTCAATTATTGGCTGAAGTGTTAGAAAAAAAAATAGACTTATGCCCTAAACTCTGTTTATTAGGTATGATTCCAGAACACCAGTACAGCAAATTTGAACGTACTATGCTATGTGAATATATGCACACAGATCTATTAGAATATGTTGGATTACTACGCGAGTTCCATCAATATCTGATTGGGTTATGCAGGTTAATAATGTTTTGCCGTATAATAAATTGGTATACCAACATAGGAATTGTCCTGGTAAATATACTAAAGTGTGGGGTAAATGGACTCTATCACCATCCTATCAGTTGTATTATAAGTGTCTTCTAATAATGCTGCACTCTAATTTTTCACCTGTATGTGATGTATTCTGATAGCCTTGTTGTGATTGTGTTACATTATGCCCTGTGGACATATGTTACTGGATGTATTATGCTGGCTTAATCTGCAATTTATTACCTGATCTCAACTAATAGCTGTTAATATGAACAATGCCTTATACCACCTTTTGTATTCTTATATTGATGATAATATTGTTCTGTTATATAATATTTGCAGATCTTTCAATAAAACTGGGTTGAAAAAAAAATAGTCTCCCAGACTGATGTGAATGCAGCAGAATCAGCCTGCAGTTCAAAAAAGCCAGCAAGAGCTACTGGAAACTGCTCAGATTCCTGGATTTTGAAAATCCAAAAGGGGTTGAGTCTCCACATGATGGAGTGAAGTTGGAAGGACCAGTTATACTGAGCAACATAGGGGGGCGTGGCCTGGATGGCTGACTGAGAGGTCGCATCGTGTGAACCTCCGCTGCCCTAATTCTGCAAAATACCAGATTACAGACAGAAAACTGACATTACATGGATTTTATTTTATTGCTAGTTGGGATAACACTTGGGGCACATCCTGGCTGAGTGGTGTGATCCTCCGCCGCCGGAGCTTGAAGAAACCGGCTCTTTTCCGACTGGCTGGGAAGACACGCCAGGCCCGAGCAGAGACTGTCTGACCCAATGCGACCCTCTCCACACGGCTTACCGATGTCGCAACGAAATAAAACAAACAAGGAGAAGGGGGAGAGGAATAAATCTCCAGATAAACCCCCTGCTACTCTGAGTTCCGGTAAAGGAAAGAACAAACAAGACAAAGTCAACAAAGAAGTTACCCTGGAACCAGAGAATGAGAATGAGGAGCAAGAAGTTATCCTGCCATATGCAGAAGCCCTGATGGACGCTAACAAGACCTGTCAAACGTCCCTAACAGCTAAAATTGACCATCTGGAGTCTGGCATGAGCTTCCTCCGCCAAGATATGTCGACTATCTGGGATAGAATGAAAGAGGTAGATAGGACATCCGATACTGAAGACAGAGTGCAGGAACATCAGATCGCCATCCCAGATACCCAAGGCAGGGTGAAGGCGTTAGAAGAGAGATCTAAAGATGCCGAAAATAGAAATTGGAGAAACAATATCCAGCTCCTAGGGCTCCCGGAGGAACGCGAGGGAACAGAAGTTTCTGCCTTCACAGAGACACTTCTCCGCCAACTTCTCCCGGCTGAAACATTCTCGCCATTCTTTCTAACAGAAATGCCGGGCAAAAGAGGCCCTGTCAGGGTGCCGCCACGTGTACTGATCTTCCGACTCCTAAACTATCAGGACAGGGACACAATTCTGAGGGCTGCCAGACAAGCAGGGGAGCTCAAGTTTGAGAATGCACACATTATGCTGTTCCCGGATTACACAACCCACACACAGAAATTGCGTCAATCCTTTGTACAGGTTAAGAAAAAGCTCCGGGACCGCAAAATAGAATACGCCATGCTCTTCCCGGCAAAGCTGAGAATTCAGCACGATGGCTCGACACCCTTCTTTGAAACTCCTGGAGAAGCAACGACCTGGTTGGAAGCCCTGCCTCGACCACCACGGTAATACTACCTTCTTTTTCTGAGGAACTGTAAGTACTGTCCTGTGCCTATATCCTACATATGCCTTTGATGATCCCTTTTATTGCTAATTCTATGGATTCTTAGCACCAATGACACTATGGGCCTGCTGCCCCTTGGGAGACCGCCATGCAGAGATACTCCATATGCCTTCTCTATATAACCACTTTGATGTTAGTCCGGTCTACAGAACATAGACAACACTTTATTCACTCTCACCCCTTTTTAAACAATGTGTTGTGGGCAATTATTATTATAATTAATAGATGTGAACATGTACTCTATATCAAATATTCCATACGAGACTACTACCTATAAATGGCGCTAAGAGATGTTCAAGGGGAGGAGCTTGTGCCCTCTTTGGCGCTCAAACTTTGTCAGAGACTGTACCTCCTGATAGCCATGTATACATTTACTGAGCGACATGGAGAATTACTAGCTGCTACCTCCCTCATAATCTTTTCCCAAGAGTGACTGTATGAGGGGTTTCTTGTAGTGTTTGACATCCTGTCACAGAGGAATTAATATCCAGACCAGTATACATCTGATCACGGAATCACCATGCCTGCATCCTTACGCAGCACAATGTTTCTAATATGCCCTCAATGTCCTATATGTGCCTTTAATCTGTATACTACTCTGGGGGTTGCCATGCCTCAATGAGCACTGTTAATCTAGGTCCTTTAGTTTGACTAGCAATGCTGTCTTGTATACATATATAATGCAGTATCCTACTGCTTGGTTCCACGCTGGACTTGTGTGGTTCCTAATTGCGGCATATAGCTTTCTGTCCTCCCCTCTCCTGTTTGAGAGACTTAACTATTAACAAAACTGTGTTTTATATTTATTCTGGACAATCTGCTTAGATACTGTGATGATATCGAATAAGCCTATTGAAGAGCCGTGCTAGCGTGTTCTGGTGCTTGTAAGGCATGGGAAACCCCATAAATCGACATCACTATTATTGTTTTTGACCTGGGTGGTGGGATTGAGTGGGGCTGATTATACTCTGATTCTGCATTTTAAGATCCCCATAATTGTTCTGGCTCCACTTGATCACATCGCCCTGCTGATCATATCGGGGGGAGGTGGGGCATGATGTCGCTGGCTGGACTTGATGTGGGGAGACGGGTGTGGCCAGGCAAAGCTGAGCTTGTTTTGTCCTTTCTTGTAACCTCTTTTACTGCTCTGGTTCTGCTCAGTCGCATCCTCTCTTTAACACAAGAATAAATTATAATGGTGCGGAATCTGTGCTGTGGGGGGGGGGGGGGTGACGTTTCTGGGCGGTGGGATGGAGCAGGGCTGATTATACCCCAGAGTTCTTGAACTCCCCGTCACTGCTAGGGCTCTGCTTGATCTCATCGTCCCTTGGGTCACTTGCCAGGAGGGGAGGGGGGCTGGGGGCAGGCTGGGCGGCGGGATCGGGCGGAGCTGGTATACACCCCGGTCCTATATGTTCCCCGTCACTGCTCCGGTCCGGCCAGGTTGTGCCGCCCTGCCTGGCCTCCTCGACCCTCTCTTTCTCTTCTTCTCCGGTCCCTCCATCCTTCCTTGCTCCTATTCTTCTTCTCCCCTTTGCTGCTTCTGCGCTATCTCCTGAACTGGAATCTGTTACAGGTGCCTGCTTTGGTCTCTCCTCACTCTGAGCATGTGATGCTTCTCCACTATACTTGATCCTTCTGATATATGTGTGGCCCCTCTAGGCCTATTCGTAACAATGCATGTGTGATTTCCTGCTGGACACTCCCCTGATGGGGACAGCTGGTTTGATAATGGCAATAGAATCCATACAAAGGAATTATAAGGGTATTGCTATGGGGTTAAAGGGTACAACTCTGCCTGCTAAGAGAAACACTCTGATGTTTTGTCTGCTTTGCCCAGTAGATGCCACCAAAGAGTATGGAACGTACTGAAATACGGCCTCTTAATATGCTGCATCGTGTGTATATATACAGGTCCTTCTAAAAAAATTAGCATATTGTGATAAAGTTCATTATTTTCTGTAATGTACTGATAAACATTAGACTTTCATATATTTTAGATTCATTACACAAAACTGAAGTAGTTCAAGCCTTTTATTGTTTTAATATTGATGATTTTGGCATGCAGCTCATGAAAACCCAAAATTCCTATCTCAGAAAATTAGCATATCATGAAAAGGTTCTCTAAACGAGCTATTCAGCTAATCATCTGAATCAACTAATTAACTCTAAACACCTGCAAAAGATTCCTGAGGCTTTTAAAAACTCCCAGCCTGGTTCATTACTCAAAACCGCAATCATGGGTAAGACTGCTGACCTGACTGCTGTCCAGAAGGCCATCATTGACACCCTCAAGCAAGAGGGTAAGACACAGAAAGAAATTTCAGAATTAATAGGCTGTTCCCAGATTGCTGTATCAAGGCACCTCAGTGGGAAGTCTGTGGTAAAGGAAAAAGTGTGGCAGAAAACGCTGCACAACGAGAAGAGGTGACCGGACCCTGAGGAAGATTGTGGAAAGGGACCGATTCCAGACCTTGGGAGACCTGCGGAATCAGTGGACTGAGTCTGGAGTAGAAACATCCAGAGCCACCGTGTACAGGAGTGTGCAGGAAATGGGCTACAGGTGCCGCATTCCCCAGGTGAAGCCACTTTTGAACCAGAAACAGCGGCAGAAGCGCCTGACCTGGGCTACAGAGAAGCAGCACTGGTGTTGGTCCACTGTGTTTTATCAAGGGCAGGGTCAATGCAGCTAGCTATCAGGAGATTTTAGAGCACTTCATGCTTCCATCTGCTGAAAAGCTTTGTGGAGATGAAGATTTCATTTTTCAGCACGACCTGGCACCTGCTCGCAGTGCCAAAACCACTGGTAAATGGTTTACTGACCATGGTATTACTGTGCTCAATTGGCCTGCCAACTCTCCTGACCTGAACCCCATAAGGAATCTGTGGGATATTGTGAAGAGAAAGTTGAGAGACGCAAGACCCAACACTCTGGATGAGCTTAAGGCCGCTATCGAAGCAACCTGGGCCTCCATAACACCTGAGCAGTGCCACAGGCTGATTGCCTCCATGCCACGCCGCATTGAAGCAGTCATTTCTGCAAAAGGATTCCCGACCAAGTATTGAGTGCATAACTGAACATAATTATTTGAAGGTTGACTTTTTTTGTTTTAAAAACACTTTTCTTTTATTGGTCGGATGAAATATGCTTATTTTTTGAGATAGGAATTTTGGGTTTTCATGAGTTGTATGCCAAAATCATCAATATTAAAACAATAAAAGGCTTGAACTACTTCAGTTGTGAGTAATGAATCTAAAATATATGAAAGTCTAATGTTTATCAGTACATTACAGAAAATAATGAACTTTATCCCAATATGCTAATTTTTTGAGAAGGACCTGTATATATATGTATTACACATTATTATACTTTGAAATCAAGAACAATGATACCACCATGTCTGCTATCTGTGTCTTCCATTCTGTATGAATAATATGGTTACTTTTTTGGCTGCTATGGAAATAGAGTTCTCATCCCTAGTTCTTGTCGGAGTCTACATCCCACCTGATGCCAGCACCAAGGACGCTCTACGAACACTCAGCTACAGCATCTCACGGTGGGAGACCGCACATCCAGAGTCACTCTTCATCATCCTGGGCGACTTCAACAACGCAAATCTGCATCAGGAGATGCCCCGCTATAAGCAGCACATCACCTGCCCCACCAGGCACAAGAACACCCTGGACCACTGCTACACGGTCCACAAAAATGCATACAAGGCCAGCCAGGGTGCCCCCTTGGGGAATTCTGATCACAACCTAATCCATCTGATCCCCACCTACAAGAGGCTTCTTGAGATTGCTAAACCCACTGTCAAGTCTGTCAAGAAGTGGACAGAAGAAGCCAAGCTGGAGCTGCAGGCATGCTTCGACTGCACCGACTAGTCATCCCTGGAGGCACCCACCCTTGACGAATGGTCGGAGGCCTCCTACATAAGCTTCTGCGAAGATATGTGCATCCCTTCCAAGACCTTCAAGGCCTTCCCCAATAACAAGCCTTGGTTCAACAACAAACTGCGACAACTTCGCAAGCGCAAGGAGCAAGCGCACAAGTCTGGTACCCCAGAAGAGTACAAAGAGGCCAGGTATGACCTGAAATGGGAACTACGAGCTGCGAAGAGAGCCTATTCCGATAAGCTAGGACAACGCCTTCAGTCCAACAACTCGAGGGAGGTGTGGCAAGGTCTCAGGGCGGTCACTAACTTCAAACCCTCTCCTCAACGAGTGACACCGAGCACTAAACTGGCCGAGGAACTCAACGAGTTCTACTGCAGGTTCGAGAAACAGCTCCAGCAGCCCGGGGCTCCAGGGTCGACGATGAGAATGGCACCCGCCGCAATGAGAGATCGTGATATCGCTGCACCGGTTGTAGTCCAGGAAGCAGAAGTTCTTAGGCTGCTTCGCAAGCTCAACCCCAGGGAGGCCTCAGGCCCGGATGGTGTGTCATCAAATTGCCTCAGGACTTGTGCAGATCAATTGGCCCCGGTGCTCACCACTCTGTTCAGTAAGTCACTTGCGGAAGGCACTGTCCCCTCCTGTCTCAAGAGGTCCACAATCGTATCAGTCCCCAAAAAATTGGGCAGTACAGACCTCAACAACTTCAGACCCGTGGCTCTAACACCTACCGTCATGAAGGTTCTAGAACGGCTTGTCCTGGCTCACCTCAAACGCACTACTGATGCACTGCTTGACCCACTCCAATTCGCATACAGGGCCAACAGGTCCATAGAGGATGCCATAAATGTCAGCCTGGCGTACATTATGGAGCATCTCGACAGGCCTGGCTCCTATGCCAGGATCCTATTCCTGGACTTCAGCTCGGCCTTCAACACGATCTGCCCAGACACCCTGGTCGATAACCTGGCGCAGCTTGGCATCGACCCCTCACTTCGCACATGGCTCAGGAGCTTCCTCACAGGCAGAACGCAACAGGTTAAGCTGGATAACTGCTCCTCGGGCGTGAGAACTACCAACACAGGGGCACCTCAAGGGTGTGTACTGTCCCCGCTCCTGTTCTCCATGTACACCAACAACTGCACCTCCGCCTCGGACTCCATCAAGGTTATCAAGTTTGCAGATGACACAACAATCATCGGTCTCATTGGCGTTAACGGAGAGGGAGACTACCGCAGTGAGATAGAGAGAATCTGCAACTGGTGCAAGAACAACAACCTTATCCTGAATGCCGCAAAGACTGTTGAACTGACTGTTGACTTCAGGAGGAACCCTCCCACTCTCCCACCAGTCTACATAGGTGACACCGAAGTCTCCAGAGTAGCATCAGTCCGGTTCCTTGGCACAACCCTATCCACCGACCTAAGATGGGGGCAGAACACCACCAAAATTCAGAAGAAGGCACAACAAAGGCTATTTTTCCTGTGCCAACTTAAAAAATTTGGAATGCCTCGGGAGCTGCTGACCAGTTTCTACACCGCCACCATGGAGTCTGTACTTTGCTCTTCAATAATCGTCTGGTATGTCGGCGCAACAGCCAGCGACAGACATAGACTGCAAAGAGTCATTAGTGAGGCAGAGAGGATCATTGGACTGCCCCTACCACCTCTGGATCTCCTCCACATGGCTAGGATGAGGAAGAGGGCCACCAAGATCTCCTGCGACCCCTCCCACCCTGGCAGCCGCTTCTTTGAGCCTCTCCCATCCGGCCGGCGCTTCCGAACCATCCAATCCAAGACTACCAGGCGCAGGAACTCCTTCTTCCCCCAGGCTGTTCTACTGCTCAACAACACTGACGCCTGACTATTCCCTCCTAGCCTGCAATCAGCATGCATGTCTGCATCCAACTCCCACTAGCACAATGATCCATGATGTCATCGTATCTGTTAAGGGTGCTTGGACTCCGTCAAGGTTATCTACTAACGCAGCAGCATATAAAAATGGTAGAAATTGCAGACGTAAAATGTAAAATGTACTGTTAATCCTTTTAGTTTAGTCAAGGTACTCGTATCTGTACCTGTAGCCATATATGTAAGATAGACAACTGTTGTCGTGTATTTTGCCTTTGCCATGTATACCACAAGCAATTCCGAGTACGGTACCCCCGCACTTGGCGAATAAATCCATTTTGTATCTTGTATCTTGTATCTTGTATCATAATCTCATATGTGAAGTGTATATATATTTGACAAACATTGGCTATTGAAGTACAATATAGTATTAATGGTATGTGAAGAAGGGAGAAGGTAGGGGACAGTTCTGACCATGTTAATGTTCATGTTCATTCTTTTTAATTGCTAATGTTGGTAAATTAAAGTATATGTCTTCAACTTGGTTTAATGTAATTGGGTAGCGGAGCTAACGCCTGAGAACTAGCTACCCCTATAAGTGCAATCTAGTTTAGTTACACAGACTTGTACTGATATTTGGGAGTTCAGGATATAAATATTCCTTGTTGGGACATAGGGTGTGGGTATATGAACAGACGATACTGTATAAGATTGGGGGGGGGGGGCTTCTCTTGTGGTCTCCATCTGCATGCTACACCGACATAGGAGGTATAGTCAATCATTTTTCTACAATTATTTGATTATGGCTGCTAATACCGATTGTAAGATTCTGTCATGAAATATAAGGGGCCTGAATGACAAATTTAAACAAGCGCTGGTGTTCAATTATATAAAACAGCAACACCCAGATATATGCATACTACAAGAAACTATCTTACTGGAAGTAAGGTCTTGGCCATGAAAAAAACGTGGGTGGGTAGCTGTTACCATGCTTTTTATTCCTCATTCGCAAGGGGAGTGAGTATCCTTGTTCGCAGGTCACTTCCATTCCAGCTCCTCAATCTTTAACTCGATCCCCGGTGGAGATATGTTGCAATGCATGCTCTACTCCATATGCAAGACATACTGATCATAGGTATCTATCTACCTCCTCCTGCCTCAACCGAATTACTCACTGAATTAATATCTACTACAACTGAATGGGCTCCGAGTAAAACACTAATCATGGGGGATTTTAATATGGTCCTACGTCCAGAGGACACTCAAAAGCCAAACTTAAGGGAACCTAAACATTTATTGCATTGGGTTAATAGCATTGGTTTTACTGACGTTTGGGAGTGGAAGCACCCGCGTGTTCCTGGCTATACCTATCATTCTTCTACCTATAAAACAATGTCACGAATTGACCTGGTGTTAGCATCCAACTCTTCCCTTCCAGTAAAACAAGCATTGTAATACCCATCACTGCATATACCTACTACCTGTTGTTCACTTCAGTGCACCCACCTACCTATGTGAGCGCACATAGTGTCACTGTGCTTGTCTGGTACCTGTCTGTGTGTGACAGGTGCACATTGTAATACCCACCACTGCATATACCTACCTGTTGTTCACTTCAGTGCACCCACCTACCTACGTGAGCTCACACAGTGTCACTGTGCCTGCTCGGTACCTGTGTGTGTGTGACAGGTGCACATTTGTAATACCCATCATTGCATATACCTACCTGGTGTGTTCAGTGCACCCACCTACCTACGTGAGTGCACGCAGTGTGATATACCACTCCGTGCATACCTGTTAACTGCACCTGTGTGACTGCACATTGTATTAGTCAAGTCAGTGCATACTTTTCACTTGATCCCCCCCCCCCCCAATATGGACAAAACCATCAAAACAGGTAGAGGCAGAGGTAGAGGCAGACCCAGAGGAAAGCCACCCAGCAGGTCTGTGCGAGGTCATGCTGATGTGATTTTGTGCGGCCCTGGACCAAAGTACAGTGCTCAGAAGAAGGCATGTCCCATCAACTCCCAAGATTTGAGGACATGGTTGACTATTTAACACAGAACATCTCATCTTCTGCAGCCACCAGCGGTACTACAAGCACCACATCGGCTGCATTAGACACTTCGCAGGAGTTATTTGGTGGTGAAATCACTGATGCACAGCCATTATTGTTACAACCAGATGTAGGCGCTAAGCAAGTTACACTACCTCATATGTCTGAGTTAGGCGACACTATGGACGTAACGTGTGTGGAGGAGGATGATGAAGTACCTGCTGTTGGTGCGGTTTTGGAGGTGTCTGAGGCAAACGAAGCTGGGCAGGATGATTATGATGATGATGATACGGATCCCATGTATGTTCCCAACAGAGGAGATAAACAGGGGGACAGTTCAGAGGGGGAGTCAGAGAGGAGTAAGAGGAGATGAGTTCTTGAAAGAAGCAGGGGGGCTCGTCGTCAGAAACAGCTGGTGGCAGTGTCCGGTGCCATGTATCGCCACCTATGTACAGCCACCCAACATGCCCTTCAACGTCAGCTGCTGATGCCACCATAGTGACATCACCCCAGGGGGACTCATTTTTTTTTTAATTTAATGTGTCTGCCTCAGATCCGAGCAATGCCATCTGTTCTCTCTGCTTCCAAAAAATGAGCCGTGGAAAGGCCAAAACCCATGTAGGGACAAGTGCCTTACGAAGGCGCATGCAGAAAAGGCACAAACTGCAATGGGAAGAGCACCTGAGCAAAATCAGTACACAAAAGAAAAGCCACCCTCCTTCTCCTCTTCCTCCTTAAGGTGCATCATCTTTAGCCGCTTTATCCCTTGCACCTTCACAGCCACCCTCCTCCACTCCGCCTCTGACCTTGACCTGCTCCTCTGCTCACAGCAGCCAGGTGTCTGGTCTGTGAAGGAAATCTTTGAGCGGAAGAAGCCAATTTCTGCCAGTCACCCCCTTGCCCGGCGTCTGACAGCTGGCTGTTAGCTCGCCAGCTTATACCATACCAGCTGGTGGACTCTAAGGCCTTCCGTAAATTTGTGGCCATTGGGACACCACAGTGGAAGATGCCAGGCTGCAATTATTTCTCTAAAAAGGCGATACCCAAACTGTACCGTGAAGTTGAGAGGCAAGTGGTGTCATCTCTGGCACACAGCGTTGGGTCAAGGGCCAATGTATGTGAGCTGGCTTTTGACATCTTACAATTCCCTAAGTAAGCTAATTTTTCTCTTGGGTATATCACAATGGTACATGCTAGGCTGGCTTCAGCATGTAGCATTGTAGTGTGTAGTGTTGGTGGTATAATGGTGAGGATAGCTGCCTTCCAAGCAGTAGGCCTGGGTTCGATTCCTTGCCAAAGTATGTCAGCTGGCTTTTGACATCCTACAATTCCCTAAGTAAGCACATTTTTCTCTTGGGTTTATCACAATGGTACATGCTAGGCTGGCTTCAGCATGTAGCATTGTAGTGTGTAGTGTTGGTGGTATAATGGTGAGGATAGCTGCCTTCCAAGCAGTAGGCCTGGGTTCGATTCTTGGCCAATGTATGTGAGCTGGTTTTGACATCCTACAATTCCCTGGAAGACAAGACAAGACAGGAGGGGAAGGGAGGAGGGGAGGAAAGTCTGGGTGGAATTTGTAAGTCTGTAGAGCAGAAATTCGTATTTTTAGGCAGAAATCCATTTGTTGGCAGAAAAATTTGCGGAAATTCACATTTTTCCTTGGAAATTCTGCCATAGCGCTATAGCAATTCCGCTCCGTCGGGACGGTACGGAATCACCAAATTCTGGCCGGAATCGCGGAAATCTTAATCAGTGGTGCTCAGCAGAGCTCAAATATTCGAGTAGCTCGAATATTCGAGCTCTTTTCCAGCTATTCGAGCTCGGTATTCGAGCTCCGAATAGCTGTAGCTATTCGAATGGGCTATTCGCGTACACTCGAATAGCCCATTCACTATTCGAGCTATTCGAGCAAACGGCGCTATTCGAGCTCGGTACCGAGCTCGAATAGCGTCATAGCCCAGATTGATGTCCTTAGAGCCAATCAGAGGGCTCCCAGGCCCTCTGACGGCAGCCAATCACAGAGGGGGACCCTGGCCAGCCCCTACCCTATAAATAGCGGCCGCCATGTTACGTTTCTCCGTCCTTGCCTGAGACTTGCATAGAGAGAGAGAGTTGCTCCTTTGTGCTTTGGCTTAGCAAGAGCTTTATTGTGGTCATTTACCTAGCGTTTTTGCTCACATACACCTCCTATACACACCTATATTGTTGTTAGTTAGTTAGACATTGTATTTTAGTTAGTAGCTTTTGTGTTACATAGAGACAGGCCAGCTGCTGCAGGCTTACAGCTTTAGGCCTCAGGGCCTGCCTGTGTGGGCAGCTGTCCTCCTGTTCTCTGTTTATTTCTCTCTATTCTATACCAGTATTTCTGCTGTCCTTTACTACTGATTGTATTAGTATTGTAGTTATATACTGTAACTGTACTAGGACACTCACTGTCACTGTTCATAGGCTACTAGCTGCTCCTGCGTGTGTGCACTCACTGTCTGTGTACACACTACACACACTCTATTTCCAAGTTCTGATAACTGATTGATTATTGTAATTGAATATTGTAATTAGTTAGTTGTACTCACTGTTACTACTTACTGTACTAGGAGTCTAGGACACTCAGTCACTGTTCATAGGCTACTAGCTCCTGCGTGTGTGCACTCACTGTCTGTGTACACACTACACACACTCTATTTCCTTCTGATAACTGATTGATTATTGTAATTAGTTAGTTGTACTTACTGTTACTACTTACTGTACTAGGAGTCTAGGACACTCAGTCACTGTTCATAGGCTACTAGCTCCTGCGTGTGTGCACTCACTGTCTGTGTACACACTACACACACTCTATTTCCAAGTTCTGATAACTGATTGATTATTGTAATTAGTTAGTTGTACTTACTGTTACTACTTACTGTACTAGGAGTCTAGGACACTCAGTCACTGTTCATAGGCTACTAGCTCCTGCGTGTGTGCACTCACTGTCTGTGTACACACTACACACACTCTATTTCCTTCTGATAACTGATTGATTATTGTAATTAGTTAGTTGTACTTACTGACTGTTACTACTTACTTACTTACTGTACTAGGGACACTCACTCAGTCACTGTTCATAGGCTAGCTCCTGCGCGTGTTTGCGCGTGCGTGCACTCACTGTCTGTAGTGTACACACACTAAATTTACTTGTGATTACTACTGATTATTGTAACTGCTAGTTGTACTTCCTGACTGTTACTACTTACTTACTGTACTAGGGACACTCACTCAGTCACCTCACCCACCAACCCACTCCATTAAAGTACCCCACTTTTCACCCGCCCTTTTAAAAAACTTTTGTCTATACGCCCAAAACATCGAAGATGTCTGGAAGTGGCAGCCAGCGCGGTTTGGGCAAGGGGAAGGGCAGCAAGGGAATCAGGAGGAGAGGGAGCAGCATTGTGGCAAGCCGCGGGCGCGGGCGCGCCACCATGCACAGTTCCGCAGCAGCAGCAGCAGCGTCAGTGGCTAACATTCCTCCCATAGCCACTGGCCGTGGACGCCTTGGGCGCCGCCCAGCAGGAGCATCTGCAACTCACGCTGCAGAGACACAGCAGCAGCAGCGTGTAGCACCTGCTCCGATTTTCCTCCAGCCGGGTCGGAAACGTCCCATTGAGGAAAAGCATGCAGACACTGTGGTGCAACTCATGACGGAGGATGAGCAGCCCGCCATCAGCTCTGCATCTGAGGCCTCCACCCTCACCACCACCACCACCACCCCTGTTCGCAGCAGCCGCCCAGCAGGGTCTGGGGAGGAGGCCAGTTCACCGTCACTCGCCAACCTGTCATTCAGCAGTCTTTTGACCCCAGGCATCATGAGTAAATTGTCTGCTGTTGTTGGCGATCTTGAGGAGGAGATGCTGATGGGCACTTTGGGGGATGAGGGATTGGACAGCAAGACTGTGGCGACAGTCAAGCAGCCCATCCATGCATCAGGAGAGGAGTTTGGGGGGTCCTTATCCCAGCAGGACATGTTTCAGGAGGGGGAGGATGTTGATGACCCGGTGACAGACAGAGACTGGGTGCCACCACCTCCAGGGGATGTCGTCCTCAGCAGCTCTGAGGAGGAGGAGGAGGATGCTCTTGTGGGCCTTGCAAGGAGGCGCATCATTGCAAGCATTGGCAGCAGCAGTAGGCAGGTCCCACAGCCTGCTGGTGTCTCAGGCTCAGCAGCAGCAGCAGCAGCATCTGCCAGTACCACCACCAGCCGCACCCAAGCCCCCCAAGCCCCACCCCCAACCACCACAGGGAGACAGGCAGCAGCGCTTCCATGCCGTAGGGGGATGTTTCTGTCACCAATCTGGCGCTTTTTCACCATGCCCACAGTGTACAGCAAGTACGCCACTTGCAACCACTGTCAGCGGAAGTTGAGCAGAGGTGCAGACCCCTTAAAGTTCTGCACCAGCTCGCTCATCAACCACCTTGCTGCGAAACATTTCCACCAGCATCAGGAGTTCCAGAGGCTGAAGGCATCTGGTGCTGGCAGTGGCACCACACCCATCACTGCACAGCCTTCAGCAGCAGCAGCAACAGCAGCCACCCGCCCTCCTGCTCCTCCAGCAGCACCAGCAGGAGTGCGGAAACGCACTGCTCCTCCCCCCTCTGCAACTCCTGCCGCCGACACTGAGGCCTGTTCTGGCAGCCAGTCCTCAGTGGCCTCCTCCGCTGTGTCTGCTGATTCCCGTGCCAGCAAAAGGCCACGCCAGAGCCTTTTGAGCGAGTCCTTCCAGGGGGTGGTTAGGGCTCTGCCTCCCAGCAGCCGTCGCGTGCGGCAGCTGAACGGCTTGCTGGCACGGGCCATGTGCTCCCAACTCCTGCCGTACACGCTCGTGCAGGAGGGGAGCGACATTCGTGCGCTGCTTGCTTGCGCAGCCCCAGACTGGCAGCTCCCCAGCAGACACTTTTTCTCCCGCAAGGCCATTCCTGCACTGCACCGCTTTGTGATGGCCAATGTGGAGCGAGGGCTGGAGCACGCGGTTGGTGAAAGGGTCCACGTCACCATGGACTCCTGGAGCAGCCGCTTCGGGACAGGCCGCTACCTGTCCTTCACTGTCCACTGGGTCAGCTTGGTGGAAGGGGGTGAGGATGGGAGAGCAGCAGCGGGCACAGCAGCAGCAGCAACACAGTGGGTGGTGCCACCCCGCAGGGTCAGGGGAACTGCAGCAGGTTCCTCCGATCCTCTGCCATCCTCCGGCACACCTGGCCAAACCCCCCGCCTCAGCAGGAGCGTGAAGGCCCGCCACTGCCAAGCGCTGCTGCACTTGGTCAGCCTTGGGAAGACCAAGCTGACGGCAACCCATGTGTTGGCCAAACTCCAGGAGCAGGAGAGGATTTGGCTGACCCCCAGAGGCCTCAGAGTCGGAGAGGTGGTGGCCGACAATGGGGCCAATCTGGTTGCCGCAATAGACAGGGGAAACCTGACCCACATCCCTTGTCTTGCCCACGTGCTGAACCTGGTAGTGCAGAAGTTCTTGCGCACCTACCAGGGGATGGGCGAACTGCTGGAAACGGCAAGGAACGTTGTGCGTCACTTCCGGCGCTCGGCTGCAGCCTGTGCGAGCCTGGAAGACGTGCAAAAGGAGCTGGATCTGCCACGCCATCGGCTGATCCTTGACGTTCCGACTCGCTGGAACTCCACCCTGGCGATGTTGGAGCGTCTGGTTGAACAGAAGCGCGCTGTCAAACAGTACCTTGCCCTGGCCACTGTTTCCGCCGCTCAGAGAAGGGACAAGACCAGCAACATCCCGTCCATCGTCCCCGATGATGACTGGAGGCACATGCAGCAGGTGTGCTTAGTGCTGGCTCCCTTTCTGCAGGCCACTAACATGGTGAGCAGGGACCATGCTATGGTCTGCGAGTGGGTGCCCCTGGTTTGTCTGCTGAACAGGGCCCTCGATGCTTTGCTGGAACAGGGAGCGGCAGCCTTGGACCAGCAGGAGCGGCAAGCAGCTGCACAGTCCACCTCTGAGGGGGAGGAGGAGGAGGACTTGGTGGAGGTCCCTGACCTTGCTGCTGATGAGGGGGAGCAGCACAGTGCAGCTGAGTTGGTGCGGGGGTGGAGAGAGGATGAGGCTGACGAGGCAGAGGAGGAGGATGAGGACAGCAGCACTGCCGTCGATGTGCCAGCAGACGTGGCCCGCCTCTTCCCAATGGCAGCGCACATGCTGACGTGCCTGCGCAGAGACCCCAGGGTGATCCAGATGAAGCAGAGGGAGGACATCTGGATCAGCATGATGTTGGACCCACGCCTCAAGGGGAAGTTGAGCCAGTTCCTGCCGCCTGCAGGAGGAGACCCAGCGCAACAAATAAGGAGCTTGCAGCAGGCCCTTGTTGAGCGCTTGGAGGAAGCCTTCCCCCAGCCTTCCACCCCCACTGTCCAGCAGCCAGCACAGAGGCAGCAGCAGGTGCCTGCATCCAGCAGCAAGCGCCCCACAGACCTGCTGTCTCTCAGCCACGAGCTCTACAGGACTGTAGAGGCTCCGGCAGCAGTGACTAGAGAGGAGGTGCATGCAGCAGCATCCTCCACCGGTCACAGCCAGCGCCTGACCCGCATGGTGGCTGACTACATGGGGTCCTACAGCGGGCTTGACAGCAATGCCCCTGTTGATCCCATGGAGTATTGGGTCAAGCGCCTGGAGATCTGGAGCGAGCTGGCGCAGTACGCCCTGGAAGTGCTGTCCTGCCCCCCTTCCAGCGTGCTGTCCGAGCGCTGCTTCAGTGCAGCTGGTGGTGTGGTCACCGAGAAACGCTCACGTCTGTCTCACAAGTCTGTGGACAGACTGACGTTTCTCAAGATGAACCAGGCGTGGGTGGAAGGCGAGTTCCTGGCCCCTGTTGTCGGCGAGAGGGGGACATGAACTGGCTAAGAACCATCGTTAATGTGCCTTACCACCCTTTACCACCTCCTGGCTCCTGCTCACTAAGCCAGCCTGGTTCACTTTGACTATTAAGTCGCCTGCAGCCACACATTTTACACCTACAGTGGGCTGCGTACTGCCCTTCTGCTGTCTGTCTGTGTTTCCCACTGCCAGGGTACACAGATTTACCTTCTGCTGCCACTCTGCCACCAGCTATTACGTCAAACAATAGCTATATATCTGTGTAATTTGTTTTACAAACAAAACCAAAAAACCATAAAAAAAAAAAAAAGGTTTAATTTTTCTGAGGTGCCCGGGTTGAAAACTGTGTTGTCCCAGTTGTGTATTGGACACAATGTGGGCTACACGACCGCTGTCTGGGACCTCCTGCCTGCTGTGTTTATTTACAGCCCTGGTATCACTGCTAGGTACCAGGGCTATTATGTCACGCTGCCTGCCTGCTGCCACACTCACACTACTCCTCCATTCCTCCTGCTGATGCTGCTGTCTGTCTGTGTTTCCCAACGCCAGGGTACACAGATTTACCTTCTGCTGGCACTCTGCCACCAGCTATTACGTCAAACAATAGCTGCTCACATTACTCCTCCATTCCTCCTGCTGCTGCTGCTGCTGTCTGTCTGTCTGTGTTTCCCAACGCCAGGGTACACAGATTTACCTTCTGCTGCCACTCTGCCACCAGCTATTACGTCAAAAAATAGCTATATCTGTCTGTGTAATTTGTTGTAAAAACAAAACTACAAAACCATAAAAAAAAAAAAAGGTTTAATTTTTCTGAGGTGCCCGGGTTGAAAACTGTGTTGTCCCAGTTGTGTATTGGACACAATGTGGGCTGCACGACCGCTGTCTGGGACCTCCTGCCTGCTGTGTTTATTTACAGCCCTGGTATCACCGCTAGGTACCAGGGCTATTATGTCACGCTGCCTGCCTCATTGACTGCCTGCTGCCACACACTCATCCTCCTCCTCCTGCTGCTGAATTTACCTCCTGCTGTCTGTGTGTTTCCACTGCCAGGGAGCACATACAATGGCGCTTCCAACATGCGTGCGCCACCAGCTATTTGTTACGCTCAAAAATAGCTGCATTTCTTTTAAAAAAAAATTTGAAAAGAGAAATAAGTGAAGAAGAAGACGATATAGAAGAAGATGAAGAAGATGAAGAAGAAGAAGATGAAGAAGAAGAAGAAGAAGATGAAGAAGAAGAAGAAGAAGAAGAAGAAGGAGAAGAAGATGAAGATGAAGAAGATGAAGAAGAAGAAGATGAAGAAGATGAAGAAGATGAAGAAGATGAAGAAGAAGAAGATGAAGAAGAAGAAGATGAAGAAGAAGAAGATGAAGATGATGAAGAAGAAGAAGATGAAGAAGAAGATGAAGATGATGAAGAAGAAGAAGATGAAGAAGATGAAGAAGAAGAAGATGATGATGAAGAAGAAGAAGATGAAGAAGAAGATGAAGAAGATGAAGAAGAAGAAGATGAAGAAGATGAAGATGATGAAGAAGATGAAGAAGAAGAAGATGAAGATGATGAAGAAGAAGAAGATGAAGAAGAAGATGAAGATGATGAAGAAGAAGAAGATGAAGAAGATGAAGAAGATGAAGAAGAAGATGATGAAGAAGAAGAAGAAGATGAAGAAGATGAAGAAGATGAAGAAGAAAAAGAAGATGAAGAAGTTGAAGATGAAGAAGATGAAGAAGAAGAAGAAGAAGAAGAAGAAGATGAAGAAGATGAAGAAGAAGAAGAAGATGAAGAAGTTGAAGATGAAGAAGATGATGAAGAAGAAGAAGAATAAGATGAAGAAGATGAAGAAGATGAAGAAGAAGATGAAGAAGATGAAGAAGAAGATGAAGAAGAAGATGAAGAAGATGAAGAAAAAGAAGATGAAGAAGAAGAAGATGATGATGAAGAAGATGAAGAAGAAGAAGAAGAAGAAGACAATATAAAAGAAGAAGAAGAAGATATAGAAGAAGATATAGAAGAAGAAGATATAGAAGAAGAAGATATAGAAGAAGAAGAAGAAGAAGAAGAAGATATAGAAGATAAAGAAGAAGAAGAAGAAGTATATACAGTACTGAACAAATTTCTGGACACAACTTCTCTTTTCAACTTTTTTTTTTAAAGGAACATCCCCACATAATCACTTGCTGTTGTTACTTGGAAAAAAAGAGGTTTCTTGCATCATTCACCCTCAAAACAAGTGTTGGAAGCTATTTAAGGCCATTTCGAATAGTCAGCTCGAATAATGAGCTCGAATACCGACTCGAATAGTGAGCTCGAATTCCGAGGTCGAATCGAATAGTAAAAATTATTCGACTCGAATATTCGACTGATCTCGAATAATTTACTATTCGAATTCGACCTAACTCGAATTTTGAAAAGGGGTATTTGAGCACCACTAATCTTAATTCCGCGGAAACCAGCGACCATCCCTATAGGCAATGCAAGAATACGTATTGACCCTCAGTATCTTGGATACAGCTAATAAGTTGAATGAAAATTAGTACATGTGGAAATAAGTAGGGAGACGCCGATGGAATGGGTGGAATAGGTAGAGTGGTAAGCCCATCTAATCCAAAAACGCGGAGGGCTTTGGGGAGATCCCCATCCAGGTGTGTCTCCTGTAAAGCAATAACATCTACTGTTTTTTTTTGCATAGGAACTCTAGGGTAACAGTTCTCTTGACCTTGTCATGTAGTCCTCTCACATTCCATGTGAGGCAAAGTAAAAATAGTAACATAAACATAGAACACCCAGCTCATGGCCCAAAACATAGAGTCTGAGCATTTACCCATAAAATAACGTAGTGCAAGGTAGCTGCAAAATATAAACCAGACTTGGAGTATCTCCAGGAGAGGAGCAATGAACAACAGTCCAGCAATACAAATAGCAGCCAACTAAGGGTCCGACATCTGAGGAGCAGATGACGCATATGGCCCTGCACACACCTGCTACGCAAGACTTAAGCAATTTGCAACATAAGTAGCATAACAAGTAATTATTTAAGAGGGAAAGGAGCAAGGGGGCTTGGTAGGGCAGACATGTCCAGGAGTGAAACAACCAAATTAGGAGTAAGACCCCATAACCTAAGGATAGGTTTCTTAAATTGTGCAAGGAAGGGGTTTCAGTATCTTCCAGGTTGACCAGAAATAAATTGTGATGAAAGAAGGCAAAGTTCTAGTCTTGCTCATCAACTTGAGTGTTATTAGGAGGATAATAAGTCTCCAGCCAAGGAAAAACCATGGGAGGGGATTGAAAAAAAGTAAGTCTTACCCAGTTGCATAGCTAAGAAGCTTTAGGCCCCAGTGCAAGTTTTAAAATGGGGCCCCTCAAGCACTCCGTACATAACAATTGATACAGTGCACCAAAACCTAACAAGGACAACCACAGTGTCAGAGGGGCAAGAAGGGGAGGGGAAACAGTTTGTTAATGATTAATACTATTCAAAGCATCTACAGAAGTGAATACTATCAGCACAGGACCAATAAAGAGCTAATACTGTGGTTAAGGGTGGGCCCCTCGGGGGCCCCTTTGGCCCAAGGGCCCCGATGCACCCCCTATTGCTATGCCACTAGTCTTACCATCAGCAATTACTCTAAGCCAGGCTGGGAAAAGCATGGCATACTTTTTACAAGCTTTTCATTCCCTTTGTTGTAGTAGCATCACAATCCTCACCTATGAGTTGGAGCAATTTTAAAACAGTTACTGGCGTTCTGCAGTCACTAGATTCTTTCATTTCACAACAGTCATTTTTCAATGCAGATTCCACCCTACATACTTTATATTGAGAATGTTGTTAAAAGAAACAATGATTATTATTTTGTAAAAAAAAATAGTAATAGTAATGCATTAAAAGCTTTACTTGCAAATAAACAACATGTGGGGCCATTTGTACTGCCTTGTGGGCCAAATACAACCTTTTGTATGGAAATAACAGTTCATGCCTCACCATTGGTTGCAGACCATAATCTACTCACCAGGCCTCCAGTTCCATCTTCTAACCTTCATGTAGCTCCTAGTGGTTTTCTGACATCTGTGTCACGTGGCCTGGCACCGGGAGTCGTACATGGAGGACACCAGAAAGCCACTAGGAGCTACAGGAAGGTTAGAAGACAGTGCTGAGAGCTGGGTAAGTATTTTATACTGCACTGGTGAACATTTGAGCTGCTTACCCTATTGCTTGCCAATGTCCACACACCAAACTAAACCTTCCTGACATGCATGCATGCCACTGCCTGCCATGCATGCCACATGCACTGCCACACGGTACCTCTTACCGATCGCTTGACAAGCATTTCCACCGGTAGCCAAAAGCTTCCCAAACTGTTATTCACTCTGCATTTCAATCCCACCACCTAGCAAAGTCTCCATGCCAAAAACTACCCCCCCCCCCTGGCACTGCATACCGGGAATTAATAATGCAGTCTATGGGGCAACTAATTACCGCCAGTTACCATGGGACAAAATTAACTGCTTCACACAAAAACACTTCATACAAACACATCCTCTACTCTTAAAAACTGCCTTTGGCAAAATTTGCAGTGTAGGATATAATTTTGTATTTTATACAGGAGCCACTTCAGCCTTGCTAACAGACTAATGGGAGGGGCTTTGGGGTACATCTTGGAAACAAAACATTCTGGGCATATGAACAATGAACTTATTGCCAAAATGGTACAGCTTTTCAATTATCAATACATCTATGGCAGATTAAGTGTTTATTTGCCAACATTTGAATATTTATCAAGGTACTAGAGAGATAACAGTTAACTTTTTATAAATAAGAAAATATCACCAACTTGTTAAGGCAAATTCGTGTCAGTGCCATCACTTATGACAATATTGAACCAGAATCATCCTTAGTAATATTAAGTTTAATTGCCAAAATACTGCTCCCACATCTTTTCACATACTAGATGAAAAGCATAACAGACCAGCTGAAGTTCATTTTGTGCCAAAAATATGTTGTCGAACTTGACAGCAATTCAGAGAAAATGTTGCCAAGAAATGATTACATATTTCTGCATTAATAATGCGAAGCAGAAAAGAAGTAGCCAAAATATGTTACACTTTTACTTGCTTCCAGCAAAAATGTGGGTTAGCAAGGTTTTTTTTCTTGCCATATGCTGTCCCAGCATTCAATCAGGATTTTGCTTTTTTCCTAGATGATCAAGTATTCCCATAAAGAACTAATCGGAGCACAAATAAAATTATAATTATTATTATATTGTCCACAAGGTGAGGATGGAGGAGCACCCATGTAGAGGAAAAGTGGTTGTGTGCCCAAGCCTTAGATCCCAGTACTATAGGGACCTTTAATCCAATCCACGACAAGAGGCTGGCACCACAAAAATCAAAGTTCAGCTCTTTATTGATTAGTCATTAAAAATGACATAAAGGTCAAAGGATAATAAAAATGGCAATAGCAGCGACAGCCCACTGTTTCGAGCCTCCTAGCTCTTTCTCAAGCCACTCAGGCATCATGGCTGAGTGGCTTGAGAAAGAGCTAGGAGGCTCGAAACAGCGGGCTGTCGCTGCTATTGCCATTTTTATTATCCTTTGACTTTTATGTCATTTTTAATGACTAATCAATAAAGAGCTGAACTTTGATTTTTGTGGTGCCAGCCTCTAATTATTATTATATAATTATAAGAATTTTTGTTTTTTTATATCTAATTTATCTATTTATTTATTTAAGTATTTATAAAGTGCTGACATATTACGCAGCGCTGTACAGAGTACATTGTCTTGTCACTAACTGTCCCTCAGAGGGGCTCACAATCTAATCCCTACTATAGTACAATACAATACAATAACATTTGTAAAGCGCTTTTCTCCCATAGGACTCAAAGCGCATAGTTGTGCCTCAGATTAATACAGGGTTGCAGGCTGGGTTGTGTTACAGAAGAGACAGTCAGATGTTCATGAATGCCAGACTAAAGAGGTAGGTTTTCAGTTTAGACTTAAATGCTTCCAGGGATGGAGCTGTCCTGATTGGGTGTGGCAGGGAGTTCCAAAGTGTAGGGGCAGCATGACAAAAGGCTCTGTCTCCAAAGGTTTTGAGGTGGACTCTGGGGGTGACCATGGTGTTACATCCTTTTGATCTAAGATTGTGGGAGTTGTGATGCAGTTGCAACAAGTCCTTCAGGTATCCAGGGCCCAGATTGTGCAAGGATTTGAATGTCAGTAAGCCAATCTTAAACAGAATTCTCCATTTTATCGGTAGCCAGTGGAGTGAGCTCAGGGTTGGTGTTATGTGGCAATGGCGGGGTTGGCTCGTTAACAGCCTTGCGGCGGCATTCTATACTAATTGCAGGCTGCGTAAGTCTTTCTTATGCAGGCCTGTGTAGAGTGCGTTGCAGTAGTCTAACCTTGATGTGACGAAGACATGGACTAGGGTTGGAAGATCCTCTGAAGGAATTAGGTGTTTAATCTTTGCAATATTTTTTAGATGAAAGAAAGAATGTTTCACAACAGCTGAGATTTGATTCCTGAAGCTTAATTTCCTATCAATCAGTACTCCCAGGCTGCGCACACAGTCTGAGTTTTTCAGGTCTGAGCTCCCTATCCTTAGCGGTGTTGGTTGAGACTGGGGCTGCTTTGCTGTTGAGCCCTGGCCCTCGATAACAAGAACCTCAGTTTTGTCAGCATCAAGTTTTAGCCAATTTATATTCATCCACTCCTGAAGCTCAGCTAAGCATCAGTTTATTTGTGGAGTAGGGTCTCTGATGCCAGGTTTGAATGCCAAATATAGCTGGGTGTCATCAGCATAGCAATGATATGTCAGGCCATGTTTTTGTATGATTTCTCCAAGTGGCAGCATGTATATGGTGAAAAGTAAAGGGGATAATATTGCGCCCTGAGGTACACCGTATTTTAGTGGTACAGGGTTGGAGAGGAAGGGCCCTAAGGCTACCCTTTGTGTTCTGCCAGCCAGGAAGGAGTTGAACCACTGGAGAACAATGCCATCTTTGCCACACTACTCTTGTAGCCTGTTGAGCAAGATTTCATGATCGACTGTGTCAAAAGCCGCTGAGAGGTCGAGCAAAATCAGGATGGAACATTGACCCTTGTCTCGTGCAATGAGCAGATCATTGCAAATCTGGGTGAGGGCTGTTTCACAGCTGTGATATTTCCTGAAGCCAGATTGAAGAGGGTAAAGGATGTTGTTTCTGGAGAGCCTGGATTCAAGTTGGAGGTAGACAGCTTTTTCAATAACTTTTCCCAGAAAGGGGAGGTTAGAGACAGGTCTGTAGCTGTTTAGAGCATCTGGGTCTAAGGATGGTTTCTTGAGTAGTGACCTGACGATTGCTTCTTTCAGAGTAGAGGGAAACCACCCTTCTTGTAAGGAACCATTGACTATTTTGTGGAATATGGTGTAAATAGTTCAGAGCATTTCAACATAAACTTAGTGGGGCCAGGGGCCAGATCGCAGGTAGTCTGGCGAAGGTTTGAGAGGATATCCAAAATTTCTTTTTCAGTGATTACCTTAAAATCAGACCATGGTGGTAGGCTATTTTCGCACCTGTTATAAGGCTCTGCATGGGTTTCTGGGGCTGTGAATTGAATGGCAGATCGTATGGAGGAGACTTTGTCTGAGAAGAAGTGGGCAAATTTCTCGCACAGTTCCTGTGAAGGTCTGATGCTGGATTTCCTGCAAGATGGATTGCAGAGACTGTCAACCGTGCGGAAGAGTTGGGCAGGTCTGTTGGCTGCATTTGCAATTTCGTGAGACAGGAATAAGGACTTCTTTTTGTTAATCGTCGTTTGATATTTTTTCAGGTGAGCAATTAGGGAAAGTTTGTCATCAGGGAACTGGTGTTTGCGCCACCTTCATTCCAGTCTGCGTCCCTGTTTCTTTAGTTCCTTTATAGAGTTGTCAAACCAGCAAGCGTGATGTAATGGTGCGGAACGTTTAATCTTTAAGGGAGCTATGGCGTCAAAAGAGGCTGAGACATCGTGGTTATATTTAAGGACCATGGATTCAAGGCCTAAGTTGTGATCTGTCAGTCCGCCTAGATTGAGGCTGTTCTGAAGGTGTTGGGTTGTCAAACCTTTCAAGGAACGATATTTTATTAGTTCTTTCACTTGGTGTTTTGTAGCCGGTGCTGTAAAGGAGAAGTGGACAGTGTAATGGTCTGACCAAACTACTGGATCAATTTCCACATTGGATATTAGGAGATCTGAATGGAAAATGAGGTCCAAAGTGTGTCCTTTTTTATGGGTAGGGAGGTTGACGGCTTGAGAGAAGCCCAGCTCATTCATGGAGAGAAGTAGCTCAGATCCTAATTGGGAGGAGTGTGTATCGACCCATGCGTTAAAGTCTCCCAGAATTATCCACCTAGTGTGTTTCAGTGTTATGCAAGATACAAGTTCTGCTATTTCCTTGAGAAAAGCTGAGCCACCATCAGGGGGTCGGTAGACAAGCAGTATGTTTATTTTTTTCTCAGCTGAGAGTTCGGCTGCCAGACATTCAAAAGAGTGGGTGGGGGCTACAGCGAGGGGTTTAATATTCAAACTGGATTCGAAGCACAGAGCTAATCCTCCTCCTTTGCGGTTTTGTCTTTCGCAGTGTAAAACTGAGTAATCGTCTGGTACCGCAGCCGCAAGAGTGGGTCTTGAGTTCTGATCCAACCATGTCTCTGTAATTAAAGCTAGATATGAAGCCTCTATTAGATCATAAATAACTGCTGTTTTGTTGTTTATGGACCTGGCATTGCAGAGTACTGCTTTAATGTTGTTTGCCTTAACTTTGAGGCCTGTGTTCCTAGCTCCTGGCTGGGGGTTGTAATCAGGAGTGTGGCAGCTATCTCTGTTATCTGGGTCCTTTACTGATACAACTGATTTATAGATGTGTGAGGATTGCTTGGCTTTGAGTTATGGGTACCTGCACCTCTTCCCCCGCCTTGTTTTCTTGAGAATCCCAAGGGATTTTAGAGGGGTAATCAAAGCAGAATCTATTTGTAAGAGTTTCTTGGGAACAGAGGTTGCAATAAAGATAAGCCTCTCAGCTGAGTATTTTAATGGTGACATTTGGACAGCTGATAGACATCCTGCTGAGATCAAAGGGAAGGGGTCTTTTGCAAGCTGTACTTCTCAGAAAAAAAGAAGATGCTCCAGTTGAAACAAATTAAAACAGTTCCTTGTTTCAATTTAAAAAGTTTGGAATAAATGTTGAAAGAGGGATAGTCATATAACGTACAAAGCTCACAAGGTGTTTTTTGCCATTTCTGATACTTACAGAAGGATCAGGAGCTGAGGGTTGAAGAAAGTTGAAGAATTTCAAGGTTTGAGGTCAGCTTCTAGCAGGCTAGGCATTTTCAGTCCAAGTCCAAATTTTAATCCAGTTTAAATCTCAGCCATCCAAAGTGATCCATAATTTCTGATGAGCTGTAGTTGTTGCCAGAGAGGTGATGAATATATAGTCATATGTCTATGTATGCATAGTGTAGTGTATGTATCATAGTCTAGTGCCAATTTACAGGGAAGCCAATTAACTTATCTGTATGCTTTTGGGATGTGGAAGGAAACCAAGGTGCCCAGAGGAAACCCACAGACACAGGGAGAACATACAAACTCCATGCAGATGTTGACCTGGCTGGGATTTGAACCGGGGACCCAGCGTTGCAAGGTGAGAGGGCCACCCTTTTAAAAAAAAAAAATGGGGTCGCCATATTAATTCATAAAGATTTACTATTTTTGCTTAAACAGAAATTCCATGACAAAGAGGAAAGATATCCCTAATATTACATCTAATACATTAAACTTTTAAAATGAGCAGGCCATCAGATTTTGCCTATCGTTGGTGTAGAACACATGTGTCGAATTCCAGGCCTGGAGGGCCAGATCCATGCCAGTGTTTAGGATGGACTGAGAAAGAGAGGACTGTGTTCTACCTGATGGACCACACCTTTACTGATTCAGACCCATCAATTCATTTGAGCTGTATCAAAAATGTGTGAGGATCTCGGCCCTCATAGGACCGGTTTTACATACCTGGTGTAGAACAATGAAATAATGAAAATAAGTTGATCATTTTACAAAATGCTTTTAGTCTTATTTAGTCTGTTTTTTATACTTATCAACTTGAGTTTTAAAAAAATGTTTTAGGTGTATTAATTTTAGTTGGTGACTTTTATTGTATTTGATGAGTTTTTATTAGATTCTGTCAATATATCAGTATGCACCTCTGGAGATGATTATTTAACTAAGAATTTCAAGTTCAGACTCACAGCCAATTGGCCCCAATCTCTTCTCAGTGACATTCTAGCGATTTTTAACCAAATTTCACATTTTACATTAACTACTTGCCGACCGCGACACGGCGGCAGTCCCAGGACCAGTGCCAATGCCGGCTGTCGTGCGCACCAGTGTTTGTGATTTTAATGCCGATTGGCGTAAGGTCCTATGGGCCTGTTTTGCAAGAGATCACGCGCGCTGATGTGCGCACATCTCCACTTGGTACACGGAGCTCCGCCCCGCCTTCAGTCTCCCAGCGGCGATTGACACTCAGAGACTGTTAGACAGCTGAAGCCTATGACAGCCTATCACGCTGATTGGCTGGTGGGGGGAGGGAGGGAGATAAAATAAATAAAAAAAATAAGTAAAAATATTAGAAAATAAATATTGATTAAAGAAAAGCATTGGGGGAGCGACCAGACCCCACCAACAGAGATCTCTGTTGGTGGGGAGAAAAGGGGGGGGGGGGAGATTCAGTGTTTGCACTGTTCTTTTATGCTGTATCTAATAAAGTTGTCGTGTTGGAAATTGAATGGAATCCTATGTTTTGTTTTGTTTTTTTGTTGTGGTTGTTTTTTTCAGTATAGAGACTTTTCATCTATTTACCTGGTATGGGGTCGCATCAATATTAAAAAGGGCTCGCGTATTCCACTGTAAGCCCCACAGGACTTATCTCCACATGTGTGGGGGTGTTTACCCCTTCTTACTGAGCATGAGGTAGGGATGAACCCCATGTAAATTATATTGACAAGTCTTTGTGGGTGAGGGGGAGGTTTCGGCACCCTCTCTTACAGAGTCCACATATGTCATGAACCATGTGGGCTAATGTAGCTCAGGGTGTAGAGTCCCATGTGGTTCAGGTCCAAATTCTGGCTATAACATCCTGCGCAGTGATTGATTGTAGTGCATGCATTATTGTGACTCAAAATAAAACATATATTTTCAACAACAACAAAAAAAGCTTGGGAGAGGACCCTAGGCACATTACTTATTAATTATACTGCAGCAATCTGTCATTTTTAATACATTCAAAACACGTTTTTCTATCATAACTTTAATATACATTTTGTGGAACTTTTTTCCTTCTTTTTGCCGCTGTTCTCCTACAGATACCTAGCAACTTTGGTGATAGCATATATGGGACCTTTGCAATTTACTGCGGAAGCCATTGATAAAGGAGAATGCCTCTGACAGTCTTGCAAAAATGTTCTTAAACTTTGGGTAGTACATGGATTCTCGGGCTACCGATTTTGTGAATTGCTTTATAGTCAAGGGTGCAACTTTAATAGCAAAGCCCCTATACATATTAGAACAACCACATTTTCTAGATCTGTATAGGAGAACAGTGGCAATAAGGGGAAAAATCGCAGTTAACCAATTGAGGACCGTGTGCTTACACCCTCCTAGTGACCAAGCTATTTTTCAGTAATTAGGCCACTGCAGCTTTAAGGTCTCGCCTCAGGGCCGTACAACTCAGCACACAAGTGATTCCTCCCCCCTTTTCTGCCCACCAAGTGAGATTTCTGTTGGTGGGCTATGATTGCTCCCAGGATGTTTATTTATTTATTTTTATAAATATTTATTGTGTTTTTTTTCAATAAATAAGCCTATTTTATTATTATTTTATTATTATTTTACTAACCCTCCCTCCAGCCGCCAGCCTATGACAGCAATTGGCTGTCAAAGGCATCAGCCTATGAGAGCTGATCACTCTTGTCTCCCCCAGGGGGACAGCCAAGTGTGACAGTACAGCGCTGCCTTAAATCGCAGCACTGTACACTGTAAAAAGACAGCGGTTTCGCCATCTAACAGTCTTCTAGCGATGAATGCCGCTGGGAGACTGATGATGGAGCTGAGCATCGGCGTGCGTGATTAGTGTTGGGCGAACAGTGTTCGCCACTGTTCGGGTTCTGCAGAACATCACCCTGTTCGGGTGATGTTCGAGTTCGGCCGAACACCTGATGGTGTTCGGCCAAACCGTTCGGCCACATGGCCGAACTAAGAGCGCATGGCCGAACGTTCCCCGAACGTTCGGCTAGCGCTGTGATTGGCCGAACGGGTCACGTGGTTCGGACTCGAACGCGCTCTGATTGGCCGAACGGTCACGTGGTTCGGGTAAATAAATACCCGAACCACGTCATATCTCCGCCATTTGTCTGTGGGTTTAGCTTTGGGTAGGCAGGCAGGGTAGTTCGCTCTCCAGCCACGCTAGCCAGGGTCCCCCCCAGTCATTGTGTGTCGCTGCTGGGAACAGTAGTACACCGCTCGCTCAGCCACACTATATATAGCATTGTTTACTGCCACTGTGTACCTCGCTCAGCCACACTATATATAGCATTGTGTTTACTGCCACTCTGTGTACACGGCTCAGCCAGACTATATAGCATTGTGTGTACTGCCACTGTGTACCTCGCTCAGCCACGCTATATATAGCATTGTGTTTACTGCCACTCTGTGTACACCGCTCAGCCAGACTATATAGCATTGTGTGTACTGCCACTCTGTGTACACGGCTCAGCCAGACTATATAGCATTGTGTGTACTGCCACTCTGTGTACACCGCTCAGCCAGACTATATAGCATTGTTTACTGCCACTCTGTGTACACGGCTCAGCCAGACTATATAGCATTGTTTACTGCCACTCTGTGTACACCGCTCAGCCAGACTATATAGCATTGTGTGTACTGCCACTCTGTGTACACCGCTCAGCCAGACTATATAGCATTGCGTACTCTGCCAGTCAGTGTGTATATTGCTGGGATCAGTAATACTCCACTCACCGCCAACCACTATATGAGCTCACCATGAGTTCCTCAGAGACCTCCGCTGTGAGCAGCACTCCCAACAACAGCAACAGCCAACGCCCCACGCAAGCTATACCATCCACCCCAGCAGCCAGTGGTCAGCAGCAGCCCTCCCCGGAGGAGAACGTTGTGTCCATCGGTCCGTCGCCAGAGCGATTAATGAGGACTGCCATTGAGGAGATGATGGGGCCTGATGTGGAGGAGGAGGTCTGGCTCAGGCCAGCATCCCAAGTTAATGTTGAGGACGATGAGGGGTCTGTGTCTGGGGATGTTGGGGTGGCAGAGGTGGTGGGTGGGTCAGACTCAGTAGAAGAGTTGTATGATGAGGATGATGATCGGGACCATCTGTATGTGCCTCAGAGTCCGACCCCGGAAAACATGTTATATCGTGTGTTTAGGTACTAAAATCTGCGTTCCCACTTCCCAGTACTGCCCGCAGTGCCCGGGTCCACGGATCCATATAATTTTTTGGGCAGCACTATCAAACTGTGGTACTATGAGTGAGTTGCCATGGTCCTTCTGTGCTGCCTGTCACACTCACCGTCTGTCTGCAGATGGATTGTTCAACACAGCTACGCCATCTGACATGTAGTCCTGGACCTTGACCATCTTCTCCAGGCGATTGGTGTTGGAGGACGTGGAACTGCCCGATTGCTGTTCTGTGGGCTGCTGCATGGGTGTCAGAAAATGTTCCCACTCCAAGGACACTGCCAATACCATTCCCTTTTCGGCACTAGCAGCAGCTTGTGTTCTTTGCTGCCCTCCTGGTCCTCCTGGGTTTGCTGAAGTCAGTCTGTCGGCGTACAACTGGCTAGAGAAGGAGGAGGATGTCAATCTCCTCTCTAAAGTCTCCATCCTCAAGGGCCTGCTGGAATTGTTCCATTTTTGACCTGTCTGACACTTTCTTCAATCAGTTTTTTAACATTGTGTTTGTATAAACTGGGTATAAACCCAGTAATTGGTGTTGTCCAGATTCCAGAATAATGAATAATAATGAATAGTGAATAATGCGCGGGCCGCGTTCAATGCAGTCTAGCATGAATTGAGCCATGTGTGCCAGAGAGTCCTGCCAGACTCCTCTGTCTTCATGTTCTTGTGAGCGTTGTGATTGTTGTGATGCACCATATTCGTCACCAGCATCACTTTCTTCCTCTTCTGCTGTCCATTCCCGCTAAATTGTGGAAGTCCAACGTGCACCGCTCTGTCCCTCGGCAGTGGGGGCATCCAATTCCTGCTCCAACTCCAGCTGTTCCTCGTCCTGTTCTTTGTCATAGCTGGGACCAGCGTTTCCTGAGGCAGGTTGCCTGATGTTGGTATCATCACGCTGATCGTTTTCATCTTCAGAATCCCCCACTTGCATCATGCCAGCGGTTTCCATCTTCAACATTGATTTCTTCAGTAAACACAGCAGTGGTATTGTAATGCTGACTGTAGAGTTGTCACTGCTCAGTCACGCAACGTGGATTGCTCAAAATTTTGGAGGACTTGGCAGAGATCCAACATGGTGGCCCAATCAGATCCACAGAAGCTTGGTAGCTAGCTGCTGGAATGCACCTCGGCACTGCGCAAAAGCGTGCTAGCATGTGCAGCGTAGAATTCCAGCGCGTAGGGAGGGACATCACCCAGCGAGCGATGGTGCGCTAGATTAAAGCGCTCCTGCATCTCTTGGTGAGTCCTTCAGAAGCGGTACTGGACTTTTAACAATGTTTTTTTTTTTCCTTCAACAGAAGATCTGCCACGTTGGAGTGAGGAGGACGCCGCCGACCCCGACACCAAGCTGAACCCCGGCGAACTCCAAGCAGAGGATCTTCAGGAACCCTCAAGGCTTTGAGCAAGCTGAGGAGGATCAGCAGTCCCGACGAGACCTCTCCTCATATGCGACTGAGTGCAGTGGAGCTCCCCAGAACAACCTCTCAGTGGTCACTTTGTCACTTTGTCATTTTGTCACTTGTCACTTTGTCACTTGTCACTTTGTCACTTGTCACTTTGTCATTTTGTCACTTTGTCACTTGTCACTTTGTCACTTGTCACTTTGTCACTTGTCACTTTGTCATTTTGTCACTTTGTCATTTTGTCACTTTGTCACTTTGTCACTGGTCACTTTGTCACTTTTCACTTGGTCACTTGTCACTTGGTCACTTGTCCAGATGATCTCGGTACACCTCCTGCGATTCAAATTCCTGCACACATTGCTCTGGGATTTGGGTGTGATGAATGATGCATCTAACTGGCCACCGGAGGCAATTAAGGCCTTCAAAACATTGAAAGCAGCTTTCTGTTCCGCCCCCATTTTGCGTCATGTTGAGTTGTTGACGTCATGTTTATCCTCGGCCTCGCCTTGCATTTCAGTGCGAGGTGCATTTTCCACAGAAAAAGGTTGTGAATCCGGGCACAACATTTGTGGCTGTTCCATTGACCTTTCACAGGTAGAAGATTGTGGGGGTGGGAATAGCTCCTCCGAATAGCCCATTGTGTCCTGAAAACTACTCATTGCATTGCTTTGCGCACACATTTTTTTGTCCTCATGCAAGGCCTGAGTTGCACCTGAAAGCGTGGCCTTCTCCTCCTGCGCCTCCTCCTGTTCCATCACGTCTGCTGCTGCTGGGTTAGCGTTGACGCCCGGTCCCTGTTTATTGAACCTCTTATCTTTATTACATTTATGACTGCATGGCGGTAAAAAGCATGCTATCCGCACGCTTCTTGTCCTCATGCAAGGCCTGGGTTGTTGTGTCTCAAAAAGCATGGCCTTCTCCTCCTGCGCCTGCTCCTGTTCCATCACGTGAGCTGCTGCTGCTGGGTTAGCGTTACCGGTCCCTTTTCCTGGAACCTCTTCTCTGTATTACATTTATGACTGCATGGCGATAAAAAGCATGTTACCTGTGCAAAGAAACATGACATTTTCCACATTTAAAAGACAGTTTTTCCTTTGAAACTTTACAATCAATTTTCTCAAAAACTATAAGCTCTTTTTCAAATATTTTTTTCCCTCTTGTACCCACTCCCAAGGTGCACATACCCTGCTAATTTGGGGTATGTAGCATGTAAGGAAGCTTTACAAAGCACAAAAGTTCGGGTCCCCATTGACTTCCATTATGTTCGGAGTTCGGCGCGAACACCCGAACATCGCGGCGATGTTCGGCGAACGTTCGCGAACCCGAACATCTAGGTGTTCGCCCAACACTATGCGTGCTCTCCTGCAAAACCCCGCCCCAGGACTTGATGCCAATTGGCGTTAGGCGGTCCTGGGGCTGCCACCGCGTTCATGCCCATCGGCGTGATGCGGTTATTGGGGGGTTAAAGTTACAGCAGGCAAATAGGAATTTTGCATGATGGCTTACAGAAGGTAGTAGAAACATTAGGCTGTGAAGGAAGGGCCTGAGCTTAAGAAATGGTGGAGCTACATGTCAACTCAGCTCACAAGCAGCAGTCTTTGCTATAAAAACAGCAGGAGACCGTGTTGCTAGCTGGTACCATGAACTGGTTGACATCTGGAATGGATGCCACACATAAAGGTGTCTAAAAGTAGTGCAGTGACATTAGGCCCAAGGATGAGGGACCTGAGATAGAGCATGGGTCAACAAGAGCAGTGTGTGGCTTCTAGTCAGCTCAGCTATAGCCAGGGAGAACACATTGCTAGTTGGCAGTGTGAGCTAGGTGGAGTGCATCAGCAATGCGACCCAGAGGCCTACATATAAGTTGCACTGCAAGGAAGGAAGGAAGTTCCGCACAAAATCCTATGTAGAATGTAGTCCCAATTTTATTGAAAAATATAAAAGCTGAACAGCCTGGTAGCTGACATGTTTCGGACATGCAGGTCCTTAATCATAGCACCTGCGTGTCTGAAACATGTCAGCTACCAGGCTGTTCAGCTTTTATATTTTTCAATAAAATTGGGACTACATTCTACATAGGATTTTGTGCGGTACTTCCTTCCTTCCTTGCTGTCTACTTGGGTCAAAGTCGCCTTGTTCCAGCACCATCCTAGTATCCGGCGTGCAGCGGATTTAACCCATTTATATAAGTTGCATTAACAGAGTAGTTAGTGGTAGTAGTAGTAAAGGTGGTTGGGCACTTTGAGAATGAGAGTAAACTGCATTGGTACCTGGCAGCATTAGATGGGTGGACTACATCGGCAATGCCACCCAGACATTCACATACAAGTTGAATCAATGGAGTACTGATGCTGAAATGTGGTGGTAGCAGCAAGAGGAGGAGGCAGTGGGCTCTGACACTTCAATGTGCATCACATTGGTAGCTGGTAGCATGAGTTATTACATTAGCAATGCCACCCAGAAGTCTAAGTACATGTTGCGCCAATGGAGTACTGATGCTGAAATGTGGTGGTAGCAGCAAGAGGAGGAGGCAGTGGGCTCTGACACTTCAATGTCCACCATATTGGTAGCTGGCAGCATGAGTTAGGTGGATTACATTAGCAATGCCAACGTGGGGCACGCCACTCTCATACCTTGCCAGTTATGTAAAGGCATTGTATGTGTAATTATTGTGCACTGTATATGATATGGCTGATACTATAGAGTGCCCCTCGCCTCTTTGGTTTTAAGTGGTTTTAATCATGGCTCTTGTGTTTAATAAAGATGGTTTATATTTTTGGATAAGTGATTGAGTGGTGCGTTTTTTTTTAGGGAACTTCTTGTTCTTACTAGTGCTTATGTTCATTATTTGGTTCCTTTCTGCACGCTCTCTGTTATTATTTACCCATATTTTATGGTGTGGTTGATGGTGCTTGCCTATTCTCCTTATTTTTTTACATGTATGTAGTGTGTGGTTTCTAGTTACACCCCTGGACAAATCCTTTCCAGCATCCCCATAATGTTCTTCCTCACTATCATCATCACATTCCTCCTCCTCCTGTTTAAACTCCTCCTACTGGCCACTGTCCCCTCTTGCTCCTCCTGATGCTGGCTGTGCGGTATGGGGTGGAATGTCACCCTCATCCCTTTACTCCTACCCACTCTATCTTGACTCAAATTGCCTCCTTCCATCAAGCCACACAAAATGTGATGGGTATGATGTTGTTCCAGCCTGACAGCTCCCGATTCATAACATTTGTGTCCTGCTCAAAAAAGGCCAACACCTTGCACAGTGTCTCCATATGCAGCCATTGGTCACTGGAAAAATAGGCCATGTGGCTGTGCCATAGGTCCTGGCACCTCCATGCATTATGCTCACAAAGACGGGCGAGCATATGCAAGGTGGAGTTCCACCAAGTCACAGTGTTCCAAACTTGTCTATGTGGCAGCAGCTTTTGTTTTTGCTGGATTTTGATAAACACCACAATGGCAGTAGGGGATTGGCAGAAATGGCTACAGATGGAGCACACCAGTCTCAGTAAATCCTCCAATGCAGGGTATATGCAGAGGAACTGCTACACCACCAGGGTCGGTACCTGTGCAAAGCAAGGCACATGTATTATGCGACCCATGCATATCGCTGGCAGTGGGTTGGTCCCGTTATTTCATACCACATAGCCTGTTGGGAGCTTGGAGGGCATCAGCTATCCCTCTACTTTGTTTATAAAGTAGTGGGATGTGGGTGTCAAAAACACCCTCTAGTGAAAAGATACAGGAGACAAAAGTGGGGGCCCAATGGTGTAGTATGTCAAAAACAATGGAACGTAATAAAAGTAAGACACTACTCACAAAGGTGGCTTGCAGGGGGGCAACCGACCACAGGAAGCAGGTGGAGACAACAAACCCGACTCCACTCGGGGTGGTCCCTAGGGACCTGGATGCGGTCGCTCTCCTTGGTAAAAGAAAGGGGACAGATATCCGCTGTGGTCGAAGCCACGTGTGGTCTGTACCCACCCCTCAGACGGGTGAGGTAAGGGGGGTATGATTGCACAATAAGGGTATAAGAGGCGCCCTGGTGTAATAAAAGCATCTAAAAGCAGTTTAAAAACGGAAAATAAATTTGAGGTAGCTTACCTCAGTGACGAAAAAATCGTTGTATTTTACAAAGGTTTTTATTAGTAGCACAGGCAACGCGTTTCGCGGGTCAGAGCCCGCTTCCTCAGGCCAATAACAGTGCCAAACTAAATGACAGATTCAGCAAAGGGAGGCTCCCTTTGCTGAATATGTCATTTAGTTTCGCACTGTTATTGGCCTGAGGAAGCGGGCTCTGACCCGCAAAACGCGTTGCCTGTGCTACTAATAAAAACCTTTGTAAAATACAAAGATGTTTTCATCACTGAGGTAAACTACCTCAAATTTATTTTCCGTTTTTAAACTGCTTTTAGATGCTTTTATTACACCAGGGCGCCTCATATACCCTTATTGTTTATAAAGTGTACAAGCCTCCTCTGGCTGTGTATATTTCCTCCCCCAAGGACACAATTTTCAGCACTGCCTGACAATCGTTTGTGCTTAAGGGAGGCGTAGCATACCAGCTTAACCACAGTTTCCTCAGTTGCTGTCCTTTTAGGAGGAGTGTTGAAAAGAGGCGGTGCGCTCGGCACATGCAATCAGCTTACGGAAGGAAACCTAGTCCACAATGCTAAAGGGCAGTGGCTGTAAAGCAAGTTGTTTAGCTAGGATTGAGGTCAATGCCTATTTTGTTTGTTGGCAGCATAGTCAGGTACCTAACTATTCCAACACGTGGAAGTAGCCTCTCAATACAGCCTTCTCAGGTATAGTAGAGAATCACACCTGGGTGTGCACACCTTTATTAACTGGTTGTTGTGCAATAGTGTATTCATGCATTTTAAAGCAAAAGGGTCCAGTGCCGTGTGCAAGGATACATGATGTGAGTTTGTGTTTTATTTTACTGATTCTGAGTTGTTGCAATAAAGTGTACTCGCCTGTGTTTGAACCTAGCCCTGACTCCTGCATATATGTTTTTTTGGGTGATGGTCACTGTCTTCAATATAGAGTATGTTTCGTACTTCTTGGACAGCACACCTATTTTGCTTCAACGGCTGTGCCAGGTCTAGCCTGTGTAGCTGATACAGACTTGATGCAAGCAAAAAAAGTAAAGATGACCAGCACTTGCTAATTCTTAAAAAGCAGAATATTTATTCACAAAAAAGCATTCACTTGACAAAGAGCGGTTTAACCGTTCGAAACGGCGACAGTCCATTGTGACTAGAATTGGGCTGCAATGGAGGTGTAACCTATTCTGGAGGAAGTCCTCATGCCATTGTATGCAGCTAAGAGCTATACTTACTACCAAGAGCTATAGTTACATTCTGGGAGTCCGGATGTCATGGCTATTTTTATTCACTCTTTTTTGTGAATAAATATTCTGCTTTTTAAGAATTGGCAAGTGATGGTCATCTTTACTTTTTTGCTTCAATATAGAGTACAAAGGGCCTGATTCACAAAGCGGTGCTAACAGTTAGCACGCTGGTGAAAAGCCCTTTATCATGCCTAAACTCAGTTTAGGCGTGATAAGTTTAGGTGTGATAAGTTTAGGTGTGATAAGTTTAGCCATGATAACTTTAGGTGTGATAAGTTTAGGCATGATAAGTTTAAGCGCCAACTGGGTTAGCACCGCAGTGCACAGCTGATTAAAAGTCTTGCGCTAGCAAAGTCTGGTGCACTTTGCCTAAAGTTTAATGGCGCTGCTTTGCGTGCGGGACTTTGCAAGCGATCTAAACTTATCATGCCTAAACTTATCACACCTAAACTTATCACACCTAAACTTATCACGCCTAAACTGGCTTTTCACCAGCGTGGTGCAATGGTTATCATGCCTAAAGTCTCTAACTGGGTTAGCACCGCTTTGTGAATCGAGCCCAAGGTGTCTGCAGGCTTCACTGTGTGCAAGAGTGCAATAGAGAGTGCTGATGATTATTGTTTATCTTTGATCACCAGGGGAGTGGCTAGTTTTAGGCACCACCAGGGGAGGGTTGTGTGTGCGGGTAGGGTTGGGTTAAGCTGTATTGTCGAATTACATTACAATTTTTAACGTTAATATATTTTCTTATCAACTCATGTCTGTTTTAAAACTGTATTTATCGGTAACCAATTTCGGTAGCAATGTTTATCATTATTGAGATTTCGTTATCCACCACCAACCTTTCGTTATCCAGCCAGGCCCCTTTTTTCCTGGCGCCCTTTTTTCATGCATGCCTAAAACCCTCCTGGTGGTTTCTAAACCTAAGACCCCCCCTGGTCGTGCCTAACCCTAAAACTCCCCTGGTGGTGCCTAACCCCAAGACTCCCCTGGTGGTACCTAACCCCAAGACTCCCCTGGTGGTGCCTAACCCCAAGACTTCCCGCTGGTGCCTAACCCTAGGACCCCCTGGTTGTGCCTAACCCAGGGGGTGCCTAACCCTAAGCCCCTCTCCCCTGGTGGTGCCTAACCCTAAGACCCCTCTGGTGGTGCCTAAACCTAAGACCCCACTGATGGTAAAATAAGTTAAACCAATTGTCAAAACGAATTTCTAAATGATATTTGTTACAAAACTTATTTTGTAAATTACACGGTCCCGGCAACCACTATTTAACGGGTTCCCTAATTTCTTCTTTGGCGCCCAATAGCCGATATTTTGCATTGGAGCCTATGGTGCACCCTTATAGTCCATTAGCCATATGCACCCTTTGTTTCCTGTTCCCAGCCATAGAGCCCACCTCCAGTATAGGTAGCTGGAGAGCCCCCCTAGTATAGGTAGTAGTAGAGCCTCCCCAGTATAGCTAGCTTGAGAGCCCTCCAATATATGTGGTGAGACCCCCCCCCCCCCCCCCAATGCAGAGTGTGCATGGGGAGAGGGAACGTAACTCATCTCACCAGCTGCCACAGGGGAAAAGAATCTCTTCATGGAGCATTGCTGCAATTTTTGGGGTGGAGCTTCGTGGCGGCTCATGGAGTTGCCCCTTCTGTGAAAAATATTGAGGTGCCCTGAGTAGCCCCTCAGGTCTCTCACGGTAATGGTCGACCCTGCCTTCATATATAGGGGATCTCAGATATTCATGTCCAATGATTTGAAAGGAGTATAGGGGTGCATCGGTAACCCTTACTGATTCTTACATAGAGTTAAAATAAAAATAAAAAAATAAAATAAAAAAAAACCTCTGTCACCATTAAAACAGTTTTTAAAGATGAATTTTACCCTGCTGCATATATTGCATGCTGTCTGTCTAGGTGTAAGAACACATAACATATAGAAAAAACTTGATTATGTATTCAGTATTGTATTCAGTGTTTTTGTGATGTTTATTTACTCTGCAGGATATGTTGCATATCATCTACAGTATGTGAGCTGGAAGCTGGAGCCCTGTTACTCTGCAGTTCCTGGAACAGCCACCAGAGAGCGTACCACTTATAGGAACTGAAAGAAAGGGGAACCTTTGATTACAAACATGATTTCTGGAGGAAGAGGAGATGCTGGAGCCAGAGGAAAGTGGAAGCTCAAGGGAAATTGAACTTAAGAAGAGAGTCATTGGTCAAACATCAACCAGGGAAAAAGTAAGTGATATAAAAACTGCCCATAAGTGAATCATGCTGATCTGAACCTAAATTGCAGTTGCTGTGCAAATCAATACAGAATGTGGCTATTGTAGCTGATAAAAGGTGCATGTGATGATGACCAGTGTATTAACTACTACTGATTGCACTAAGGACTTTACTTGAGTATTGTGGTGTACAAAACTGGGGTCATCAATGTGGATTAAGGGCTGGTTCACAGGGGCCGGAGCAGTGCTTTTCAGCGCTGCTAGATTTGGGCGAAGCCGGCGCCTCCATAGACTACAATAGGAAAGCGCTCAGTGAGTAACGTCGGCTCCGTCGGAGGACGGAGCCGAGGTTGCTTAAAAACATAATAATTCGGCCTCCAGCAATCGCTGGAAGCCGAATTATTTCATTCCCCCACTATCCATGGCGGCCTGGAGGGGGAATAGTAATTAAATTGGCCCGGACTTGTGCAGAAACAGGACCAGCCATATACCGCTGTGTCCTGCGTCCAAGTCTACCGGCGCCGATTTCAAATGTACTCCATGACTCCTGGGGGGCCCGCTGCATCTCTTTCAAATGCTTTTTTACAAGTGTGCTGATAAGCATTTAACTGCTGTAACGATCGGTGTCAGCACACAGAGAGAATCTGATTATTGGTGATCTGCAGTATCACCAAGAATACAGATATATACCCGATTATTGATGATCTGCAGAATCACCAATAATACAAGTATAACTAACCTCTGGACACCTGATGAAGTGTAAGTGTTTGGTGCAACAGTATATGAGCCTGGATCACCTGAGGAGCTGGTGACCCTAGACCGTAACGAGTATCTCTTAGTTAGGGTTGGAGATAACCAGAGAGCCAGTGATTCCCTGAACTGCTGGGAGTCAGACTCTACTGCAGTCAAAGGACTCCTATGGGATAGAGTCCCTAACTGGATTGCAGAGAGGTCCCTCTGAGGGACAGGGAGTCCCTGCAACGACTGAACACCCCATCGGGGAGGTGTCACAGGTAGAAGGGTCGGCCAGGCCGGATCGTAGAGTGACCAGACGTCCCGGATAGCCCGGGACACGTCCCGGATTCGGGGTCCGCTGTCCCAGGCTTGATGAGGTCCCGGGAAACGTCCCGCTTTCAGCAGCGGGACGTCCCAGCCTCGGGACTCTGGCCACTCTCTCCTTATGAACTGGCAGCGGCGTCTATAGACGCCGTGCCAGTTCATTGCCCGCAGCCCCGCTCCAGCCTCCTCTTCCGGTGTCTGTTCCGACACCGGCAGGCGAGCAGGGCTACGGCAAGATGGCTGCCGAAGCCCTGTACTGGAGACTATTTGTCTCCAGTACAGGGCTTTGGGCGCCATCTTGCCGTAGCCCTGCTCTGCCAGGCTGTCAGCGCGGGAGACTTCAGGAGGAAGGTGGTCCCGGGAGCAGCGCGCCAGAGGCCGGAGACTTCTGCCAGGTGAGTAAATGCGTTCTTTTCCAGGTGAAATGTTTGCCCGCATTGCGTTTCTTTTCCAGGTGAAATGTTTGCCCGCATTGCGTTTCTTTTTCAGGTGAAATGTTTGCCCGAATTGGGTTTTTTTTTTCCAGGTGAAATGTTTGCCCGCATTGCGTTTCTTTTCCAGGTGAAATGTTTGCCCGCATTGCGTTTCTTTTCTGGTGAAATGTTTGCCCGCATTGCGGTTTTTTTTCCCAGGTGAAATGTTTGCCCGCATTGCGTTTCTTTTCTGGTGAAATGTTTGCCCGCATTGCGTTTTTTTCCCAGGTGAAATGTTTGCCCACATTGCGTTTTTTTTCTGGGGAAATGTTTGCCCGCATTACGTTTCTTTTCTAGTGAAATGTTGCCCGCATTGCGTTTCTTTTCTGGTGAAATGTTTGCCCGCATTGCGTTTCTTTTCTGGTGAAATGTTTGCCCGCATTGCGTTTTTTTTTCCAGGCGAAATGTCTGCCCGCATTGCGTTTCTTTTCTGGTGAAATGTTTGCCCGCATTGCGTTTCTTTTCTGGTGAAATGTTTGCCCGCATTGCGTTTTTTTTCCCAGGCGAAATGTCTGCCCGCATTGCGTTTCTTTTCTGGTGAAATGTTTGCCCGCATTGCGTTTCTTTTCTGGTGAAATGTTTGCCTGCATTGCGTTCTTTTCTGGTGAAATGTTTGCCCGCATTGCGTTTCTTTTCTGGTGAAATGTTTGCCTGCATTGCGTTTCTTTTCTGGTTAAATGTTTGCCCGCATTGCGTTTCTTTTCTGGTGAAATTTTTGCCTGCAATGCGTTTCTTTTCTGGTGAAATGTTTGCCCGCATTGCGTTTCTTTTCTAGTGAAATGTTTGCCCGCATTGCGTTTTTTTTCCCCAGGTGAAATGTTTGCCCGCATTGCGTTTCTTTTCTGGTGAAATGTTTGCCCGCATTGCGTTTTTTTTCCCAGGTGAAATGTTTGCCCACATTGCGTTTTTTTCTGGGGAAATGTTTGCCCGCATTACGTTTCTTTTCTAGTGAAATGTTTGCCCGCATTGCGTTTCTTTTCTGGTGAAATGTTTGCCCGCATTGCGTTTCTTTTCCAGGTGAAATGTTTGCCCGCATTGCGTTTCTTTTTCAGGTGAAATGTTTGCCCGAATTGGGTTTTTTTTCCAGGTGAAATGTTTGCCCGCATTGCGTTTCTTTTCCAGGTGAAATGTTTGCCCGCATTGCGTTTCTTTTCTGGTGAAATGTTTGCCCGCATTGCGTTTTTTTTCCCAGGTGAAATGTTTGCCCGCATTGCGTTTCTTTTCTGGTGAAATGTTTGCCCGCATTGCGTTTTTTTTCCCCAGGTGAAATGTTTGCCCACATTGCGTTTTTTTTCTGGGGAAATGTTTGCCCGCATTGCGTTTCTTTTCTGGTGAAATGTTTGCCCGCATTGCGTTTTTTTTCCAGGCAAAATGTCTGCCCGCATTGCGTTTCTTTTCGGGTGAAATGTTTGCCCGCATTGCGTTTCTTTTCTGGTGAAATGTTTGCCCGCATTGCGTTTTTTTTCCCAGGTGAAATGTTTGCCCGCATTGCGTTTCTTTTCTGGTGAAATGTTTGCCCGCATTGCGTTTTTTTCCCAGGTGAAATGTTTGCCCGCATTGCGTTTCTTTTCTGGTGAAATGTTTGCCCGCATTGCGTTTTTTTCCCAGGTGAAATGTTTGCCCACATTGCGTTTTTTTTCTGGGGAAATGTTTGCCCGCATTACGTTTCTTTTCTAGTGAAATGTTGCCTGCATTGCGTTTCTTTTCTGGTGAAATGTTTGCCCGCATTGCGTTTCTTTTCTGGTGAAATGTTTGCCCGCATTGCGTTTTTTTTTCCAGGCGAAATGTCTGCCCGCATTGCGTTTCTTTTCTGGTGAAATGTTTGCCCGCATTGCGTTTCTTTTCTGGTGAAATGTTTGCCCGCATTGCGTTTCTTTTCTGGTGAAATGTTTGCCCGCATTGCGTTTCTTTTCTGGTGAAATGTTTGCCTGCATTGCGTTTCTTTTCTGGTGAAATGTTTGCCCGCATTGCGTTTCTTTTCTGGTGAAATGTTTGCCTGCATTGCGTTTCTTTTCTGGTTAAATGTTTGCCCGCATTGCGTTTCTTTTCTGGTGAAATTTTTGCCTGCAATGCGTTTCTTTTCTGGTGAAATGTTTGCCCGCATTGCGTTTCTTTTCTAGTGAAATGTTTGCCCGCATTGCGTTTCTTTTCTAGTGAAATGTTTGCCCGCATTGCGTTTTTTTCCCCAGGTGAAATGTTTGCCCGCATTGCGTTTCTTTTCTGGTGAAATGTTTGCCCGCATTGCGTTTTTTTTCCCAGGTGAAATGTTTGCCCACATTGCGTTTTTTTCTGGGGAAATGTTTGCCCGCATTACGTTTCTTTTCTAGTGAAATGTTTGCCCGCATTGCGTTTCTTTTCTGGTGAAATGTTTGCCCGCATTGCATTTCTTTTCTGGTGAAATGTTTGCCCGCATTGCGTTTCTTTTCTGGTGAAATGTTTGCCCGCATTGCGTTTCTTTTCCAGGTGAAATGTTTGCCCGCATTGCGTTTCTTTTTCAGGTGAAATGTTTGCCCGAATTGGGTTTTTTTTCCAGGTGAAATGTTTGCCCGCATTGCGTTTCTTTTCCTGGTGAAATGTTTGCCCGCATTGCGTTTCTTTTCTGGTGAAATGTTTGCCCGCATTGCGTTTTTTTCCCCAGGTGAAATGTTTGCCCGCATTGCGTTTCTTTTCTGGTGAAATGTTTGCCCGCATTGCGTTTTTTTTCCCAGGTGAAATGTTTGCCCACATTGCGTTTTTTTTCTGGGGAAATGTTTGCCCGCATTGCGTTTCTTTTCTGGTGAAATGTTTGCCCGCATTGCGTTTTTTTTCCAGGCAAAATGTCTGCCCGCATTGCGTTTCTTTTCTGGTGAAATGTTTGCCCGCATTGCGTTTCTTTTCTGGTGAAATGTTTGCCCGCATTGCGTTTCTTTTCTGGTGAAATGTTTGCCCGCATTGCGTTTCTTTTCTGGTGAAATGTTTGCCTGCATTGCGTTTCTTTTCTGGTAAAATGTTTGCCTGCATTGCGTTTCTTTTCTGGTGAAATGTTTGCCTGCATTGCGTTTCTTTTCTGGTTAAATGTTTGCCCGCATTGCGTTTCTTTTCTGGTGAAATTTTTGCCTGCAATGCGTTTCTTTTCTGGTGAAATGTTTGCCCGCATTGCGTTTCTTTTCTGGTGAAATGTTTGCCCGCATTGCGTTAATTTTCTGGTGAAATGTTTGCCCGCATTGCATTTATTTTGTACTGACATGTTTGCCCGCATTGCGTTTATTTTGTACTGACATGTTGCCCGCATTGCATTTATTTTGTGCTGACATGTTGTCCATTGCGTTTATTTTCTGGTGTCCGAGGTAACTGTTACTGCATTTATTATTTAATGGTCATAGGTGGCTATGTTTGCTGCTTTGTGGTTACGGTATACTATTAGCATCACACAGTTTCTGCACACCCATGATGCAAAGTCACGTTTGTCCACATCATGGCTTAAACAATGCCTCGCTATTACATCATTACGTTAGCTCCGCCCATACAATGGCATAGCAATGCCCATTTTTCGCCGTGGCCCCCTCCCCAGTCTTCGTCGTTGCGTGGTCCTCAATCCTCCCCACTTTTCGCCCCCACGCCCCCCCCCTCCCTGTCCCAGGTTGGACCCACAAAAATCTGGTCACTCTACGGGTCGGCAACACACGAGCAGATAAGGTACAGAGACAGAAGTCTGATTCGGTAACCAGGGACAGGCAGGGTTGGCAACAGGTAATCAGATATGCGAAGGTATCGAATCAGAGAGCAGAAGGGTCAAGAGAGCAATAGGTCATAACAGATATCAAGCAGAGGCCTAGTCTAGAGTGTGAGGTCCGTGGTCTCAACACTCAGGAACTGATCTAAAGAATAACACAGCAATGACACAGTATCCCTAATCTTGGGTGTGAGGTCCGTGACCAACAACTGACAAGCAAGAAGTATATATAGCAGAGCGCTCCTCAGCGCCACCCAGCATTTTTCAACCCTGCAGAGGGACATGGAGTTGTGGCAGTAAGTGACCCTGGAAGCTGCATGTTACTTCCAGGGTTGGCTGAAACGACTGGAAAAATCAAGGTCGGAACGCAACATTTGTGCAAATGGCAGTAAAAGTACAGAATAAGCACTGCCATGTAATAGGCAGTGCTTAACCGACAAGTGCCACATATGGTTGGAAAAAAGTGTGAACCAACCCTAACTAATAGTGGGACTACAAACTTTTGTTATCTGGATCTGCACAGATGACCATTGTAAGGGCTTATTCACACTAGTGAGTGAGTTGAAATGCATTAAAATGCATGAATAAAAACTCATGAATGGGTTTGTGAATTGTAGTGCATTAACCATGCATTTCCATATTTTCCATGAGTTTTAAATCCCGGCGAGTTGAAATGCACTGCACAGCAACTCACTGTCTGTGAACTTTCATGTTACCAAATAAAACACACATTGTTCGCAGCGAGTCAAAACTCACATAGGGCCTGATTCACAAAGCGGTGCAAAGTGTTTGCACGCCTGTGAAAAGCCCTTTATCACGCCTAAACTCAGTTTAGGCGTGATAAAATGAAACTCGCGTGAAAACCCTATGGGCGCTGCGCGCGGGACTTTGCGCGCGATAAAGAGCACAAAACGGTGCTAACTCAGTGGTGCAAAGCTTATTACGCCTAAAGTCTTTTAGGCGTGATAACTGAGTTATCACCGCTTTGTGAATCAGGCCCAAAGTGTGAATGAGCCCTTAGTTATGCATTCCTGATTATTACCACTTCCATTCCCTGCTGAGCAGTGGTGGGCTGAAATTTCGCATATGCAAAATTTTTCATCAAAATTTGCATTTATGCATCGTAATCATAATGCGGAATTTCAGGGAAAATCGTAATTGATTTCATATGTAATGGTAGTATTTCATAATTTCGCGTATTTTCATGTAATTTTTGCGCAATTTCGCAAAATTTTGTGCCAACTTTAGTGGTTAATAGCAAAGTCCCCATACATGCTATTGCTATCAAAATTTGGACATATGTTAAGTAGAATATTGGGTACAAGTCAAAAAAAGATTTTTTTCAAAAATACCTTGTAGTTTTTGAGAAAATCTATTTTAAAAATGCAAAGAAAAATGTTTTTTAAACTGTAATTTTTTTGTTTAGAAAGCATTTTTTCTTTGCATTTTCAAAATTCGATTTTCTCAAACACAAGGTCTTTTTGGAAAAATAATTTTTTGACTTGTACCTAATATTCTCCTTAACATATGTATGGGGGCTTTGCTATTCACTGCCAAAGTCTGCACGAAATTACGCAAAAATTATGCGAAATTGTAGGCGAAATTACGAATCACTATACGAAATCAATTGAATTTACAAATCGTAATTACGTATAAGCGTAAATGTGAAAATGTATATAAAATCTGGTGTAATCGTAATTAGCTGATTACGATGCTGAGTTCACTTACTTAGGAAAGCACTAAACATTTTGACACAGCTTTCTTTTTAGCTTAAAGTGAACCTGAACCAAGTAAAATTATTGAAAATAAACCCATGATGTACCTGCAAGTTATTACTTACCTCGCCGTCAGTTCCTCTCATAAGACACAGACACAGAATATTTATATCACGCTTTTCTCCTGGCGGACTCAAAGCGCCAGAGCTGCAGCCACTAGGACGCGCTCTATAGACAGTAGCAGTGTTAGGGAGACTAGCCCAAGGACTTCTACTGAATAGGTGCTGGCTCACTGAACAGGCAGAGCCGAGAGCCACTTCTAACAAGATCTTGTCAGACTTGTCTCTCAGGAAGCTGAAAGTCTTAGGCTAGGTGCACACTTAGCAGAAACGCAAGTGTTGCGGAAAACGCTGCTCATGTAAGACTAGGAGCCATATTAAACGCATATGCATTTTGTATGTGTGCCTCTTTAAAAATGCTGGTTTTGTTGCATGATTTTTAAAAACGCATCAAAAATGCACATAATGAAAGTTCATGGGAACGCAATGTATTGCGTTTTTATGCTTTTTTCATGCGTTTATATGTTTTTTTTATTGCTTTGTGATGTATTTCCACGTCCTATTGTCTTCCTAGTGATTTGCATAAAATGCAGTGTAATTGAAAGTGCAAATGCATGCAAAATGCTAGAAAAACGTGTATGCGGAGAAAAATGCAAACACACTAAAAACGCTAAAAAAAAACCCTGCACATGACAGAAAACGTGACCTTTCGTGCTCTGTTATGTGTGCACCCAGCCTTAGGCCTGAGACACACTGCAGGATACTTTGCTGGCCATCAGCGCTGTGTCTGCGGTTTTTAAAAAACACTCCCATTGACTTGCATGAAAATTGAGGTAAAAATTGTGGCAAAACTGCCGCGAACATTATTTTTTTAAAAATCGTGATCACTGCGATTTTACCCCAATTTAAATGCAAGTCGATAGGGGCGTTTGGTTTTTTTAAACGCAGACGTACAGCTGACAGCCAGCAAAGCGCTCTGCATGAGCATCTCCGGCCTTTGGGCCCTTTTTCAGTATATCAGTTGCTGTCAGTTATAACTGAAAGTACAAGGTCCATGTTTCATTATGGCTCAAGCAATATTACTGGATAAGGAACTGCTGACCTGGAAGATGTTATGGGGTCATCACCATTTTTAAAATGGAGGATACAGAATTCCGTTGATCACAGTGGACAAGCAGGGCGTGGGAGAGGAGAAAGAGATTGATAAGCAGACTATGCGGGAGGTAACTATGACGTGATTTTGACTTTCTGTTTTAAGTTCAGGTTTGCTTTAACTGCTTCCGGACCACGGTAATTTAAAACTATGCTCTGTTTGGGACCTGTTATTCCTACCAGGGCTTATATTTCAATTATTGCACAGACTAGCCACTACCACTGATCGCACTGTACTCCCATCGCTGCAGGCCACTCGCTCTGCCGTCACTATGACAGCAGAGCCGATTTCATTGGCTCCTGACCCTTGATCACTGTGAGCCAATCTCATTGTACCTAACTTTAGCCTCTTCCCTTAACATGGCTTAACATAACTTGCCAAATCCTAACTAAAAGCATTTAGGGCTCAATCACACTATGGGCAATATGCAATTCACTTTTTTTCCCCGAGTTTTCTCCCAGGTGATATTTTCACAACTTTTCATAAAATTCATTTTAAGCCCCCAGTAAGCAAGATAATACTCAGAATAAATTTGATACTACTTTTTCACGAACTTATGGGTATTTTTTAAATTTGTAAAATGCTGAAAAGTTAGTTTAACTACCTAATGACCGCGTCACGCCAATGGGTGTGAACGCAGTGGCAGCCCCAGGACCGCCTAACACCAATTAGCATCAAGTCCTGGGGCTACAGTTTCCCAGGCAATGGCCGCGCGTATGCACGATTGTTCCCTGCCTGTTCACGGAGTGGAGCCTGATGCCTATGAGGGGCGGAACAGAACGGATCGCCGTCCTGTTCAATACAGGCTCTCGGAGGGGAGGAGGGAGGGTGAAACAGCTTTTACAGGCTGCAAAAAAATAAAAAAAATAACGGCCGCAGGGATCGGACACCTCAGGCGGCATGTCCCCTAAAGGACAAAAAAAAAGGAGGTGAGTCCGATCGCTGGGCTCTTTAGCTGGGCTGTGTAGGAGGCTGAAAAGCCTGCACAGCCCAGTGCAACACACAACAGCCTTGTCGGTAGGGGGGTTTAACACTGCGGTCCTCAAGTGGTTAAAGAGAAGATGAAAAATTATCTCCCAGGAGATAACTCAGATGAAAAAGTTAATTGCATACGGGCCTATGTGAGTTGCAGTGAGTTTTGATTCACTGCACATAGTGTGCATTTTACTTGGTAACATGAAAGTCCATAGACTTTCATTTTATCATTCACAGTACAACAGTGAGTTTTCTGTGCAGTGCAATCTGATACCACATGCTTACCCAATCTAGTGGCAATGCAGAGAGCGCTGGCGGCAGAAAAGCAGATGTCACAAAGTGTTTGCAGATGGGCTGGTGAGTAAAGCCCTGTGTTATGATAGACTTGTCCAGATGTGTTCTCCCGGTTATGCGGACATACGCAAAGTGTATACGGAAGGGCTGGTGCGTGTAGCCCTGTGCTGGGACAGCCTTTTGCGTTATCGGAGATGCTCTGTGCCACTTGCAATGGAGGACTTGTGGGGTACACAAGACGCACCCACTTTTTCTTCCCACTTTTGAGGGAGAAAAAATGTCTTATAGTCTGAAAAATATGGTAACTGCAAGAATGAACGTATTCAATTTACAACAGCCTGAAATATGCATTGTGGTATCTGCTACCAGTGTCATATTAGTATGAATTTTAAAAGGGTTAGTGACACAATACCAGAAAGGGAATTGGATAATGTCTTCATACATGTCACAAGTCTTCTACTAAAAAATCCCTTTTGTTAAAAAAAAATCACAAAATCACATTAACTTAGAAATGTGTTGGCAGCCTGTACACTACTGATAAATTGGTAAAAAGGCCAAAGTCTATTTTTATCCATTTTGTAAATTCATAGCCCACTGCAACATAAAATGGAATGATTGTTTTTAGAGACATTAAATGGTTATTGCTTGTCCAGCACTGATATATGTTAATTCCGGTGTCTTACATTGTACATCAAACTGTTAAGTGAGTATCTGCTTTATTTCTGCATTGAAGTATTATTTGTAATAAGTTTAACAACAGTTACATTATTTTTTATGAAATACATAAAACAAAAAGTCCATGTACAAGCCAAATAAGCAAACTGTTCAAACATCAACTGTGGAGATCAACAGCATTTGTTTAGCACTTTTGTAACTCTGTAAGTAGGACAGAGTAGATGGAGTGGCCATGTTGTTTGGTACGTTCCCTCTCCAGCTGGTAAAAATATTACAATTTCTGACCCATGCTAAGATACCAGAAGCCCAGCCATCTGTCCCTAAACTAGTAATTGTGTATGATGTATTCCTGTGTATTATGAGTCTAACAGCTTTTTGTCTGTAAATAGAAAAACAGCAAATATGTCAAGATGTGATAAAGTCATCAATGTAAATGTTCACAAGTAATGCTCTTTAGTCATTATTGAATACACTATATAATATCTGTATAAATATATCTTGAACTATCACTATGTTGAAAAAGCCCACGTCTACTTACAAAATAAGTTCCAATATTTTTGCACTTTTCTACAATCATGAAGGTTTTTGCTTTTCTTTTTTAGCAGTTTCTCTTTGCTTTCTGTTTTAGCAATTAGCTGTAATGATCGCTGCTGCAGCAGCTATTACTGGAAGTAGTAGTGCTGCAGCTCAGGCAGTTCTGATCTATTTCCATGCAAGCTGCATAGCTTTGTCTGTCTTTCCCTGCTGTCAGCTTGTGACTGATTATCATTCACCTGTGTGGGAATCTGCATGTCTGCTCCCATTGGATGACCTCAGTATAAAGATCTGCTTCCTGCAGGGTTTCCTTGGGGCTTGCATAGCTTCAGCTTAAGCCTGCCTTGCTGTCGCTTTAGCCCCCGATCGTGTTTCTTGTTATAAAGATACTTTGCTGGTCTTTGCATCATATATTGGTTTATTGCCAATATATATGCATACCAGCACGTTTATTATTTTCCTTGTATTTGTGTTACGTTGATACATCAGTGTCGCTGATGTATACGTACACGAACTGTTTATATCCTGTGTGCAGTTAGTCAGCTTTCCAGCACGTTTTGGTAGGTTGCGCGTACCGTGACCACCCGTGCTGAGGTAGTTACCCTGCTCCTGGTTCTGTTTGTGGATTGCGTTCATCTCTGCGAAGAGATAACGAATCCTTCTGAATCCTGTTCTGTTACCGTTTGTGGATTGCGTTCATCTCTGCGAAGAGATAGCGAATCCTTCTGAGTCCTGTTCCCTGTGTTACTCCATTCCTAGTCAGCGTTCCTGCTTATGTCATATATCGGTTCATTGCCGATATATACATATGTTAGTCAGACGTTACAAATAGTTTCATTGATAGCTGTAATTGTAATACGCTAGGAAAACATACTTATTGTATATTTATCTGTGTTACGTTCATCTATCTTAATCCTGCTATTTTCTGACTGTCCTGTCCTGTCTTTGTGAGGCACGCCATCGCCGCATCGCATTGGCTGCCTCATTCCAGTCTGTCTGGTTTTGGACGCTTGCTGTCGCTAAGTAGCCGCTAGCTAGCGAGCGTTCATTCTGTCTACCTGTCCTGATCTCCTCAGTTCTGGTTTATGCGCTCAGCGCTACTTTGCGCTGAGACGTTATAACGAAAGCATTGTTTGTGGCTGTCAGATCTGCACCGGCTCTGTGCGCCACAATCTCCTATTGGAGTCAGTCCTCCCCTCCACTATACTAGGGATAGCCTGTTTCCTTGTGCTAGTGTGTGTACCTCCTCCACGCCAACTCATGCGTTGCATGCTGACTGTGGAGAATACACCACCAAGCCTTACATTATGAAAACCCCATTACCAATCCCCATTGTGGGGGGGATTCCCAGAAAGTATGACACTGTTAATTATGGTTCCTGTTCCTTTAAGAAATTTGAAGAACTTAGCTCTGAAACAGAAAATGAGTTTTTCTCTGAATGTGCCAGGTTCCTGACCAATCCTGATCTCCAAGCGACTCCTGTTTCAACCTGGGCACTCCAACTAAGTTATATTTTGTTTAAAGGGGAATTATTCCAGTGGGCATTTGATGTTCTCAATCATTCCGATTTGAAAGATAGACCGCTGGAATTTCTAGCGTTTGTGATCCATAACTGGTTGCGCATAGATCCATTGCCTTTTCCTCTTAATGAACTCCTGGCAGCAGGCCAATCAGCTGCTCCTTCAATTGCTTGCAAGAATGAGCAGCAAGCAGAAAGTGTTACTGATAATTTTCCTGCAGCTTTGAATAAATCACCAAAAACCGCAAGGTCAAAGGCAAAACGCAAACGTTCTAAGAAACGTGTCCAATCTGCAGAATCGTTATCCTTAGCGACTGAGACCTATAATGAGATTCTGCCATTAACAGATAATGAAATGCAATTGTCTTTCAGGGGAGTTAAATGGACTTATGAAAGTACTAATGAACTTTCCTCCCTGGCTAGGGAAAATAAAGATTTTTGTTTAAAAGAATTATCTGAGTATGATTATGATGAGATATTACAGAGTATTGAACAAATCAACTTATTTGTGAACCAAGGGAAGTTTGCATACACTACAGTTCAACACTTGCTACAGGTATTGGAGATTCTTAAGAATAAGGAATCTGCCAATCACCTGCTAATTAACCCTATACATGTGCCTGCCACAATCATATCTGCAGACTGTGATCAGCCTAAATGTTTCGCTGTTAAGTATGCATGGGATCCTCAATTCGAGAGGGGAGAGATGGAAGCCCTGGTCTGTGAATGGAAGAATGATTCAAGTTCATTTTGTCAATTTTACAGTGCAAAAAGTGAAATGGTATTGAACGCATGCATTAAGTCAGCCTATAACCTAATAGAGGCTGGTGTGTGTAGGTATGACTGTGTGGCTCCCTTGATTGATGTGTGGGAACTGATTTTGGATGATTTTTATGTGACTCCGAATTCGAAAATTTGGCGTTCTGACCCGCCTGCTTCAGCACCTTTGGCTGATTCAGCAGGTGATTCGGAGCTCTTTTTGTGTGAAATTGAAGTTCCTGCAATTCCACCCTGTACCATGGATAACTCAGTGTTACTTCCCAGTAAAACAGAAGCCACTGATACATTCTTAACCTTGCCCTGCGCAAATTTCTCAGCAGAGAATCCAGAGGTCCTGCTGACTTCCGAGTCTAGCCTAGCCAGTACTCATGACTCTTTGTTTAGTGAAACAGACACCAGAAAAATCTTGCCTGTCCCTGCAAACACTTCTGCAGAAATTACCTGTGTTAATAAAGTTCAACTCCTGTCTGATCCAGCAGATGCCAATAGATGCACTACATCAGTTTCCGAGTCCCAGCAATCCTGTCTAGTAAACTCAGAACCCCAGCATCTGAATTTTCCAATTTTACAAATGAATGGTGATTCAGATGCGCAAACATTGTGTCTTGATCTTCCTGTTTCTACACCTCGCTCTAGTTTCGTGAATAGCTCAGAGCATCTGCTATGTGAACCTGAAATCGCAGAATTATTACCTTGTTCAGAAAATTTTCCAATAAATTTGCCCTGTACCATGAATTGTGCAGTAGATCTCTCCAATGAAACTCAGGTCACAGAATCATTATGCTGTCCAGCAGGTGCTTCCATGGTTTTGCCCTGCAATATGGACTGTTCAGTGATCCTGTCCAGTGAAGCTGTGGTCGCAGAGTCTTATGCTTCACCCAGTACTTTGGATACTTTAAACCCTCTAGCAGAGGAGGCTGAAGCACTGCTTACCTCAGTTGGTGTTGCAGTAATATTCACTTGTCTAGCAGCTGTTTTGGAATTACAGTCTGCTCTAATAAAACTTGATGAATTTCTGCCCAGCAAAGCAGAAGCCATTGAAATATTGTCCTCGTCAGCAAGTGTGTCAGATACCTTGTCCTGTACACAGTCTGATTTAACCAATGTTGTTGAGTCCCTCTCCAGTGTTGTAACAGCCGAGGAACTCCAGCCCTGTCCTCTGAATGTTTCAGAAGTCTTGCCCTGTAACATGGATAATTCTGATTCTCTGGTCAAAATAATAGAAATCTCAGAATTTCAGTCCGGTCTGATGAGTGTTCCTGAAACCCAGCCCTGTATCCTGAAAGATTCTGGTTCTCTGGCCGCTGTGGCAGAGGTTCCAGAGTCCCCTTCCTGTCCAGGGAATTCCTCAGTTTTGCCTAGTCCAGTGGGGGCTGCTGCAATACTGACTTGTTCTGCAGCGCCTCATGAGCTCCAATCCAGTGTATTAAATGAGTCTCTGTCCAGTCCAGAGGTAGTTGTGGAGTCCCTGTCTGGTTCAGTGCATACATCAGAAGATTTGTCCTGTCTTGTTAGTGCCCCTGAATCTGATTTGTTACTGACTTTGCTGGAATCAGCGACATCTAAGTCTGATCCAGCATTCTCGTGTAAAAGTCCAGTAGTTGCGAAGTTTAGTCATGATGATTTTTTTTTGGCCAGTCCTGGTTTTGGTCCTGTCTTGGCTGACCCTGAGGCTCACAGTTCCTTGACATGCCCAGAGGTTTCTCTTGTGCCTGTGTGCCCAGATGTTCTTTGTGTGCCAGAATGCCCAAGTGTGTCTAAGGTGTTAGCGTGCTCTGATGCTTCCTTAGTGGGAACACGTTCTGATATTGCCAGTCTGCCTGCATGCCCAGAGATGGTTCTGGTCCCTGAAAGCCCTGATATTGATGTTTGTCCTTGTGGCCCTGACTCGGGAATTGCCCTAGCTTCCATAGGGGTTCTTGATGGTTCTCCATGTGAGCCTAAGGGGCATTCTGACCTATGGGGATCTCTTTGGAGCTTCAAGGTGTTCTGGGAGGTCTCTGTGAAAACTTGTCCTGGTGCCTTGGACTGGTTCAACAGTGGGTTTTGTGTTGGTAAAGACAGTACCGGTGGGCATTGCAAAGGCTTTGGCGTTTCTGAACGGTTCCTGGAAGGCGGTGGGTATCGCTCAGGGAGTTTCGGAGGGCTTTCTTCTGGAAATCATGGTTCTGATGGGTGTCACACTGGGGCTTGTAGTACTGATGGGCATGGTTCTGTAGGTTCTGGTTCTGATGGGTCCAGTCTTGTGGGGACTGATTCTGGAATTCGGTCTTGCCGGGCTGTCCCGGTCATCATGAATTATCAGTCAGACTGTTTTGTTGGGAATTTCAGTTTTGAAAAGCGTCTGGAATCCGCTTTTAAAGGCGGGGGTACTGTAATGATCGCTGCTGCAGCAGCTATTACTGGAAGTAGTAGTGCTGCAGCTCAGGCAGTTCTGATCTATTTCCATGCAAGCTGCATAGCTTTGTCTGTCTTTCCCTGCTGTCAGCTTGTGACTGATTATCATTCACCTGTGTGGGAATCTGCATGTCTGCTCCCATTGGATGACCTCAGTATAAAGATCTGCTTCCTGCAGGGTTTCCTTGGGGTTTGCATAGCTTCAGCTTAAGCCTGCCTTGCTGTCGCTTTAGCCCCCGATCGTGTTTCTTGTTATAAAGATACTTTGCTGGTCTTTGCATCATATATTGGTTTATTGCTAATATATATGCATACTAGCACGTTTATTATTTTCCTTGTGTTTGTGTTACGTTGATACATCAGTGTCGCTGATGTATACGTACACGAACTGTTTATATCCTGTGTGCAGTTAGTCAGCTTTCCAGCACGTTTTGGTAGGTTGCGCGTACCGTGACCACCCGTGCTGAGGTAGTTACCCTGCTCCTGGTTCTGTTTGTGGATTGCGTTCATCTCTGCGAAGAGATAACGAATCCTTCTGAATCCTGTTCTGTTACCGTTTGTGGATTGCGTTCATCTCTGCGAAGAGATAGCGAATCCTTCTGAGTCCTGTTCCCTGTGTTACTCCATTCCTAGTCAGCGTTCCTGCTTATGTCATATATCGGTTCATTGCCGATATATACATATGTTAGTCAGACGTTACAAATAGTTTCATTGATAGCTGTAATTGTAATACGCTAGGAAAACATACTTATTGTATATTTATCTGTGTTACGCAGTGCTGGGCCGAAATTACGCATTAGCGTAATTACGCATCGTAATTCACTACAAATGCACCGTAAGCGTTACGTGTAAGGTTACGGTATTACGCGTAATTAATTACGCGTAGACCGTGGGTTACGTTTTACGCGTAACAAATTACGCGTAAGACAGTAAACTCCCATTGAAATTACACAGTCTGCCGTAATCGCGTAATATTACGCTCCCGTATAATATAAAAAAGCCGCCGACTTTAAGGGTTAATAGCAAAGCCCCCTTAAGTGCTAAGAGCCTCAAATTTGGAGAATATATTAAGGAGATCAGAAGGAATAAGAGGAAAAAATTTTTTTTCAAAAAGACTTTATAGTTTTTGAGAAAATCGATGTTAAAGTTTCAAAGGAAAAATAGATACATTTAAAAACCCGCCGAATTTAACGGTTAATAGCAAAGCCTGCTTAAAATTTAGAAACACCAAATTTACAGGGTATATTAAGGGGATCAGTGGGAATAAGAGGAAAAAAATTTTTTTCAAAAAGACCTTATAGTTTTTGAGAAAATCGATTTTTAAGTTTCAAGGGCAAAAATGTCTTTTAAATGCGGAAAATGTCAGTTTTTTTTGCACAGGTAACAATAGTGTTTTATTTTCATAGATTCCCCCAAGTGGGAAGAGTTTTACTTACTTCGTTCTGAGTGTGGGAAATATTAAAAAAAAAACGACGTGGGGTCCCCCCTCCCAGACCTCTTTAACCCCTTGTCCCCCATGCAGACTGGGATAGCCAGAATGCGGAGCACCGGCCGCGTGGGGCTCCGCACCCTGACTATACCAGCCCGCATGGTCCATGGATTGGGGGGTCTCGGAAGGGGAGGGGCAGCCAAGCTTTCCCCTCCCCCTCCGAGCCCTTGTCCAATCCAAGGACAAGGGGCTCTTCTCCACCTCCGATGGGCGGTGGAGGTGGAGGCCGCGATTTCCTGGGGGGGAGGTTCATGGTGGCATCTGGGAGTCCCCTTTAAAAAGGGGTCCCCCAGATGCCCACCCCCCCTCCCAGGAGAAATGAGTATAGAGGTACTTGTACCCCTTACCCATTTCCTTTAAGAGTTAAAAGTAAATAAACACACAGACACTTTGAAAAAGTATTTTAATTGAACAAAAAACATAACCACGAAAAAAGTCCTTTAATATTCTTAATTAACCATTAATACTTACCTGTCCCTTTAAAAGCCAGTTCCCACGCAATATCCTCGGAAATATACTAATCAGTTACAATGTAACAAAGCTATTACAATGTAACAACTTTGTTACTTTGTAACACCACCGCACCCGACGTCACTCGCCGCCACCGCCGCGTCTGCGCTGACCCGACAGAGCTCTGAGCTATATAGCTCAGAGCTCCCTAAGCATCTTTGTATTTGGGCTCCAAGGAGCCCCATTGGTCCTTAGCAGACCAATGGGGTTCCTTTAAATCAGAAGGAACCCCATTGGTCTGCTAAGGACCAATGGGGCTCCTTGGAGCCCAAATACAAAGATGCTAAGAGAGCTCTGAGCTATATAGCTCAGAGCTCTGTCGGGTCAGTGCGGGACGCTAAGTCCCCGCCGCCTCCCGCTGTCAGCCCCGCCCACATCTGTCACCCACATGTCACCCACATGTGGGTGACATGTGGGTGACATGTGGAAGAGGCGGGGAGGACAGCGGGAGGCGGCGGGGACTTAGCGTCCCGCACGGACCCGACAGAGCTCTGAGCTATATAGCTCAGAGCTCTCTTAGCATCTTTGTATTTGGGCTCCAAGGAGCCCCATTGGTCCTTAGCAGACCAATGGGGTTCCTTCTGATTTAAAGGAACCCCATTGGTCTGCTAAGGACCAATGGGGCTCCTTGGAGCCCAAATACAAAGATGCTTAGGGAGCTCTGAGCTATATAGCTCAGAGCTCTGTCGGGTCAGCGCAGACGCGGCGGTGGCGGGAGTGACGTCGGGTGCGGTGGTGTTACAAAGTAACAAAGTTGTTACATTGTAATAGCTTTGTTACATTGTAACTGATTAGTATATTTCCGAGGATATTGCGTGGGAACTGGCTTTTAAAGGGACAGGTAAGTATTAATGGTTAATTAAGAATATTAAAGGACTTTTTTCGTGGTTATGTTTTTTGTTCAATTAAAATACTTTTTCAAAGTGTCTGTGTGTTTATTTACTTTTAACTCTTAAAGGAAATGGGTAAGGGGTACAAGTACCTCTATACTCATTTCTCCTGGGAGGGGGGGTGGGCATCTGGGGGACCCCTTTTTAAAGGGGACTCCCAGATGCCACCATGAACCTCCCCCCCAGGAAATCGCGGCCTCCACCTCCACCGCCCATCGGAGGTGGAGAAGAGCCCCTTGTCCTTGGATTGGACAAGGGCTCGGAGGGGGAGGGGAAAGCTTGGCTGCCCCTCCCCTTCCGAGACCCCCCCATCCATGGACCATGCGGGCTGGTATAGTCAGGGTGCGGAGCCCCACGCGGCCGGTGCTCCGCATTCTGGCTATCCCAGTCTGCATGGGGGACAAGGGGTTAAAGAGGTCTGGGAGGGGGGACCCCACGTCGTTTTTTTTTAATATTTCCCACACTCAGAACGAAGTAAGTAAAACTCTTCCCACTTGGGGGAATCTATGAAAATAAAACACTATTGTTACCTGTGCAAAAAAAACTGACATTTTCCGCATTTAAAAGACATTTTTGCCCTTGAAACTTAAAAATCGATTTTCTCAAAAACTATAAGGTCTTTTTGAAAAAAAATTTTTTCCTCTTATTCCCACTGATCCCCTTAATATACCCTGTAAATTTGGTGTTTCTAAATTTTAAGCAGGCTTTGCTATTAACCGTTAAAGTCGGCGGGTTTTTAAATGTATCTATTTTTCCTTTGAAACTTTAACATCGATTTTCTCAAAAACTATAAGGTCTTTTTGAAAAAAAAAATTTCCCTCTTATTCCTTCTGATCTCCTTAATATATTCTCCAAATTTGAGGCTCTTAGCACTTAAGGGGGCTTTGCTATTAACCCTTAAAGTCGGCGGCTACCTAACATTGATCCATGCGTCAACTTTTCCGCTTGGCAGCATGACCTTACGCATTAATTGCTAGTAGGAATTTACGCGTAAGCCTATAACGTAACAACTTGAATTACGGTGTTCTTACGCGTAATTGCGTAAGGGCAATGCGTAATTACAGACATGTACCGAAATTGAATGTCTATGCCGTAAGCGTAATTTCGTAATGCGTAATAGCGTAAAATTACGCGTAATGATCCGTAAGCGTAGCTTTTTCCATTACGATCAGCACTGGTGTTACGTTCATCTATCTTAATCCTGCTATTTTCTGACTGTCCTGTCCTGTCTTTGTGAGGCACGCCATCGCCGCATCGCATTGGCTGCCTCATTCCAGTCTGTCTGGTTTTGGACGCTTGCTGTCGCTAAGTAGCCGCTAGCTAGCGAGCGTTCATTCTGTCTACCTGTCCTGATCTCCTCAGTTCTGGTTTATGCGCTCAGCGCTACTTTGCGCTGAGACGTTATAACGAAAGCATTGTTTGTGGCTGTCAGATCTGCACCGGCTCTGTGCGCCACAATCTCCTATTGGAGTCAGTCCTCCCCTCCACTATACTAGGGATAGCCTGTTTCCTTGTGCTAGTGTGTGTACCTCCTCCACGCCAACTCATGCGTTGCATGCTGACTGTGGAGAATACACCACCAAGCCTTACATTAGCTCCGTAAGACCGTCTCTCCTCTCCTTGAAAAAGCGGGGTGACGCCCCGTGGAACTAGTGGGGTCGTTTAGAGGGGATCCCCATCTCTTCTTGCCACACCTGTTGCCTGCACTGCATTTGCACCCGGCTAAGTATTTCTTCACTGTGCACTTTATCTCTAGGCTGCTTCACTGTATTTAGTAGTAAGGTTTTATTCACATGCTAACTGCTCTTAATTAGGATTGTTTGCGATTGCACTATTCAAGCACTTTGTGTATTGTTTGTCATATTTTAGGTAGTAGATTTTTTTTATGAAGCTCTGTAATTGATGATATATGTTTTACTGTGACTGAGTAGCAGCATTTTTGCACATACTTTCTGCACCTTACATAATACTGAACCCGGGTTCATACAACCTGGGGGCACTTTTCATACACTATTGTGTATGGAATGATTATTTTTGCAAACGGATATAATGGCTTGGAGTTTTATGGGATGTTTTATGTGTTTTTAATTTTTTGGATGTTCTTTGGGTGCACAATAATTTGTGATTGATCACTGTTTAATAAAGATCTTGTTTGATGATTGCATTTGAATTTTAATCGTGATCACGCGCTCCACTTGTGATCATGAGCTGAAATCCGCTAACCGGGGAAATGACGTCGCTGGGACAATCATAGGGCCCCCAGCTGAGGCCCTAGCAACTAATCAGAGGAGGGGAGCCTCTGCCCTCCCCTCCTCCATATAAGGCGGCGGCCATTGGAGGATGTCGGCCTTGCTTGTGACTCTGTGTTACTGAGAGCATCTCCAGTGCTATTGTCCATCTGAGCAAGTGCTTTACTGTTAAAAAAAAACAAAGCGTTTTGCCTATTTTATACATTTCCCACACATTTATTGTATTGCTGTATAGTTAGCTAGTCATTTGATTGTGTTAGTACAGTCAGTGTAGTGTTTGTATACTGTGCTTAGCTTAGCTTAGGTTTGAAGCTCAGTTAGGTTAGGTTAGCTGAGCACTGTGCTTGTGCAGTGCAGGCCAGGCCTGCTGTAGCCTGTAGATGCGTTAGGTTATCTTCATCTGTACTGTTAGTTTATTTAGTGCTAGTTAGACTAGCAGTACTACAGTAGCAGGGCAGCATCTGTGTCTCTCACTGTGATTCTTCTGCCTGTAGCGTCAGTGTAACAGTCTTAGTGTCACTCTCTTGTCTCTAGTGTGCGTTTTTCTATCATTCAGATTAGTGACTTGATGTTCACTCACTGTCACTGACCGTGTACGTATACTGAAATGAACTAGCTCAGTTAGTACATTGCTATATAGAGTAGTGTAGCATATTGTCTGTTTAAAAACAAAAAATACGCACCCATTTAAATTTGTCCCACCAGACACATATTTGATTTAAAAAAAGTACACTTTTCCTGCCTTCCATATTAATTTTATTTGTATAATATTGTATTGTACAATGTCTGCCAGGGGCAGCAGAGGTAGAGGCGGCAGGAGAGCCACTGGGCGCCCAGCTGTGCAGGAGGGAGCTGAGAGGCAGAGGCGCAGCGGTTTCGGGCCCATCTTTGGCCAGGGTTGTTGAGCCACTCAGGAGAGGCAGGCAGAGGCTGTCGTGGAGCTGATGGCGGAGCAACAGGCCACCAGTTCCACACAGACCTCCAGTGTGACCAGCACTCCTCTCAGCAGCAGCAGACGCCCCCGCTTGATGTCATGTCAACCCCAGCGGCCAGCCAGGCCTCACTGGGTGAAAGCTCACTCTTCAGTCCAGTGTTTGCGAGCACCTTGAGGGCTGTTGGGGAGGAGATACTGGGGCCGGGTCGTGTTTTACAGCCCATATGGTCGCTGGGCTGTGGTAGCTCAATGATAGAACAGTGACTGTTCAGCTGATCAAAGTTGGTCTGTCCACAATGAAGCAACAACCTTATTATCTTGGGTTTGCCCCCCCCCCCCCCCCCCCCCCCCGAGACACTCATATAGCCGTCGGTCATTGCTTCATTGTGATGTGCAAGCCCCTTCACCGCGGCAAGGTAATGATCACAAAGAGGTATTGGCACATGTACAGCTAGAAAAATTAGGCAGGCATATACACGCACCAGAAAAAGTAGCATAGTGGCTGCTGCTAGCAGCGGCCTTAAAAATTCAGGACTCCACCTGGAGTCCTGGACCCTGTTGGTGGTGACGGAGAAGGCAGTTAAGCGGCCTGCGGGCAGAGGTGCTGTGTGGGGAACGACTTAGTCTTGGGGCAGGCAGTCACACGGTGTGCTGTGACATCACCTTTAAATGCATTGTAAAGCATAGTTGCCAGCTGATTCTGCAAGTTCTGCATCCTTTCTGCCTTCTGGTGATTTAGAAACATCTCCGCCACTTTGTGCCTATACCGAGGGTCTAGTAGTGTGGCCACCCAGTACAGCTCATTCCCCTTGAGTTTTTTTATACGAGGGTCCCTCAACAGGCTGGAGAGCATGAAAGACGCCATCCGCACAAAGTTGGATCCAGATGTACTATCCATCTCCTCACACGACTCTTCCTCCTCCTCCTCCTCCCCCCTTCTGTGCTGCCGCAGGTGTTGAGGAAACATCTGGTTCTTATGAGAATTGATCCCAAAACGCTTCCTCTTGTAACTGTTCCTGTTCACGCTCCTCCACCGCTTGATCCACCACTCTATGCACGGCACGCTCCAGGAACTAAGCGTACAGGATCAAGTCGCTGATGGTGCCTTCACTGCGACTCACCAGGTTAGTCACCTCCTCAAATGGCCGCATGAGCCTGCATGCATTTCGCATGAGTGTCCAGTTGTTGGGCCAGAACATCCCCATCTCCCCAGAGTGTGTCCTTCTACTGTAGTTGTAGAGGTACTGGGTGATGGCTTTCTCCTGTTCTAGCAGGCAAGAGAACATAAAGAGGGCAGAATTCCAGCGAGTCGGGCTATCGCAAATCAGGCGTCTCACCGGCAACTTGTTTCTCCGCTGAATATTGGCAAAGTGTGCCATGACCGTGTAAGACCTCCTGAAATGCCCACACAACTTCCTGGCCTGCTTCAGGACATCCTCTAAACCTGGGTACTTTGACACAAATCTTTGAATGACTAGATTCAGCACATGTGCCATGCAGGGTACATGTGTCAGCTTTCCCAAATTCAAAGTGGAAAGGAGATTGCTGCCATTGTCACACACCACGTTGCCGATCTCCAGCTGGTGCGGGGTCAGCCACTGATCCACCTGTTTGTAAAGAGCAGCCAGGAGAGCTGCTCCAGTGTGACTCTCCGCTTTGAGGCAAGACATGTCTAAGATGGCGTGACACCGTCGTACCTGGCATGCAGCATAGGCCCTGGGGAGCTGGGGCTGTGTAGCTGGAGAGGAGATCGCAGCACCAGTAGAGTTGAACTGCCACTCAGCCAAGGAGGAGGAGGATGATGACAGCAAAGAGGATGTAGCAGGAGGAGAGGAGGTGGTAGGAGGCCTTCCTGCAAGCCGTGGAGGTGTCACAAGTTGGTCCGCTGCACAGCCACGTACTCCCTGCTTGTCAGTGGTCACCAAGTTGACCCAATGGGCTGTGTAAGTAATGTACCTGCCCTGACCGTGCTTGGCAGACCAGGCATCCGTGGTCAGGTGGACCCTTGACCCAATGCTGTGTGCCAGAGATGACACCACTTGCCTCTCAACTTCACAGTACAGTTCGGTTATCGCCTTTTTAGAGAAATAATTGTCTTCCACTGTGGTGTCCCAATGGTCACAAATTTACGGAAGGCCTCGGAGTCCATCAGCTTGTATGGTAACAGCTGGCAAGCTAACAGTTCCCCCAAGCCAGCTGTCAGACGCCGGGAAAAGGGGTGACTGGCAGAAATTGGCTTCTTCCGCTCAAAGATTTCCTTCACAGACACCTGGCTGCTGTGGGCAGAGGAGCAGGAACAGCTCAAGGTCAGTGGCAGAGTGGAGGAGGGTGGCTGTGAAGGTGCAAGGGATAAAGCGGCTGAAGATGCTGCAACTTAAGGAGGAAGAGGAGAAGGAGGGTGGCTTTTCTTTTGTGTGCTGCTTTTGCTCAGGTGCTTTTCCCATTGCAGTTTGTGCTTTTCTGCATGTGCCTTCGTAAGGCAGTCGTCCCTACGTGGGTGTTGACCTTTCCACGGCTCAATTTTTGGTTGCAGAGAGAACAGATGGCATTGTTCTGACCTGAGGCAGACACCTTAAAAATTGTCCAAACCGCTGAGCCCCCCTGGGGTGATGTCACTATGGTGGCATCAACAGCTGATGTTGAAGGGCATGTTGGGTGGCTGTCCATAGGTGGCGATACATGGCGCCGGACACTGCCACCAGCTGTTTCTGATGACTAGCTCCCCCTGCTTCTTTCAACAACTCGTCTCCTCCTACTCCTCTCTGACTCCCCCTCTGAACTGTCCATTTGGTCATCTTGGGCTTGATTTACAAAACGGTGCTAACTTTAGCACTGGCCCTTAGCACGTCTAAACTCAGTTGAAATGTGAGAAGTAGTGATCGTGCGCAAAGTACTGCGCGCAAAGTTTTGCGCGCGCACTGCACAGAGCGCAGGGCGCTCCGCGCGAAGTGCCCACTAAAGCCTATGGGACTTAGCGCGCGCATAGGACTTTGCGCGCGCAAAAATTTGCACGCGGTACTTACCGCATGATCTGATTGAGAAAACTATTGCTAACCTACTTAGCACCCTGGTTAGCGCGCCTTAAGACTTTAGACGTGCTAAGTAGGTTAGCACCTCTTAGTAAATCAAGCCCCTTGTCTCTTAGGATCCCACGTGGCATCTGTATCATCTTCATCATCATAATCATCCTGCCCAGCTTTGCTTGCCTCATACACCTTCAAAACCGCACCAACAGCAGGTACTTCATCCTCCTCCTCACACGTTACGTCCATAGTGTCGCCTAACTCAGACATATGAGGTGGTGTAACTTGCTTAGCGCCTTCATCTTGTTGTAACAATAATGACTGTGCATCAGTGATTTCCCCACCAAATAACTACTGTGAAGTGTCAAATGCAGCAGATGTGGTGCTTGTAGTAGTGCTGGTGGCTGTGGAAGATGAGGTGTTCTGTGTTAAATAGTCAACCACGTCCTGACAATCGTGGGAGTTGATGGGACGTGCCTTCTTCTGAGCACTGTACTTTGGTCCAGGGCCGCACAAAATCAGAATCAGAATAGTTTTATTTCGCCAAGCATGACTGGGTCATGCTCGGAATTGGGTTTGGCACAATACATAGTACATAGCTCCAAGAGGTGCATAGGCAGAAAGCAGAAAAGAGCACTACAATACAATAAGGACATGGCAGTAAAAAACATCATACTCAGGAACATATTGCACTCAAAAAAGAGGAAATGTATGTACACAATATACATTCAGAAGTATACAGTCAGCGGCCGTATGCATTTTCCAGTGCGCTGTTGGAGTCTGGCCAGGGTGCATGGACCAAAAGTCCAGTCAGTTAGGAGTGATGGCCGGTTGCTTCAAAAAGCGTATTTAGTTTCGGTCCGCTACTGTGTCGGTGGTAAGGCACAGATAGAGGGTGGGAGAATGTTAAGGGAGTTCAGGAGGCTGACGGCCGCAGGGAAGAAGGAGTTCTTGTGTCTGGTCGTCTTAGTGGGGATGGCTCGAAGTCTCCGGCCCAGTGGTAGTGGGGTGAAGAAACAGTGACCTGGGTGTGAGGGGTCACTTGCGATCTTCAGCGCCCTAGCACGCAGTCTCGTGTCATGCAGGAGGTCGAGTGGAGGCAGGGGTCTCCCAATGATCCTCTCTGCCGACCTGATGATCCTCTCTAGTTTGTGTCTGTCCCTGGCAGTGGCTCCCACGTACCAGACCAGGATGGAGGAGCAGAGGATCGATTCAATGGTGGCGGAATAGGATCTCCTGTGCCATGCCGAACTTCCGCAGTTGGCGGAGGAAGAACAGCCTCTGCTGGGCCTTCTAACTGAGATCGCTGGAGATGGTAGTGCCCAGAAGGCGAGCACAGGGCACTCTGGTCACCTCGGCATCATCAATGTAGATGGGAGGTGGAGTGGGCACAGACTTTCTAAAGTCAATTATTGGCTCAACAGTTTTGGCTGTGTTGAGCACCAGCCTGTTCTCTATGCACCAGTGGCATATTCTCTCCACCTGCTGCTGATACTCCTGGATGTTGTCCTTGGTGACGAGGCTAAACAATGGTGGTATCGTCGGCAAATAACATCAGCACGACCTCACACAGACCTGCCGGGTGCCCTTCCTCTGGGTCTACCTCTGCCTCTACCTGTTTTGTCAGTTTTTTCCATATCGGGGGGGAGGATGAAGTGAAAGGTATGCACTGACTTGACTAATACAATGTGCAGTCACACAGGTGCAGTCACACAGGTGCAGTTAACAGGTATGCACAGAGTGGTATATCACACTGCGTGCACTCACATAGGTAGGTGGGTGCACTGAACACAACAGGTAGGTATATGCAGTGATGGGTATTACAATGTGCACCTGTCCCACACAGACAGGTACCGGACAGGCACAGTGAAGCTGCGTGCGCTCACGTAGGTAGGTGTGTGCACTGAAGTGAACAACAGTTAGGTATATGCAGTGATGGGTATTATAATGTGCACCTGTCCCACACAGACAGGTACTGGACAGGCACAGTGACACTGCGTATGCTCACGTAGGTAGGTGGGTTCTCTGTGAACAACAGGTAGTTATATGCAGTGATGGGTATTACAAATCTGCACATGGCACAGTAGTAATTATACCACCAAGGGGCCAAAGGCCAGCTGCGACTGACTGACAGGGCTGTATATAATGCAAGTGTACCACACACAAAAAAATAAATAAAAAAATATAGACTGCTAGAACTAGATTAGCTCTCAAAAGAACTGTTGAGGGGTGCTTTTTTTTTAGCAATAAGAATCAGCAACGAGCAAGCTACCAAGCCTACAAGAGCCTAACTAAGCTTTCCCTATGACAGTCTGCAGCAGCTCTCCCAATTACTTCAGGCACACGAGTGAGTCCAATGCCCGACACTGCCTGCCTTTTATAAAGGCGAAGGGGGGGGGGGGGCTCCAGAAGGGAGTCTAGCCTAATTGGCTACAATGTGCCTGCTGACTGTGATGTAGAGGGTCAAAGTTGACCCTAATGATGCACTATAGGGGAGAATCGAACTTCCGGAAAAGTTTGCGGTTCTCAGCGAACGCGAACCACGGATATTCGCCGGGAACCTTTCGCCGACAAACAGTTCGGGCCATCTCTAGTCACCATGGTCTCTTGGAGCAGCTGGTTTGGGACAGACTGCTACCTGTCCTTTACTGGGACAGCTTGATGGAAGGGGGTGGGGCCTCAGGAGCGGCAGCAACTGGCACAGCAGCAGCAGCCCAGTCAGTGGTGCTACCCCACGGGCTCAGGGGAAATGCAGCATGTTCCTCTGATCCCTTTCCATCCACTGGCACATCCTGCAAGCATGCCTGCCTCCGCAGCAGCGTAAAGCCCGCCGCTGCCAAGAACTGCTGAAAATGGTCAGCCTGGAGAAGGAGTAGCTCATGGCCCCCAACATCCTGGCCGCCCTCAGGGAGCAGGAGCAGAGGCTTACCCCCGGAGGCATCAGAGGTGGTGTGGTGGTGTCCGACAATGGGGCCAACCTGCTGACCGCCCTCCACCGGAAACAGTTTACCCACATACCCTATTTAGCCCATGTACTGAACCTGGTGGTGCAGAGGTTTCTGCGCACCTACCCAGGGATGCTGGAAGCATCACAGAAAATTGTTCGCCATTTCCACCACTTCTCCAAATTTTTGAGCACAAAAAATGTACTCAAAAGTCCCCCCTCGGCTTATACGCGAGTCACTAAAGTTTGTGTCCAGGCTCACCTTTTTTTCCCAAGTGACCAACCCGGATTGGCATTTGCAGGATCAGATATGGCAGTCTCCATAGTTAATTGGGCTGGAAAGCACGTGAGTGGCCAGGGTGCATCAGGCATCGGAACGGAGGAGTATGGAGGAGAGAGTGTAGGATGAGCTCCAGTCTCTACCATTTAAATCAATGTGTGCTCCTACACTTGTCACCGCTCCACTGTCATCAATGTCCATCTCTGTAGAAGTGCAACAGGCCACTTGTAAAGGATCACAGCGGTGAAGTCTGCAACGGGTTTCCTCTTCATGCTTTGTGACACTCACGCTGTATCATCTTTATTGTGCCCTCTAGTGGCATCTTGGGATACAGTGTGCGCGTCACACAGGATGAAGAGGAAACCCCGGAGCTGATGTCACTGCTGATATCCTCTGCAAGTGGCCTGGAGCATTCCTAAAAGCAAGGACATTGATGTCAATGATGAATGGAATAGCACATGCTGATTTGAATGGTAGAGTGCGCGTCCTGCTAATCTCCTCAAAGCTTCTTTGATCCAATGCCTGATTGCACCCTGGCCACCCACGTGCTTTCCAGCCCGATCCTGCACAAGTCGCCGGGCCATTCCTGCACGGGCCTGCTGGCACACTTTATACAGGCAGCATACAGCTACAGGAAGGATCCCTGGCACTGAAAGGTAAGCCACTGCTGCATGCTCCACTCAAGCATGGTGGAGGGGGCATCTAGTGCACCTGGCTGCCTAATACAGAAGGGGGATTCCTAATATAGGGGGCACATCTGGCTATGGGGGGATGCCTAATGCAGGGGAACAGCTGGATACCCATGAGTGGGGGGGGGGGGGAGATGCCTAATGCAGTAACAGGTATTACATCTGGCTATGGGGGGTTGCCTTATACTGGGGGCATATCTGGCTATGTGGGGACTACCAATTGGCTATGAAGGTGGCACATCTGGTTATTTATACTCAGTTGGAGGGGATTTTTCATACTGAAGGCACAACTTTTACTATGGAGGGAGCTGTGGGGCAATGAATGCGATGGTGGTGGGGGGATTATACGTGAGTAAATAACTTTTTTCCTGTTTTCTGACGGAAAAGTTGGTACCGCGGCTCATACATGAGTATATACAGTGTGTGTGTGTGTATATGTATATGTATGTATGTATACATATACATATATATATATATATATAATATGTGTATGTGTATGTGTATATATATATATTATATATGTATATATATATATATATATATATATATATATATATATATATATATATATATATATATATATATATATATAGTGTGTAGGGTTCTGCCACTTACTGAAAGGTGTTTTTTTTGTAATTGACCCAATAGCCACACAGCCATCTGTGGGCCTTATTCAATTTACATTTTCTCCTACGTTTTCTTGTAGGAGATAATTTTGTATCTTCTCTTAAAAATACCTTTGCACCACTCTGTGTATTTTCTTGCTTGCTGTTGGCTTAAAAGGCATGCTATTGATAAAGTGTGACAATGTCACCGAGTAGAAAAAGTGAATTGAATAAGGGCCAGCATTTCTTAGTGTTTAACCCTTTAGCAGCCAATTTAGAGGCTTGCATGTGCTCCAGGCCAATTTATTTTAGCAAATGTTTTTATTTTTTATTTTGTACAAATCCTTGCTGCGAATTAGTTCTGCTGTAATGTGTATTTGTGGACACTTGCGACTAGGGGCAGAGAGACACAATAACAGAACTTCAGCTTTCTGTTTCTGTATCTTCTGCTAGCAGAGAGACTTAAAAGCATTTCAAGAATTTACAGCACGAGTGCTGCTGGCAAAGGCTCAAATTACCTAATTCCTTTAAAGCTGCTAATGGGTTAAGCTAAACAATTCTAAATATATTCGCTTAATAAGATTTTGTCTGCACTATAGGTAACCACTTGACAGATCTGTTTACTGGACAATGGGATGCATTTATTTTTAACCACTTTTTCCCCCTCCTACAGTATATCTACATCATCTGTGGCACCCTCCAAGCCACCATGACGTAGATATACTGACCCGCTTGCAGCCCTGCTGTGTACGATCGGGTGCGCTTTAGAGCGCACAGCCTCCCCCCCCCCCCCCCCCGGCACTGTCAGCTGCATTACTAATTGGCAAAGGGGAATATGTTCCCTTGTAGCCAATTAGTGACCCCGATGTAGCCAACAGCAGTGATCCTTCATTTCCCCCCCTCTGTGGTCGGATCGTGAAAAAAATGCCCCTGCAAGTTGAATATCTCACCTGAACTGGTTCCTGCGACCATGCTGCAGCTCCAGCCTCCATTCACCGCTTTTCACTCAGCCCTGTGACGCTGAATATCTGGGTCCCGGCTTGATGACGTCATCAAGGCGGGACCCGGTGTTCGGTATCACAGGGCTGCGTGGACCGCGGTGAATGGAGGCTGGAGCTGCAGGATGATCGCAGGAACCAGGTAAGGTGAGATATTCTCCTTGCAGGGGCATTTTTTTAATGATCTGGCCATGGTGAAGGGGGGCGGCTAAGTGTTAACCTTCTTGGCGGTATGGACGAGCCCAGCTCATCCATAGCCGCCGAGGCTGATATCTCTGGCCCCGCTGGGCCGATCTACTTGAAATAAACTGTGCCACACGCAGCTAGCACTTTGCTAGAAGCGTGTGGTCTTCGATCGCCGCCGCTCAGCGGCGATCACCCGCACGCAGCTGCGAAAGAGGCCCCCCCGCCAGAGCCCTGCGCTGCCCGGACCAAAAACTTTCGGGCAGCGCAAAGAGCTGGATCTTTCTCGTCTGACGTCAGGACGTCGGCTGACGTCATCCCGATCGTTGCCATGGTGACGGGGTATGCCAAAGAAGAAATCCCGCTCTCCGCGGGATTTCTTGTTACTTGTGATCGCCGAAAGCGATCAGAACGGCGCACCACGTGCGCCCTCTAGTGGGCTTTCATGCTGCCAACTTTCAGTTGGCAGCATGAAAAAAAAATGACATAGAAAAAACCCTGCCGCAGCCACCCTGGCAATTTAAATAGAACGCCAGGGTGGTTAAGGGTGGGCACATCTGGCTATTTATAACAGAGGGTGGGGGTTCTAAATCTGAAGGGGAGGGTTGAAATGATTATTGGAGCCCATCAGGGTAACAGGGGTGGGGGATTTCATAATGGAGGGCACATCTGATGGTCCTGAGGGACATAACGTAATACTGGGGGCACATATGGCTATAATGTGGAAGGAGGAGGCGCCTGGAGATGGCAGCCTCGGCAGCTTGCTCTGTCTTTCTATGTTTGTTTTATGTATTTTTGTTTTTCAACATTGCCTTGTGCAACCCAACCCGGACAACCTTCACCAGTGAACAACTACTGAGCATTCGGAACTTAGCTAAATATAATCTACCCCTGGATATTTCATCTACTCTTGATCTTCTGGGGATTCTGACCAGTGGAGCTATAGTGCTGAACCAGGCAGTGAGGCTTAGAAGAAGAGGCAAACGCTCTAGGATCCAGACTCGCTTTCGACGCAGAGGACTGCGCTCTCCACTACCTGGAATCATACTCTCTAATGTCAGGTCCATATGTAACAAACTGGATGAGCTTCAACTACTGATCAGAACAAAGAAGGACTTTTATCTCTCTGCGGCTATTTGCTTCACAGAAACTTGGCTATCTGAGCTTATTCCAGACAACGCACTGCAGATTAATGGATTTACATTCTACAGATCTGACCGGGACCCACTTACTTCTGGCAAAACCAAAGGTGGAGGACTCTGCTTCTATATTAATGATAGATGGTGCACGGATGTTACAGTTATTAAGAGGACATGCTCGGCTGGGCTGGAAACACTCTTCATAAACTGCAGACCCTACTACTCACCCCGTGAGTTTTCTTCATTTATTTTGGCTGCTGTGTACATCCCTCCACAAACATGTATGCAGCCTGCGCTCCAAGATCTCGCAGATCAAATCACTGAGGTGGAAAGGGAGTACCCAGATTCTTTTTTTATCATACTAGGGGATTTCAACAGTGCTAACCTTTCCAAAGAACTCCCCAAATACAGGCAACACGTCACAAGCGCAACTAGAGAAGGTAAGACACTTGATCACTGTTACACTACGACTAAGGACTCGTATCACTCTGTCAGCAGGGCAGCTTTGGGGAACTCTGATCATGCTGTTATACAGCTTATCCCAACATATATCCAAAGACTAAAAACTGCCAAACGTGTAGTGACCACAGTTAAGAAATGGACTAGTGAAGCTGTAGAAAAACTGCAGAGCTGCTTTGATTTAACTGACTGGAATTTATTTAAAGAATCCTCCAGTGACCTAAATGAATACACTGACGCTGTGACATCATATATTACCTTTTGTGAAGAGTCCTGCATCCCCACAAAAAAGTGCACCAGGTACAATAACGATAAACCCTGGTTTACATCACATCTTAGGAAGCTGCGCCTCGATAAAGAAAGGGCACATCGTACAGGCGATAAAGTCCTCTACAAAGCTGCGAAATACAAACTGCAGAGAGCCATTACCGACGCAAAAAAAGATTATTCTCAAAAACTCGAGGAAAAATTTTCTAACGCCGACTCATTCACAATATGGAAATCTCTATATGAAATTACCAGCTACAGGAGGAAATCTCCTCCCCCCTCACTACATAACCTGCAGCTTGTAAATGAACTGAATACATTTTATTGCAGGTTTGACACTACCAACAAAAGCCAAACACAACAAGTCAATTTGCATCTCTGCCACAGGCAAACTGAACACTCTTCCTGCCAGCCAACGTCTCCACCCCCTGCGGTGCCTCAGCAACTACACAACACAGGAGGCCAGACACAATCTATTGACCTGTCCCCAGATGTGCATGCTCTAACAATATGCCAATCAGATGTAAATAGACTCTTTAAAAAACAAAACACCAGGAAAGCAATGGGACCAGACGCTGTGTCTGCGAAATGCATGAATCTCTGTGCCGACCAATTAGCGCCTGTATTTACAGACATATTCAAAGCATCTCTAGAACTCTCAATTGTTCCTGCCTGTTTTAAAAGCGCAACTATTGTACCAATTCAAAAGAAAACAAAACCTACATGTTTTTTTTTTTTTGATTGACCAAAAGGTTTATTGTGTGTAAAAGGATCATTACAGAGTATACAAGTACATGTGAGAACAGAGTTCTTAAATACTTTACAAGACTTGTACATAGGAAGTATAAACATAGTCTGTATAATACAAATAACCTGGAAGTAACAATAAAGAGAAGTTACCCATAGAAAGCGGACATGACAATATAGGCATATGGGAAGAAAAAGAAGAAGAATGCAACCGATGTGGCGGGTCTATGACTGCACAAGAGCTAAAACGCCAAGTGGTTAGGGAAGAGAAAGCCAGAGTTCAAGGGTTTTAATAAATGGACATTTGAGTAGGGTAATGGGTGCTAATGAGCATAGATCAGTTAGCAACCTTAGTTACTCGTACAATACATCAGTGGACCTTGTCCAGCCATTTGTCCCAGATTTTATTAAATTTAGATGGGCATCCCCTATGCTGGTATACCATTTTCTTGAGAGGAAGAGAGTTCCTTACTTTAGTTTTCCAGTCAAGGAATGTAGGGCATGAAGGGGACAGCCATCTAAATGCTATACATAATTTGAGCATGAACATTGTTTCTATAAGAAAATACTTGTCGAATTTGTTTACATCTTCATTATATATATTCAGAATACAGCATTTGACATCCAGTGTAGCAGGTGACCCCATGGTATCATGTAGAAAATTGACTACTTGTCTCCATAGATCAGTGATTGGAGGGCAAGACCATAAGAGGTGTAAAAATGAGGGGTTGCCAAGTGCACATTTCGGACAGATATTGGCTATATGTGAGGAGTATTTAGAGATTTGCTTAGGGATAAGGTAGCTTTGGTGAATTATGTATAGTTGGGTTAGGCGATCCCTGATACAGGGAGATACTAGACGGGTAGCGAGCAGACAGTCCTCCCACTCCTCTTCGTCTATTTGGAAGTTTAATTGCAGCCATTTGTCTTTGGATTTTTCCACAATTGGGCCGGCTATATGCTCATTTAGTATGTTATATAGAGTGCCTATATGGTGTGGCTGTGGGCCGTCTTTAAGGAATTCCATAAGAGTTGAAGTTTCAATGGAAGGGAGGCCATTAGGAAATTGGTATCGTAAAGCATGTTGAAGTTGAAGGTACATAAATTGAAATTGTGGGGATAATGAGTATTGGTTCTGAAGATCTATATATGGGCGCAAAGAAGACTTTATGATGATTTGGCCCAGGTAGTGGATTCCAGAGTCAGCCCAACGGGAAGTGTTGCAGAGTTTAAGTAGTTCTGGTAATTTAGGATTCTGCCATAAGGGTGTAAAATGTTCCCATGTGGAATGGGACATAAGTCTGCTCGCCGTCCGCCAAACCCTGGAAGCTTGCGTTAGGATAGTATTGGGGTAGGTTTGGAGGGTGAGGGTACCTTTTAGTAGTGCAAACGGGAGATTGTTTGCAGGTTCGGTAGAGGAGAATCCCAGCAGGTCTGGGGATTGTAGAGACTCAGTTACAAACCAGTGAGCTATCTGTTCCAGTTGGGAAGCTATATAGTACAGGAAGGGGGATGGCAGCGATACTCCTCCTAACGAGGTGGGACATTGTAGTATGACATGTTTAAGTTTAGCGCGTGATTTGTTCCATATAATGGATAGTATCAGGGATCTAAGTTTGTTGAAGAGTCTCATGGGGATATGTACTGGTGAGTTGTGTAGGATATAGAGAATTTTAGGCATTAGGACCATTTTGACCAAGTTTACACGGCCCATAACTGAGAGTGGTAATTTTGTCCAAGCAGATAATTTCTGCTGCGTAAGTGGGAGTAGTTGGGCTATATTATCTTCGTAGTACTTAGAAACTGGAGTTTGAATCACTACACCTAAATACTTGAAGGATTTTACCACTTGAAGGGGACAGGGTAGCGAGGAGGCCGAGATCTCTGAACCGTCTAGAGACAGAATGGCTGATTTGCTCCAATTTATTGATAGGCCTGAGTATTCGCCCATTTCGTTGATTAAGTCGAAAACGGCGTTAAGGGAAGCGTGGGGATCTGCCAGATAAAGGATAGTATCATCCGCATATTGGCTGATTTTCTCTTCAATAGAGCCAATTTTCAGGCCAATAATCCGGGGGTCAGCTCTGATTTTACAGGCTAGGGGTTCAGCTGAGAGTGCATAAAGTAAAGGGGAAAGGGGACAGCCCTGTCTGGTACCTCTGCCTATTGGGAAAGGATCAGAGATGTTAGAGTTAGTACAAATTTGGGCTCTGGGGTCTGTATAAAGAATTTGTACCCAGCGAATAAAGTTGTCTCCAAACCCAAACCTGGAAAGGGTGGCCAGGAGGAAAGGCCATTCAACAGCATCGAAAGCCTTGGCGGCATCAAGTGATACCACCACTCTGCTACCACTGTTAGCATGATTAGCTTGTAGATTAGCAAATAATCGTCGTATATTAATTGAGGTTTTTTTTCCTGGCATAAAGCCCGTCTGGTCTCTGTGGATAAGAGACAAAATTACTTTGTTTAACCTTGAGGCTTATATTTTGGCAAGAACCTTAACATCAGTTGGAAGCAGAGAGATTGGGCGGTATGAATCGCAGAGTAGTGGATCCTTTCCAGGCTTGGGAATGAGCACTATAAGAGCTGTTCGCATGGATACAGGAAGGGAGCCTTGTTCAAATGCAAAATTAAATGTTTGGAGAAGGGGGGCAGCAATAATTTCAGAAAATCTTTTAAGAACTTCACCAGGAATACCATCTATCCCCGGTGCCTTCTTATTTGGGAGTGAGTGAATGGCAGACTCAAGTTCTTCTATAGTAATGGGGGCTTCAAGTAGCTCAACTTGATCTGGGGTTAATCGGGGTAAGGTTATCTCTGATAAGAAGATCTCGGCCTCCTCACGGGAGAAGAGGGACCTCGGTGTGTATAGGTCATGAAAATATGTGGCAAAGCATTTATTAATAGGGATTGGACCAGTGACTACAAAGGAGTTTGCGTCTTTAATACTACTAATGGATCCGGAGGAGGTTCTATTTTTGGCCATTCTAGCCAGAATGGTACCAGTCTTTTCACCCTGCTCATAAAATGTTTGTTTTTGGAAAAAGTTTTTAGCCTGGGCTTTTTCCTTCAGTACGAGGGTTAATTGGGTTTGAGCTTTTTTCCAGGCACCCTCATTCTCATCGGTGGGGTCCCCCACATATGTCTGCTCTAGGATAGGAATCTGCGACTGTAGATCCTGAATATATTTATTTGTTTCTCTTTTGTGGTAGGAGACAGCACTAATGAGGATGCCCCTCAGGTATGACTTAAAGGCATTCCAAACAAGTGCCTTGTCCTCAACCTCGTTGTGTGTGTGGAAATAAGTTGTTAATTTATCTATTAACCAGTCCTCAGAAGTGAACAAGGAGAGCCAGAAGGGGTTAAACTTCCATATAATTTGTGTGGGAGTATTATCCCAAGATAGAGTCATGCTGATTGGGGAGTGATCAGAGACAATGCGAGGGAGGAATTCAGTGGCCAATATCACCGGGAGCAAATTGTTGGATACAAAAAAGTGATCCAGTCTGGAGAGGGTGTTATGGGAGGCGGAGAAGCATGAGTATTGTCGTAAAGTGGGGTGAAAATAACGCCAGGCGTCAACAAGGGACATCTCCTGCATTAAGTGAGCAAAGGGCGTTGCTTTATTGGCTGCGGCAGGAAATCTGTCCATAGCAGGGTTACAGACCATGTTAAAGTCTCCCATCCAGATATTGGGACATATAGGAAGTGTAGATATAAAATGTAAGCCTTCTTTTAACAATATTGAGGAGTAAGGAGGGGGAATATAAAAGGCAAGTAGTGATATAAGTTTATTATGAAGTAAGCCATGCAAAAAGACATATCTGCCGAATTGATCAATTTTAATAGAGTGTGATGTGAAGGGGACAGACTTCCTGACGAGAACAGAGACTCCTCTGGAGTGTTGGGAGAATTCTGAATGATATGCTTTGCCCACCCAATGTCTCTCCATAGATTTGGATTTACTACCGGTGATATGTGTCTCGATCAGTACAAGTATATCTGGCTTTCTCTTGTTCACATAATTCAAAGCTGTGGAGCGTTTGATGGGGTCGTTTAAGCCTCTAACGTTCCAGCATAGTATAGTTAGATTCTTAACATTCGCCGCCATCTAGTGGGTAAAGTGAGTAAGTGGTAACCATAGGAGAAAATTATAAGGGATGCATAATGTTGTATCCGTGGGTACATTATAGGTCAGTATTGTAATAAGTAAAAGACAATAAACCTGTGGGGTCAATAACTGGTATAAAGCACAACTTAACTGAAAATAAAACATTCCCAAATAAACACCCTGCTTCACTATAACAGCTAAGTGAAGCTTAGACCCTAACATGTATCCGTGTAAGATCAAGAGAGCAGACTAGGGCTAAACTAAGCACATCCAGTCTGCTCACGAATGAGAGCCGACACGAATAGTAAACACTACAAAATGTAGGCAAGTGAGGTGGGGTGGTGGTAGGACGGCGCAGAGCAAAGCCGTCCAGCAAAAGTAAAATGCAAATAACACATGAAGGCCCATCGACCTCCCAAATATCATAGGAGTGTATCCGGGTACACTGACACCCTGGAGCGAGCAGCGGACAATATCTAAGTTTAGAGTTAGAAATATTAAACACATTTGCTGGAAAATAACTTAGGCCAGAGGTGGTTGATTATGAACATAATAAACCGTGATATGGGACATTGCAGGTGGCCACCTTAACTATGTTCGTGAAGTGATCAATACAGTAGCAGAGGCCCGGAGTCATAGATTTCGTAGACAGGTACTGCATGAGATACATGATCCAGGGCGACTCAGGGGGATAGTTAAGTCCCTAATGCAAAGGTAGAGTGGAGAGTTATCTTCCAGTTGGGTTGCAGAAGTGAAGCGGCAGTCCGTTAAGGGATAATGCAGGCCCAACGTATTCCAAGTGTAGAGGGGATGATTAAATTCAAAGGGCACAGTACCTTAACGTTGTGGCGAGGTGCGCCTGGAGCTCTTAGCGTAGTTGCCCAGCCAGGTGGCGACGTCTTCGGGGTCCGTGAAGAAGTGGGACTTGCCATCTGCCAGAATCCGCAAGCGGGCAGGGTATAGCATTGCGTAATTAAGCTGCTGGTCTCGTAGCTTGCGTTTAATGGCGGCAAATTTGGCTCTTTGTTTCTGCACGTCATTGGTGAAGTCAGGGTAGAACGAGATTGTAGTGTTCTCGTACGAGATGGCGCCCTTTTCCCGCGCGGCCCGTAGGACCGTATCTCGGTCCCGGTAGTTTAAAAGTTTAAAGATGAACGTGCGAGGGGGTAGTCCTGGTGCAGGGATGTTGGGGGATATTCGGTGGGCTCGTTCTACCACGAAGACATGCGAAAAAGTACCTTCACCAAAGAGGGATTTCAGCAGGGCCTCCGTAAACTGCTCCGGAGAGTTGCCTTCGGCCTTTTCAGGTAGGCCTACGATCCTAACATTGGAGCGCCTTTGACGATTTTCCTGGTCTTCCTGGCGATCCATGGTAGATTTGACGTTTTTTTGAACTTGGCCCATCTCTCTATTCAGCGGGCGCACCGAGTCCTCCAGGTCACTGATGCGTTTTTCGGAATCCGTCACGCGGTCCTTCAGAGCGACCAAGTCTTGCCGCAGGAACGTGACATCCGTTCGTACTGACCCCAGCGTGGTAGTGATGATGACCGCAAGGGAAGCCTGGCAGTCAGCGATGGCTGAAAGAACTTGTGCCAGGGTGGGTGTGGGTTGTTCCGACTCCGGAGGATCAGAGCTCCCTGCCTCAGAGATCGGGGAGTGAGGCTCCTCGACGCCATCTTGGTTCCCTCGGCGGAACTTTTCTAGCTTAGCAGCAGCTGCTGATACCCGGGGAGTCGTCATCTTGATGCCAGCAGGTATGGGGAGAGGTCAATGACTCCAGGGACCAGTTAAGGGAGGTGGAAAGGCCTTCAGGATAATTGTAAAAGGTCAGCCAGACGGGAGCTCACTCGACACACGTCCTCACGCCATGAGCTTTCGGCCACGCCTCCCAAAAACCTACATGTTTAAATGATTACAGGCCTGTTGCCCTGACATCACTGGTCATGAAAGCATTTGAAAAACTGATAATGACTTATCTGAAATCCATCACAGATCCCCTGCTGGACTCTTTGCAATTTGCCTACAGGCCTAACAGATCCGCAGACGATGCCGTGAACATGTGTATGCATTATGTACTACAGCATTTAGATATCCCAGGAACCTACACCAGGATTTTATTTATAGATTTCAGCTCTGCATTTAATACCATAATTCCATCACTGCTGCACAGCAAGCTCTCCCAGCTACACATACCTGAATCCCTCTGCAAATGGATAACCGACTTCTTAACCGACAGAAGACAGCGTGTTAGACTTGGTAAACTCACATCAAGCTCTCTGACAGTCAGTACTGGTGCACCCCAGGGCTGTGTGCTTTCCCCACTGCTGTACTCACTTTACACCAATGACTGCATCTCCACAGATCCATCTGTTAAGGTTCTGAAGTTTGCAGACGACACAACAGTTGTTGGTCTCATTCAAAACGGGGATGAGTCTGCATACAGGCATGTGGTGGGACAGCTTTCCTCCTGGTGCAGCAGCAACAACTTGGAACTAAATGCTCTCAAAACCATGGAGATGATAATAGACTTTAGGAGATCTCCCCCCCAGCACCTCCCCTTAACCATAAATGGATCCACAATAACCCAAGTGTCGTCATTCAAGTTTCTTGGGTCCACGATCTCAAACGACTTAAAATGGGACAACAACACTGCCACTATTGTCAAGAAAGCACAACAGAGAATGTACCATCTACGGCAGCTGAAAAAGTTTGGCCTACCTCAAAATCTAATGGTGCAGTTCTACACTGCAATCATCGAATCCACCATAACATCATCCATGACTGTATGGTTCGGCTCCTGCTCAGCATTAGAAAAGGGGAGGCTGCAGCGCATCATCCGATCAGCGGAAAGGACAATTGGCTGTAGCTTACCTTCCCTGCAGGATCTTTACACTAGCAGGTGCAGAAAGAGAGCAACCAAAATTGCCTCTGACCCCTCTCACCCAGCTCACTCCATCTTCCAGCGCATGCCTTTAGGAATAAGATTCCGGTCAATCGCTACCAAAACCTCTAGACACAGGAACAGTTTTTTTCCTCAAGCGGTAGCCATACTTAATGCTGAACCACGTTAGAGCTGCTAGGACTGAAAGTAATCAGCACAGAACTAAACATGAACAATTCTCACATTGCTTACTGCCACTATACTTATAATGTCCTTAACTTGTAATATTCACACTGTCTGTCCTTGTATTGTTTTTGTTTGTGTTTGTTAAGCAACTGCCAAGACAAATTTCTTGTAGGTGCAAACTTACTTGGCGAAAATAAATTGATTCTGATTCTGATTCTGATTCTGAACACTGATCCTGGGGACGCATCTGGCTATAATGAGCGGTGCTTTATTGGGGTACGCATCTGTCTATATATGGGGGTAGCAAATGCGGGGACACATTTGGCTATAATGGAGACTGATATTGGGGGGCACATCTGGCTATACTGGGGGGGTCCTGATACTGGGCACACATCTGGCTATCTATCCTTGGGGGACATAATACTGTTGACATGTCTTTTACCTGCTGTAGCACTTTTTATTTTTTACTAGAATTGAAGAAAACATGAAAAATAATGCAATTTTAACGGTTTTCCCACTAAAATGCGCAGAAAAAAAATTTCCCTGCACAAAATATCCCCCAATGAAAGTCTACTTTATATTGAAAAAAACGATATCCAGATCATTTAGATGTCGTGAGTAGGGATAAAGTTATGGCTGTTTAAATAGGAACAATGTCAAAACTGCTCTGGTCCAGAAGGGGAAAACAAGGTCTGGATGCGAAGTGGTTAAGGCCTGGTTCACATTAGCGTTCACTATCCGGATTCGCCTGATCTGATTCGGACCGTATACTGTGCAAACGGAACGTACGTTCCGCATAGCAATGCAAAGTCTATGCGGACGTTCACATGCATCCGTTCCGTACAGAACGGAGCCGGATCGGATCTGGACTCCGGACACTTTTCCAACATGCGCTATTTTTTGGGTCCGGATCAACCGGCTCACGCACCCGGACCGGAGCCTGACTGCACCATCCGGAAATAGAAACCAATGGGAAACGGATTGCACAGAACACACTGGCTACAAACACCTGACGTTCTACCCCACTTCCTATGCGTATTCTAGTGGCCATTTTGGATGGGGACACATGGGCCAAGCATTTCTGGAGTGGAGCAGCAGCGACTAACGTGCTGGAGCTGTTTGGCAGTATGTCGGAGGTGGAGGTGAGGCCTAAACAGCGGAGGACCTGATTCTACAGGTGCACCTTCTGCTGACCTCCCAGACCCCAACAATTATATAGTTTTATTTATTACTTTTACCAAACGGATCCGGATCGCAGCCGTATACATACCTGATGCGACCGGATCTGGATCGGAACCGCACGGCTCCGATCCGGATCCGATCCGGTCCGTTTGGCACAGAAACGCAAGTGTGAACGGGGCCTAAGAGAAAAGTATTTGAATTTTATTTTGCCAAATAAAAATTGACCCGATGAATTTTCTTTTAAAAAATGTATATTTAACTTGAACATAAATAATTCTATGCAGCTATCACTTAAATCACATTTTACTGTATTACTTTACAATTTGGTGTAAAAATTAAACTTTATCAAAATGCATTAAAACAAATCAACCATGTAAACAAAAACTGTTTGTTTTATACAGTATGAGCTTTTAAATGAGTATTAAAAAATCCTGTCTGCTGCTAAACAACCCAAAATAATTGTATTTTTTTCATCTATGAAAAGACTTAAAATATATTGTGTTAATCTCCTGGTTGAATTAAACTCCCATTAGCATTTAGATAATATATTTTACATTGTGCCCTTAATCCCTATACATTCTTAGAGATTTTTCTTATTAAAAATAATTGATGTAGTAAAAGTTGTGCTAGTAAAGATTAAAACAAAAATGAATGATGTAAGTATGAGTTGAGTAAGAGTATTGTAGTTTTAGAGTAAATACTATTAGCCATATTAATAGGGCAAGGTTCACAGTGGGGCATTGCGGTGCAGCGTAACAGCCATAACTTGGCTTTCCGCACTGCAATCACAAACCAGTTCAGTGTTTACAGTTCAGCCGGTGTGGACTAATGGTGTGCAGCATCCCAACACACTGCATGTTGTCTGTTACAGTTAAATGTGCATGTTGACAGTGAGTCATACTTTTCATTGACTGTATGCTTCACTGTATGCAAATTAACATGTGAATAACTAGCGACGTGACTTTTCTGTTTTGTTGCGTTCCTTCTTTTACCGGGAATGCAGTGCTCCCTGTGAACCTAGCCTAATTTGATGTAAACATTTTAAAGTGGAATTGGACATATTAAACTTGGCATCCGTTTTGCAGTCGTGCAGTCATTTGTAGTTTTACAGTCATGGCCAAAATTGTTGGCACCCCAGGATTTTTCCAGAAAATCAAGTATTTCCCACAGAAAAGTATTGCAGTAACATGTTTTGCTATACACGTTTATTCCCTTTGTGTGTATTGGAACAAAACAAAAAAAAAATAAAAAAAAAAAAAAAGGAAATTGGACATAATGTCACTCAAAACTCTATAAATGAGCTATGCAAAACTTTTGGCACCCGTTTATAATTGTGGACATGTAAAATTGTTTCGAACATGTCATGCACCTTTAATCTTAGCTGGGGCAAGTAGCAGGTGGGGGCAATTTAAAAATCACACCTGAAAGCAGATAAAAAGGAGAGAAGTTTACTTAGTCTTTCCATTGTGTGACTGTGTTTACCACACTAATGCTTCATACACACTTGAGATAAAAGTCTTTGGAAAAGGCAAGATCACAGACCAATTTTACCCCCTTCCATGTAGTATAAGAGCCATACTCTACACAGTCTATTCTATGGCGCTGTACTCCCCATCAGATAAAATCTTTGCAAGATGCTGCACACAAAGATGCCCGTACACACTCAAAAGATCATTATCTGCAAAAGATCTGTTCCTGCAAAATATCCATTCCTGCAAAATGCATTCATGGTCTATGAGATCTGCAGATCATCATACACACCTTGTTTAACAGACTTCATCTGCATATCTGGCAATTATCTGCAGATCTGAAAATCCATCCTGGTGGATCTGATCTGCAGATGATCTGCAGATGATTGTCTGTTAAACAAGGTGTGTATGAGGATCTGCAGATATCATAGACTATGAATGCATTTTGCAGGAATGGATCTTTTGCAGGAACAGATTTTTTGCAGATAATGATCTTTTGAGTGTGTACGGGCATCTGTGTGTGCAGCATCCTGCAAAGATTTTATTTGATGGGGAGTTCAGCTCCATAGAATAGACTGTGTAGAGTATGGCTCTCATACTACATGGAAGGGGGTAAAATTGATCTGTGATCTTGCCTTTTCCAAAGACTTTTATCTCAAGTGTGTATGAAGCATAAGTATGGACAACAGAAAAAGTAGAAAAGAACTACCTGAGGCCTGGAGAACCAAACCGGTGGAAAAAATATCAACAATCTCAAGGTTACAAGTCCATCTACAGAGATCTAGATTTGCCTTTGTCCACAGTACGCAACATTATCAAGAGGTTTGCAACCCATGGCACTGTAGCTAATCACCCTGGGCATGGACTGAAGAGAAAATTGATGAAAGGTTGCAATGCAGGATAGTCTAGAAGGTGGATAAGCAGCCCCAAACGAGTTCCAAAGAAATTCAAGCTGTACTGCAGGTCGGTGTCAGCGCTAACTATCCGTCAACATCTAAATTAAATAAAATAGTATGGCAGGAGACCCAGCGGGACCCACTGCTGACACAGTGGCATAAAAAAGCAAGACTATAGTTTGCCAAAATGTACTTGAGTAAGCCAGAATACTTCTGGGAAAACCTCTTGTGGACAGATGAGACTAAGATAGAGCTTTTTGGTAAAGCATATTATTCTACTGTTTACCAAAAATAGAATGAGGCCTGCAGAGAAAAGAACGCAGTATCTACAGTGAAATAAGGTGGATGTTCAATGATGTTTTGGGTTGTTGTTGTTTTTTTTGCTGCCTCTGGCACTGGGTGCCTTAATGTGTGCAAGGAATCATGAAATCTGAGGATAAACAAAGAATTTGGGGTCACACTGTAGAGCCCAGTATCAGTAAGCTGGGTTTGCGTACGAGATCTTGGGTCTTCCAGCAGGACAATGACACTGAACATACAGCGGTTGGACAAAATAATGGAAACACCTTGAAAATCAACAAACTATATTTTAATATGGTGTAGGTCCACCTTTTGCGTCAAATACAGCCTCAATTCTCCAAGGTATTGATTCATACAAATTGTGAATTGTTTCCAAAGGAATTTTAGCCCATTCTTCAGCTAAAACACCCTCCAGTTCTTTTAGAGATGATGGCGGCGGAAATCGACTTCTTACTTGAATCTCTAATAACGACTATAAATGCTCAATAATGTTGAGGTCTGGGGATTGTTGTGGCCAGATGAGATGCTCAACTTCATTAGAATGTTCCTCGTGCCATTCTTTAAGAATTCTAGCTGTATGGATTGGAGCATTATCATCTTGAAAGATAGCATTCCCCTTCGGAAACAGTTCTTGAACCATAGGATGAACTTGGTCACCCAAAACTCCTAAATAGTCTCGGCTGTTAATTCTTCCATGAAGGGAAATCATTGGCCTGGCGGATTTCCAAGAAATAGCACCCCGGATCATCACAGAACCCCCACCATGTTTTTACTGTTGGGAGAAGGCAGTCTGGATGAAATGCTTCTTTCGGCTGGCTCCAAACATACACTCGGCCGGAGGTCGGAAATAAGGTAAACAATGATTCGCCAGAGAAAATCCCATTTTTCCACTGCTCGAGGGACCAATTCTGGTGGTTTCCACACCACTCTACACACTTTGAAGCATTTGTCTTTGAGAGCAGAGGTTTTCTAATTGCAGTTCTTCCATGGAATCCAGATGCAGCTCCCGATGAACAGTTTTTGTGGAAACTGGGTTCTGTAGGTGTTCATTTAGTTCTGCAGTGATTTTAGGAGCAATGGTCTTGCAAGCTTTTTTTTTTTTTTTTTTTTTTTTTTTTTTTTTTAGACTCAGCGTATTATCTTGCCCGGACTTCCATCAACATGACTTCACAGCCATGCTCCTGTGTCCCTGGGCGCATCTTCACATCATAGTCTGAATCCAATTATATTGACATAACACAACAGCAACATCAACAAAAAGAAAAATCACACGAAGAAAAAGAATATACTAAAATAAAATAAAAAGTAAAAACAAAAAAAAAACGACAAAAAAAAGAAATGTCCTCACCGGTCTTATAGGTATACGAAAGGAAAAGCTACTAGGAATGGGTGCAAATCCAGCCGCTGAGTGTGAATCCCTGAAAGATTGATGCATTAAACCACTTATAGTATCCCGCAATAATTGCAGGGAAAATCGGAATCAGAATCGGAAACCAGATTTGCAGTGTGCAGGGAGCCCCATACTGCAGCCGCAACTACAACTAAACAACTAAATATCAATGCTGCACTGTGAATACCTCCTTTCCTTTTTTCTTTCTTTCTTTCTTCCTTTGCAATTAATGCAATTGTGACATAGGCATTAGATAGGGCTGCACGGTTTTTCGGCTTAAAACCGGAACCGTGGTTCGTGACAAGACGACCCGGCAATCGCCAGCACCCTTGGCCTCTACCCGGCCCGCCGCCCACGGACCGGCCAGAAGCAGCGAACATGCACCAGCGCCAATGAGCGGGGGGGCGGACCCACCCGAGTGAGCGGCTGGGCACACACAGCCCCACCAACCGCCGGACAGCGACAGAACGACGGCAGCGGCAGGCGGAGCCGCACACTCTGTACAGCTCCACCCACCGCCACCCAGCGAACGGCAAGGCCGCGCGCGCCCCCGCACCCACCCACCAACACACACCCACCACTCTCAGCCAACCCGCGCACAGCGGGGCCATACACAAGTGCACAGACAGCGGGCCAGGGAGTTCGGGCACTACAAAAACCGATATACTAGTGACGACCACCAGATGCATACCGCCCCCCGTCGCCCCCACATGACCGCCCCCCGCCTAGGGTAATCTTAGTTCACATTCACAGCAGCAGGCTAATGTGCATTGCCTGAAATACAACGCACAGTTGCACACACAGCTAAATGGTCTGAAAGAGCCCACCACAGCTAGGCTCCACCCCCTTCACTGCCATCACACGCTCCATGTTGAATGTTCAGACCCCTGCCATCAACCTGACAGACCCTGACCCCGACCTCCCCTCATACATGCATATATATGAATTTTGAAAAAAATTGTGAAAAAATCGGAATCGCAACCTCTGAGAGAAAGATCGCAACTTCAAATTTTCCCTGAAATCGTGCAGCCCCAGTGTTAGATATTAAAACCTGATAGTGGTAGCCGTTACTATAACTGCTGAACAGCTGTGCCGCACCCAATTTTACATTTCGCGTTCAGCAAGTAACATTTAAGAGGGGAAAAAGCAAACAATAACACAACAGGGAGTAAGGTATTTGCCTCCTTAATGTGAAGATGCGCCCAAGGACACAGAAGCACGGCTGTGAAGTCATGTTGATGGTCAAGTCCGGGCAAGATAATACGCTGAGTCTAAAAAAAAAAAAGCTTGAAAGACCATTGCTCCTAAAATCACTGCAGAACTGAATGAACACCTACAGAACCCAGTTTCTACAAAACCTGTTCGTCGGGAGCTGCACAAATCTGTATTCCATGGAAGAACTGCAATTAGAAAACCTCTGCTCTCAAAGACAAATAATTCAAAGTGTATAGAGTGGTGTAGAAACCACCAGAATTGGTCCCTCGAGCAGGGGAAAAATGGGATTTTCTCGGGCGAATCATTGTTTACCTTATTTCCGACCTCCGGCCGAGTGTATGTTTAGAGCCAGCCGAAAGAAGCATTTCATCCAGACTGCCTTCTCCCAACAGTAAAAACATGGTGGGGGTTCTGTGATGATCTGGGGTGCTATTTTTTGGAAATCCGCCAGGCCAATGATTTCCCATCATGGAAGGGAATGACCTCCTTACTAACAGCACAGCAATATAAAGAGTCGCAATCCCTCTAGACATACGTTTCTAAATTGTCCCGTAATTCCTTTATCACCCGTAACGCATCTCTTTCCGGTTCTACGTCCTTCCCCGATTCTATTCAACAAAGATAACATCTTGCAGGGCCATTCTGCAAAACAGGGAAGTGTATCATCTTTCTACCTATCTATTATCATTTTCATGGCAACCAATGAGCAATTATATAAAATATTTTTTAGGTCGTTCTCTATGTTCAATCTAGTCTGACCAAATAAGGCAAAAATCTCGTCATTCGCAAAGTCTGGGCTGTAATATTTCTTGATAAAGGCTTCTATCTCTTTCCAAAAACCACAAAGTTTATAACACTCCCAAAACCAGTGTTTATAAGATGGGCTTGGGGCTCCACATCTCCAGCAACCACTCTTTTCCCAGCTTTTTTGTTCATCCATTTTTCTCGGGATACAATACCACCTGGAGACCAACTTATATTGGGTTAACTGGACATTAGTGCTAGCTGGTAACCAAATGTCTTTATATACGCTATTCCAGTGTCACTCATCCTAGTACCCAATTCTCTTTCCCACATATGTACCGCTCTGCTTCTTCCAGAATCTCTTTCCTGACTTAGGAAGTTATAAAGTGTACCTAACCCCTTTTTGGGGATAGTACCATTGTTAACAAGCGATTCAAACTTGTTTAAATTTGTTTCAAAGGGGGCTCTCTTTTGGGCTGTCCTTAGGTAGTTACTTGGAGTTTCCCTAGGACAGTTAAAGGTATGGCCTTTTCATTTAACAAATCTATTATCTTGGTATCTTTGATATGTCCATTCAGTGTAAACCATCCTAAAGACTGCACAGGTATAAAGTCTGGGTTATCTCTTAAGGTTTGGAGCGGTGTTTGCCTCTTTTTCCATTATGTTTAATTAGTTCTAGCATTGTTTTCAACATTGGTTTAATGAAGGGGTGAGATGTACTTCCCATCAATTTACTAAGGTTACTCTTATTCCAAGAGAAGACCAAACTGAAGTTCACCCACGATGCCTCCATTTCTACCCCCCACTTCCTCTCGCCTATGCATCCCCATTCCAGGATTCGCTTAAGAAGATTAGCAGTGTGATACCGGGCCATTTCGGGAGCTGCTAAACCCCCCGCTTCTTTACTTTTCATAGGATAATGATAGGCGATTCTGGGAGTTTTGTTGAGCCAAATAAACCTTTTGGTCTTGCAAGCTTTTCTGACAATTCGATTTAGAGTCCGACGGTCTCTCTCAGACAACTTTGACTTTCGGCCCCAACTGTGATTTGCTGAGGACGTTTTTCCTTCTCTTTCAAAGGCAGTCATTACTTTTGAAACAGTACCTCTTGATATGCCAAGCATTCAGGCAGTTTCTGTTACAGTAGCGCCTGCAATACGAGCAACAATTTGGCCTCTTTGAAAATCTGAAAGATCTGCGATTTTTATAAATTATAACCAACTTTGGTTTAAATATCTGTAAAAAACAATTATTTTAATTAAACATATCAAATAACAAAAATAATAAAAAAAACATATGTCAAGTTTTGATTGCTTAACCTTCCTGGCGGTAAGCCCGAGCTGAGCTCGGGCTATGCTGCGCAGGAAGATATCTCAGCCCTTGGTGGGGCGATTTTGCCCATTTAAAGTGCTGTACGCACAGCTAGCACTTTGCTAGCTGCGCATACAGCTTGATCGCCGCCGCTCTGCGGCGATCACCCGCACGCAACGGCGGAAGAGGCCCCCACCGCCAGAGCCCTGCGCTGCCCGGACCAATGAGTTCCAGGCAGAGCGATGGGCTGGATCGGAGGTGGCTGACGTCCATGATGTCATTCCGATCGTCGCCATGGCGACAGGAGAAGCCAAACAGGGGAACGCGTTATATATACGCGTTCCCCTGTTTGCTATTGATGCCGGCGACGATCGCACTAGAGGGACACATGCGCCCTCTAGTGGTGTTTCATGTAGCTACCACTCTGGTAGCTTTACATGAAAAAAAAAATTTAAAAAAAGGATTTCTGCCTATTTGGCAGACAAATTGAACCGCCAGGAGGGTTAAAGAGAATCTGTATTCACAAAATGAAGTATAAACAAACATCCCTGCCTGTTTGGGGTCATCTCCTAGCCCCCTCTGTAATATTTTCGCTGCTCTCAGCTTAATAAAGAGGGTAAAAAAAACTGTTTTATAAACTGTTTTGTAAACAGAAAAGATGGCCACCAAAACAGGAAGTACATCAGCAGAGCAGTGAATTCAGTTAATACACAGTGAGTACACAGAGAATTCAGTGAGTTACACATTGAATTCAGTCTCCAGAGGTTATGTGCAAGTTTTGAAAGAGCTCTGTGTCAATGAAGCATGACAAGCTGTGTCTGCTCTGCACTAGTGTCAGCCTGACAGGCAGCTTCCTCCTCAACCAGCTATTCTTTGTTCAGTTTATCAGTCTGTGTTTATCAGCCTCACAGAAAGCAGACAAGCTGACAGTGAGAGCAGGGAGGTTGTTTGCAAGGAATAAAACACCACAGGAGCACTGAAGGGGCGTGGAAGGGGTTAACTTGTTCACAGTACTGAAGAGTTGGCAGCCTTCCAGACACAGGCGACAAGTCCGACAGGGGAAAGATAAGCTGATTTATTACAGAGACTGTGCAAGTAGAAAGTGCTACAGTAAGCCAGGGCACAATGGAGCAGCCTTAGGAACTTGAAGGATAGGAGAAATAATGCTAAAATGTTTGTTACGGAGTCTCTTTAAAACATGTTCAAAGATTATGATGCCAAAATGTTAGGCGTTTACATTATTTTGTCCAACCCCTGTACTTCAAAAAGCACCCAGAAAGGGATGGCAACAAAGCAGTGGAGAGTTCTGAAGTGGCAAGATCTAAATCCCATTAAACATCTGTGAAGAGATCTTAAAGTTGCTGTTGGGAAAAGGCGCCCTTCCAATAAGAGAGACCTGGAGCAGTTTGCAAAGGAAGAGTGGTCTAAAATTCTGGATGGGAGGTATAAAAAGCATAATAATAATAATAATTTCCATATTTGTACAGCATTTTTTTCCTGTTGGACTAAAAGTGCTAGAGTGCACTCAGTAGGCAGTAGCAGTGTTAGGGAGTCTTTCCTCCTACTGAATAGGTGATGGCTTATTGAATAGGAAGAGCCAAGATATAAACCCTGGTCTCCTTTGTCAGCGGAAGAGCCTTTAACCATTACACTATCCAGCTGCTAATTGATGGTTAAAGGAAGCAGCTGATTTAATTTATATTTTCCAAAGGGTGTGCAACCAAATATTAAGTTAAGGGTGCCAATAATTTTGTCCAGCCCATTTTTGGAGTTTTGTTTGACATTACGTCCAATTTGCTTTTCACTGTTTTGTTCCAATATACACAAAGGAAATAAACGTGTATAGCAAAATGTGCAATACTTTTCTGTGGGAAATACTTGATTTTCTGGAAACATGTCTGGGGTGCTAACAATTTCGGCCATTATTGTATGTGCTATTCCTACTACAAAAGTAAGAAAAAAAAAGTACAAATGGATGTGCTCCATAATGTAAGATGTGAAAGTCCAGGAATGCAGAGAAAATGTAAAAGTTCTCACCTTGTATGTATGACTGGGACCTGGAACCAAACCAGCCCAGCAAATGTTGCAGTGTCCCTGTATACCTGTCAGTAGAGCATTGTACCCATGTTAGCCATAAGTAAAAGCAAGATGTTTTGAATCAGGATGATACCATTTATTGGCTAACTTATAAGAATAAGAGTTAGCCAATAAATGGCATCATCCTGATTCAAAACAACTTGTATGCTTGTCAGAAAGAGAGTTGCACACCATAGGAAAGTTCGAGGTGCTGGACCAAACAACCAAATGGGCTGCTGGACCACGACAGGTCCCCTTTGTCAAGGCCTATAACAGAATGATAACCCAAATCATTTTGTTATTTGCCTTGACAAAGGGGACCCGCTGTGGCCCGGAAATGGTCGTTGGTGACTGGGGAGTGTCATGTGAAGAAACCACGTTGAACCTTGATTGAGTGTGCGGATCCTTTGGATTTTTTCCCTATATACCTGGGAAGCCAGTGTCACTATTAGTGCTTCTATTGTCCTGGGATTATCCACTGCTTAGCCACCTGATCTGCAGATGGGATGTAACCTAAATCCGGCCAAGATTGTAAATTGAAATAATACAAGCAAGAAGTGCCAATACGGTTTGTATTAATTAAGTAAGCATGTTTCTATAATCATATGACAGCCACTTGAGAAAGTGGGGTGCTATGCCTTAGGAAATGCGTTTGGTCTGTCCTAAGTGTGGGAATCAGTGCTTTTTTTATCATTAACCCCTGAAGTGCTGATTTGATAGACTCTAGGTAAGTTTCAGCACCTGGAGTTGCACAATAGCGGCCGCCACTGTGGGCCCCAATTTCCTTTCTTTGTTAATAGCGACTTTTATCATAGGCACCTATGGCAGCACCAGAATCAGAATCAGAATCAGAATCATCTTTATTGTCGCCAAGCACACCAATTGGTGGGCCCGGAATTGCTTGTGGTTCACATGGCAAATGGCAGTTCAGTTACATATAACATTTAACACTCGGCAAACATGATCAAGGCAAAGCAAAACATACACACAACCGTATAGAGCAACACATTTAGAGTCTTGGGTTGCCCTGGGGGCTAGAGTGTCTCAGTGGTGGTGGTGGGGGGGGGGGGGTCTTGAGTTCAGTGAGTTCAGCAGGTGAACTGCTTGGGGGAAGAAGGTGTTCATACGCCTAGTGGTTTTGGAGGGGATGGATCTGAACCGGCGTCCCAATGGAAGGGTCTCGAAGTAGTGTCTGCCCGGGTGGGAGGGGTCGAGTAGGATCTTGGTGGCCCTTGCCTTCATCCTCGTGGAGTAGAGGAGATCTAGTGGGGGCAGGTGGGCGCCGATGATCTTTTCTGCTGCGTTTATCACTCTGTGGAGTTTGTATTTATCCTTGGCAGTTGCTCCGGCATACCAGACTATGATGGAGCAGCAGAGGATGGATTCGATGGTCGAGGTGTAGAAGCTGGTCAGCAGTTCCCGTGACATGCCGAATTTCTTCAATTGGCGCAGGAAGAATAGCCTTTGCTGTGCTTTCTTCTGGGTTTTAGTAGTGTTCTGCTCCCATTTGAGGTCGCTTGTTAGGGTTGTGCCTAAGAACCGTACGCTTTGAACTCTGGAGACCTCAGACCCATCAATGAACACAGGGAGGGGGGCAGGGGGGAGTTTCCGGAAGTCCACGATCAGTTCTACTGTCTTTGCCGTGTTGAGAACAAGATTGTTGTCCCTGCACCAATCACAGATCCTCGCAATTTCATTTCTATAAGGGTCCTCCCCGTTTCTGTCGATGAGGCCGATAAGCGTGGTATCGTCAGCGAATTTAATAACTTTGACGGAGTCGGAGGTCGAGGTGCATTTGTTGGTATACAGGGAGAACAGGAGTGGGGACAGCACGCAGCCTTGCGGTGCACCGACATTGGTGGTTCTCTCGCTGGAGATGTGACTGCCGAGCTTGACCCGTTGGGTTCTGTTGGAGAGAAAGTCTTTAACCCACCTACAGAGGAGGGAGTCTATCCCGAGATGCACAAGGTTGTCAATCAGATGGTATTAAAGGCTGAGCTGAAGTCCAGGAAAAGGACTCTCGCATAGGCCCCTGGTCTGTCGAGGTGTTCCGAGATGTATGCTAGGCTGACATTGATGGCATCATCAACTGATCGGTTTTCCCTGTAGGCAAACTGGTGTGGTTCAAGGAGGGCGCTGGTGGAATGCTTCAGATGGGCCAGCACCAGCCTCTCGAATACCTTCATGATGATGGGGGTCAGGGCTACGGGTCTGAAGTTGTTGAGCTCCATGTTCCCAGGTTTTTTGGGGACTGGTATTATTGTGGACCTTTTGAAGCAGGAGGGGACCCCCCCCCTCTGATAGGGATCTGTTGTAGAGAGAGGTGAGGACGGGGGCTAGTTGGTTTGCGCAGGTTCTCAGGCAGTGTGAGGACACCCCATCCGGGCCCGAGGCTTTTCTGGGATTAAGTCTGCGGAGGTGTCGTAGCACATCCTCCTCTTGCACTGTGGTCAGAGCGGGGGTGCCACTGGTCACTGGGGGGCCCCGGGCATCCTTTTCCGTGGATGCCGAGGGATCCGGTGCTGGCTGAGATGCTGGGGCCGTGGGGGATGCTGAGGCCGCGGGCTGCTTGGGTTGTAGATCAAATCTGCAGTAGAACTCATTGAGTTCCTCTGCCAGTTGGGAGCTGGGGACTGCATGTTGAGGGGGGGGCTTAAAGTTCGTGGCTGCCCTTAGACCCTTCCAAACTTCCCGTGAGTTGTTTGACTGAAGGCTGAGGCCAACCTTGTTAGAGTAGGCCCTCTTTGCCGTTTTCAGTTCTCTATTCAGGGAGTTTCTGGCTTCTCTGAACTCTTCTGGGGTGCCCGTCTTGTGCGCCACCTCCTTGATTTTCCGTAGGCGTCGTAGGTTGCTGTTGAACCAGGGCTTTTCATTTGGGAAGACTTTGAAGGTTTTGGTCGGGATGCATGCGTCTTCGCAGAAGCGGATGTAGGAGAGGACATTTTCTGACCATTCCTCCAAGGTGGGTGCTTCCAGGACCGCCCAGTCGGTGCATTCCAAGCAGGCTTGCAGCCTCAGTTTTGCATCCGTGGTCCACTTTTTGACGGTTCTAGTGATGGGCTTTATCGTCTCAAGTTGCCTCCTGTAGGTGGGGATAAGGTGGATCACGCAGTGGTCTGAGTTCCCCAGGGGAGCGCCTCGGGAGGCCTTGTAGGCATTTCTGAGGGCCGTGTAGCACTTGTCCAGGGTGTTGTGGTTCCTGGTGGGGCAGGTGATGTTCTGCTGGAAGTGGGGCAGCTCCTGTCGCAGGTTTGCGCTGTTGAAGTCTCCTAAGATGATGATGAGGGCCTCAGGAAAAGCTGTTTCCCACCCCGAGATATAGTCGCTCAGTGTTCTCAGGGCATTCTTGGTGTTGGAATCCGGGGGGATGTAGACCCCTGCCAGAATGAAGGAGGAGAACTCCCTAGGTGAGTATCTGGGCCTGCAGTTGATGGCTAGGAGTTCGACATCTGGTGAACCATTTTTCCTAAAGGGCTCCTGCACCCTTTTTCCTGCTTCGTGCAGTGTGCAATCAGGGTTCACATACTGTTCACAGTATTTGGTTCTGCTGAGTATTTTTTTTTTTAGTACAAGGGGTTAATATTGGTTTATATTTTATTAGGCCACATCCCTTAGCATCTACCCTTCCTGTCCTCAGTTCTCTGCAGAAGCAATATAGCTACACTTGTTTGTAAGTATGTGGTCCTGCCCAAAATCTAGTGACCACGCCCACTGTCCTCATAGGGGCTTACAAGCTTATCCCTACTATAGTCATAGTCTAATACTATCATTATCATGTACAGTGGCTTGCAAAAGTATTCAGCCCCCTTGAAGTTTTCCACATTTTGTCACATTACTGCCACAAACATGAATCAATTTTATTGGAATTCCATGTGAAAGACCAATACAAAGTGGTGTACACGGGAGAAGTGGAACGAAAATAATACATGATTCCAAACATTTTTTACAAATAAATAACTGCAAAGTGGGGTGTGCGTAATTATTCGGCCCCCTGAGTCAATACTTTGCAGAATCACCTTTTGCTGCAATTACAGCTGCCAGTCTTTTAGGGTATGTCTCTACCAGCTTTTCACATCCAGAGACTGAAATCATTGCCCATTCTTCTTTGCAAAACAGCTCCAGCTCAGTCAGATTAACAATAACAATAACAATAATATTTATATAGCGCTTTTCTCCCTGGGGACTCAAAGCGCTGTGACCCTGCATTATGCAGTCTCAAAGGCTAGGGAAAAGAGGTGAGTTTTTAGCCTTTTTTTAAAGCTGTCCAGAGAAGGAGCCTCTCGTACTGATTGTGGAAGTGAGTTCCATAGAGTAGGGGCTGCATAGGAAAAGGCCCGAGCACCAAATGTTAAGTGTATCCTGGGAATAACCAGCTTCATCTTGTTGGCAGAGCGGAGGGTGCGTGGAGGGGCATAAAGTTCCAATAGATCCGCTATGTATTTGGGTCCCATGTGGTGTAGAGCCTTGAATGTCAGCAGGCAGATCTTAAAATTGATTCTCCATTTTACTGGCAACCAGTGAAGAGTTTGCAGTACTGGGGTGATGTGTGAGCTGCGGGGGGCATTGGCTAGGAGTCTGGCTGCAGCATTCTGTACTAGCTGCAAGGGGCGCAGAACCTTATCTGTAGATCCGATTAGCAGGGCGTTGCAGTAGTCTAGGCGGGAGGATACAAATGCGTGAACCAGGGCAGGTAGGTCTTCAGCTGGGATTAGGTGTTTTATTTTCGCTATATTTCTTAGATGGAAGAAGGAAGACTTGACGACAGCTGATACCTGCTGTCTGAGTTTTAGATTTCCATCCAGGATCACCCCAAGGTTTCGCACAGAGTCTTTATACTGTACAGTATCTCTGTAAAAGTAGATTAGATGGACAGTGTTTGTGAACAACAGTTTTCAGATCTTGCCAAAGATTCTCAATTGGATTTAGATCTGGACTTTGACTGGGCCATTCTAACTCATGGATATGTTTTGTTTTAAACCTTTCTGTTGTTGCCCTGGCTTTATGTTTAGGGTCGTTGTCCTGCTGGAAGGTGAACCTCCGCCCCAGTCTCAAGTCTTTTGCAGACTCCAAGCGGTTTTCTTCCAAGATTGCCCTGTATTTGGCTCCATCCATCTTCCCATCAACTCTGACCAGCTTCCCTGTTCCTGCTGAAGAGAAGCACCCCCAGAGCATGATGCTGCCACCAACATATTTGACAGTGGGGATGGTGTGTTCAGAGTGATGTGCAGTGTTAGTTTTCCGCCACACATAGCATTTTGCATTTTGGCCAAAAAGTTCAGTTTTGGTCTCATCTGACCAGAGCACCTTCTTCCACATGTTTGCTGTGTCCCCCGCATGGCTTGTGGCAAACTGCAAATGGGACTTCTTATGCTTTTCTGTTAACAATGCCTTTCTTCTTGCCACTATTACATAAAGGCCAACTTTGTACAGTGCACGACTAATTTGTCCTATGGACAGATTCCCCCACCTGAGCTGTAGATCTCTGCAGCTCATCCAGAGTCACCATGGGCCTCTTGACTGCATTTCTGATCAGCGCTCTCCTTGTTCGGCCTGTGAGTTTAGGTGGACAGCTTTGTCTTGGTAGGTTTACAGTAGTGCCATACTCCTTTCATTTCTGAATGATCGCTTGAACAGTGCTCCGTGGGATGTTCAAGGCTTTGGAAATATTTTTGTAGGCTAAGCCTGTTTTACATTTCTCAATAACTTTATCCCTGACCTGTCTTGTGTGTTCTTTGGACTTCACGGTGTTGTTGCTCCCAATATTCTCTTAGACAACCTGTGAGGCCATCACAGAGCAGCTGTATTGTTACTGACATTAGATTATACACAGGTGCACTCTATTTAGTCCTTAGCACTCATCAGGCAATGTCTATGGGCAACTGACTGCACTCAGACCAAAGGGGGACGAATAATTATGCACACTCCACTTTGCAGTTATTTATTTGTAAAAAATGTTTGAAATCATGTATGGTTTTCGATCCACTTCTCACGTGTACACCACTTTGTGTTGGTCTTTCATGTGGAATTCCAATAAAATTGATTCATGTTTGTGGCAGTAATGTGACAAAATGTGGAAAACTTCAAGGGGGCCGAATACTTTTGCAAGCCACTGTATTTATATAGAATTACATCTTCTGCAGCACTTTACTGAGTACACAGTCATGTCAGTAGCTGTCCTCAAAGGAGCTCACAATGCAATCCTACCATAGTCAGCAATCCTACCATAGTCATAGTCTAATGTGCTTCTATATTACTGTATATACTCGCGTATAAGCCAAATTTTTAAACACAGAAAATGTGCTCCAAAGCCCCCCCCTCGGCTTATACGCGAGCCAGTTACTGCAGCCTCCCGTGTCTGTGACCAGTCTTACCTATTTATGTGCCCCCGAGTGACTGGAATGCAGAGTGGTGATGTAGCAGTGGTGGGGCTTTGCAGCCAGCCTGTGCCTGGTGAGGATCAGATGTCTGTCCTATATACACTCTTCCATTTAGATGCTCAGCAGCTGCGAGTTCCTCCGCATCTGTTCTTTCCTCCGTTTCCACCGCATCTGCATGATTGCCTGAGGAACGGAATGTGTATTGGCGGGCAGCAGCACGGAGAGCATCAGGCCGGAGGATCGCTCCTCCAATCAAGATGGAGGAGAGAGAACAGCTCTGCCTGCTCCAATCAAAATGCAGCAGGCAGAGCTGAAGGTGCGCTCCTCCAATCACGCCGCAAGTTCCTCCGCATCTGTTCCTTCTTCTGTTTCCGCATCCACATGATTGCCTTGAGGAATGGAATCGACATCGGCGAGTGACGGGGGTCGAGCGCGGGACAACATCAGTTTGATTCAGGCCGGAGAGGAGCGCTCCTCCAATCTAGATGGAGGAGAGAGAATGCAAGGAGTGCTCCTCTAATCAAAATGCAGGGGGCAGAGCTAAGGGAGCTAAAGGAGCGCTTCTCCAATTATGGCACAGGAGAGAGCACAGGGGAGTGCACTTCCAATCACATAAGCAGGACATCTGTTCTGTGTGAGCTCTGTAAGGCTGTTCTGCGTGCACCTGTGTGCTGAACTACCGCTGCAGTTTGTCAGTGTGACTCTGCTGAGTGTGCTGCTATAGTTAAGGTAATTGGCTAATAAAAGAAGTGTAATTACTGGATAAGTGTGATTACTGGAGGTATGGTGCTTTATACTGTGTTCCATACTGGGGTGATTGTTACATTTCGTATGAGGGTTATTGCTGTGTGGAGGGGGGCTCTCCCACCACCCCTTCCAGCAGCAATAACCCCCATATGAAATCCAACAATCACCCCTGTATGAAATGTAACAAACCTATGTGAAATGTAACAATCACCCCTGTACGGAACATTGCAATAACCCCCATATAAATGGCATTTACTTTGATTATTGAAACTCAGGAGCCACTGCATTTCCTGTCCTTGGCTTATACGCGAGTCAATCACCTTTTCCTGATTTCTGGGGGAAAAGTGGGTGCCTAGGCTTATACGTGGGTCAACTAATACAGAGTATATAAAGGGTTATTATTTATATTATTATTTAATATGTAATTAGCACTGACATCTTCTTCAGCACTTTACAGAGAACATAGTCATATCAGTGACAGTCCTCAATGGAGCTTACAAATCTATTCCCTACCATAGTCCTAGTCTAATGTCCTACATATTATATATTTACATAGCATACTGGTTTTTGGTAAGGAGACAACTTTGTCATAAATACCTCTCAAAACTTGAGGGATAAGCAAGACCCTTTTAATGTCCTGTTGTAATTAATGCATTTGAATAACACTTAGGCAAGACACTTGCCGAGATTGTGCATGTTTTGCCACAGACTGCAAAACCTGCATGGTTGAACAGGCTATTAAAGTCATTAGCCTCGCTCATGCAGCGCACGTTGTGAGCTTTCATGATTTTCCACGTTTTTAAATAGCATAACTTTCCACTTTTTCCTACACATTGCGCGCATTTGCAATTACAGTATTTGTCGTTGCAAACGTAAAATCATGAAATGAATGCCTTGTCGACACAGACCCAGGAATCGCAGGGGAAAACAGCCCTGCAAGTGTTTTCCCACCCTTATTTATACTTGCAAAAAAAAAATAAATGTACCTCCTTCTGATGTTCCTGTATTTAAGCTGTGTGTTCTAACATTTTGTCAGTCTACACAAATAGAGTCTGAAGATGCCTTATTAGCTGAAAGCTTACGGTTTGTTGTTGTTTTTTTGTTTGTTTTTTGTTTTTCCTTTTAAGTAAGCCAATTAATGGTGTATCCTGATTCAAAACTTCCTACTAATCATAGTTAGCACTGAGTATCTGCTCAGGATAAGTTCCTGTCTGAAATTACGTAGGGTAGTATAAATAACAAAAATGCCTGTCATAGCTGTCATCATGGATTTCTTGCTCTAACTCTGAAGGTGAGGGTTAGGCCCCATTGACACGTAATCAGTTGGTACGCATATTTTTTTTCTTCTTCATAGCAGTGCCTTATAAAAAATCTTTCAGTTAAGATGTGTATAGTGTGAACTGAGCCATTGGGAAACATGGGCGTTGCTTTGAAAATCAGTTGTCCTTTTAGTTATAATTGAGAGCATCTGGGGCCATAGGGCTTACCAAGTCCGTGCAGACCCATCCAGTCATGTAGACTACATTTGCTATAGAACTGCTGATTTCCCTAAAAAAAAACAATAAAAAATGACATGCACAAATCCATGCAATACATCATAACAATACTTTGTGTGCAAACTCTGTTCATTATCAGCAGGACAGGGTTTATTAATATTAATGTGCTAATGCTGTTTTGTTTCGTTGTGGTTTCTTTTTTTTTGGGGGGGGGGGGGGGGGACTGTAAGCACTGCAGGAGTTCAGGAATTTATACATGGTACTGTATTTTTTCAGGCTTGTTAGCTATGTTGCTGTACATTTTGTATTGTTGCAGAACTGTGCAATCTTAATTTTTGTCACATTCTGAAATCCTAGTGTCAAGTTTATTTTATTTGCCTCATGTACTGTTCACAAACTGTGCTCACTGCAATAATAAACCATGTTGCTTGTATGCTCTGTCAATTAATTTAATAGCATACCTCTTAGTGTACTGCAGCCATGATTCAAAACATTTGCAACTAAGCCACAAATGGTTCTAGATGACCAGTTCTGTCTATTTTTTTTCTAATGAAAGGCACTTAAGAATGGCATGATGCTGCAGGTAGGCCTCTATAGGTTTTCTGAGCGCAGTGATGCTGTCAGTTGACTGCTTTGACTCCTGCCAGTCTGACATTCATGCCTGAGATCTAATAGAATAAGTGGTGCCTGGGGATTACTTGAACTTTACTCTGCATTGCTCATTAGCTCTGACCTTCTTAATTATGTATTAAAATAGTAAGTTAGAAGAATAGTGAAAAGAAATAGACAGAATATTTGTGTAAGTGAATAAGTGTTTGCAAATTAAACTAAAACACAATGCACACATTTCTTTATTGAACTTGTCTACTTTTATTTATCTGAAGTTTAATGAAAGGAGGATTTAAATAAATTGTTCTGATCAAATAGCTTGTTATTTCTTTTGCACAGAATGTATAACCCAATTGTGACCCCTGGAGGATAATTATAATGTTGCTGTTCATTCCAATGCTTGCATTTACATTAGGAAAGCAAAGACTTTCAGAACAGCATGCCATTTTGTTTTAAAACATAACATAATTTAAGTTAAAGAATATATTTTATCAAAAAAAAGTAAGCAAGAGTCTGAAAATGTAAGATCTGTTTTTGTTTGTTTTTTTGCAATATCAACTGTGTTTATTTAGTTTTGCATTGCATTTAAAATGTTTCCACTTGAACTAATGTTGCAACATGTAATAGTACTCTAATATGTGATATTCTAAGAAAGACTGGTTATTCCGTCTTCTAAATGATCTTATTATACATTTTATATCATATGGGACATTTATTAATCTCTCCACAGACAGTTGCCTGTGTGTAAAGTCAATAAGCTTGTCCTAAGTGGAACAAAAACTGTTGAAATGACTGTGGACTTCAGAAAGCGCCCTCTCACACTTAACCTAGTCCTAATCAACAGAACTGAGGGTTCCAGTGTTCCAAGCGTCTGGTTTCATGGCACTACAATCACAAATTATCTGACATGGAAAGAAAACTCCACCATAACACAGAAGAAGGCCCAGCAAAGGCTGTTCTTCCTGAGACAACTGGAAAAGTTTGGTATGCCAAGGGAGCTGCTGCCCAGGTTCTATACAGCCACTATCGAACTCATCCTCTGCTCCTCCATCATTGTCTGGTATGCAGGCACAACCACAAGCAATAGGCTCAAACTACAAAGCATAATCATCACTGCGGAGCGGATCGTAGGGTCACCCCTGCCAACGCTAGTTTCCCTCCACAAATTGAGGATTCTGTTGAGGGCACATAGGATAGTGAACAACCCCAACCCCTTCCACCCTTGCAGGAGGTTCTTCAACCTGCTCCCCTCGGGCCGCCCGTCACTTCAGGAACATCATTGCCAAAACTTCCAGGCACAAGAACACCACCTTCCCCCAAGCAGCCCTCCTCCTAGACTCAATCCCCCTCCTATACACAACAGTCCTAGTCCCCAACATCATTTTATGATCTCACTTCCCCCAACCCTTATAAGTTTGTCAAAAATTGATAATTCTCATTGAGAAATGTTTGCATTACGTCTTATGTATTTGTATTACATCTTATATCTCATGATATCAATGCTTAGATTGTGATATTTACACTATGTCCTATGTCTGATGCCAAGTGTATCCAAAAAAATTCTGGGTAGAACACTTTTGCACTCTGCGAATAAAGTTGATTCTATTTTTTATTTTTTTTTACTTATTTGCATGGTTAATCTATAGGGCCTGATTCACAAAGCGGTGCTAACAGTTAGCACGCTGGTGAAAAGCCCTTTATCATGCCTAAACTCAGTTTAGGCATGATAAGTTTAGGTGTGATAAGTTTAGGCATGTTAAGTTTAGGTGTGATAAGTTTAGGCATGATAAGTTTAAGCACCAACTGGGTTAGCACTGCAGTGCACAGCTGATCAAAAGTTTTGTGCTAGCAAAGTCTGGTGCACTTCGCATAGAGTTTAATGGCGCTGCTTTGCGTGCGGGACTTTGCGTGCGATCTAAACTTATCTAAACTTAGCATGCCTAAACTTATCATGCCTAAACTTATCACGCCTAAACTTATTATACCTTAAACTGGCTTTTCACCAGCGAGGTGCAATGGTTATCACGCCTAAAGTCTCTAACTGGGTTAGCACCGCTTTGTGAATCAAGCCCATAGTCAATCATTAAGAGCCCTTTACAGTACTGACTCCCACACACATCACAAAGTCACTAGAAGTCAGCGCCAGATCATCCACAAGGCAAACCTAGGCAATTGCCTAGGTCCTGGAGGAAGTCTAGGGGCCTATGTGGATTCTAGCCCCAATCGAATCTTACTAAAAAACCCAGGTGTCCATCAGCCTAGGGCACAATTTAATCTTAATCCTTTTCTGCCAGAAGTATATGTCAAATTAGTTATTACATGCGCATAGAGATGGTCCAAACGGTTCGACCGCGAACTTATTCACACTTATTTGCGCGAGCTTCGGTGGTTCGCGTTTGCGGTGAACCTCGAACTATATGCTAGTTCAACCCACCCCCTATACTACATCATTAGGGTCAACTTTGACCCTCTACATCGCAGTCAGCAGACACAGGGTGGCCAATCAGGCTACACTCCCTCCTGGAGCCCCCCCCCTTATAAAATGCAGGCAGCGTCAGCCTTTTCACTCACTCGTGTGGCTAATTAGAAAAGAGAGAGAACCTGCTGACATAGGGAAAGCTTAGTTAGGCTCTTGTGTTAGGCTTGTTAGGTTGCTCCTTCTTGCTGATACTTATTGCTAAAAAGCACTCCTCATCCTCAACAGCTTTTTTGAGAGCTAATGTTGTTCTTGTGAACTATTTTTTTGTGTGTGTGTCCCACCGACACTTGTGTTGCATATACAGTTGTCAGTCAGTCGCAGCTGCTGGACCTTGGCCCCTTGGTAAATCCTGCTGTGCCACTGCCAGGCCCAGCACAATCAGTGACTACATGTGTGTGTGACCGCTGCACATTTGTAATACCAATCACTACATACCCACCTGTTCAGTGCACCTACCTACCTATGTGAGCGCACGCAGTGTTAAATACCAGTCAGTGGCTGCACACGGCACCTGTGTGTGTGACAGCTGCACATTGTATTGATACAAGTCACTGCATACCTGTTCACTGCACCTGTGTGACTGCACATTGTATTGGTCAAGTCAGTGCATACCTTTCACTTCATCACCCCCCAATATGGGCAAAACAGGCAGAGGCAGGCCACAAGGCAGGTCTGTTCGAGGTGATGCTGTCGTGATTTCGTGCGGCCCTGGACCAAAGTACAGTGTTCAGAAGGCGCGTGCCATCAACCCCCAAGATTGTCAGGACTTAGTTGACTATTTAACACAGAACACCTCATCTTCCTCAGCTTCCGCACGGAACCGTGACATATCTTCCTCCTCCCGCTGTGATTCTGGCACCCCACTTAACACTCAGTCAGCCACCACCACCAAAGTGCCATCACCCCAGGGCTCAGCGGTGTGGAAATTTTTGTGTGTGTCTGCCTCAGATGAGAGCAATGCCATCTGTACTCCCTGCCACCAAAAATTGAGCCGTGGAAAGACCAGGACCCGCGTAGGGACAACTTCCTTGCGAAGGCACATGATGGCAAAGCACAAACTGCAATGGGATGACCACGTGAGGAAAAGCAGCACCCAAAAGCAAAGCCACACACCGCAGTGGAAGATATCAGGCCGCAATTATTTCTCAAAAAAGGTGATACCCAAACTGTACCGTGATGTTGAAAGGCAAGTGGTGTCATCTCTGGCACACAGCATTGGGTCAAGGGTCCATCTGACCACTTGGTCTGCAAAGCATGGTCAGGCCTGCCTGAAGACTAAGTCAGTCCTCACACACAGCATCTCTGCCTGCCCGCCGTGTGACTGCCTGCCCCAAGACTAAGTCGCTCCCCACACAGCATCTCTGCCTGCAGGCCGCTTGACTGCCTTCTCCGCCACCACCAACAGGGTCCAGGACTCCCAGCGGATTCCTGAATTTTTAAGGCCACTGTTAGCAGCGGCCGCTATGATAATTTTTCTGGTGCGTTTACATTCCTGCCTAATTTTTCTGGCTGCACTGCAGCTGCAACAACAAAACAAAAGGCATGTACAGTACATGTGTCAATTCCCCTTCGTGATTGTTACCTTGCCGCGGTGAAGGGGCTTGCATATCACAATGAAGCAATGACCGCTGGCTATATGATTGGTTCTCAGGGGGGGGGGAACACCCAAGATAATAAGGTCATTACTTCATTGTGGACAGACCAGTCACTGTTCTGTCTGTCATTGAGCTACTTCAGCCCGGCTACCATATGGGCTGGAAAGCCGCCATCACCTGCATCACCTCTCGTCATGGTGCGCACCAGTCCAGCATGGCCGTCACTACACAAACAGCTGTGTGCGGTGCGTTACACAGTGAGTTTGGTCTGTCAGTGTGAAGCAGTACACTAATTACACTACCTGATTGATGTATACACATGCAAGATGTTTTAAAGCACTTTAGGCCTCCAATTTAGCATGCAATGTGATTTCTGCCCTTAAAACGATGCTGTGCATCAAATCCAGATTTTTCCCCAGGGTTTTTGGCATGTATCCCACTCCCCCATGCAAAAACTCAGATGTTAGACACCTTGAAACATCTTTTCCATCACTTTTGTGACCAGCATAAATGTTTCTAGTTTTCAAAGTTCGCCTCCCCATTGAAGTCTATTGCGGTTTGAAAAGTTTGTGTGAACCGAACCTTTTGTGGATGTTCGCGTTCAAGGTTCATGAACGGAGAATTGGAGGTTCGAGCCATCTCTACATGAGCATAGGGAGCACAAGATAGGACATTATATCCTAATAAGTAGAGATGTATGCGACTACAGTGCAACAAGCAAAACACTCAGAGAATTTTTATAAAATGGCATAAGCTAGAAGGATGGGTTCTTAGTCCATCTACACTAGGAATAATAGTACAAGTATATATTATGTTGCCACATAGTTTAAAAATTGCAGCATTTCAAACTTTGTGAATATATAACATAGTAGATATTTATAAATTGCAAATTCAGCATTCTGAGCAAAGATCCCTCAAACATAAAATTTCAGCACAAACACCAGCCAAACATTCTGTTGGTTTCAAGAGAAACATCTTTGGTGACAAACTGTTTACAGCATGTATGAAATAGTTATCATTTACAAGTAATAAAGGACTCCTGGAAAAAAGGGCTCCTGATACAGATGAAAAAAAAGACAGATTCAGCTACAAAGGGCGCCTGGTGTAGCCCATATGCCAACTTCGGGCTACAAAGGGCATCTGATGTAGGTGAAATGTCAAATTTGGTTACAAAGGGGTGCCTGGTGTAGCCCATATGCCAAATTTGCCTACAAAAGGTGCCTGGTGCAGCCCATATACCAAATTCGGCTTCAAAGGGCGCCTGGTATAGGTGAAATGTCAGATTTGACTACAAAGGACGCCCGGTGTAGCCCATATGCCAAATTAAGCTATAAAGGGTGCCTGGTGAAGCGCAAAGCTAGTTTTAGTTTATAAAAAGGATGCTGTTATAGGCACAATTTGTTGGGCTATAAAAGGGCTCTGGATATAGCTGAGGAAAGGGATTACTATGACCTAACTTCTCCCTACTCTCACACAAAACCCACCCCTGGTGGTGCCTTATCCTTAGACCCCCCCCCCCACCCCGTGGTGCCTAACCCTAAGACACCCCCCCCCCCCCCGCTTGTGATGCCTAATCCTAACCCCCCCCCCCCCCCCCCCCCGGTTCACCCCCAAATCAAACATCTCTGCTGTAAAAGGATGCCCTTTTGTAGCAGAATCAAAAACCTTGTAGCTGAATCAAAAATATGGGCTACAAAGGGATGCGCTTTTCTAGCAGAATTAAAAACCTTGTAGCCAAATCAAAAATATGGGTTACAAAGGGGTTCCCTTTTGTTAGCAGAATTAAAAACCTTCTAACCAAATAAAAATATGGGCTACAAAGAGGCACCCTTTTGTAGCAAATCAAAAACGTTGTAGCCGAAAACCTTGTAGCCGAATCCAAAGTATGAGCTACAAAGGTGTGCCCTTTTGTAGCAGAATTAAAAACCTTGTAGCCGAAAACCTTGTAGCTGAATCAAAAATATGGACTACAAAGGGCGTTCTTTTGTAGTTGAATCAAACACCTTGTAACCGAATGAAAAGTATGGGCTACAAAACGGCGCCCTTTTGTAGCCGAATCGAAAACCTTGTAGCCAAAAGAAAACTCGAAAGCCCTTTTCGCCACCTTGTAGCCCATATTTGCAGAAATATACACTGAAGTCTATGGAGGAGCCCTTTTAATACAGATGGCTCAAGAGCCCTTTTCAAAGGATTCCCATGTATGGACTTAAACCCCTGAAAAGCCTAGAACAGCCTGCTTTTACATGCTTCCCAAAATCCACAAAGAGGGAACTCAGGTAGGCAACTAATCCCAGGGAGTTGAACTCCAAAAACCATCTTGAAACCTCTGGTCTGTTAACCTCCCTGGCGGTAAGCCCGACACAGTGTCGGGCTAGCCGCCGCAGGGGATCACATGGCCCCGGGAGGATTTAAAAAAATAAAAATGGTTGTATTTGGTTAAGCTAGCACTTGGCTAGCTAACCATGTCCCCCAAGTCCCTCCGATCGCCCCCGATCACCTCGGTATACATGCCCCCCAGGGATCCCGCGATGGCGCAGCCTCCCAATCAACACCCGGCTTCGCTATAGGGAGGATCGGAACTGCGAATGACATCATGTCCGATCGTCGCCATAGCGACGAGTGAAGCCAATTGGGAAGCTGCGGCTCTCGGGGGATCGCGGACGGGTGAGTGTTGCCATCGGTGATCGAGGGGGGGGGGTCAGACCGGTGCCGGGGGACTTGGGGAACACAGTTAGCTAGCCTAGTGCTAGTTAACATTAAAAAAAACTTTTAATTAAAAAAAATCCCTCCCGTGGACGCAGCCACCGCATCTGCGTACCACCAGGGAGGTTATAGACCCAGCTGCATAGGGGATACCACCATTCTCCTGAACCAATTGGTAGCCATCGGCCCAGTGCCTGAGGGAACCATTCTTGCCACAATGGTCTCCATACAAGAACATCACCCAGTTGAAGAGGAATACCTTGATGATTGTCAAATAAAACCCATGACCTACTTTCATTTTATAGATGATATTTTAATCATTTTGTTAGCAAGTGAAGAGGATCTTCACCAATTCCACAGGGATTTTAATGCCTTCCATCCCACAATCAAACTGAAACTAAGCTACTCTCACACTGAGATTAACTTTTTGGATACCACCATCAGGGTTGCTCACCAGAGATTGCAAATTCGAATTTACCCGTGATCATGGGTACATTTTCAGGATTGCAGAACTTGAATTCGAAGAGTGATACTGATCCCAAATTCGAAGTCGAATGTACCCGAATAGTCACTCCCGAATTTGGCGTTGATCACGGGTGTTAACGCGTGATCACGAATTCGGCTTCGGTATCCAGGGGATGACGTCATTAGGCCATCAGAAGGCCCCCAGCCGAGGCCCTAGCAACCAATCAGAGGAGGGGAGCCTGGCCCTCCCCTCCTCTATATAAGGCGGCAGCCATCTTGGAAAGCGCGTCCTTGCTTGTGACACTGCGGTACTGAGAGCATCTTCAGTGCTGCTGCGTGTCTTTGCAAGTGCTTTTTACCTTGTAAACACAGTGTTTTACCTCTTAAACACATTCGGAACACCTTTATTGTACTTATTTATAGATAGTGAATTGATTGTTATAGTTCAGTCAGCTAGTGTAGCAGCACGGTGGCGTAGTGGTTAGCTCTCTCGCTCTCTCGCCTTGCAGCACTGGGTCCCTGGTTCGAATCCCAGCCAGGGCACTATCTGCAAAGAGTTTGTATGTTCTCTCCGTGTCTGCGTGGGTTTCCTCCGGGCACTCCGGTTTCCTCCCACATTCCAAAAACATACAGATAAGTTAATTGGCTCCCCCTAAAAAAAAAAAATTGGCCCTAGACTACAGTACTTACACTACATAATATCAGGGCTGTGGAGTCGGTCCAAAAATCCACCGACTCCGACTCCGACTCCTCAGTTTAGGATTCCACCGACTCCGACTCCACGACTCCGACTCCTCTAATTTGCATATTACAATTTTGTTGATTAAAAGTATGTAACATGAAATTCGTCTCTTAACTGCCAACGCTTAGGAATTTTACAAGACAACTGAAGTGAGAAGGATATGTAGACTACTATATTTATTCCCTTTAGACTAAAACTAGTACTTGGTAAGAGTACTTGTAAAAGGTACAAACCGGAACAAAGAACATCTATCAGGCCCTAGGCAATGTAAGTGTGGGTACATGTAAGAATGATGTGCAGGTACTCTGCAGGGGAATGAGGAGATTGTAAACAAGACAACACCTCTGTGTTCAATGTGCACAGCATTCTCAGTGGATTCCCTGCAGCTCTGTGGGGAGTGCATATGTAGAGTATAGTACTACTGTGTAACAAAGTAAACCTGAGACAGATGAAATTAAAGTTTTATATATACCTGGGGCTTCCTCCAGCCGCCTTCAGGATAATCAGTCCCTCGTTGTACTCCTCCACCACCTGGATCTTCTGCTATGAGTCCAGGTACTTGAGCCAGTCAGGCGTAGTGCGCATGTACACACTCCGCCGCCAGGAGCATGCTACACCTGTGCAGCACTATTGCGCAGGTGCAGAATGTTCCTGGCTGTGGGAGCGGCATGCGGCTGGACTGCGCTGACTGGCTGAATTACCAGGACTCATAGCAGAAGATTCGGGTGGTGGAGGACAGCGAGGGACTGATTAGCCTGAAGGGGGCTGGAGGAAGCCCCAGGTATGTATAAAACTTTACTTTTCATCCGTCTCAGTTACCCTTTAATTTGTAGTCACCAAACCAAATTTTAATAACATATCAAATTATTTGATTTCATCAGCAAAGGGAGTGCGTACATTTGCATAAATCAGCATCAATGCGGAATTATTTCCATCTCGTTGACCATCTCTATTAGTGACATGGCTACACATCAGGCTTTATTCTTACAGCATAGATGTTATTTAGTATATATAAGAGATTCCTGTGTGCACATCATATATACAGTCACAATCAGATATGTATATCTGACCTTAAAAATACGGGGACTGCTTTATTGAAGCAGCACAAGTAACTAATTTTGATTGGTTCATTTCATTTTTGTAGACAAAGCACAGCTTTTACTGTATATATACTGTATATATACATTATTTTTAATGACTATTATCTGAGAAATAGAACATTTTATCATATTTTCTATTTTAATTACAGTTACAAATTCATTAGGAGTCGGAGTCGGAGTCGGTGCATTTTTTCCCGACTCCGACTCCGACTCCAGGCACCCAAAATTGCCCGACTCCACGACTCCGACTCCACGACTCCGACTCCGACTCCACAGCCCTGCATAATATAGACATATGGTAATGGTAGGGATTAGATTGTGAGCTCCTTTGAGGGACAGTTAGTGATAAGATATATATATATACACACTGTACAGCGCTGCGTAATATGTCGGCGCTATATAAATACTAAATAATAATAATAATAATAATAGTGTAGTGTTTATACTGTGCTAGGCTAGTGTTAGGTCTGTGTGCAGGCTAGGCCTGCTAGCCTAGGTAGCCTTAGCCTACTACTAGCTTAGGTAGGTTAGGGATTATAGTTAGTTGTGTACTAGTACTAGTTTAGTTAATTTGTACTGTTAGTCTGTACGTTTATTAGCTTCAGTACTGTGTTACTGTACAGGCCAGCATCTGTTGTAATCAGTGACTGGCTGCGTGTCATCTGCCCGACCCTATTGATTGCGTCCGTGTGTGACAGACTTTTATTGTCACTCACTGTCTGTCACACGAGTTAGTTATCGACTACTACACTACTACTAGGGGTTATAGTTGTTATCTACGTACTAGTTTACTTAATTTGTACTGCTATTGCTATAGTTTGTGAGTTTATTTAGTGCAGCAGGCTTCACTACTACTGTGTAATAGTTACTTCACAGGCCAGTGGCCACTAGGCCAGCATCTGTTGTGATCTGTGACTGTCATCTGCCTGACCCTATTGATTGCGTACGTGTGTGACAGACTTTTTTATTGTCACTGTCTCTGTCACACGAGTTAGTTATCGTCTACTACACTACTACTAGAGATTATAGTTAGTTGTAACCTACGTACTAGTTTACTTAATTTGTACTGCTAGTCTGTGAGTTTATTTAGTGCCGCAGGCTTCACTACTACTGTGTAATAGTTACTTCACAGGCCACTAGGCTAGGCCAGCATCTGCTGTGATCTGTGACTGTCATCTGCTCGACCCTATTCACTGCATCCGTGTATGACAGACTTTTATTGCCACTGTCTCTGTCACACGAGTTAGTTATCGTCTACTACACTACTACTAGGGATTATAGTTAGGTGTCCCTGTCCAGCCAGCACAGCAGCCGCTGCCTGCAGCCAGCAGCAGCATCAGATGCTCAGGAGACCTGCTGTCCTTAACAAAGGCACTCTACATGATGGTAGAGCAGCCGAGAGAGGAGGTGCGTGCAGCAGCACCATCCTTTCGAAGTCACAGCCAGCGCCTGACCCAGATGGTGGCCGACTACATGGGGTCCTTCAGTGGGCTTGACACCGGCGAGGAGCCTGTTGACCCCTTGGAGTACTGGGTCGAGCACTTGCAGATCTGGAGTGAGCTGGCGCAGTATGCCCTGGAAGTCCTGTCTTGCCAACCGTGCTGTCCCAGTTTTGTATTGGACACAATGTGGGCTTCACACTATCTGGAACCTTCTGCTGTATGATGTTTATTATTACAGCCGTGGTACCAACGCTAGGTGCCATGGCCCGTTTCATTGCCTGCTGCCACACATCACTCCTGCTGCTGCATTTAACCTCCTGCTGTCTGTGTTCCCGTTGCCAGGGTCCGCAGAATGATGTGCTGCTGCCATGCGCCACTAGCTATTACGCTACAAATTTAGCTATGCTGTTGAAGAAAACATTTTACAACAGTTGAGTTCTGTAAGGGAAAAACATTAAGTTGGGTACAAGAGATATGAAAACAAAAAAAAAACATGGTGAAGAAGAAGAACAACCAGGTGAAGAAGAAGAAGAACCAGGTGAAGAAGAAGAACCAGGTGAAGAAAAAGAAGAAGAAGAACCAGGTGAAGAAAAAGAAGAAGAGCCAGGTGAAGAAGAAGAACCAGGTGAAGAAGAAGAAGAAGAACCAGGTGAAGAAGAACCAGATGATGATGATAAAGAAGAAGAAGAACCAGATGATGAAGAAGAAGAACCAGATGATGAAGAAGAAGAAGAACCAGATGAAGAAGAAGAAGAAGAACCAGATGATGAAGAAGAAGAAGAAGCAGGTGTCAGTGAAGAAGAAGATGATGGTGATGAGAAAGCAGATGGTAAAACAGCAAAAGAAGACAGTGAAGAAAAAGATGGCGAGAAGAAAAAGAAGGTGAAGAAGAATAAACAAGAAATGAAGAAAAAAAGTTTTCCATCATTTTTTTTTAATTACACCTATTTAATTGTGATTTCCCTTTAAAAAAAATGCTTTAAGGCCATCTGAATTCGTGATCACGACTATTACCTGAATTCAATTACCGATCACGACCCGAATTCGAATTGAATTCTATGGTCGTGATCACGGCCGAATCCGAATTTGACCCAAATTCTAATGTACTCAAATCGAATTTGGGTACATTCGAGCATTCCTGACCACCATATACATCAGGGAAAATAACCTACAAACGTCCATGTACTGCAAACCAACAGACTGTCCCACATACCTCGGGTATTACAGATTCCACCCCAAGCACAAAAAGAACTCCATAATTTACAGACAAGCTATAAGATTCAACCAGATCTGTTCTGACAGGGTGGACAGAGACAAACACTTGGATTACTTTAAGAATATTTTCATTAAACAAGATTATAGTCCTCTTATGACTGAGTCCAAAATCAGAAAAGCTAACATCATCCCTAGGCCTCCGCTCCTGCAACAAAAGTGAAACCAGAAAGAGGGTTGTGTCCCACTGGTTGTCACCTACAACCAACACCTGGAAATCTTAAAGGACAACTGAAGTGAGAGGGATATAAAGGCTGCCATATTGATTTCCTTTTAAACAATACCAGTCCCCTGGCTGTCCTACAGATCCTCTGCCTCTAATACCGTTAACCATAGCCCCTGAATAAGCATAAGCAGATCAGGTGTTTATGACATTATTGTCAGATCTGAAAAGATTACCTGCATGCTTGTTTCTGGTGTTATTCAGAACTACTGCAGCCAAATAGATCAACATGGCTACCAGGCAACTGATATTGTTTAAAAGGAAATAAATATGGCAGCATCCATATCCCTCTCACTTCAGTTGTCCTTTTAAGAAGGATTGCAAAGGAATTTCATCCCATTTTACACAAGAATTACAGACTGAGAAAGATATTCCCTGAACCCCCTCTCCTGGCATATTGACAGCCACTCAATCTTAAACAGATAGTTTTTTTCAGGAATTCTTTGAATGGGCCACAACAGGACGGAACATCGCCCTGCTGATAAAAAAGGTGTAAGACCTGCAGAAACAGCTATTCCGCTGAGAGGCTATCAATACCAGGTACACAATAGAAATACAGAGTAAAACGCACCTTTTCCTATAATTTTACTAATCTGGTATATGTGATCATGTGTGCAAAATGCTCCAAAGGAACTAAGCTGGGAGAAAGTGGATAAACTTTGTGTAAACATATGAACATACACAGGTACACCATTAATGATTCTGACTCAGACCTCCCAGTCTCTACATACTTTCGGTCCCATGGACACAGCTTAAATGATCTTCGGGTTACTGCCCCGGAGGATGCCTTTAAATCATGGCCTGCCGCTGAAGGTAACAAAAGCAACAAAAAGAATTTATGACATTCATTTTAAATTGTACAAGAAATCAGTGTTATCCCGGCGCTTTAAATGCAACAGTCTTAACGCTGTCCAGCGCATATAGACAATGTTGACTACCCTTCCCTGCAATGAATCCCACACTACCAGTCAGCCGAGAGGCTCAGTCGGGACTCAGGCAGATTTGCGTGCGGCGGCTAAGTCAGAGAGTTGCATGCAGTCCCAGCGTGCTCTCCACCACAGCACTCTTCTCCTTCCTCCTACCTTACCTTCAGCGGCGGGCCAGCAGCTTCCACTGAGGGAAATGAATAGATAGGGGATAGTGCAGACTGCGCGAGGATTTGTTGTCATGCAAAATATAGAAATACTCACTGGATTACTCCTGGTGCAGTCTGCACTATCTCCTATCTATTCATTTCTCCACTTTTAATTTGATAGCTGGTGCAAGATAGTGTTTTAGTTGAATTTGATGGACACATCTTTATTAGACCATGTGCCTTTATGATACTTGATACTTGTTAAAATTGATCCCTCCGTTTCAATCAGAGGACATTAATGCAAGTTTTCTTACAGCCACAACAATAGTTTGGTAAATGCAGATCCCCGATTGATTTTGGCATAATCAAATCAATCTCAGGAGCTGTAAAATCCGTAATATGTTTCATAGCCTCCATCATTTTAGTGTTAGCTATAGATTAAAATAAGTTAAGTTTAAGTTTATATAGCTAAAAACCAAATTTGCCATAAATAAACTAGGTCATTATCAGTGGTACAGTACCGGCATTGGTTGGCAGGAAACAGTGGACTTGGTTTAAAGTGAACCTCCGGACTAAAAATTGACTCAGCAGCACTGAAAAGGCTTTGTGTTTCTTTAACAGTTTCACAGCATCAGAACTTTGTTTCTCTTATACAAGCCTCATTTTGAGCTACACAGAATAAAACTGCCCGGGCTTTTTTACCCTGATGCTGTGCAAAGCATGATGGGATTTCTGATTTTGTTGTTCTCGTTCTGCTGTTTTAATGCAATTTTTTGTTTTACATTTTGAATTTGACATTTGAAGCCTAGCGTGTGCAGCTGGGAGGGGTAATCAGGACACAGGATAGTTGGAACTGTGTCTCCTGCTCCCTGTCACCTCCTTTCAACCAAAAAGATGGCTGCCCCCATGACAAAGATGGCAGCCCCCATGAATCACAAACATTTGCCTGTTCTTTTAAAACCGGGTGGGTAAGAGATTATATTACCTATCTATTCTAATATACATAATTAATGTAACTTGATGACAGTATGTTTGTTTAGGCTGAAGTTCCCCTTTATGCTATTTTATAGTCAAATGGTATAGTCAAAATGCTGACAGTGAAATTATGATCATCAGGCAGTGGATTGTACATCTGCTCTGAAGCCATAAGAAAGATGACAAAAGGTGAGTTTTGATTAGGAAATTTAGGGCTAGGTGTTAATTAGGAGCCTTGGGGGTATGGTATGAGGAAGTTGATATTATCAGTTAGGGGATAGTTAACATTCATATTTAAAGTTAATGGGGAGATTTGGAGTCAGAAAGGAGTTAATGTTAAATGGGAGTTTAAAGTTAGGCATCACAAAGGGTTTTTTATTTGCTAAGGGGGATCAGTTAGCATTAGGCAAACAGTGGGAAGAGATTCTGAAACCTTTGACGAATACATCATCACACGGTCAAGATGTAAACTTCATAATCAAACTCTGTACCAGCGTCTCACACATTGGTGACGAATCAAAATTTACACCTATGGTCCAAAACAATGAAATAGTAATTTGTACATCGCTTACAGTATATTAGTCAAACTATTACAAATTATATTAAAAGAGGTCACAGTGTAAAAATGCTAATCATATTTGTCAATATTTTCATATTATTAATATTTGGATTTATTTTTTTCATATCACAATATTTGGAGCCAGGGTGTTCTATAAATAAATACATTAATGTAACTAAAGGAGCTAATATTTTTTTTCATACAATTGTGGATTGTTTTTTTGTTAAAAAAAGAAACCTCTCAATGAGCTTTATGTTTGTAAAAGTACAGAAAATAATTGCCTTCAGAAACTTGCTATTGAAAGTGTAGGTTACAAAGTGTTACTGATATTACACTTATTTCAGCTCTAGACATAGTTAGCAAGTACATACAACACTTTATGTTTAAAAAAAAAAACAGCCAAAGCAAAGACTGAACATTTTTGTAAGGCAGAGAAGGCTTAACCATCTGAAAAGCAAGAAAAGACATCAGATGCATAGCAGCAACATCAACATAATAGCAATTTACTCTCATCTAACTTCTATTATGTAAACGAACTCCCAGAAGCACTTTAGCAGAGACACAAGGTCAATACTGGAGCCCTTAGGAATACAATTCACAATATGTTTCTTGTAGCGTAGCATGCACTGTACAGATGTAATCTATTCTTTACTGTGATTATTCCAAACTCCTGATCAAGATAGAATTCAATGTATCAGATTTTCCATTGAGAATAAAAAAGAAAATAATTCTAGCTGTAGTCAAGCAGGCACCATATTTACAGATAGAGCTGTTATTTTGGCATGTTCTATTCCAAATTATTCCATTATACATTAGCAAAATGTAACAAATTTCAAAGTAAACTATACACAAAAATAAATGCTTGACATTTCGCTCATGAGCAATTATAGGTTACGCTCTTGTAATCCAGGTAGTACAACCCAGCAGAATTTGCCATTTTCTTTTTTCAATTCTGTTGGGCTTATCACTGGACAAGTGAATGATAATTAAGGGAAATAATTGTTATAACATGATATAGATTTGCTTTAACTACTTACTGCACCTTGTGCAGTATATCTACACTCTCGGAAACTAAATCTGAAGTCCAAGGGATGTAGATCTTCATCTATTGCCGCTGCACCCTCCTGCTCACTCCTGCGCATGTTCTCACTGACGATCGTTAGAGGGAAGATGAATGAATAGGAAATAATTAATCTAGGTCCCCGTGTCAATGATCACCGGAATGAATGAAATGCCTGTGATCATTGTAATAGCAAAAGTAACAGGTCCACGCATTACTTCCTGTTCGCTTACTAATAGTACGCATGGCAAGAGAGTGCACAAGGACATCTTGTGGACAAATAGTAAAATTACCCCTACATAATTTTTGTTTTAATAATAGACCTACACGTACATTTAAAATTAACCCCTTACCTCCCACACTCTCCCATAGTTACCAAATAAAACTTTTGCATAAAAAAATTATAAAATGACAATTAAAAAAAATACATAAATGGATACCTTAGGGATTGAGCTATTCTAATATGTATGTCAAGAGGGTATATTAATGCTATTTTTTAAATTATGGGTTTGTAATTAGTGATGCATGTAAAACTGAAGAAAATGCACTTTTATTTCCAAATAAAATACATTGTACTAGGGAAATATGTTAAATGTTGCAATAGTTGGGATAAATGGGCAAATCAAATGTGTGGGTTTTATCCACAACTATAATGGCTGAAAACAGAGAAATATTTTTTTTTATTGTTTTCCTATTATTCCCATTAAAATACATTTAGAATAAAATAATTCGTAGCATAATATACCACCAAAGAAAACCTAATTGGTGGTGAACAACAAGATCTAGATCATTTTGTTGTGATTAGTAGTGATTAAGTTATTGGTGAATGAAAGGGAGGAGCACTAAAAAGGTGAAAATTGCACTCGTCCAAAAGGGGGAAATATATCCTGACTTTGGTGTTTAAACGCAGACGCAACATGCAAGTTTTACGGAGGCGAAGCGCAAACTTAAAAAGCTAGATCCCTAATACGCTATGCTATATCCTGCACATCTGCGAGTGATTGCAGATGGGAAGACCTTGTTTTTTAACTCTCTTGCTGATGTCTTGGCCTGGATCGATGCTAGGCAACCGCGGCTTGATGTAAGGATGCTTAATCTATGTTTGTGCATTCCAGCTGCCTATCTGAAATATTTGCCTTATGGCCTCCACCTTAACCTTGCCAGTACTTGCCACCTATGCATCAAGACTGCTGGTTCTTTCCTGACAGGAACTAGCTATACCCTTTACATACTGCAAATGTTTGACACTTATTATCTAATGCTTTTTCCTTTATATTTTTTACTTTGATTTTCATCCTTTTGATGTCCAGTTTGAGCACATGTTCTTGTAGTATCCACTCCTTATCGGGTCTCGGCTTGCTGGAGTGGACAAGTCCTATATGACACTTACAAACCTAGATGTCATTTCCCCAGCCAGTTGCATTGGCTTGTTGCCCTCTTGTAACTGCTGTATCCCTTGTATTGTTCTGAGCTTCAGTTGTAATCTGCATTCTGCAGCTGTCTTATTGTTTTTTCACAGGATAAAAGCTCTCACCCTTGTTTTAAGGTAAAGAGCTGGGTGTTTCTGAATATGTTGGTTTTATGTTTGTAAAAAGAGTTTTGACCAGCGCTGCACACACAAATCATCACCTTCACTAGCACCCAATTGAAAGCGACTCCCCGAGTCTGTTGGACCACAGTCTACAATGGTCCATTAGCACATGCTGGGCATTCTCAGGCTCTCCTCACCTAACGGACGTACTCCGCTTCAGCAGCTGCCACCATGCATAGACAATGTCACTTTAAACATAATCCAATGTTGTCCTCAAAGAAAAATTAAAATCCTCATTGCGCAACTCTGTTAAAAACAATTAAAATTGTATTCACTATTGCACTTACAGTTTTGCAGCAAGTATAGACTTAGAATTTTTATCCACGGCTCTCCCCCGCTCGGTCTCCTAGGCTGACCAATCATTCAGGATTCCCCTAGCTTCCCACATGCTGCCTCTCCTCTTGCTTGCTTCCTGTATCACCAAGCCATCTGCAATCCTGCCTGGTTTTATGTTTGCCCCACCAGGCTAATCATTATTTCTACAGCACTATTGTAACATCTGAAACTGTGGCGGCTGCAGATACGCAGGCTATACCCGCAGCCGCCTTTGTTCCCTGTTCACAGGCCTTATCCGTCCTGGCGGCGTCCAGCATGCCAGGAACGGCATTGTCTCTTGCTCATAGGGTCTCTGTATCGCGCGCGTGGAGACAGGACCTTTATGCTGGAAGAAGGCGCGTCAGCTGACCTGCCGGTCGGCTGACGTCAGGAGTGACTCGCGCCGCTCGGATTGGCTGATTGCTAGGGGGCGTGGCACTGGGCTCTCCTCGGCTTCTTAAGCCTTCACAGATCATTGGCAACTTGTCTGCTGTTGCCAATACACTCGTGTTAGCACTCAGACCTAGTGAGGTTCCTGTTGATGATAGATGTATATGCAGTGTTTGCGATATACATCTATCTATAGTTAGTTATTATTACATTGTATTCTGATAACCTGTGTATGATTCTGACTACTCTCTGACCTTGCTATTGCTAAACAATTCTGTACCTCTGCCTTTCTGACTTAAGTTGCTGAACCTCTGCCTGATATTAACTACTCTCTCGCCTGCTGATTTTGTACTGTCTCTACCTGCCTGTTATCGAACCTTGCCTGTCTGACTACTCTACTCACCAGTGGGCCCTAGCCACTGGTGAGGTACTCTAGCTGTTAGAACCTACCAGCCCCTCTGGTGAGGGTCAGATTTACTTGCATAGCTCCAGTGACTGATAGCACCTTTCCAGCTCCACTGGCAAGGTCTAGTTAAACTATTCAGTCATTTGTGCTGTTAATACCTTACCAGCTCCTCTGGCAAGGTCTTGTTAAACTATCCAGTCATTTGTGCTGTTAGTACCTTACCAGCTTCTCTGGTAAGGTTTAGCCAAACTTCTTTAATTCTTTCATTATTAGTACTTTGCCAACTCCTCTGGTAAAGGTCTATTGTTATTTGTGTTGGTAGACCCTCCAGCTCCTCTGGAGAAGTCTATACTGCTGCACCAAACACCACACCTTACTCTCAGCTAGCTATACTAGTATTATTGGTTATACTGCAGATCCCCACATAATGAGGTATAGCGTCTGTATTATTGGTGATTCTGCAGATCACAAATAATCAGACGTCAGAGTTGCAGCACCCAATCGTTACAGAACAGCAGACCAGAAATAATATGGAGACACTGTGCAATCGGGTGGATCTGCTGGCTACCAATGTTAATGAACTCATTAAAATGGTTAACATGCAGCAGACCCAGATTGACCAACTGATTCAAACAGTTAACCGTTTGAAAGACCCTAATGCACAAGTGCCCTCCCCTCATGTCATAGAACCCAGGGTGCCTCCTCCTGAAAAATTCTCGGGGCATCAATCTGATTTTCGAAATTTTTAACACAGGTGTTTAGCTTATTTTGAACTACGGCCAGTATCGTCAGGTACAGAACGCCAGAGAATTACATTAATTAAGACGTTATTATCTGGTAATTCACAGTCCTGGGCCTATAGTCTCCCTCAGGAGAATGAGGCTCTGGCCTCAGTTGACGCTTTTTTAAGGCAATGGCAGTTATATACGATGATCCCGATTTAGCCATAACGTCAGAAAGGAAATTGAAGACACTCAGGCAGGGGCATAATCCTGTTGAAACTTATGCAGCTGAGTTTAGGAGACAGTCTCAGCCAGATGGGGGCAATACGCACTCTTAGATTGTTTTTTGTCGGGGTTATCTGATGCAGTTGCCGACTTCATGTTGGTGCACCCCGAACCTAAATCATTGGACCAGGCCATCTCACTGGCTGTCAAAATTGATCGGCGAGTTCACTATCAGAGGCTAGCTCGAAGTAAAGTACCAGAGAGATATGCTTCTGGTACCTTTTCTGCTTCAGTGTCTTCCTCTCCAACTCATGATGAGCCAATGCAGATTGGGCAAACCAAGCTCACAGAGGTCGAGAAAAACAGGAGACGCAATGAAAAAATATGTCTTTATTGTGCTGAGAAAGGGCATATAGTGGCTGCTTGTCCCAAGAAGGCGCCAAACTCTATCGCCTAGGAGTAGCTGGAGGTAATACCCTAGGCGATCCAGTCTTACCTCTAAGCAATAAACGTTTATTACTCCCGTACTATATCACCTGGAGGGAGCAGGTTCACTCCACTCAGGCATTTATAGACTCGGGTTCGGCTGTGAATGTCATGGCTTATGATTTTGCTGTCAAATTTGGTTTTCCTTTAACTCCTGTGGGACATCAGGTACAGATTACTGCAGTGGATCACTCTCCATTACCAATTAAACAGTCCATCACCCAGACTCCTGTGTTGTTGTGTCAGTTAGAAGTCTTGCATAAGGAACGAATACAGTTTCTGGTACTCAAAATGTCCACCTCCACCGTCATTCTGGGTATGCCCTGGCTTAAAAAACATTCTCCTCAGATCGACTGGAGTTCCAGACAGTTGTTAAGCTGGTCACCTTATTGTCATCATCATTGTTTGGAGAATGTTACCTTAGCCGCTACTGAAATTCAAGTGGAGGGGACTTCTGAGTCATCCTCTGAACCCCCTGAGATGGATTCCTGGGTGGATTAGGTACCTACGTTAAGCCCATTCCAACAGGACGTCCCTGAAGGGAAACCAGATGGGGTTCTGTTCGTTCCATTGCAGTTCAGATTTAAAATTCTTCATGCATTCCATACCCATAAAAATGCTGGTCATCCAAGGATTGCACGCACACAGGAGTTGTTAGACTGTTGCGTCTGGTGGTCTTCGCTAGTGTCAGATTGTAAGGAATTTGTCAATAATTGCTCCGTTTGTGCTAGGAGTAAGTCATCTAGACGGGCTCCTGTGGGTACCTTACAGTCACTTCCAGTGCCTGAGCAGCCCTGGACCCATGTGTCCATGGACTTTGTGGGTGAACTGCCTAGATCAGAAAGTAAAACAGTCATATGGGTGGTAGTCGATAGATTCAGTAAGATGGCCCACTTTATTCCCTTGGACGGACTCCCCACTGCACAAGAGTTGGCAGGGCTCTTCATCCGTCACATTTTCAGACTGCATGGAATTCCAGAAAATGTGGTGTCAGATAGGGGAGTCCAGTTTGTGTCCAGGTTTTGGAAGGCCTTCTGTCATCATATGGGAATGAATCTATCATTTTCCTCCGGCTACCACCCACAGACTAACAGGCAGACAGAAAGGGTCAACCAATCTTTAGAGCAGTTCCTTAGATGTTACGTGGCTGATGCTCAGATGGATTGGGTCAAATTCTTGCCCTTTGCAGAATTTGCCCAAATTAATTTGAAATGTGCCTCCTCGGGATTCTCCCCTTTTCAAGTGGTAACGTGGAGATCACTGAAGTTCTCTCCACTACCGGTGGTGTCATCACCTTTCCCGGCCTTGGAGGAGTGGCAAGGGACATTAAAAGAGATCTGGGGAAAAGTCAAAGAGAATTTGAAAAAGGCTTTTTCTACCCAGCAAAAACAGGCGGATAGGAAACGTTCTGTGGAGTGGAATTTTCTCCCAGGAGAGTTAGTGTGGGTTTCTACTCAACACTTGGCCCTAAAGCAACCCTCTGCTAAATTGGGTCCCAAATTCATAGGGCCATACCCTGTCCATAAGGGTCAACAATGTTACCTATGTTGTCTCGCTCCCACCCAGCTTCAGGGGTGGTAGAATGTTTCATGTATCCCTCTTGAAACCTGCTGTGCATGTGGATTCCTCCCCCCGTGGTGATTGATGGAGAAGCAGAGTATGAGATAGAGCAGATCTTGGATTCTCGGGTGGTGCGTAACTCCATACAGTACCTAGTCCACTGGAGAGGGTATGGTGCAGAGGAGAGATCTTGGGTACCACTTTCTCGCATGCATGCAGAAGAACTCAGGGAGGAGTTTCATAGATTGCACCCTGATAGGCCAGGTGGATCGTGTCCGGAGTCCACGTCTAGAGGGTTGGGGGGTACTGTAACATCTGAAATTGTGGCGGCTATACCCGCAGCCGCCTTTGTTCCCTGTTCACAAGCCTTATCCGTCCCGGAGGCATCCAGCACGCCGGGAACGGCATTGTCTCTTGCTCATAGGGTCTCTGTATTGCGCGGGCGCGCGCGGAGACAGGACCTTTATGCTGGAAGAAGGCGTGTCAGCTGATCTGCCAGTCGGCTGACGTCAGGGGTGACTCGCGCCGCTCGGATTGGCTGATTGCTAGGGGGCATGGCGCTGGGCTCTCCTCAGCTTCTTAAGCCTTCACAGATCATTGGCAACTTGTCTGCTGTTGCCAATACACTCGTGTTAGCACTCAGACCTAGTGAGGTTCCTGTTGATGATAGATGTATATGCAGTGTTTGCGATATACATCTATCTATAGTTAGTTATTATTACATTGTATTCTGATAACCTGTGTATGATTCTGACTACTCTCTGACCTTGCTATTGCTAAACAATTCTGTACCTCTGCCTTTCTGACTTAAGTTGCTGAACCTCTGCCTGATATTAACTACTCTCTTGCCTGCTGATTTTGTACTGTCTCTACCTGCCTGTTATCGAACCTTGTCTGTCTGACTACCACACTTTCACCAGTGGGCCCTAGCCACTGGTGAGGTGCTCTAGCTGTTAGAACCTACCAGCCCCTCTGGTGAGGTTCAGATTTACTTGCATAGCTCCAGTGACTGATAGTATCTTGCCAGCTCCACTGGCAAGGTCTAGTTAAACGATTCAGTCATTTGTGCTGTTAGTACCTTACCAGCTCCTCTGGCAAGGTCTAGTTAAACTATTCAGTCATTTGTGCTGTTAGTACCTTACCAGCTCCTCTGTTAAGGTTTAGCCAAACTTCTTTAATTCTTTCATTATTAGTACTTTGCCAGCTCCTCTGGTAAAGGTCTATTGTTATTTGTGTTGGTAGACCCTCCAGCTCCTCTGGAGAAGTCTATACTGTTGCACCAAACACCACACCTTACTCTCAGCTAGCTATACTAGTATTATTGGTGATACTGCAGATCACCACATAATCAGGTATAGCGTCTGTATTATTGGTGATTCTTCAGATCACAAATAATCAGACGTCAGAGTTGCAGCACCCAATCGTTCCAACTATCTTTGTACTTGTGTATCTATAATGGCTGCCTATGCTCAGACCTTTCGGGCTTCCATGTCTTTTCTGACTTGGAACATGAGAGGCCTTCGCAATACAATTAAGTGGACCATTATTCTGGATTTTTTTAAGAAAACAAAGCATTGGTATACTTGCTCTTCAGGAGACACACATGGATGAGAATTTGCCTCTTTCACTTTGCCGACCATGGATTGGTTGGCTATTTCACTCTATGCATACCCCCAATCCAGAGGTGTCTCTCTGTTGATCTCTAGACAAATGCAGTTTCAGTTCCTTAAACAGAATATTTATCAAGAGGGTAGCTATATATTGCTTCACTGTGTGATATATAATGTGCTGGTATTGATTCTTGCTCTTTACATCCCTTCTCCCTTTTCGTTTACAGTGGTGAAACTGGGATTGGAATTTATTGCATTGTATCTGCAGGGTTTCTCCATTTGCCTGGGAGATTTTAACTGTGTTCTCTATCTCGTATGGCTAAAATCCCCCAGCCGACTCCTCCTCATAACCCTCTCCATGCTACTAAATTGGTTACCCTCATGGGTGATGTGTCAATAATGGATATCTGGCATGCATTTCATCCTGATGTCCCAGCATTCCCATGCCACCCTTCTTCATATAGGACACACTCCCATCTAGATTATGTCCTTTCTTCCACCCCATCCTGGCCCCTCTGTACAGAGAGTGCTTCACCTTATCGATGACTTTGCGAATATGCTGGTTTACGTGTCAACTGGTGCAAGTCCTTCATGCTTCCCATTGATGTTTTTCCTCCCCTCCAAGGCCCAGGTTTCTGCCCCTCTGCGATGGGTGTCAGAGATCACATATCTTGGTATCCGTATATCACAGTCCCCCCTTGACTTCTTGCCACTTAATTGGTTGCCCTTCATGCAGCACCTAACTGCTAAATTTCAAGCTTGGAGTAAACTTTGTATTAATGTGATTGGGCGTGCTAACCACTTCAAAATGATTCTTCTTCCCCGTGTACTTTACATTATGTGGAATGCTCCAGTTTTTCTACACAGCAGTGTATTTACCAAACTTAATACCCTCCTTACACAATTCATCTGGCAGAATAAACGTCACCACCTTTCCCTAGTCGTCTTTCAAAATCCTAAGGATTTAGGAGGTATTTCTGTCTCAAACTGCCTTTTGTATTACCTAGCCACGCAACATTTGCATATATTCCATGATTAAACCCTTGCAAGAGATCGGCTCTCTAGCCTAGTGGCTGATATCCCACTGCTTAAAACGATGAACCCCTTTGTATGGATAGGTGCCCGGCATTCCTACCACATTAAATCATTTCCTCCTACATTTTGTCAGACACTCAGGGTATGGGATGAAGCTCACATACACCTACATCTGGCACAGCCCCTGGGAATCGCGTCTTTGTGGGAGAACCAGAGCTTTCCTGAACTGCACATACTCCCCACTGCACAAACATGGATCGCTAGGAGTGTATTGTATCTCCATCAGGTTATTACTGCTGGTGCTATAGTATCCTTTGACAAACTGTCTCTAACCTTTCAACTCCCTCAAAATATGTATTTCTAGTATTTACAACTCTGTCATGCGCTGAGAGCATAATTCCCTGTCCTACCCACTGATTTTGCAAAATCCGATATACTTAATTTGCTCACAGGCCCTTCCTCTGAACAATTGATTTCCTTTCTATATGGTGCCATTCTCCAATATGAAGCCACAGCTAAAGCATATGCAAAAAAAAAAACCCTTTGAGGGCAGGACCTTGGAGAGCTCTCCGATGAAGATTGGGAGGGGGCTCTCGAGGGTTGCACTAAAGTCTCACGTCATATTCCGGGTAGGTTACTTAGTTTATATGAATTGCACAGGGTCTATTTCACACCAGTTTGGTTGGCTAAATTTAAACATGGCACTTCCCCTTTCTGTCCTAAGTGCAATGCTAGCACAGGAATCTTCTTCCATATGATATGGTCGTGTCCAGTGGTTCGGGGATACTGGCAACAAATTATCAAATTCATCCATGACAAAATGAGTTGCTCCGTGGTCCTAGGTCCCAAACTTTGCTTGTTAAATATTGTGCCCCCGGGTTCTAGGGGCAAATATAAGAAGCTATTTTTGTTGTATTCTCTCCATATTGCACAAAAGCTCCTTATGAAGTACTGGAAACAACCCGCAGTACCTTCCTTGGCTGGATCCAAGCTGTTAATACTATCCTTCCCTTTCATGAAGCTATTTGTCAATGTAGGGGTGCAGTAAATAAACATACACTAATCTGGGACAGGTGGATTGCTTTGCTTCATACCTAACACTGCTAACTGTATTGCCTTTTATTTAGTCCCCAGTTACAAATCCTGCAAGCAGTCTCTAGCTGTAATCCTAACTATACACCTATGATGTTTTGGCCTAGCAGGGCCAGGGGTTCAGTTTACACCCCATATGTTTCTCTTATAATTGTTAAGAAAACAAGCAATATCCTGCTGTATGTGATACTGTCACTTTATGCCACTTTATGATCTTCCTTACCTTTTGACTAAATACTTCTCAGGTTCTTCTTTTACTGTAATAATTTTACTGTAATAATGCTTGTTGTAGTACATTCTCTCTGATTCTGTATCTCTCTGGCATATTGGCTGCTGCAAGTGCCATCTGTGCATTATTTTCAATTTGCATGAAATCCTGTGATTATGTGTCATGTCAACTTTTCTTTCAATAAAGCTGGCATGTTACGCCCAAAAAACTGTCACAATTATTTATTTATTTTCTTGCTTGCTGGTGCCTTAAAAGGCATCTTATTGATAAGTAGAGATGTAGCGAACGGTTCGCCGGCGAACGGTTCCAGGCAAACATTGGGGGTTCGCGTTCGCCTGCGCCAGGCGAACTTTTCCGGAAGTTCGATTCGCCCCATAATGCACTATGAGGGTCAACTTTGACCCTCTGCATCACAGTTAGCAGGCACATTGTAGCCATTCAGGCTACAGTAAGCCCTGGAGCCCCACCCCCCCCCTTATATAAGGCAGGGTCCGGCGGCCATTTCATTCACTCGTGTGCCTGCTAGTAAGAGGAAAGGGACAGCTGCTGCAGACTTGTTCTTCTAGGGACAGATTAGTTAGGTTCTTGGCTGCTTAGTTTGCTCCTGGCTGATTGTTATTGCTTTTATAGCACCCTAGCTCTTGTCAGAGCTCATCCTGTACTTTTTTTTTTACTGTGTGTCAAACTGACACTTTTGTTGCATGCACAGCCTTGCTAATTGATAGTGTGTGTGTGCCACTGCCAGCAGCCCAGCACATTCAGTGACTGACTGCCTGTGTGTGTGACAGGGAGCTGCATATTGTACTACCCAGTACTGCATATACCCAGTACCTGTTGTGTTTACTTAACCCACCTCATCACTGCATATACCTAGCTTTGTTTTGAGTGAACCCAGCTCACTGCATATACCTACTACCTGTTGTGTTGAGTGAACCCAGCTCACTGCATATACCTACTACCTGTTGTGTTGAGTGAACCCAGCTCACTGCATATACCTACTACCTGTAGTGTTGAGTGAACCCAGCTCACTGCATATACCTACTGCCTGTTGTGATGAGTGAACCCAGCTCACTGCATATACCTACTACCTGTTGTGTTTACTTAACCCACCTCATCACTGCACATAACTACCTGTAGTGTTGAGTGAACCCAGCTCACTGCAAATACCTACTACCTGTTGTGTTGAGTGAACCCAGCTCACTGCATATACCTACTACCTGTTGTGTTTACTTAACCCACCTCATCACTGCACATAACTACCTGTTGTGTTGAGTAAACCCAGCTCACTGCATACACCTACTACCTGTTGTGTTGAGTGAACCCAGCTCACTGCATATACTTACTACCTGTTGTGTTTACTTAACCCACCTCATCACTGCATATAACTACCTGTTGTGTTGAGTGAACCCAGCTCACTGCATATACTTACTACCTGTTGTGTTTACTTAACCCACCTCATCACTGCATATAACTACCTGTTGTGTTGAGTGAACCCAGCTCACTGCATATACCTACTACCTGTTGTGTTGAGTGAACCCAGCTCACTGCATATACCTACTACCTGTTGTGTTTACTTAACCCACCTCATCACTGCACATAACTACCTGTTGTGTTGAGTGAACCCAGCTCACTGCATATACCTACTACCTGTTGTGTTTACTTAACCCACCTCATCACTGCATATACCTAGCTTTGTGTTGAGTGAACCCAGCTCACTGCATCCTACTACTACCTGTTGTGTTTACTTAACCCACCTCATCACTGCACATAACTACCTGTAGTGTTGAGTGAACCCAGCTCACTGCATATACCTACTACCTGTTGTGTTGAGTGAACCCAGCTCACTGCATATACCTACTACCTGTAGTGTTGAGTGAACCTAGCTCACTGCATATACCTACTACCTGTTGTGTTGAGTGAACCCAGCTCACTGCATATACCTACTACCTGTTGTGTTTACTTAACCCACCTCATCACTGCACATAACTACCTGTAGTGTTGAGTGAACCCAGCTCACTGCATACACCTACTACCTGTTGTGTTGAGTGAACCCAGCTCACTGCATATACCTACTACCTGTTGTGTTTACTTAACCCACCTCATCACTGCACATAACTACCTGTTGTGTTGAGTGAACCCAGCTCACTGCATATACCTACTACCTGTTGTGTTGAGTGAACCCAGCTCACTGCATATACCTACTACCTGTTGTGTTTACTTAACCCACCTCATCACTGCATATACCTAGCTTTGTGTTGAGTGAACCCAGCTCACTGCATATACCTACTACCTGTTGTGTTTACTTAACCCACCTCATCACTGCATATACCTAGCTTTGTGTTGAGTGAACCCAGCTCACTGCATCCTACTACTACCTGTTGTGTTTACTTAACCCACCTCATCACTGCACATAACTACCTGTCGTGTTGAGTGAACCCAGCTCACTGCATATACCTACTACCTGTTGTGTTGAGTGAACCCAGCTCACTGCATATACCTACTACCTGTTGTGTTGAGTGAACCCAGCTCACTGCATATACCTACTACCTGTTGTGTTGAGTGAACCCAGCTCACTGCATATACCAACTACCTGTTGTGTTTACTTAACCCACCTCATCACTGCATATACCTAGCTTTGTGTTGAGTGAACCCAGCTCATTGCATCCTACTACTACCTGTTGTGTTTACTTAACCCACCTCATCACTGCACATAACTACCTGTTGTGTTGAGTGAACCCAGCTCACTGCATATACCTACTACCTGTTGCGTTTACTTAACCCACCTCATCAGTGCACATAACTACCTGTTGTGTTGAGTAAACCCAGCTCACTGCATATACCTAGCATCCCCCCGAGATGGACAAAATGGACAAACCAGGTAGAGGAAGAGGTAGAGGCAGACCCAGAGGAAGGCCACCAGGCACCGGCAGGTCTGTGCGAGGTGGTGTTGCTGTGATTTCGTGCGGACCTGCCCCAATATACAGTGCTCAGAAGAAGGCACGTGCCATCACTTCCCAAAATCGTGAGGAGGTGATTGAGTATTTAACACAGAACACCTCATTTCCCGCAGCCACCAGCGCTACAACAAACACCACATCTGCTGCATTTGACACTTCGCAGGAGTTATTTGGTGGTGGTGGTGGTGAAATCACCGATTCACAGCCACTACTGCAACAACAAGAAGAAGGCGCAGGTACACCACCTCCTACGTCTTAGTTAGGTTAGGTGGCGATAGTATGGACGTAACGTGTGTGGATGTGGATGATGGACCACCTGAAGTTGGTGCAGTTGAGGAGGTTTCTGAAGAAAGCGCAGCTGGCCAGGAGGATTATGATGACGATTATATGGATACCACATATGTTCCCGGTAGAGGAGATGACCAGGGGGACAGTTCAGAGGAGGATTCAGAGAGGACTAGGAGGAGACGACTCCATGATAGAAGCAGAGGGAGCTCGTCCTCAGAAACAGCTGGGGGCAGTGTCCGGCACCATGTATCGTCCGCTATGGTCAGACAGCCAACATGCCCTTCAACGTCAGCTGCTGATGCCACCGTAGCGCCATCAGCCCAGGGGGGCTCAGCGGTTTTGAAATTTTTTAACGTGTGTGTCTCAGATCGGAGCAAAGCCATCTGTTGTCTTTGCCAGCAAAAATTGAGCCGTGGAAAGGCCAACTGTCACGTAGGGACAAGTGCTTTACGAAGGCACCTGGAGAGAAGGCACAAACAGCTATGGCAAGAACACCTGAGGAAAAGCAGCACCCCTCAAAAGACAAGCCGCGGAGAACAACCGCAGCAGCCGTCACAGGGGGCTTCTGCTGCTCCACGTTCCCATGGTATTGTTCGTGGCTGGGGGGAGGAAGAATGGATACACTTTTAAACAATTTAAAAATACAACCATCTAAACTTTCAAGCAATTTAAAAATACAACCATCTAAACTTTCAAACAATTTAAAAATACAACCATCTATCATTTTCAAAAAATTAAAAAAAAGGGCAAAAAAACTTGCCCTCCGTAAAACATTCTTGGCAAATGCTTTCGACTTGGTTTGTCTTCCGCTGGCTCAAGGGTCCATCTGACCACAGATGCATGGTCTGCAAAGCACGGTCAGGGCAGCTACAGCATGGGTCTCAGCAGGCTTCCACTTCGGGCCGGAATCCAACCTTCTTTCCTCGCGGTGACAATGGCAGACTTGCCCTACATAATGGATTCCCGTTAAAGGATTTAAAGTTAATTCATTTCAATTAGGGCCGCAAAAGGTCCTCCTGAGTCCTGTATTGTTATCTTTGGTCACTACCTCGGGGCGGGCGTGCATGCCTGCCTGCCTCCCTCCTTGCCTGGATGTGTGGTGGTAGACGTTGATCAGGCTCCAACTCCGGAACGCAATACAAGAGGGAGCTCGTTCTCAGAAACAGCTGGAGGCAGTGTCCGGCGCCATGTATCGCCCGCTATGGCCAGACAGCCAACATGCCCTTCAACGTCAGCTGCTGATGCCACCGTAGCGCCATCAGCCCAGGGGGGCTCAGCGGTTTGGAAATTTTTTAACGTGTGTGTCTCAGATCGGAGCAAAGCCATCTGTTGTCTCTGCCAGCAAAAATTGAGCCGTGGAAAGGCCAACTGTCATGTAAGGACAAGTGCTTTACGAAGGCACCTGGAGAGAAGGCACAAACAGCTATGGCAAGAACACCTGAGGAAAAGCAGCACCCCTCAAAAGACAAGCCGCAGAGAACAACCGCGGCAGCCGTCACAGGGGGCTTCTGCTGCTCCACGTTCCCATGGTATTGTTCGTGGCTGGGGGGAGGAAGAATGGATACACTTTTAAACAATTTATAAATACAACCATCTAAACCTTGAAACAATTTAAAAATACAACCATCTAAACTTTCAAACAATTTAAAAATACAACCATCTATCATTTTCAAAAAATTAAAAAAAAGGGCAAAAAAACTTGCCCTCCGTAAAACATTCTTGGCAAATGCTTTCGACTTGGTTTGTCTTCCGCTGGCTCAAGGGTCCATCTGACCACAGATGCCTGGTCTGCAAAGCACGGTCAGGGCAGCTACAGCATGGGTCTCAGCAGGCTCCCACTTCGGGCCGGAATCCAACCTTCATTCCCCGCGGTGACAATGGCAGACTTGCCCTCCATAACGGATTCCCGTTAAAGGATTTAAAGTTAATTCATTTCAAATACATAGCAGGGCCTCGAAAGTCCGCCTCCTGTATTGTTATTTTTGGTCACTACCTCGGGGCGGGCGTGCATGCCTGCCTGCTGCCCTCCTTGGATGTGTAGTGGTAGCCGTTTCTCAGGCTCCACACCGGATTCCATCCCTCATTCCCCGGCCATTACCCAGGGTCACAAATGGCAGACTTGCCCGCCTCCATATGATTCTCGTGAAAGGAATGTGGTGTCATCTTTGCCCGCCATAACTGGTTCTCGTTAAAGGATTTAAAGTACATTCATTTCAAATACACAGCAGGGCCTCGAAAGTCCTCCTCCTGTATTGTTATTTTTGGTCACTACCTCGGGGCAGGCGGGCGTGCATGCCTGACCGCTGCCCTCCTTGGATGTGTAGTGGTAGCCATTGCTCAGGCTCCACAACGGATTCAAACCCCTCATTCCCCGGCCATTACCCGGGGTCACAATGGCAGACTTGCCCGCCTCCACAGGATTCTCATTGTAGCGGTACTGAACAAGTAGAAAATGTAATTTAAAAACAAAACGTAAGCTTTTTAACAATGCCATGGAAAGTTGAGAAGGAAGTCACACATTACCTGACATCACTGAGTGAGGAAGAGCAATCTCGCCATGTTGCGCAGTAGTCCAGCATGGCCGTCACTACACAAACAGCTGTTTGCCTTGCGTTACACAGTGAGTTTGGTGTGTCAGTGTGAAGCAGTACTCTAATTACACTCCCTGATTGATGTATACACATGCAAGATGTTTGAAAGCACGTTAGGCCTGCAATTTAGCATTCAATGTGATTTCTGCCTTTAAAACGCTGCTTTGTGTCACATCCAGATTTTTCCCCGGGACTTTTGGCATGTATCCCACTCCGCCATGCCCCCCTCCAGGTGTTAGACCCCTTGAAACATCTTTTCCATCACTTTTGTGGCCAGCATAATTTTTTCTATTTTTCAAAGTTCGCCTCCCCATTGAAGTCTATTGCGGTTCACGAACTTTTTCGCGAACCGAACCTTCCGCGGAAGTTCGCGAACCCGGTTCGCGAACCGAAAATCGGAGGTTCGCGGCATCTCTATTGATAAATGGGAAAATATCACCAAGGAGAAAACTTAGGAGAAAAAGTGAATTGAATAAGGACCAGTGACTCATATGCAACTAACTTTTTCTCCTGAGTTTTCTCCAAGGAGATCATTTTTCCTCTTGTCTTTAAAATAATTGTTTTAGCACTTTGCAATTCAAAAAGTAGGTAAAAAGTACTACATGTTACACTGTTACTTTGATGAAAAAAAAAAACCTTTTTTTTTTCACTGTAACTTTTCTGAATTGCTGCTGCTAGCAGCAGTCATTCACAATGGCATGAATGCATGAGCATGCACGTACATGAGTGACACGGGGGTGCACACGCACGATGGTGGTGCTAGTCTTTAGTGCTGGATGTTAGTCTCACATCCAGGAACCTGTAGTGTAGTGCTAATTTGGAAGTGAGACTTACGTTCAAAAACCTTAGGTGGTTAATCTCCATAGCGGTATTGATGGACTGACGGATATACACGTCAATACAAAACATGCTGTGAACAGTATTGACGTGCATACATGTCAATACTCTCCTGCACTGTATACTAGACCCTTGCTTGACACATTCTGGCAAGTTACAGGGAAAAAAAAGTTATGAAAATTAATTGGATCACTTTTTGCACAGAAATCCTGGGGAAATTGAATGCCAGGGAGGTTAATATGAAATAAACATAGATTTGCTAGCTGCCCCTTTCCTATATAATAACTTTAATTTGTTCTTATTTGTTACTGAGTAACTGGAGGTATGTAATTTAATAGGGCTGGTTTTCTTTTTGGCTTTTATTTTTTGCAATTTAATAAATGAGCATTACATGAACTGGTAATGTCATTAGAAGGGCAAGAAACATATTTAATGTTGCATAACTTTACTGTATCTGATAAGAACTCATGTCAACTAAATGCATTTCAGGCAATATCTTCCTTTACAGGGGCACCTCTAGCCTTCTTGTCACTCCAGGCAAGAAATCCTGTGGCGCCCCCCCATAAAAAATAAAACAAAAATCATATACATTATAGAACACTTCACACATGATATAAGCCATCAGAGAGGGATAACTATGAAATGGGGCCCTAGGCAAGATAACACTTTGCCCTCCACTGATGGTCACCTGGCTTATTTAGTTAGATTTGGTGGGGGCTAGCAACCACCAGGCCCCTAAACTCTCTCTAGACCCTAGGCAGCTGCCTAAGTTTGCCTTGTGGATGATCAGCATTGTATGCCATACAGCACATGCTGCCAGTATGCACCTCAAATACAGCATCCACACTACAAGTTCCAATGGCAGTCACATTGCAAGATTGGATTATCAAGCAAGACATTCTTACTTTCAAAATAATTTTTCACAAACATTATGAGATATGCAAATATGTTACCACCTGTTAGGGTAGGACTAGAGTGGGTATATCATGACATTGAAGGGCTGATATGGTAAGGTGGTTTAAGGCCCAGTGCACACCGAGCGGTTTTAGCAGCGATCCGCCAACCGCATTTGTCTGTGAAAACGCTTGGCTAATGTATTTCCATGGGATGGTGCACACCAGCGGTTTGAGGTTTTTAGCAAACCTCATGCACATTTGCGGTTTGCAGAAGTGATTCTGCCTCAATGTAAAGTATAGGAAAAATGCAAACCGCTCTGAAAAACGCTAGATCAGAGCAGTTTTCCAGGCGTATTTGTTACAGAAGCTGTTCAGTAACAGCTTTTACTGTAACAATATTTGTAATCTGCTTCACAAAAACGCTCGGCATGTTTAGAAAATGTCTCTAAACATGCCTAGAATCGCTCTGAAATCTGCTCCAAAACCGCTAGCGTTTTGAGGATCTGCTAGCGGTTTTGGTGTGCACTGGGCCTAACAGTTTGATTCATAATCCATTCTGGAGATAAGCACAGTGTGTTTGTAGTGTAAGTGATACAAGAGAAGAGAAGTAGAATGGAGGGAGGAAGGGTAGTAGAGGGTCAGAATTGATGACATGGATGAGCAGATATCTATGAGTAGAATAGAGGCTCAGTGGGTACCACTACTGCATTTTAGTGCTGAGTCCTAGGCTTGAACATTGGCCAGGGCAAAATCTGCATGGAGTTTCTGTTTTCAGACACTTCAGACATTTCCTGCATCCTAAAAAACATACTAATAAGTCAACTGGTTTACCCCAAAACAATCCTATATTGAAAATATTAGACTATAACTGTGGTAGGGATTAGACTGTGAGCTCCTCTGAGGACAGTCAGTGACATGACTATGTACTCTGTAAAGTGCTTCAGGAGATGTCAGTGCTATATAAATAAACAATAATAATATGGTAGGACATTATACTATGACTATGGTAGGGTTAGATTGTGAGCTCCTCTGAGGACAGTCAGTGACATGACTATGTACTCTGTAAAGTGCTTCAGGAGATGTCAGTGCTATATAAATAAATAATAATAATATGTTAGGACATTAGACTATGACTATGGTAGGGTTAGATTGTGAGCTCCTCTGGGGACAGTCAGTGACATGACTATGTACTCTGTAAAGTGCTGCAGAAGATGTCAGTGCTATATAAATACATAATAATAATATGGTAGGACATTAGACTATGACTATGGTAGGATTAGATTGTGAGCTCCTCTGAGGACAGTCAGTGACATGACTATGTACTCTGTAAAGTACTGCAGAAGATGTCAGTGCTATATAAAGTACTGCAGAAGATGTCAGTGCTATATAAATACATGATAATAATATGGTCGGACCTTACAGTTTGACTATGGTAGGGATGAAATTGTAAGCTCCAGTGAGCAGTCAGTGACATGACTATGTACTCTGTAAAGTGCTGAAGATGTCAGTGCTACATAAATACACAATAATAGTTCCAAATGCTACTGGCTCCCCTGAAGAGTGCTCAGACTAGTGTACATAGTTGTGCACATTGTTCCCCAAGTAGCAGTTGTGTGGTCAGAGAGCCAGTGGGAGAGGGAGCATGAGCAGAGGGTGAGGGCAAGCAAAGTTAAGCTCCACACTCACCACAGTGACTGCAACAACACAGGAAGATGGATCCAGCGAGGTGTCCCTCATGACAAGCGTCCAGCGATTCATCTTCCTGCCAGCGGGTATGTGAGATGTCACGTGACATTACAGGAAGTCAAGCGACCTCAGTACTTTACTTGATCCTCAGTGACGGTCACTTTTCACCACAGAACGCTAAGCGATGTCACGACATCGTGTAAATGACTACTTGTCGCTCAAAAAAAAAATTGATGAACATCGGGAAAATCGTTGGAAAAATCGTGAGGTGGTACATAGCATTAGAGAGAGGGCAAACAGACAGCATTAATGGAAATACATTATTATGCCATCTTCAATTATAAGTAGTGATGGATGTAATTACACACATTGCTTACATGTCCATTATCATTGTTTGAGCTTTAGATGCTGCCCTCCTATTCACTCTCTCACAATGAAAGACAAAACCTGCAACCCCCACTGTGTCCATTACACACTTCAAACACTGTCCTGTTGAATTCAGGGAGAAGTGCAGGCTGTGTAGGGGAGAGGATCAGATGATCCTACCGCTCCATAGCTAGTCATGGCGATCCTCCTGACATCTAGACATGCAGACATTCTAGCAGAGCACACAGCTGTCTGCAGAGTTTACTGTTTGTTTGTTTGTTTGTCTCACTCCCTCTGCAGACTCAGTATCATTTGGGGGTAGGGCGCTGTCGCTGTCTCCTCTGTGGAGGGGCAGAGAACAGCTATAAGCCAGACACCTTCTTCTTAGGGAGTATCTATAATTCTGAACTCTGAATGATTCTTTAGTGACTTAGCAGAAGGCTATTTGTGAAAAGAGCAGAGTAACCAAGCAGCTCAGGGTGACCCAAGCTACTAGGAATGTATAGGGGGATAAAAGGAACCAAATGCCCTCCTACTAAAAAAGCAAAGCTTGGTGTAATTTGCCTTCTTAAAACAGAAGGAAATCTTTTTCTCTCCAGTCCCTTACAACGGTCTTTCAGGACAGGAATTTTTATTTCCCCTTGGACTGACAGTAATTTATTGCGCCTTCCCCATCAAAGCCGCTCCAAGCCTCTGCCTGGGTGGTCAGTAGGTAAAGGCGCCCCTGTTCCTTTATGCTTTTACCCATCTAACGAAGATGAGTGCTAGTCTGGTCCCTGATACCATTCCCTGTGAATGTGAAAGAAGAAACACACTCAGAAACATGAGAGGATAGAAAAGCAAGACCAGAATTATTTAATGGTTCCTTTTATGCTTCTGAGCAATCTGTGCAATATTTAGAAATTTACAGAAAAAAATTCCCCAAACTTCTAGCTGAGCTCCTGATAATATTATTAAGGTTACACGATAGTTCCTATAAGGATGCATGCTGGGAGATTCACATCAGCAAAGGTTGCCAGGCAACGCCACTTGCACTCTCCTTCTGAATATCTCTGCAGCAAAGGATACTGGCTCTTTTTTCAATAAGTCTTTATAGAACATTATTAAAACATTGCCCCTAGCTATTTTGTTTTAAAGCTACACACTAGTGCCAGCTATGTCTGAATTGTGTTTACTAAATGTCTTCAAATCTACATGTATCAGAGTCTACATTAGCCAGTAGGGATTGTTATAGAGCTGTAAATTTATTATTATTATTTAGTATTTATATAGCGCCGACATATTACGCAGCGCTGTACAGTGTATATATATTGTCTTGTCACTAACTGTCCATCAAAGGAGCTCACAATCTAATCCCTACAATTGCCATATGTCTATATTATGTAGTGTAAGTACTGTAGTCTAGGGACAATTTTAGGGGGGGCCAATTAACTTATCTGTATGTTTTTGGAATGTGGGAGGAAACCGGAGCGCCCGAAGGAAACCCACGCAGACACGGAGAGAACATACAAACTCTTTGCAGATAGTGCCCTGGCTGGGATTCGAACCAGGGACCCAGTGCTGCAAGGCGAGAGAGCTAACCACTACGCCACCGTGCTCAAATGTAAATACATTTGAGGTGATTGAGAGTTATGTTTATTTTCATGATACAGAATTAAGTTAATTATTAATATTTTAAAAAAAATATGTAAATGGACTAATTAAATCTTTCAGTGAATGCATTTGATTGGTCCATTTTCAAGCTACATATATATTCAGTAACATTTTCATAATTCTTCATTACCTTAGAATTATTTGCATAATTCCAGTCAAGTAGAAAGTTGGCAATGAGCCATAACTTTGCACTGAATTCCTGTAGATGTTTAAATGTGTGAAAACAACATATTATTTAGATAGTTTAACATTTGAACAAACCTCTTCTTGGCTTGAAAACACTGTTATAAACTGCAGTCACCCACAAGGTATACAACGTTTGGGAAACCTGGTTTAAGACCCTGACAATTGAAGCAGTTCAGATTTTCCTATTGACGTCAACCAAAAAATTATGATTGTCTTTTAGTGACCCACCCAATTCTTCTGAATTTGAACCGGTGATTCATTGGCAAATGTGCCACGTTGGAGGACCCTGTCATTAACAGTGTAAGAATGGCATCAATTTAAATATTCCTATTAAAATTAATTGGTGAAAATTAACTGGCTGTTGGTGTCTCTGCCTTTTTAAAACAGGAATTGGCAGTCATCCAGTGACCAATTGTGCAAACTTTGAGTACCCCGCCATGAATTGTCTAAATGGCTGCAGTTTTTACTTCCACATTTAAAGAGAGTTTAAAGCCTAATAAAATAATCATTTTTTATCTGCTACATATGTAAAGCAATATTACAAGTGCTGAAATGCCGCACTCCCGTGGGAAAACGAGGGATTTATACCCCCCAAATCCTTTGACAAACATCCACGGCTTTCAAAGTTGTGGATTTTGCTGCCTGGGGAGGCAGAGCTTTGAGCTGTAGCTCTGCCTCTACTGAAGTCAATCTGTGCGTGGATCTCTGCCTCTCCCCACCGCTCTCAGTGAAGGAAGACTGAGAGGAGCGGGGAGAGGTGTCAAGGTTTCGGTCGGCGACGATTGACTTCAGTAGGGTCAGCGCTACAGCGCTAAGCTCTGCCTCTATCAGGAAACACTCCCCGATTCTTGGCCTGGGTATTTGGGGGGTATAAAGCCCTCGTTTTGCCACTGGAGTGCGGTGTTTCAGCACAGATAATATTGCTTCACATATGTAGCAGATAAAAAGAATTATTTTATTAGGCTTCAGACTCTCTTTAAAATCCATGGTTGACATTTTATTGGCTGTTGGCAGCTACACCCAGTTTTTACATCTTCAGTGACCAATTATTAAAGTGAAATTTAATTGGTTGTTTGTGGCCATTTCTGGCCCTCGATTTTTTGCATCCTAAAATGTCACTGATTTTTTTTCAGTTTGACTCCATGATTTTTTGACCCAAGTATAGTAAGTTAAGCGTCAGAGCTGTATGAGTTTGAAATTTTATCAATGAAAGTCTATGGAAAAAATGGGATCTTCTGTGGGCTGTCCCAGCAGCAGTGTTCTCCTCAGGCTCTTTTAGCCAGACGCTCCACCTGGCAAATTTTGGTGAGAACCTGGCTGTCATCAGCTTGCCTCCTCATCCTCCTCCTATGCTGTACTGTAAGCAGAGTTGCGCAAAGAAGCGCTGGCCCTGTATTCCCCCATTCCACTCCACCCGGCTAATTTTTCATGCCACCTCACTGGAGAATATTTCTGTGGAGAACACTGCAGGGGCAAGGAGGGTTGAATAACTTAAAAAAGAAAATGCAGCCTATATGTTATGGGCTGAAAAAGTATGCAAAATCTTTTGGTTTTCCAATAAAACACTGCGCAGATACGTGACAAAGGAGCTAAAAGAACAGTAAGGTGGTGCGCATTTACAATTACCGAAAACTTGTACCAAAAATTATCATATAAGCGCGCTACAGCTTTAAAAAAAAGTGTCTGCACATCGAAACACAGCACTCTGCTCTGAAATCAATGCAGGCAATATAAGTCCATGTGTATCTTCAAACTATAAACGTGGACAACTTCAGTTGCAGCAGCTTCAGTGCACACACCTCCACCACACCCTCAAGACTGGGCACCCACCCTTTTCCTTAGACTCCCTGCCAGATGGGTCTACTGTGCTTGTGGGATACTTTCAGGTGATCCCCAGCCTCTAACGATCCACAGCTTACTCTAACTTGCAGTATCTTCATAAAGCATTCACCTCAGAATAAAAGCACAAGGATCCCATAGTGTAAAACCATCAAAAAATGTAATAAAATATTAAAATTGCACACTCACATGTCCATGACTTTATATACAAGCATAGAGTTTTATCTATGGGCTCTCCCCCATGCGGTGGCATGGCTGGGCTTATTGTCAGCATCAGCGTCTCACAACCCACAGCGCCTCGATGTCCGTCCACTCCACACAATCAATTCCTCATAGGTAGGCCCGCCCTACTAGTTTCGTTGTCATTGACTCATCAGGAGCTTGTACCAATGAGGATAGCTTCAGATTATCCTCATAGCGCCACACCCCTTCCCCACCCCAGTCCCTCTCCACCAACCACAGCACACCGTAGTCAGCACAACTTACGCTGCATCCACGCCTTACACCCCCAGCACATCATGCCCACACTAAGGCATCATGTGGGCGAAGATGTTGCCGGCTCCCTCTCTCTAATAGTCTACCCTCTGCTAGATGAAGATGACCATAGCTCAAGCTTACCATGGTAACATCACCGCATATGGGTACAAAACCTTACATAGTGGGATTACAACATTATGCACAAGAATACTAAACATGATTTTTATGTCGATTTAATCAAAAAACCTTATTCCATTATTAGCTTTAACTCATCCCCATCTGCAATACCCGGGCCATAAAAGATATAATATATAACGTTCTTCCACCTACAACCACGAAAAAAACTCCACAAAAAATTAAATATATGAAAGAAACCTCCAAAATCCCCACAAAACATTTATATTTCCTCTCTGAGGATACCTACCCATCTAACCCTATCACAGCCCAGATTTGCAAATGGGGAAAATCGGTGCACAAGCAATTATTTTATAACTAAAACGCTGATGGTACTCGAGCCGAAAAGGGTCCTATGCTCTTAAGCCCCCTATACATAGTTCCACCAGACTTATTATTTATGCAGTAAGAATATATTAGGGATAGATTACCTTGATATTATTGGATTAATTACTCCGATATTATGGGATTGGTTACCTAGCCACAATTGTGCATTTTCTAGTCATTACTCAAAAAACATACCAAGTCTATATCTGCAATGAGCCCTCTAGGCCTCAAAAACCCCATATGATGGATCCAGCAAGTCTCTCTTTTGGAAATTTCCCTTTCTATATTTCCCCCTTTCCAGTGTCTGTTGACTTTTTCTAGCCCACAAAAAGATACTAGGGATGGGTTTGATTGGTGTACCTCCTTGAAGTGGACTGACAAACAATGTCCCACCAGACCCCCTGGCCACATTACACAGATGTTCTCCTATGCGCTCTTTTAGGGGCCTGGTGTTCCTGCCCACATCCTGGAGGCCACATGGACATCATATGAGGTACACTACATTCATTTCATTACAGGAAATAAATTGTTTAATCTTTGTGGTTTTTCCATTTGCTTGGCTCACAACCTGAGTCATCCTTGTTGCTCCAGCCTCTCTGCACCCCTTACAATGCCTGCAAGGATAAAAACCAGGCTGTTGCCATCCCTGTAAGGTGGGACCTCGACTTTCAGACCTCACGCAACTTGGTGCTAGATAATTTCTCAAATTTGTATTTTTCCTATAAGTAAACTGAGGTCTTTCTGGGAGAATTTTCACAAGGTCACCATTTGATCTGGGTATAACCTTAATACGGCCTTCATTTCAGACTACAATGATCAGTATAGATCCTTACATGATGTAGTAGTTAAGTATTGGCATATTCTCAGATACTGGGCGGTGACCGGAGGATCGTATGGTAATAGCATGGGCACAGGGGGGCTTCAGGGGGCTGGCACAAGCCCTAAGTAAGTGAAACTCCTTTTTTCCCCCTTTCTTCAGTTAGAAAAAAAGGTCAATTGTTCATATATTTGAGCTCTATGAGACACAGAGATAGACTGATACATTCAGCTGAGACAAAACAATAAATCTGCTTTTGAGTTTCACTTACCTGGACAGAAATGCGCCTGCATGGCCCTGGCCACGCGCATCCTCCATTATACTCCGGTCTTCGTGGCCGTGCTGCACATGTGCAGTATGCATACGTGCTCAGGATGGCCACAGCAACAAGAGCATGATCGAGGATGCATGCGGGAAGGTAGCGTGCACACGCAGTGGTGAAACGAAAATATCTCGCTCCAAACTATTAAATAGCACTCCATTAAACTTAGCGAGTGCTCCACTGAACCCGCCCTGAGCCCCATCGGGTCAGTGGCTTCAAAGGACAAGATCCCTGCACTTTGTCTGGCCCAGCAGGCTGCCTCTCACTTGACAGCCAGCCTATTGGGCCAATCAAAGTTCAGGAATCTCGTCTTTTGAAGCCACTGGACATGCTGGGACTCAGGGCGTGTTCAGTGGAGCGCTCATTAAGTTTAATGGAGTGCTTGTTAACCTATTGGAGCATAGCGTAATTTAGCAGCAATTACCTCGCGCTGCTGTCGTTAAGCTGTGCTGCTGTTGCAGTGCAGCTTAAAGGGACACTTAAGCCAGGAATAAAAAAAACACTTTTACTTTCCTGGGGCTTCTACCAGCCCCCTGCAGCCACCTCGTGCCCTCGCAGGCACTCAAGAAGTCTCCGGTCCCCTGCCGCCAGCTAGTTTCGTTTTCGCTGACATGCCCTGACAAGGAGTCGGCGGGCTTTCTGTGCCGCTGCAGGCCTGACCAAGTGTATCCTTCTACATGTTCCTGTCCTCAATAGCGTTCTGCACTGGCGCAGGAAGCTATTGCGGACAGGAACGTGAAGAACAATACGTGTGGCCAGGCCTGTCGGTCCTGTCAGCAAAAACAAAACTAGCTGGCGGCAGGGGACCAGAGGCTCCGTGAGTGACTGTGAGGGCACGAGATGACTGCAGGGATCTGGTAGAAGCCCCAGGAATGTAAAACTGATTTCTTTTTTATTTCTGGCTTAAGTGTCCCTTTAATGAATCAACCCCTATATCAGAAGTAAATATATTACAATTGGTCATAGATTTATACAGACGCATTTGCTGGGACCTGAGGACTGAGTTTACTATATCTAGAGGTTTACTATATCAGAGTTTACTATATTGAGATATTACTACAATAGAATCTCGTTATAGTAAACTCTGATATAGTAAACCTCTGGATATAGTAAACTCAGTCCTCTGGTCCCAGCAAATGTGTCTGTATAAATATACAAAGCATTACCAATTCTGATGTAGTAAACTTTTGATATAGTAAACAACTTTTCCTGGTCACTTGGAGTTTACAATAAGGTGATTCTACTGTACTACTACTGCTATTTTAGCCATATTCTCGATAAACTTTGTAAACATTCAAAATTCTTTAAACTTGTGTATGCATACAGTGGTTTGCAAAAGTATTCAGCCCCCTTCAAGTTCTCCACATTTTGTCATATTACTGCCACAAACCTGAATACATTTTATTGAAATTCCACGTGAAAGACCAATACAAAGTGGTGTACACGTGAGAAGTGGAACGAAAACCATACATGATTCCAAACATTTTTTACAAATAAATAACTGCAAAGTGTGGTGTGCATAATTATTCAGCCCCCTTTAGTCTGAGTGCAGTCAGTTACCCATAGACATTTCCTGATGAGTGCTAATGACTAAATAGAGTGCACCTGTGTGTAATCTGATGTCAGTACAAATACAGCTGCTCTATGACGGCATCAGAGGTTGTCTAAGAGAATATTGAGAGCAACAACACCATGAAGTCCAAAGAGCACACCAGACAGGTCACGGATAAAGTTATTGAGAAATTTAAAGCAGGCTTAGGCTACAAAAAGATTTACAAAACCTTGAACATCCCACAGAGCACTGTTCAAGCGATCATTCAGAAATGGAAGGAGTATGGCACAACTGTAAACCTACCAAGACAAGGCCGTCCTCCTAAACTCACAGGCCCAACAAGGAGAGCGCTGATCAGAAATGCAGTCAAGAGGCCCATGGTGACTCTGGACGAGCTGCAGAGATCTACAGCTCAGGTGGGGGAATCTGTCCATAGGACAACTATTAGTCATGCACTACACAAAGTTGGCCTTTATGGAAGAGTGGCAAGAAGAAAGCCATTGTTAGCAAGCATAAGAAGTCCCATTTGCAGTTTGCCACAAGCCATGTGGGGGGCACAGCAAACATGTGGAAGAAGGTGCTCTGGTTAGATGAGACGAAAATGGAACTTTTTGGCCAAAATGCAAAACGCTATTTGTGGCGGGAAACTAACACTGCACATCACTCTGAACACACTATCCCCACTGTTAAATATGGTGGTGGCAGCATCATGCTCTGGGGTGCTTCTCTTCAGCAGCAACAGGGAAGCTGGTCAGAGTGGATGGGAAGATGAATGGAGCCAAATACAGGGCAATCTTGGAAGAAAACCTCTTGGAGTCTGCAAAAGACTTGAGACTGGGGCGGAGGTTCACCTTCCAGCAGGACAACGACCCTAAACAAAAAGCCAGGGCAACAATGGAATGGTTTAAAACAAAACATATCCATGTGTTAGAATGGCCCAGTCAAAGTCCAGATCTAAATCCAATCGAGAATCTGTGGCAAGATCTGAAAACTGCTGTTCACAAACGCTGTTCATATAATCTGACTGAGCCGGAGCTGTTTTGCAGAGAAGAATGGACAAGGATTTCAGTCTCTAGATGTGAAAAGCTGGTAGAGACATACCCTAAAAGACTGGCAGCTGTAATTGCAGCAAAAGGTGGTTCTACAAAGTATTGACTCAGGGGGCTGAATAATTACGCACACCTCACTTTGCAGTTATTTTTTTTTTAAATGTTTGGTATCCTGTATGATTTTCGTTCAACTTCTCACGTGTACACCACTTTGTATTGGTATTTCACGTGGAATTCCCAAAAAAATGTATTCATGTTTGTGGCAGTAATATGACAAAATGTGGAAAACTTCAAGGGGCCTGAATACTTTGGAAAACCACTGTAGCTTCAAGACTTTTCTGGGGCTGTTTTCACTCTGGAATTCACTCACTCGACCTATCTGTTTTCCCCTTACCGTTAACATAGTCAAACAGGCTTTCAAAAATCTCCGCAAGATGTGTGTGCAGAGGCAGAATCTTCTCCAAACTGTACCTGTTTCACCTCCAAACGGCACCTGTTCATCCTGCAGCATTCAGTACCATCTACAGGAATCGAAACTAATCCAACATATATGGAAATGGGTAAGGATAGTTTAAGATGTCATCGCTGTGCACACCTCTACTTCAATCTTGTCTATCCATCATCCTATATGTCCTAATGTATCATTTCTAACTAGCCACAGCTCATTTAGTTTGCAACCTCATTTGAAAAAGATCTTGTCCTCCTGGATTTTAGTATTTACTTATGATCTATGTAAGCATGTAATTTGCATCTGCTATTATTTATTGTCAAGTACTACATAACATGTTGGTGCGTTAGTGGGCCTAAGGGGCACATTTTGGAAACACTACTTACAATATTTCCTGATGTTCCTTGTTATACAGATAATTTGCATATGTAGCTTTATCTTAATTATTTCAACCCTTTTTGACTAACATGCGAATACAAACTACAGTTGATACAAATAGCCTGTTTAATCCTATTTATTAAAACCAAAGATCTGTTTTAAAGGTGGGGGAGTTATGCATTAACACGATAGTTAATTAAATAATGAACACATTCAAAATGTGTTGAATTACTAAGTACAATTCCCAGATAAGCTGTCTGAGTAACAAGTGCTAATTTGTCCTTCCTATTGGAATAAAAAAAAAATCTTTTGGGAGAGTAGTCTATTGCAAGGCATTAAGTAAACGAATGTTGTCATTAGTGCAAATGTCATACTCATTAGAGCAGATGTTTTGGATGAACATCACTACACACTAAAAATGCAGAACAAATGTTCTGTGTTTGATTCATGTGTATTAATTTGCTTTAAAGTCAATCAAAAACAACTACAAAGTTTAAAATAAAATCTCCTACTTACAATCCTGTGCTCATATGAGGATAGTATACCTGTTCATGAAAAATAGCTTAAAACAATGAAAAATAAAATGAAATTAATTCTGATATATATGTATAGATTCATAAAGCCATTATATTTGGCAAGTGTATTAAATCCTAAAATATTTAATCAATGTAACTGTCAATATTTTGCATTAAAGTATATACAAAATATTAAAAATAAAAGAATACTAAATAAGTGTTTCATTAGTCACAGTATATTATTTGCATAGCTATTACTTCAATGTAATAAATTAACACAGAGCAATAGTCCATAGGCTTTACAATAGTTGGAGTATCTCATTTTACCAGTTAAAAATGTCAGCTTTCTACATGTATAGAAAGAATAGAGGTCATATAGCGTATTAGGATGGAAGCAAGCGAATACATTTATTTAAAGCAAGATTTTTTGTGATAAACTAAATGTATTAAACAATATGCTGTATGTATACCATTTGGCCTTAAATAGCATGGGGAATATATAATATATATATATATATATATATATATATATATATATGTATATATATATATATATATATATATATATATATATATATATATATATATATAAAGTGGGTTGCAAAAGTTTGGGCAACCTTGTTAATCGCCATGATTTTCCTGTATAAATCGTTGGTTGTTAAGATAAAACATGTCAGTTAAATATATTATATAGGAGACACACACAGTGATATTTGAGAAGTGAAATGAAGTTTATTGGATTTACGAAAGTGTGCAATGATTGTTTAAACAAAATTTGGCAGGTGCATACATTTGGGCACTGTTGTCATTTTATTAATTCCAAAACCTTTAGAACTAATTATTGGAACTCAAATTGGCTTGGTAAGCTCAGTGACCCCTGACCTACATACACAGGTGAATCCAATTATGAGAAAGGGTATTTAAGGGGGTCAATTGTAAGTTCGCCTCCTCTTTTAATCTTCTCTGAAGAGTAGCAACATGGGGGTCTCAAAACAACTCTCAAAGGACCTGAAGACAAATATTGTTCACCATCATGGTTGAGGGGAAGGATAAAGAAAGCTGTGTCAGAGATTTCAGCTGTCTGTTTCCACAGTTAGGAACATATTGAGGAAATGGAAGACCACAGGCTCAGTTCAAGTTAAGGCTCGAAGTGGCAAACCAAGAAAAATCTTGCATAGACAGAAGCGACAAATGGTGAGAACAGTAAGAGTCAACCCACAGACCAGCAACAAAGACCTACAACATCATCTTGCTGCAGATGGAGTCACTGTGCATTGTTGAACCACTTTACACAAGGAGATGCTGTATGCATGAGTGATGCAGAGGAAGGCTTTTCTCCGCCCACAGCACAAACAGAGCCGCTTGAGGTATGCTAAAGCACATTTGGACAAGCCAGCTTAATTTTGGAATAAAGTGCTGTGAACTGATGAAACTAAAATTGAGTTATTTGGGCATAACAAGGGGCGTTATGCATGGTAGAAAAATAACACAGCATGCCAAGAAAAACACCTGCTATCTAAAGTAAAATGTGGTGGTTCCATCATGATGTGGGGCTGTGTGGCCAGTGCAGGGACTTGGGAATCTTGTCAAAGTTGAGGGATGCATGGATTCCACTCAGTATCAGCAGATTCCGGAGATCAATGTCCAGGAATCAGTGACAAAGCTGATGCTGCGTCTGAGCTTGATCTTTCAACAAGACAACGACCCTAATCACTGCTCAAAATGCACTAAGGCATTCATGCAGAGGAACAAGGACAACGTTCTGGAATGGCCGTCTCAGTCCCCAGACCTGAATATAATTAAAAATCTGTGGTGTGAGTTAAAGAGAGCTGTCATGCTCGGAATCCATCAAACCCGAATGAACTAGAGATGTTTTGTAAAGAGCAATGGTCCAAAATACCCTCAACCAGAATCCAGACTCTCATTGGAACCTACAGGAAATGTTTAGAGGCTGAAATTTCTGCAAAAGGAGGATCTACTAAATATTGATTTCATTTCTGTTTTGTGGTGCCCAAATTTATGCATCTGCCTAATTTTGTTTAAACAATTATTGCACACATTCTGTAAATCCAATAAACTTCATTTCACTTCTCAAATATCACTGTGTGTGTCTCCTGTATAATATATTTAACTGACTTTTTTATCTTAACAACCAACGATTTATACAAGAAAATCATGACGATTAACAAGGTTGCATTGTGATGAGGCAATTTTGTTTTCTTGTGACTAATATGGGGTTTTGAGAATGTCATTAAATCAAGTGAGTCTTCAAAAATTGTTGTTCGTGTTTACTCAGTGTATTAGTAGTGTTTTATATAATAGTCAATTAGTATTATGAATAAGCAAAAATATTAACAGTGTAACAATGGCTGCAGTTTACATTTTTCCATTGAAAATGAATTGTTTAAATTTGACAAGCTGATTTATGCTCTGCCCACTTTCCCTGAATATTTTTACCTCGGCCACCGAGTAGCCAACTGTACCAAGTTTGGGGACTCTGGCTTTATTACGCCATTGGCCTGAATGGGTGAAATCTGAGTTTTATATATATATATAGATGAAGAAGCCTATGCTCAAATAAATATAAAAGCTGGAGAATACACATGCAATTTAAGGCTTTGGAGGACGATGTTAAGGGAAAAAGGGTTTCACCCGGCACACAGCAAAACTTGTATCCAAATCCTGTGAAGTAAAGCAAACATATGAACACATTATGCATGTTGCTATCATAACTGCTGCAAGTGTGGATTCAAGTTTTAGTTTTATTTATTTATTTATTTATTTTGTATGCCTATGCAGTAAGACGTAGCTGTGAGTCATAAGTTGTATCTTCCACTACTGTCCTCACTATTTAGCTCCCAGTTACCACATGTTACTATCTCCAATGATAGTAACATTAGAAGATTGATGGGCACTCTCAGTGCTTATGATATTGACCTCTTTCCCCACAATATGTTCTCAATATGGTAGTTTGAACTGAAATTATATCCCTTGTTTTGAAGCCTACATAATTGCTTAATCACTGCAATAAATACATACATGAGTAGCTTGATGCATGTGCCCATTCTTCTGTGCTCCCATTTGGCATATTCAGTACTACTTTGTATTACTGATCACACTGTATGTATACATTTTTTTAGGCATCAGCATATATTTAGTTAACCAAGCATAGCCTTTGTTTTGAAAGAGATGTAAAGTTGTAACATAGAAAGCATTTGTATCTGTGGCTCATAGCAACATATCTCATGTTTCATTTTTTTTTTTAACCACAACCATAAATATGAATGTTGGAAACAGGGCAACCATTTCTGGGAACTAAATAGCTATTCTCTCATTCAAAGACTGGCTCAGAAACAAAGACATCCATGTATCTTCCATTTACATTAACCACTTCACCACTGAGGGGGTTTACCCCCTGACCACCAGAGCAATTTTCATCTTTCAGCGCTCCTTCCATTCATTTGTCTATAACTTTATCATTACTTATCACAATTAAACGATCTATATCTTGTTTTTTCCACCACTAATTAGGCTTTCTTTAGGTGGGACATTATGCCAAGAATTATTTTATTCTAAATGTGTTTTAATGGGAAAATAGGAAACATCTGGGAAAAAATTAATTATTTTTCAGTTTTCGTCCATTATAGTTTTTAATTAATGCATGCTACTGTAATTAAAACCCATGAAATGTATTTGCCCTTTTGTCCCGGTTATAAAACTGTTATAAAATTGTCCCTATCACAATGTTTGGCGCCAACATTTTATTTGGAAATAAAGGTGCATTTTTTTCAGTTTTGCGTCCATCCCTAATTACAAGCCCAAAGTAACAGTGTTGTACCCTCCTGACATAAATATTTAAAAAGTTCAGTCCCTAAGGTAACTATTTATGTATTTTTTTTTATTGTACATTTTTTTATTTTTTTTTTAATTACAAAAAAAAAAATTGGGAGTGTGGGAGGTAATGAGTTATTTTTGGGTAAAAGTAATTTATTTGTATGTGAAAAATGTGTAGGGTATAGTTTTACTATTTGGCCACAAGATGGCCACAGTAACTTTTTGTTTTAATGCAACCTCCAAGCGTCCTTCCGGAAGCTTGGAGGAAGTACTTGGAGGCTGGGTAAGATCACAATGATCGCGCTGCCCATCGGAGAGCAGCGGATCATTGCGGGGCTTAGATCAATGAACGGGAATGGATTTTCCCGTTCATTGATCTCCGGGCGAGCGGGCGGCGGCGTGTTTACGAGCGGGAGCGCAGACAGCGGCGGGAGTGCGCAAAGTACGGATTTCTCCGTCCCTGGGGGTTAAAGGATAGAAAAAGGGACGGAGAAATTTGTACGGGCGGGGAGAAAGTGGTTAATGTATATTGTGGATTCTGGTAAAATCACCCAATTGGGAAGATTTCCTTTCATTTTAGTACCAACAATATCTTAAACCACACAAAAAATAGTCACAGTTCCAGTTGATATGTCCGCTTTCAGACCACACAAAACTATCCTCTTAATACAGTTAACATAAAGATGATAAAGATGATTAATACCAATGCAACTTTTTAAATGACTTTTTCTGTTTTGGTGTATTGTTTATGTGTTTTTTTTATAAAGCAATATTAGGCCTACCAACAATGTTACAGTAGGCATTTTAGTGTAAAGTAAAGTTTTAATGTAGAAAAGACTAAAATAAATAAACAGTGTAGTGCAAATGACATAATAAAATTGCTTATTGTTTACAATAATTATTTATAAATGATTTAGTCAGTGTTTGCCCACTGTAAATTATTTAATCTCCTTGATTTACATTCTAAAATGTATCACTGGTGGTGACATCTTAACTGCTTGCGGACCTTGATGATTGAAATCTATGCCCTACTTTGATCCTGTTATACCTGCCAGGGCATAGATTTCAATCATTCTCCTGCACGCTCCTGCCGCTACCACCAATTGTGTCACTTGCCCTGCCATCTATATGACGGCAGAGCTGTGTGAGACAGTCAGGAGCCGATTTCATCGGTTCCTGGCCCTTTCATCACTGTAAGCCAATCCCATTTGCTTGTGAAAAAATTTCACAGCTTTTGGACCCTATATCTGGAAATAATCATAATGCCAGGATGGTTAAGGGGCAGATACTGCTAGTACAGAAGTGGTTACATTCTACCAGGTGATCTGTGTGGAATGTTCATTTCTAAGAGTTCTATTGCTTGCAAATAAAAACATTTTTTGCATGGTTATTTAAAATATACACGTGAGATTAAAAAGTATAAAAGTTATATACTCACCTTAGAAGGACTTTCTAAGCCTATTCAAAAAGGACTTGTTGAGCAGGTTTGCATGGCGACACTCCCGTTTGTATAGGAGCAGGACCTCACTGCGCAGGCACAAGATGACTCTCTCCTGCGCAGTAGTATGCTCCCACTAGTGCACATTTCTTTCTCTATGCACAAGATGCTCCTTTCTGCTGCGCACTGCTGCAATGTTTACACACGTACAGCTGCATGGAAATAAAGAAGACAAGCAGTGTGGGCTGCAGGAGGATTGCATCTAGTGAGATAAGAATCTAACTTGTGTCTTTTTTAACTCAAATGTTTACTTTAAAGAATTACAGTTAATACATTTAAGCTATAACTCAAACTTCTGTTAATTATTTTTTTGGGGAGTAGCTGCAAAACAAACCTTACAAATCCCTCTAACATTTCCTAACTTTTTTTTAAACTGCATATTTCTTTACCTGTAGAGATTATGGCTCACTGGCTCAGAATGTCTAGAACATTATTTTATATATTGAGCTAATTTTCCTTAAAACCATAATAATGGAGTAACCATGTTAGGATCACACTCAGAAAATAAGCTCTGTTATCTAATAAATGACAAAGAAAGGCACAACATTTTAAAAAGAGTCAATACTGTATTTCTCTTAGAAAATGTCAGTTTATTTCTTTTCATTCGTGTAAATAATGTACTTTCAGACTAACTTAACTCCTCTGAGAGTTATTAAACCAAGTTCTGTCTTTGGTTCTCAGCTTACGCCAAGGTGAAAAGAACTTGTTGTGATAAGGCAAGTTTCAAAGAGAGGTTGGACAGATATAAAAAGAGCATGATTTATGTCATGTTTGAAGCAATATATTGACTGAATGAAGTTTAAAGAATCTACGTAAAAAATTTAGTATATAGTAACAAGTACATTTTTTTCCCAGGGTGGCAGTAGTAGAAGAACTGTTTAAAAGAAACAATTTATTAAAATTAGAAGGTAGATGTTCAACAATGATTGCAGAACTTACTCTCTGGTCTAAAAGATACGCAACAGCACAATAACCTTTAAAGAAAAAAGTTTCTTTGTTACAGCCGATACCAATATTGCAATAAATCATGGAAGCAGACATATTGTTAACATGCTGAGTTTACCAATTAGCTCTCTGCCGTGGCAGGCAGCTGACACTTCTGAGGGATCAAATGACTTGAGCTTAGTCACAGATAAGGAGGAATTAAAGAGGCTAATGTAACGATTGGTGTAGCACAGAGAGGGTCTGATTACCGTGTGGAGAGCCACCTTACACCTTACATATAGGGATGATCGGAAAGAGCATATTCCGTTCCGCCAGAATTTGTGGATTCTGCCAGCGCTTAATTCCGTCGCTATGAAAATTCTGCCGGATTTTTGCGAAATTCCACGGAATTCCGGATTTCGACGGAAAAATTAAAGTGATCGCAAATGGAGCCTTGTTTATGCTAAATGGTAGCCCATAGAACCTATTGACTGTTCCCTTAGTCCTTTTTCTCCTCCCTTCCTCCCTCCTCCCTTCCTCCCTTCCTCCTTCCTTCCTCCCTCCCTCCTCCCTTCCTCCCTCCCTCCTCCATTCCTCCCTCCTCCCTTCCTCCCCCCCTCCTCCCTCCTCTCTTCCTCCCCCCCTCCTCCCTCCTCTCTTCCTCCCTCCTCCCTTCCTCCCATTTCTCCATTCCTGCCAATGTGTGTATGTGAGTTGGCTTTTGATATCCTACAAATCCCTAAGCAAGCTAATTTTTCTCTTGGATATATCATAATGGTACATGCAAGGCTGGCTTCAGCATGTAGTGTTGGTGGTGGTATAGTGGTGAGGAGAACTGCCTACCAAGCACTAGACCTGAGTTTGATTCCCGGCCAATGTATGTAAGCTGGATTTTGAAATCCTACAATTCCCTGGAAGACAAAACCCTCCTCCTGAGGAGGAGGAAGGGTGGAGGGAGGAAGGAGGAAATAAGGAAGTCTGTCGAGCAGAAATTCTTCTTATTAGGCAGAAATCAGTTCGGTGGGAAAAAAAATTTGCATTCTGTAAAATTCCACGGAATTTCATATTTTTCCGCGGAAATTCCGCCATACTGATATAGCAATTCTGTTCCGTCACAACGGAACGGAATCACCAAATTCCGGCCAGAATCACAGAATTCTTAATTCCGCGGAATCCAGCGACCATCCCTACTTACATATTCCTTTTCGAAGAAAGTTCCTGTAGTGAATAGCTGCCTTGACATCTGCTACCTCTTACAAATTGTATTTTTGGGAGACATTTAGGGGTTTCTTTTGATTTTTGATGCTACCGGGTGGCGCATGAAAGAATGGCCCAGCTGCCTGCCACTAGCGCAAGTATAGAAGCAGAGGCCAGTCCCCATGCACCTCTTACTATATCCTGCTGTATGTTTCCTCTCCAGCTTAACTGAATCCTATGTATCTCTGCATTTTCTGTCGTATGAGGGACCGGCTGGTGTCTACCTGTATACTAGCACTTGTAGCAGGCAGCCAAACTGGCCTTTAGTGTTTCACCCTGTATATTTTAACTAATATCTTTTCATTGCTGTTACAAAAGGTCAAATCTATATTTGATCTTGACCAAAGAGAAGCAGAAAAACAATTCAGAACAACAATTCTTCAGAATTATAAGCTAGTAGATCTTTTTTTCTTCTGAAACAGAAGATAAATTGGTGTTCCATTTAGTGCCCCAAAAGTAGCTAACAGCCACACAAAGCTACATCACGCACAGCAGCATGCACAGCGCAGTGCACCGGTAATAGTGCGCTGTGCGACGATAATGTTGCACCCGCTGCCCTGTAAACGTTGCACCCGGTGCGCAAAAAAAGGCGCATCGGGTGCCCCCGAAGCGCCGCTTAAAGGATGATTAAAGGATACATTGCTGAGCAACCTGATTAAATAATACATCAACAAATGACATGACTGATGCTAGATGCACATCTGGTGAAAAAAAATATATATTTTAAAAGTAGATTAGTGTGCTTGTGCTTTGTTTTCTTAAAAGTTTTTTTTTCACTGTGCTGTGTGTAGATTTGTTTTTTCATTTTTAACTCAGTAGGAGTGGGTAGAGAGTACTATTTCTCAGTGTTAAGGCAAGGGTGTTTTTAAAGGACCGGTATTTCTCTCCTTACAAGATAATGTCTGATTGAATAAATGTATTGTTTGAATATTAAGTGGAGCCCCCATTTTCCTTTTTATTTCAATAGGCTTTATTAACATAAAAAAATTGCATCAACATATGATCTGTTACATGTACAGAACAAATAGTTGTATTAGCAGTTGACAATGAGAGTATTTGCATACAGTTTATATCTTAAATTAAGTCTACTGCAAAAAACAAAACCTCTTTACTGATATGTTTATCTGTCTGTATAATACTTCCTGTGATGTCTTTCCATTCCCTTCTAGTGAAGTGTCTTATGATTCTCATTATCTAAAGGAGGAGTTTACTTAATGGATTTTTAAAGTATTCCAGTGAACATTAACATAATCATTACCACAATTTTTAGTTTCATTACATTCCTGCTATTGCACACATTTTTAACTCCACTATAAATTCTGCATGTATAAAAAATATTTTCATTAAAATAAAAAATAGAGAAAAAATATAAAAAGAAGAAGGAAAGAATATTTCATACCAGAGAGATTTTGTTATCGTGCCTGTCCTGTGTGTCCTCGGGTCCACATATGCGTGCAGTGCTCATCACCCTCATCACTTACAGAAAGGTTGTGTGCATGCTAATACAGTAGCATATTGGAAGGCCCAGTCCACATCGGTATTGTAACTCACTATAAGACATAGGTCACACGTTACTTATAAAAGAACATATTCATTCAATCAAATGCTTTTCCAGCCTCAGCTGAAAAGATAAACACTGAGATCTTGTTTCTTTTATAAGCAGGAATTAATAATTATGTTTTGACAATATTTCCCTACTCATCTCTACATAACCCACCAGGAGCTTTATTCACTAACCGGCGCTAAGCCGGTTAGTGAGCCTTAATACCTAGTGGGCACAAACCACGGAGTTAGGTGCTTTGTGCCCAAACATCGCGCACAGCAGCGTGCACAGTGCAGTGTGGGTTGATAACGTCGCACCCGCTGCCCTGTAAACGTCGCACCCGGTGTGCCGAAAACTGTCCCCGAAGCGGCGCTTCAGGGGCACCCGATGCGCCTTTTTTTGCGCACCGGGTGCAACGTTTACAGGGCAGCGGGTGCAACATTATCGTCGCACAGCGCACTATTACCGGTGCACTGCGCTGTGCATGCTGCTGTGCGTGATGTAGCTTTGCGTGGTTGTTAGCTACTTTTGGGGCACTAAGGGGCTTTTCACTCTGGCGCTAACACTCAGCGCAGGTTAGTGAATCAAGCCCCAGGTCTGCTTCTATAATTGTCATAATTGCTCAAGTCAAATCGCTAGCAGTTTTGTAAAAAACTCTGCTACATGTAACAAATTGCAGTGTTCTCACTGCCGCGCTTGCGGTTAACGATAACCGCAAACGCGGTGCATGCAGCGTTTAGCCGGCAATTTGTGGTTAGCGTTTAGCGATCGTGAGTAGCATGCAAAGCATGCTATTCGCGATCGCTCCCAAAACGCCGCAGTGTCCAGAGATTATTCCACATTAGTCGCGGGAAAATCACTCCTGCAAACTGCCAGCGTTTTGCGATTATAGGTGTGAATGGGCCCTCACTTAGTGTTTGTTTATTTTGTCAGTGGCAAATCCATTTATTATGGAGGATGGAGTTGTATAATTTCCTTCATAATTCTCTTCTCAGTGTTACCACTGTAAAAACAAATTAATTAAAAGTGCATCCAAATTCTTGAAGATTGTCACCCACAGGTATCAGCGCTCAATCCAGTGGTGATCTTAGCAGAGGGTGGGGCACCCCAGGTGTCACCATGGTGGGGGTGACACCAGGGCAGTAGTGATGGAGGCATTTTAAGTGCCCATAAGAAAACAAAACCTTGAATCTGCTACTGTGCATGTGCTGGCTGCTTTAGAGCCTGGACCCTGTCCATAGCTCCACCCTCTTGACCCATTGGCACTTAGAGAGCAAAAAATGTGCCTCATTTGAAAATAGAGATGGCCCGAACGGTTTGACCGCGAACCGATTCGCGCGAACAACGGTGGTTTGCGTTCGCGGTGCACTGCAAACTTTATGTGAGTTCGAACCACCCCTATACTACATCATTAGGCTCAACTTTGACTCTTTAAATCACAGTCAGCAGACACAGGGCAGCCAATCAGGCTACACTCCCTCCTGGAGTCCCCCCCCCCCTTTATATAAGGCAGCTGCGTCGGCCATTATCTCACTCGGTGTGGCTGCAGTAATTAGAGAAGGGAGAGAGAATGCTGCACAGATTGGGGAAAGCTTAGTTAGGCTCTTGTTAGGCTTGTTAGCTTGCTCCTTGCTGATACTTATTGCTAAGAAGCACCCCAAAACCGCTCTTTTGAGAGCTAATGTTCTTTTGATGTGTGTTTTTTCTTTTGTGTGGCCCACTGACACTTGCATATACAGCCCTGTCAGTCGCAGGCAGCTGGCCATTGCTAATTGCTATACTGTGCAAGGCCCAGCATATTCAGTGACTACCTTTTCACTGCACCTGTGTAGGACAGCTGCACATTTGTAATACCGGTCACTGCATACCTGTTCATGTTTACTGCACATGCGTGACAGCAGCACGCAGTGTTATATACCAGTCACTGCATACCTGTTCACGGTACCTGTGTGTATGACAGCTGCAAATTTGTAATTCCAGTCACTGCATACCTGTTCATGCTACCTGTGTGTGTGACAGCTGCACATTTGTAATACCAGTCACTGCATACCTGTTCATGGTACCTGTGTGTGTGACAGCTGCACATTGTATTGATACCGGTCACTGCATATCTGTTAAGTGCACCTACGTGACAGCACACAGTGTTATATTATATACCAGTCCCTGCATACCTGTTCACGGTACCTGTGTGTGTGACAGCTGCACATTTGTAATACCAGTCACTGCATATCTTCCTCAGCTTCCGCACGGAACCATGACATATCTTACTCTCCCTGCTCTGACTCTGGCACCCCACGTTAACACTCAGTCAGCCACCACCACCAAAGTGCCATCATCCCAGGGCTCAGCGGTGTGGAAAATGTTTTGTGTGGCTGCCTCAGATGAGAGCAATGCCATCTGTACTCTCTGCCACCAAAAATTGAGCCGTGGAGAGACCAAGACCCATGTAGGGACAACTTCCTTACGAAGGCACATGATGACAAAGCACAAACTGCAATGGGATGACCACCTGAGGAAAAGCAGCACACAAAAGCAAAGCCACACACTACAGTGGAAGATACCAGGCCGCAATTATTTCTCAAAAAAAGGCGATACCCAAACTGTACCGTGATGTTGAAAGGTGTCATCTCTGGCGCACAGCGTTGGGTCAAGGGTCCATCTGACCACGGATGCCTGGTTTGCAAAGCACGATCAGGCCTGCCCGAAGACTAAGTCAGTCCCCACACACAGCATCTCTGCCTGCACGCCGTGTGACTGCCTGCCCCAAGTCGGTGCCCAGTCCCCACACAGCATCTCTGCCTGCAGGCCACTTGATTGCCTTCTCCGCCACCACCCACAGGTTCCAGGACTCCAGGTGGATTCCTGAATTTTTAAGGCCGCTGCTATAATAATTTTTCTGGTGCATGTACATGCCTGCTTATATATGAAAGTGTTGGCTATATGAAAGTGTTGGGGGGCACACCCAAGATAATAAGGTCGTTGCTTCATTGTGGACAGACCAAATTCAATCAGCTGGACAGTCACTGTTGTTCTATCATTGAGCTACCACAGCTCGGCGACCATATGGGCTTGAAAACCGCCATGGCCTGCACTCTCGCCATGGTGCGCACCAGTCCAGCACGGCCATCACTACACAAACAGCTGTTTGCGGTGCTTTACACAGTGAGTTTGGTGTGTCAGTGTGAAGCAGTACTCTAATTACACTCCCTGATTGATGTATACACATGCAAGATGTTTTAAAGCACTTTAGGCCTCCAATTTAGCATGCAAAGTGATTTCTGCCCTTAAAACGCTGCTTTGTGTCAAATCCAGATTTTTACCCGGGACTTTTGGCATCTATCCCACTCATCCATGCAAAAACTTAGATCTTAGACCCCTTAAAAACATCTTTTCCATCACTTTTGTGGCCAGCATAAATGTTTCTAGTTCTCAAAGTTCGCCTCCCCATTGAAGTCTATTGTGGTTTGCAAAAGTTTGCAAGTTCGCAAACGTTTGCGGAGGTCCACGAACCTAAAATCAGAGGTTCGGGCCATCTCTAGTGGCCAATTGTTTATCCCATAAACTGCTTTGCCATTCATATAGTACCATATACTGTTGATGACATAGCTCCTTGCTTATACACAGTTTTGGATGTATTCACTATTTACTTTCTTTCTTCTTACTTTTATTGTATGCTGTGAATGCTTCAGACTTTTTTTGTATTTTATGAGGTTTTTTATCTACTCACAGATTTCTAAATGATTATATCATAAGCACTTTCTAAGAATTCCCTGTTTCTTTCCCAACATAGGGATAAATTGACCCTCATAGTGCATATGCTCCATATAACCATGCTATTTCAATTATTGTATCCCAGTGGTTGCATACATTATTATAAACTATGGTGGCATTAAAAATATGTACATTCTACCAATAGAGTCATGGAAAAAAATATTGGAAAATGCAAAAGCTTTTTCAATGTGTATACAGATTAAAGAAAACATCTATAAGATCCTTTTCCGATGGTATCTCACACTAGATCCAAAATATATGATACTTCATCAGACTGGTGCAGGAGGGGATGTGGTTCAAAGGGAACTCTAGAACATGTTTTCTGGTAGTATTGTCCATCTATCATGCCTCTGTGGAGACGATAATGACATTCTGGTTACAATGCTGATTATTAAAATTTTGTTAAAATTTAAAAATTGTGTTACCAAAAAAAAAAAAAAAAGTACATTCATACTGTATCTTAGTGGTTTTAATATTATAGTACTAAGCAAAGGATATGTATTTTTAATAATGTTGGTAGTGTGGTCAGACAATGCTTTCCTTTTAGGCCTGGTTCACACTGGCAATTAGTGACAATTGGCAAACAGATCTGATTGCCAGTCGATCAGATCCGTTTTCACTCCGTTTGCCATTCAGTTGCTTCCGTTCCATTTGTACATGTCTCCCCCCCCTCCCCCGACCCCCAACAGCAAAGTGAATTTTAGATAGAATGGTCCCTTTCTTCACTAGTGTGAATAAATGTTCCATTTTCTTATTGCCCCTAATGCAATGCTTCAGCTTCCATTTCCGTTCCTCTGGGCTCAGCGGTCCTGAAAAATTGCTGCAAAACCAAATTTGCAGTCCGTTCAGTGATCGTGCAGAACAGATCCATTTTAACAGACTAATGTGATGGATCCATAGGGTAACATTGGATCCATTCACATCCGTTAGGATCCGTTCCATTAGGATACAGGAACTGACTGTTTTTTAAAGCTAATGTGAACAGGGCCTTAGTATATTCAGTTGCTTAACTAATGTTTGACCAACACTTCTTTTGAATGTTGTCTTTCATCTGTTGTAATCCAATCTGACAAGGGGACAATTATGAAGTTTACATAACTTCACTAGATCATAGAGATAATAGGTTGAGGATAGGTTCTGATGATACATCAGGGATCTGCGGCAAAAATCTGCTTGTTGCAAATAGTTTTTCTTAGTGCAAATCCTAATTCAGTGAAGAAGCTTGTACCACACCACCAAAGTATGTTTATTTCTGTAAATAAAAAACATTTCTACAGATATCATATTAGCGTTATAGCATTTTAGGCTCATTTTAGGCTCATTTTAAACAGATCTTTTAGTTTTCAGTTGCTTTTCCTAATGCACAATGTTAGATAACAAAAAAACACTTAAATCTATATTTGTTTAAATCTCTGTTGTGTTTTTCATTTTCATACTGTTAGAACTTTGCTGCCTCCCAGTAGCAGATAGGGTCAGTCTTTCAAAATGAGTTTTCTTATCACAAACAGCTTTTCCTTGTGACAAGATCAAATAAACAGCTTATTTAAAATAGCCGCCTTTTCTCAGAATGCAAAAAAAGTTCTCATACTGCATGGACATTCTCATTAAGATAAGAGCGCATTTTAAGTTAACTTTGTATAGTTTAAAAAGCAAAATGTCAAGCTTAATTCCTAGCTTAACAGCTAAAGAAGGACTGTCTGATGAAGAGCACTAGTAAGGTCTATGTTAAAATGTTGATAGAGAGGAGGAAATGCTCTATGAAATAATCATAAAAGAAATTTCCATATCAACTTAGGACAGATGTCAAATGAAAGCTGTATGCTAACGACAACTGGCGAAGGCCATACAGTTTACTTTGAAAGCATTTAACTTCAGTTGATCTAATTACCAGCAAATTATATCGTTGGGACTAATTTTAGCTGCACATAAACTATAAATTCACATTTAAAATGTTACTTTGGATAATGTTTCTACCATAGACTACAAGCCACTTTGACAGTCTAGTACATAAATTAAAGATTTTTTGATTAGCTGACTGTTGTTTACATTAAGTAAATTTGTTAAAGCTCTCTACTTGAAGATGGATATATATATAAGTGATGTCATCTCCTCTGTTTGCAACAACAACAACATGTACATACAATGCTCTATATCATCTCATCAAACTGTAGATATAGTCACTTGCAACGTTAGTGTGCTCAGCGCTATCATAATAATGCATATTTACCTGTCACAGTATCTCCTCCTAATGTTCCTGAAGAAATATAGGTTAATTGTCACCAGCATTCAAATGTAAACACTGCACAGAAAAAACGTTATCATCCTTAACTGACAGCTCATCACGCTGTCCTCCCAAATCGGGCTCTCGTAGCGTTACTTGTGGCCGCACCCCTCGCTTAGTGATTGGTTGACACCATCAGACCAATCACCGCGCAGCATCCAGCCGTTCCTAGGCAACCTCGTGCGAATCTTGGAACTTGACTTATACGCATTACCAAGCTGCCATTGCTAGGCAGCGTCATCAACAAAATTCAGCCGGTCATTGTGCCGCAAGTGGTCTGTGCAGTACCCCATTAAGGTCGCATAGCGCGACACCCAATGGCAGTAGTGTGTTCTAGCACAATGCGACGATAACGTTGCATCAGCCCATAGTGAAAGACGAGTCACTACAGTCGCTTTTATGACATCTAGTAGCAAAAAATGATATTGCATGTAACATTTGAATAGGGTTAAAACAACTCACCAACAAGAACACCGTCTTACCGAATGACTTTTGGGAGGGCTGAAACAGGGATATGTAATAATAACATTCATAATTATTATAAATTACATTGTTCAAGTAAAATTAAAAGATTCTGAAACATCCTGTGAAGAAAAATATGCTTGTTATATCTATATTATAATGAATATGTGACATATTGTTCACCCCCTATTTTTCATTAAAGCGGTCTAACATCCAGCATTTCAACTTTGCTTTAAAAAATTGCTTATTGCTTAGAAACTATTATGCCAGATTTTTTTTTTAAGCAGAAATTCACTGAATGGGTTAAATATGACATTTTAGTTTTGCATTTAGCTAGAAATCCGCGTCAGTGCTGAGGTTTAGATACAAATGTATCTTTGTTTGGAATGCAAATAGACCTATGAAAAGCCTGTCTGGGAAGCCCTCTATGCTCTCCCAGAGAGGTGTTTGTTTATTTACATTGTAAATAGATACATTTGTATCTAAACCTCAGCACGGACGTGGATTTCTAGCTAAATGCAACACTAAAATGTCATGTTTAACCCATTCAGTGAATTTCTGCTAAAAAAAAAATCTGGCATAATAGTTTCTAAGCTGTAAACAATTTTTTAAAGCAAAGTTGAAATGCTGGGTGTTAGACCACTTTAAGGAAACAAGAAAGTGGATTGCTCTTATTCAAACTTCCTGGGTAAACTGTTCCAAGTTCATATATCCAATAGGCCTCTATTTGCAACAGTTGTTTGTCTCTGTCACCCCCTCTTCTAGGGTATTTCACGTGCTCTATAACTTGAACGTTCAATTGATATGCTTTATGATTATTCTCAAAACAATGAATTGCTACAGGTTTAGTATAGTCCAACTCTTTCTTTTCTTCAATCGTATTCCAAGCTACATTAACATCACTGCGATGCTTCTGAAATCTTTTTTTAAAAGCTGCTGTAGTTTTGCCAACATATGCTAAACCGCATGGACATTTAAACATGTACACGCAATTGTCAGTGTTGCAATTAAAGTAGTCATTCATGTGGTACTTCTTGCCGCTCCTTGGATAAACAAATTCAGGGCCAATTGTGACAGAGTTGCAAATATTGCAATTCATGCACTTATAGCACCCTTTCTTCTGGGACATTTTGAACTCTTTGGCATATTTATTATATGGGTCAGCTTGTACCAAAAGATTTCTCAGACTTGGACAAGATCTATATGCAAATAATGGTTGGTCCTTTACCACCCTAGTAAGCTCAGGGTCAGCTTGTAGCACATCCAGGTTCTTGCTGATGGCCTGTTTCACACATCCAGATGCCTCACAATAAGTTTGAACAAAAGGAATTCCCACGCTGGTCTTACTACTTGTGCCCCCAGTATAAAGTTCCATGGCCCTTCTCAGGACAGGGACTGGATAACCTTTTTCCTGGAAGTGATCTTCCACATCCTTTAGATGTAGATCTTTGTTCCAAGTTACTGCATATTCTTAGAATCCTTAAGAATTGTGATACTGGAAGTCCATATTTCAAATGTTTAGGATGTGAGCTGTTATAATGCAGTAGCGTGTTCCTGTCAGTCGGTTTCCTGTACAGAGATATGTGGTGAGCTTATCATCAGAGATAAATACCATGACATTAAGGAATGCAATTTGGGTTTTTGATGCTTCTAGATTGAAAATAATTCCGACCATCATAGATGCTGTTAAGACATTTTACAAAGTCATGGGTTTTGGGCGGGGTGTTAGAGGATTAAGGATGTATATATTAGCTAATCACTAAGTTTGATTGTAACCACACGCCTTGAGAAAGGTGGACCCTGCAAGCCCCTCAGAACAATTGTCGGATGTGGATATGACAGCTCAATAAAAAGAGTGTGATTTCTTGAAACTATGGAGTGCTGGTATATTTGAAGATAGGCTATACATGCTGGGGATTTTCTTTTTAAAGTAATTGTGGTCCATTGCTTGACCTAAAATATTTGAATAGTATCACAAATGTCAAGTAATGTCTTAACTCCTTTGGAGGGGGAGATTCCACATGCTGGCAGTATAGTGATTTTTAATACTTGGATGAGGATGTTAAGCATATCTTAAGCAATGTAGAAGGATGTTGCCGAATTCTAAATTATATTGATGGAACTACTGTAGATTCAAAAGAAGTGGAGAAGATTGAGAAATATATTGTTGATGTTGAACTTTATGGTCAAACTTAAGCAGAATATTACAAAGCTAAAAAAAATCCCTAGAGGTGTAGGATCCCAGATTCACCATAATATTTGTACAGATGATCAAGAGTTCCTGTGCCACTTTGAAGGGATACTAAGTAAGTCTTCATTCGACATTCTGTTGCTATATGTGCAATGTATTTATAAGAAACTTCCTGTATTTAAAGCTGAGACAGCAGAAATCCCCAAAAAGTTATCAGAGCAAGTATCTAAAGAATATTTGAATACATATAAAAATGGAATCTATATGTCTCTTTGATTCACCACATTTTATTAATATGACATGCCTTTTTAATATTTAATTTCAATATGTGGATATTATTATGTTATGTCTTTAGTTATGGGCATTAGTATTCCTGGGATGTGCGGAAGGCCCTTTCTGTTCAGCCCCGATTGTCCTTTATAGTCCTCCTGATAATACCTTAGACTGTGGAACACATACATACCTTGTTTGCACTCCAGTGTGGACTGCAGCGCATTTCCTCCTTGCCAGGCCACTTCGTACAGCGCTATTACGTCTTTGTTGTTTAGGGCCGATTGTTCACTGGATTGGCTGGTGCTCTGCACCATGTGATGCGTATACCTTGAGGCATTTGACAAGTATAGCCTGGCGCATGGATATTTGCCGTTGCCGCTGATTGTCCGTCTGATTGGTTGGCATTCTGCACCACATGGTGCGTACATCCTGACTCGTCACATGACGCGTAAAATCTGGCGCATGAGCACTTGCCATTGTTTGACGCCACGGCGGTGTATTTAAATGCCTTCAGTCTCCAATTTATTTGGCGCTCTATAGTTAGCTGCACAATCATAATCTTTGAACATGTTTTAAGCAATCAAAACTTGACATATGTTTATTTTTTTGGTTTATTATTTTTGTTATTTGATATGTTTAATTAAAATAATTGTTTTTTTTACAGATATTTAAACCAAAGTTGGTTATAATTGATAAAAATGGCAGATCTCTCAGACTTTCAAAGAGGCCAAACTGTTGGGGCTCGTATGGCAGGCGCTACTGTAACAGAAACTGCCCGAATGCTTGGCATTTCAAGAGGTACTGTCTCAAAAGTAATGACTGCCTTTAAAAAGAGAAGGAAAAACATCCTCAGCTTAGCACAGTTGTGGCCAAAAGTCGAAGTTGTCTGAGAGAGACCGTCGGACTCTAAATCGAATTGTTAGAAAAGCTCGCAAGACCACGGCTCCTAAAATCACTGCAGAGCTGAATGAACACATATAGAACCCAGTTTCCACAAAAACTGCTTGTCGGGCACTGCACAAATCTGGATTCTCAGGAAGAATTGCAATTAGAAAAACTCTGCTCTCAAAGACAAATGTTTCAAAGTGCATAGAGTAGTGTAGAAACCACCAGAATTGGTCCCTCGAGCAGTGGAAAAATGGGATTTTCTCTGACGAATCATCATTTACCTTATTTCTGACCTCCGGCCTATTGTACATTTGGAGACAGCCGAAAGAAGCATTTCATCCAGACTGCCTTCTCCCAACAGTAAAAACATGGTGGGGGTTCTGTGATGATCTGGGGTGCTATTTCTTGGAAATCCGCCGGGCCAACGATTTCCCTTCATGGAAGAATTAACAGCCGAGACTATTTAGGAATTTTGGGCGACCAAGTTCATCCTTTGGTTCAAGAACTGTTTCCGGAGGGGAATGCCATCTTTCAAGATGATAATGCTCCAATCCATACAGCTAAAATTGTTAAAGAATGGCACGAAGAACATTCTAATGAAGTTGGGCATCTCATCTGGCCACCACAATCCCCATACCTCAACATTATTGAGCATTTAGGGTCGTTATTAGAGATTCAAGTAAGACGTTGATTTCCACCGACATCGTCATTAAAGGAAGTGGAGGGTATTTTAACTAAAGAATGGGCTAAAATTCCTTTGGAAACAATTCACAATTTGTATGAATCAATACCTCGAAGAATTGAAGCTGTAATTGTCGCAAAAGGTGGACCTACATATTAAAATATATTTTGTTGATTTTCAAGGTGTTTCCATTATTTTGTCCAACCCCTTTATATCCCTTTATTTAAATGATAGGAATTACTATGGTAGAGACATTTAGTATTTTCCCCAAATCATTGGTTATGTATGGTGTTTTATGATGGGTGATACTTTCTTATATGTACATTGGGGTTCTATATTATTATTATTATTATTATTATTATTATTTAGTAATTATATAGTGCCGACATAGTACGCAGCGCTGTACAGTGTATATATATATATATATATATATATATATATATATATATATATATATATATATATATATATATATAGTCTTGTCGCTAACTGTCCCTCAAAGGAGCTCACAATCTAATCCCTACCATTGCCATATGTCTATATTATGTAGTGTAAGTACTGTAGTCTAGGGCCATTTTTTTTTTTTTTAGGGGGGAGCCAATTAACTTATCCGTATGTTTTTGGAATGTGGGAGGAAACCGGAGTGCCCGGAGGAAACCCACGCAGACACGGAGAGAACATACCTTTGCAGATAGTGCCCTGGCTGGGATTCGAACCAGGGACCCAGTGCTGCAAGGCGAGAGAGCTAACCACTACGCCACCGTGCTGCCCTACATATTATATTATATGTGGCTTTGCTGGTTTGTAGTGGATGGACACTGCAGGCAGGTTTATGATATATTTCTTTATTCTTTGTTAGGCCGGTGTGCATCTAGTTGGTGCAGATTCCCCCTATCTAATCCATACAGTTCTGGTTCAAACTGCCAGCTGGGCCAAGCAGGTTTGTATGATGCACTTTTGTATTCCTTATATATGTGCTCTTGGGGTCTCGTTTGATCTAATATCTATGTACTCTATCATTTCTATGTATGCTCTGTGGTATTAGGCCTAATATACCTTTTGACCCTGTGTGTTTATCACAGAGTACCCCTCTTCTGGCACACTATAATCTATATTTTCTCATGTATTATTTATTTTTTTTGCTATGTGGGTTTGCTCTAAATGTTCTACTTGTCTTCTGTGCCTCCCTGTAGCTCATTTACTGAGTTGTGGCATGGTGTCTTCTATATCCTTATCTTCCTCAGATACACTAAGGGTAGAGTGTGAGAGCCTGTGGATTCATTTGCTCTCTGTGCACACTCCCTGATGGCTATAATTTCTGTGTTACTTCAACAGAGTGTGGGAACTAAGATTTACTTGTTTCCTGGGTTCACTCTGACATCTTTTTCTATTCCTTGTCTCATTTTTATGGAAAGGATATTTTACATGTGAGTCCACTTATGTGGTATATTTGTTAATGTGCCCATGTGGCCTAGGTTATGTAGGGAAAACAACTCAGCCACTGAGGGATAGGATTTCATCGCACAAATGTACCATTAGGAGTGATAGTAGAGAACAGTCAGTTGCCTGTCACTTTAAGGAGTTTGGACATAATGTCTCCCAGCTCAGGGTACAAGTTATAGACCAGGCACCCCTAAGATTAGGGGAGATCGTCACAAATTGCTACTTAAGAAGGAAGCTATGTGAATTAAAAAATTGGGTACTCTGGGGAGAGGAGGCTTAAACAAGGAATATGACCTGTCACTGTGTATATAGTGGTGCTGCTGTATCTGTCTTGCATATTCACAATGTCTTTTTAAACTTGTATATGTATCTATTTTTCAGGTGTATGGTGACTGGCTACCCAGCGATATGGAAGCTTTGGCCTATAAGTGTCCAAATTGCCCAGGGTGTTGATCGGCGCTGTGGTGGGTGAGTGGTGGGGATGTGCTCGGCCAATAGGAATATTGCGTGAGAGAGGGGCGTGGATTGCCCTATGTGATGACACAGCCTGTTGCCTAGCAATACAGGGCCACAGCCGTTGCACAATGAGGTGCGCGGTGTGTGCCTTTTTCCAGGTACAACACGTGACAGATCACATGTTGCTGATGACGTATGACTGGGGGCGGAGGCGGGCGGGGGCATCCTCTTTGCTCACACTTCCATAGCGCTGATCAAGGTGAGTGATAGCCGTGATTTGGCATCATTTCAGATGCATAGATTTCATACGCATAGATGGGAGGGATAAGGCATGCAGAGTTCCCTACGGTGGTGTGGACTATTAGAGTCATTTGAATATTATGCCCATAAGTTTCCCATCATGTCCGCCGGGGGTTGCATGTTGCTGATTGGCCAGTGCACCGACCACCTGTTGAGGATTAGCTTACTATATAAATGGAGTCTGTGATAATGTTGGAATATGATGTTAAAGCCAGTGGGTACCAGTTTAAAAATCAAAAAGTCAGATACTCACCTAAGGAGAGGGAAGGCTCGGTCCTAATGAGCCTTCCCTCTCCTCTCCCGGTGCCCTCGGTGCTGCGCTGGCTCCCCCGTACGTGTCCGCCGCCGCAGGGACTTCGGAGGTCTTCGGGAGCACTCAGGCTTCCGAAAACGGGCCGCTTCATACTACGCACGCGCGAGTGCATCATAGAGGGCGCTCGCGCATGCGTAGTATGGAGCGGCCCGTCTTCGGGAGCCCGAGTGCTCCCGAAGGCTTCCGAAAGCTCCCTTCGGATGCGGAAGTGGCAGTATTTGACCAAACTGGTTGAATACTGCCACGGGGGATCCTGCGCGGGACCGGGCACCGGGAGAGGAGAGGGAAGGCTCATTAGGACCGAGCCTTCCCTCTCCTTAGGTGAGTATCTGACTTTTTGATTTTTTAAATAGTAAACATTCACTTTAAGCTTCACAGCTTGAGAAAGGCCAGAAATAGCGGAGCTATCACTGGTGCTGCATCATAATTTTTAATCCTTTTTGATTACTAATAAAAGAGCTATTTTTACTCAAGTCGGTGCTGACTCTTTTGGAAGACAGATTGGAAGACACCTGTAGTGCACAGGTGGATCTGAGTCTAGAGCACGACTACTGATTTTTTACCCTCCATCGGTGCATGCAATACACAGTTTTGTATAGAATGGAGCATACAGCATGGGAACCTAATGCTTTTTGGGCACCCAATATTTTATAATCCATCCGTCTGTCCAGTATGCCAGAAGTTATGAACTTAAAATATAAAAATACTGGTATATACTTTTTTAATAAATTAGAAAAAATGCATAATTCATAAAACCAAATAACATTTTTATATGCATTTGACCTGCACAGAATTCTATAAACAAGCATTTTACATACACTTACACTAAATAATGCATTTCACAGTTGTGAAACCAATAACACATGTTGAGTGTAATGTGAACCATTGTCAAATATGTCCCTGTGCAACTGAGGGTAATGCAGCCTCACAATCCTCAATGCAGTAGCCATCAGGCACTATTTTGCAACAGTACACACCATCAAAGATAAGTAGTGCAGGCCTCCAAAACCATTGAAGGTTATCTTTATTGAAAAATTCAGAACAAACCAGACTTGCTTCCAAAAACAATAATAAAGTCAATTTTCAACATTATACTTGACTGGCGAGGAGTTGACCTCCTGCTTGCACGCCTCACCGAACCACATCACATCACATCACACACACATGGCCATATAGTGCAGCCCGATTTTAAACTGTACAGCTAATATATTGTCCACCAACAGTTCATGTGAATGGATAGCCACAGGAAGAGCTGAATTTGCTTAGCAACATTGGTATATATTTGCAAATTTAGCACATTTTATTAGACATGCAGCCAGAATCCCTCACTCAGTATGAAGCATATTACATCAATATGAGTGGTATACAGACAGTTCATACATAGGGAACAAGCACAGATGTTGGCCGCTATAAAGCAAAGCACTTCGCATGCATAGACTTTGCAGTTAGCAAGTTTTTCTGTTGATCAAAGCATGCGTTCACTCATGGCAGCAAAAGACAAAAGTCACTGGTATAACCTTGCTGCTTTTGCACTCACGTGTAATCCCTTACGGTCTGTATATGTTGCTGCAGTCAAGCGTGGCCATTAGCACTTACAATTTTTGTATTATAATAAGCATCTCCATATTAAAAAATTCTGCAGGCAATTATGGATCAATTGTGAACTGCAAAATTCTCTAGCTATTAATAACAAACTGAAGCTAAGTGTAGCAAATGTTAGTAAAATTTGGTAGCAAACTGATTATTTACACTAAATGATCATGCATATTTACTCTACACACATATGTATGTGCACATTGCACTCTCCAATGAAACACTCACGGAAGCGACCAGTTCCATGTTTCACAGATGAGAAAGAAAAGACTTCATTTTGTTATATTTCCTACACTAAATTATCCTCAGTTCTAGTGTCTGAAATAGGTCCAATTCATCATTTAATTGAAAAGGTCCCATTATGTTAATATCACGGAAATCACTTTCTGGTGCTGAAGGAGAATATAAATTTTTATATTCAAATTAGTAATTGTGCTGTTAGTTTATTATAAGTCATACTGCCAAGGGGTTAATGTGTTTAATTGAAGCGATAATATTTCAAGGTAATCTTTGAAGGTCTGAAAAATGACTGCATTCATTTAGGTCTCATTTCATACACTTAATTCTTTACTATATTTGAACATTATTTTTTAACAACAAAATTAACACAATTAATCTGAATATAAGCTTTGAAATTTTGAAGAGCATAAATAACACAACAAACATACAATAAAATATACATCACACTATTTATCAAGAAGTTTTAAATCAGGATGGCTACTACTATTTATCAAGCTAGCCATATGTGAGAGTTCATATTTAACAATGTATCTAACAAAAATAAAGTAAATGTTTTCCTGGAACTAAAATATAGTTTTAAAATAAAGTTGACCACGTTTGTTTTAATTATATGACTTTTTTGTTATCTGTCACAATTTTTTAGCTTGTTGTGACTGAGCTACTCAAATCTGTTGCCCAATATTTGAATTTAAACTTATGTATCATAACCTTACTTATGATTAAGTAATGTAGGCATCTTAAAGTCTTATAAAAGAACCAGAAAGGCACTTAAGATGGCCACATACTTGATTCTTTTGCATTGATGTGTGGCCAATTTGATCATTTGGTCGAATCTGCTAGAAATCAATACCAGAAATGATATAGTTGATTGTGCCTGGCAGAAATCTTCTCTCGATCATCTGAAATGATCAGATAGATCCCTCTTTGATCAGGTAATAATATGAAAGGGATCTAGCTGATTGCCAAGTTGACCAGTGTATGGCCACCTTTACAGTGAAAAAAAAAAAAAACAGGCAACAAAAGACGTGAAACGTTGATTGATTAGGTGCCATCATCTTTTAGTGTTTCAACCTTCTTTATATTGATTTAAAAGCTCCTCGGTGACATGGCGGAGATAAGCAGATGCAATTGTATTCCTTTTTAACCTTCCAGGCAGTATTAATATTTCTGGATTGTAGGGTCTTTTGGCTACCGACATCTGGATCCCCAGAGAGGTGAGAAAAGCGCCCACTGCACTACTCTGCATTGAGCTCCCAGCGGCTAACCCAAGCTTCACTCGGGATTACCGCCAGGGAGGTTAAGTTCATTTTAATTTACTTAATAGGCTTTTTGGCCTCCTATTTTCCATGCAGTTTATCAGGTATTACCTGTGAAGAGTTATGTATTTTAGCTCGGGGTCTATCTTCTTTACTGCCCCCTCCAACACACGCACACACACGTACACACACACACTCTGCCACTCTTTCTTACATTTCTCCAGCAACCTTGGCCTGGCACAGGGAGCTTAGGTCCATCACGGCTGCCTTGAATAGAGCTAATATTAAATACAAATGGAACTTTCCATTTTCACCTACGTTATAGTTAAATAGTATTACATATTCCAGAAATACACTACATGCGGGAAGAAAGGAACTGGAGAACAAGAGCATAATGATGAACTCTACATTGCTAAAGCCCAGTGCCACAATGATTTCCCCACCCAACCAGAATTTGGTCACAAGCAGAACCTGCCAAAAGATTCTCACAATGGAATACCAAGAGATCTCTCAACTTTCCAGCTGGTATTCCTATTGAGAACAACAATACTTTGACTTTATCTAGAAGGACTCTAATGCTACAATGAGACATCTATGTTATATTTATAAACTTTATTCAAGAAGTTACTCCTGTCCACCGTGGTTGCCGTTTGATGATATTTAGTAGTGTTCTTACGAAAGTCCTTTTAGCAATCTTGCTTTAAATTGTTATGTATTATTTCAGTGTACACTGAATATGTCTGTCACGACTCCTGCTAGCAGGGTATTTGCTGATCACATTTAGTAGCATATACAAAAGGTCAGGACACAGATACGCAATGAATTAGTGTTTAATATGAACAGTGCTATATACATATATACAAATATAACAATCGCAGTACATAATCATCAAGCAGAATCGACATCAAACACAGTCCAGGGTCAATACACGCTAGAATCAGAAACCCCAATGGTTTACACACACACATACACAGAGCTGCAACTAAGCTAGCCTATGTATGTAAAACAGGAATACCTACTACACCCTAGCTGATCTGGGACACAGAGGAGCAATAGAGCAGGGCAGAACAGGTTGCAAGCAGAAAGGCTCACACAGACAGACAGACAGAATCACAGAGCAAGGCAAGATAGGTTGTAAGCCAAAGGCTTACACAGGCAGTCAGACAAAGGGGAAATGCAGAGCAAGAAAGTGGACCAACAAGCAGTAGTCACACTGACACGAGGATCTGCAAAGTGTGAAGGGAGTGGCCAGCTTAAATAGGAGCTGGCAGCCTGCCCGGACACCTGTGGAATAGAGACATGTGTAACCCATGATACTCCATCTAGTGGTGAGCCTGTTAACTGCAGGCAACCATGAAAAGCAAACAGAGCCACCTGCTGGTGACTTGTGATGGCACCAGCAGGTGAAGCAGGAAGCAACAGTGTTTCTGACAATATCATTCCAACTGCTCAATATTGGTTCAGTTTAAACTTGCGGATCCATCAACAGAAGACATACCCTGTGATGATAATATTCTCACAAGATCTGTTGGATTTAGGTAATTTGTTTTCATTCTGTTTTGTAATAGTTATGGTTTTACTTACTGCTTATGGTTACATTTGAATATGTTTTTGACCTTTGCAGGATTATTATGTGCAACTTTCTGAATATACTACAGAGGAAGGCTTTCAATAGTTCATGCACATTGTGGGAGGGCTGATTTCATTGATTACATCAGATAAAACCCTGATCAAATATGTTTCCAGGAGATACTTTTCTCCTAAACTTCATACCCAATGTATTTCCAGAGCTGTTTGGGTTGAGCAGAAGATGTGGATATAGAAGCTCTTAAGATCATAAAACCATGTTTTAGAATATTTATCTACAGAAACTTTTTGCAATTCATGAGTTCTTTGTGCACACCTGGGCCCATATGCTATTAACTTTTTCACCTAAGTTTTCTCCAAGGAGATATATTTTCATCCTCTATTTAAAATAACTTTTCAGCACTCTGCAATTGGAAAAGTACCAACAAGTAGATAAAGTAGTACTGTCAAATTTATTTTGATAATTTTTTTGCTTGCTGCTGGTTTAAAAGGCATTTTATTGATGATTTTGAGAATATCACCTAGGAGAAAATTAAGGTGAAAAAATGAATTGCATATGGGCCCTGGTATTTTATAAAGCCAATTTGGAGGCAAGCCAATGAACCTACAAGTATGTATTTGGAATTGGGATGGAAACCGTAGTACCAAACTCATATAATCCAAGGGAGAACATGCATACTGCAGATAGTAAATCTGGCACTCCAATACTGGAAGGTAAGCATGCTGGTCACTTAATCACTATGATTTTATTTCAGAGGATAAAAATGAAAAGTCAGATATTGTTTATTTAGTGTAAATATTTGGTATGTATTATATTATAGAACTTTAGCACCACCTTTTAGTGGTTATATGTGCAAACTCTGCATTGTAATTGTATTGAAATTACCATACATTGCTGAGTTTGGGACCATTTACTTCCCTCTACATTGCTGCAAATAGTGATAAATACAAGCCATCCCATGTACCATTTTGTGCTCTTTATGCATTTTTCTGTAATGTTTCCTCCTGTCACATCAAGCTTAATGGAAATTTCTTGTGTCTGTAGCATCTATGCAAACTTTCTGCTGACAAGATTTTACAGTTCGTAGTTCAATTTAGTTATGAACAGCCAGGGAAACAGATGAGAAAAGAAGAGAAAAATAGCTTGTCAGTTTTATTATACCTGTATCTATTAAACGCTTCTGCGAGAATCTCCCACACAGTCGCTTTATAGACAAGTAAATTCAGGCAGGAGGCTTACAGAATTTCATCCAGGTGCACTACTCTGCAGCAGCTAATAAAATCTGTTATTTATAGAAAAGTTCTCAGGATAAAAATATGTCTTCTTATATAGGCGTAATTTATCTCAAATGACTAAACTGTACTCAAGTAAATGAGCAAGGTTATACTTATCTTAAGACACTTGATAAAGGCCAAGTAAAAAGTAATGACATAGGCATAAAAATGAAGTCTTTAATAGCTCTCCAAAGTACTGCATGTAGTTTTTGTATACTGCATTACACAAGTACATCTTATCTACCCATTTAAATATTTTCACCACCATTAACTGTTCTGTTAAAGATACAATTAAATCAGCATGTTCTAATTTACAGGTGGATGGCCTGCTTATGGCACTGATGTCATGATGGTGTATTGCTAATTGTAGCACTGTATTAAAAAAAAAAATCAGCATTGTTCTATAAAATAAAAAAAAAACTATAAAAGGATAGATATGAATTATATGAAAGAGAATGCACCTATTTATCCTTGGGAGTACATTTTCTAAATAATTTAACCACTAAAAGACCAGCCCCAGGACGGCCTAACGCTGATCAGCGGGCAGTTCTGGGGGCGTGTTTTGCAGGAGATCGTGCGCGCCAATGCATGCTCATCTCTGCTCGAATGACGGTGCTCCGCTCCGTCATCAGCCTCCCAGCGGCGATTGCCGCTAGGAGACTGTTAGACAGGGAAACCGCCATCTATTTGCATAGTACAGCTCTGCGATCTACAGCAGCGCTGTACGGGGGACAGCCGTGTGGCACGGCTGTCCCCCTGGAACACAGGAGAGCAATAAGCTCTCATTGGCTGAAGCCTATGAGAGTCGATCGCTGTCATAGGTTGGCCAGGGGAGCAAGGGAGGGAAAAAATATAAATAAATAGTAAGATTTATAAAAAAAAAATGTAAATATGTATAAAAAAAGAAAACAAACAGACACCCGAGCAGCAATTAGAGAAATCTCTGTTGGTGGGCAGAAAAGGGGGGAGGGAGGAACACTTATGTGCTGAGTTGTATAGCCCTGCAGTGAGCCCTTAGGCTGCAGTGGCCTAATTAGTGAAAAATGGCCTGGTCACTAGGGGGGTTTAAGCCTGGGGTCCTTAAGTGGTTCATACAATAGAAAATACAATAAAAATGACCCCCCATTTTGCCAGTTTGCTTGGTATTGATGTCATCATTGTTTGCCAAAGATAGCAGGCACTCAAAGACTGTGTGTAGTGTGTAAACCAAAGTGAAGAAGGGCTCTGTCTGCTAATTCTAGATTGCCATGATGACATAGAATTATGGTTTCCTGGTCTGGCTAAATGAACATCAAATGAACACTATAATGTTATTTTTATTCCTAGGTATGATTAGAGAATTATACTCAGTGTATATCTAGTATTCGTTAAAGAAAAAACGTGAAAAAATCACTTTTTGGGGGAGTAGTGTTACAGAAGAGACAGAATGGGCTCAATTCTGGTAGCTATGTGAGGTAAATCTTTTTTTGTAGGTAAAATACCTCATGAGGTATTTTCCTCTTCTTCTTTTATCAATTCTGAAAGATTTTTCTCCATTTCCAAACATGAGGTAAAACATGAGGTAAATGCATAGAGCGAGGTAAAACACGAGGTATTTCAGTGGTAAGCCTGCAGCAAATAAGTAAAAAAGTAATTGTCTTCCATAAGTTAGGATAGTTTTTGGAAGATGTTTTTTTTTTTTTTTTTTTAAGGAAGGTGTATTTGATTATGTAGCAACCTATGAAAAGTAAATTTATAGGCATCCATTACAAAAAAAAAATCCAGCTCATTTACCTTTAGAGGCTGGGGGGAGAGGGGGTAGGAGCACTTTTAGAGTCTGGGGGAGGGGTAGGGGGGTGGAGTACTTTTAGAGGCTGGGGAGAGGTCAGCACTTTTAGAGACTGGGGGTGTGAGTACTTTTACAGGCTGGGGGTCTGGAGGGGGGGTTACAGCACTTTTACTTTTAGAGGCTGCTGGGGGGGGGGCCTTGGAGCACTTTTAACCAGAGGAGGGGGCGGGGGGAATCGGTATTTGCCACAATTTTACCTAATTTTTTTTAAAAAATAGAGGCTGTGGGTTAGAGCATTTTTACTTTTTTTTTCCAACCAGAGGTTGGGGAATGGCAATGTTGGGGGGGGTGGGGGGGGGGGGGCACGGCAGATGAACAAAATGGAACTGGAGGGGGGGGGGGGGTTCGTTGGTCAGATCACTTTTACTTATTTCAGCAAAATATGGGGGCCCTGAACACAGAACAAGCTGAAAAGGCTCCATGTTATGTGACAGACATCACAATTCTGTCACAGCACTACTTTTATCATGTGGTAGAGGTAGGTCTAATTATGTGAGGTAAAACCTTATTTCACTTCAGAATTCAAGTGTGAGGTATTTCACTACTAAATACTACACATTTATAGTAGAAAATTACCACATAAATTACCTCATGAAATTACATGAAGTAAAACTTTACTTAAACTACCAGAATTCAAAAGTTGATTTCCCTCATGAGGTAAACCCAATTCCATTAGGTAATTATTTACTAAACGCTACCAGAATTGAGCCCAATATTCTTTAAGTTATCTTCACTTTTTTAAATATTATGCAGGCCTTCAAGCAGAAGCAGACACATTTCAAGTAGTCCTTTTAACCAAAAATTAGGCAGGTCAGAGGCAAGTGATATAAAACTCTTGAAGTGTTCTTCAGAAAAAGCTACACATGCCTACAGACAGAAGGTCCTCAAAATATTCTATTTAAAAAAAAAAATCTATCTATCTATCTATCTATCTATCTATCTATCTATCTATCTATCTATCTATATACATATATATATATATATATATCAGGGCCTCAAAGGACAAGGAAAAAGGCCTTGAAGGGGACCTCTTTACTAAAAATTAGGCATGCTGTAGGGCAGAAGCATGGCACTTGGAGAGCCTGTTAAGTTGTTGTAAGAGTAAATAAAGTAGGAAACACAGAGTAGAGGTAGAAGGCACTGAGTGAGGTCCTCATCACTGTATAATATAACATTTCGCAGTACTTTTGATGTTTTAAACTCAGGGAATTTGCAGGCCCAGTACCAGGTTTGCAGCTAATCAGTGAAATCTGTAATTCCAAGCTTGGTTCATTTTCATAAAAGTCAGCCAGACTACATTGGCTTTACAAAGGCAAATGCATATGTCGGTCATTAGGGGTTGCAATGCATTAGACTTAGACCTTTTTCATCCAATCTTACCAGATCTATGTAGTGTAAGGGTAAATTGAGTGAATATACTGAATGGATACTTCAGGCAGTTACCTTATATTACATAGAAATGGTAAGATTGGATGAAAAAGATTGGATCATTAGTGGCCACCATTAGAAACATACCGGCACCATTTGTAGCAAAAAAGATGCATTAATTGCACACTGCATATGTTAAATTCAAAAATGATGCTTTATACATTTACATTTAAAGGGATTTTCATTTAAGGAGAGAACAGTCTTTGTAAAAATATCAAAATAAAGCGAATATTAGTGTTTCACAACAAATACCCCTAGAATACCAATTCATCATGTAAATCAATCCAAAATCAATACTGCGCAAAGATCACAATCCTACCTAATAAAAGCCCTAGGTTCTGTGTCTGTGTAATGCTGGGAATACACAGTACGTTTATTCCCGCTGAATCGAGCCGCTGATGGTGGGCGCTGATAAAATCCGACGTGCCCAATCACCCACCGGATCGATTCCCGTCCGATACCGCTGGCAGGACAATAGAAGAAAATGAGCAGAAGATAAGAAGCGCCCACGGGCACGAGCGGGATTCGATCCAGGTGCCCGCGGGGACGCGCCGGAATCGAGACACGGCTCGATTTAGCGGGAATAAACGTACCGTGTATGCCCAACATTAGTGGAGAGTGCAGACGCATTGGGCTCAATTCACTAAGCATTACCGTATTCAGTAATGCTGAAAACAGCTGATTTTACATATCACCTTCTCAAGTTCCAATTCACTAAACCTATTTCCACACAGAAAATTAAAATTATTGATTAGTGAGCTAAATTACTGATTTGTGGAGTAATTGCCTCAAGAAATGTCAAATTGTATTTCACAAAGATTTAAACGTTCATTTAATTGGGCAGAAGTGTTTAATATTTTTCTCCAGCTCTTACCAGCCGATTACTCATTCTCTCCATGCTCTCTCCCTGCGATAACTTGACAGGCAGCCAATAGAGAAAGCCACACAGCCCTGCTTCTCATCCTGATTTAAACTAACATGGTGGAAGACGGGACTTCACTCCTGCAATGCTGGGGAAATTTACGTTTTATGAGGCTTTTCTGCAACCCTTTAGATGTGAAAATCTGTACTCTGGCATACAGAAGAGCTCCCCCTAGCGGCTGCAGCACATCTAAAGGAATGACGGGATGCACTGGACAGAAATCCTTAACTCATACACACAGCTCCCTGCCTCACTGCTAACCTGCTCCACAGCTGGTAAGTGACACCTACAAAGAAGGGTTTAGTGAACTGAAGCATGGTTGTTCAGTATATTACCAAACTTCTGCCTCATGCAGAAAATCTTTATTGAATGGAGAAAAAAAAGTTAAAAATATTGATGAGTGGAGGTAAGACCTATTCCTGACACACAGATGTTCTTTAGGAGCCCAGACTACGTCAATTTTCCACCAATATACAGCAGATCCGATCACTGTGATCAAATCTGCTGTGAAATTGATAATGCAAGCGCTGAGCGATTGACCGATTTCCATCTGAAATCGATTAATTCAGTCGATCTGTCCAGGCAGAAAATTTTGCTTGATCGCCAGCAGGTCTGGAGCGCATCATTAGCGGCATTCAATTCGACCGACACAGCAATACATCACCTGTCCACTGGCGCGAGTCCACGGATCCGTGCTGTCCCTTTCTCCAGCTGTTCTTTTTCTGCATCTCCTCTTCACTTCCTGTCCTGTGAGAAGAGGAAGTTCAAACAGTAGAGTACACTCTACTGTTTAAACTTCTGCTCGGGACAGGAAGTGAAGAGAAGCTGGAGAAGAAGGTCAGCTGGAGAAAGGGACAGCACGGACCCAGGAACTCGCGCTGGCAGACAGGTGATATATTGCTGCTGGCTAGGGGAGGGGAGGCAGGCAGAGGCAGCAGCAGCTCATGCTGAAATCGATTCTAACTCTGTGTGCAGTGTATGGGCAACCAATAGATCCCTCTTTGATCAGATTTGATTAGAGAGAGATCTATCTGTTGGTTAATCTGGTGGCAATCGACCAGTGTATGGCAGCCTTTTGTGGAATTTGCGCTGAATTGAAGAATGATGTACAGATAATCTTCAATAAGATAAAGAGAAAAACCGAGAGCCCAATATAGTGTAGTATGTATTGGATCAAAAGGGGGGGATATGGTAGGTAAGTGTTATACTCACAAACATGGGTTACCGCTCAGGTAACCACTGTATAGGCAGGTGGGGAGATTAGACCTGTCCCCACTCAGGATTAAGATGTCGCTCTCTGAAGAAGGAAAAGAGGGTTTGTCACCCTTCCACCCAGGGTGGATATCTTGACTAATAGATGTACAGAGGCGCCAACAGAGTAAAAGATATATAAAAAGTTTAAAACATTCGGGTGGCGGTGGTGGACCAGCCACTCAAAAATGGACTTGAGGCTGTCACTTGAGATACAAACAATTTATTCACATACTCCATGAAAAATATCGCAACGCGTTTCACAGGCAAGATCCCGCTTCATCAGGCTTTCAACAATGGGAGTATCACACTCGTACAGGTCCAATATACGCTTGGCACCTCTCTTGGCACAGAGGTGCCAAGCGTATATTGGACCTGTACGAGTGTGATACTCCCATTGTTGAAAGCCTGATGAAGCAGGATCTTGCCAGTGAAACGCGTTGCGATATTGTTCGTGGAGTATGTGAATAAATTGTTTGTATCTCAAGTGACAGCCTCAAGTCCATTTTTGAGTGGCTGGTCCACCACCGCCACCCGAATGTTTTAAAATTTTTATATATCTTTTACTCTGTTGGCGCCTCTGTACATCTATTATTCAATAAGATGTTCTTGCAGTTATTTGGAGGTGATCTGTGGGTTGTTTGTAACCTCACATACCTCTACATATGTTTCTTCTGTATTTTTGTCTGCCAGAACTGAGCTTATTAGCAACTGTGCATGTGGCTTCAATTTCCTGAATACATTCCTTACAGCTGACACTGACAGTTTAAATCTCTGAGATAGATTTTTGTAGCCTTCTCTTAAAAATGATACTGCACAATTTTATTTTCAGATGTTTGGAGTGTTGCTTTGAGGATCCCATGGTGTCATTCTTGCTGACACTCAGAGGATAGTCAAAGAGAAGCCCAGCTTGCAAATGGCCACCTTACATACCATTTCTCATGACTGGACACACCTGTCTATGAAGTGTAAGGTGTGTCAAACTAATCTAAACAGTAATCATTGAAGCAGTTACATGCATTCATATCTGCAAAATTACAAGGGTACCCAAACTTTTGCACAGCCAGTTTTTCACGTTTGATTTCATTTCATACAGCTAAGTACTGCATCACTAAAAATCTTTCTTTGGAAAACCGCATGTCACACATGAGATAAAAAGCATAGCTGTTATCTTTTGTTTGACAGTAAATTAGTATGCACTCTGAAAGACTTTTTCATAGTATATATAAAATAAATATATAATAAGGCACTGGGTGCTAGAGATGTCACAAACATAGAATTTTCTATTCGAACGGTGAGTGCTAACTTCTGCAAAATGTTTGCGAACAAGCGAATCTGGCGAACTGCCATAAACTTCAAAGACAGGCGAATATTAAAACCTAAAGACTTTTCTGGCAACAAAAGTGATGAAAAAGTTGTTTCAAGGGGTCTAACACCTGGATAGGGGAATGTCAGAGGGGGATCCATGCCAAAAGTCTCCCCAAAATTTACAGAGTTAATGCAAAGTTGGTCTTAAACCTTAATTGGCAGAAATCACATTATGGACAGCTCTGGGTGTCAGTGGGCTGTAAAGTGTCTCACACAGAGAGATACAATAGTACTATCAGAATACAGTGAAATCATGATGCATTGGAGTGGTTTTGTGCCTGCAACTTAATAAGGCACCAGCAGTAGTGTGCACACAGCTCTGGGTGTCAGTGGACTGTGGAGTGTCAGACTCACACACACAAAAAAACACAGGAGACCAATGTACTAGCCCTCAAAAGGTCAGTTTGGAGTGCTTTCATAGCAAGTAAGGAAAAAGAACACGGGCCTAGCTAATACTTTCCCTACCTATCTGTAGCAAGTCTGACTCTGCTCCCACTAACAGTCAGCAGCCAGCAGAGAATTGATCCAATATGCCCACCACAACTGCTTTTTGATAGGGGAGTGTGGGGTCCAGGAAGGGGTGTTAGCTGATTGGCTGCCATGTGTAAGCTGACTGTGGGGTAAGGGGTAAAAGTTTAGCTCAATGATGATGATGTATAGGGGCAAATCGAACATGCCAAATGTTCACTGTTCGCCGCAAATGTGAACAGGCGATGTTCGCATAATACTGCTCGCCGCGAACTGTTTGGGCCATCTCTATTAGGTGCTGATAAAAAGGTGATGCACACATTGAATATGCATCCAAGTCAGGAGTTATAGATCAATTAGATTACATCAACAACCTGCTTAGTGTGGGCTTAATCAGAAAGCTGATATTTGGGTAAAAGTAAAATTATACAGTACAACAAGGTAGAATGCAGTTACTAGCTGAAAAACTCAATAGGTAAAAAAGACACCCCTTTTGCACACCTACTGCTAAATGGCTGTAGACAGTCTTTGCATTTGTATTGCAGAAGCAGGAAATGTGAAAATTGGCTTCTGAAGAATTTCTCAAGAATTTTCTGCAAATAGTCAAGTCACAAAGATGGCCGCTGGGAAATACCAGTCCCCAAAGTTCACACTAAAGTGGCAAAACGAGCAGTTATTCACATGAATCAGGAGTCCAGGGGACCAAGAAAGGGGTTGCCTTGGTCCCCCGGACCACAGATCCATGTGAAAAAAGGCTTGTTCTACCATTCAAACATGGCCTCTGGGGATTCCTATTCCTTTATTATAATCAGGTCAGATCCTCCATAAAGGGGAAAGACTATGCCCAATTGGGAAAGAACTCACCAATTGGTTAAGTTACAATCACAGAAGTCAAACAAGCTTGTGGGTATTTAACAGGCTCTCCTCACCACCTCACGATTACACAGACCAGCAGATCAAAATTTTCCTCCTTAGCACCAATATCATCTACTTCACAGTGTGTAGTTCACATTAAAGTACATGGGTGTTGTGTACGTCTCAAAAAACAAGCATGGAGCTCTTATTGCGCAGTGCAATTTAAAAATCTCAAAACTTTATTTTAAAACCAGGACCAGGAAGTTAAATACTGCAGGTCTGGTGAGGAGAGGTGCTGGGAACTGCAGGCAATACATTGGGATGGTAAGCCCACTTTAATCCTCTCTTACATTCCAAAAGCTGGAATCCCCAATGAAGGAATGTAAATGTTTGTGGTTTTTTTAATACGTTTTTAAGATTTTTAAAAAGGCACTGTGAAATGAGAGTTCCATGCGTGTTTTTTGAGGTGTACAACACTGAACATTAATGGGAACTGCATGCAGTGAAGAAGATAATATTGGTACTGAGAAGGAAGATTTTGATTTGCTAGTCTGTGTAATTATGAGAAATTGAGGGGAAAAGGAAAATAGCGATAGTTTTTAAAAATTAAAGTTGTGTTTAAACTTGTTCAATGATAATCACAATGTACATCACAGTGGAGAAGAAGCGAGGAATGGCAAAGTGTAAATAGTTAAACAATACAGGTTCAACATTTTTTCAAAGCAAAGAGGTATTTTTTTTAATATATCGTACATAGAGGCAGACCGGGCACTGTCATGTCACTGCTTTAATCTTTGAGTGGTGAGGCTTACGTCTTTGGGCTATAACCTGATTGTGTGCATTGCTTGCGTTCTGCAAGCTGATTGGTGGCAATCAGATGTTTGTATTAGCCAGCGCTGTTCCGTAAACAGTGCGGATGGCGATCTTCCACATAGCGGGACAGCACCTAGTGGAGTGTGAGATCATACATCAGTGGTGGGCGGAACTTTCAGCCGCGCACCGCCCTACAGGCCATGACGGCGGGGTTGTGTTCTGAATGATTGGCTGCGCCGGTTCGGAGGCATGTTTTGACTTTGCCAATTGCGTTAAATGTCATTGCGCACTCGAGATGTTATTGGATGGGCACTAGTGGTGCGGAGCATCTACTTTTTCTTGGATCTGCGCCTGGATATACCGATGCTTTATACAACTGACACTGTTATGATCACTTCTGCAGCATGTACTGCTGGCTGCAGTTTTACTGAAGACAAGCAGTTTTTGATTTCTTTGCGTGCATTTGCTCGCATAGTTTTGCGTGCGCTTACACTGAGCGTTGGTTCCATCTGCAGTCTCTCTGAAGTTAGTGACAGGTTAATATGCTTTTGTGAAAACAAACATTGTCTGTTGCAATGCAGCTGCAATCCCTTTCTTGCAGGCTGCATATCATTGTCTGCCCTTTCCTGCTGCCAGCCTGTGATTAATTACCATTCACCTGTGTGGGAATCTGCATGTCTGCTCCCATTGGATGACCTCAGTATAAAGAACTGCTTCCTGCAGTGCTCCATGGGCTATCATAGTCTCAGATTCAGTCTGTTACTCTGTCCGTGCCCCCTCCGTTCCTAGATCTCGTGTGGACTGCACTGACTCCTGCGAAGGGGTCAGTGAGTCCTTCCAGTTCAGCTCTTGTTATCAGCAATTGTTACTTTGCTAGTCTTGCATCATATATTGGTTCATCGCCAATATATACGCATACTAGCGCGTTTGTTATTTTCCTTGTATTCGTGTTACGTTGAAACATCAGTGTCGCTGATATATACGTACTCGAACTGTTTATTTCCTGTATTCAGTCAGTTAGTTTCCAGCACGTTTTGGTAGGTTGCGCGTATCGTGATCACCCGTGCTTAGCTAGTTCAGTCCTGTTCCTAGTCCTGCTCCAGTTCTTAGTCAGTGTTCCTTGCTTGTGTCATATATCGGTTTATCGCCAATATATACATATGTCAGTTAGTCGTTTGTAGTTCATTGATAGCTGTAATCGTAATACGCTAGGAAATCATACCTATTGTATATTTGTGTGTATTATGTCTGTCTTCTTTGACTCTATTTCCCGACTATTCTGTCCTGTCCTTGTGAGGCACGCCACCGCTGCAATTGCATTGGCTGCCTCATTCCAGTCTGTCTTGTCTTGGACGTTTGCTGTCACTTAAGCAGTGACTAGTCAAGCAAACGTTCATTCTGTTACCTGTCCTGATCTTCTGAGTTCTGGTTTATGCGCTCAGCGCTACCTTGCACTGAGCCACTACAGTGGAAGGATTGTTTGTGGCTGTTCGGATCTACGCCTGCTCTGTGCGCCACATCTCCTGTTGGAGTCAGTCCTCTCCTCTACTAAACTAGGGATATCCTGGTTCCTTGTACTAGCATGTGTACCTCCTTCACGTCAGAATCCACATTGTGTGCTGACCGTGGAGGATATATCACCAAGCTTAACAGACACAATTACAACGTGGTAAGTGTTTATTTTTGCCTGTTCCCCATCAGGTCCGCTAACAGTGTTTCCGCCCACTATGTGGGTGTATATAAGGTGGCTAGGTTTTTGTGCACTGTGTCTACAGCAGTTTGAGAAAGGGCTATATAGCCCGAAACAGCGTCTGTCACTGCTACTGATGGATCAATAAAAGAGCTATATACTACCTTGGTGGTGCTGACCCGGTTGCATTTTTAGAGTATAGTGTGCCCCAAGAGGTACTGGGGCAGGCGTCTTGGCACACCCTTTTGTTCATTGGTGCTCCTACCATTTGAAGTTTTGGATTTTTCAAGCCACAAATGATACATACATCACAGTCATAATTAGATACATCAAACCTTGACTGAAGACAGTGCAGGGGTGTTCAGGGTTCGGGTGACCAGGGGGGGTGGAAGGACGGCACTACAGCTGTTTCATGCCAGACTGGCGCTTGTTCGCGTGCGTTTACAGAACCGTGAAACGGCTGTAGTGCTGTCCAACTCCCCCCCCCCCCCCCTCCCGGTGACCCGAACCCTGAAAACCCCGGCACCATCTTCAGTCAAGGTTTGATGTACCAAATTATGACTGTGATGTATGTATCATTTATGGCTTGAATCAAAGACTTAAACAGTGAAGTGACAGTGCCCGGTCTGCCTCTATGTACGGTTTATCTGGACATTGTTTTCTGCACGTTTGAACCGGCAGCACGTCCTCTAGCTTATTCAAAGTGCTGCTATACAGGTTTTTTTGGGTGAGGATTATGCAAAACATGCTGTAAGTGCAGGTCAAGGCTCCCGCCCCCAGGAAAACGCATACTGAGTGCCAAGTGTTTTTTTTTTCTCTACAGTGTACTATTTTTTTAACTATACCTTAAATACTGTTTAAAAATGTTACATGTATGTTTTAGCAGATCTAGACAGAATTGTTGTGCTCTCAGAGGACTGTTGTTTTAGGAAGTATAACTAAAAATTCTAAGCTAAAAATTACAGCAAACAAAAATAAAGCTACAAAGCTGTTTAATCCAAGAGCCACATATTATTAATTATAAAAGGTGGTGCACAGCTAAAAGGTCTTACTCATGCTATTGTAAATTCTGTGTACCATTTTTACTCTTGCAGTGGAGTGGTCTGATCATATTAAGAAGAATAAAAGATAAAGGAAAGAAAAGAAAAAAAGGTGCTAAACATTTTCAAATTGCTACAGTTGTTGTCAGGGTCTTCAGCTCTTGTTAGTGAGTGTGTCAGCTCCAGTGACTGCTTTCATAATTATTTATTCTACTAAAATGGGGTGGAGAACTACGCATATCTAAACAGCTTAGGCTGTTTATACATACATACATACATACATACATACATACATACAGCAATATATAAATATAGGAAGTGCTTCTAAAGCTGAAACTAGGAAAATGACCATCAAATAGTTTACTGTATTCTACTTTATGTCACTACAGTGCCTCTTTAAGCTTGCAACAGTTCAAAGCTTGCCCCAAAGTAGAGAGCTATTTATAAAATGTTTTACAGTCACACTGACTTGCAAAATGTTGTTTTATTACCAAAAAGACCTGCACAGAACTGCTTCATTAAGTATTACAATGTAAGTGAAAATTTCTGTGCACAGTGTCATTAAAATACTTGCGGTTAGAAGTCTTGGAGCTTGATTCATTAACCTCTTTACTCACAGAGGTTACATTAAGCATCACTTGAAGTAATTATCTGTGCCACTCGAAGTAATTATTTCAGTTGGGCATTGGGATCAAAAACTCTATCAGACTCCAGGGCAGCAAGTTAATATTAGAAATAGCTCTGTGCTTAGTGTTCAACAGATAAACTAAAATACCGGATTTCCAAAAAAGATACTGAGCCTGGTAAGGCATTACATATCATTTGTAAACATACGCAAAACTGACAAATATAGTCTCACCTATGCCTTGTCAAAATAACAGTCATACATTTTAATAGATTGTATGGAACCTTATGTATTTTTTGACAGGAAATAAATATAGCACTGCAGAACTGTCAGGAAGGATTGTATCAGATGAAATACACTGATGTACCACTGATGCAAGAGTGCCATGTTTTAACCACTTGAGGACCACAGTCTTTTCGTCCCTTAAGGACCAGAGCCTTTTTTTTCCATTCAGACCACTGCAGCTTTCACGGTTTATTGCTCGGTCATATAACCTACCACCTAAATGAATTTTACCTCCTTTTCTTGTCACTAATACAGCTTTCTTTTAGTGCTATTTGATTGCTGCTGTGAGTTTTAGTTTTTATTATATTCATCAAAAATGACATGAATTTTGTCAAAAAAATGACTTTTTTAACTTTCTGTGCTGACATTTTTCAAATAAAGTAAAATTTCCTATACATTTGAGCGCGAAAGTTATTCTGCTACATGTCTTTGATAAAAAAACCCATTCAGTGTATATTTATTGGATTGGGTAAAAGTTATAGCGTTTACAAACTATGGTGCCAAAAGTGAATTTTCCTATTTTCAAGCATCTCTGACTATTCTGACCCCCTGTCATGTTTCATGAGGTGCTAAAATTCCAGGATAGTATAAATACCCCCCAAATTACCCCATTTTGGAAAGAAGACATCCCAAAGTATTCATTGAGAGGTATGGTGAGTACATAGAAGATTTTATTGTTTGTCACAAGTTGGCGGAAAATGACACTTTGTGACAAAAAAAAAAGTTTCCATTTCTTCTAACTTGCGACAACAAAAAAATGAAATCTGCCACGGACTCACTATGCTCCTCTCTGAATACCTTGAAGTATCTACTTTCCAAAATGGGGTCATTTGTGAGGTGTGTTCACTGTCCTGGCATTTTGGGGGGTGCCTAATTGTAAGCACCCCTGTAAAGCCTAAAGATGCTCATTGGACTTTGGGCCCCTTAGCGCAGTTAGGCTGCAAAAAAGTGCCACACATGTGGTATTGCCGTACTCAGGAGAAGTAGTATAATGTGTTTTGGGGTGTATTTTTACACATACTCATGCTGGGTGGGAGAAATATCTCCGTAAATGACAATTTTTTGATTTTTTTTTACACACAATTGTCCATTTACAGAGAGATTTCTCCCACCTAGCATGGGTATGTATAAAAATACACCCCAAAACACATTATACTACTTCTTCTGAGTACGGCGATACCACATGTGTGACACTTTTTTGCAACCTAGGTGCGCTAAGGGGCCTAACGTCCTATTCACAGGTCATTTTGAGGCATTTGGATTCTAGACTACTCCTCACGGTTTAGGGCCCCTAAAATGCCAGGGCAGTATAGGAACCCTACAAGTGACCCCATTTTAGAAAGAAGACACCCCAAGGTATTCTGTTAGGAGTATGGTGAGTTCATAGAAGATTTTTTTTTTGTCACAAGTTAGCGGAAAATGACACTTTGTGAAAAAAAAATACAAATCAATTTCCGCTAACTGTTGACAAAAAATAAAATCTTCTATGAACTCACCATACTCCTAACGGAATACCTTGGGGTGTCTTCTTTCTAAAATGGGGTCATTTGTGGGGTTCCTATACTGCCCTGGCATTTTAGGGGCCCTAAACCGTGAGGAGTAGTCTGGAAACCAAATGCCGCAAAATGACCCTTGAAATCCTAAAGGTACTCATTGGACTTTGGGCCCCTTAGCGCAGTTAGGGTGCAAAAAATGCCACACATGTGGTACCGCCGTACTCAGGAGAAGTAGTATAATGTGTTTTGTGGTGTATTTTTACATATAACCATGCTGGGTGGGAGAAATATCTCTGTAAATGACACATTTTTGATTTTTTTTAAACACAATTGTCCATTTACAGAGAGATTTCTCCCACCCAGCATGGGTATGTGTAAAAATACACCACAAAACACATTATACTACTTCTCCTGAGTACGGCAATACCACATATGTGACACTTTTTTGCAGCCTAGGTGCGCTAAGGGGCCCCAACGTCCTATTCACAGGTCATTTTGAGGCATTTGTTTTCTAGACTACTCCTCACGGTTTAGGGCCCCTAAAATGCCAGGGCAGTATAGGAACCCCACAAGTGACCCCATTTTAGAAAGAAGACATCCCAAGGTAATCCGTTAGGAGTATGGTGAGTTCATAGAAGATTTTATTTTTTGTCACAAGTTAGTGAAAAATGACACTTTGTGAGAAAAACAATAAAAATCAATTTCCGCTAACTGTTGACAAAAAATAAAATCTTCTATGAACTCGTCATACACCTAACAGAATACCTTGGGGTGTCTTTTTTCTAAAATGGGGTCACTTGTGGGGTTCCTATACTGCCCTGGCATTTTACGGGCCCAAAACCGTGAGTAGTCGGGAAACCAAATTTCTCAAAATGACTGTTCAGGGGTATAAGCATCTGCAAATTTTGATGACAGGTGGTCTATGAAGGGGGCAGTGTGTTTGGTGCAAACTAGGGTGGCTGCAGCCTGCCCTGGTGGTCCCTCGGACACTGGGACCACCAGGGCAGGAGGCAGCCAGTATAATACACTTTGTAAACATTACAAAGTGTATTATATACTTTGTATGCGGCGATCTGGGTGCTAGTAACCCGCCGGCGCTTCCGAACGGCCGGCGGGTTACAGCGCGGGGGGCGGAGCCAGTCGCCGGTGGCTGATCGCGTCACGAATGACGAGATCGCCGCATAACCACGCCCGCCGCCGCCATCGGCTTAAGACGGTCGGCAAGTGGTTAAGCTGTAACTTCACCTTTGTGACAAGTGTCATGCTCTAAGGTTTAGTATATACTCTGACTTTTTTCATCCTTATAAAACCAGCTTGACATCAGTGCTCCATGACTTTACCAATAGCTGCATCAGGTTACATAGTTTGGTTGAAAAAAAGACATCCGTCCATCAAGTTCAACCAAGTTTAAATCGGTTTCCCATTCATCATTGCAGTGAGGCTATCAAACTGATGTTTAGTTGATATCAGAACTCAGAAGAATATGAAAACCATGATAAATTATACATGGTATCTATGTTCAATAACTAAATTATTATTATTACTAGGCATTAAGCTCGCCCATCTAAAATGGGCACTGGGGCTCAGCCGCGACCTCCCTCACCACCTCCTTGCCCAACATGCAAGCCTCAAGCGCACGCCTGCGCTCCCCACTGTGCATGTGCCCGCACTCCCCCTGCACCCGTCCTCCTGCTCTCCAATATCCGCCCGCGTGCCACACATGTGTAGTAGCACAAACGCACGAACACAGGGACAGGAGAGGATGCAGGGACACAGGGCGTTTATTAATATTATTATAATAATAATAAGCCACTATTTTCTTTCATGGTGCTGTTGGAGGGACATTACAGACAATACTGGAGACTATAAACACATACATATGCACAGTACAAACAGAATATCCATTAAAAAAAAAATCTAAAAACAAAACATGCAGTAACACTTTTAAAATAATTTAGTACTGAGTGTGTGTGTGTGTGTGTGTGTGTGTGCGTGCGTGCGTGCGTGCGTGCGTGCGTGTGTGCGTGTGTGTGTTTCAAACCTCAGAACATGGCAGACAAGATATAAAAAAAAAAGGTCCAGTGTGTTTCCTTAACCTCCCTGGTGGTAATCCCAATTTGAGCTTGAGGTAAGAAAATTCAGCCAGGAGCGGTAAGCCCGAGCTCAGCTCAGGCCAGCTAAAATCAGTGCAGCAGAGGCTTAACTGGGTCCCGCGCGTGATTGGCGCTGTCCAGCGGGACTCCAGTGCTCTCCTGCAGGCCACCGGGATACCCATCTCCTCTCTTCTTCCTGGGTAGAGATGGCCCGAAAAATTCGCATGTGAACTTGTTAGTGCGAGCAACGCAGGTTCGCGTTCAACCTGACCCATTTTGACACTCTACATCACAGTCAGCAGACACATGGCAGCCAACCAGGCTGCACTCCCTCCAGGCCCCCCCCCCCCCCCCCCCCTTATATAAGGCAGCAGCGACGGCCATGTTCTCACTCTGTGTGCTGCTGTATTAGTGAGAGAAGGGAGAGGTATTGGAGAAATAGGGAAAGCGATAGTTAGGAGGTCTGTTAGCTTGCTCCTTGCTGATATTTGTTGATGAAAAGCACCCCAAAACAGATCTTTGGAGAGCTTGTGTTCTTGTGATGTGTTTTCTTTTTGTGGGTGGCCCACTGACACTGCATATACAGCCCTGTCTGTCGCAGCTGGCCCTTGCTAATTGCTATACTGTGCCAGGCCCAGCACATTCAGGGCCTAGTGTGACTGCTGCACATTGTATTATAATACCAGTCACTGCACACCTTTCACTGCACCTGTGTGATCACATGCTGTTTTATATACCAGTCGCTGCATACCTTTCACTCCATCTGTGTGACCGCACTCTATTTTATATACCAGTCACTGCATACCTTTCACTGCATCTGTGTGACCACACGCTGCCTTATATACCAGTCACTGCATACCTTTCACTGCATCTGTGTGATCGCACGCTGTTATACCAGCAGTCACTGCAACCTTTTCATTGCACCTGTGTGACTGCACATTGTTATACCAGCAGTCACTGTATACCTTCCACTGCACCAGTGTGACTGTACATTGTTATACCAGCAGTCACTGCATACCTTTCACTGCACCTGTGTGGCTGCACATTGCTATACCAGCAGTCACTGCAACCTTTTCACTGCACCTGTGTGACCGCACATTGTTATACCAGCAGTCACTGCATACCTTTCACTGCAACTGTGTGACCGCACATTGTTATATCAGCAGTCACTGCATACCTTTCACTGCAACTATGTGACCGCACATTGTTATACCAGCAGTCACTGCAACCTTTTCACTGCACATGTGTGACTGCACATTGTTATACCAGCAGTCACTGCATACCTTTCACTGCAACTGTGTGACCGCACATTGTTATATCAGCAGTCACTGCATACCTTTCACTGCAACTATGTGACCGCACATTTACTGCACCTGTGTAACTGCTGCACATTGTATTATAATACCAGTCACTGCATACCTTTCACTGCATCTGTGTGACTGCACACTGTTTTATGTACCGGTCACTGCATACCTTTCACTGCATCTGTGTGCCTGCACGCTGTTTTATATACCAGCAGTCAGTGCATCCATTTTCACTGCACCTGTGTGACTGCACATTGTTATACCAGCAGTCACTGCAACCTTTTCACTGCGTCTGTGTGACTGCACATTGTTATACCAGCAGTCACTGCATACCTTTCACTGCACCTGTGTGACTGCAAACTGTTTTATATACAGTTGTGTTCAAAATTATTCAACCTTGCGTTGATCCATGGGCCCAAACAGTTCTAATTTTGTTTCATCAGTCCACAGAACACTACCACAAAAATTTTGGGATAGTGTTCTGTGGACTGATGAAACAAAATTTGAACTGTTTGGGCCCATGGATCAACGCTACGTTTGGAGGAGGAAGAACAAGGCCTATGAGGAAAAGAACACCTTGCCTACTGTGAAGCATGGTGGGGGGTCAATCATGCTTTGGGGCCGTTTTGCTTCTGCAGGTACAGGGACGCTTCAGCATGTGCAAGGTACCATGAATTCTCTTCAGTACCAGGAGATATTGGATGAAAATGTGATGCAGTCCATCACAAACCTGAGGCTTGGGAGACGTTGGACCTTTCAACCAGTGCTGGGCCGAAATTACGCATTAGCGTAATTACGCATCGTAATTCACTACAAATGCACCGTAAGCGTTACGTGTAAGGTTACGGTATTACGCGTAATTAATTACGCGTAGACCGTAGGTTACATTATTACGCGTAACAAATTACGCGTAAGACAGTAAACTCCCATTGAAATTACACAGTCTGCCGTAATCGCATAATATTACGCTCCCGTATAATATAAAAAAGCCGCCGATTTTAAGGGTTAATAGCAAAGCCCCGTTAAGTGCTTAGAGCCTCAAATTTGGAGAATATATTAAGGAGATCAGAAGGAATAAGAGGAAAATTTTTTTTTTCAAAAAGACCTTATAGTTTTTGAGAAAATCGATGTTAAAGTTTCAAAGGAAAAATATATACATTTAAAAACCCGCCGACTTTAACGGTTAATAGCAAAGCCTGCTTAAAATTTAGGAACACCAAATTCACAGGGTATATTAAGGGGATCAGTGGGAATAAGAGGAAATTTTTTTTTTCAAAAAGACGTTATAGTTTTTGAGAAAATCAATTTTTAAGTTTCAAGGGCAAAAATGTCTTTTAAATGCGGAAAATGTCAGGTTTTTTTGCACAGGTAACAATAGTGTTTTATTTTCATAGATTCCCCCAAGTGGGAAGAGTTTTACTTACTTCGTTCTGAGTGTGGGAAATATAAAAAAAAACGACGTGGGGTCTCCCCTCCCAGACCTCTTTAACCCCTTGTCCCCCATGCAGACTGGGATAGCCAGAATGCGGAGCACCGGCCGCGTGGGGCTCCGCACCCTGACTATACCAGCCCGCATGGTCCATGGATTGGGGGGTCTCGGAAGGGGAGGGGCAGCCAAGCTTTCCCCTCCCCCTCCGAGCCCTTGTCCAATCCAAGGACAAGGGGCTCTTCTTCACCTCCGATGGGCGGTGGAGGTGGAGGCCGCGATTTCCTGGGGGGGGGGTTCATGGTGGCATCTGGGAGTCCCCTTTAAAAAGGGGTCCCCCAGATGCCCACCCCCCCTCCCAGGAGAAATGAGTATAGAGGTACTTGTACCCCTTACCCATTTCCTTTAAGAGTTAAAAGTAAATAAACACACAAACACATAGAAAAAGTATTTTAATTGAACAAAAAACATAACCACGAAAAAAGTCCTTTAATATTCTTAATTAACCATTAATACTTACCTGTCCCTTTAAAAGCCAGTTCCCACGCAATATCCTCGGAAATATACTAATCAGTTACAATGTAACAAAGTTGTTACAATGTAACAACTTTGTTACTTTGTAACCCCACCGCACCCGACGTCACTCGCCGCTCACCCGCCGGCCGCCGCATACATAAGTCCCCGCCGGCTCCCGCCGTCCACTCCGCCCGCACCTGTCACCCATATACATGCTGGCACCCATGGGTGCCAGCATGTATATAGGTGACATGTGGGAGAGGCGGGGAGGGCAGCGAGAGCCGGCGGGAATTAGCGTCCTGCACCCGACAGAGCTCTGAGCTATATAGCTCAGAGCTCTCTAAAGCATCTTTGTATTTGGGCTCCAAGGAGCCCCATTGGTCCTTAGCAGACCAATGGGGTTCCTTCTGATTTGAAGGAACCCCATTGGTCTGCTAAGGACCAATGGGGCTCCTTGGAGCCCAAATACAAAGATGCTTTAGAGAGCTCTGAGCTATATAGCTCAGAGCTCTGTCGGGTGCAGGACGCTAAGTCCCGCCGGCTCTCGCTGCCCTCCCCGCCTCTCCCACATGTCACCTATATACATGCTGGCACCCATGGGTGCCAGCATGTATATGGGTGACAGGTGTGGGCGGAGTGGACGGCGGGAGCCGGCGGGGACTTATGTATGCGGCGGCCGGCAGGTGAGCGGCGAGTGACGTCGGGTGCGGTGGAGTTACAAAGTAACAAAGTTGTTACATTGTAACAACTTTGTTACATTGTAACTGATTAGTATAATTCCGAGGATATTGCGTGGGAACTGGCTTTTAAAGGGACAGGTAAGTATTAATGGTTAATTAAGAATATTAAAGGACTTTTTTCGTGGTTATGTTTTTTGTTCAATTAAAATACTTTTTCTATGTGTTTGTGTGTTTATTTACTTTTAACTCTTAAAGGAAATGGGTAAGGGGTACAAGTACCTCTATACTCATTTCTCCTGGGAGGGGGGGGTGGGCATCTGGGGGACCCCTTTTTAAAGGGGACTCCCAGATGCCACCATGAACCCCCCCCCCCCCAGGAAATCGCGGCCTCCACCTCCACTGCCCATCGGAAGTGGAGAAGAGCCCCTTGTCCTTGGATTGGACAAGGGCTCGGAGGGGGAGGGGAAAGCTTGGCTGCCCCTCCCCTTCCGAGACCCCCCAATCCATGGACCATGCGGGCTGGTATAGTCAGGGTGCGGAGCCCCACGCGGCCGGTGCTCCGCATTCTGGCTATCCCAGTCTGCATGGGGGACAAGGGGTTAAAGAGGTCTGGGAGGGGGGACCCCACGTCGTTTTTTTTTTTATATTTCCCACACTCAGAACGAAGTAAGTAAAACTCTTCCCACTTGGGGGAATCTATAACGTCTTTTTGAAAAAAAAAATTTCCTCTTATTCCCACTGATCCCCTTAATATACCCTGTGAATTTGGTGTTCCTAAATTTTAAGCAGGCTTTGCTATTAACCGTTAAATTTGGCGGGTTTTTAAATGTATATATTTTTCCTTTAAAACTTTAACATCGATTTTCTCAAAAACTATAAGGTCTTTTTGAAAAAAAAAATTTCCCTCTTATTCCTTCTGATCTCCTTAATATATTCTCCAAATTTGAGGCTCTAAGCACTTAAGGGGGCTTTGCTATTAACCCTTAAAGTCGGCGGCTACCTAACATTGATCCGTGCATCAACTTTTCCGCTTGGCAGCATGACCTTACGCATTAATTGCTAGTAGGAATTTACGCGTAAGCCAATAACGTAACAACCTAAATTACGGTATTCTTACGCGTAATTGCGTAAGGGCTATGCGTAATTACAGACATGTACCATAAATGAATGTCTACGCCGTAAGCGTAATTCCGTAATGCGTAATAGCGTAAAATTACGCGTAATGAACCGTAAGCGTAGTTTTTTCCATTACGCCCAGCACTGCTTTAAACAGGACAATGATCCCAAGCATACCTCCAAGTGCACTAGAGCATGGCTGCAGATTTAAGGCTGGAACATTTTGGAGTGGCCATCGCAGTCACCAGACTTAAATCCTATTAAGAACCTCTGGTAGAACTTAAAGAAAGCAGTTGCAGCGCACAAGCCTAAGAATGTGACTGAACTGGAGGCTTTTGCCGATGAAGAATGGGCTAAGATACCCGTAGATCGCTGCAAGAAACTTGTGTCAAGCTATGCTTCATGTTTAAAAGCTGTTATAACTGGAAAAGGATGTTGTACTTACTACTAAGAATGAATGTCACTTGGGGGTTAAATAAAACTGATAATGTGAGCACAGAAAAGACATTTGTGGTTATTTCATTATACATTTTGTGTTATATTTGTCTGACTTGTCTGACTTGCCTCTTTGATTTAATTGTAAACAAGATGACTGAAATGATCAACATCAATGTCTAACTGGCCAAAACACTCCATTTCAGTGGGGGTTAAATAATTTTGAACACAACTGTACCAGTCAGTGCATACATTTCACTGCATCTGTGACTGTACATTGTATTATACCAACAGTCAGTGCATACCTTTCACTGCACCTGTGTGACTTCACATTGTAATATACCAGCAGTCAGCCAAGCCGCAAATATTTTTCAAAAAAGGTGACACCCAAACTGTACCGTGATGATGAAAGGCTAGTGGTGTCATCTCTGGCACACAGCGCTGGGTCAATGGTCCATCTGACCACAGATGCCTGGTCTGCAAAGCACAGTCAGGACAGGTACATTAATTATACAGCACATTGGGTCCTTCCTTGGATGTGTGGTGGTAGCCGTTTCTTAGGCTCCCACTCCGGACCGGAATCGAGCCCTGATTCCCCGGCCGTTACCCGTGGTCCCCATGGTACTGAGTAAGTAATATAGTAAGTTTATCACACAGTTGAATGAATGGCAGACTTGCCCTCCATAACAGATTCTCGTTGAAGGAACTGAAAAGACAGCAGAGAAAGTAATTTAAAAAAATAGATGTAAGCAATGGTAGAGAAAGAACCATCGAAAGTTGATAAGACAGTCAGACATTACCTGACATCACTGAGGAAGAGCAATCTCGCCATCGTGCACACCAGTCCAGCATGGCCATCACTATACAAACAGCTGTTTGTGGTGCATTACACAGTGCATTTGGTCTGTCAGTGTGAAGCAGTACACTAATTACACTACCTGATTGATGTATACACACGCTGATGTTTTAAAGCACTTTATGCTTCCAATTTAGCAATGCAATGTGATTTCTACCCTTAAAACCCTGTTGTGCATCAAATCCGTAATTTTTGGATTTTTGGAGTGTATCTCACTCCGCCATGCCCCCCTCCAGGTGTTAGACCCCTTGAAACATTTTTTCCATCACTTTTATGGCCAGAATTAGTGTTTGTAGTTTTGAAAGTACACCTGCCCATTGAAGTCTATTGCGGTTCGCGAAGTTCGCCAATTCGTGAACTTTTGCAGAAGTTCGCATTCGAGGTTCGCGAACCTAAAATCATAGGTTCGAGCCATCTCTATTCCTGGGGATCCCGGTAGCCAATCAGTGGCGGTGTGGCAGTATGGGATACGCGAGCGACGTGACGTCATCGTTGGTGGTGTTAAAATTTAAAGTGGTGCCGCTGAACTCTTGCACGGGACTGGACCCCAATCTGGCACATGGGCTCTGGACCCCGATCTGGCACATGGAGAGAAGAAAAACAGAGAGGGAGCTGCATCCTACATGTAGTTAGAGAGTTTACCCTGCCTCTAATCTACCCTTTGGACCCCGATCTGACACATGGACGGAAGGTAAACATAACAGAAAAGCAGCCTACATTTATTTAGAGCGTTTAGCCTGTCTTATCTGCCCTCTGTAGCCCGATCTGGCACATGGACAGACAGTAAATAGAGATGGCTCGAACCTCCGATTTTAGGTTCGCGAAACTCGAACGCGAACTTCCGCAAAAGTTTGCGAACCTGCGAACTTTGCGAACCACAATAGACTTCAATGGGCAGGCGAACTTTCTAAACTACAAACACTAATTCTGGCCACAAAAGTGATGGAAAAGATGTTTCAAGGGGTCTAACACTAGAGATGGCTAAAACCTCCAATTTTAATTTCGCTAACCTCGAACGCGAACTTCGGGATCCGCAATAAACTTCAATGGGCAGGCGAACTTTCAGAAACTTCAAACATTAATTCTGGCCGGAAAAGTGATGGAAAAGATGTTTCAAGGGGTCTAACACCTGGAGGGGGGCATGGCGGAGTGGGATACACGACAAAAGTCCTGGGGAAAAATCAGGATTTGACGCACAGCAGCGTTTTAAGGGCAGAAATCACATTGCATGCTAAATTGGAGGCCTAAAGGGCTTTAAAACATCTTGCATGTGTATACATCAATCGGGTAGTGTAATCAGTGTACTGCTTCACACTGACAGACCAAACTCGTTATGTAACGCACTGCAAACAGCTGTTTGTGTAGTGACGGCCGTGCTGGACTGGTGTGCACCATAGCGAGAGTGCAGGTGATAGCGGTTTTCAAGCCCATATGGTTGCTTCATTGTGATACGCAAGTCCCTTTACCGAGGCAAGGTAACGATCACAAAACATGCCTTTTGTTTTGTTGTTCCAGCCACAGTGCAGCCAGAAAAATTAGGCAAGTATGAACACGCACCAGAAAAATTATTATAGAGGCCGCTGCTAGCTTAAATATTCAGGAATCCACCTGGAGTCCTGGACCCTGTTGGTGGTGGCGGAGAAGACAGTCAAGCGGCCTGCAGATGCTGTGTGGGGACTGGGGACTGACTTAGTCTTGGAGCAGACACTCACACGGCATGCAGGCAGAGATGCTGTGTGCAGGGACTGACTTAGTCTTCGGACAGGCAGTAGCCCTCCGGGATCCATGCCTCATTCATTTTAATAAAGGTGAGGTACTGACCACTTTTTTGTCCTAGGCGACTTCTCTTCTCACTGACAATGCCTCCATGTAATGATCCACTCAGCTGCCTGCGCAGGCAGGCAGCTTTTTGACCACTGTTCGGGTCTGCATTCTGCAGGTCTCTGGAACAGAGACCTTTTGTCAGTTTTGCAGCTTGCTGCTGCTGAGGAATTTGCATACGTTTGTCATGCAAATTGCCTAGCCACATCCTTTGTAGGCTTGCTCTATATATACCATGTGATTCCACAGTACGTCGCTGGTCATAAGGGTTTGCCCTGTGAAACACTCCTGGAGTGTCAGCCATGCTTATTGTTTGAAGATTAGCTTAGAGTAATTCCTGGGACTGCGCTAGGCATCCTTGCTAGAGCAGTCAGGAATGGATTGTATTATTTGTATTGCCTGTTCTGTCTCTCTTGATGTACTTGGATCGCACTTGCTCTGGCGGAAAGAGCAGTGGATTCAGCTCGCTCTGTTTCTATACTTGGATCACACTCGCTCTGGCGGAAAAAGCAGTGGATCCTGCTAAGCTATCTTGCTATGCTTGGATCGCACTTGCTCTGGCGGAAAGAGCAGGGGATCCTGCAAGCTCTGTTGCCTTACTTGGATCGCACTCGCTCTGGCGGAAAGAGCAGTGGATCGTATCTCGCACTTATCCCTGTTTTTGTGTACCTGTCTTGTCTGCTACGAACGCTTGCTGAAGACTCGGTGAGGTAACCGTTAAGCTAGCGCTCGCGTCCTCTGTTTCATGTTTGTCTGTTGGTGGTTAGTTAGGCGTGCTTGTCTTTGTTGTGCTTAACATGCGGAGACTGCGCAGAAAACGCGTTCGCTGTTGCGAATGAGTGCGGTGTTCACGTTTAGTTAGCGTTTATTATTTTCCTTATCTTCTCATTGTATGATTTGCTGTGCCTTTGCTACTCTCGTGCTCTGCCTTGCTGCAGCCTTGTGTCACCTCTGGCAATCGCCTCTCTCGCGATTGCGTTCATACTTCGTTTCAGCTGTTGTGTGTGCACCGTCACAGGTTGGCGACTAGATTGGTGCACATACATACATTCTGTCCCTATGCTCATTCTCTTTTGCAATCGCTTCTCTTGCGATTGCGTTCTCACTTGGTTTCCTCCGTTGTGTGTCCGCCGTCGCAGGTTGGCGGCTAGATTGGTGGACATACATACATTCCTCATCTGTGCTTATTCGGTCTTTTGTCGCTGTTAGCAATCGCCATCTCTGGTGATTGCCTTCTCACCTGATCTTCATGGTTGTGTGTTCATCGTCGCAGGGTGGCGACTAGATTGGTGGACACACATACCCTCTGTCGCTTTGATCTCTTTCTTTCAGGGCTATCTTGCTCTGCGTTTCTTCCCTTCGTACAATTCCTGTCTGGCATCTGTGGCAGGGCAGAGGAGTTGTTCCTCTGCACTCCACAACTCCACCTGCCGACAGGAATTTCCCTCTACAGGTGCGTTGCACCTTTTGCTGGGTTCCCTCAAATTATACGCTTGTGGAGGATTTCCGCCGTGTCAGCGCACGCCTTGTGCGCTGATCACGGAGAGAATTCCACAATCGTTACACTCCAGCTGCGCTGAAGGTCCTTTCTGACGCTTGAGGCAGGGCAAGACAGAAGTTGGATGGCAAATTGTGACAGCTCTGGCCACAGGTCAAGCCTGTCCACCCTGTAATCCAGGCGTTCATCGCTGCTCAGAGTGTCTACATCTGCAGTTAAGGCCAGGTAGTCGGCTACCTGCCGGTCGAGGCATTGGTGGAGGGTGGAACCGGAAGGGCTAAGGCGAAGTGTTGGACTAAAGATTGTCTGCATGTCTGACATCATCATGAGATCACTAGAGCGCCCTGTCTTTCCTGCGTGGACATGGGAGAAGAATTACTGGCAGTGGCACCTTTATTTGGTTGTGCTGTGACATCACCCTTAAACGCACTGTAAAGCATAGTTGCCAGCTTGTTGTGCAAGTGCTGCATCCTTTCTGCCTTCTGGTGAGTTGGTAACATCTCACCACTTTGTGCTTATACCGAGGGTCTAGTAGTTTTGCCACCCAGTACAGGTCATTCCCCTTGAGTTTTTTTATATGGGGATCCCTCAACAGGCTGGACAGCATGAAAGCAGCCATCTGCACAAATTTGGATGCAGACGTACTATCCATCTCCTCTTGCTCTTCCTCAGTGATGTCAGGTAAGTTCTCCTCATCCCCCCAGCTACGAACAATATCACGGGAAAGGTGAGCAGCACAAGCCCCCTGCGATGCCTGTTGTGGTTGTTCTTCTGCCTCCTCCTAAAAAAAAAACCAAAAAAAACACCTTCCTCATCTGACTCCTCTTCCTCCTCCTCATCCCCCCTCCTCTGTGCTGCCGCAGGTGTTGAGGAAAAATCTGGTTCTGCTGATAATTGATCCAACAACTCTTCCTCCTGTTCCTGTTCCTGTTCACGCTCCTCCACAGCTTGATCCACCACTCTACGCATGGCACGCTCCAGGAAGAAAGCATATGGTATCAGGTCGCTGATGGCGCCTTCACTGCGACTCACCATGTTTGCCACCTCCTCAAACAGCCGCATGAGCCTGCAGGCATTTTGCATGAGTGTCCAGTACTTCGGCCAGAACAGCCCCATCTCTCCAGAGCATGTCCTTTTACTGTAGTTGTACAGATACTGGTCGACGGCTCTCTCCTGTTGTAGCAGGCAGTTAAACATCAGGAGCGTTGAATTCCAGTGACTTGGGCTATCACAAATCAAGCGCCTCACCAGCAAGTTGTTTCTCCACTGAATATCGGCCAAGCGTGCCATGGCCGTGTAGGACCGCCTGAAATGCCCGCACACCTTCCTGGACTGCTCCAGGACATCCTTTAAGCCTGGGTACTAACACACACACATCTCTGAATTATTAGTGTAACAAACTTATCTGGTGTGGTCTCTGCAGGCTGCTCTGATAGTGTGGAGCAGCTGGAGGAAGCTTCCTCTTCCTCTTTGGTCAAACGCATCCCTGGCTCCCTTGAAGACGTGAATAAGCATGATGGCATTCCCAGCTCCCCTGTAGATGTGGGTCGGCGTATTGTTTCTGACAGGACGCGTGCAGCTCAGAGCTGCCTTTATAGGCTGAGGAGGCGTGTCTGATGGGGTGTCAGCTGTTTTTGCAGGACCTGCTGTAAATTCTGGGGGCTGGGCTTTTGCTCTGTCTCCTGTGTACTTAAGGCCAGAGGATTCACTTGCTCATTGGCCTTGATACTAATCAGTTCACTGGTTCTTGGCCCTAGCTAGTGAGAAATTGAGAGCTACATTTCATATATTGTGCATCAGCGCGATATATATGTACTCTAGTCAGCCATTCTTATTATTTTGTAGTATTATATATTTGTAATATTATCATATTGTAATATTGTATATTATCGGTGTACCGACCTTTTGCCTGCCTCTTGACCTCGCTCTTGCCAAGCCCTTCTGTACCACTGCTATCTGATATATGTGTATGACTCGGCCTGTCCCTGACTTTGCTACTGTTTAATTCTTCCAATATGACTGACATCTGACTTATGTGTATGATGATCCTGCCTGTTAACTGACTATGATTTTGCCTAACTCTATTGTACTTCACTCATCTGCTCTTGTGAACGACTTCGGCCTGACCCTGACTACGCCTTTCTCACTAGAACTGAGATTTACACTAGTTACGCTAGATCTCTTTACATATCCGTGTGATAATTAGAGCACATGTGCCATGCAGGGTACATTTGTCAACTTTCCCAAATTCAAAGCCAAAATGAGATGCCGTTGTCACACAGCACGTTGCCGATCTCCAGTTGGTGCTGGGTCAGCCACTGATCCACCTGTTTGTTCAGAGAAGCCAGGAGAGCAGCTCCAGTGTGACTCTTGGCTTCGAGGCAAGACATGTCTAAGATGGCATGACGCCATCGTACCTGGCATGCAGCATAGGCCCTGGGGAGCTGGGGCTGCGTAGCTGGAGAGGAGATCGCAGCACCAGTAGAGTAGCACTGCCACTCAGCCAAGGAGGAGGAGGAGGACGACAGCGAAGAGGATATAGCAGGAGGAGTAGGAGGAGAAGGAGAGGAGGTGGGATCAGGCCTGCCTGCAAGTGGTGGGGGTGTCACAACTAGGTCCACTGCACAGCCACGTACTCCCTGCTTGCCAGCGGTCACCAGGTTGACCCAATGGGCTGTGTAAGTAATGTACCTGCCCTGACCGTGCTTTGCAGACCAGGCATCCGTGGTCAGATGGACCCTTGACCCAATGCTGTGTGCCAGAGATGACACCACTTGCCTTTCAACTTCATGGTACAGTTTGGGTATCGCCTTTTTTGAGAAATAATTGTGGCCTGGCATCTTCCACTGCAGTGTCCCTATCGCCACAACTTTTCGGAAGGCCTCAGAGTCCACCAGCTGGTATTGTAAAAGCTGGCAAGCTAACAGTTCCACCAAGCCAGTTGTCAGACGCCGTGCAAGGGGGTGACTGGCAGACATTGTCTTATTCCACTCAAAGATTTCCTTAACGGACACCTGGCTGCTGCTGTGGGCAGAGGAGCAGGAACCGCTCAAGGTGAGAGGCGGAGTGGAGGGTGGCTGTGAAGGTGCAAGGGACAAAGTGGCTGAAGATAATGCACCTGAAAGAGGAGGAAGAGGAGAAGGGTGCTGCTTTTCCTCAGGTTTTCTTCCTATTGCAGTTTGTGCTTTTTCATAATGTGCCTTCGTAAGGCAGTTGTCCCTATGCGGGTCTTGGCCTTTCCATGGCTCAATTTTTGGTGGCAGAGGGTACAGATGGCATTGCTCTCATCTTAGGCAGACACACACAAAAATTTCCACACCGCCGAGCCCTGGGGTGATGGCACTATTGTGGCATCAGCAGCTGACGTTGAAGGGCATGTTGGCTGGCTGTCCATAGATTGTGATACATGCTGCCGGATACTGCCACAGGTACTGTAAACAGGTATGCAGTGACTGTATATAATATAACACTGTGTGCTGTCACGTAGGTGCACTGAACAGGTATGCAGTGACTGGTATCAATACAATGTGCAGCTATCGCACACACAGGTGCAATGAACAGGTATGCACGGACTGGAATTACAAATGTGCAGCTGTCACACACACAGGTACCGTGAACAGGTATGCAGTGACTGGTATATAACACTGCGTGCTGTCACGCAGGTCCAGTGAACATGAACAGGTATGCACGAATTGGTATTACAAATGTGCAGCTGTCACACACACAGGTGCAGTGAACAGATATGCAGTGACTGGTATATAACACTGCGTGCTTTCACGCAGGTGCAGTAAACATGAACAGGTATGCACGGTCGGACTGGTATCACAAATGTGCAGCTGTCACACACAGGTGCAGTGAAAAGGTAGGCACTGAATGTGCTGGGCCTGGCAGTGGCACAGTATAGGAATTAGCAAGGGCCATCTGCGACTGACAGTGCTGTATATGCAAGTGTCAGTTGGCCACACAAAAAACAGATCTTAAGAACAACATTAGCTCTCAAAAGAGCTGTTGTGGGGTGCTTTTTAGCAATAAGCATAAAATCAATCATCAGCAATATCAGCAAGGAGCAAGCTAACAAGCCTAACAACAGCCTAACTAAGCTTTCCTAATATCTGCAGCAACTCTCTCCCTTCTCTCACTAACTACCCAGCACACAGAGTGATATCATGGCCGACTTACCCTCCAGGAGGGAGTGTAGCCTGATTGGCTACCATATGTCTGCTGACTAGAGATGGCCTGAACGGTTTGTCGGTGAACAGTTCCCGGCGAACTCCCGTGGTTTGCGATCTCGGCGAACCGGGAACTTTTCTGGAAGTTCGGTTTGCCATCATAGTTCATCATGAGGGTCAACTTTGACCCTCTACATCACAGTCAGCAGGCATATTGTAGCCAATCAGGCTTCACTCTCTCCTGGAGCCCCACCCCCCCTTGTAAAAGACAGCGTCAGGCAGTGGACTCGTGTGCCTGCAGTAATTAGTGAAGGGATAGCTGCTGCAGACTCTCATAGGGAAAGCTAAGTTAGGCTCTTGTAGGCTTGTAAGCTTGCTCCTGGCTGATTGTTATTGCTAAAAAAAAGCACCCCTCAACAGCTCTTTTGAGAGATAATCTTGCGCTTGTGATCTATTTTTTTGTGTGTGGCCTACTTGCATTATATAGAGCCCTGTCAGTCAGTGTCACTGTGCCTGTCTGTGTGTGACAGATGCACATGTAATACCCATCCCTGAATATACCTACTACCTGTTGTTCCCTTCAGTGCACCCACCTACCTACGTGAGCGCACGCAGTATGATATACCACTCCGTGCATACCTGTTAACTGCACCTGTGTGACTGACTGCACATTGTATTAGTCAAGTCAGTGCATACCTTTCACTTCATCCCCCCAATATGGACAAAACAAAAGGCAGAGGCAGGCCACCTGTCAGGTCTGTTCGAGGTCGCGCTGTCGTGATTTCGTGCAGCCCGCGACCATACAGTGTTCAGAAGAAGGCACGTGCCATCAACCCCCAATATTGTCAGGACATAGTTGACTATTTAACACAGAACACCTCATCTTTCTCAGCTTCCGCACGGAAGCGTGACATATCTTCCTCCTCCTGCTCTAATTCTAGCACCCCACTTAACACTCAGTCGGCCGCCATCACCCCAGGGCTCAGCGGTGTGGAAATTTTTTGTGTGTCTGCCTCAGTTGAGAGCAATGCCATCTGTACTCTCTGCCACCGAAAATTGAGCCGTGGAAAGACCAAGACCCGCGTAGGGACAACTACCTTGAGAAGGCACATGATTACAAAGCACAAACTGAAATGGGATGACCACCTGAGGGAAAGCAGCACACAAAAGCAAATCCACACACAACAGTGGAAGATATGCAATTATTTCTCAAAAAAGGCAATACCCAAACTGTACCGTGATGTTGAAAGGCAAGTGGTATCATTTCTGGCACACAGCGTTGGGTCAAGGGACCATCTGACCACGTGGTCTGCAAAGCACGGTCAGGCCTGCCCGAAGACTAAGTCTGTCCCCACACACAGCATTTCTGCCTGCACGCCGTGTGACTGTCTGCCCCAAGACTAAGTCGCTCCCACACAACATCTCTGCCTGCAGGCCACTTGACTGCCTTCTCCGCCACCATCAACAGGATCCAGGACTCCAGGCGGATTCCTAAATTCTTGCAGCCGCTGCGAAGGTTCGGGCCATCTCTACTGCTGACTGTGATGTAAATTTTAGCCCAATGATGTAGTATAGAGGGTGGGTCAAACTCGCATAAAGTTCGCGATTCGACACGAACGCGAACTACTGATGTTCGCTCGAATCAGTTTGCATATGAACCGTTCGGGCCATCTCTATCTAACACCTGGAGGGGGCATGGCAGAGTGGGATACACAGCAAAAGTCCCGGGGAAAATTACAAATTTGACGCACAGCAGGGTTATAATTCCTAACGGGCAGAAATCACATTGCTTTCCTAAATTGGAGGCAAAAACATCTTGAAAACATCTTGCGTGTGTATACATGGATCAGGGACTGTAATTAGTGTACTGCTTCCACAGACCAAACTCACTGTGTAACGCACCGCAAACAGCTGTTTGTGTAGTGACGGCTGTGCTGGACTGGTGCAAGATGGCAATAGTGCAGGCGATGGTGATTTTTAAGCCCATATGGTCGGGCTGAGGTAGCTTAATGACAGAACAACATTGACTGAGTGTCCAGCTGATCGAATTTGATCTGTCCACAATGAAGCAGCGACCTTATTATCTTGGCTGTGCAAGGTAATGATCACGAAGGGGAATTGACACATGTACATGCCTTTTGTTTTGTTGTTGCAGCCAGAAAAATTAGGCAGGCATCACGCACCAGAAAAATTATTATAGCAAATATTCAGGACCAACATTGTGGATTCAGTTCCTACCAATAAGTCTGAAGATGACAAAACTTCTGTTCCAGGTAATACCTGGGCATGAATGGAAAAGAGCATTAGTGGATACCGGGACTGAAATAACGATATTGACGAGAAAAATATCTACATGGCACAATTCGGGACAATATATGTCAATTTTTTCTATTGAAGGAAAATCAAGATTATACCCTAAAGGACACATTCTAATACGTTTTCAAGGTATAAAACAGACATTTAACCCTCCTGGCGGTATAAAAAAATCCGCCAGGAGGGAGCGCAGCAGTTTTTAAAAAAAAAAAAATTTCTATATCATGTAGCGAGCCCAGGGCTCGCTACATGATAGCCGCTGCTCAGCGGCATCCCCCCGCCCTCTTTGATCGCTTTCGGCGATCTCCGATCAGGAAATCCCGTTCAAAGAACGGGATTTCCTGTAGGGCTTCCCCCGTCACCATGGCGACGGGCGGGATGACGTCACTGACGTCGGGACGTCATTGGGAGTCCCGGGCCACCCCTCGGCGCTGCCTGGCACTGATTGGCCAGGCAGCGCACGGGGTCTGGGGGGGCGCGCGCCGCACCGGATAGCGGCGATCGGGCTCACGGCGGCGGCGATCGGGGTGCTGACGCAGCTAGCAAAGTGCTAGCTGCGTCCAGCAAAAAAAAAATTAAACAAATCGGCCCAGCAGGGCCTGAGCGGCACCCTCCGGCGGCTTACCCCGAACTACGTTCGGGGTTACCGCCAAGGAGGTTAAAATAATTGCTGTATTGGTAGAGCAGCCAGAAGATAGGGAAGAATATGATTTGATACTGACACAGGAAGATAATCCTTTCAAGATTAAACTGGATTTTGCGGATGAATATTAAAATAGTTATGAAGAAAACTTTAAAGCAGCCAATATGGAAGAGCCTCAACGTATTTATTTAAATTTATACAAACATGATGCACTGCAACTTTACCCTGAGCATTGTGGATATGATAGTGACTGAATAGTGACACCACAACAAATCAGAATTGAACCGCTACCGCAAAAACAATATCCTATCAAGAAATTCATCTATCCAGAAGTGAGTAAAACAATAGCCTTACAGGTACAACAAGGTGTTTTACAAGGAGGTACTAGTCCGCACAATTCTCCTCTCAATCCAGTCGTCAAACGTAATGGGAAGATTAGATTAGTGATAGATTATTATTATTATTATTATTTATTGTATTTATAAAGCGCCAACATATTACGCAGCGCTTAGATTACAGGCATTTAAACAAATGTACCATTGGGATAAGCACACAAAATCTTCATGCAACAGAAACTATAGATACTATTCCAAAGAAGAGATACAAGGCAACGGATGGATGGATATTGGTCAATCCCCCTTGATGAAAGTATATTTACACAACCGTGGATACATCAAAATAATGAATACATCCACTAGAAGAGATTTTGAAAAGACTGGCCTTAGCAGGATACGTGATAGGCAGCGGCGGCGCCACGCTGGGGCTTACCCAGGCTTCAGCCCCAGCTGGCAACTCATTAGCCCCCCTCAAAGCCCCCCCGGGCTGGCTGCCGCAAGTGTCCGACCCGACCTCGGCTCGTCATCTGTCTCTGCAATCTGCACTGCAGTGGAGCCGAACCTGGCTGCCTGGGAGAAGGAGGGCGAGGGCTTGGGCTGGCACCCACCCACCCCAGCGATCAGTGAGTCCCACGGACTCCCCACCCACCCTGGCGACATGTCCACTTCCACCCTGGGCCGGGCACAGGCTCAGCTCAGCCTCAGTCACGCAGAGCGGCCCGCCCCAGGGGGAGGTACGTGGTGGTGGCGTCTCGCCTCGTCTAGCGGCGTTATAAAAGTGTGTCACGTGGCAACGTCCGGCGTCACGTGACACTTGCCCGCCGCGCAGCCAGCTAGTTGCCACCGACATGAGAGTGTCTGCGTCACTCTCACTCTCCACTCTGCAGCACGCCAGTCACGCGGTGTGAGTGACACACACCCAGGCCAGGCACCGACCCATGGACAGCGCACGGGACTGGAGGCTGGACTCTGGAGCTGACAGCCAGGACTTGGAAGTCGGAACTCCGACAAGGTGGGTGCGGTCACTGCGGTGGCTGTCCTCTCCAGCCAGCCAGACCAGTCAACTACCAAATTGTTTTTCTGCCCCAGGCCTCCTGAGCCTAGCACCAGGCAGCAGGCACACCACCAGTCCACCACTATCCCCAGCCACCCAGGCCTGAGCTGCCCCCCTGACTGAGCTGAACACCACCAACAACCCCCAGGCCTGACTCTGGGGCCCCAGCCCACCTACCAGTCCACCAGCCAGGCCTGAGCTGCCCTGGGGCCCACCATCACCAGCCAGGCCTGAGCTGCCCTGGGGCCCCCCATCCCATCACCACAAGCTAGGCCTGAGCTGCCCTGGAGCCCCACATCCCACCACCACCAGCCAGGCCTGAGGTCTTCCCACCAGGCCTGAGCTGCCCTGGGGCCCCCCATCCCACCACCACCAGCCAGGCCTGAGCTGCCCTGGGGCCCACCACCACCAGCCAGGCCTGAGGCCTTCCCACCAGGCCTGAGCTGCCCTGGGACCCCAATCCCACCACCACCAGCCGGGCCTGAGGTGCCCTGGGCCCCCCATCCCACCACCACCAGCCAGGCCTTAGCTGCCCTGGGGCCCCCAGACTCCCACCACCAGGCCTGATCTGCCCTGGGGCCCCCAGCCTACCTACCACCACCAGCCAGGCCTTAGCTGCCCTGGGGCCCCCAGCTTCCCACCGCACCAGCCAGGCCTTAGCTGCCCTGGGGCCCCCAGCCTACCTACCACCACCAGCCAGGCCTGAGCTGCCCTGGGACCTCCAGCCTACCACCGCACCAGCCAGGCCTGAGCTGCCCTGGGGCCCCCAGCCCACCACCACTAGCCAGGTGTGAACTGCCCTAGGGCCCCCAGCCCACCACCACCAGCCAGGTCTGAGCTGCCCTGGGGCCCCCAGCCCACCACCACCAGCCAGGCCTGAGCTGCCCTGGGGGCCCCAGCCCACCACCACCAGCCAGGCCTGAGCTGCCCTGGGGGCCCCAGCCCACCACCACCAGCCAGGCCTGAGCTGCCCTGGGGCCCCCAGCCCACCTCCACCAGCCAGGCCTAAGCTGCTCTGGGGCCCCTAGACCACCACCACCAGCCACGCAGGCCTGAGGCCTCCAGCCCACCACCAGTCAGGATTGAGGTGCCCTGGGGCCCCCAGCCCACCACCACCAGCCTGACTACATGTACTGGGGAGAGCTATACGCCTGGCTACATATACTGAGGACAGCTATACACCTGGCTACCTATGCTGGGGACACTGGCTGTCTGTCATTATGTGCATTTACTGGTGAAAAGTTGTCTCTTATGTGCATTTACTGGGGAAATGCTGTCTGTCATTACATGCATTAACTGGTAAAAAGTTGTCTCTTATGTGCATTTACTGGGGAAACGCTGTCTGTCATTATGTGCATTTACTGGTGAAAAGTTGTCTCTTATGTGCATTTACTGGGGAAATGCTGTCTGTCTCTTATGTGCATTTACTGGGGAAATGCTGTCTGTCATTATGTGCATTTACTGGTGAAAAGTTGTCTCTTATGTGCATTTACTGCGGAAATGCAGTCTGTCATTACGTGCATTAAATGGTGAAAAGTTGTCTCTTATGTGCATTTACTGGGGAAACGCTGTCTGTCATTATGTGCATTTACTGGTGAAAAGCTGACTCTTATGTGCATTTACTGGTGAAAGGCTATCTGTCATTATGTGCGTTTACTTCCTTTTTTTAATGTAACTACGTTAGCTGGTACAACTACATTACAGTTAGCCCCGCCCACACAATGTCATGACCACGCCCAATTTTTCGCCATGCTACGCGCAGCACAAATTAACACCCCCCCCCCCCGCGCCAAGCCCGGCCTGCCAGCCCTTGTGCCCCCTTTGAGCCCCCCCAAAAATCTGAAGCTGGAGCTGCCACTGGTGATAGGTATGTCTAAATCCAAAATAGGGCTTGAAAGAGTCTCCTTCTTGGGTTTTGAAATAACATGGAAAGAAGCCAACAGAAAGATTCATCGAGAAACTGATGGAGATACAACCACTCAGCAATGAAAAAGAACTACAGTCAATCTTGGGACTATGCAATTTTGTGAGAAAAACAACACCACTGTATGCAGAGATAGCCCATTGTATACCTTACTCAAGGGAGGATATCATGCTTCTAAATGGCAAACAGAACATAATGACATTTTGGAGAAACTGAAAAACACACTGAATGATTCAAGTTCATTGTCTTCAAGAAATGGAGAAACACCATTAGACATACATATAACACCATCTCAAGATTTTTTTGTAGGAAGATTGTCAAATCATGAAGAGAAACAGCCAATCTTATGGTTTTCTAAAGAAATGACTACTGCTGAGAAAAAGTTTACCAAGACTGAGCAAGTTTTAGCATGTATCCAATATGCTTTATCCAAATATATGGACTTAGCACAAGGTCAAGAGATATTCATACATACTGCTATCCCTGAACTTCAAGCAGCCACAAAAGCATCGATCCCAGGGGCTAAAGCACTACATGTTAGATGGGTCTAATGGGCAGCAACACTGAACAATGAGAAAATAAAGTTTATATATGTACCTAATCCCATAAATGAATTGCCTACATATTCAAATGACTTGGAAGATATGGATCTGTGTGATTATGAAGCAGTCTACTACACTGATGGTTCTGCAAGGCATGCTCTAGGAACTACTTCTGCTTACAGATCTGCTGGAGGATACATTAAAGGAAGATTTGCCAAAGACAGGATCTTCATAGAAAGTAAAAGAGAAGTAAAGAAATTGGGAGACAATTCTGCTCAAAATGCTAAATTACTAGCGATAAGGATGGCTCTTCAGGATGCTGCAAAAAGTAAAGTAGGCAAGACATTAATCTGTACAAACGCTAAGTACATCGCAGATGCTGTGAAAAACAAGAAGACATGGATCAGTAATGGATTCCAGACATGCCAAGGAGAAAGGATAAAAAATAAAAAAAATATGGCAAGAGATAATGAAGCTACACACACCTGACATACATGTTATATATGTACCAGGACATATGAAGGAAGGAATTCATGCTTTAAGTAACAACTAAATCGATGAAGCAGTCCAAGCTATGACGAGACGTATAATGACAAGATCACAAGATGATACATTCAAGCTCATCATGCAAGGTATATTGCCAAAGGAGTATCCCAAGAAATATGACTACAAAATGAATACTGAAGACAACCCTGTATTAGTGATGACTGAAAATGGAGTGAAAACATGTCTTCATGAGATAGATAGGCCTCATTTACTGGCTCACATACATCAATCTACTACACCTCACAAAAATAAAGAAACAATGAAGAAAGATATGATTCAGTATTGGTGGGCTGGGATAAAAAAGACATTGATTCCACTATAAGTTCTTGTTTGACATGTCAAAAAATAAATACACAGACCAAACCGATGGGATACCTGGAAAAATTGGAAATTGGTAGCAAACCACTTGAACTCTGCTATGCCGATCATATAGGCCCTTTACCGAGTTCAGCATCATATTCATACATACTTACATTGATTGATTCACATTCAAGATACCTGATTGCTTTACCTCAGAAGAGACTGACGGGAGAAGCAACATCACAGCTCTTACATCAAATCTGGACAATATTACCTTTCAAGAGGTTAATAACTGACAATGGACCAGCGTTTAGAAATAAGACTGTACAATCAGCAATGATGACTTTAAAAGTTGAACTATCATTCTCAATTCCCAATGCACCTCAAACGAACGGGATTATTGAAAGACATAATGGAGAACTCAAGAAGATATTACAAGCATTAGAAGGAGAAGGTCAAACATGGCTACAACACCTTCCTTTAGCAGTGCAGGCACATAATACTAGGTTAACTAGTAAAATGCATCAAGCACCATATGATATACTATTTAAAGAACCATATGTAGATGGTCATGTTAAGAATCACCAGAATAGGCATAACCCCTTCTCTCTCCAAACAGGTGCAGAAAGCTACATCCTACCACCTGTGGGTTCTTTGGTGCTGATAAAAAAGTTGACAAAATCAGCATTGGAGACAACCTGGTAAGAACCATACACTGTATTGAAGCACATCGGTACTTTACAAGTTGGCAACGAGAAAATTCCAACAAGAACAGTATTCTTTGAACACATTAAAAGATATAAAGCTTAAAAAACATTTTTAAAAGACTGCAATTCTTACTACTGATTGATCTAAGAGAAGAGAGTTGAAGAGATAAATATGGAAGACTTGAGAAAGCCTGCTTATCCATTTCAATGCGTTGATGCTAACACATGCAATTCGTGGGAAGTGTTTATAAAGACAGCCTACTGCAACTGGTTCTCCTGCAATATGAACTGCCAAGAATTATTGAATACCCCAACTTTCAACGTGGTATCTTCAGTCGAATGGAAAGATGACATCGCTACATGGGAACCGGCAAGTATGAAAGACATACGTTTTTGACTATTACATACTACTTGTGGAGAAATAGCATGGGGTCAACAAGGCTATCAATACATATTATATTGAAGACTGTGCGTTAACATTCTGGGAGTTCGTTATGAGACACTGGATGTTTTGCGCTCCACATGAACTGGTGGGCCCCATAAGCAGTACGATTCCTGTCTACACCTATCGAATTATGGGCCCAACACCCTCGTTTGAAATGGGAAACACATATTACATAGAACATTCCTCCAATTATACTCGAGCTACTGCCGATTCTTCAGACCCAAGAATTAATCCAAACTTAAGTTATGTTGGCACAGAAATAGTTTTACCCCCCAACTACAACTCAATCTGGACCGGCAGAACTGTCTACTGAAGAAAGTATTGCCGATGATACCGATTCCATTATTCAACTTAATGAACAAGAGTTACCAGAACTTGAAGACTTGATAGACTTTATTCTGAGACAACCAAAGAGAGAAGAATAAGAACAGATGAAGATGAAATTGTGGAGCTGGAGACAAGGTTTCACTGTGTAGCGGGGCTGTCAGATTTCTGTTATAACCACACTGAAACCCTGTCTTCTATATTATTTTTTAGTTAACTATGATGATTCAAATAAGCCTGATATGTATGCATTTCAAGAATTATTGTCAGTCATATGCTAGATAGAGTTAATCCTTAAACAAGTGCAAATAGTAGAAATTTCAGAATATATTTGAAACCAGACTAAAGCTCAACACACACCATACAATCTTGGTTGTTCAATCTTACCACTTTCATGTAGTATATGAGCTTATCCAATCAATCATTCAAGGTATGTTCAATCTGTTGGCCCTTATACTACATAGATTTGGTAAATCTGTACAACCAAGATTGTATGGTGTGTGTTGAGCTTAAGGGAAATTGTTTTTACTTTTATGGAGACTTAGCAGTTCCAGACAGACCAAGGTTGCCATGTTTTTCTTTGTTTTGGGAACAATATCTTATGTTGAAATTAGTGACGACAGCAGACATGTTATGGTTATGGTAGTTCATTGTGACTTTTATAAAATGTCAGATAGATAAAGCCTTTTTTAATTATAAGTTTAATACATAATAGTACACTGCCATCTGGTGTTTTTTTGTAATCTTTTATAAGTTTATAAAATGAATGATGTCTTCATAAAAAATATAGAATGAAATTATTTAGATAGCTGATCAGTATATACAATATTTGATTACTCTTTAAGGATAGTATAGTGTTTAAATAAGTATTAATGTACTGTAAGTCTGAATACTGTTGGTTACAGGCCTATGTATTTGTGTGGGCCAAGATGGCCAACAGCATTACAGAAAGAAATGGGCATACCTCAGGCCAATTAAGACACAGATGTAATAATAAGCAAATACAGCATGGAACATAGATATGGGGGATGTTTTTAATTCTGGAGACCCAGTGTCTCATGACATTTCTCTTATCGGGAGGTCATAACGCAGTCAAGATATCTACCTGCATGTGTACTCAATTAATTACGATATCACTCTCATTAGTTAAATGTCAGACTTTGTAAATAAGATATGTTGAATGACGCACAAAACATTCCAAGATATGGAAAATACGTCAGAAATTCAAATTTTTCTGCCATTTTTGAAAATTGGGTATAAAAAGGGAGGTAGAATGGGCAGGGTTTACACAGCTCGACAACAGCTACCTTGGGGTCAGACCTTCTACATAATCGAGGAGAGGTATACCTTATTGATATTATATTCTGGTGATTCTTAGCGTTCTTAGCATTGAATATTTAGCTAAGCCTATTAAGCATTGAAAGTTAGCATTTTTTATTAGCATTGTTTTTGAATATTTTTTCTCTCAGCAACTACTAGAGATACTCAGAAATAGGCAACATTAACCAACCTTAGATCTACAATTCAATATCTGGAAGATAAAGTTTATTTCATGGAACTGTGAACTTTGAACATCTTGAAGATTCATATTTTTCTGCTCTAAATATATTGCTTTTTGAAAAATACAAATGTATATAAAAATCCAAACTGAGTGCTTTGAGATTATTCCAAAAGAAACCATCATCTATAACTTTTACTGTTGTAGAGGGAAGGAACTCCACTATACCCAATTATTTTTGATTACAATGCTGTAAAAGTTATACCTTTTACTGAGTTAATGATCTTACAGAGGTAGATACCGTAAGGTTTTCTAACAGAGCAGTCACACAGGTGCAGTGAAATGTATGCAGAGATTGCTATATAAAACAGCAGGTGCAGTGAAAATGGATGCACTGAATGAGCTGGGTCTTGCACAGTATAGCAATTAGCAAGAACCAGCTGCGACAGACAGGGCTGTATATGCAGTGTCAGTGGGCCACACAAAAAAAAAACACATCACAAGAACCTTAGCTCTCAAAAGTAGTGTTGCTCAAATACCCCTTTTTAAAATTCGAGTTTGGTCGAATTCGAATAGTAAATTATTCGAGGTCAGTCGAATATTCGAGTCGAATAATTTTTACTATTCGATTCGACCTCGGACTTCGAGCTCACTATTCGAGTCGGTATTCGAGCTAACTATTCGAGCTGACTATTCGAATTGGCCTTAAATAGCTTCCAACACTTGTTTTGAGGGTGAATGATGCAAGAAACCTCTTTTTTTCCAAGTAACAACAGCAAGTGATTATGTGGGGATGTTCCTTTAAAAAAAAAATGTGGAAAGAGAAGTTGTGTCCTTAATTTTGTTCAGTAGTGTTACTGTATATTCTTCTTCTTCTTCTTCTTCTTCTTCTTCTTCTTCTTCTTCTTCTTCTTCTTCTTCTTCTTCTTCTTCTTCTTCTTCTTCTTCTTCTTCTTCTTCATCTTCATCTTCATCTTCATCTTCATCTTCATCTTCATCTTCATCTTCATCTTCATCTTCATCTTCATCTTCATCTTCATCTTCATCTTCATCTTCTTCTTCATCTTCATCTTCATCTTCATCTTCATCTTCATCTTCTTCTTCATCTTCATCTTCATCTTCATCTTCATCTTCATCTTCATCTTCTTCTTCATCTTCTTCTTCATCATCTTCTTCTTCATCATCTTCTTCTTCATCATCTTCTTCTTCTTCTTCTTCTTCATCTTCTTCTTCTTCTTCATCTTCATCTTCTCCTTCCTTTTCAATATCGTCTTCTTCTTCTTCACGTATTTCTCTTTTCAATTTTTTTTTTAAAGAAATGCAGCTATTTTTGAGCGTAACAAATAGCTGGTGGGCGCACGCATGTTGGAAGCGCCATTGTATGTGCTCCCTGGCAGTGGAAACACAAAGACAGCAGGAGGTAAATTCAGCAGCAGGAGGAGGAGGATGAGTGTGTGGCAGCAGGCAGTCAATGAGGCAGGCAGCTCGCCGTGACATAATAGCCCTGGTACCTAGCGGTGATACCAGGGCTGTAAATAAACACAACAGGAGGTCCCAGACAGCGGTCGTGCAGCCCACATTGTGTCCAATACACAACTGGGACAACACAGTTTTCAACCCGGGCACCTCAGAAAAATTAAACCTTTTTTTTTTTTTAATGGTTTGTTTGGTTTTTGGTTTTGCAACCAATATAGCTATTGTTTGACGTAATAGCTGGTGGCAGAGTGGCAGCAGAAGGTAAATCATCTGTGTACCCTGGCAGTGGGAAACACAGACAGACAGCAGCAGCAGCAGCAGCAGGAGGAGGTATGGAGGAGCAGTGTGAGTGTGGCAGCAGGTAGGCAGCGTGACATAATAGCCCTGGTACCTAGCGGTGATACCAGGGCTGTAAATAAACACAACAGGAGGTCCCAGACAGCGGTCGTGCAGCCCACATTGTGTCCAATACACAACTGGGACAACACAGTTTTCAACCCGGGCACCTCAGAAAAATTAAACCTTTTTTTTTTTTTTAATGGTTTGTTTGGTTTTTGGTTTTGCAACCAATATAGCTATTGTTTGCCGTAATAGCTGGTGGCAGAGTGGCAGCAGAAGGTAAATCATCTGTGTACCCTGGCAGTGGGAAACACAGACAGACAGCAGCAGCAGCAGCAGCGGGAGGAGGTATGGAGGAGCAGTGTGAGTGTGGCAGCAGGTAGGCAGCGTGACATAATAGCCCTGGTACCTAGCGGTGATACCAGGGCTGTAAATAAACACAACAGGAGGTCCCAGACAGCGGTCGTGCAGCCCACATTGTGTCCAATACACAACTGGGACAACACAGTTTTCAACCCGGGCACCTCAGAAAAATTAAACCTTTTTTTTTTTTTTAATGGTTTGTTTGGTTTTTGGTTTTGCAACCAATATAGCTATTGTTTGACGTAATAGCTGGTGGCAGAGTGGCAGCAGAAGGTAAATCATCTGTGTACCCTGGCAGTGGGAAACACAGACAGACAGCAGCAGCAGCAGCAGCAGGAGGAGGTATGGAGGAGCAGTGTGAGTGTGGCAGCAGGTAGGCAGCGTGACATAATAGCCCTGGTACCTAGCGGTGATACCAGGGCTGTAAATAAACACAACAGGAGGTCCCAGACAGCGGTCGTGCAGCCCACATTGTGTCCAATACACAACTGGGACAACACAGTTTTCAACCCGGGCACCTCAGAAAAATTAAACCTTTTTTTTTTTTTTAATGGTTTGTTTGGTTTTTGGTTTTGCAACCAATATAGCTATTGTTTGACGTAATAGCTGGTGGCAGAGTGGCAGCAGAAGGTGAATCATCTGTGTACCCTGGCAGTGGGAAACACAGACAGACAGCAGAAGGGCAGTACACAGCAGCCCACTGTAGGTGTAAAATGTGTGGCTGCAGGCGACGTAATAGTCAAAGTGAACCAGGCTGGCTTAGCGAGCAGGAGCCAGGAGGTGGTAAAGGGTGGTAAGGCACATTAACGATGGTTCCGGCAGCCAGTTCATGTCCCCCTCTCGCCGACAACAGGGGCCAGGAACTCGCCTTCCACCCACGCCTGGTTCATCTTGAGAAACGTCAGTCTGTCCACAGACTTGTGAGACAGACGTGAGCGTTTCTCGGTGACCACGCCACCAGCTGCACTGAAGCAGCGCTCGGACAGCACGCTGGAAGGGGGGCAGGACAGCACTTCCAGGGCGTACTGCGCCAGCTCGCTCCAGATCTCCATGCGCTTGACCCAATACTCCATGGGATCAACAGGGGCATCGCTGTCAAGCCCGCTGTACGACCCCATGTAGTCAGCCACCATGCTGGTCAGGCGTTGGCTGTGACCGGAGGAGGATGCTGCTGCATGCATCTCCTCTCTAGTCACTGCTGCCGGAGCCTCTACAGTCCTGTAGAGCTCGTGGCTGAGAGACAGCAGGTCTGTGGGGCGCTTGCTGCTGCTGGATGCAGGCACCTGCTGCTGCCTCTGTGCTGGCTGCTGGACAGTGGGGGTGGAAGGCTGGGGGAAGGCTTCCTCCAAGCGCTCAACAAGGGCCTGCTGCAAGCTCCTTATTTGTTGCGCTGGGTCTCCTCCTGCAGGCGGCAGGAACTGGCTCAACTTCCCCTTGAGGCGTGGGTCCAACATCATGCTGATCCAGATGTCCTCCCTCTGCTTCATCTGGATCACCCTGGGATCCCTGCGCAGGCACGTCAGCATGTGCGCTGCCATTGGGAAGAGGCGGGCCACGTCTGCTGGCACATCGACGTCAGTGCTGTCCTCATCCTCCTCCTCTGCCGCCTCATCCTCTCTCCACCCCCGCACCAACTCAGCTGCGCTGTGCTGATCCCCCTCATCAGCAGCCAGGTCAGGGACCTCCACCAAGTCCTCCTCCTCCTCCCCCTCAGAGGTGGACTGCGCAGCTGGTTGCCGCTCCTGCTGGTCCAAGGCTGCCGCTCCCTGTTCCAGCAAAGCATCGAGGGCCCTGTTCAGCAGAGAAACCAGGGGCACCCACTCGCAGACCATAGCATGGTCCCTGCTCACCATGTTTGTGGCCTGCAGGAAGGGAGCCAGCACTAAGCACACCTGCTGCATGTGCCTCCAGTCATCATCGGGGACGATGGACGGTAAGTTGCTGGTCTTGTCCCTTCTCAGAGCTGCGGAAATAGTGGCCAGGGCAAGGTACTCTTTGACAGCGCGCCTCTGTTCAACCAGACGCTCCAACATCGCCAGGGTGGAGTTCCAGCGAGTCGGAACGTCAAGGATCAGCCGATGGCGTGGCAGATCCAGCTCCTTTTGCACGTCTTCCAGGCTCGCACAGGCTGCAGCCGAGCGCCGGAAGTGACGCACAACATTCCTTGCCGTTTCCAGCAGTTCGCCCATCCCCTGGTAGGTGCGCAGGAACTTCTGCACCACCAGGTTCAGCACGTGGGCAAGACAGGGGATGTGGGTCAGGTTTCCCCTGTCTATTGCGGCAACCAGATTGGCCCCATTGTCGGCCACCACCTCTCCGACTCTGAGGCCTCTGGGGGTCAGCCAAATCCTCTCCTGCTCCTGGAGTTTGGCCAACACATGGGTTGCCGTCAGCTTGGTCTTCCCAAGGCTGACCAAGTGCAGCAGCGCTTGGCAGTGGCGGGCCTTCACGCTGCTGCTGAGGCGGGGGGTTTGGCCAGGTGTGCCGGAGGATGGCAGAGGATCGGAGGAACCTGCTGCAGTTCCCCTGAGCCTGCGGGGTGGCACCACCCACTGTGTTGCTGCTGCTGCTGTGCCCGCTGCTGCTCTCCCATCCTCACCCCCTTCCACCAAGCTGACCCAGTGGACAGTGAAGGACAGGTAGCGGCCTGTCCCGAAGCGGCTGCTCCAGGAGTCCATGGTGACGTGGACCCTTTCACCAACCGCGTGCTCCAGCCCTCGCTCCACATTGGCCATCACAAAGCGGTGCAGTGCAGGAATGGCCTTGCGGGAGAAAAAGTGTCTGCTGGGGAGCTGCCAGTCTGGGGCTGCGCAAGCAAGCAGCGCACGAATGTCGCTCCCCTCCTGCACGAGCGTGTACGGCAGGAGTTGGGAGCACATGGCCCGTGCCAGCAAGCCGTTCAGCTGCCGCACGCGACGGCTGCTGGGAGGCAGAGCCCTAACCACCCCCTGGAAGGACTCGCTCAAAAGGCTCTGGCGTGGCCTTTTGCTGACACGGGAATCAGCAGACACAGCAGAGGAGGCCACTGAGGACTGGCTGCCAGAACAGGCCTCAGTGTCGGCGGCAGGAGTTGCAGAGGGGGGAGGAGCAGTGCGTTTCCGCACTCCTGCTGGTGCTGCTGGAGGAGCAGGAGGGCGGGTGGCTGCTGTTGCTGCTGCTGCTGCTGAAGGCTGTGCAGTGATGGGTGTGGTGCCACTGCCAGCACCAGATGCCTTCAGCCTCTGGAACTCCTCATGCTGGTGGAAATGTTTAGCCGCAAGGTGGTTGATGAGCGAGCTGGTGCAGAACTTTAAGGGGTCTGCACCTCTGCTCAACTTCCGCTGACAGTGGTTGCAAGTGGCGTACTTGCTGTACACAGTGGGCATGGTGAAATATCGCCAGATTGGTGACTTAAACATCCCCCTACGGCATGGAAGCGCTGCTGCCTGTCTCCCTGTGGTGGTTGGGGGGGGGGCTTGGGGGGCTTGGGTGCGGCTGGTGGTGGTACTGGCTGATGCTGCTGCTGCTGCTGCTGAGCCTGAGACACCAGCAGGGTGTGGGACGCTGCCAATGCTTGCAATGATGCGCCTCCTTGCAAGGCCCACAAGCGCATCCTCCTCCTCCTCCTCAGAGCTGCTGAGGACGACATCCCCTGGAGGTGGTGGCACCCAGTCTCTGTCTGTCACCGGGTCATCATCATCCTCCCCCTCCTGAAACATGTCCTGCTGGGATGAGGACCCCCCAAACTCCTCTCCTGATGCATGGATGGGCTGCTTGACTGTCGCCACAGTCTTGCTGTCCAATCCCTCATCCCCCAAAGTGCCCATCAGCATCTCCTCCTCAAGATCGCCAACAACAGCAGACAATTTACTCATGATGCCTGGGGTCAAAAGACTGCTGAATGACAGGTCGGCGAGTGACGGTGAACTGGCCTCCTCCCCAGACCCTGCTGGGCGGCTGCTGCGAACAGGGGTGGTGGTGGTGGTGGTGGTGGTGGTGAGGGTGGAGGCCTCGGATGCAGAGCTGATGGCGGGCTGCTCATCCTCCGTCATGAGTTGCACCACAGTGTCTGCATCCTTTTCCTCAATGGGACGTTTCCGACCCGGCTGGAGGAAAATGGGAGCAGGTGCTACACGCTGCTGCTGCGTCTCTGCAGCGTGAGTTGCAGATGCTCCTGCTGGGCGGCGCCCAAGGCGTCCACGGCCAGTGGCTATGGGAGGAATGTTAGCCACTGACGCTGCTGCTGCGGAACTGTGCATGGTGGCGCGCCCGCGGCCGCGGCCGCGGCTTGCCACAATGCTGCTCCCTCTCCTCCTGATTCCCTTGCTGCCCTTCCCCTTGCCCAAACCGCGCTGGCTGCCACTTCCAGACATCTTCAATGTTTTGGGCGTATAGACAAAAGTTTTTTAAAAGGGCGGGTGAAAAGTGGGGTACTTTAATGGAGTGGGTTGGTTGGTGAGGTGACTGAGTGAGTGTCCCCTAGTACAGTAAGTAAGTAGTAACAGTCAGGAAGTACAACTAGCAGTTACAATAATCAGTAGTAATCACAAGTAAATTTAGTGTGTGTACACTCAGACAGTGAGTGCACGCACGCAGGAGCTAGTAGCCTATGAACACAGTGACTGAGTGTCCTAGACTCCTAGTACAGTAAGAGTAAGTAGTAACAGTAAGTAGAACTAACTAATTACAATAATCAATCAGCGATCAGAAGGAAATAGAGTGTGGGTGGTGTGTGTACACTCAGACAGTGAGTGACCGCACGCAGGAGCTAGTAGCCTATGGACAGTGACTGAGTGTCCTAGACTCCTAGTACAGTAAGAGTAAGTAGTAACAGTAAGTAGAACTAACTAATTACAATAATCAATCAGCGATCAGAAGGAAATGGAGTGTGGGTGGTGTGTGTACACTCAGACAGTGAGTGACCGCACGCAGGAGCTAGTAGCCTATGAACACAGTGACTGAGTGTCCTAGACTCCTAGTACAGTAAGAGTAAGTAGTAACAGTAAGTAGAACTAACTAATTACAATAATCAATCAGCGATCAGAAGGAAATGGAGTGTGGGTGTGTGTACACTCAGACAGTGAGTGCACGCACGCAGGAGCTAGTAGCCTATGAACACAGTGACTGAGTGTCCTAGACTCCTAGTACAGTAAGAGTAAGTAGTAACAGTAAGTACAACTAACTAATTACAATAATCAATCAGCGATCAGAAGGAAATAGAGTGTGGGTGGTGTGTGTACACTCAGACAGTGAGTGACCGCACGCAGGAGCTAGTAGCCTATGGACAGTGACTGAGTGTCCTAGACTCCTAGTACAGTAAGAGTAAGTAGTAACAGTAAGTAGAACTAACTAATTACAATAATCAATCAGCGATCAGAAGGAAATGGAGTGTGGGTGGTGTGTGTACACTCAGACAGTGAGTGACCGCACGCAGGAGCTAGTAGCCTATGAACACAGTGACTGAGTGTCCTAGACTCCTAGTACAGTAAGAGTAAGTAGTAACAGTAAGTAGAACTAACTAATTACAATAATCAATCAGCGATCAGAAGGAAATGGAGTGTGGGTGGTGTGTGTACACTCAGACAGTGAGTGACCGCACGCAGGAGCTAGTAGCCTATGAACACAGTGACTGAGTGTCCTAGACTCCTAGTACAGTAAGAGTAAGTAGTAACAGTAAGTAGAACTAACTAATTACAATAATCAATCAGCGATCAGAAGGAAATGGAGTGTGGGTGTGTGTACACTCAGACAGTGAGTGCACGCACGCAGGAGCTAGTAGCCTATGAACACAGTGACTGAGTGTCCTAGACTCCTAGTACAGTAAGAGTAAGTAGTAACAGTAAGTAGAACTAACTAATTACAATAATCAATCAGCGATCAGAAGGAAATGGAGTGTGGGTGTGTGTACACTCAGACAGTGAGTGCACGCACGCAGGAGCTAGTAGCCTATGAACACAGTGACTGAGTGTCCTAGACTCCTAGTACAGTAAGAGTAAGTAGTAACAGTAAGTACAACTAACTAATTACAATAATCAATCAGCGATCAGAAGGAAATAGAGTGTGGGTGGTGTGTGTACACTCAGACAGTGAGTGACCGCACGCAGGAGCTAGTAGCCTATGGACAGTGACTGAGTGTCCTAGACTCCTAGTACAGTAAGAGTAAGTAGTAACAGTAAGTAGAACTAACTAATTACAATAATCAATCAGCGATCAGAAGGAAATGGAGTGTGGGTGGTGTGTGTACACTCAGACAGTGAGTGACCGCACGCAGGAGCTAGTAGCCTATGAACACAGTGACTGAGTGTCCTAGACTCCTAGTACAGTAAGAGTAAGTAGTAACAGTAAGTAGAACTAACTAATTACAATAATCAATCAGCGATCAGAAGGAAATGGAGTGTGGGTGGTGTGTGTACACTCAGACAGTGAGTGCACGCACGCAGGAGCTAGTAGCCTATGAACACAGTGACTGAGTGTCCTAGACTCCTAGTACAGTAAGAGTAAGTAGTAACAGTAAGTACAACTAACTAATTACAATAATCAATCAGCGATCAGAAGGAAATAGAGTGTGGGTGGTGTGTGTACACTCAGACAGTGAGTGACCGCACGCAGGAGCTAGTAGCCTATGAACACAGTGACTGAGTGTCCTAGACTCCTAGTACAGTAAGAGTAAGTAGTAACAGTAAGTAGAACTAACTAATTACAATAATCAATCAGCGATCAGAAGGAAATGGAGTGTGGGTGGTGTGTGTACACTCAGACAGTGAGTGACCGCACGCAGGAGCTAGTAGCCTATATGAACAGTGACACTGAGTGTCCCTACGGGTACAGTAAGAGTAAGTAGTAAGTAAGTACAAATAACTAACAATAATCTATCAGTAATCAGAAGGAAATAGAGTGTGTGTACACACACAGACAGTGAGTGAGTGCACACACGCAGGAGCTAGCTAGTAGCCTATAAACAGTGACAGTCAGTGAGTGTCCTACTCCTAGTACAGTATAACTACAATACTATTAGTAAAGGACAGCAGAAATACTGGTATAGATGAGAGAAATAAACAGAGGACAGCTGCCCACAGAGGCAAGGCCCCCCTGAGGCCTAAACCTGTAAGCTTGCAGCAGCTGCCTGTCTCTAATGTAACACACAAGCTACTAACTAAAATACAATGTCTATCTAACTAACAACAATATAGGTGTATATGGCAGGTGTAGGTGAGCAAAAACGCTAGGTAAATGATCACAATAGAGCACTTGCTAAGCCAAAGCACAAAGGAGCAACTCTCTCTCTGTACAAGTCTCAGGCAAGCATGGAGAAACGGAACATGGCGGCCGCTATTTATAGGGTAGGGGCTGGCCAGGGTCCCCCTCTGTGATTGGCTGCCGTCAGAGGGCCTGGGAGCCCTCTGATTGGCTCTAAGGACATCAATCTGGGCTATGACGCTATTCGAGCTCGGTACCGAGCTCGAATAGCGCCGGGTTGCTCGAATAGCTCGAATAGTGAATGGGCTATTCGAGTGTACTCGGATAGCCCATTCGAATAGCTACAGCTATTCGGAGCTCGAATACCGAGCTCGAATAGCTGAAAAAGAGCTCGAATATTCGAGCTACTCGAATATTCGAGCTCTGCTGAGCACCACTGCTCAAAAGAGCTGTTTTGGTGGTGCTTTTCAGCACCAAATATCAGCAAGGAGCAAACTTACAGACCTGCTAACTATCCCTTTCCCTATCTCTCCAATGTCTCTCCCTTCTCTTACTAACACAGCAGCATGCAGAGTGAGGAAATGGCTGGCGCTGCTGCCTTATATTAGGGGGGGAGCTCTAGGAGGGAGTGCAGCCTGTTGGCTGCCATGTGTCTGCTGACTGTGAGGTAGAGGGTCAAAGTTTAACCCAAGGATGTAGTATAGGGGGCAGGTCGAACTCACATAAAGTTCGTGATTCGATGCGAATGCGAACCCGCGTTGTTCGCGCAACAAGTTCACATGCAAACCGTTTGGGCCATCTCTAACAGTAAACATAGAGAAATGCAGTCTACATGTATTTAGAGAGTTTAGCCTGTCTAATCCCCCCTCTGGACCTGATCTGGTACAGGACATAAGGAAACAGAGAAATGCACCCTCTATTTATGAAGAGAGTTTAGCCTGTCTAATCACCCCTCTGAACCTGATCTCTGGCATAGGACAGAAGAAAACAGAGAAATGCACCCAGTAGTTAGAGAGTTTAGCCTGTCCAATTCACCCTCATTTGTCTCTAATCACAAGTTGTAATTTGATCTATCCCCTGTGTCACATGACTGCCATGGCTGATAAGCACAGCATTTGAAAGCACAGGATGTTAACAACATAGCCATTTGGTTACCAAGTGCTTTTGCTGATCTGCCTTACTGTTACTGATTTTTGCCTGGATTTTGACTACTCTCTGTCTACAGCCTGCCTCCAGCCTCTGCCTGGATTTTGACTTATTTGTACAGTTTCACAATTTTTTTAAGTCTATTCATAAATGTAATTCAACAAATGTGTGTTCTAGTCTTTTATTTATATGCAGAATGTCTACCAAGGTTTTTATTCTGACATATTTTGGTGAGTTATGACTTAAGAATTGGAGGCCTAAAATTCTTGAAAAAAAATGATTCAAAATTCCAGACAGAAATACACCACCAGTGAGGTTAAATTTGTCAAAGAGGTATAAGTATTTTGATGGATACAGATATGAAGTATGTGTTTGGGCAGCACCCCATTAATTGGGTGCCAGGTGGTGCCACTAGTAAAAAATTATTTTTTTTTTAAATTGGTAATTTACTTATTACTATACACTCACTCACCCAACACCCATTCTCACTTATACCTTCCCCACATTGGCCCATATGCAATTAACTTTTTCTCCTAAGTTTTCTCCTAGGACATAATTTTTCATCTTTTTAACAACATTTCAGCATTTTATAATTTAAGAAGTACCAAACAGTAGAAGAAAAACTTTGAGATAGGATATAGGAAGGGTATGTCCTGATTAAATACAAATATGTTAATTGTAAAAATACAAAACTTTATTCAAAACTTGCAAAATCTTAACTCTCTATATAAAAGCACATGACAGCAAATTGCCCCAACCCACCCACCAGTCACCCCGATCCCTGAACCCTCGTACCCCTCAGTAAATAGTCCCACAGTTCTGACTACAGGGTTCCCTTATCTTGTGCACATTAATCGAGAACTTATCAAAAACATTTTTTACGAGTGTCCTGAGGTTTGCAGGATATCAAAAATTCAAGGAAATTTCTGTATGCAGCACAGATCATGCAGAGCCAAGCAGTAGATAGGATTAATGCCTTGTTCACTCAGCCAGAGTAATGATGCAGGCAACAAGCCATGCAAGTTGTGGTGGCCACGCTGGGATCTTAACTCTTGAGTCTTGACAGACTTGCGAAAGTTTACTATAACCACCACCCGAGGGCGTGCTCAGCAATATCAAGGTATTAATGAAAAAAAAGGAAATCCCCACAATAGAGGCACAGTTCATGACAGAAGTTTCAGCATGCCAAATATGCATAAAAAAGGCAGCACAGCAAAGCAATCATTAGTGTGTTAAGCATATGGAAGCAGACAAGCTTGGTAGGTAGAAGTCCCGCAGTGGCACAGATGCAGCAAAGCAGCCAGCAGATGTGGTATATGGCATAGCTGCCGATAGTGCTCAGGTTGCCCAGCGGGCTCTTACTGTGTCCCTTAGAGTTGGCTCATCATGGTTAGATGGCAGAGATGCAAGGCAGCAGAGGGGATGAGTCCCGGGTTAGAGTGTGCTGGAGGCCAGGGGGACGCCGTTATGGCGTAGGACAGCATCCTCGATCGATTGTGCCAGCGCTGCCGGCTTCTTCAGGAGTACCAAACAGTAGTTGAAAAACTACTATCAAAATTATTTTTAGCATGTTCTTGCTTTCTGGTAATTTAAAATGCATTTTATTTACATGATGTAAAAATACCACCTAGGAGAAAACTCATGTGAAAAAGTGAATTGCATATGCCCCCTAGGGCCTAAAAAAAGCCCCCTCCCCCACCTAATGCCTAACACTACCCCCCAAAACTAACTTTAACCCCAGCAATGAAATGGCCGCTAGTTCTAACCGCCAGTTGTATTGCTTCTTTGGGGTTTTTTTTCTTACACTAACACAGTAATTTCACAATTACACTTTTAAAAAATCATGCAACAGAAAGAAACATGATAAAAAACGCACCTTGCATTAAAGAGATCCAGAGCCGAACACATACTTAACTAAGTAGAGGGAAGTTTCTGGTTCTGCCAAAAGCTTCCGACACTGTCTTCTGATCCTCCGCCACTGCCCAGGACACTCCAGCTAATCGGGGCCATGCTCCTCTCCTGGCACAAATGTGGCCATGCCTTTGCAGTAGCATGGAGCTGCTCATGCAGGAGTTACTCTGGCTTACTGCACAGGCGAGGCTGTACTGGCGCAGGCACCGTACAACAGCACTCATGCCTAAAGAGGAGCTCAGCCCTAATTGGATTACCAACAAGCCCTTCCCTCTTTTTAAGTATGTGTTTTTTTTCCCGAGGTTTGCCATGGGTATATTTTAATTCCTTTTGGTTGCCAGTTGCAGGCTCTACATGGTCTGTTTCTTTGCAAGGATACCTGAGGACACTTCATTGGATGTAAAAAAGGAAATGGGCAACTTCCACTACAAAAAAATTGTCTCATAGCAAATTAAGGCTGCCTGTTTGCAAAAATGTTGTCCTACACAAATCGGTAAGACTTGCAGTGAATATGCACTTCAGAGATTTTTTAATTAGAAGACCAGATTTGATTCAAGAGTAATCAAGAAATCATTGCCTTCTGTTTTTACTTGCATTTTATGCAGCATCCCAACTTTTTACATGGAGGTTTGTTATTTATTCATACAGTGTCAAGATGATGCCATTCACAGTGGTAGCACTTAACTTTAGTGACTATCATTCATGAGTAGTTACTTAGGTAGAAAAAAACAAAAACAAAGTCTTGTAAAAAGTACTACCTTTCAATGGTTACTGAAAAAGTTAAATTATGCAAGCTTTCTGGGATCTAGTCCCTTCTTCAGGCATATGAGTAGTTACTGCCACTAGTTAATGAGACTTATGACCGTGACCATGTGATTTGGCACTTAGTAAAGTGGTATCTATAAGTCTTTAAAAACACCTTTGCCCTGTATATTATGTCTACCTAAATATGCTATGTATTCAACATTATCTGAATTGGGTTTTATGAGCAATAACTAAAAAAAAATATAACATTGAAGAAAAAAATTAGTCATGGAGTTCACCAGCAGTACAATCTGATTGTTTACTACTATTTAACCACATAACGACCGCCTAACGCCGATAGGCAGCAGCAGGTCGTATGTGGTTTCCCATAGAAACGGCTTCTCATACGAGCGGCCTTTCCATGTCAGTTCACGGAAGGTGTCTCCGTGAACAGCCTGCGAGCCTCCGATTGCGGCTCGCAGGCTAAATGTAAACACGCGGGGAAGAAATCCCCTGTGTTTACATCATACGGCGCTGCCGTAAAGCAGATCGGCGATCCCCGGCCTCTGATTGGCCGGGGAGTGCCGGCATCTGATAGGCAGAAGCCTATCAGAGGCGGCGCAGGACGGATCACTATCCTGTGCTGCCCAGGGGAAGGAGGGGAGGGAGGGAAACAGAGGGAGGCGGAAAATCACTGCGGAGGGGGGCTTTGAGGAGCGCCCCCCCCCCCGCTAGGCGAAAGTGAACGGCAATCAGACCCCCCCAGCAGGACGTCCCCCTAGTGGGGGAAAAAGGGGGGTAGTCTGGTCACCCTGCCTCAAACACGATCTGTGCTGTGGGCTGAAGAGCCAAACCAGCACAGATCAGAAGAACATAGCCCGGTCCTTAAATGGTTAAACTGATACTTAAGTGAAAATAAACTGTTTTGATAAATAACTGCATCTATCCTCCTACTTCTTACAATGACTTTTAGATATCCCACAGATCACACCCGTTTGTACAGGCATGGGAATAGTGCAATCGCCCGGGGCGCCAGATTGAGCAGCGGGGGGGGGGGGGGGGGAAGAGGGGCGCAGTGGCAGGGGGAAAGGGCATAGCGCAGTTACAACTCACCTTCCACGATCCCTGCACACACACAGCATCTCTCTTCTTCCTGTCCAAGGCATCCATCGCAGTGGCTACAGCGACCCTGTGATGACATGATCACATGTCATCACAGGGGGCGCTGTTACCAATGTGACGGATGCCTGGGACAGGAAGGAGATAGAGGCTGCATGTGTGCAGGGATCGTGGAAGGTGAGTTGTAACTGCGCTATGCCCGCTCTACCCCAGCGCTATGCCTATACTGGGGGCACCGACCTATCTAACCTATACTGGATGCACCTACCTATCTAACCTATACTCGGGGCACCTACCTATCTAACCTATACTCAGGGCACCTACCTATCTAATCTATACTCGGGACACCTACCTATCTAACCTATTCTTGGGGCACCTACCTATTTAACCAGTACTGGGGCAACTATACTGGCTACCTATATTGGGGTCACCTACCTATCTAACCTATAGAGATGGCCCGAACGGTTCGCCCAGCAGGTAGTTCGCACGGATATCAGCTGCCCACGGTGGGTAGCGAATACATAGCTTATTCGACTTGCCTCCTATACCTTGTCATTGGGCTAAACTTTGATCCTCAACATCACAGACAGCAGACACATGGCAGCCAATCAGGCTGCACTCACCCACAGACCCCCGCCACCCCCTATAAAAACACCACAGTGTCGGCCATGTTCTCAGTCTGCTGATGCTGCTGTAGTGAGAGGAAGGGAAAGACATTTGGTGCTAGGAAAAGCGTTAGTTAGGCTGCTGTTAGCTTTCTCCCCATTAATTTTGTTGCTGAAAGCACCCCACAAAAGCTCTTTTGAGAGCTAATATTCTTCTGATGTGTTTTTTTTGTATGACACAGACAGGCATAGATACAGCCCTGTCTTTCGCAGCTGGGCCTAGTTGCTGTACTGTGCCAGGCACAGCACACTCTGTATTACCATTGCATATCTTTCCACTGTATTTGTGATTTAACTTACTAAAGCATAGCTGTCTTTGTGGGTGACACTGCATATAGATACAGCCCACCTACAGTTGCCAGCCAGGCCAGCTGGGATTTGTAGTCCCACCACTGGCAGCACACTGTATTACCATACCATTGCATATCTTTCCACTGTATTTGGGATCTAACCTACTAAAGCATAGCTGTCTTTGTGGGTGACACTGCATATAGATACAGCCCATAGACAGTTACCAGCCAGGCCAGCTGGGATTTGTAGTCCCACCACTGGCAGCACACTGTATTACCATACCATTGCATATCTTTCCACTGTATTTGGGATTCAACTTACTAAAGCATAGCTGTCTTTGTGGGTGACACTGCATATAGATACAGCCCACAGACAGTTGCCCATTGAAGTCTATTGTGGTTCGCCAAGTTCGCCGGTTTGTGGACTTTGCAGAAGTTCACATCCGCGGTCCACGAACCCAAAATCTGAGGTTCGAGCCATCTCTACTAACCTATACTTGGGCACCTACCTATCTAACCTATCCTGGTGGCAATGATATGGGCTACCCTATACTGTAGGCACCTACCTAGCTAACCTATACTGGGGGCAACTATGACTGGCTACCTATACTGGGAGGGACCTATAGCTGGCTAACTATACAGGGAGGGACCTATAGCTGGCTAACTATACTGGGGGCAACTAGACCTGGCTAACCTATACTGCGGGCACCTATACCTGCCCCCTCACCCAGGGTGCAATGTAGCCTAGAAACTGCCCTGCCACAGTTTTATGTTATGTTTAACCACTTGAGGACCGCAGTGTTAAACTCCCCTAAAGACCAGGCTATTTTTCCCTTATTGGCCACTGCAGCTTTAAGGCCAAGCTGCAGGGCTGCACAACACAGCACACGAGTGATCCCACCCTTTTCCCCCCACCAACAGAGCTCTCTGTTGGTGGGGTCTGATCGCTCCAATGTTGTTTATTTTTTTATATAAATATTTATGTCATTAATTTTTGAATTTGCTCCCTCCCTCCCCCCACCAGCCAATCAGGGTGATCAGCTGTCATAGGCTTCAGCCTATGACAGCCGATCACTGCCCAACCTATGGAGAGTACAGCCATGTCACACGGCTGTCCCCAGTACAGCGCTGCTGCCGATCGCAGCGCTGTACATGTAAATAGACGGCAGTTATGCCGTCTAACAGTCTCCCTAGCGGCCATTGCCGCTTGGAGACTGAAGGTGGGGCGGAGCTCCGCCCCCCGAGAAGGAGCTGGCGATCTCCTTCAGTAGCCGGCTCCAGGACCTGACGCCAATTGGCGTTAGGCGGTCCTGGGGCTGCTGCCGCGGCCGCGCCCATTGGCATGGAGCGCTCGAAGAGTAGTTGAAAACTTAAAAAAAAACATAAATATTGTTTTGTCTCAGTTCAATGAAACAGTCTATCCCTTATCTTTGAGTGCTAAAATATATTATCTGTTGACCTTTTTATTATTTTATATTATTTTATTTATCCCCTATTCTCAGAAGCTTTGTTCTCTGCCAGGAAAGGTGTAATTCCTTATCAGTGAAGGAGGCTATAGTCTGGGTTCCAACTGGAGAAAAACTGTTTGTTCCACAGCTGAATATTAACTCGTTCACACAGAGAAAGAAAGAAAAGCAACACAGCATATTTATCTGTGTTTTATATGTACATATGCATGTCTATTTCATCATGTCACATGCCACTTAAGCTTACCTTTAAAATCTTCTGAAGTTTAAGTCTTAACCGTTATGCTGGGAATACATGGTACGTTTGTACCGCTCGATTGAAAATTTCCGACATGTCCGATCACCCGCCGGATCGATTCGCGCTCGACACCGTATGGGGGACAATGGAAAAACATAAGGAAAAAGAGCAGAAGATAAGAGAAACCGCCCGCGGGGTCGAGCGGGGAATCGATTGGGCAGCATAATCAAGCGGTAAAAAACGTACCGTGTATTCATGGCATTAGAGAAAAGAAAAAAACATCTTAAAGAAAGCATCTATTACTCTGATCAGGACAGAAATGTTAAAGGAAAGGTTTGCATTATTGTGTAGTTTTCAATCTTTAAGTCACAATCTGTTTTCTTTAAAACCCGTTTGGTGTATTTGTATGTGTTTGTTTACCAAAACAAAGCAGAGCAGGTAGCAAAATGAAAAAGAAAATTACAAAAAAAAAAAAAATTAACTGTGAAAAGCTTACAAACAAAGGAAAATTTATTCTGTATGCCAGCATAATTAATCTCTTTTTAAGCACTTGCCTCAGGCATTAAATCTTAAATTGTTTGTTGCAAATAACAAGGTGAATGCTTTTACTTTATTATAAATTGTATGGAAAAATAATTATCTTAAAATATCTCCTACAGGTTTGTGTGCTATTTTGACTTAAAGTGGATCCGAGGTGAACTTTTACTCATTGCATAGTTGTGTCCCTTTCATATAGTTTATAGGGCATTCCTCAAGCCAAATACTTTTTTGTTTTAATAGTTTAATTCCCTATAAACTAAAAAAGCCACACCCACAGCCCTCAGAGTGCCAAGGCACTTTCAGACAATAGCAAGGGCTTACAGGAGTTCAGTTTAGGCAGGAGGAGGGGGAGGTGTTACTAGCCATTGATTTCAAAGGCAGAGGGGAGGAGGGAGGAGGAGAGGGGACTGAATTTACACACAAGAAATCTGATACCATCTCCAGCTCTTAGCCTGTGACAATATGACAAAAAGAACATGGCTGCCCCCATTGTATCACAGGAATAAATAATCATACACTTTTTAAACTTTTGCAGCTAGATATGCTGTGTAAACTATCTAAACTTTAGATAAGATATATAGACAAGTTACTTGTTATAGTTAGTGTTTCATCTCGGATCCGCTTTAAAGTAAACCTGTACTAAAATAATCTTGAAGACTATAATTTATGACCTCCTTAGAAAATGCTGGTTCTTATTCTTATTGATTCTTTGGGTTTATCCTGTGTGCAGATTGGTTGCTCTGACTTTCTCTGATTTCACTAGTTACATGTTTCTACCAAGTCAACAACTCTACTAGTACTGGGTGGCAGGAGGTGCCCCAAAATTTATATGCAATAGTACATTTGCTGTATAAGGGCCCTTTTCCATTGGCGAAAGTGATGCAGCTGTGCATCACTTTCGCCGGCGCCCGAGTCACTTCCGCATCTCCCGATGCGGACGTCAATTGAAGGGATGGGACGCGGCTGAGGGCAGATGCAGCCATGCGAGAATCTGCAGCATGCTGCAGATTCTCGGATCGCTCTGCACTGCATCGCACAACATGCACACAGTGGAAACTGTTCCATTGCTGTGCATGTGTTTCAGCATACCCGCAGTGCTATGCGGCTATGTAGCCGCATTGCACTGCTTCTAGTGGAAACGGGCCCTAACAAGTAAGGAACAGTCGTATATCAATTTGGAGGTGTAAAAAGGACTTTGGCACTGCAAGTCCGTGCTTACACAAGTATAGACACTGCCTATTATTGACCCGAAGAAGCGCACAAGTCCCGCAAATTGCATTCTCTCCTGTTTTTTTTGGAGTCTAATAAATCTTTTTAAACCTACAAATTGAGATAGGACTGTCCCTTAACTATTATACAACTGGTTTTACTATCATGTATACATTATGGGGTGCCTCCTCCCAGTATAGTTTCACCCCTGACCCATGGGCAAGTCCTTTGACATTGCTTCCAGTGGTCCATTTGTTTTAGTTTTAATTTTTTAGAGTGTGACATCATATCCACATAGAGATGGAATTTTCCATGTGTCTGAGACTGTGGTTGCCTATAGAAATCCACATCTGTAAGTAGCTGTTTCTTACGTATATCCCATTAGCGAGAAACGCTACACTTGTACTCCTGGGCCCGTATGCAATTCACTTTTTCTCCTGAGTTTTCTCCTAGGTGATATTTTTAAACTTCTCAGTAAAATGCATTTTAAAGCACCAGAAAACAAGTAAATAATAAAAATAATTTCGATAGTACTTTTTCTTTTACTTTTTGTTGAAAAGTGCTGTCAAGCTGTTTTAAATAGATGAAACGTTATCTCATAGGAGATGAAAAAGTGAATTGCATATGGGCCCTGGTGCTTTCTCTGTTTTTTTCATTTTCACCCTCAACTAGTACTCAGTCTTCTGAATCTGCATAACAGTTTTGGCAAATTGCAATTTAGAAGGCATATTTATAAAAATGGTGCATGATAAAAAATAGTTCTGGAGACTGCCAGAAGAAGAATATTGGTAAGAGTACAGATATTCTGCTACTTATGTCCTATAGTAAAGTATTGGTAATCTTAACTGATACTTTACTGTGACCTAAGACCTAACCGAACTCTACTCTCACACAGAACTCTCCCTTTGCCTAACCCTAAGACTCCCCCCCTCCCCAGTGCTGCCTAACCTTAGCTACTCCCCCTTCTGATGCCTAACATTGACCAACCCCGCAATACTTAGCCTTAACCACCCTTTGGTGCTTAACCTTAGTCAACCCCCGCTCCCTGCCTTAACTTAACTACACCAATGCCTAACTTTAATCCCACCTTCACCTCAATTACCATTCATTGCCACTAATCACAGCTTTTACTATTGTCACCTATGGCGGCACCATTTTTAGTGCTGATCGTCCTACACCATTTTTACCTGATCCATTTAAAAAAGGCATCCGGGCAGTACCAGCCTCTGCACTCCTGCTAATACAGTTCATGCTTGAGATTTGCAATACTTCCATGCTTTACCCTGAGCGATATAAACTGAGTATATGATGATATGTTACATGATCAGTGGTAACTTTCAATAATTGAATTGTGTTATAATTTAGGTAGGCCTCAGTTATTTGGACTGAGTTAGTCAAAAAGGCTTGGGCAGCAGACCTGCCCTTTAAGGGGATTTTCTCTTAGAGAGAAAATCTGCAGTTCTGTCAGCAGAACCAGAACATACCAAGAAGCTGTTCTATGGACAAGGCCACAGGTCTCCCTGACCTGTGCATGTACACCACTAGAACAGTAAACATCAGCCATATTTACCAAACACCAAATTCTTGTATGTATGTCAAAGGCCTCATTGAATATTAATCGAGTAGGTGTGTATGATGACACCACGTGGGGGTCCACCAATAGTCTGATCTAGGGGATGGCGAAGATGATGTCATATTTAACTCTTTTCTAGTCGGTATTAAACCCCGAGTGAGCGATGGGAGCTCACTCTGCTTCTTACTTTCACACTAGCTCTCAATGCTGACTGGAACCTCTAAGTATTTTTCATTCTATATGTAATCTGATATAATGTATGCTGTACATAGGTAGTCTAGTGTAACGTAGGTTAGAAAGAAGGTACCTGATTGACTTCAGCAGGAAGTTTAATCAAGAAGCTTGTAACGCAACATGAAGATTGGCGTGGCTAAGATATGATGAACTGTATCTATCTGTATTTCTGTTTCCTGAATAAATAACATGAATATTGAAGAAGCCTGAGAAAGTCTATCTCCTGCTTGCTGTGATGAGTCGTATGTGCAACTCTTGCTGATGAGTTGCTGGTGCCGGAAAAAGGTGATTAAAACAGTTTATAACAAATTGCTTTAAAAAAAAAAAAAAAATTAAAAACTTAGTTGATATAACTAATTACACTTGTAATACCCAAGAGGGGAATTATTAAATGAGTTCCTGTAACTAAAATACAGAGGATGTGAAAGGGAGTGGATTGTATGTGTTGCAGGACCACCCAGTTACATTATCATAAACCTAATGCATGGTTGATCTGGATCTTCAAGAAAGAAAACACTGCACACCAATGAACAGTCTTGCAGTACCAAAATTGTCAGGGTTCACATCTATATTCAGAGTCACTTCACTCCACTTTACAAATTACTAATGTTAATCTGTGCTCCATCTCCAATAGTCTCCTCCCAGGATGACTATTCAGAGAATTCTAAAACTGAAATTTTAAAATTGCACAAAGTACCTGATACTGTTTTAAAGATTCACTGCTAAAACCACACAATTGCACACCAATAGGATGTGCCACCACCAGGGATCTGTCAAATACCCTCTCCCCCTCTGTGCTTGCACTTACCGGCTAGCCACTTGGTCAGTTGCATGTAACACACAGAGGGATACACTGTAAAGGCATACACCACCTCTGACAATGAGTATTTGCCAAAAGGTTTTATTGATCTGCGGCTATAGTGCGTATTGCAACCAGCAGGTCTCCGTACTGTCCTCCTCAAGTTGCTCAAGCATCAGTGTACTTCCAGGCTCTTCCACTCAATGCATTTCTTAAGCATATTTAACTTCCAGTTTTTGTTTTTTAGTTTTATCTATGGTTTGTAAGTAGTTTTACCAGTACTTGTGTAATTCTGTATCTTTACATCTACAACATTTGCAGTCCTGGTTTTGTCTTTTGTCTCGTGGATCATATTTTCAATAGTACTGAGAATTCTAGATGTTATGTTTTTTTTTTAGCCATCTGGCTTTATCCACTGGCATTTATTGCCTCCATAAACAAGCTGGTTAAAAAAAAATCAGTTTGTTCATGACTAATCTTTAAATCATGTTCACTGTAGTGCAAATAGATAAGCTATTTTCCAACTCAATTCACCAATAGAAACAAAAGGCAACACATTATATTCAGCCCAGTGGGGCTGACTTGATTTTTTGCCAGGGAATTTCCCTTTAAAAATTCCTAAAGGTCCAGATGAATGGACCCATGAGATGCCCCAATGGGAGTTTTTAATATGTCAGTGCCTAAGCTACCAGCCTGTGTTAAAGCGGGTTGCCACAATGAGAAGGACAGAAGAAGAACATACATGGAGGAAGGGAGACATATTAAAGATAGTCTGTACTTCCTTTTTAAAGGGGCGTTCAAGTCCCTTGCACACATTTACCCTAACCTCCTCTTGTAAGTGCTGTCAGGCACAGCTCTTGATGAGCAGGAGACAATAGCAGAAGTTCAGAAATCTTCCATGGCAGTTAACATGGGTACACACAGAGATGGTAAACAATTGAAATGTCATTATTAACCAAATAGTGGTGATCTCTTTTTATTAGTGTTGAATGAGGAATTTTGATTTTGTGAATTTTTGCATAATACTCACATTTACTATTTTGTGGGTAAACATGATTTTCACATAATTTTTACATAACCTATTTTCACAGGCTACTTTAAATTAGGCTTAAGGAATCAACAAACTTATGTTTAACTGAGTAGAGATGAACTAATATGGCTTTATTTCATCATAACTTTTTGCACACATGACACACTAGTTATTTTATCTGGACACATATCTTTCACATTGAATTAATGTTAATTAAGGAAAGTTGTATTTTGACAAACTCCAAGAATTTGAATCATTACAAAGTAATATCTGTGTCATAAAAGAAAATAGTATTTGCATTAATGAAATAGCACATGCATGACAATTTTCTCCTGAACAAGATGTAAGTGTTAGAAATTATGTTTTTGTTGGTTATTACCAATTTAATGAAACTACCTATGATTTTCACAAAAATTCTAATACTTTGATAGTATGAGCAACCTCCCCTTGCTGAAGAGTATTAAAAAGGATATGCAAATAATAAAAAAAAATAGTACAAAGCAAAATAATCTGTCATAAACAGAAGATTTTATTGCAGAATTATTAACAGGTCATCGCAGTTGTTGTTTACTATGCAAATACATTTGGAAGCAATGCACTGAACCCATCTCTTGTGCAACATTTACAGTATTCATCACTTTTGGGGATGGAGTTTTAAGAGGATGTAATAGGATATAGGAATATAGGATATAGGAATAAGAGGATTCTTAAAGAGAAACTTTAACGCAGGACTGAACTACATCCCAATCAGTAGCTGATATCCACTTTCCCATGAGGAATCTTTAGCTTTTCTCGATAAGCTCATTAGGGGTGTCTGTGTTGCTGATATTGTGGTGAATCCCCTCCCACAGTGTGATGTCATAACCATGTCATCTATACTTAGCCTTAAGATCAGTAGACACTTGTAATGGCTGCTGGCTCTAGCGATCAGTTGCGATCGATAAAGCGACAGTTCCGAAATCTATTGCTGTACAGTTACATACAGCTTCAATCTGCAGTTTACATCAAGCTCTGGTCCTGTGTCGATTGACCACCTGGATGTGACCCTGTCGGGTTCAGGGTAGAGTCTGTTTCAGAACTTTTAGAAAGCCATGTAGTGGTAATACCACCTTCCGGGCTAGTAGCTGCCACCCCAGACACACTACAGGAGGTATCTCAGTTGGTGAATTCATATGGGCACGGCAGAACTGCTCCGAGGAGGACTGGCTTTTGAATGAGTTTAATCTGGTTGAAAAACGACTCTCTGACAGGGGTTACTCTAGGTCAGCGGTTCTCAAACTGGGTGCCGCTGCACCCTGGTGCGCCGTAAACACATCCCAGGGGTGCTGCGGATGCCCTCCCAGTCACATGTCTAGATTCTCCTACAGGACTCTGGTTGTCTGACAATGAACACGCAGCACTTCCTGGTACAATGAGTGTGGCTCAATCACTGTTGCAGAGTCAGCACAGGTCACTGTGGGGGGTGGGACTGGTGAACCCGCAGCCCTGGCTTTTCAAAGAGATGTGTGATGTGCTGGGTGAGGATGATTATTGCTGCTGCTACCATTGTGAGCATGAAGACTTTGGTATTCTCAACATGACCCTTGAGTTCAGATGGAGCCTGAGAGGACAAACCAGGCTAAACAGACATCAACTTCAGGCTCAGATTACAGAGGAGGGTGAGAGAGGCAAAACCTATTGAGCATTAGCAGATTGTTATCATCCCAGCTGGATTTGATCCTTATCTTGGGAAGGCAGCATTGTACAAATCATCCTGCAGCTGCTTTTCACACTTTTTTGACTCACTGCTCAGCTTGCTTGTGGTTTGAATGTGAATACCACATAGCTAACAGTGCTTTGCCTGCAAAGTAATTAATCCTGTATTTGCTGGACCTGTTAACTAGTAATTGAGGTTTGTTTGTGAGGGGATCTTACATGTACAGTATGTGGTGTGCATGTTGAGGAGTTTGTGCAAGCTGTCACAGCTGAATGTGCTTTTGATTATAGACTGGGATGTTGTGTAGCTAGAGGGGTAATGTTAGATATGGGGTTTGTAATGCATATTATTGGGCCATATTTGATGTGCATTATGGCAACCGTAATCATTTTTGGCAAAGGGTGCCTTAAAAAAATGTCAGTGTCATCAAGGGTGCCTTGACCCACAAAACTTTGAGAACCACTGCCCTAGGTGGACCATCGATAGAAGTAAAATCAGGGCTAGCAAAAAATCTCAAGAACAATTGATTAGGCATTCTAGAGCTGGGGGTACTTCTGGAGGTAAAACAACCTTTGTTACTACTTACAGTGTTGAATATAATAAAGTTGTAAATCTAGAGGCAGACGAGGGTTTGCACCCAATCCTTCAGCAGGGAATACGCTTTGCTAGCAGACAGGCCCCCAACTCTGGCCCAGTCTTTTTCTCCTAGCCTTTTTGAGTCTAGGTCTACTGCCTCTGCATGGTTGAACTTGGTTGGTTCCTTTAGGTGTGGAGTCTCTACATGCAATTACTGTTCGGTTCATGCCAGAACGCGGTCTTCGGCGTCTGCCTCAAATGGTCACACCTTTCCTATTAAACAATTTAAGTGTAGGGAATGAACACTCCAGTATTTGAGCTGCACCACTCGACTGCTTAGGGCAAGAATTAGCGAACATTATAGGGGCCCCTCTTGACTTACCAACAATATTTCAAATGTAGCTAAACACTTTCTCCCTGTACATCAAGGCAATATGTCATCTTTTTGGTTTCATGGTCAGGAACGCATTTGACCATCCTGGAGGGGTGGAGATTTGTATAAACGTTTACTCAGTTTCGAGGCACTTTGGATTTTTAGGCTGGGCATAAGGGCCCCACAAGGTTTGAACTCACGATGGGATCTGGCCAGCTAAGTGTGATGCTGGTGTTTTTATTGGATACATCCTGCATAAAGTTTAATAGCAACGACAGACAAGTGCGGACCATTTTTTCTGTATGAGTCGAATTGGGCTTCCTGGCTCCAGAACTGTCCTCACCTGGGATCTGAGTGGTATACTACACTTCGTTTTGCTGTACAGATACATCGCTATACTGTTGCTTAGCAATGTATCTGTACAACACCCAAACTGTCCGTCATATCGATTGGATCCAATCGCTACGAACCCATGGGCGATAATAGTATGCCACATTCCCAACTAGTGAAGAAATATGGCACGTAGGATATCATTTTAATTGGAATATGATAAATAATATATTTTGAGAGGATTTAAAACTGTGGCATTTGTAATGTGAAAGTCACAAAGGGTGTAAAATGGAAAATGTATTTTCTGCATTTATGCCTCATTTTCTTCCTATAAAATCCCTATAAAATTAAATAATTCTTGGAAACAAATATTATCATTAGAAAGCCTAGATTGTCCTAAGAAAACATGTGTATCACTTTGATAGCATAAGTAATAAAAAAGTTCTTGCTGTAACATTGCGACACAGCTGCTTTACCAAAATTGGCAGGAATGTTGAAGGACCACTTGTAAAATTTAAAGTGCATGTAAACACATACAAAAAAGAAGTACATGTCTTCCAGAGTAAAATGAGCCATAAATTACTCTTCTCCTATGTTGCTGTCCCTTACAGTAGGTAGTAGAAATCTGACAGAACCGACAGGTTTTGGACTAGTCCATCTCTTCATGGGGGATTTTAATTATTCATAGCAAGGCTGTTATTTTTTATAAAGACACTCCCTGAAAAAAAATTATACAATGATACTGGCCAGCCTCCCTGCTTGCTGCACACTATTTTGGCAGTTGAACAGAGCAGCTGCCATTCACTAAGTGCTTTTGAAGGTAAATAAAACCATGAGAATCCCCCGTGAGAAGATGATCTAGTCCAAAACCTGTCAGTGCTGTCAGATTTCTATTACCTACTGTAAGTGGCAGCAACATAGGAGAAAAAGTAATTTATGGCTTATTTTACTCTGAAAGAAACGTAATTCTTATTTGTATGTGTTTAGATGTATTTTAAATTTTACGATTTTCACGATAGTGGTCCTTTAATAGGTAAAAACCACGGAATGCAACTAGTTAAAATAACTTTTCAGAACTCTACAATTGAAAATATATTAAAAGTACTGTTTAAATTTTGATGAGTGTTTTCTTACTTGGTAGAGGCTTAAAATGCATGTTACTGAAAAAATTGTGAAAATATCACCTAGGATAATACTTAGGAGAAAAAGTGAATTGGATCCATCCATTTGAGTCTATGAGAGTTTACACAAATTACTTAACTCATTGCATAATTTGCTTAACTTATTTTGTATGTGCAGCAACTACATTACCTGTTAAACAAGCAATGCATCTGTGGCATATACCATATAAAGCAAGGTTCACAAATTATGTGTTGTGAAATTTGCATATAAAGTCCTATAACTTTAATGTGCACTGCCTGCACAAGTTAAGTTAAGTTTAATGGGGTTTAGTGAATGTACTGTTTTGTCCCTCAGAATAATAACTTAACCACTTCGGGACCACAGTCTTTTCGCCCCTTAAGGACCAGAGCCTTTTTCTCCATTCAGACCACTGCAGCTTTCACGGTTTATTGCTCGGTCATACAACCTACCACCTAAATGAATTTTACCTCCTTTTCTTGTCACTAATACAGCTTTCTTTTGATGCTATTTGATTGCTGCTGCGAGTTTTACTTTTTATTATATTCATCAAAAAAGACATGAATTTTGTCAAAAAAATGACTTTTTTAACTTTCTGTGCTGACATTTTTCAAATAAAGTAAAATTTCCTATACATTTGAGCGCGAAAGTTATTCTGCTACATGTCTTTGATAAAAAAAAAAACATTCAGTGTATATTTATTGGATTGGGTAAAAGTTATAGCGTTTACAAACTATGGTGCCAAAAGTGAATTTTCCCATTTTCAAGCATCTCTGACTTTTCTGCGCACCTGTCATGTTTCATGAGGGGCTAAAATTCCAGGATAGTACAAATACCCCCCAAATGACCCCATTTTGGAAAGAAGACATCCCAAAGTATTCAGTGAGAGGCATGGTGAGTTCATAGAAGATTTTATTTTTTGTCACAAGTTAGCGGAAAATGACAGTTTGTGACAAAAAAAAAAAAAAAAAAAAGTTTCCATTTCTTCTAACTTGCGACAAAAAAAAATGAAATCTGCCACGGACTCACTATGCTCCTCTCTGAATACCTTGAAGTGTCTACTTTCCAGAATGGGGTCATTTGTGGGGTGTGTTTACTGTCCTGGCATTTGGGGGGTGCCTAATTGTAAGCACCCCTGTAAAGCCTAAAGATGCTCATTGGACTTTGGGCCCCTTAGCGCAGTTAGGCCGCAAAAAAGTGCCACACATGTGGTATTGCCGTACTCAGGAAAAGTAGTATAATGTGTTTTGGGGTGTATTTTTACACATACACATGCTGGGTGGGAGAAATATCTCCGTAAATGACAATTTTTTTATTTTTTTTACACACAATTGTCTATTTATAGAGATATTTCTCCCACTCAGCATGGGTATGTGGAAAAATACACCCCAAAACACATTATACTACTTCTCCTGAGTACGGCGATACCACATGTGTGGCACTTTTTTGCACCCTAAGTGCGCTAAGGGGCCCAAAGTCCAATGAGTACCTTTAGGATTTCACAGGTCATTTTGAGAAATTTCGTTTCAAGACTACTCCTCACGGTTTAGGGCCCCTAAAATGCCAGGACAGTATAGGAACCCCACAAATTACCCCATTTTAGAAAGAAGACACCCCAAGGTATTCCGTTAGATGTATGGTGAGTTCATAGAAGATTTTTTTTTTTTGTCACAAGTTAGCGGAAATTGATTGTAATTGTTTTTTTTCACAAAGTGTCATTTTCCGCTAACTTGTGACAAAAAATAAAATCTTCTATGAACTCGCCATTCTCCTAACGGAATACCTTGGGGTGTCTTCTTTCTAAAATGGAGTCATTTGTGGGGTTCCTATACTGCCCTGGCATTTTAGGGGCCCTAAACCGTGAGGAGTAGTCTTGAAACCAAATGTGGCAAAATGACCTGTGAAATCCTAAAGGTACTCATTGGACTTTGGGCCCCTTAGCGCACTTAGGGTGCAAAAAAGTGCCACACATGTGGTACCGCCGTACTCAGGAGAAGTAGTATAATGTGTTTTGGGGTGTATTTTTACACATACCCATGCTGGGTGGGAGAAATATCTCTGTAAATGACAATTATTTGATTTTTTTTACACACAATTGTCCATTTACAGAGAGATTTCTGCCACCCAGCATGGGTATGTATAAAAATACACCCCAAAACACATTATACTACTTCTTCTGAGTACGGCGATACCACATGTGTGACACTTTTTTGCAACCTAGGTGCGCTAAGGGGCCTAACGTCCTATTCACAGGTCATTTTGAGGCATTTGGATTCTAGACTACTCCTCACGGTTTAGGGCCCCTAAAATGCCAGGGCAGTATAGGAACCCCACAAGTGACCCCATTTTAGAAAGAAGACACCCCAAGGTATTCTGTTAGGAGTATGGTGAGTTCATAGAAGATTTTTTTTTTGTCACAAGTTAGCGGAAAATGACACTTTGTGAAAAAAAAAACAATACATATCAATTTCCGCTAACTTGTGACAAAAAATAAAATCTTCTATGAACTCATCATACACCTAAAAGAATACCTTGGGGTGTCTTCTTTCTAAAATGGGGTCACTTGTGGGGTTCCTATACTGCCCTGGCATTTTAGGGGCCCTAAACCGTGAGGAGTAGTCTTGAACCCAAATGTCTCAAAATGACCTGTGAAATCCTAAAGGTACTCATTGGACTTTGGGCCCCTTAGCACAGTTAGGCTGCAAAAAAGTGTCACACATGTGGTATCGCCGTACTCAGAAGAAGTAGTATAATGTGTTTTGTGGTGTATTTTTACATATAACCATGCTGGGTGGGAGAAATATCTCTGTAAATGACACATTTTTGATTTTTTTTACACACAATTGTCCATTTACAGAGAGATTTCTCCCACCCAGCATGGGTATGTGTAAAAATACACCACAAAACACATTATACTACTTCTCCTGAGTATGGCGATACCACATGTGTGACACTTTTTTGCAGCCTAGGTGCGCTAAGGGGCCCAACGTCCTATTCACAGGTCATTTTGAGGCATTTGTTTTCTAGACTACTCCTCACGGTTTAGGGCCCCTAAAATGCCAGGGCAGTATAGGAACCCCACAAGTGACCCCATTTTAGAAAGAAGACACCCCAAGGTATTCCGTTAGGGGTATGGTGAGTTCATAGAAGATTTTATTTTTTCGCACAAGTTAGTGAAAAATGACACTTTGTGAAAAAAAAATAACAATCCAATTTCCGCTAACTTTTGACAAAAAATAAAATATTCTATGAACTCATCATACACCTAACAGAATACCTTGGGGTGTCTTCTTTCTAAAATGGGGTCACTTGTGGGGTTCCTATACTGCCCTGGCATTTTACGGGCCCAAAACTGTGAGTAGTCTGGAAACCAAATTTCTCAAAATGACTGTTCAGGGGTATAAGCATCTGCAAATTTTGATGACAGGTGGTCTATGAGGGGGCAAATTTTGTGAAATCGGTCATAAGCAGGGTGGCCTCTTAGATGACAGGATGTATTGGGCCTGATCTGATGGATAGGAGTGCTAGGGGGGTGACAGGAGGTGATTGATGGGTGTCTCAGGGGGCGGTTAGAGGGGAAAATAGATGCAATCAATGCACTGGGGAGGTGATCGGAAGGGGGTCTGAGGGGGATCTGAGGGTTTGGCCGAGTGATCAGGAGCCCACACGGGGCAAATTAGGGCCTGATCTGATGGGTAGGTGTGCTAGGGGGTGACAGGAGGTGATTGATGGGTGTCTCAAGGTGTGATTAGAGGGGGGAAATAGATGCAAGCAATGCACTGGCGAGGTGATCAGGGCTGGGGTCTGAGGGCGTTCTGAGGTGTGGGCGGGTGATTGGGTGCCCGCAAGGGGCAGATTAGGGTCTAATCTGATGGGTAACAGTGACAGGTGGTGATAGGGGGTGATTGATGGGTAATTAGTGGGTGTTTAGAGGAGAGAATAGATGTAAACAATGGATTTGGGAGGTGATCTGATGTCGGATCTGCGGGCGATCTATTGGTGTGGGTGGGTGATCAGATTGCCCGCAAGGGGCAGGTTAGGGGCTGATTGATGGGTGGCAGTGACAGGGGGTGATTGATGGGTGGCAGTGACAGGGGGTGATTGATGGGTGATTGACAGGTGATCAGTGGGTTATTACCCGGAATAACAGATGTAAATATTGCACGGGCAAATTGATAAGGGGGGGGGTCTGAGGGCAATCTGAGCGTGTGGGCGGGTGATTGGGTGCCCGCAAGGGGCAGATTAGGGTCTAATCTGATGGGTAACAGTGACAGGTGGTGATAGGGGGTGATTGATGGGTAATTAGTGGGTGTTTAGAGGAGAGAATAGATGTAAACAATTGATTTGGGAGGTGATCTGATGTCGGATCTGCGGGCGATCTATTGGTGTGGGTGGGTGATCAGATTGCCCGCAAGGGGCAGGTTAGGGGCTGATTGATGGGTGGCAGTGACAGGGGGTGATTGATGGGTGGCAGTGACAGGGGGTGATTGATGGGTGATTGACAGGTAATCAGTGGGTTATTACAGGGGAGAACAGATGTAAATATTGCACGGGCGAATTGATAAGGGGGGGGTCTGAGGGCAATCTGAGCGTGTGGGCAGGTGATTGGGTGCCCGCAAGGGGCAGATTAGGGTCTAATCTGATGGGTAACAGTGACAGGTGGTGATAGGGGGTGATTGATGGGTAATTAGTGGGTGTTTAGAGGAGAGAATAGATGTAAACAATGGATTTGGGAGGTGATCTGATGTCGGATCTGCGGGCGATCTATTGGTGTGGGTGGGTGATCAGATTGCCCGCAAGGGGCAGGTTAGGGGCTGATTGATGGGTGGCAGTGACAGGGGGTGATTGATGGGTGGCAGTGACAGGGGGTGATTGATGGGTGATTGACAGGTAATCAGTGGGTTATTACAGGGGAGAACAGATGTAAATATTGCACGGGCGAATTGATAAGGGGGGGGTCTGAGGGCAATCTGAGCGTGTGGGCAGGTGATTGGGTGCCCGCAAGGGGCAGATTAGGGTCTAATCTGATGGGTAACAGTGACAGGTGGTGATAGGGGGTGATTGATGGGTAATTAGTGGGTGTTTAGAGGAGAGAATAGATGTAAACAATGGATTTGGGAGGTGATCTGATGTCGGATCTGCGGGCGATCTATTGGTGTGGGGGGGTGATCAGATTGCCCGCAAGGGGCAGATCAGGGGCTGATTGATGGGTGGCAGTGACAGGGGGTGATTGACGGGTGATTGACAGGTGATTGACAGGTGATTGACAGGTGATTGACAGGTGATCAGGGGGGATAGATGCATACAGTACACGGGGGGGGGGGTCTGGGGGGGGTCTGGGGAGAATCTGAGGGGTGGGGGGGGTGATCAGGAGGGAGTAGGGGGCAGATTAGGGACTTAAAAAAAAAATAGCGTTGACAGATAGTGACAGGGAGTGATTGATGGGTGATTAGGAGGGTGACTGGGTGCAAACAGTGGTCTGGGGGGTGGGCAGGGGGGGGTCTGAGGGGTGCTGTGGGCGATCAGGGGGCAGGGGGGGGGAAATCAGTGTGCTTGGGTGCAGACTAGGGTGGCTGCAGCCTGCCCTGGTGGTCCCTCGGACACTGGGACCACCAGGGCAGGAGGCAGCCAGTATAATAGGCTTTGTATACATTACAAAGCCTATTATACACTGTTGCAGCGGCGATCCGGATGCCAGTAACCCGCCGGCGCTTCCGAACGGCCGGCGGGTTACGGCGAACGGGGGGCGGAGCCAGTCCCCGGCGGCTGATCGCGTCACGAATGACGCGATCGCCGCATAGCCACTCCCGCAGCCGCCCCCGCCGATGGGCGTATTGCGGTCGTTTGGGCCCGGACTTTGCCGCCGCCCATCGGCTGGGGGCGGTCGTTAAGTGGTTAAAGTACAACTAGCAATAATCAAGTGTTTTAAAATTACAATGTAAATATAATGTCTAAGTAGCTATGTAAGCATTTTCCTAGCATTTTCATGTTGGCTGTAGTCACTTCTCTACAACAAGCATGCAGTTATGTAGAAATGGGGTATGGCCCCAGCTTCCCCCTCCTCCACTTCCCACAAAGCCTTCTGGGAGGTTGCACAGCTGTCCTGTCATTTACCCTCTCTACTATTGGGAAGCATGAAATTTGGGAGCTGGAGAGCTGCGGAAGTTTGGGCCCTGCTGTAGGCACCTATACAAATATTGTTTAAAGGAGGAAATTTGGGCCCCAGGGCTGCTATAAACAATATTTGTATGGGCACCGTTAGTAGCATCCAATATCTACTTATTTTCTATAAACTATATTTAGCGTTTATATACTGTAAACCGTATTTAGCAGAGGTTTTTTTTTGCAGCAGGGGGTGGTTAAGGTTAGACATCCATGAGGGGGGGGGGGGTAAGGTTAGGCATGTGAGGGAGAGGGTTATAAAGTTAGGCTTTGGGGGGTGGTAAAGTTTAGGCATTGGCAGGGGGGTTGGTTAAGGTTAGGCATCAGAGGTGCGGTACTTAGGGTTCATAATGGCGGGAGGGGTGGTTAGGATTAGGCACCAGCAGGGGGTGGTTAGACACAGGTAGAGAGGGGGCCTCTGTGCAAGAATAGGGTTAGGTTTAGTTGTAGTCAAATATTTGTTTCAATTTCTGATATTCTACTGTCGTAATTTGTGCTTCGTAATAGGAACATATCCATAAATTTACTGATATTCTACTAGCCAATATTTTGGCACCCACATTTCCGGGCTCCCTTTTTGCATGTATCAAGAAAATAGCAGAGGAAGAGCAGCACACCATTCCTGAGGTGCTGGACTATAGCTTAAATCACAAAATCCAAAGGGTCCAAATCCATACTTAACCAGCTGAGCGGTCTGGACGAGCTCAGCTCGTCCAACACCGCCAGCGGCTGCCGCTCAGGCCCTGCTGGGCCGATTTTAATGAAATAAAAAGCAGCACACGCAGCCGGCACTTTGCCAGCCGCGTGTGCTGCCTGATCGCCGCCGCTCTGCGGCGATTCGCCGCGAGCAGCGGCGAAAGAGGGTCCCCCCAGCCGCCTGAGCCCAGCGTAGCCGGAACAAAAAGTTCCGGCCAGCGCTAAGGGCTGGATCGGAGGCGGCTGACGTCAGGACGTCGGCTGACGTCGATGACGTCACTCCGCTCGTCGCTATGGCGACGATATAAGCAAAACAAGGAAGGCCGCTCATTGCGGCCTTCCTTGTTTATTCTGGGCGCCGGAGGCGATCGGAAGATCGCCTCCGGAGCGCCCTCTAGTGGGCTTTCATGCAGCCAACTTTCAGTTGGCTGCATGAAATAGTTTTTTTTTTATTTAAAAAAAACCCTCCCGCAGCCACCCTGGCGATTTAATCAGAACGCCAGGGTGGTTAATGTATGAATAAATGCTCTTTTATTCATCAATTGTGACAATAGTCCATTCAAAGAATAATGACCATTTCGGGGCCCTGCTGGGTCCCCTTTGTCAAGGTAACAGACAGAATGGCAACACCATACAACAGTTTGCCTACTGTTGTAGTCTGTAGAGGGGGTTATTAGTTAGAAGCCGATCCTAGAGAGTTCTGCTCTCAGGCCTGAAAACCACTAGCAGTGCTTTTCTGAGCGCTTTGTGATTTGAAAAGCTCTTGCTAATGTAATGCTATGTGTGTGATCCCACTTGAGCAATGTGATTTTATATATATCCCCAATAGCATTGCATTAGCAAGAACTTTTTCAAATCACTAGCGCTTAGAAAAGGCTTCTTAGTGGGTTTGAGCCCTTAGACAGTGTGAAAGTGAGCATAGCATTTTGGAATTGAAAAGTACCAAAAAGTAGGTGAAAGTAGGTGGTGGTTTAAAGCAGGGCTTTTCAACCCTGTCCTCAAATACCACCAACAGTGCATGTTTTGTGGAAATCCACAGAGGCAGTTAATCAGCTCTGCTGAGACACTAATTACCTCACCTGTGAATGTTAGTGGTTTTCTGCAAAACATGCACTGTTGGTGGTACTTGAGAACAGGGTTGAAAAGCCCGGGTTAACCACCTGGGCGTTACGGACGAGCTCAGCTCGTCCAGTAACGCCGCGGTGGATTGCTCAGGCCCTGGTGGGCCGATTTGCATATTTTTTTTATACACGCAGCTAGCACTTTTGCTAGCTGCGTGTCTTACCCGATCCGCTGCCGATCCGCCGCTACCCACTGCGAAAAAGGGCCCTCCCACAGACCCCTTGCGCAGCCTGGCCAATCACCGCCAGGCTGCGCTATGGGGTGGATCGGGACTCCCTGTGACGTCAAGACGTTGATGACGTCATTCCGTTCGTCGCCATGGCGACGGGGGAAGCCCTGCAGGAAAATCCATTCAGAAAGGGATTTCCTGATAGGTATTCATGCCGGCGGCAATCGGAAGGGTGGGAGGGAGAGAGCAGGGAGGAGGAGTCATGTAGCTAGCGATAGGGTAGCTACATGAAACAAAAACAAAAAATAGGTAAAAAAAAATAACTCCTGCGGCCGTGCGCCGCACGGAATCAAAATGCCAGGTAAAGGACATTTTATTGTCAAGGTATAAAAAATATCACCTATTAGAATACTCGGGAGAACAGGGTAATTGCATATGGCCTCCGGTCTTTTTTCAGGTATTTATTTACTGCACACTATCATATAATTCATGGAGGAAGGTAAGCAGATCACTCTCAAGGATGTTAACTAGAACAGGATTAGAAGTAATTTACTTTTTAAATAATCTCATGTACAGTTCCACCTCCAAATGTTACTGCATATATACATATGTAGTCATGAACAAATACTACTAGTACTACTCACAGTATTACTAAAATGCCTGCAAGTGACACTGGAAACAACATAAAAACAACATCAGTACCAGTTAAAGCTTGTGCATAATGAGCTATTATATAAATAATGCCTAAGGTACCAGTAATGGAGGAACATAATAATGGTTATCATTACCTGTAATTTTGTGGAACATAAATCTAACATCAATCAGAATTTACTGGGTTATTATTAGCAAGAGAAACAGCTTTACTGTTCCATTATCATGTAACACTGCCCTGCATTGTCTGGGATTTTTCTCTCCTATAGTGAGCAGCTCTCTGCGTGAAATGATTCACATTCATTAAAATGAACTTTGATAAATTTGGCTGTTCCTAAGAAAACAGAGGAACATAATGAGAGAGAATTAGGAGATGTTGTATACATTAATTTTCAGTGCTGGGAGGTGGCGGCAGCAGCAGACAGCAGCAAGAATAAACAGCAATGATAAAAGAGGCCATTAGAAGTGGGAGGTTGCGATTATTATTAGTTTCTATTTTGCTGGGTATAAATGTCAAGATATGAATTAATCTCATTATTTGCAACATTTAATATGCAAGAATTTATGCAGACAACCACAACTACTGCTGGAAATGTGGCTAACACTTACACCTTCTATACCATACATAATAAGATTGTCTTTTAAGTCCCTTCAGGCAGTTTTTTTTTAATTCTTATATCCCAAACAGCATAGACAGTTTGATAACTTTTTTTTTTTTTAGTTTTTAGGTATTCTAACAAAGCGCATCCACAAATCATTAAAAATAAAATCTGTTCACAAAAACATGCAGCTTGATAGCATTATGATGTAAACAGACCTATGTTTCATCGATGACAAATTTCTGTAACCAAATAAGAAACTTCAAACTAGTGTCATTCTTCACTGCTCGGGTCCATTATATCAAAGATAAATAAAATAAAATATGGAAACACTAGAAAATATTTCATCTCCCTAATCCATAAGAATATTGATCTCATATAAAGAAAAGCTGAGCACAGATTGTAAAAGATTTCATACTTACGGTGGGGAATATTGCTCTTTTTTATCCCTTCCAGCTTGATTTTTCCCTTTTGTGTTTTTTTTTTTATTATTATTTCTTCTTGTATGGCCTATTTCACATTTCACTAAAACAAGAGAAATATATTATAATGTTACTAAGTGAATTTTAAAAGTACATATAAAATAAAGTGCAGCATACAATATTACAAAAAAAAGTGTATTTTTTTATGTTTTTAAACAGCACATTTTAATGTGTTTTTTTTTTAAACAGCACATTTTACACGTTGGCGCTTATTCAATTCACTTATTCTCCTGAGTTTTCTCCAAGATGATATTTTCACACCTTATCAATTACAGGCAATTTAAGCCATAAGCAATAAAAACAAATACATAACTTTTTCATCTCCTTTTTTGGAACTTGTTCTATTGAAGAGTGCTGAAAAGTTATTTTAAACAGAAGAGGAAAAAACTTAGGAGAAAAAGTTAATTGAATAAAGCCATTTTGTTATAGAGAATGTCACTCGCTAGCCATTTACATGGCTCTCAATAAAATAATCCTATCACAATTTCTAAGAAACAGCAAATTAACCGTCAAATATATTTTTGGGATGTGGGAGGAGACCAGAGTAATCTGGAAAAATCCATAAAAACACAAGATCGCAGAAAACTCCATGCACAGAGAGCCATAGCCAGGATTCAAACCTAGAATTCTAGAGCTGTAATGGAAGAGTGAAAACCCCCATGATGCTTGTAGAATTTATGGCAAGAGATAAGTAAAATGATGCAGCTAATGATTCCATATGTTTGTAATGGTATGACCTGTACACACTTGTAATATCTGGAACAATCATTTTCGATCATTTCAGATGGCCTTCAATTGTACAAACATTCTGCTTAGCTGTCTGCCAAGCAGTGTGTTTTGTGATATGAAGAGTGAAGTTGGTAAGATGTGTGAGAGCAAGCTGTACGAAACAATAACAATCGGACTTGGTTTTATGTTGTGCTCAATTGCTAACAAGTGGCACTGGCCAGCCTGTAAGTACTGTACAGATATCTCCGAAGCAATCAACAGTGATCCTTTTTTGGTGGCATTAATTGCAAATTTGTACAGACCTTAGCAGATAAATCTCACAAAAAAATAATCTGAAACTGTAAGTGCAAATACAGTTGGGAAAAAATGAGGACGCCCTATGAAAGCCTTTGTTTTTTTGTCACATTCTTGGATATATGGATATTGAAGCTGAATTTTAACAATCTGGGTGGATTTAAGTAGCATAACTAAAAAATTAAAACTGAAAAAAAGCATATTGGTTTTAAATAATACGGTTCCTACACAATAAAATGGGCTGTCCGGTTACACTGGACCCTGCGCTCTGTATACTTGGTCTTATAACTTTTTATATCCCAAGTCCTATTATAGGGCTAGACAATAAATTGCACTTAAGTGACTCTCGGTGGTTGCTCCACTGTTCAAAGAGAGACTAGATAAGACGTGTAGACTGTGTACTTCCCTATCAAAAATTAGTCTATATACATAGAAAACTCCCAGCAAATTTCACTTGGTCTGGGACCGATGAATTGAAAGATAATCTTCTCGCCCCTAAAATCCAGGTGTTTTATGTTTATAATGCTTTCCATCTGACTTTGTCTACTTGGTAAAACCTGTGAAATGTTACACTTAATTGAGATGATAACATCCTGCTTTGGTATTTGTCAAAATACCCAATTGTTCTGAATGTCTATGTTGTACTTAATTACTCCTACTCTGTTTTATGTACTCTTATTCTGCTTTGCACAGGCAGTGTTTTACCGTTACTTTGATATCAATAAACTGATATTTGGGTTAAAAAAAAAACTCAAGAAAAGATTTTTCAAAATCCTCTATAAAGTATAATTCTTCAAAAAGCTTGCAAAAAGAATATGCAGTCATTGAAGGTACTGTTCAAATCAATCTTTGTTAGATAAATGTGGACAGATGTGCTCAAGGAATAAAATCAGACCATACCTCACTTAAAAAAATGTAATCATAATTTGTAATATATAAATGATCATTATGACTACAGAATGAGGTCTAAATATTTAATATATGACTTTTCCCAAGAAAATATACAACATGTATTTTTAAAATTGGAACATAGACCAATGTCTCGTAATATTTGACTGTTTGTATTGGTGATTACTAGTTTAGATAAGATCAGGAGCATGTAATCTATGTAGGCAAGAAGCTTGATTTATTTTTTCACTTGTTTTCTCCCCCTGAATATCCTGATCAGCTAGGACTGCCTGTAGAAAAATCAGTGAGATCTAAGTTAAATAAAATAAGTGATAATGGGCCTCCTTGCTTCACACCATTCCTCGTAGTAATTGATGTGACTAGTACATTTGGCAAATTTTAAGGATTATTTTAAAGGATTATTAATTCATTGGGAAAAAAATCCTCTATTCCTTGATTCATGCTAAGGTATGTCAACACTCTGCACAAATTCCACTGATCAATTTAAATATATATAGATTTTTATTAATGAAGGCATTAAATAATGTATCCCTTTTTTTAAATTAATGCAATCGTTTGACAAAATGTAAACTGACCTAAAGATCTTCAGTTTAACATACCTTTAACATACCTGGGGCTTCATCCAGCCCCCTGTAGTCCTTCAGGTCCCTTGCTGTCCTCCTGGTCTGATCCATTCTGCAGCTGTGCCCCTCTGAAAGCTGGATTACTATTACCCTTACCTGGCTTCAATTTGTAGGATAGTGTTTATTAAAGTTGTTTATGCCCTAAAGTTTAATTATATATTTAGAAATTCCCTTATATAGATATAAAAAAAAACTAACTTTAACTAATGTTTTTTCTTCTAAAAAACGATTCACATCTCATTTTCAACAACGCAGTAGTAGAGTATTGTGTTGTGTTATCCAATGGTTATGGCAGAAATTAAACCCATTCACAAATGATGAGTTTATCCTACAGTAAGGAACATATATAGGTGGAATAGCTCTTTCTGGAATTATTTCTTTGTTGCTGTCAGTATATGTAAGATCGTGGTTTGTTCAAGTCCTTAATATTTTCACAACTTTAGAATCTGTAATATTATGCTGCTTTTACATGCTCATCATTTAGAGGTCCTATATCTTGAAAGAAAGTCACTGCATTATGAAAAATATCACAGAGTAATCCCCAGGAAGCAAACCTGGTGCCGGGTACAATTGTTTATCGCTGGCAAGGGCCAGAAATCAGGTAATTTTTTTTATTATGATTCAATTAACACTGCAATGGACCACATCCTGAGTTCTCTCTTGCTGGCAAATTAATGGTTAATTAAGGGATTTTAGATATGGGACAGTGAGGTTTCCTGTAAACACTAAAGGTGCCCATACACTAACACGATTTCCCACCAATAGACAGCAGATTCGATCACAGTGATCGAATCTGCTGTGAAATCGATAATGCAAATTGGGAGTGCATCGTTAGCAGCATTCGATACGGCGACGACCAACGCAGCAATACATCTCCTGTCCTGGCTGTGCGAGTCCCTGGGTCCCTGCTGTCTCTCACTTCTTTCGGCATCTTCTCTTCACTTCCTGTGAGAAAGCGAAGTTCAAACAGTAGAGGGCGCTCTACTGTTTGAACTTTCTGCTTGTGACAGGACGGGACAGGAAGTGAAGGGAAGATAGAGTATGCTGGAAGAATTGAGAGATTGCCGGAATACAAGGAAATCACGCCAGCGAACAGGTAATGTATTGCAGCTGGCCAGGGGAGCAGGCGGCAGCAGCAGTTCCACAGGTTGTGAATTAATTTCATGCTGAAATCGATTCAAAATCTGTTTGCAGTGTATGGGCAGCAATTAGATCCCTCTCTGATCAGATTCGATCAGAGAGGGATCTATCTGTTGGTCGATCTGGTGGCAATCGACCAATGTATGGCTGCCTTTAGGGCAGATAAGCGAGAAACTTGTATTCTGCTTTACCCAGGTGAGAAGTTCCTTGTTTAGAATGGTGCTTTTTAAACCATTGTGTCATATGTTTCATACTATCCTGCATGGTCTATGACATGGCTGGTAAATCCATCCTTCTCCTGGAAAACCCCTGCCCATGTCAAGGTACTTACCCTCACCTTGATGTTGGAGAGGTGGGGTAAGAAAGTACCATCACACATGGAACAGACATAAGGTGCAATCTGGAGCCTCCTTTAACAATATGGAGCTCCAGATGTCTATCCTCGAGTCCCAGGTAAATAGTTAAAGGGGGTCATCAGTGCAGGTGAGCATCAGATGAGCTTTACTTTTTTGTCTTAGGATCAGATTAGCAAATTAGCAGCACTTTGCAAAACGGAGGAAAATGATTTGATCACATTGTAGCCTTCCCCTTGCCACCCTAAGTACTGCCGGAAAGGATAATGCTTGAAACTAGTATTCAGTGATACTATTATAGGTTGTATATAAAATGTAATTGTTTAGTGAGCACACATTTGTTATTTAAATGTTTTTTCATTCTTATTGTACAGAGCCCAGAGTTGAAAGTCTTATACAGTATATGATAAAGGCTTATAAGTGATTTATATTGAGGCAGAACCATCATCATGTTTTGTGCTCTGTTTTATGTATTCCAGTATTTTGTTGTTCAACTGTTTTGTAGAACTTAGTTGTTATCCAGAATTCTAAACGTCTTTCTTGTTTGATTTATATTTAAATATTTAAATTTTCATTTAATATTGGAGAACCTTTCTCCAATATATCATTATTGTGCTAATTTTTAATATTTTACATAATTTTGTGTCATCATCTGTGAAATTGGCTACACTTTGTTCTGTTCAATTAGAGGTTTTATTTAATTACAGTTCTTAGGAGTGCTGTAGCAGACCTGAGCACACAGAGAAATCCACCTTGTGTCCACCTTGTGTGTGTTTATAGAGAACGGACTGTCTAATTCTCCCTTCCCAGAAAGTAATGAGCTAGTGTAATCTGAGCTGTCAGCTGTCTGCCAACTCTGTCAAATGTTGAGCTAATATGTAAACACGGGAGGTTAACCTTTTATGTGCTCCCAGGAGACCAGGAAGTAACCACTCTGCAGAATCTCAGTACAAGCTCTATAAGTTGTAGCAAGATTTTTTTTTCTTTAAAGGTTATTATGTTGTTTCTTATCTTTTAGAGAAGAGAGGAAGTTTTAAGTTAAAGTCAACGTCAAGGGCTAGCAAAAGCGTACTGTGCAAAAAATATTTTGCCTGCCAAAGCAAAATTGCTTGCATGGGGGTAACCCATTTTTGGATTAATTTAAACTGTGTTTATTGATGCGGAAGATATTGTTTATTGTCAAACTGAATTAAAATTAGGTAAACATTTTTGTATATTTTGTTTGTTTAGAAAAAAAACTCATTTTGCACATCACAGAATGGAGCCTTTTTGAGTTTTGCCTTCATTTATAATTGCACGATTGTAGTCATATTCATATTTAAACTTTATTTTAAAAATCACATGGCCCTCTCAAGCCATTTGTGCATTATGAAGACTGATATTGGCAAGTAGGCTGAGCCAACAAGAGTGGGGCTGTGCCACATCAGCAATGCAATGAAAAAAAAATGTGACTGTTTGCATAGGGGTCAATCAGAAACCTTACAGATGCATTATGTGATCAGCATTGGGTAATTCTGACTGCCTTACTATACTGCATACCTGTGATGGACCAAGAAGCCATACTGTTCTGCTCCAGGCATGAACTTGTCAACCAACATTATTCATGTTGTAAATGATGTAACATAGTTTGCAAGTTTTTTTTCTGCCATTCCCAACTTCTAAATCCTTGCCCCACCAAGAAAAAACTATAATACTCACATTATCCCTGGTAAATCTCCAGTAATGATGTCCTGGGGAAGGCTGTGTTATTGTAACATACCCATCTGTTGTAAGGTCTTGTGTAAGAGAGGAAAATGGCACAGACCACTCACTATATTCTCTTCCCTTAATTGGGCTGTGCAACTGTTATAGGCGTTGCTCATCCCATTCATTGTCTTCAATAAAAGAACCATGTGGTGACATGGACAAATGTGCAGCATTATTGGATATGGTGCAGAGAATTGTGGGATATGGTAGTGAAGAAGTGGAAGAAGGCATGCATGAGAAGGATAAACAGCATCTCCTTGGAGTAGGATGATATCACCTCTTGAAGTTGAGGTCTCCCGCAGCTGAGCATGATTGGGGCTTAGGGATTGTGGTTATCTCTTTCCCATTGGAGAGTAAAAGGTAAAAGCGGAACATATGACTTTGACTGCTTCAAGAAACATAGAAAATAGAAATAAGGATATAAGTAAAAAGAAATAAGGAAATGTAAACGTTTATCTTCTTTTAAGAAGTTATTGATATGAACAAAAATGTTCATTAAAATGTAGTTAACTGGAAAATACAAACAGATTTACATATTGTTTTTATCATTTTATCCCTTGGGTAGTCTTTAATACATTATTTCAATTGTATTTTTTATCATTTTGGAAAATGAAAAATGTTATTTGGTTTCTACATGTTTTGCATAAGACTTCTCGAAAGGATGAAATAAAGTATTTTGAATGAATGTTTCCTAAATACGCGCATAGTCATGTCATCCTACAATCCCCAAAGGCACCTCCTATAAAGATGAAATTTCATGCTCTGTCAAACTTCAGAAACATGATTTAAACATATGTCACATCCCCTTTTGTGTATTTGCTTCAAGTTTTCTGCAATTGACAATAGCTCTCAGGTGCATAATTACTGTAAATATGATTAGTAAAATGACTAACATAAAGGTTACCCATCAGGTATGTGCTAATAGCACACAGTGGAGAAGGAAATGGTATGGAGATAGACAATACGCATGTGTCAGACTTGTTTATTATGAGTCACACTGCTTTGCAAACACAATGTTTTACTTATTTTATTTGAATAATACATTACTTGTTAGAAACATACCATAGTAAGTTTGGTTGAAAAAAGACATCCACCAAGTCCAACCAGGATGGAAAAAACACAAATAAATAAGTAAATATTATGTATATTTTACTTGAACAAATCATTAAAGTTTCTGGGCATATACATAGACATACAGGCCCATACGCAATTAACTTTTTCACCTGAGTTTTCTCCTAGGTGATATTTTTAAACTTGTCTACAAAATGCCTTTTAAATCACCAGCAAGCACAAACAATACTAAAAACCTACTTTTTGTACTTTTTCAATTGCAAAGTTCTGAAAAGTTATTCTAAATCGAAGATGAAAAATTACCACCTAGGAGAAAATTGCATATGGGCCACAGAGGGTCTATAGTGGATTTTGCAGGTATTGGAGTACTCACAGATTTTTGAAAGGCTGGTGCAAACCACAATGAGGCCAAGGGACAAAATTAACCTGGCAGCCCTCACCCCCTCCCCCCCCCCCCACACAGCATATTCACCTCCTAGGGCACTTGAGCAGGCTGACACCCCCCTCATCTTTACTGTGCTCTTCTGGGCTCCTGCATCATCTTTTGTCAGCATAGCAACTCCCATGCCCGGCTTACTACTCCAGTCTTATTCCATAGTATCTGCTTTCAGGGCCCATAACAAAGGGGGGGCCTGATGAGAGTGGTAAAGGGGTCCATAGAGGACCTCATGGAGGGGGTGGGCTCCCTGAGGTGCAGAATAGCTCAAGTGGAGCTCGTGAAAGCTCCACCTTATCCAGGCTCCACTGGTAATATACCATCTCCAGGGGTCCTTTTCTCCATGACTACAGTGCCATCTTTTGTCACGTGACCTGACGCTGGGTTACATGAGAAAAGAAGCTGTTCTAATGATAGAGATGGGGTAGCCTGGATAAGGTATCTTGTCATTGGAGCCAGGAGTGGTGAGTCACTTCTCTCATATGCTTTACTGCATGGTAGGGAGAGGATCACATCTGGCTACCTTTGCCAGGGTGGGTTTAGAATGCTATCTAATACTAGGGACCCTCAGGCTACCTATGCTAGGGGCCACTTCTGGTTACCTACACTGGGGGGCTACCATGGAGTACCTCTGGCTACTGATACTAGAGGGCTATTTCATACTGGGTGAGAAGATATGGAGTGAGCGATCAAGTGGTGACTGCAGACTGCAGTGGTTTCCTGTAAGTGAAAAGAAATAGTAGTGCACACAAATGAGAATCCCCATCTTGCCATGTCAATGAAACTTGGTCAATGGGCTGCACAAGTAGGACAACACTGAACTGCTACCTTGCCAGCACACACCTAAGATGAGAACTGTGTCCAGGAAGCAATATGCCTGTGTCATACAGATGCTGTGAGTGATCCTATTTTATACTAGGGGCACCTCTGGCTTCCTTAAGCTGGGGTGTGTGGGGGAGGGAACATAAAGGTGCCGTATGATTTTTGGGGGCCTAACTAAAATTTTGCTATGAGGCTTCTTGATTTCTAGTAGTAAACCCCAGTTCTACAGTTTATTCCGGCACCTTCAAAATGTAGCATGAGTGTAAACAGATCCACATAGTTTTGTAGAGCTTCCTCCAGCCCCATGAGGTGCATGGGTTCCCTTGCCCATCCTCTCCAGGCACTCCGCTGGTAATCTACAAGTACACCAATATTTAAGATCTCGGGTACACTTAAAGTACAGTTTACACTGCCACATACAGTATGTGGTAGTGGTCCAATGGATGCATAAAACAGACCCATGATTTTCAATAGGCACATTCTCTCATGTTCATTTATGTGTCTGAGTTTGTCTGTTGCATTTCTGCAGCACACCAACCAGACCTGCATGATTTTTTTTGGACAGCAGTCAATCTAAATCTTTCAGGACTAGATAAAATAATTCCATCAAAATTTGATTTTGAAAGGGAATACGAGGTTTACAGAAAGCATAATTAGTTGCTTTTATTATGCAGGGGGTGTGTTCTCAAAAGTGGGTGGGGCTATATAAGGTGGCAACACATTGCTGTTATGTGTCCCCATTCTAAGGGGTTATTTTTAGTGCCACTATTTATAGCATGCCCTATACTGTTCCCTACGTTGTTCTCCCTTAAAGTGGCCCATGTGCTATGCAACCCTTATGGTTGTTCTGTGCCTACTGTTTGCCCTGGTGGTCTAGAGCAGGGCTTCCACTCCCTGTCCTAAAGTACCACCAACAGTACATGTTTTATAGAAAAACACAAAAATGTCAGCCCATAAAACCATATTCTTTGCAAATCTATAGAATTAATGCTATTGAGAGGTACTCTAAAGTGTGAGTTTTTACAAATGCAGTAGAACTGCAATTAACTGTGGATAATCTGAGAGGATTTTCAAAATCTGTTTAGAAATATTCAGAAAAATACTCATCTCAATGAAGTAAACTTGTCCCTCTTGGATAACAATGTAGATGTTCTAAATTGTAAAGAAAATACACTTTGGATTAAAATGGCAGCTGTCAGGATATATTAAGTGACTCACTGGAAAAGTTCCTCTCTTTATTAGTATTGGCAGAGGGCAATGGGTGAAATAAGCTATGTATGGATGACTGAAAGACTGTCTAATATACTTCAGGAAATGTTTTCTCTTTACTTCAAACTTCACAATATAGATTACACTTATCCTAGGTACACACCATACAATTTTCTGGCAGATTTACCTGCCAGATCGATTATTTCCAACATGTCCAATCTGAATTTCGATAGATTTTTTGATTTTCCGATTGGTTTTTAATCATTTTTTCGATTGTTTTTTCGATCAATTTTTGTTCAGTTCTATGAAAATCGATCAAAAAACCGATTGGAAAGAACATTTAAACATTTAAAAGAACATTTGGAAAATCGAAAAATCAATCAAAATTCAGTTCGGACATGTTGGAAATAATGGATGTTGGAAATTGTATGGTGTGTACCTAGCATTAGGTATGTATTTACTAAGTTGTGAAAATAGCATGCACAAAGTCTGAAGCACTGAAGTAGAGTATAATGCAATATGGTTATATAGTGCATACACATGTTAATGGGTTTTAACATGCGCAATGGTGATATTGTGCAAAATGCACATGTATTGTAAATTGTGAGTAACAGTTGCAAACAACCCTAACTGAAACATGTGTTAGATTACAATTTGTGCATTACTTATATGCATAACATATAACCACACAATGGTAAATGCCACACATAACATGTCTAATGCTGATGTGGTGCACTTCACCACAGTTTAGTAAAAATACCCCTTAGACAGGTTCTGTGGCCCTTTTTCAATATGTAATTTAAATGAAATGATATGTTCCTTTCATAAGTACTAATCTTTTTTTCCCCTGTCTCATGTAGAAACAGCTGTGCTGTCTCTCTCCTGCTCCTTTCTAATTATTGGTCTAGTTAGACAAATATTGTGCTGCAGGAAGAGGCAGACAATTATTATTATTGTTATTATTATTATTCATTTACAAAGCGCCAACATATTCCGTGGTGCTGTACAATGTAAGAAAAAAAGACAATACAGCAGCTGTTCCTCCCTACTATCTGCCTCTCCCTCCCCCTGCAGCACGTCATCCTATGAGTCATCACTGACCTTGGTGCATGCTCCAGAGAGCAGGGGGAAGGTCTGCCTCGCTCCTGTGAGGCTGACAGCAGGGTGGATAGCTGCCTTTGCTCTTGTTGCTTCAGCTCACCACAACTTGTCCCTGTAAAGGAGACAGAGCTTTCCTTTCATTCTCTGTCATCATCTGCTATGACCCGGAAGCACCTACGGAGTCAATTTACATAGCGGCCATCTTGGCCAAATTATTAAAAGTTATATTTTATTAATTAAGCTATTTATTGGCAGCGGGGAGAGGCGAAAAAAGGCAAAATGAAGAGGGGGAATGATGGGGAAACGGTAATATGTTTATTTTAACATCGCAGTGGCATAGTGGTTAACGCTCTCACCTTGCATCACTGGGTTCCCGGTTCGAATCCCAACCAGGTCAACATCTGCAAGGAGTTTGTATCTTCTCCCCGTGTCTGCGTGGGTTTCCTCCGGGCACTCCAGTTTCCTCCCACATCCCAAAAACATACAGATAAGTTAATTTGCTTCCCCCTAAATTGTCCCTAGACTACAATACACACACAACACAATACCGACATAGACATTTCATTATGGTAGGGATTAGATTGTGAGTTCCTCCAACGGACAATTAGTGTCAAGACAATATATACTCTGTTCAGCGCTGCAGAAGATGTCAGCGCTATATAAATATTAAATAATAATAATTTTACTTTGGTGTAAATGCATCACAGAGCTTCTTTAAAGAGTAAGATTATAGATGTTAGTGATAAAAGCACAATAATTTATAAAATCAATAGTTCTATTGAAAAAGTCTTTGAGCAAAATTATTTGCAGTTGACTGGACCACTGGTTTGTAAAAAAGGAGAAAATAAAGATACCTCTATAATCATATGGTTGATGAGAGGGAAAGGTATTGGATGGGAAAATAGGGTATGGATAAGGAGAAAATTAGGGAAAAGGATAGAGGAACAAGACAACATGCTAAAAGTCCAAATATAGTGTGACAATTTTATTGGAGTGTGCAAGAAAGGTATTCACATTGCTACAAATAGCAGAGTTGCAAAGTCAGTTCTCATGTTGCAATTATGCTCTCCTGGGCTTCCTTTAGGCAAAAATAGTTCTGTGCTTTGCAGAACTAAAATAAAATAATGCTTTGAAATACTGAAAAGTAAAGTAATATGAGTACATTATAGCTCCTCTCCCCCTCTTTTTTTCTATGGGTACACTTTAGCCAACATTTCCTTACTTAAAATTAAAAATGTAATGAGTTACTTTTAGTCCAGATGAGTATCTAAAAATAAATGTATATGTCTTTCTTTTTACCTGTCTTATATTTATATGTAGCTACTTGGGCAAAGACGGCAAAAAGGTTTACACAGCAGAAGAGGCATGCACCATTCTGCAAAACAGCAGACACAAAGGGGAGGCATTGGAGGAATCAGATGCTAAATGGCTATCAGTTGAGAACTCCGACTCACTGGACAAGAGTGACTCAAGTTTCGCTGGACCACCACTAGCTCAACATCACTGGACCCCTTTCTAAAACTTCAAAGGCAGGTCATCACTTCACTGATCTAGGAATCAGGCCACCCTGCCATAAACCCAGACCCATTTGCTTCCGCGACTTCGTGTCTGGCATTTTCCTGCCCTACTCCCCGCTACTGCATCAAAGCAGTATCTACAGAAAAAAGAGTAAGGTTTGTTGGAAACACAGTATGAGAAAGCACACCTGTTACCACTGCCCAAAATGTCAGTCAAAACCAGGAATTTTTGCCTTAATCCATGTTTTGAGGCTTACCACACAGTCCTTGATTATTATTGATTTTTTTTTTTTTACTCTGCTATTCTGTGCATTTCTACTGCACTTTGTTGATCTTCTTGCTTCTGACCTCTGGCATGGCTGTCAACCACCCTTTGGCTTGTGATGTCTGGCATGAATTGCAACCACCACCTGGCTTCTGACCTCTACTGTAGCTGACAACCACCCCTGGATTCTGATCTCTGGTGCGCCTGACAACCACCATCCGATGTCTGACCTCTGGTTTGGCTAAAAACACTACAGCTTCTAACTTCTTCAGCAGTAAGTACCAATGTATTTGTGTTTAATGTTAAAAGACCGTGCTGTACTTGTTTAGCCTTTTGTTGAAATCGCAGGGACCAGGCCTTGATCTAAATATATATATTTATATATATATTTATATATATATATATATATATATATATATATATATATACAGGATCTTCTCAAAAAATTAGCATATTGTGATAAAGTTCATTATTTTCTGTAATGTACTGATAAACATTAGACTTTCATATATTTTAGATTCAAATACACACAACTGAAGTAGTTCCAGGCGTTTATTGTTTTAATATTGATGATTTTGGCATACAGCTCATGAAAACCCAAATTTCCTATCTCAAAAAATTTGCATATTTCATCCGACCAATAAAAGAAAAGTGTTTCTAAAACAAAAAAAGTCAACCTTCAAATAATAATGTTCAGTTATGCACTCAATACTTGGTTGGGAATCCTTTTGCAGAAATGACTGCTTCAATGCGGCCTGGCATGGAGGCATTCAGCCTGTGGCACTGCTCAGGTGTTATGGAGGCCCAAGATGCTTCGATAGCGGCCTTAAGTTCATCCAGAGTGTTGGGTCTTGCGTCTCTCAACTTTCTCTTCACAATAGCCCACAGATTATCTATGGGGTTCAGGTCAGGAGAGTTGGCAGGCCAATTGAGCACAGTAATACCATGGTCAGTAATACCACGGTCAGTAAACCATTTAACAGTGGATTTGGCACTGTGAGCAAGTGCCAGGTCGTGCAGAAAAATGAAATCTTCATCTCCATAAAGCTTTTCAGCAGATGGAAGCATGAACCCACTTTTGAACCAGAAACAGTGGCAGAAGCGCCTGACCTGGTCTACAGAGAAGCAGCACTGGACTGTTGCTCAGTGGTCCAAAGTACTTTTTTTGGATGAAAGCAACTTTTACATGTCATTCGGAAATCAAGGTGCCAGAGTTTGGAGGAAGACTGGGGAGAGGGAAATGCCAAAATGCCTAAAGTCCAGTGTCAAGTACCCACAGTCAGTGATGGTCTTGGGTGCCATGTCAGCTGCTGGTGTTGGTCCACTGTTTTTTTTTAGCAAGGACAGGGTCAATGCAGCTAGCTATCAGGAGATTTTGGAGTACTTCATGCTTCCATCTGCTGAAAAGCTTTATGGAGATGAAGATTTCATTTTTCAGCAAGACCTGGCACCTGCTCACAGTGCCAGAACCACTGGTAAATGGTTTACTGACCATGGTATTACTGTGCTCAATTGGCCTGCCAACTCTCCTGACCTGAACCCCATAGAGAATCTGTGGGATATTGTGAAGAGAAGATTGAGAGACGCAAGACCCAACACTCTGGATGAGCTTAAGGCCGCTATCGAAGCATCCTGGGCCTCCATAACACCTGAGCAGTGCCACAGGCTGATTGCCTCCATGCCACGCCGCATTGAAGCAGCCATTTCTGCAAAAGGATTCCCGACCAAGTATTGAGTGCATAACTGAACATCATTATTTGAAGGTTGACTTTTTTGTTTTAAAAACACTTTGCTTTTATTGGTCGGATGTACTATGCAAATTTTTTGAGATAGGAAATTTGGGTTTTCATGAGCTGCATGCCAAAATCATCAATATTAAAACAATAAAAGGCTTGAACTACTTCAGTTGTGTGTATTTGAGTCTAAAATATATGAAAGTCTAATGTTTATCAGTACATTACAGAAAATAATGAACTTTATCACAATATGCTAATTTTTTTTAGAAGATCCTGTATATATATGTGTGTATGTATATATATATATATATATATATATATATATATATATATATATGTATATAAATACAGAGGGTGCTGCAGCACACAACAGGAAAACAGTGACAGGGGCCCCTGTCACTGTTTTCTTGTTGTGTGCTGCAGCATCCTCTGTATTTATATATTTCTTATGGAGTCTGGGGACCTCCAGTGCTGCGTGCATGCTTTGCATAGTATTGCATACAATTCGGTTTGTGCTGCTCATCCCTTTATATATATATATCCTCAGTACGCTTTGCTAAAAAAGAATGAAACACTATTATGTTTGGTGAAAAAATTACCATGAAAAAGCAACTGGTGCTACTTGTTGCTCAACAGTCTGCTGTGTGTCCATAAAAAAACTCTGATTATTTAAATTGTGTATCATTTTAACAGTGGCAAATGGTCACATTTATGGATTTCCTTGAATTTTCATACACTCCAGGGGCTTTGCTAAGAGAGAATGACAATTACTTTAGGTGCAAAAAATGGCCTGGAAAAGGCCATTAGTGCTACTTGTGGTAAACAGTCTGTTTATGTATATAGCGTACATATGTATATGGTTACAAGCAAGATAATAGAATGTTGGGTGTTTTAAGGCTGAGGCCTATGTCATGTGAATTTTTTTTAGTGTCAAACTCAAAAGAAATACAATTGTTATTTTCCTATACTCTGTACCAAAATAAAACATTGTCTAAAAAAAGGACAGAATTAAAAAGAGAATACATAATTTGTTACTTTATGCAAGTTACTTGGGGTCGGATTTCCCATAAGGCACTGTAGGCACGCATGTACTTACAGACGGAGTTAAATATGAATGTCCCCCTGGCAACAGCTGCTACGATCAGATGCCGCCATGTAGGGCTGGACCTGGTGCTGTTAGGATGCATTCCTTTCCACTACATGCCCAGCTGCTGGCCGCTCATCTGCCTCCTCTCCCCGCCTGTGCTCCTGGTACGATTGTCAGGTGCAATCAGAGATATGACAAGTGCTGTAGTGTGTGCTACTGCTGCTAGGCAACAGGAAGCAGGAAGCCTGGATCTACAGTGGCGCCAGGTCTTCCTGTAGAGTTCAGACTGCAATGTTGCCATTTACCAGTGCATAGTGCATAGGAATCCGGAGGAGAGAGGCTCCAAATTCATTTGGATGGGGCTGACAGTTCCAGGAGAATGTTGGGTGCACTCTCAGGGGAAGCAGCAGGAGTGTGTGCCATTGTTCTGTGTGCTGATTTATTGGAATTTGGAATGGCTGTCTGTGTCTCTGTGTGGTCTGTAGGTCATGGACCATTGATCTGAGGAATGTATAGCCAGTGGCCAGCCTTTACAAAACTGAAGCCCCAAGTAGAAAGTGGTCATGAGCATCATAACTACATAACATCACTGTTAAGGAGAGCAGAGCAGTAGATTTGAAGTCCATCCTCTTCAGTGCCTGAGCATGTATCACTTCTGCAGAAAGGTCAGACATAGGATGTACGATTTTATCTTAGCAAGTGTGCATTTCTGTGTCTATCTCTGTTGGAGTGTGTGTGTGCGTGTCTGTGTTCAAGTGTGTATGTGTGCCTCTATTCAAGTGTGTATGTCTGTGTGGGTGTGTGTGTTCAAGAGTGTGTGTTTGTGTTCAAGTGTGGAACGAAGAGAAGGTAGCTCAGCACAGAGACGCAACTGAAGGGAGGGAAGCCCGGGGCAGGGGTGCCTCTAGTCATTTTGTCACTCCAGGCGAGAAAACCTGTGGCGCCCCCCCTCCCCAAGCCCCTCCCCCCAGGAAAATAATCATAATGCAGCATCGTTTCACCAGAAAATAATCATAATGCGGCAGTGTTTCATCAGAAAATAATAGTAATTATCATAATTCAGAATCGTAATTCACCAGAAAATAATCGTAATGTGGCAGTGTTTCACCAGAAAATACACTTATTGCAGCAGCAGTTCACCGGAAAATATTCGTAAGGTGGCAGCGTTTCACCAGAAAATATACTTATTGCAGCAGCATTTCACCAGAAATTAATCATAGGGCAGCAGCGTTTCACCAGAAAATAATCGTAATGGGGCAGCGTTGTCAGAAAATAATCGTAATGTGGAAGCGTTTCACCAGAAAATACACATAATCCGAGCAGAGGGAAAGAGTAGAGAGGGAGAGGCAGCATAAGATGTAAGAGGGGGGGTAGAGGAACAGAGAGGGGGAGGGATAGACAGCATAAGATGGAAGAGGGTACAGAGAAACAGAGGGGAGAGGGAGAGACAGCATAAGATGGAAGAGAGTGCAGAGGAACAGAGAGTGGTAGAGACAGCATAAGATGGAAGAGGGGGCAGAGGAACGGAGAGGGGAGAGACAGCACAGCACTAAAGCACAGGTTTACAGCTTTACCAGCTTACAGCCTAACCAGCTTTCAAAGAAAACTCTAGTATCAAAAGAGCAGGGCACATTCTAGCAGTTATAACAGTTGTGGGAGTCTGCACACAGGACAGGAAGTGTTCTTAGCAGCCTGCCTGCATACCTTCTCTTCTGCCTGTGCATGCAGCTTATCATCTCTGGAGTAGTGATGGGTCGTTCGCAAACTCCGGCCGGCTCTTTGCTGCGAACGACAAGAACCGGTTCTCAGTTTTGAAAGAGCCGCCCCACAGAGCTCTGCTTTGCTCTGCAATAAAGGGCGCTGAGGCATGTGTGGAGATGTAGTCCTCCTCTTGCAGCTTGTAGGAGTGTATGGGGAGGTGCAGAGCAGTAGCAGGAGGGATTGACCCAGTCAGAGAAGCAGTCTGGAATTGTCATGGAGACGGGGGCAGGGCTTTTACTCCGATTCTGAGTGGTGTTTAGTGATATTTAATGAATAGCCGATTCAGAGCCGTAAGAGCCGGCTCTTTAATGGGAGCCGATTCAGAAGAGCCGATTCTCTGAAAAGAGCCGGAATTCCCATCACTACTCTGGAGCAGAATCTTCCCTTCTCCCGGGCTGTGTTGCTGTCTTGTGCGGGGGCGGGGCTCCAACACGGATACATCACTTTCTTCTCTCTGTGACTGCATCTGTCCCCTGGCTGTCTCGCTCCAGTGTCTGTGTGCAGCAAGTGACACAGGTGGGGGGTCAGACTGTTGGGGGCATAAGCTGGCTGGCCGCTGGCTCCTGGTTTGACTGGCGTGGGGTGGAGTTAAAGGCTGGGCCACACGAGGTAAACACTTTACCTGTGTGGCTACTGAGAAGAAGGGGCACGGCTTTAAAGAGAACCTGAACTGAAAATGAAAAGTCAAAATAAACATACGCAGGTCATACTTACCTCCTGTGTAGTCTACTCCTCAATCTCTTTATCCTCTCTTGCATCCTGTTTGTCCACTGTGATCAATTCATTTCTCCATCCACCATTTTGAAAATGGCCATTACCCCATAACAGCTTCCTGGTCAGCACACTGTTAAACTGTAACAATAACCCACTTGAGCCATAGGGAAACATGGACATTACCTTGCACATTCAGTTGTAACGGACAGCAGCTGCTATATAACTGACAGCAACTGGTATATTTCAGTTCTGACAAAATTTTGTCAGAACTGGAAGGGATCACTGTAAGAAGAAAATGGTGAGCTTCTGAGAGGAACCGACGGCGAGGTATGTAATATTCATTTCGGCTGCATCATGTTTTTATTTTAAATAATTTTACTCAGTACAGGTTCCCTTTAAAGAAGGAGCCTGGCAGAGAAGAGCAGTATTGATTGCTCTATTGGCTGGGGAGAAGTGGAGGTGGAGGCACTGCTGAGCACATGGTAGCGTGCCGAGCACCGGGGACTGAGTCGGGAGATAATATAATATAAAAAAAAAACATGGTCACTGTAGCAGCGGCGGGGGAATGCGCCTCACCACCTCATGATGCCTCACCACCTCATGGCGCCCCAGGCAACCGCCTATACTTGCCTGGTGGGTGAGACGCCCCTGGCCCGGGGGACCAGTTGACTGACAGGGATATTAGGGGGCTTCCTGCCTAATGCCAGTAACTGCCCTCAGGAGTTTACAATCTAATTCCTGCATTATATCACTGACCTCAGGAACTTACATCCTAATCCTTGTCTTATGTCACTAAAGAGGATATGAGACAGTTACTGACATGAGGCAGGTATTAGAGTTCAGAATACATTTACTTGGGGGTGTGGCCTGGTTTGAGGGGCAGAGTTAAGGGCGCCAGAACGCCTGTGCTTACAAGCACCAGAGTTGAAAATCCGGCCCTGAAGTTACTTGTTAATATTTTGAACTTCGCTTTTTTATATTATCGATATTATAGCAAAGTTTGTACAGTGAAAAAACAAACATATGGCAGAAAACATATACCTTTATTTACAAATAATATATTGTCACAATACATTGTACTAGGGAGATGATGTAAATGTTGTGATAACTAGGACAAATAAGTAGATAACAATTGTGAGGTTTATCTACAGTAGCATTGTTTATTTTAAATCCATGGAATTTCAGAAACAGTGTATATTACATTTTTTCCTTGTTTATCCCTTTAACCTTCTGCCGCCCGCATCACGCCAGTAGGCGTGGCCGCGGAGGCAGCCGCAGGACCGCCTAACGCCAATTGGCGTAAAGTCCTGGGGCTCTGTTTTGCATGAGATTGCGCGCATGGTGCGCGCGCATCTCATGCTCGGAGGGCGGAGCTCCGCCCCGCCTTCAGTCTCCGAGCGGCTATTGCCGCTCGGGAGACTGTTAGACGGCGATTACGCCGTCTATTTACTACGTGCAGCGCTGCGATGAGCAGCAGCGCTGCACTGGGGACAGCCGTGTGACACGGCTGTCCCCATGAGGGACAAGAGAGCGATCGGCTCTCATAGGCAGAAGCCTATGACAGCCGATCGCCATAATTGGCTGGCTGTGGGGAGGGAGGTAGGGAGGGAAGGGTCTTAAAGAAACAGGGGTTTTTAAACAAAAACGACAAACGATAATATTTATTTAAAAAAAAATAAACATGGGGGGAGCGATCAGACCCCACCAACAGAGAGCTCTGTTGGTGGGGAGAAAAGGGGGGGGGATCACTTGTGTGCTGAGTTGTGCAGCCCTGCAGCTTGGCCTTAAGGCTGCAGTGGCCAATTTTGCTAAAAATTGCCTGGTCACTAGGGGGGTTTAGCCCTGCAGTCCTCAAGTGCTTAAAAGTGTAAAAAAATAAAGTAATTACTAAAAACTAATTACTAAAAAAAATTGTAAAGATTGTTTAGGTGTCATAAGTATTGATAGAGTTATTGGCAAATGAATGTGAGGAGCACTGAAAGGTGAAAATTGCTCTGGTCCATATTGGGAACACGACCTGTAGTGATCAAGTGGTTAAGTCATAAATGACATGAATACATTGTTTTATACTGTACATGTACTTAGTTTTTTTGTGTGTTTTGTGAAAAAGTCTCTAGATTATTAGATAATGGTGTTATCTTACTATTACAAAATGTGCTGAATATTTTTAAAGTATGTTAATATGATTTTTTTTTGGACCAAATCAGCTTATGTTATGTCACTTGTCTTTGTTTGCAAATGCTTATCCAATATATCACTTTACAATTTCAATTCAGTTTATAAATATTAACCTCATCCATAAAAAGCGTTAAAGGACACCTGAACTTAAAGGGATATGCAGGCTGACATATTTATTTTCTTTTAAGCACCGCCCATTGCCTGGCTTTCCTGCCAATCATCTGCCTCTAGGCCCTGAATGCTTCTTTCAGGTGTGTGATCCAGATACTACTGCCGCCAAAGAGAACAGCAGGGCTGCCAGGCAACTGGTATTGGTTAAAAGGAAAGGAATATGGCAGCTTCTATATCCCTTTCAGTTCAGGTGTCCTTTAAGTCATATCAAACCAGGATTTTGTGAATATTTAGCTCAAGTTAAATACCATTTTCATAAAAAATAAATTAATTAATTTCTATGACATTTACTTGAGTCTTTTTGAAATTTTAGTGGTATTTAAAAAACAATAAATCCTCCCGTTTCAGTTTCTAGCCTGCTGTTCTGGTCTTAAATGGCATGGATGCTTGCAATGCAGTTTTTTTTACAAATTGTATATATTAGGCCATAGACCAGATCAGCCTATCTGTTTTACATGCAGAAAAAGTGTACATTGTGATTGAAAAGCAACTGATTGGCATGAATCAGCTGCTTTATTCCATTCATCATCAGTGGCTCCAGATAACACAAACTGCTACCTAGTTCACTGAATCACTGGAGCTGTTGGGGCACCACTTAACAGATTACATAAAACGTACACATGGATTAACAATGAATTAAATAAATGAAGACTTCACACATTTACTTATCATAAATTACATAAATAAAGCATCGAAAAAGCTATACTTGTTAGCTTTGTATGCCCACTATACAGTAAATGCACCAGAAATTCCCTGCTCTCTGCTTATGCAGTTAGCTGAGCACAGAAGACTGCAGTGAACTATAATCCGATAATATTTATAATCCGAACATTTGTATAACACTTTTCTCCTGTGGGACTCAAAGCACTCAAGAGCTGCAGCCACTAAGGGCACACTCAAGAGACCACCCTGCAGTGTTAGGGAGTCTTGCTTTAAGCTTAGACCCTAGCCTGCTTTCAAATCCTGATCTCCCATGTCAAAGGCGGTGCCCTTAACCAGTAAACTATCCAGCCATCATGAGCAATACCTGTTCTAATTAGAAAACCAATACGTTTCATACTCACTTTGCTGGAAGGAAGACTACTGTATATACTCGCATATAAGCCGACCCGCATATAAGCCGACCTCCCAACATTTCCCTGAAAAACCAGGGAAAAATGATTGACCCCCATATAAGCCGGGGGCAGGAAATGCTGGATTGGTGCAGCCCCCCAGTGTGTCCGAGTATAGCTAGTATAGTGCCCAGTATGGGTAGGTAGTGCCTCAGTATAGCTAGTATAGTGCCCAGTTTAGCTAGTATAGTGCCCAGTTTAGCTAGTATAGTGCCCAGTATAGCTAGTGTAGTGCCCAGTATAGCCAGTATAGTGCCCAGTATAGGTAGGTAGTGTCCAGTATAGCTAGTATAGTGCCCAGTATAGCTAGTAAAGTGCCCAGTTTAGCTAGTATAGTGCCCAGTATAGCCAGTATAGTGCCCAGTATAGGTAGGTAGTGTCCAGTATAGCTAGTAAAGTGCCCAGTTTAGCTAGTATAGTGCCCAGTTTAGATAGTATAGTGCCCAGTTTAGCGAGTATAGTGCCCAGTTTAGCTAGTATAGTACCCCAGTATGGCTAGTATAGTGCCCCAGTATGGCTAGTAAAGTGCCCAGTTTAGCCAGTATAGTGCCCAGTATAGGTAGGTAGTGTCCAGTATAGCTAGTATAGTGCCCAGTACAGCCAGTATAGTGCCCAGTATAGCTAGTAAAATGCCCAGTATAGCTAGTATAGTGCCCAGTATAGCTAGTAAAATGCCAGGTATAGCTAGTATAGTGTCCAGTATAGGTAGGTAGTGCCCCCCAGTATAGCGCTCCCCGCTCCCCCCGCGGCCGCCGCTGCTATTACCTGCTTAGGCAGCGGCCGCTTCCTAATCCGCGTTCCGCTTCTCATGTTGCGGAGTGTATCACAGCAGCGCGCCCGACGCTGCTGCTGTGACGATGCAGGGGGCAGGAAAGAGCGCGGCTCACTGTAGCGGCGATATGTATCACCGTTACCAGGGGAACCGCTCTTTCCTGCCCCCTGCATCGTCACAGCAGCAGCGCCGGGCGCGCTGCTGTGATACACGCCGCAACATGAGAAGGGGAACGCGGATTAGGAAGTGGCCGCTGCCTAAGCAGGTAATAGGCCGCGGGGGGAGCGGGGCGAATAGTAACACATTTGAAATTATGTATGAAACAAATCCTTTTAATGAATAGATGCAAACTAAGAAGATTGCTTTTTCATTAACAGAAGCAGAATGTCACTTTCATTGCAAGAATCTAAAATTTGTTAGTTTTTTCCCTGAGAACAGCTAGTTATTACATTTGAATGTTTGTCATAAATATTTATTCCATCCATAAGAGAAATTCAGTTGAAAAAAAATTGTTTTTGGTAAACGTTATTGTTGTGAAAAAAATGAAGGTAGCTTCATTTTAATTTTATCTTATCACATTAAAGCTCAATGTTATCACATTAAAGTGTTCAATATTATTTCATTAAAGCTCAATGAAATAAGGCAGACAACTCAATGAAGTTTGAGAATATTTTCACAAGGCTGCCAGAGGCATTCTTGCTCATCTCTTTTGTTAGGCGTAGCTAAGGAGCTATGGGCCCAAATGCGAGTTTCACATGGGGCCCCCCAAGCACTCTATACATAACAAATGATAAGGTGCACCAAAACCTGCCAAGGACAATCACAGTGTCAGAGGTGCAAGAAGGGGATGGGAAGCAGTGTATTAATGATCACTATTATCCAAAGCATCCATAGAAGTGATTATTACCAGCACATGACCAATAAAGAGCTAATACTGTGGCTGATGGAGTGCCCTATGTGGCCCCTCTGGCCCAAGGGCCCCGATGCAGTCACAACCTCTGCAACCCCTATTTCTACGCCACTGTAGGCTATGTAAGGCTATAGCCCAGTGCATTATGTGATTCAAGACTCACTTCTCCAGAAGTTTATTAACCACTTCACATTCAAGTTTCTTTACCCCTTAAAGGAGCCAACTGTCCCACTCCGACCTCTCCACCGCCGCCCCGGTCTCTGCTCACGGTAAGCCGCGTACAATGCGGGCTTGATTGACAGTGGCGGTTCGCACAGGCACAGTAAGGATGACCTTGGGGTCAGCCTCTTAACTGTGTGCGGAGACTGGGATGGTGTCGGAAGAGCGGAGCGGTCAGCATGGGACAGTCAGCTGCAAGGGCCTGATGATTCCTTTAGGGCTTGTTTCCACTGTTGCGACGCGATTTCGCCGGCATTCCGACGCTTGAAAAACGCATGCGGATGCGTTTCCGCATGCGTTTTTACCCGCGATTTCGCGTGCGATTTCGCATGGCAGGGTGCCATGCGAAATTAACCATGACACTGCCAGGGCAAAATAAAATTGAAAAAGGTGCGAAATCGCACGCGAAATCGCGGGTAAAAACGCATGTAACAAACGCATGCGTTTTTACTATTAAATACATTAGCGGCGATTCGCATGCATTCCACTCGCAGGCGAATTCGTTGGCTCTTTTGTGCGTTTTTTTACCGCTGAAAAAAACGCACCTCAACAACGCTACAGTGGAAACAGGCCCATCCACTTGCATTACATGTGCGAATCTGCATGCGTTGGACGCATGCAGATTCGCGATAGTGGAAACGAGCCCTCAAGATTCCTGACAATATTAACATTTCAGCTGTGTTGCTTGATACAGCAATATCTTTTCATTACTCATGCGATCCAGGTAATATATATATATATATATATATATATATATATATATATATATATATATATACATATATATATATATATATATATATATATATATATATATATATACACATATATATATATATATATATATATATATATATATATATACATATATATATATATATATATATATATATATATATATATATATATATATATATAGGTATACTATATACAAATATGTTAGCCTGCCTCCCTACTCAATTGCATGAGCACTTAGGCAGAGCATCTGCAATTATAGTGAATCTGAAGTGAAGATAAACTTATGATAAAATGAATTGTATGTGTAGTACAGCAAAGAAATAAAACATTAGCAGCACAGAAGCACAGACATGAGTCTGATATTGTTTTCACTACAGGAAAAGTAAAGAAGCGTAAGTTGTTATCTATGCTAAAGAGCTTTACTGAGCTCTGCGAACAAGACCAAAAAAGTCGTGAACAACACTGCCTTTTGAAGCTCTTATCTCAACTGTCTCTAATTGTTTCTTGTTTGTTTATGATTTTCCTGCAGAGGAAAGTTGAAAAGGTCATTAGCTCTGCTCTGTGAAATAATTTAAAATGCTGAGTGCAATGTGTAAACTGCACATAATAGAGAATGATGCATTGTTATAAAGAAAAAGCTATATATCTGAAAGTAAAAATATGAGACTATTTTCTTTGAATAATCAATTAAAGGACCTGGGGGTGCGGTGTGTCCAAGAAAAAGAACAAGAAAAAAGGAAGAGAAAGAAAAAGAAAATGAAAAACTGCCACATAGGGGAGGGATGCCTCTATATGATCAGTGGAAATACAAAAGAGTACCTTTAGGCACTTGTCCCCTAGGTGGCAATATTAGCAATATATTATCCAACACAGATATATTTCAATTATCAAAAAATCTGTGTATTGGAATACTTTAAAAAAAGTGATACTTATATCAGTAAACATGCATTCCCCACAAAACCCATCAACCACCCCTTAAAAACAAAAAACTCAAGAGATGGCATAGGATACCCCGGAGATGGAATGGATTTTATTCAAGCATCCCGCTTGGTGAAGGATTAACAGCAGTGAAGAGATTCCTGGATGAGCTAGAAGCCGGGAGAAGCCGCCGGGAGCGGCGAATCGCAAAGGCAGGTTCCAGGATCACACTGCCCTTCCTCCACTTGCATTCCTGTGGTGAGTTACTCCTCATTGCACGCTTTGGGTGTTTTTCGCTTCTGGTCCACCATGGACCACTACCAAATCACTGTTTACCCTTTGTTCTGGGGTTCTTCCCCCTTCATGCACCTTACTGTTTTTCTCACCATCATCTACCTCTCAGACTTTGTGCACCTTATTCCCAACGGTCTTTTGCACACTTGTCTGCATTATTGATTGTTTACACCACTAGTCACTTTACCCACCCCAGGTCTACAGTATACTATATATCTGGAGTAGAGGAATGGGTTGGGCTTATATTTATATGTATAATTTATATTATTTTCACTTGTGTGATACCTGGACTTCATGGTTTTAATTGTTTTTAACCCAGTTTTGTGTAATTATTAACTTTAATACAGCTCATTTTATATTGTTGATACACTTGTGTGTGGTGTGGTCCATGTGAGGATGTTGCTTGGTTTAGGAATGTGTACAATGGTTTTGATTTTCTCTTCTGCACACACCCTAATTTTTAGGATTTAATAAGCTGTTTTGACTTATTTTGGTACTGGTGCTGCCCATATTGCTGAGGTATAAATTTGCTCCTGGATGAGCTAGATCTAGACGAGAGGTCCTACAATGATTTTTTGTTGAGTCTTCTTGATTCTTTGCTTAACCACTTGCCGACCGCACGCTTATACCGTGCGTCGGCAAAGTGGCAGCTGCAGGACCAGCGACGCAGTACTGCGTCGCCAGCTGCAGCCTAATTAATCAGGAAGCAGCCGCTCGTACGAGCGGCTGCTTCCTGTCAAATCACGGCGGGGGGCTCCGTGAATAGCCTGCGGGCCGCCGATGGCGGCTCGCAAGCTAAATGTAAACACAAGCGGAAATAATCCGCTTTGTTTACATTTGTACGGCGCTGCTGCGCAGCAGCGCCGTAAGGCAGATCGGCGATCCCCGGCCAATCAGCGGCCGGGGATCGCCGCCATGTGACAGAAGACAGCCTGTCACTGGCTGCACAGGACGGATAGCGTCCTGTGCAGCCCAGATCTCCCGGGGGAGCAGGTAGGAGAGGGAGGGGGGAGAATGTCGCCGCGGGGGGGGCTTTGAGGTGCCCCCCCCGCAAAATGCCTGCAAGTAGGAGCGATCAGACCCCCCCTGCACATCATCCCCATAGGGGGGAAAAAAGGGGGGCGATCTGATCGCTCTGTGTGGCCGCGGATCTGTGCTGGGGGCTGCAGAGCCCACCCAGCACAGATCCAAACAAACAGCGCTGGTCCTTAAGGGGGGGTAAAGGGTGGGTCCTCAAGTGGTTAAGAATAACCTTTTTTGTTTGATAATACACACTACCTCCAGGTGCAGGGGGCGGCCATGGGGACCACTTGTGCCCCCTCTCTGGCTATCCTGTACCTGGGGGAGGAGGAGAGTCAGCTGTTTGGGAATGAGGGCCTGGAGATGTACCTGTGCCACATTTTGGGGTGGCACAGGTACATCGATGATATATTGGTCCTGTGGGATGGTCCGATACAATTGCTGGAAGATTTTGTAAAATCGTTGAATGTCAATGAGAAGAATTTGCATTTCACTATGGAATTTGATGTGGAACAAATTTTGTTCCTGGATCTTGTGATCTCTATTGACCCAGGCGGGCAAGTAAATACAACTTTGTATCAGAAGCCCACAAGTACCAATGCCTTTTTAAGAGCCAACAGTTTCCATCCGGCACACGTCATCCAGGGTATCCCCACAGGGCAATATTTAAGAGCTAGGAGAAACTGCTCTGATGAGGCTGAATTTGAGAAGGAGGCCGATATCCTTAGACAGCGTTTTTTTGGGAAAGGGGTTATGAACCCAAGCAGCTGGCAAAAGCCTAAAATAGAGCAAAAACCTGTAAACAAACTGACCTCCTGGTTCCATCATGGAGGAAGCAAACTGACAAAAATGAGACTGCTGACCAAGTTAGATTTATTATACAATATGGGACAGAATGGGGTAGCCTTCAAAGAATCCTGGGCAGACATTGGCAAAACCTTCGCAATAATCGAACATTAAGTAAATTTTTGCCCGTTGCACCAAACCTGACATTTAGGAGGGCTAACACCCTGAAGGATAGTTTGGTACAGAGCCTCTTTGTGGATAGGTCTAAGTCCAATCATTGCAAGGTGAAAGGCATTTACAGCTGTGGTGGCTGTACATATTGTAGATGTCTACATACGGGTAAGTATATTACATTACCCTCTGGAAAATCCTTTTTGTTCCAACACTTTCAAAATTGCAACACCATTTTGGTAGTCTATATCATGTTCTCTGAATGCGGAGCATTTTATGTTGGCAAAACAAAAAAGGAATTTGAGCCATAGAATTTCAGAACATCTGACAGATGTGACAGTGAGGGAACCTAAGTCCCTGATAGCAAGACATCTGATCGAAAAACATGGACGTGACTTGTCCGGCGTTTCTTTCTTTGTGCTGGACCGTATCCATCCTAACCCCAGAGGTGGGAATCCTGACATCACCCTGCTATGCAGTGAGATGAGATGGATTTACCAACTCAATGCAACAGCTCCCCCCGGCCTGAACAATCAATTAAACTATGGAGTATTTCTCCCATAGCTTGTCTCTGTTTTTGCTCTATGGGGATTCCGGATTTTTGGGTGCACAGTTTTGATGGTATATCTGTCCGTCTGTTTCTTGGAGGGACAAACATAGCCACTGGTGTAACATAGGGCCTGCAGCCCCTGCCCCCCCCCCCCGGGGCTGGCTTGAGGCCATTGTGGAGGGCTGGAGGGGTCACAGCATGAGGGGAAAGCCATGCTGCACTTCAGCGGGGAGGGGGGCGGTCCCCCCCTCCCTTACCTTGGGCTCTCCCCTCTGCGCTCCCCTCCAGCATTGAATAGTTTGTGTATGCAGGTGGTTGGCAGTGGCAGATACATACCTTCCGTGCGCTCCAGCGTGGACATTCCTCTCTCTAGCCTCTGACGCGACTTCCTGTTTACACAAGAAGTCGCGTCAGACACTAGAGGGAGAAACATCCGCGCTGGAGCGCCCGAAAGGTATGTATCTGCCACTGCCCACCGCCTGCATACACAAACTATTCAACGCTGGAGGGGAGCGCAGAGGGGAGAGCCCAAGGTAAGGGAGGGGGGGACCGTCCCCCCTCCCTGCCGATTTGCAGCATGGCTTTCCCCTCATGCTGCGACCCCTTCAGCCCCCCAAAACAGCCCCAAGCAGGCCCCAGGGAAGGGGGCCCACTCAGTATTTCTGCAGGGGGGCCCGTTGGGACCTTGTTACGCCCCTGGACATAGCTTTTAGTATTTTTCATCTTAATAATATGTAATTAATCAATTTAACAAGAAATCAACTTTAAGGGAATACAAGCTTATCGATTGATAATTGCAACAACATTTGTCAGCCTTATGCTGACCCTTTGCTTGTATTTTTGGTTATTTTTTGTTAATTACCTGCATTTAGCATTTAGCCCACAAGATGGCGCTGGGCGGCGCCTGCGTCTGCCTGAGGAAGTGACCTTCTCTCTGGATGGCATCCTCTCGTTCCTTACGCCTGTGATGGTTGCTGGGGACGGGGTGACGTCGCCTGGGGGGCGTGGCCTGGGGGGACGCGGATATTTAATTGGGGGAACTTAGAGAGATCAGAGAAGATGGCTCCTCTGACGACGCCGTGTATACAACAAAACTAGTTAGCCTTATAGGTCCCCGGTACCGCCACTCTGCCTACTCCCATACGAAGGATCCCATGCCGCTCAAACTGCAAATCCACCATAATGGAGTGAAGCTGACTATTTCATTTGGGACCGATCGTTTACACCTGCTTAACTTTTATATGGACAGTCCTATGCTGCACATGTTACAGGCCTGCCTCAGCGAAGTAAAGCCAACAAACTGAGACCTTTCCTTGCTTCACATTTACAACATGCAAATGCATATTCCATATAACCAGACATTGTGATATTCATGTGACAATGATTTGTGGCTGCGAATTGGCCACTTGAGAACTGTATCTTTGAACTGATTTGGTGTCTGGTTGTAAACTTTGGAACAGATTGGTTGCGATTGGGCCATCGATGGAAGTCTGAAAATCATTGTTTAATGAGTATAGGAAAGTGCTAGGACTTAACTGCAGGGCCGGTTTGGCATGGCTTGAACTGGACTTTTCCTTTAAAGGATCTCAGCTGGCTCTTGTGAATTTAAACTGTCACGATTACAGTGAACCATAGACACAGGAACTAATATGCTTCACTGGTTTCATCATCATTCTTCCAAGTTTTGATTTTTTGAGTAGCTTTTGGACTTCTCTACACTCACTGGGGACGCCCAGTATATGGTAGAGAGAGGGAGTACAGGTGAAGGCAGCATTCCATCTCCAGGGTATCCTATGCCATGTCTTGTTTTTTTTGTTTTTAACGGGTGGTTGATGGGTTTTGTGGGGAATGCATGTTTACTGATATAAGTATCACTAGTTTTAAAGTTTTCCAACAAACAGATCTTTTGATAATTGAATTATATCTGTGTTGGATAATATATTGCTAATATTGCCACCTAGGGGACAAGTGCCTAAAGGTACTCTTTTGTATTTCCACTGATCATATAGAGGCATCCCTCCCCTATGTGGCAGTTTTTCATTTTTTTTTCTTTCTCTTCCTTTTTTCTTGTTCTTTTTCTTGGACACACCGCGCCCCCAGGTCCTTTAACCTCCTTGGCGGTAATCCCGAGCTGAGCTCGGGGTATGCCGCCGGAGGTCGCCGCTCAGGCCCTGCTGGGCCGATTTTGATTCTGTAAAAAGCAGCACACGCAGCCGGCACTTTGCCAGCCGCGTGTGCTGCCCGATCGCCGCCGCTCCGCGGCGATCCGCCGCGTGCAGCGGCGAAAGAGGGTCCCCCCAGCCGCCCGAGCCCAGCGCAGCCGGAACAAACAGTTCCGGCCGGCGCAAGGGGCTGGATCGGGCGGCTCTGACGTCAGGACGTCGACTGACGTCCATGACGTCACTCCGCTCGTCGCCATGGCGACGAGGAAAGCGAAACAAGATAGGCCGCTCATTGCGGCCTATCTTGTTACTTTCGATTGCCGGAGGCGATCGAAAGTACGCTTCCGGAGCGCCCTCTAGTGGGCTTTCATGCAGCCAACTTTCAGTTGGCTGCATGAAATACTTTTTTTTTAATTTAAAAAAAACCCTCCCGCAGCCTCCCTGGCGATTTTAATAGAACGCCAGGGAGGTTAATTGATTATTCAAAGAAAATAGTCTCATATTTTTATTTTCAGATATATAGCTTTTTCTTTATAACAATGCATCATTCTCTATTATGTGCAGTTTACACAGGTACTCTGTTGTATTTCCATATTTTCTTTGCTAGTAATGTTCTATTAACCACTTGAGGACCGCCCCCAGCCGATGGGCGGCGGCAAAGTCCGGGCCCAAACGACCGCAATACGCCCATCGGCGGGGGCGGCTGCGGGAGTGGCTATGCGGCGATCGCGTCATTCGTGACGCGATCAGCCGCCGGGGACTCGCTCCGCCCACCGCTCGTAGTAACCCGCCGGCCGTTCGGAAGCGCCGGCGGGTTACTAGCGCCCGGATCGCCTCTGCACGTATGTATGATAGGCTTTGTAATGTATACAAAGCCTATTATACTGGCTGCCTCCTGCCCTGGTGGTCCCAGTGTCCGAGGGACCACCAGGGCAGGCTGCAGCCACCCTAGTCTGCACCCAAGCACACTGATTTCCCCCCCCTGCCCCCTGATCGCCCACAGCACCCCTCAGACCCCCCCTGCCCACCCCCCAGACCACTGTTTGCACCCAGTCACCCCCCTAATCACCCATCAATCACTCCCTGTCACTATCTGTCAACGCTATTTTTTTTTATCCCCCCCCCCCTGCCCACTGCCCCCTCCTGATCACCCCCCCACCCCTCAGATTCTCCCCAGACCCCTCCCCCAGACCCCCCTTCCCCCCCCCCCCGTGTACTGTATGCATCTATCCCCCCTGATCACCTGTCAATCACCTGTCAATCACCCGTCAATCACCCGTCAATCACCCCCTGTCACTGCTACCCATCAATCAGCCCCTAACCTGCCCCTTGCGGGCAATCTGATCACCCACCCACATCAATAGATCCGACATCAGATCACCTCCCAAGCGCAGTGTTTACATCTCTTCTCTCCTCTAAACACCCACTAATTACCCATCAATCACCCATCAATCACCACCTGTCACTGCCACCCATCAATCACCCCCTGTCACTGCCACCAATCAATCAGCCCCTAACCTGCCCCTTGCGGGCAATATGATCACCCACCCACATCAATAGATCGCCCGCAGATCCGACATCAGATCACCTCCCAAGTGCAGTGTATACATCTCTTCTCTCCTCTAAACACCCACTAATTACCCATCAATCACCCCCATCACCACCTGTCACTGTTACCCATCAGATTAGACCCTAATCTGCCCCTTGCAGGCACCCAATCACCCGCCCACACCCTCAGATTGCCCTCAGACCCCCCCTTATCAATTCGCCAGTGCAATATTTACATCTGTTATTCCCTGTAATAACCCACTGATCACCTGTCAATCACCTATCAATCACCCCCTGTCACTGCCACCCATCAATCACCCCCTGTCACTGCCACCCATCAATCAGCCCCTAACCTGCCCCTTGCGGGCAATCTGATCACCCACCCACACCAATAGATCGCCCGCAGATCCGACATCAGATCACCTCCCAAGTGCAGTGTTTAGATCTCTTCTCTCCTCTAAACACCCACTAATTACCCATCAATCACCCCCTATCACCACCTGTCACTGTTACCCATCAGATTAGACCCTAATCTGCCCCTTGCGGGCACCCAATCACCCGCCCACACGCTCAGATTGCCCTCAGACCCCCCCTTATCAATTCGCCAGTGCAATATTTACATCTGTTATTCCCTGTAATAACCCACTGATCACCTGTCAATCACCTATCAATCACCCCCTGTCACTGCCACCCATCAATCACCCCCTGTCACTGCCACCCATCAATCAGCCCCTAACCTGCCCCTTGCGGGCAATCTGATCACCCACCCACATCAATAGATCGCCCGCAGATCCGACATCAGATCACCTCCCAAGTGCAGTGTTTACATCTCTTCTCTCCTCTAAACACCCACTAATTACCCATTAATCATTCCCTATCACCACCTGTCACGGTTACCCATCAGATTACACCCTAATCTGCCCCTTGCGGGCACCCAATCACCCGCCCACACCTCAGAACGTCCTCAGACCCCAGCCCTGATCACCTCGCTAGTGCATTGCTTGCATCTATTTCCCCCCTCTAATCACACCTTGAGACACCCATCAATCACCTCCTGTCACCCCCTAGCACACCTACCCATCAGATCAGGCCCTAATTTGCCCTGTGTGGGCTCCTGATCACTCGGCCAAACCCTCAGATCCCCCTCAGACCCCCTTCCGATCACCTCCCCAGTGCATTGATTGCATCTATTTTCCCCTCTAACCGCCCCCTGAGACACCCATCAATCACCTCCTGTCACCCCCCTAGCACTCCTATCCATCAGATCAGGCCCAAAACATCCTGTCATCTAAGAGGCCACCCTGCTTATGACCGGTTCCACAAAATTTATAGACCACCTGTCATCAAAATTTGCAGATGCTTATACCCCTGAACAGTCATTTTGAAAAATTTGGTTTCCAGACTACTCACAGTTTTGGGCCCGTAAAATGCCAGGGCAGTATAGGAACCCCACAAGTGACCCCATTTTAGAAAGAAGACACCCCAAGGTATTCTGTTAGGTGTATGATGAGTTCATAGAAGATTTTATTTTTTGTCAAAAGTTAGCGGAAATTGGATTTTTATTGTTTTTTTCACAAAGTGTCATTTTTCACTAACTCGTGACAAAAAATAAAATCTTCTATGAACTCACCATACCCCTAACGGAATACCTTGGGGTGTCTTCTTTCTAAAATGGGGTCACTTGTGGGGTTCCTATACTGCCCTGGCATTTTAGGGGCCCTAAACCGTGAGCAGTAGTCTAGAATCCAAATGCCTCAAAATGACCTGTGAATAGGACGTTAGGCCCCTTAGCGCACCTAGGTTGCAAAAAAGTGTCACACATGTGGTATCGCCGTACTCAGAAGAAGTAGTATATTGTGTTTTGGGGTGTATTTTTACACATACCCATGCTGGGTGGGAGAAATCTCTCTGTAAATGGACAATTGTCATTTACAGAGATATTTCTCCCACCCAGCATGGGTATGTGTAAAAATACACCCCAAAACACATTATACCACTTCTCCTGAGTACGGCGGTACCACATGTGTGGCACTTTTTTGCACCCTAAGTGCGCTAAGAGGCCCAAAGTCCAATGAGTACCTTTAGGATTTCACAGGTCATTTTGCGACATTTGGTTTCAAGACTACTCCACACGGTTTAGGGCCCCTAAAATGCCAGGGCAGTATATGAACCCCACAAATTACCCCATTTTAGAAAGAAGACACCCCAAGGTATTCCGTTAAGAGTATGGTGAGTTCATAGAAGATTTTATTTTTTGTCACAAGTTAGCGGAAAATGACACTTTGTGAAAAAAAAAAACAATTAAAATCAATTTCCGCTAACTTGTGACAAAAAAAAAAATCTTCTATGAACTCACCATCCTCCTAACGGAATACCTTGGGGTGTATTCTTTCTAAAATGGGGTAATTTGTGGGGTTCCTATACTGTCCTGGCATTTTAGGGGCCCTAAACCGTGAGGAGTAGTCTTGAAACGAAATTTCTCAAAATGACCTGTAAAATCCTAAAGGTACTCATTGAACTTTGGGCCCCTTAGCGCAGTTAGGGTGCAAAAAAGTGCCACACATGTGGTATCGCCGTACTCAGGAGAAGTAGTATAAAGTGTTTTGGGGTGTATTTTTCCACATACCCATGCTGAGTGGGAGAAATATCTCTATAAATAGACAATTGTGTGTAAAAAAAATAAAACAATTGTCATTTACGGAGATATTTCTCCCACCCAGCATGGGTATGTGTAAAAATACACCCCAAAACACATTATACTACTTCTCCTGAGTACGGCAATACCACATGTGTGGCACTTTTTTTGCAGCCTAACTGCGCTAAGGGGCTAAAAGTCCAATGAGCATCTTTAGGCTTTACAGGGGTGCTTACAATTAGGCACCCCCCAAAATGCCAGGACAGTGAACACACCACACAAATGACCCCATTTTGGAAAGTAGACACTTCAAGGTATTCAGAGAGGAGCATAGTGAGTCCGTGGCAGATTTCATTTTTTTTTTGTCGCAAGTTAGAAGAAATGGAAACTTTTTTTTTTTCTTTTTTTGTCAGAAAGTGTCATTTTCCGCTAACTTGTGACAAAAAATAAAATCTTCTATGAACTCACCATGCCTCTCACTGAATACTTTGGGATGTCTTCTTTCCAAAATGGGGTCATTTGGGGGGTATTTGTACTATCCTGGAATTTTAGCCCCTCATGAAACCTGACAGGTGCGCAGAAAAGTCAGAGATGCTTGAAAATGGGAAAATTCACTTTTGGCACCATAGTTTGTAAACGCTATAACTTTTACCCAATCCAATAAATATACACTGAATGTTTTTTTTTTTATCAAAGACATGTAGCAGAATAACTTTCGCGCTCAAATGTATAGGAAATTTTACTTTATTTGAAAAATGTCAGCACAGCAAGTTAAAAAAGTCATTTTTTTGCCAAAATTCATGTCTTTTTTAATGAATATAATAAAAACTAAAACTCGCAGCAGCAATCAAATAGCAGCAAAAGAAAGCTGTATTAGTGACAAGAAAAGTAGGTAAAATTCCTTTAGGTGGTAGGTTGTATGACCGAGCAATAAACCGTCAAAGCTGCAGTGGTCTGAATGGAGAAAAAGGCTCTGGTCCTTAAGGGGCGAAAAGACTGTGGTCCTCAAGTGGTTAATTATCCGTACTACACAGATTTAATTATATCATACTTTTTTGGGGGGGGAGGTTTTTGCTTCAGTGTCCCTTTAAGTAAGCGCTTTTGAGAATTAAGTAAACTCAAAGGCTGTGTTTTCATTAGTGTTGGTGTGCATCTACCAGGTTGACGCTGGCTCTTGTGCTGATGTGAGTATGCATCCAATCCTCATGCTCAGCTATTTGGTATGTAAAAAATGCAGCCAACACCGTTTTTTTTCCTCAGCATGCAAATTTAGAGGCAATCTATTAATTTCAATAGGCTGCAATTCTCTGTCCAAATCCAAGTGTGGGAAAGCTGTCAGTTGCCCTTATTGGAATACTACTGCTACTACTACTATAGGTAGTCCATAATATTACATAGAAGTTATAAGATTGTGCAATCAAGAACAGTGATGTTCATCACAACCTTGTGATCACGGCATAGCCATGATTTACAAGCCTTTTTTTTCACTATCCGACCTCGTGATCCGAATCTGTGATCGCAAAGCAATCACAGATTTTAATCACGGATTCCGCCATGGTTACATGTATTCGGCCCGTGATCACGGAAAGGAAATCCGTGATTGGCGGAAATGACGTACCTGGGCCAATCAGAGGCCCTCAGCGTAGGCTTTTAGCAACCAATCATAGGAGGGGAGGCTCTGCCCTCCCCTCCTGTATATAAAGCAGCAGCTATATTAAAAGCTCCGTCCTTGCTAGACTCTGTGGGCTGAGAGCATCTTCAGGCCATATTGTTCCAAAGCAAGAGCGGTTTTTGGTGTAAAAGCCAGCATTTTCACGCAATTCATTGCTCTATTACTGTATTTGATACTTGTATTTAGCTAGCTAGGCAGTGATTAACTTAAGTTAGTTGTAGTCAGTGTAGTCGTCAGTGACAGTGTACTGAGTGCTGTGCTTAGTGTAGGCAGGCAGGTTCACTGATTTTAGTGCTGTATGAGGGCCCATTCACACTAGAAGTGCTTTTCTGAGGGTTTTGCGATTGATTAGCGTTTTTAAAATCGCTCCTATTCACTTTTATTAGAATCGCGGTAAAAATCACTCAAAAATTAGCTAGCCAGCCAGCAGCAGTGATCAACTTAAATTAGTTGTAGTCACTCCCTGTAGTCAGTGACAGTGTACTGTGCCAGTGTGCAGTTACTATGCTGTGCGCAGTGCAGGTAGGCACTGCTTTTACTACCCTATTACTGTTTTGAGTATTTGTTCTGAGTGCACATTTTTTGTTTTTTTTCCCTTTTCTGTCTGTTAAAAAAAAATCAATAAATAAAGCCCCCTGTTATATTCTGTCTGTGCCCAGGCCCACACACATATTATTGCACATTTTCCACCTTCAAATCTTGTGCCAGGGGTCGTGGGCATGGCAGGAGAGGGAGTGCCATCGCTTTCACCACTTCTGGGACTGGTCCACGGCCAGGGAGAGAGCGTTCAGCTGTAGGGGATGCAGCAGAGAGGTGTCCATCAGCAGCACAGCCGATACTGTTGGCAGTGCCAGTGGCACCCATTTTCAGCACCTTGGGTTGCCGTGTGGCCATCCAGGAGAGTTACTCACAGGCATTGATGGAGATGATGATGGAGGAGCAGCCCATTACTTGTTCCCAGACCTACGCTGTGACTAGCACTACCAGCAGCAGCAACAGTAGCCAATGCCCCCCGCTTGCTGTGACATCAACCCCAGCAGCCAGTGGTCAGCCCTCCCTGCACAAGAGCCTTCTGCCCCTCAGTTCAGCATCTGGGAGCATCTTGATGGCTGCCTGTGAGGTTATCATGGTGGGGCATGATGTGGAGAAGGTTGTGCTCGGGCCAGCACAAGCAGATTTTGAGCATGAGGAGGGGTCTGTGTCTGGGGATGTTGGGGCGGAAGAGGTGGGGTGGGTCAGGAAACTATCTGTTTCTTGATGACAAGGATGATTTTCAGGACCGTCCTTATGTGTCTGAGGTCCTCAAGGCAGCTCAGGGGATGGATGAGGCACAGGAGCATAGGCAATTGTATTGCCACATGTCAGGCAGGGGTAGGTCCAGCAGTGGGTGTGTAACACAGGCCGCTGCTTTAGCCGGCACCGCCATCAGCAGCAGCAGCACTGCACCACCACCACGCAACCCCCAACCAGAGGGAGAGCCGCCGCCAGACCCTCTGCGCACCATAGGGGGCTGTTTACATCCCCAATATGGAATTTTTTTCCATGTGTCCACCCTGGATGTAAGCTATGCAGTATGTAACTCCTGCAAAAAAAAACCTTGAGCTGTGGGCGCATCATGTCCATGATGGGTACCTCATCCCTCCAGGCCCACCTGAAGAGCCATCACTGTAATGATTTTGCAGTGTTTAAGAGGCTGAAGGAGAAGGAAGGGGGTGGTCAGAGTAGGAGACCCACCGTGCGGCATTCAGGATCAGCAGCAGCATCATCCCTCCCTCAAGGTCATCAAGCCCCCGCCGCAGCACAAAAACACACTTCTCGCTCCTGCCATCACACCGCCTGATCATAGATGTCCCAACTCGCTGGAACTCCACCCTGGCGATGTTGGAGCAGCTGTGCCAGCACACGACAGCTATCAGCAAGTACATTTGGGAAGCAAATGTCTCTGGCTCCAGCAAGCTGCAGCTGGTCTCCTCAACTCAGTGGACACACATGAAGCAAATGTGCCTGGTCTTGGCTCCCTTCCTGCAAGGAACCAACATGGTGAGCCGGGAGCGTACATCTGTCTGTGAATTGGTGCCCCTGGTTTGCCTGCTGGACAGGGCACTGTGTGATCTGATGGAAGAGGGGGAGGCAGCCCTGACCCAGCTGGATCAGGAGCAGTTGGCAGCACAGTTCACCTCACAGGTGAAGGAGGAGGAGGACAACGACTTTCAGGTAGTGGAGGGGGAGTTGGAAGTCCCTAACCTGGATGCTGAGGGAGAGGAGCAGCACGCTGCTGCTGTTGTGCGGGGGTGGTGGCTTCAGAAGGACACGGCACAGGAAGATGAGGTCAGACATGTCCTCTCGGAGGACGATAACGAAGATGTGTCACAGTCTGCCAATGCCCGCCTCTTCCCCATGGCTGCACACATGTTGTGCTGCCTTTGCAGGGACCCCCGGGTGATCCAGATGAGTGAAAGGGAGGACATCTGGATTACCTTAAACCTGGACTCAAGTCTGAAGGGGAAGCGGGGACATTTCATGTCACCATCCAGCACCAAGCAATGTACAAGGGAGTTGCAGGAGGCCCTTGTGCGCAGACTGAGGGAAGCATTCCCCAAGCCTTCCACCCCCACTGTTGCTGTTCTGCCAACCCAGCAACAGGTGTCTGTGGCCACCAGCAGCAGCAGCATCTGGTGCCCTGGAGATCTGCTGAGCCTAACCAAGAGCCTGTATGCAGTGCAGCTTCCCAGAGCAGAGGTGCCAGCCACAGCATCCTCCTCCAACCAGTACCAGTGACTGACCAGCATGGTATCTGACTACATGGGGTCATTCATCGGGCTTGACACTGATAGCCCCGTCAACCCCATGGAGTACTAGGTCAAGACACTGGAGATCTAAATGGAGCTAGCCAGTAGATCCTGGAAGTCCTGTCCTGCCCCCCCTTCCAGTGTCCTCTCTGAGAGATGCTTCAGTGCAGCCGGTGGCGTGATCACCCAGAAGCACTCTCGGCTGTCCGACAACTCTGTGGACAAACTCCCCTTCCTCAAAATCAACCAGGCTTGGGTGGAAGGTGAGTTCCTGGCCCCTGCTGCCAGCGCTAGAGGGACATGAAGTGACTGGGAATTTGAATAATGCCTGCCTTTCCAACACAAGTTACAACCTATTCCTAATTGGCCTGGTTCATTTAATGTTTGCTGTGGTGCCACCTGTCATGTCTCATGGCCTCATATGCTGCTGCTGACACACCTTATTCCTCCTGCTGCGGCATTTCCCCTTCTGCAGTCTGTGTTCACACCACCAGGGTCAATGAATGCTATAATGTTTGGGTGGCATTTTTATGCTGTGGGTACCACCAGGGCCATAGTCTTCTGTGCTGCCACTGACTGCTTAGTCCTCCTCCTGCTACCGCTCATGTTGTAATTCACTACTAAAATCTGTTTACATCGCCAGGGTCCACAGATGCATGTAATTTTTGTGGAGCGTTATTATGCTGTGGTACCACCAGTGAGGTGCCATAGTCTTCTGTCCTGCCGCTGACTGCTTAGTCCTCCTCCTGCTTTCGCTCATGTTGCAATTCACTACTATATTCTGTGTTCACACCACCAGGGTCCACGGACAATTCTGCTTCCATGTCATTGTTGTCGCTGCAAAAAAGAAAAAAAACTCTCTGGGTGTTTCTGTGGTGTTGTCCACCCATCCTCCTCCAGTGGTACCATCGCCAGGACTCTGTGATTGCTTAAAGTGTATTCCCATGTTTAAAACCAATTATTACCAATTAATAGCCACATTTACAGTGTTAATTTAACTTTAAAATTAAATTTTTGTTTTGTTTCAAGTTGTAGCCACTTCTCAACTTTATAATCCAAGCAATTTTGTTAATTGTAGCATGTATGGGGGCTTTGCTATTACCGTTAGGCCTCTTTCACAGAAGGACGTTGCGTTTTGATGCCACGTTAAAGTCGCAGCGTAAATTATAATGCAATACCCCCAAAAAGTTGCAACGTAACTTAATGCCCTATTATCGCTGCATAGTCATGGCTCACACTTAGATCTGCTAACTAACTAACCCCTTACTAACACTTAGGTTGGCTAACAAAGAGGAAAAGAGTGTCTACCCACAAACCATGAAAAATATGACAATGATGGCTAACTGACTTCAGTGCAATTCATTTCTAGTAATGGTCAACAACACATTCGAAGCATTGTTGTGCTTTATTGCCACTGTAAAAAAAATTAATGTTTCCAAGGGTGCAAAGAGGCACCTTATGATGTCTTTCATTTCACAGCAATTATTTTCCAGATATAAGTACACTTAACATAATTCCCAATTTGAGTGTTTTTTTTTTTTTTTGTTAATCAGTCTTCATTTAGGATTAGCCAGAACTTACAAGTAGAAAACATCCTTTGCCAGAGAAGATTCTTATTCTTGTTCAGAGTTACAGTGCACCTCGTCCATGCCAAATGATAATTTGCACTTTTTCCAAAGCACTTTAAGGCTGATTTGTTGTCTCTTTGTGTTACTGCATCCTTTTTATATTACATATTTTTCCAGAAGCCCACACTGAGCAAATGCATCATTGCAAAAGTGTTGTAACCAAGTGGGACAAATTGATATAGTATGCAATAGGGTTTATGTTTTCTTCTGCCTGCTTTTCATGCACAGTTGCTATGTATTAAATGGATGAACAGGAAACCTGTACAGCGATGACTAAGCTATAATCAGGCCATTTCAATTCATTTAATCGCTTCTGAACTGGAATTTGTTAATCCAAAGAGATGCTCTGAGAGCATTTTAATATGGGAAGTATATGCCTTTAGCTGTTTTTAAAAATAAACTTGGTTGCTGTGCATTGCCTGTGAATTTAAGATAAGAATACTTTAAAATGTATATTGATGTGTGAAGTACTGTGCTTGAAGGATTAGGAAAACTAAAAAAAAGCAAAATGGTAATAGATTACTTATTTACCAAATCATTTTGTAGGACTAACTTTAAAGTTTTCTATCTATCTATCTATCTATCTATCTATCTATCTATCTATCTATCTATCTATCTGTAATCTATTAATCGTTCTATCCAACTATGCGTCCATCTCTAGGGAAAATTGTCTTCTCTTGTTTTAAGTACCCTATATTTTCAGAAGTGAATGACTACTTTGTAAGTAAAGTTGGCTATACACCATACAATTGTGATTGTTTAACCACTTGAGGACCACAGTCTTTTCGCTCCTTAAGGACTAGAGCCTTTTTTTCCATTCAGACCACTGCAGCTTTCACAGTTTATTGCTCGGTCATACAACCTGCTATCTAAATGAATTTTCCCTCCTTTTCTTGTCACTAATACAGCTTTCATTTGGTGCTATTTGATTGCGGCTGCAATTTTTAGTTTTTATTATATTCATCAAAAAAGACATGAATTTTGTAAAAAATAAAAAAATAAAGATTTTTTTAACTTTCTGTGCTGACATTTTTCAAATAAAGTAAAATTTCTATATACATATCTGTCCACATTTATTGTGCTACATGTCTTTGATAAAAAAAAAATCAGTGTATATTTATTGGTTTGGGTAAAAGTTATAGCGTTTACAAACTATGGTGCCAAAAGTGAATTTTCCCATTTTGAAGCATCTCTGACTTTTCTTACCACCTGTCATGTTTCATGAGGTGCTAAAATTCCAGGATAGTATAAATACCCCCAAATGACCCCATTTTGGAAAGAAGACATCCCAAAGTATTCACTGAGAGGCATGGTGAGTTCATAGAAGATTTTATTTTTTGTCACAAGTTAGCGGAAAATGACACTTTGTGATAAAAAAAAAAAAGTTTCCATTTCTGCTAACTTGTGACAAAAAAAAATTGAAATCTCCCACGGACTCACCATGCCCCTCTCTGAATACCTTGAAGTGTCTACTTTCCAAAATGGGGTCATTTGTGGGGTGTGTTTACTGTCCTGGCATTTTGGGGGGTGCTAAATTGTAAGCACCCCTGTAAAGCCTAAAGGTGCTCATTGGACTTTGGGCCCCTTAGCGCAATTAGGGTGCAAAAAAGAGCCACACATGTGGTACCGCCATACTCAGGAAAAGTAGTATAATGTGTTTTGGGGTGTATTCTTACACATACCCATGCTGGGTGGGAGAAATATCTCTGTAAATGACGATGTTTTGATTTTTTTTTACACACAATTGTTCATTTACAGAGAGATTTCTCCCACCCAGCATGGGTATGTGTAAAAATACACCACAAAACACATTATACTACTTCTCCTAAGTACGGCGATACCACATGTGTGGCACTTTTTTGCACCCTAACAGCGCTAAGGGGCCCAACGTCCTATGAGTACCTTTAGGATTTCACAGGTCGTTTTGAGACATTTGGTTTCAAGACTACTCCTCACGGTTTAGGGCCCCTAAAATGCCAGGGCAGTATAGGAACCCCACAAGTGACCCCATAACAATACACTTTGGAGGTGATCTGAGGGTGGGTCTGTGGGCGATCTGAGGGTGTGGGCGGTGATCAGATGCCCGTAAGAGGCAGGTTAGGGTCTGATCTGATCTGATGGGTGGCAATGACAGGGGTGATTGACGGGTGATTGACAGGTGATTGACAGGTTATTGACAGGTGATTACAAGGGAGGATAGATGTATACAGTACACAGGGGGGAGGTCTGGGGGGGTCTAAGGGTGTTCTGAGGGTGTGGGCGGGTGATTGGGTGCCCTAGGGGCCGATAGGGGTCTGATCTGATGGGTAGCAGTGACAGGGGGTGATAGGGGGTGATTGATGGGTGATCAGTGGGCACTTTGGAGGTGATCTGAGGGTGGGTCTGCGGGTGATCTGATGGTGTGGGTGGGTGATCAGATGCCCGTAAGAGGCAGGTTAGGGTCTGATCTGAACTGATGGGTGGCAGTGACAGGGGTGATTGACGGGTGATTGACAGGTGATTGACAGGTGATTACAGGGGAGGATAGATGTATACAGTACACAGGGGGGAAGGTCTGGGGGGTCTAAGGGTGTTCTGAGGGTGTGGGCGGGTGATTGGGTGCCCTAGGGGCAGATAGGGGTCTGATCTGATGGGTAGCAGTGACAGGGGGTGATTGATGGGTGGGTGATGGGTTATGCACTTTGGAGGTGATCTGAGGGTGGGTTTGCGGGCGATCTGAGGGTGCGGGTGGGTGATCAGATGCCCGTAAGAGGCAGGTTAGGGTCTGATCTGGTGGGTGGCAGTGACAGGGGGTGATTGACGGGTGATTGACAGGTGATTGACAGGTGATTACAGGGGAGGATAGATGTATACAGTACACGGGGGGGGGGGGATCTGAGAGTGTGGGGGGGGGGTGATCAGGAGCCCCCGGGGGGCTGTGTTAGTGACAGGGGGTGATTGATGGGTGATTGACAGGTGATTGATGGGTGATTGACAGGTGATTAGTGGGGAGAATAGATGAATACAGTACACAGGTGGGGGGTCTGGGGAGGGTCTGAGAGTGTGGGGGGGGGGGTGATCAGGAGCCCCCAGGGGGCAGTGTTAGTGACAAGGGGTGATTGATGGGTGATTGACAGGTGATTGATGGGTGATTGACAGGTGATTGATGGGTGATTGACAGGTGATTACAGGGGAGGATAGATGTATACAGTACACGGGGGTGGGGGGGTGAGGTCGGGGGAGATCTGAGAGTGTGAGGGGGGTGATCAGGAGCCCCTGGGGGCTGTGTTAGTGACAGGGGGTGATTGATGGGTGATTGACAGGTGATTGATGGGTGATTGACAGATGATTAGTGGGGAGAATAGATGCATACAGTACACAGGTGGGGGGTCTGGGGAGGGTCTGAGAGTGTGGGGGCGGGGTGATCAGGAGCCCCCAGGGGGCAGTGTTAGTGACAGGGGGTGATTGATGGGTGATTGACAGGTGATTGATGGGTGATTGACAGGTGATCAGTGGGGAGAATAGATGTATAGAGTACACAGGGGGGGTCTGGGGGGGGGGGGTCTGCTGAGGATCTGAGAGTGTGTGTGTGTGTGTGTGTGGGGGGGGGGGGTGATCAGGAGCCCCCAGGGGGCAGTTCAGGACCTAACAGAAAAATAGTGTTGACAGATAGTGACAGGGAGTGATTGATGGGTGATTAGGGGAGTGATTGGGTGTAAACAGGGGTCTGAGGGGTGGGGGGTCTGAGGGGTGCTGTGGGCGATCAGAGGGAAGGGGGGGCAGATCAGTGTGCTTGGGTGCTTACCACCGGGGCTGCAACCTGCCCTGGTGGTCCCTCGATCACTGGGACCACCAGGGCAGGAGGCAGCCTGTATAATACGCTTTGCATACATTACAAAGCGTATTATACACTTTGTTTGCAGCGATCTGGACGCTAGTAACCCGCCTGCGCTTCCGAACGGCCGGCGGGTTACTGCGCAAGGGGGGCGGAGCCTGTCGCCAGCGCCTGATCGCGTCACACGTGACGCGATCGGTGCAGAACCACGCCCACCGCCGCCGCCGATGGGCGTATTGCGGCCGTTTGGGCCCAGCCCTTGCCGCCGCCCATCGGCTGTGGGCAGTCGGCAAGTGGTTAATCTTTCACGTAGTACGAGAGTTTACCTACACAATCTGTTTGAAGTGTTCTCAATCTGTTAGCTCTTATACATATCAAATGTGGAAATATTCTACTATCAAGGTTAAAGGTTGTATGGTGTATAACCAACTTATGTCAGATTTTGCTGCATATGCATACAGTTATATATATATATATATATATGTATATGCTGTATATATATATATGCTGTATATATGTATATATATATATATATATATATATATATATATATATATATATGTATATATTTCATTAATTGTTTATATGGCGCTGAATAACATATAAGCTGACTCAGAACTGGATGCAATTTGACTTTAAATCAATATCTCAATCGTTGTAAATATAAAACTCCTCCATTCTTCAGACAGTGTAATTTCCACAGCCAGCTCTGATCTTTAACCACTTCGCTACCGTCAGTGACAGCAGCTTTCAGTACCAGAACATTTTTTTGCCTTTGGGAGTGTAACCTTTCCACAGCTTATAATTCTTCTCTACTTTTTCCGAAATAGACAATCTTGGTATTGTTTTTTTCAGAACAGATAGGGCTTGATTCTAATGTTAAACAATTAATCCCACACATTACAACAAAACAATAAATCCATAAAAACAACACAATGTGTCACTTTGATGCTACAAAAACATTTTTAAAAGGGGAGTTAAAATGTATTTTTTTCCTAAAACTATTTTTTCAATGTCTCTTTAGTATTGAGACACCGAATTTGGGTATTTATTTCCAATTTGGCATTACTGAATGTCACAGGAAAAAATGTATGATAACGTACAAGACCATTGAATATCCCCCAGAATGACCGAATGACCCCATCTAGAAAACTAACACCCCCCCCCCCACACACACACACACACACACACACACACACACACACAATGTATTCGACAAGGGGTAAAATTGATTGGAAAAATTGGGTAAAATTAAAAAAAAAAAATTTCCTTCAAACATGCTTCTTTGAAAGCACATGTTGCACACATGGGGCCTGATTCACAAAGCGGTGCTAACAGTTAGCATGCTGGTGAAAAGCCCTTTATCACGCCTAAACTCAGTTTAGGCATGATAAGTTTAGGTGTGATAAGTTTAGGTGTGATAAGTTTAGGCATGATAAGTTTAGGCGTGATAAGTTTAGGTGTGATAAGTTTAGGTGTGATAAGTTTAGGTGTGATAAGTTTAGGTGTGATAAGTTTAGGCATGATAAGTTTAGGTGTGATAAGTTTAGGTGTGATAAGTTTAAGCACCAACTGCGTTAGCACCGCAGTGCACAGCTGATCAAAAGTTTTGCGCTAGCAAAGTCTGGTGCACTTCGCATAGAGTTTAATGGTGCTGCTTTGCGTGCGGGACTTTGCACGCTATCTACACTTATCTAAACTTAGCATGCCTAAACTTATCACACCTAAACTTATCACACCTAAACTTATCACGCCTAAACTGGCTTTTCACCAGCGTGGTGCAATAGTTATCATGCCTAAAGTCTCTAACTGGGTTAGCACCGCTTTGTGAATCGAGCCCATGGTGTTTGGTGACCACAAAATACATCCTAAAACATATTCTTTAACTTCTCCCGTGCATGGAGATGCCTAATACTAATGCCTCACACTGATAGAGAACTGGGGGGCCCAGAATCAACTGAATGCATTTTGCATTTTTAAGAACTTAAAATCCAAAGTAGAATTTTTAGCATCATACTTTATTTACAGAGGTGCAAAACGACCATGAACCTTGAAGACCTGAAAAAAAATGACCCCATCTAGAAAAATAGGCCCCCCAATGTATCCGACAAATGGTAAAATTAGGGATTTATTATATTTGGGGTAAAATATGCTAACTTGAAAGCACATAATGCCCCCGTGTTGTTTGGAGGCCACAAAATACACCCTAAAACATATTCCTCAACTTCTCCCATTAATAGAGATACCAAATACCAATGCCTCAGTTGCATTGTTAGAGAACTGGGGGACCCACAGTTGACTGAGTGCATTTCCATGTACTGAAAATCCAAAGCAAAATGTTTGCGCTCTACTATACCGATTCCCGGTTAATTTCATGCTGCAGTCGATCTGGAATCAGCCTTGTGAAGCCACATCTGCTGCATCGCTGTCCCAACGCTGCTCCTCCTCCCCCCTGCGATGGTCAATGTGCCTCTCCCCTGATGGTCAATGTGCCCCTCCCCCCCTTCCCGGTGCCCAGTGAACTATACATTACCTTTCCTCGCATGCCATTTATCTGCCGCTGGGCCTGGGACCCATCCTTTATTCATACACGCCCCACGCATGTGGGGCACCTGTGTGACTTCACACGCACACCCACGTTACTCCGACAACCACGTGGGCCGCATGTATGGACGAAGGGCGAATCCCAGAGCATACGGTGGATGCAGATAGGTAATGTACAGAGCACTGAGAGAACATTGAGCATTAGGGAGGGACAGCATCGGGGGGGGGGGGGGGGGGGGGGGGGTTCGTGCCGCGCACTCGACAGACCACGAAGGCCTGGCATCTTGCAGCAAGTCCGACCGATTGATGTGACCAATTTTGGCCCCTAAATTGTTTGTATCATCGATCGGGCATACACTTGGTGGCACCGACTTTCATCCAATTCGATTATAATAATAAGTCGGATGGTCGATCGGCTGCCAAGTCGCCTGATGTATGGCCTAACTTATTTTATTTCATTTTTTTTAAAGCCGACCTGAACTCAGAACTTCCTCTCTGCTCTAAAAGATAAGCATCAACATAATAACCTTAAAACTATATACCCACATCACGATTTTCCCGACGACCAATGATTTTTTTTTTTGAGCACAGAGCCATCGCTTCCGTCATATCGCAACATGGTTACAGGTGTACAACTACAGGTGTGCACCGCAATAACAACCAACACAGCGATCGAAGTCTCGTTCACTCCCGGCGTGTAGCGTTGCTTGACATTGTGCACACCCGCCGGCAGGAAGAGACGTCGCTGATGACCATCGTCAAGGGGACATTGCAGGACCTGTTGGGCAGTGAGTTCCTCTTTGTTACAGCTGATACAAATCCTGCAATAAATCTGCATTGTTTCTACTTCCTGCTTTCATGGTATCAGACATATTGTTAACAGCCTATACTTTCAAATAAGCTTATTTGCCATGTCTGCCATGGCAGTCAGGTGACATTTGAAGAGATGAAATTACAACTTGTGATTAGACACAAATGAGGGGAATTAACCAGACTAAACTCCATAGTACAGGGTGCATTTCTCCATTTTCCTTCTGTCCTGTGCAAGGGTTCAGGTCCACTTTTATTTCTTTCTGATTTTTTTTTTATATTATTTTTTTAAATAATGTTTTTCTTTTTTATATAAAGTTTTAATTTTTTTTATTTTTACTAACTGGAAATGAACAATAGAAAACAGTCTACAGCATCCCTATGATCACACTGTGATCCTGTGACCCCCAGAGCAGCTGATTGGCTTGAGCAGCCGATTGGTTGCTCTGCTGCCAGCTACGGGACCGGGCTACAGTACAGAGCCGGGTCCTATAGTATACCGCCGGGAGGAGAGGCACACGGGTGGATTTCTATGCAGCTTCTCCTCCATTGTTATGACTGCAGTGATCACATGATCACTGTGGTCATATCACAGGCAGAGGGCATGCAGAGTGGCAATTGGCTGCTCTGCTACTACTCATGGGACCCGGCTACAAGGTACTGGTGGGTCCAGTGGGATACGATCGGCGAGGGGAGCAGCCGGCTGCAGATTCCAAGCTCCATATTTATACGGCGCTGTAGCTGAGAACTCACAGCTGTGTGTAATATAAATACGGCACTGGGCAATAAGATGGTTAAACAGCTTTTTAGATAATGTTATATCAGATTGTATTACTAAGCTGCTTCAAATAACATTCAGGCAGGGAACACACTTGTCTTTCAGTTTTTACTGCATACGTTTTCTGCACACGAAGTGTGTTTCTATGCAGAAATCCGCGTGCGTTTTTTCACAGCAGCTAATGTAATTGATAGAGAAAACTGAAAAAAATTGCAAAATCATGATGCAGAATGTCAGGTGTTTTTCTGCTTGCGAAGAACACATTGAACTAGCCCATTGATTAACATGAGTTCGCGTATGAAAACAGTCAAGTGTGTTCCCTGCTTCAAGATTAACAATTACTATTGAAACTACTTGAGATTCTTTTTTCATCATTTAAAGTTGAAACACACTGTACTAAATTAATACAGTTGATTTCCTAGGATAGGTGCAAGAAAAATGGAAGAAATAGTGGATTGAGAGGAACACATGATGAGGAGAGAAACCCAGTCATACAAGTCATTCCTTGAGCCTTGAATGAATTTATGCAGACATGCAATCACAATTTAAAGGCTTTCTTTAGATGCAGATTTAAAGAGACTCTGAAGTCTCGTTTTTTACCTCTTCTCTTCATAAATTCCTGTTAAGCATTAATGCCCCCCTTAAATCGCCGCATTCCCGCGGCAGATGGGTGATTTATTGCTGTGTAATTGACCTGCAAAGTTCTATGACTTCGCAGGTCATGAATTATGCTGCCCTGACAGGCAGGGCTTCTCTTCCTGGTGAGGCTGAACTTTGAGCTGTAGCTCAGCCTCTCCGCAATCAATCTCCGCAGATCTCCGCCTCCTCCCCACCCCTCTCAGTGAAAGAAGACTGAGAGACGGCGATCAGAAGATATTGACTGCGGAGGAGGCAGAGCTACAGCTGAAAGCTCTGCCTCTCCAGGAATAGAAGCTCTGTAGGTTTGCAGGGCTGTAAAAACCGTAATAAATCACCCATCTGCCGCGAGGATGCGGCGAATCTATTGGGGCATTCATGCAGAACAGGATTATATGAAGAAAAGAGGAGAAAAATGAGACTTCAGAGTCTCTTTAAATATATATAGATAAAATTCTCTTTTCAAATTGTAATTATATTATTCCAAGAAGGCCTGATCTCAGTGAGTCAGCTCACTCCCTACCTCCTAGTTGCAAAATAATACAGAGCTCTGGAGTCAGTGACTGATTGCTAAAAGTTTACCACTACTCTTGGCCACTCTACTAAGTTTTTTAAAATCATCTGAAAATGTATCATTCATTAGAAGTCAAGAGATTTCATGCAGATCCGATCAAAGTAATTGCTTGATACATCAACCACTGTATGAAGGGTTTGAGCTTTATTATACATTTCAATTAAGATTTGCTAAGATTAAAGTGATATAAAACCTAGGTATAAGGATCTAGAAAATATCTCACTATCTTCATTCCATTTTTCCATTATACATTTATTAGCAGTTTTGCTTGCTTTTAGGCTTGGTGTTTGGCTTTGGGTAATTTTATACATCCATTCTGAACATTGGCTATTCAGCTATCCCACCATCAGATGTTCAGCAGTGTGTGTTCAGCAAGAAATGTGTGTTTACAAAACGGCTGTGTATTTGAAATATCATTTTTATAATAAATATCATTATTTTATAATAAATCCTGCATAGGCTTTGATTTGGTATAGGCATTTTAGGGGTATATTTATTAACCTGTGCCATGGTTGTAGGTAAATAATTTTTTATATGTAGACTCTTATTTGCTGTGCACTGCATTGCACTGTGCAAAAGAGCAGATACAGGGAGTACCGATGTTTCATGCTAAGGAAGATTTGGGAATAAAAAGTCTCCCGGCAATTTTGGCTGAAAAGTAGCCAAAAGGAAACACATTTTGTAGGCTTCTACTTATAATCTGACCCACTTCTTGATCTAGATCACACTCTGCTGATGCAAACCATGCACCAGAAAACTAGATTATTTTGAACACTGTCCCATCATCGGTTTGCTCATATTTGTCTGATTTCTACTTCAAGGATCTAATCCAACTTCTTTGTCAGGACCATTTGTCCTGTTCTGTTCACTCTCTATGCTGCTCTCCTTGTTAATCTCTTTCTTCTTCTGACCTCCGATATGAATAGTATACCAAAAACACCTACATCTACTTAGTTACTACTGATCTGTCTGCTTCTGTACTAATTGTCATTTTAAACTTCATGTTTTTATGATTATCTAAAAGGTAGCTTAAATGAATGTGACATAAATTAAGCTGATTAATATTCTCACTGTTTCCATAATTCCTCATTGGTTACATTGTCTTTCAAACCCTTCAATGGCTTTCAGTCCAGCTATAACTTCAACAACTATGATTTGTCATTGAATTCCTGCATGATTCAAACCCTGCCTTTAACAGCTCAAGTTTTTTTCAACTCTTCCTATACTGGAAAACAGGAAGGGACACATATTCACATATTTTCTTAGTAGGGGTAGTATCATATGTGAATATGTTTATCTCATCATGTCACATGTCGCTTGAAATTTGCTATAAAGTACCCCTGACCGTTTTTCCCCCAATATACTTTTTAAATACTGTTTTATCATTGGTGCTGTGACTATGTCACAGTACATCATCCCCCCTTCAGCGCCCCCTGTAGCCCCCATTCTGCTCAGTTGTAATCCTCGACTGAGCAGAATGTCAAATATGGGCGGGCAGGAAGTGGCAGTTCTTCTTCCCTTCTGCCCGTCCATAATTCTGCCCTCCTCAGTCGCCGCTATAGTTCAACATTGTATTCACAGCATGCAGGGGAGCTGTGCTGTGTGCAGGCTTGTAGTAATTGAGGTCAGATATCCTTCCAACCTCAATTACCACAAGCCCACACACAGCGCAGCTCCCCTGCGTGCTGTGTGCAGGGAATCATATGTGGAACTATAGCAGTAAGTAGAGGGGGTGGGACTGTGGGGACAAGAGGAGGGTTAGCTGATGCTTCCTCCCCATATTAGACGGCAGAATGGGGGCCACAAGGGGCATGGGGAGGGGATGGTGCTGTGTGCTAGTCACAGCACCAATAATAAAACAAGATTTAAAGTATTGGGGAGGGGACTGGTTCATGGGTACTTTAAGCACTAAAGACAGAACTTTTCTTTCATCCCAGTACATTTGGCATACAAGATGAATTTCTTTCAGAACCATATAACACATGGGCCTTCAGTAGTTGGACTGATATTTAATAATGTAAGTCTCTGAGACTCCACCCTATTGATGAACCACTTACCAAACCTACCTCTGTAACCCTCTAAAAGAGAGTATCTTAATGTGGGAGTGCAAAGTACATTTGTAATGTGAAATTAGCATGTTAAGTGAACTGTGCCTTTAAAAAGAGTATTGTGAAGTAGGAATGTAATCTGCCTTTATTCTGTGAAATTGACATTATGTGTGCACTGTGCCTTTAACAACAGTATTGTGGAATCAAAACAACGCACAGAGGGAGACCAGGCGCTCAGATAGCCGCATAGACTGGGTTGCTAGGTAACCCAGTACACAGAGAGGGGAACCTTTTAGAAATTGGGAGGAGAGGACAGAGCAGAGGCAGAGGGGGCGTGGCAGAGGCTGAGGGAACTGGTTGATACCAGTTCTCCTCACATATTGTCAGTCAGTCAGGAGGCGGCGGTGAGGGGGGAAGGAGGTCAGTGACAGCAGCCTTAGCAGCCACCCCATGAGGCAAAGCGGGGGCCAGGCGGCAGCATACAGACCACCAGCAGAGCGGAGGGCAGCGGTGACAGAGCCAGGCAGTTACCAGAGGACAAGTTGAAGTGACAGAAGGCAAGATCCAAGCTAGCATGGAAAGAGAGACACCCTGTCAGGCCAGATGAGTATAGGCCTTGCACCAGCTTCAAGCCAGAGTTGTGATCAGAAAGGGCCAACGTTCAGTGGAGGTTTACTGAGTATAGAGACAGTTAACCCAAGTTACTGAAGGGCATATTCTGATGGAAGTGGTGAGACTACAATCTGCCTGTCTGATAAAGCCTTAAACAGACAGTAACATTGTGATGATAATCAGCTTATTAATGCAAGATAGTGCTGCCCTGCCAAAGAAACAGAGACTGTAACTAAGTATATGAAGTGTGAGTGCCTTTTGTCATCAGAAAAGTGAATAGCCTTTAATAGCCCCCTCAGAAATAATACAGCTCAGCCGCTAGCAGTACTCAGAGACATTTTTCTTGTCAACCTGTGCAGTTATAAGTCATCAGTTCTTCAGTTGATGTGTGTATCAGTTTTTTACTAAAAGCCTGATATGAAAAGTGAGCTAAAGTGTTATTTCTGTGTTACCTAAGTGCACGGCTTAAGAAAGAGAACAAAAGCTGTGGAGATAAAGAGAACCTGTCAGTGAAACGTAACTAAATCTGTTAACCTGTCAGAAGTAAAGGAGAAGATTGGAGAAGAATTTACACTGCATCTTGTGTTACTAAGTGACTTACAGTGAGAAGCGGAGTAACATCTGACAAAGATAAAGAGTCAACAGAGTGGAAATACAAGTTTTGCATTATAACAAAATTAGAGCTTATTCAGCATAGAGTTCTAATAACAAAAGAAAAGAGTGATATTGAAGGAGTGAGATATTGATGGTATAGCTGGGTGCATTGGTCAGTTTTGTGATTTTCTTTTATTTTCTTTTTATTTCTCTAACCCCCTTTTGATCATTTAATTCTTTCTTTATTTTGTTTATTATTTTGGGAAGCCTATCCAACCGAGTGGTGCATAGGAGATACAGTAGTTTGAGTATTACAGTATAAAAGAGCAAAAGTCTGAGATCTTCTGAGTAAAGTGAACATTCTTTGGATGCTAAATTGCCAACCAACGAACTGTGGACATTGCTTTAGTACCATAGTACTAATGCTATTCCTGCCTGATGGCTATCCTTAACCATGATTTCTCTGACAAGCCCGGTACTAACCTCTGCCTTTCGAACAGTGCCTAACCCATGCCTATCCTTTGGATTAACATTCACTGAATTCTCTGTAAACTGTCAGTTTAGCTGTAGTCAAATTTGCGTCTGACTTGGTAAATCATCCCTGATGTGTTTTCAGAGGAGTGACAGCTATTTGACCTTTTCTAGAAGTGCTTAGCAATCTCCCCAGAGGCTTTTTCAATGCTATTCCATTAACTGTAACATTACAATTTACCACCGGGAAATTCTTCCAATTTATAAAGTCTTTACACATTCATTATTTACCTATCAAAATGATTGGTTAAAAGTAAATGCTTTTGTTACATGCACATGTGCTTATAAAAAAGTGTAAATCTCACACCCATTGAAAAGTTCTTTGAGAGCTATTCTGCATCACTGGAGTTATAGATCTGGTTTGTCTCCAATGATTTCCTTTCAAGACTTTTTTTGTTTAAATTGAGTTGAGACAGACTGCAGATGTATTGCATGTTTGCCATTTATTTGCTGCATATATAAACAAACCACTGCATTGTGTTAGCTTCCATTCCCACTAAAGGCTCGTACACATGTGCAACTTTTCCACCCAACTATCGCCCAGGCTTTGTCTGTTGGACATGTGTAGGTGTGACAAATGACTAGACGAGAGACTGATAACAAGTGGTTTTCCAAATCCAACCTGCGGATCAACCACACAACTGTTGGTCTGATATCGTGCAACTGGCCACATATGTACAAATCATTTGCATGACTCGAATTTGATTTGAATGTGGCCATACCATCAGTTTGTCTTTTCACTTGTGCACACAGTATGTAAATGATTTAGTTGTTCAGTTGGTTGGTGCACAGAAAATACAAGTCATGCAATCACTTGGTCGGTCATGTTGTTGGGTTGGTTGTGCGCTTTTGTTGGACGTATGCGAGCCTTAAGAAACAGACGTGTGTAAGAGCCTTATGAAACAATTTTGCAGTGCAGTGTATAAAAAATGGTAGATGTCAGTGAATAGCAACAAGTGTCAGTAGAATCAGGCTAGTGGGTATGACTCAATGTGACTGCTATTTATAAATAGACCCAAAAGCTTCCATTAGAGGTCACAAAGTCACAGTCATTCCAGATACAATGAACACTAGGATACGCAGAGATGGTGAAGTCCGCTCAAACCGTCCACCTTGCAGGGTCAGAGCGGGAACGAGGCAACTTTACCCCAAATAGACATAATCCAAGAAAGTGATGTTCCGCTCAATGATCCAGCAAAAATAGAAAATCTTTATTATGGCAGTAAAAAACGACACCACATGTCTGCTAACATGTTTCGGACACACAATGGTCCTTAATCATAGCATGATTAAGGACCATTGTGCTATGATTAAGGACCATTGTGTGTCCGAAACATGTTAGCAGACATGTGGTGTCGTTTTTTACTGCCATAATAAAGATTTTCTATTTTTGCTGGATCATCGAGCGGAACATCACTTTCTTGGATTATGAACACTAGGATACATTCCCACACTCATATCTATCATAGACCGTTAGAGCCATACCATTCTCTTAATTTCTACATTACAGAACAGTGCTTTATAAAAAAATAACAAAAATATGTTTTAGATGTCGAATGCCTAGTTTTCATTCTACAATCTTTATACTGCACAAGTGTGAATAAAAACAATGTTTGTTTTGATTAGCTGATTTATATCCTCTGTTCTTTACAGTGCCGTAGCATTTACCTGTGCAGCAAACAGCAAAGTGTCTCCTCTCATCTAACAACGTTTGTATTTGAAGAGAAAAACAGTCATTTATTTGGACTATTTGCAGCAAATTAATCTTGCTTGGCCAGAAGAATTGGCTATACACTGGGAAATGGCTCAGGCTCTGATTGGTCATATCGGAGGGTCTGGAAATGTAGTGATAAGAGATTTTAGTTGAACTGAAAATAGGATCAGAATTTTCAAGGTTGTTGTGAGTACTTGTAAATCCTAAGGCTCCAAAAAGCTCAGTTCATCTTATTAGCTGGCCAGTATCAGTTCCAGAAAAAATCTGGCATTCTATCTGAGGACAAAATGATCACTTCTACCATAAATATATATATTTTCCTTTAATTTGAACAAGCAGTGTATATATATATATATATATATATATATATATGTATAAAGAGTGTATTATGTGTTGTGAAAAATTAAAGATATATAACTTTCTGCTTGAGAAGCATGATTTTAAGCATCACTGGTATATATAATTCTTAAAAAGTCTTCAAAGACAGATGTGGACATTTCTGAAAAGGTCAGTAACTTTAGGAACAATCCAGGAAGCATGATTAAGTCTAGCATATAATCTTGGAGGCTTTATTTCCTTTCTCTTTCATCAGAATCAGCCACTTACTTGTTCCACGCCAGAGAGTGGTTTATTTGCTCAGTAAACAATTTAACTCCTTGCTGAATTAATTATTACTTAACAAACCATGCTATTCCCGCCAGTAGTTAAAGTAATAAAATGTATGCTGTGTAAAGCAAATATTATTGCACTATGCATGTGGAATAGCAATGCTGCAAACTGTTAAACTTTTCAAGTATACTTTGTGCTTAAAGTAAACCTGGCATTAACAGGCATTTTCAATAATTTAGGGCACAACACTGATGCTAATCTTGCAGTAGATTGTTACAATTCTTAGAATATGTTTCCCTTGTTATATCATTGTGTTGTATTTTACAGATTCTTTCCTATCTGTGGCCAAAAATCCCTAACTAGTCCTAACATTCTAGGAATGTGCTCAGGGGGTTTTCCATTTGTCATTTATCTCTAATGTTGTGGACAACAGCCCTTTAGGGTGCATTATTGTGTTCTTTAACACCTTTCCGACCACCTAATGCAAATAGGCACCAGGATCGTGGCAGCCCCAGGCGGAAAAGGCATCAAGTCCTTGGACGGGGTGTTGAAGGGGATCGCGCGCGCCAATGCACGCACATTCCCGCTTGAAGTCTAACAGTGGCAATTGCCACTATTAGACTGTTAGACGGCAAAACCGCCATCTATTTACATTGTACAGCGCTGCGATCTACGGCAGCGCTGTATTGGGACAGCCGTGTCACTCGGCTGTCCCTTGGAGAGGCTCAGAGAGCGATCGGCTCTTATAGGCTAATGCCTATGAGAGCTGACTGCTGTGATTGGCTGGTGGTAAGGGGAGGGGGTGGTGGTGAATGGAGGGTTATTTTTATGAAGAAGAACAAGAAAAACAAAATGAAGACTTTGGAGTGGCCTAGTCAAAGTCCTGACCTGAATCCTATTGAGATGTTGTGGCATGACCTTTAGAAGGCGGTTCATGCTAGAAAACCCTCAAATAAAGCTGAATTACAACAATTCTGCAAAGATGAGTGGGCCAAAATTCCTCCAGAGCGCTGTAAAAGACTCGTTGCAAGTTATCGCAAATGCTTGATTGCAGTTATTGCTGCTAAGGGTGGCCCAACCAGTTATTAGGTTCAGGGGGCAATTTCTTTTTCACACAGGGCCATGTAGGTTTTGAGTTATTTGTCTCACTAAATAATAAAAACCATCATTTACAACTGCATTTTGTGTTCAATTATGTTATCTTTGACTAATAGTTAACGGTTTTTGATGAGCAGAAACATTTAAGTGTGACAAACATGCAAAAGAATAAGAAATCAGGAAGGGGGCAAATAGTTTTTCACACCACTGTAAGTCCATTTAACTCTTTTAAATGGGAACTAAAGCATATCTTTGCAATATACTGTTCATATATTGTATATTCACACCGTAACAGCCCATCCATTTACAACCTGCAGAACAACAGAAAAAAATTGAGAGAAATCTGTTTAATCAGTACTTTAGATGACAGACAATCAAATATTTCTATCTATTTAGCTGTTTATTTGTAGGAAGATTTCTACCAATGCCCCTCCTTAATCCTGTATAGAGTTGTCCCGAACGGTTCAGCCGCGAACTTATTTGCGCGAACATCGGTGGTTTGCGTTCGAGTCAAAACGTGAAGTTTATGGCGAGTTCGACCCGCCCCTATATTACATCATTGGGCTAAACTTTGACCCTCTACATCACAGTCAGCAGACACATGACAGCCAATCAGGCTGCACTCCCTCCTGGAGCCCACCCCCCCCCCCCTTATATCAGGCAGCTGCTTTGGCCATTATCTCACTCGGTGTTGCTGCAGTAGTGAGAGAAGGGAGAGGAACCTGCTGCAGAGATAGGAAAAGCTTAGTTAGGCTCTTGTAACTTTTGCTCCTAGCTCTTGCTCCTAGCTTATATTTGTTGTTGAAAAGCACCACAAAAAAGAGCTCTTTTCAGAGCTAATGTTCTTGTGAAGTCTTTTTTGTGTGTGTGTGCCACTGACACTGCATTATACAGCCCTGTGTGTCGCAACTAACCCTTGCTAATTGCTATACTGTGCAAGGCCCAGCACATTCAGTGCCTACCTTTTCACTGCACCTGTGTGTGTGACAGCTGCACATTTGTAATACCAGTCCGACCATAAATACCTGTTCATGTTCACTGCACCTGCGTGACATCACGCAGTGTTATATACCAGCAGTCACTGCATAACTGTTCGCTGCACCTGTGTGTGTGACAGCTGCACATTTGTAATACCAGTCCGAACGTGCATACCTGTTCATGTTCACTGCACCTGCGTGAAAGCACGCAGTCTTATATTCCAGCAGTCACTGCATAACTGTTCACTGCACCTGTGTGTGTGACAGCTGCACATTTGTAATACCAGTCCGACCGTGCATACCTGTTCATGTTCACTGCAACTGCGTGACAGCACGCAGTGTTATATACCAGCAGTCACTGCATAACTGTTCACTGCACCTGTGTGTGTGAAAATTGCACATTTGTAATACCAGTCCGACCGTGAATACCTGTTCATGTTCAGCTGCACATTGCATTGATACCAGTCACTGCATACCTGTTCACTGCACCTGCGTGACAGCTAGAGATGGCCCGAATGGTTGACCGGAAAACGGTTCCCGGCGAACTTCGGTGGTTCGCGTTTGCCAGTGAACGCAAACTTTTCCGGAAGTTCGGTTCACCCCATAATGCACTATTAGGGTCAACTTTGACCCTCTACATCACAGTCAGCAGGCACATTGTAGCCAATTAGGCTACACTCCCTCCTGGAGCCCCACCCCCCCTTATAAAAGGCAGGCATCGTCACGTCAGGCAGTGGACTCACTCGTGTGCCTGCAGTAATTAGAGAAGGGAGAGCTGCTGCAGACTCTCATAGGGAAAGCTTAGTTAGGCTCTTGTAGGCTTGTTAGCTTGCTCCGTGCTGATTCTTATTGCTAAAAAAGCACCCCACAACAGCTCTTTTGAGAGCTAATCTTGTTCTTGTGATCTATTTTTTTTTCTGTGTGTCCCACTGACACTTGTATTGCATAGACAGCCTTGGTAATTCATACTGCGTGTGCCACTGCCAGGCCCAGCACATTCAGTGACTACCTGTGTGTGTGATAGGTGCACATTGTAATACCCATTACTGCATATACCTACTTACCTGTTGTTCACAGTGCACCTACCTACCTACGTGAGCTGAGCGCACGCAGTGTCACTGTGCCTGTCAGCTACTTGTCTGTGTGTCACTGTGCCTGTCAGCTACTTGTCTGTGTGTGACATACCCATCAGCTACTTGTCTGTGTGTGACATACCCATTGCTGCATATACCTACCTACCTACCTACCTGTTGTTCACAGTGCACCCACCTACCTACGTGAGAGCACGCAGTGTCACTGTTCCTGTCCGCTGACCGCTACCTGTCTGTGTGTGACAGGTGCACATTGTAATTACCATTTCTGCATATACCTACCTACCTACCTGTTTTTCACATTGTTTTTGGTCAGTACCTCAGGACATGCATGCCATGCCTGCTGCCTTCCTTGGATGTGTGGTAGCCGTTCCTGCTCCTTTGCCCACAGCGTGCCTGCTGCCTTCCTTGGATGTGTGGTGGTGGTAGCTGTTTCTTAGGCTCCCACTCCGGACCGGAATCGAACCAGGATTCCCCGGCCATTACCCGTGGTCACTCACAATGGCAGACTTGCCCTTCATAAAAGATTCTCGATGCAGGTACTGAACAGCAAACAGAACAAGTATTTAAAAAAATAGACGTAAGCTTTAACAATGGTAGAGAAAGAACCATCGAAAGTTGATAAGCCAGTCAGACATTACCTGACATCACTGAGCGAGGAAGAGAAATCTCGCCATGGTGCGCATCAGTCCAGCACGGCCGTCACTACACAAACAGCTGTTTGCGTTGCGTTACACAGTGAGTTTGGTGTCTCAATGTGAAGCAGTACTCTAAATACACTCCCTGATTGATGTATACACATGCAAGATGTTTTAAAGCACTTTAGGCCTGCAATTTAGCATTCAATGCGACTTCTGCCCTTAAAACGCTGCTTTGCATCCAATCCAGATTTTCCCCCGGGACTTTTGGCGTCTATCCCATTCCGCCATGCTCCCCTCCAGGTTTTAGACCCCTTGAAACATCTTTTCCATCACTTTTGTAACCAGCATAAATTTTTCTAGTTTTCAAACTTCGCCTCCCCATTGAAGTCTATTGCAGTTCGCGAAAGTTCGCGTGAACCAAACTTTCGCTGGAGGTTCGCGAACCGAAAATCGGAGGTTCGGGCCATCTCTAGTGACAGCACACAGTGTTATATACCAGTCATTGCATACCTGTTCACTGTACCTGTGCGTGTGACAGCTGCACATTTGTAATACCAGTCTGTGCATACCTTTCACTGCACCTGTGTAACAGCACGCAGTTGTGTATACCAGTCACTGCATACCTGTTCACTGCACCTGTGTAACCGCACATGTATCAGCAGTCACTGCAACCTTTTCACTGCACCTGTGTAACCACACATTGTTGTACCAGCAGTCACCTTTTCATTGCACCTGTGTAACCGTACATTGTTGTACCAGCAGTCACTGCAACCTTTTCACTGCACCTATGTAACTACACATGGTTGTACCAGAAGTCACTGCAACCTTTTCGCTGCAACTGTGTAACCGCACATTGTTGTACCAGCAGTCACCTTTTCACTGCACCTGTGTAACCGCACATTGTATTAGTCAAGTCAGTGCATACCTTTCCCCCCATCCCCTAATATGGAGAAAACAACAGGCAGAGGCAGGCCACACGGCTGGTCTGTTCAAGGTCGAGGTGGCGTGATTTAGTGCGGCCCTGGACCAAAGTACAGTGTTCAGAAGGCACGTGCCATTAACTCCCAAGATTGCCAGGACGTAGTTGACTATTTAACACAGAACACCTCATCTTCCTCAGCTTCCGCATGCAACGGGACATATCTTCCTCTGCAGCTACCACTGCTACTACTAGCACCACATCTGCCCCAGTTGACACTTTGCAGGAGATATTTGGTGGGGAATTAACTGATTCACAGACATTCTTGTTACAAGATGACGGCGCTAAGCATGTTACACCACCACCTCATATGTCTGAGTTAGGCGCCAGTATGGACCTAAGGTGTGAGGATGATAAAGTACCTGTTGTTGGTGCAGTGTCTGATACAAGCGAAGCTGTGGAGGATAATGATGATGATGATAATGATGATACTGCCATGGATGTCACGTGGGATCCTAAAAGACAAGATGAAAAGGGGGACAGTTCTGAGGGGGAGTCAGAGAGGAGTAGGAGGAGACGAAAATTGCTGAAAGAAGCAGGGGGAGCTTGTCATCTTCAGAAACAGAGGGTGGCAGTGTCTGGTGGCATTCATCGCCACCTATGGACATCCAGCCAACATGCTCTTCAAGGTCAGCTGCTGACGCAAGCACCAAAGTGCCATCATTCCAGGGCTCAGCGGTGTGGAGTTTTTTTGTGTGTGTCTGCCTGAGATGAGAGCAATGCCTTCTGTACTATCTGCAATCAAAGATTGAGTCGTGGAAAGACCAAGACCCGCGTAGGGACAACTGCCCTACAAAGGCACATGGTGAAAAAGCACAAACAGCAATGGGAAGACCACCTGAGGAAAAGCAGCAAACAAAGGGAAAGCCACCCTCCACCACCTCTTCCTCCTTCAGGTGCAGCATCTTCTTCAGCTGCTTTATCCCTTGCACCTTCACAGCCACCCTCCTCCACTCTGCCTCTCAGCTTGAGCGCTTCCTGCTCCTCTGCCCACAGCAGCAGCCAGCTGTCAATGAAGGAAATCTTTGAGCGGAAGAAATCAGTAACCCCCTTGCCCGGCGTCTGACAGCTGGCTTGGTGGAACTGTTATCTCGCCAGCTGTTACCATAGCGACTGGTGAACTCTGACTCTCTGAGGCCTTCTGAAAATTTGTGATGATTGGGACACCGCAGTGGAAAATACCAGGCCGCAATTACTTTTCTCAAAAGGCGATACCCAAACTGTACCGTGATGTAGAAAGGCAAGTAGTGTCATCTCTGGCACACAACATTGAGTCAAGGGTCCATCTGACCACGGATGCCTGGTCTGCCAAGCACTGTCAGGGCAGGTACATTGCTATGGTACATTGGGTCAACCTGGTAACCGCTGGCAAGCAGGGAGTACATGGCTGTGTTGCGGACCTAGTTGTGACACCTCCGCGGCTTGCAGGCAGGCCTCCTGCCACCTCCTCTCCTTTTCCTCCTACTCCTCCTGCTACATCCTCTCCAACTACACACCCACAGCTCCCCAGGGCCTATGCTGCATGCCAGGTGCAATGGTGTTACGCCATCTTGGACATGTCTTGCCTCAAAGCCCAGAGTCACACTGGAGCAGCTCTCCTGGCTGCTCTGAACAAACTTGTGGATCAGTGGCTGACCCTGCACCAACTGGAGATCGGCAACGTGGTGTGTGACAACGGCAGCAATCTCATTTCGGCTTTGAGTTTGGGAAACTTGACACATGTACCCTGCATGGCACATGTGCTCAATCTTATAATACAATATTTGTGTGCAAGTACCCAGGCTTACAAGAAGTCCTGAAGCAGTGCAGGAAGATGTGTGGGCATTTCAGGTGGTCCTACACGGCCACGGCACGCTTGGCTGATATTCAGTGGAGAAACAACTTGCCAATGAGGCGCTTGATTTGCGATAGCCCGCCTCGCTGGAATTTAACGCTCCTGATGTTTGACCACCTGCTGCAACAGGAGAAAGCCGTCAAACAGTATCTCTACAACTACAGTCAAAGGACATGCTCTGGGGAGCTGGGGATGTTAAGGCCGAAGTACTGGACACTCATGCGTAATACCTGCAGGCTCATGCATCCATTTGAGGAGGTGACAACCCTGATGAGTCACAGTGAAAGCGCCATCAACAACTTGATCCCAAATGCCTTCTTCCTGGAGCATGCCATGCATAGAGTGGTGGATCAAGCTGTAGAGGAGCGTGACCAGAAACAGGAGGAGGAGTTTTTGGAAACATCACCTGCGGCATCACAGAGGAGGGGGGAGGAGGAGTCATCTGGGGAAGAGGAGTCAGATGAGGAAGGTGGTTTTTTGAGGAGGAGGCGGAAGAACAACCGCAGCAGGCATCGCAGGGGGCTTATGCTGTTCACCTTTCCTGTGGTATTGTTTGTGGCTGGGGGGAGGAGAAGAACTTACCTGACATCACTGAGGAAGAGTAAGACGAAATGGATAGTATGGCGGCATCCAACTTTGTGACCATTACTGGGTGGCAACACTACTAGACCCTCGGTATAAGCACAAAGTGGCGAAGATGTTTCCAAATCACCAGAAGGCAGAAAGGATGCTGCACTTGCAGAACAAGGTGGCAACTATGCTTTACAGTGCATTTAAGAGTGATGTCACAGCACAACGGAATAAAGGTGCCACTGCCAGTAATCTTCCTCTTCCTCCCATGTCCACGCAGGCAAGGACAGGATGCTCTAGCGATCTCATGGTGATGTCGGACATGCAGAAATTCTTTACTCCAACGCCTCACCTTAGCCATTCTGGATCCACCCTCCACTAACGCCTCGACTGGTAGGTAGCCGACTACTTGGCCTTAAGTGTGGATGTAGACCCTCTGAGCAGCGATGAACCCCTGGACTAATGGGTATGCAGGCTTGACCTGTGGCCAGAGCTGTCAAAATTTTTCATCCAACTTCTGTCTTGCCCTGCCTCAAGCGTCTAGTCAGAAAGGACCTTCAGCGCAGCTGGAGGCATTGTCAGTGAGAAAAAAAGTTGCCTAGGTCACAAAAGTGTTCAGTACCTCACCTTTATCAAAATGAATGAGGCATGGATCCCGGAGGGCTACTGCCTGCCTGAAGACTAAGTCAGTCCCCTCCCCAAACACAGCATCTCTGCCTGCACGCCGTGTGACTGCCTTCTCCATCACCACCAACAGGGTCCAGGACTCCAGGGGGATTCCTGAATTTTTAAGGCCGCTGCTAGCAGCTATAACAATGTTTTCTGGTGCATGTACATGCCTGCCTAATTTTTCTGGCTGCACTGCGGCTGCAACAACAAAACAAAAGGCATGTGCATGTGTCAATTCCCCTTCATGATCGTTACCTTGCCGTGGTGAAGGGGCTTGCATATCACAATGAAGCAATGACCGGCTAAATGAGTGTGTTGGGGGGCACACCTGACCCAAGAAGATAATAAGGTCATTTCTTCATTGTGGACAGACTAAATTTGACCAGCTGAGACACTCAGTCTCTGTTGTTCTGTCATTCAGCTACCTCAGCCCGACCATATGGGCTTGAAAACCGCCATCGCCTGCACTGTCGCCATGGTGTGCACCAGTCCAGCATGGCCGTCACTACACAAACAGCTGATTGCGGTGCTTTACACAGTGAGTTTAGTCTGTCAGTGTGAAGCAGTACACTAATTACACGACCTGATTGATGTATACACATGCAAGATGTTTTAAAGCACTTTAGGCCTCCAATTTAGCAATAAAATGTTATTTCTGCCCTTAAACTCTGCTGTGCGTCAAATCCGGATTTTTCCCCGGGACTTTTGGCGTGTATCCCACTCCGCCATGCCGCCTTACAGGTGTTAGACCCCTTGAAACATCTTTTCCATTACTTTAGTGGCCACAATTAATGTTTGTAGTTTTGAAAGTTCGCCTCCCATTGAAGTCTATGGCGGTCCGAAAAGTTTGCATGATTGCGATCTTTTTTTACATGTTCGAATCGGAGGGTCGCGACAACTCTAATCCTGTAATGTTTCTGCGCTGCATTCATGTAATTGCATAACATAGAATTAAAGGGCAAGCATGATATATACTTGTGCATTTCATATGGCCCTTTGCATGCATGCATTGGCAGAGATCATAGTCATATGGTAATGACAGCAGCCGGGAGCATGAGGTAGGAGGGAGATCAGTAGTGTGGTCACATAAGGGAGTGGGCCAGGTCAAAGTTCAATTCTACTTTCGGTACCTGTGAAGAAGCTGGACAACGTAAACAAGAAAACAGTAAACAGACAGTCAGGGACACGAGTTAGTAAAGAGGTCAGGAACTATTAGATGGATTTTGATGTCATCTGCATAGAACCTATTATAAAAAATACAAAAACAAAAGTACATATTACTCATAATTAGAAATAAAGCCAATCCAACTGGTCTCAAAGGCAAAAGGAGGCAAATTTTTTGCAGCAAATATGGCATTTGTTAGTTTATAAATCTGATAATGTTAACAGTGACCAGTGTTTAATAACTATATTTTAATAACTATACATATTGAAAAATGTGAAGTTGTTAGTTGGTTAGTTAATAAGTATTTTTTTTAAACTCACACATTTTTATGTGTATTTCTAAATCAGACTTTTAACCCTAAGTATAGAATGTTATATATTAGTATACATGACATAAATATTCTATGAAAAAAATAATTAAAAAGAAATCTGCCCAAGTAATCAGGATACATTAATAGATTTTCTTTAGAAAAAAAAAATGTAACTTCCTGTTAAATATAATAATGTGTCTCTCACTGTGCATTCATGCAGCTATAAGTAAAAGTGGCATAATAAGTCAATCAACAATGCTGCAGGAACATATTAAGCCTGTAGTGATTTATTAGGTTATGGTAATCAGAGTGCATTGAAGCAAAAGATTAAATACTTTTTAGATTTTCAGATTAACGTAAAAAACAGGCTTTTTTGTAATGACACATATCTCATGCTGTGGGTAACCTAGACTAGCTTAAGATACAAAACAAATGTAAGAAATGTTAAAATGAAGAGGAAGTTTTAATGGCTTCAAAATATGAATACGCTGAATTCTTTGTACACATTGAAAAACATAAACAAGGTTAATTCATATCTGAAGTTTGAAGCAAACCTGACCTCATCTTTTACAACGCAACCCCTAAAAAATTAAGCTCTGTTGAGCCTAGAATAGTGAAAGTACAAAATCATTCCCCTTATAGTGTCAACAGTTGGCTATTATTATTAATAATAATTTATATAGTGCCAACATCTGCTGTGGTGCTGTACAACAGAATACAAGCTGTAACAATACAATCTAAACAATACAATAGTTAGCATAACAAGACAATGGTGGATTATATGTGATGCAATGTGTCCTATAATTTCGAGTTTCTGGAATAGAGGTTTGGAATGCATTAATAGGATTATTAATGCTAGTGTTAATTGGGATCCTTCTGCAGTGTTACTGCATGTTAAGGGGAACTTAATAGTTACAAGAGATAATTGGTTCCTCTATTATTGATAGCTGCTAAAAGCTTGATTCCAGTACAATGGAGATGTCAGGATCCTCCAACCATTAGAGAATGGGTTGGAAAAGTTAATACATTGATAAGTGTGGAGAATCAGATAACTTTTCAGCAGGATAGATTGGAGGTTTTTAATGTTAAATGGGAAAAATGGTTAGAGTTTCAGAGTTCGTCTGAATATGGAATTGAGATGGAGATGTAGAGGATGAGTCTCTCTTGGAAAATTGGATTGGTGATCTTTTTATAGTTGTAGGGCGGGATATATTTTTCTCAATTTAGATGATTGTGTTATAACAGGAGATTTATAATAAATAGGATTGGAGGGGAAGGGGAGGAGGGGGTGTCCTTGTTTGATTTGTTTTTGGAGTTTCTGTTACTAGAAAAATATGGGAGAGAATGGGGAGGGGGTGATGGATTCTATTTTCTGGCATTGTAGGCGTATGTATTTTTTTTCCTTTTCCTTCCAATAAACTAAATTATATAAAAAAAAATCTGATGCAATGAACATTGAATTGGAGGTGGAAGAATGTACACACATTTCACATTATTGGAAGACAGAAGGGGAAGCCAGCCCTCGCCATCAACCTTACAGTCTAAAGGGTTAAGGACTAGGACAATAAGTAAAAGGAAGCTATGTATAGTAAAATGGTGGTCAGGGCCAAAGTGTTCTAGGTAAGAACCTGTACACACTGAAAACTGCCAGGCGCAATCACAATGCAATTTTAAAATTGCATATTGCAAAGTTTTTTTGCTTTCTTATTTCAATGTATTTGCATTTTCTTGTGATTGGTGATTGGCTAAAAGTCCTTCAACAGGAAATTGCAAGGTCTCTTGGGATTTGACCTTGAAAAAATTGCATTGCATCGTATTTTTTGTATGCAATTTTTTTACACACAGCACTCAAAAAGGGTCACAGTCACTATGATTGCGATTTTCTAAAAAGCACACCACTGTGTACAATTCATCATGATTTTCATCATATTAAAAAAAAGCGCTGCAATTAAAAAAGTGAAAGCAATTATAAAAACACAGCATGACGCAGCCAGTGTATACAGGCCCTTAGAGAGTATGATGCTTGAAGAGGTGAGTTTTCAGGTTGCACCAAAAAAGGGTAAGTGAAGGTTAGTGGTGGATGTGTTGATTGAGGGAATTCTAGAGCATGGGAGAGGATCAAGAGAAGTATTGTACAGGGGGAGTGAGAAGAGGTGACCAGACAGGAGAATATTGTTAGTAAAGATTGCATGTAGTATGATACCTGGAAATGAGTTTATTTAAGTAAGAAGGAGCCAGGTTGTAAAAAGCTTTGTAGGTTATAGTAAGGATTTTGAATTGTATCCTTTGTGTAACTGGCAGCCAGTGAAGAGACTGACAGAGGGGGATGGGGCTGGAGAAGAGAGGTGGATGAGTGGTGGATGAGTGGTGCAGCAGAGTTAAATGTAGCGGGCCAAAGAGTTAGCGGGTAGGCCACAGAGCAGAGAGCAGTAGTCTAATCATGAAATAATTAGGGCATGAGCAAGAAGTTTGGTAGTATCCTCCTGGGTGAGAAAAGGACAGATGCCGGGGATGTTTTTTAGGTGGAGATGACAGGTAGGATAGATTGTCATTGTGTGGTTTTTGGTTTGTTTTTAGACATTCTCCCTCAACTGATTCAAGATTTAAGTGTATTTGATGCAGGTTCTGGAATCTTGCATATTTTTTCATTGTGTGGTTTGAACCAATGCAATGGAACCATATATTGCCAGATGTTAGTTTCGGTGCAAGATATTACTGATATTTACAAAACTGGTAATATCGCCATGCTCTCCTTTAACACACCCCTCTCTATGCCTAATAGAGATGGCTCAAACCTCAGATTTAAGTTCGCGAACATCGAACGCGAGCTTCCGCAAAAGTTCAGTTCGTGCGAACTTTCACGAATCGCAGTAGACTTCAATGGGGAGACGAACTTTAGAAACATTTATGCTGGCCACAAAAGTTATGGAAAAGATGTTTCAAGGGGTGTAACACCTGGAGGGGGGCATGGCGGAGTAGGATACATCCCAAAAGTCCCCGGGAAAAATCCGGGTTTGACACACAGCAGCGTTTTAAGGGCAGAAATCACATTGCTTGCTAAATTGGAGGCCTAAAATGCTTTAAAACATCTTGCATGTGTAGACATCAATCAGGTAGTGTAATTAGTGTACTGCTTCACACTGACAGACCAAACTTACTGTGTAACGCACCGCAAACAGCTGTTTGTGTAGTGACGGCCGTGCTGGACTGGTGCGTACCATTGCGAGAGTGCAGGTGATAGCGGTTTTCAAGTACATATGGTCGCCGGGTTGAGGTAGCTCAATGACAGAACAACAGTGACTGTACAGCTGATCGAATTTGGTCTGTCCACAATGAAGCAACGACCTTATTATCTTGGGTGTTCCCCCCCGAGACACTCATATCACCGGCGGTCATTGCTTCATTGTGATACGCAAGCCCCTTCACCGCAGCAAGGTAATGATCACAAAGGGGAATTGACACATGTACATGTCTTTTGTTTTGTTGTTGCAGCTGCAGTGCAGCCAGAAAAATTAGGCAGGCATGTACACACACCAGAAAAAATTGTTATTGGTTTTGTTAGCGGTCGCTGCTAGCAGCGGCCTTAAAAATTCAGAAATCTGCCTGGAGTCCTGGACCCTGTTAATGGTGCCACAGAAGGCAGTCAAGCGGCCTGCAGGCAGAATTGCTGTGTGGGGACTGACTTAGTCTTGGGGCAGGCAGTCACATGGCGAGCAGGCAGAGATGCTGTGTGTGGGGACTGACTTAGTCTTCAGGCAGGGAGTAGCCCTCCGGGATCCATGCCTCATTCATTTTGATAAAGGTGAGGTACTGAACACTTTTGTGATCTAGGCGACTTCTCTTCTCAGTGACAATGCCTCCAGCTGCTCTGAAGGTCCTTTCTGACAGGATGCTTGAGTCAGGGCAAGACAGAAGTTTGATGGCAAATTGTGACAGCTCTGGCCACAGGTCAAGCCTGCGCACCCAGTAGTCCAGGGGTTTATCGCTGCTCATAGTGTCTACATCCAAACTTAAGGCCAGGTAGTCGGAGGGTGCATCCGGAAGGGCTAAGGCGAGGCATTGGACTAAAGAATGTCTGCATGTCCGACATCACCATGAGATCGCTAGAGCATCCTGTCCTTTCCTGCGTGGACATGGGAGAAGGATTACTGGCAGTGGTACCTTTATTCCGTTATGCTGTGACATCACCCTTAACCACTTGCCGACCGCACGCTTATACCGTGCATCGGCAAAGTGGCAGCTGCAGGACCAGCGACGCAGTGGCGGCTCGCAGGCTAAATGTAAACACAAGCGGAAATAATCCGCTTTGTTTACATTTGTACGGCGCTGCTGCGCAGCAGCGCCGTAAGGCAGATCGGCGATCCCCGGCCAATCAGCGGCCGGGGATCGCCGCCATGTGACAGGGGACGTCCTGTCACTGGCTGCACAGGACGGATAGCGTCCTGTGCAGCCCAGATTTCCCGGGGGAGCAGGTAGGAGAGGGAGGGGGGAGAATGTCGCCGCGGAGGGGGGCTTTGAGGTGCCCCCCCCCGCAAAATGCCTGCAGGTAGGAGCGATCAGACCCCCCCTGCACATCATCCCCATAGGGGGAAAAAAGGGGGGCGATCTGATCGCTCTGTGTGGCCGCGGATCTGTGCTGGGGGCTGCAGAGCCCACCCAGCACAGATCCAAACAAACAGCGCTGGTCCTTAAGGGGGGGTAAAGGGTGGGTCCTCAAGTGGTTAAACACACTGTAAAGAATAGTTGCCAGCTTGTTCTGCAAGTGCTGCATCCTTTCTGCCTTCAGGTGAGTTGGTAACATCTCTGCCACTTTGTGCTTATACCGAGGGTCTAGTAGCGCCTCAATTGCAAGTTGTTTCTCCGCTGAATATCGGTCAAGCGTGCCATGGCCATGTAGGCCCACCTGAAGTGCCCACACACCTTCCTAGACTGCTTCAGGGCGTCCTCTAAGCCTGGGTACTTACACACAAATCTCTGAATTATTAGATTCAGCACATGTGCCATGCAGGGTACATGTGTCAGCTTTCCCAAATTCAAATCCGAAATGAGATTGCTGCCATTGTCACACACCATGTTGCCGATCTCCAGTTGGTGCGGGGTCAGCCACTGATCCACCTGTTTGTTAAGAGCAGCCAGGAAATCTGCTCCGATGTGACTCTCCGCATTGAGGCAAGACATTTCTAAGATGGCGTGACACCGTCGTACCTGGCATGCAGCATAGGCCCTGTGGAGCTGGGGCTGTCTAGCAGGAGAGGAGATCGCATCGCAGCACCAGTAGAGTTGTACTGCCACTCAGCCAAGGAGGAGGATGACGACAGCGAAGAGGATGTAGCAGAGGGAGTAGGAGGAGAAGGAGAGGAGGTAGCAGGAGGCCTGCCTGCAAGCCGTGGAGGTGTCACAACTAGGTCTGCTGCACAGCCACGTACTCCCTGCTTGCCACTTGCCAGGGGTCACCAGGTTGATCCAATGGGCTGTGTAAGTAATGTACCTGCCCTGACCGTACTTGGCAGACCAGGCATCCGTGGTCAGATGGATCCTTGACCCAACACTGTGTCCCAGAGATGATACCACTTGCCTTTCAATTTCACAGGACAGTTTGGGTATCATCTTTTTTTTAGAAATTGCGGCGTGGTATCTTCCACTCCGGTGTCCCAATCGCCACAAATTTTTAGAAGGCCTCTGAGTCCACTAGCTGTTATGGTAACAGCTGGCAAGCTAACAGTTCCGGCAAGCCAGCTGTTAGACAACGGGCAAGGAGGTTACCGGCAGACATTGGCTTCTTCCGCTCAAAGATTTCCCTCACGGACACCTGGCTGCTACTGTGGGCAGAGGAGCAGAAACCGCTTAAGGTGAGAGGCGGAGTGGAGGAGGGTGGCTGTGATTGTGAAGGTGCAAGAGAGAAAGCGGCTGAAGATGATGCACCTGAAGGAGGAAGAGGAGAAGGATGGTGGCTTTGCTTTTGTGTGCTGCTTTTCCTCAGGTGGTCTTCCCATTGCAGTTTCTGCCTTTTCTCCATGTGCCTTCGTAAGGCAGTTGTCCCTACGCGTGTGTTGGCCTTTCCATGGCACAATTTTTGGCAGCAGAGAGTACAGATGGGATTGCCCTGATCTGAGACAGACACACAAAAAAATTTCCACACCACTGAGCCCAGGGGTGATGGCACTATGGTTGCGTCAGCAGCTGACGTTGAAGGGCATGTTGGCTGGCTGTCCATATGTGGCGATACATGGCGCCAGACACTGCCACCAGCTGTTTCTGATGACAAGCTCCCCCTGCTTCTTTCAGGAACTCGTCTCCTCCTACTCCTCTCTGACTCCCCCTCTGAACTGTCCCCCTGTTCATCTCCTCTATTGGGAACACACGTGAGATCCGTATCATCATAATCATCATCATCATAATCATCCTCCCTAGCTTTTGCTTGCATCAGACACCTCCAAAACTGCACCACCAGCAGGTACTTCATCATCCTACTCCTCACACGTTACATCCATAGTGTCGCCTAACTTAGACATATGAGGTGGTGTAACTTGCTTAGCGCCTTCAGGTTGTTGTAACAATAATGGCTGTGAATCAGTTAATTCCCCACCAAATAACTCCTGCGAAGGGTCAAATGCAGCGGATGTGGTGTTTGTAGTAGCACTGGTGGCTTCGGAAGATGAGATGTTCTGTGTTAAATAGTCAACCACGTCCTGACAATCTTGGGAGTTGATGGGATGTACCTTCTTCTGGTCCAGGGCTGCACGAAATCACCTCAGCACAACCTTGAACAGACCTGCTGGGTGGCCTGCCTCTGGGTCTGCCTCTGCCTGTTGTTTTGTCCATATTGGGGGGGATGAAGTGAAAGGTATGCACTGACTTGACTAATACAATGTGCAGTCACATAGGTGCAGTGAAAGGGATGCAGTGACTGGTATTAAAATAGAATGTGCAGTTGTCACACAGGTGCAGTTAACAGGTATGCATGGACTGGTATATTAAAAAGTGTGCAGTCACACAGGTACTGTGAACAATTATGCAATGACTAGTATTACAAATGTGCAGCTGTCACACACACAGGTATCATGAACAGGTATGCAGTGACTGGTATATAATGTAACACTGAGTGCGGTCACGTAGGTGCACTGAACAGGTATGCAGTGACTGGTATCAATATAATGTGCAGCTGTCACACACACAGGTACCGTGAACAGGTGCAGTGACTAGTATATAATATAACACTGCTTGCAGTCATGTAGGTAAGTGCACTGAACAGGTATGCAGGGATTGGTATTACAAATGTGCAGCTGTCACACACACAGGTACCGTGAACAGGTGCAGTGACTGGTATATAACACTGCTTGTGGTCACGTAGGTAGTTGCACTGAACAGGTATGCAGGGATTGGTATTACAAATGTGCAGCTGTCACACACAGGTACCGTGAACAGGTGCAGTGACTGGTATACTGCGTGCGGTCACGTAGGTAGGTGCACTGAACAGGTATGCAGGGATTGGTATTACAAATGTGCAGCTGTCACACACACACACACAGGTACCGTGAACAGGTGCAGTGACTGGTATATAACGCTGCATGTGGTCACGTAGGTAGATGCACTGAACAGGTATGCAGGGAATGGTATTACAAATGTGCAGCTGTCACACACACAGGTAACGTGAACAGGTGCAGTGACTGGTATATAATACTGCGTGCGGTCACGTAGGTAGGTACACTGAGCAGGTATGCAGGGATTGGTATTGCAAATGTGCAGCTGTCACACACACAGGTACCGTGAATAGGTGCAGTGACTGGTATATAACACTGCGTGCGGGCACGTAGGTAGGTGCACTGAACAGGTATGCAGGGATTGGTATTACAAATGTTCAGCTGTCACACACACAGGTACCGTGAACAGGTGCCGTGACTGGTATATAACACTGCGTGCGGTCACGTAGGTAGGTGCACTGAACAGGTATGCAGGGATTGGTATTACAAATGTGCAGCTGTCACACACACAGGTATCATGAACAGGTAGGCACTGAATGTGCTGGGCCTGGCAGTGGCACAGTAGGAATTACCAAGAGGCCAAGGGCCAGCTGCAACTGACTGACAGGGCTGCATATGCAACACAATTGTCTGTGGGACACACACACAAAAAAATAGATCACAAGAACAACATTAGCTCTCAAAAGAGCTGTTGAGGGGTGCTTTTTAGAAATAAGTATCAGCAAGGAGCAAGCTAACAAGCCTAACAAGAGCCTAACTAAGCTTTTCCTAATGTCTCTGCAGCAAGCTCTCCCTTCTCTAATTACTGCAGCCACACGAGTGAGTGAAATGGCCGACGCTGCCTGCCTTTTATAAGGGGAGGGGGGGGGGCTCCAGGAGCATGTGTAGCCTGATTGGCTACCATGTGTCTGCTGACTGTGATGTAGAGGGTCAAAGTTGACCCTAATGATGTAGTATAGGTGTCAGGTCAAACTCGCATATAGTTCGCAGTTCACCGCGAACGCAAACCAGCAAAGTTCACGCGAATCGGTTCGCCAGCTTACCGTTCGGGCCATCTCTAATGCCTAACACCAACCTCCCTCTCCATGCCTAATGCCTAACACTAACCTACCTCTCCATGGCTTACACCTAACACTAGCTTCCCTCTCCATGCCTAACGCTAACCTCCCTCCCCATGTCTAACTATCTAGTTCCTAATAGAGGTAAGGGGGAACAGAACATAATGGTGTACGGGAGGTGGAAAAAAAAAGGAGTTGACCAATCCAAGTGTCCATCGCCGCCAGGGCCGGTCCGCTCATGAGGCGGGGTGAAACGTTTGCCTCAGGCGGCAAACTTCTAGGGGCGGCACCCGCCCATCCATGGGTGCGGGGGGGGGCGGCCGCCGAGCCGGAGGGATAGCGGGCAGGACTGGGGTATTGGGCCTAGCGGTGGGGAGGGGGGTTGGACCCCCCTCCCTCGCCTGGATCCCCCGATCTACGCTCCCCTCCAGCTTAAATAGGAAGCAGCGGTTGCCCAATAGTAAGAGGCACGGGCGGGGAGGACTCACCTTATCCGCGTTTCAGCGTGCGCTCCACTGACGTCACTTCCTGCATCGCCGTCCACTTAGAATACAGAATCCGACCCCCCTCCCCACCGCTAGGCCCAATACCCCCGTCCTGCCCGATACCCCTCTGGCTCGGCGGCCCCCCACGGGGGGTGGGGGGGGGGGGGAGGGGGGGGCTTGGTATGAGTCGGCGGCAGCAATTTTTTTCTAAATTTGCCTCAGGCGGTAAAAAGTCTAGGGCCGGCCCTGATCGCCGCATTTACAGAGCGGTAAACGTTTTTCGTTTTTTGTTGTGGACAGGGCCAGAGGTTGACAGAGGTCAATGCTGGGCAGTTTGTGCATTTTTTCTCGTCCACTGATTGATCAAATATATATTTTACAGCCCCTACCAAGTTTAGCACAAAGAACAGAACTGAAAGCAGTTCAAGGAGCAATTAAAAAATATGCAAGGAATTGCCATTTACAGAGTGACAATGTAATTGTAGGGCATTTGCTATAGGACTACATACCCACTTAGCATTCAGAGATTTTCAAGCAGTCAGATGGAGCTGGCATGTGGAACCCTGTTTAGTTAAAGTGAAAAGCACACCTTCCTACAGGGAGGTAGCCAGTAGCATTGGCAAACATTGGTCAGAGGTTACAACAAACAGGACTTCTAGCAGAGCTGGTTGCGATCAAAGGAAGTTCTAGGTAAGTAAATGAAAATAAGCTAATATGTCCCAAGACCATTGTTTAATGTACTATGAGAATGTTTTCATAACAATGGCTCATGTTTTCTGGTGCTTGCCATCAGCTAGTCTGGCATATGCACTGGATATCTCTTCTACAGCCGTGTAGAAGACACACAGAAAGTAAATGCCTTTATTTCTCTCCAAGAGAAATCCTCCTTAACCACTTACCGACCGCCTTAAGCCGATGGGTGGCGGCAAGGGCTGGGCCCAAACGACCGCAATACGCCCATCGGCGGTGGCGGCGGCGGGCGTGGTTATTCGGCAATTGTGTCATTCGTGACACGATCAGCCGCCGGCGACAGGCTCCGCCCCCCTCGCGCTGTAACCCGCCGGCCGTTCGGAAGCGCCGGCGAGTTACTAGCACCCGGATCACCGCTGAAACAACGTATAATAGGCTTTGTAATGTATACAAAGCCTATTATACAGGCTGCCTCCTGCCCTGGTGGTCCCAGTGTCCGAGGGACCACCAGGGCAGGCTGCAGCCACCCTATGTCGCACCCAAGCACACTGATCTCCCCCCCCCCTGCCCCCTGATCACCCACAGCACCCCTCAGACCCCCCCTGCCCACCCCCCAGACCACTGTTTACACTCAATCACCCCCCTAATCACCCATCAATCACTCCCTGTCACTATCTGTCAATGCTATTTTTTTTAACCCTAAACTGCACCCTGCTCCCTCCTGATCACCCCCCCCCAACCCTCAGATTCTCCCCAGACCCCCCCCCCCCCCGTGTACTGTATGCCTCTATCCCCCCCTGTAATAACCCACTGATCACCTGTCAATCACCTGTCAATCACCGATCAATCACCCATCAATCAACCCCTGTCACTGCCACCCATCAATCAGCCCCTAACCTGCCCCTTGCGTGCAATCTGATCACCCACACCAATAGATCGCCCGCAGATCCGACATCAGATCACCTCCCAAGTGCAGTGTTTACCTCTGTTCTTTCCTCTAAACACCCACTAATTACCCATCAATGACCCATAAATCACCCCCTATCACCACCTGTCACTGTTACCCATCAGATTAGGCCCTAATCTGGCCCTTGCGGGCACCCAATCACCCACCCACACGCTCAGATTACCCTCAGACCCCCCCTTATCAATTCACCAGTGCATTATTTACATCTGTTCTTCCCTGTAATAACCCACTGATCACCTGTCAATCACCTATCAATCACCCATCAATCACCCCCTGTCACTGCCACCCATCAATCACCCCCTGTCACTGCCACCCATCAATCAGTCCCTAACCTGCCCCTTGCGGGCAATCTGATCACCCACCCACACCATCAGATTGCCCCAGACCTACCCTCAGATCACCTCCAAAGTGCATTGTTTACATCTGTTCTGCCCTCTAATCACCCACTGATCACCCATAAATTACCCATCAATCAGCCCCTGTCACTGATACCCATCAGATTAGACCCCTATCTGCCCCTAGGGCACCCAATCACCCGCCCACACCCTCAGATCGCCCTCAGACCCCAGCCCTGATCACCTCACCAGTGCATTGCTTGCATCTATTTCCCCCCTCTAATCACACCTTGAGACACCCATCAATCACCTCCTGTCACCACCTGTCACCCCCTAGCACACCTACCCATCAGATCAGGCCCTAATTTGCCCCGTGTGGGCTCCTGATCACTCGGCCAAACCCTCAGATCCCCCTCAGACCCCCTTCCGATCACCTCCCCAGTGCATTGATTGCATCTATTTTCCCCTCTAACCACCCCCTGAGACACCCATCAATCACCTCCTGTCACCCCCCTAGCCCTCCTATCCATCAGATCAGGCCCAGTACAACCTGTCATCTAAGAGGCCACCCTGCTTATGACCGGTTCCACAAACTTTTCCCCCTCATAGACCTTCTGTCATCAAAATTTGCAGATGCTTATACCCCTGAACAGTCATTTTGAGAAATTTGGTTTCCAGACTACTCACGGTTTAGGGCCCGTAAAATGCCAGGGCAGTATAGGAACCCCTCAAGTGACCCCATTTTAGAAAAAAGACACCCCAAGGTATTCTGTTAGGTGTATGACGAGTTCATAGAAGATTTTATATTTTGTCAAAAGTTAGCGGAAATTAAATTTTTATTATTTTTTTCACAAAGTGTCATTTTCCACTAACTTGTGACAAAAAATAAAATCTTCTATGAACTCACCATACACCTAACGGAATACCTTGGGGTGTCTTCTTTCTAAAATGGAGTCACTTGTGGGGTTCCTATACTGCCCTGGCATTTTAGGGGCCCTAAACCGTGATGAGTAGTCTAGAATCCAAATGCCTCAAAATGACCTGTGAATAGGACGTTAGGCCCCTTAGCGCACCTAGGTTGCAAAAAAGTGTCACACATGGGGTATCGCCGTACTCAGAAGAAGTAGTATAATGTGTTTTGGGGTGTATTTTTATACATACCCATGCTGAGTGGGAGAAATCTCTCTGTAAATGGACAATTGTGTGTAAAAAAAATAAAAAAATTGTCATTTACGGAGATATTTCTCCCACCCAGCATGGGTATGTGTAAAAATACACCCCAAAACACATTATACTCCTTCTCCTGAGTACGGCAATACCACATGTGTGGCACTTTTTTGCAGCCTAACTGCGCTAAGGGGCCCAAAGTCCAATGAGCATCTTTAGGCTTTACAGGGGTGCTTACAATTAGGCAGATTTCATTTTTTTTTTTTTTTGTCGCAAGTTAGAAGAAATGGAAACTTTTTTTTTTCTTTTGTCAGAAAGTGTCATTTTCCGCTAACTTGTGACAAAAAATAAAATCTTCTATGAACTCACCATGCCTCTAACTGAATACTTTGGGATGTCTTCTTTCCAAAATGGGGTCATTTGGGGGGTATTTATACTATCCTGGATTTTTAGTACCTCATGAAACATGACAGGTGGTCGGAAAAATCAGAGATGCTTTAAAATGGGAAAATTCACTTTTGGCACCATAGTTTGTAAACACTATAACTTTTACCCAATCCAATAAATATACACTGAATGTTTTTTTTTTTTATCAAAGACATGTAGCAGAATAACTTTCACGCTCAAATGTATAGGAAATTTTACTTTATTTGAAAAATGTCAGCACAGAAATTTAAAAAAGTCATTTTTTTGACAAAATTCATGTCTTTTTTGATGAATATAATAAAAACTAAAACTCGCAGCAGCAATCAAATAGCACCAAAAGAAAGCTGTATTAGTGACAAGAAAAGGAGGTAAAATTCATTTAGGTGGTAGGTTGTATGACCGAGCAATAAAAAGCTGCAGTGGTCTAAATGGAGAAAAAGGCTCTGGTCCTTAAGGGGCGAAAAGACTGTGGTCCTCAAGTGGTTAAAGAAAAACTCTACAGAGCAAGTCCTTTTACTAAGACCAGTTATCTAAAGTAACTAAGGGCTCAGAATTCAAGCATATCATACTTAAATTCCAACAGTCCCCCCTCCCTCTTGTTAACTAACACCTACTTCCCTCATCATGACTAACACTATCCTCCCCCCCCCCCCCAGCTACCTTGCTACCTAACACTAACCCTCAGGGCTACATGACAGCCAAGCCCGTTGGTATCCTATCTGAACTCCTGTCCCTGCCACTAATGTAAGTTTGACTACACTGTAGCTGTATCTGTACACCATCCCAGCGCTCCTACATCCGTAAAGCAACCAACTGTAATGATAAATGGAAAAAAAATGAGCCAATAAGCAAACTGAAAACATAAATAAAATATTGAACAAAAGCACTCTCCTGGTTGCAGCAGCTGTGAGTGTCCGAGCATATAGGACAAAAGGTGAAATGTAGGTATAGAAACATGCACTACCTCTCTTATTCCTCAGGGAAATTCCTGCTTTACTTCTACAAACCTCCCACAGCCACCACCACACCTTAATAGACGTGTCCAAAGTGTGTCTGCACCACCTTAAACACAGGTCACTCACCCCTATAGTTCCCATCACACAACAGTTAACCTCACTGTTTCAACTTATCACCTCTTGAACACCACAATGATTTTAACAAGTTTCCTTTTCTTTCACCAGCTTCTCACCTTTTTTTTTACCTTGCTGTCTGGTTACAAGACAGCAAAGTTTACTTTAAACTCTCCGCAATCTTTTCACTTTTCCTCCACCAGGTCTCCTTCACTTCTGTTTCAGTCTCCCAACCATTTACCTCAGAAACAAGCAATTAGAACATAATAATGTTCTCACGTTACTCCATGCAACTACAACAATATTGCCTTAATGCTGCATGCAACTTAAAGAGAACCTGTACTGAGTAAAAATATTTAAAATAAACACATGAGGTAACCTAAAATGAACATTGCATAGTTACCTTTCCATCAGTTCCTCTCAGAAGCTCACCATTTTCTTCTGACAATAATCCCTTCCAGTTCTGACAATATTTTGTCAGATCTGAAATATATCAGTTGCTGTCAATAAAATATCAGTTGCTGTCAGTTATAGCTGAGAGGAAAACTGATGTACCAGGTAATGTCCATGTTTCCCTATGGCTCAAGTGGGCGATGTTACAGTTTAACTGTGTGCTGACCAGGAAGCTGTTATGGGTAATGGCCATTTTCAAAATGGAGGACGGAAAATTCCCTTGATCACAGTGAACAAACAGGACGTGGGACAGGAGAAAGACACTGAGGAGTAGACTACATGGAAGGTAGTTGTCTTGTGTATGCTTATTTTGACTTTTAATTTTCAGTTCAGGTTTTCTTTAAGTATAAGGCGCTCATCCCCAGAGTTGTGGTTACATAACATAACATGAAGTTGCCCCCTAGAGGGAGTCTAAAGAGATCACTTCATGCTTTCATTTCAAGTGGGGCATTAGAAATTCAGATATTCAGATCAATCTGAGATGTTTCTTGCTGCTTGCCCTACAATAGGCCTTTTGATGGTTCAGTTCATCCTTGGGCACAAAGTGATGGGCTGATAAAGTCCAAACAGACATTTTTATTTATTTATTTTTCTGGTTAAACTGATGTCTTTTTTTCAACCAAACTATGTAACCATAACCGTTATTGTCCAGGATAGTACAGAACTGTTAATTCCTTTACAGACATTAATCTGTTACTTGATCTAACCATTATGAGTTTTTTCGTGAGTTATCCAATATTTTTACAAAGCTTAATGTTAAATTCAACTTCCCTTCTTTTGATCTAATTTTTTTTCTTATTCTTCATATCTAGTACACATTGTTTTACAAGGGTGCCATTTAAACTTCCTGGCCAGCAGTGATTAGCAAAAATGCTGATATTCTTTTCACATTCATTTTCACAAAAAGAATTTAAAATTAGACCTTTAAGCGAAAATCCCATTGAAAATCATTTTGTTAATAAGTTTGTGATTTTTCACATTGCATTTTTGGGGGCTACAATAACTGAATTTTGTGTTTTTCGCAAATTATTGTGGTCAAAATGATGATGTTTCACAAATTTTCGCATCAGTAAAAAAATCCTTTTCTTTGTCCATATTGCAAAATACAATGTATTTTCATAAATATTTTCTTGAAATCTAAAATAGGATTTTCGATGCGAAAAAAAGGCAAACATTTGCAAGCATTACTGCTGGCCAGAGCTGCAGAATGTATTGCCCCTGAGTCATGGAAGCTGCCATCTTGATCTCTGCAAATTGATAAAAGATTCCATAATGCTGGGAATACACGGCTCGATTCTGAACTGATTAGATGGTTAGATAGATAATTTCCGACATGTCCGATCACCGTTCAATCATTTTGCCACTCGATTTGTCATTTAAATGAATTGAAAAAAGATAAGAAAAACGAGCGGAAGATAAGAGAATAAAGCTGGCAAAATGATCTGGCGCAGAATCGAGCACCAGAATCGACCCGTGTATTCCCAGCATTAGACCATCTTTTTCTAACTTTGTATTTCTTTTTTAAGCATCTTTGAGATAACACTGTTTACACAGAAGGGAGGGGTAAGTGTAAAGAGCAGTTACCATTGAAAAAAAGAGCATTGAACAGTGCAGAGAATGAGGATATCTGATTATGGAAACAAACTAAAAGAATGCATAAAGTCTTGCCACTCAGGAGAGCATGGCAAACTATGTGTGTGTGTGGGTGTATATACAGTGGGTTGCAAAAGTATTCAGCCCCCTTGAAGTTTTCCACATTTTGTCACATTACTGCCACAAACATGCATCAATTTTATTGGAATACCACGTGAAAGACCAATACAAAGTGGTGTACATGTGAGAAGTGGATCGAAAATCATACATGATTCCAAACATTTTTTACAAATCAATAACTGCAAAGTGGGGTGTGCGTAATTATTCAGCCCCCTGAGTCAATACTTTGTAGAACCACCTTTTGCTGCAATTACAGCTGCCAGTCTTTTAGGGTATGTCTCTACCAGCTTTGCATATCTAGAGACTGAAATCCTTGCCCATTCTTCTTTGCAAAACAGCTCCAGCTCAATCAGATTAGATGGACAGCGTTTGTGAACAGCAGTTTTCAGATCTTGCCACAGATTTTCGATTGGATTTAGATCTGGACTTTGACTGGGCCATTCTAACACATAGATATGTTTTGTTTTAAACCATTCCATTGTTGCCCTGGCTTTATGTTTAGGGTCATTGTCCTGCTGGAAGGTGAACCTCTCAAGTCTTTTGCAGACTCCAATAGGTTTTTGTGATGATTTGCTCAGCTGCCTGTGCAGGAAGGCAGCCCTTTGACCATTGTGTAGGTTTGCATGCTGCAGGACTCTGGAAAGAAGAGCTTCTGTCAGTTTTGCAGCTTGTGCTTGCAGAGGAATTTGCATACGTTGTCATGCAAATTGCCTGGCCACATTCATTGGAGGCGTGTACTATAAGTACTATGTCTTTCCCACAATGCTTTGCTGGTCATAAGGATTTCGATCTATGTAACACTCCTGGTGGGGTGTCAGCCTTGCTCTCTGTTTAAACATCAGCTTAGAGTATTCCTGAATCTGCGCTAGGCAGATTTCCCTAGTGCAGTTAGGATTGTATTATCTGTATTGCCTGTTCTGTCTTGTCTTGCCTGTTGCCATTGTCCTGTCCCTACGGTGGTCGACAGGAAATGGTTCTGATCTCTGTTCTTGGAGTATAGCTGGTGCAGCGGTTGCTACCAGCTATCTCTTCTGTTCTGTCTCCTGGGATCGCGCTAGCTACTTTTCGCTAGCGCTGGGGATCCTTCTGCTCTGTCTTCTGGGATCGCGCTAGCCACTTTTCGCTAGCGCTGGGGATCCTTCTGTTCTGTCTTCTGGGATCGCGCTAGCCACTTTTCGCTAGCGCTGGGGATCCTTCTGTTCTGCTACTCTGTACCTGGATCGCGCTAGCCACTTTCGCTAGTGCTGTGGATCCTATCTCTCGCTTGTCCCTGTTTTCGTGTGTCTGTCTTGTCTGCTACGCTTGCTGGAGGCTCGGTGAGGTAACCGTTGAGCAAGCGCTCGCGTCCTCTGTTTCATGTTTGTCTGTTAATGGTTAGTTAGGCGTGCTTGTCTCTATTGTGCTTATCACGTGGAGACCGCGCATAACCGCGTGCACTGTTGCGAATGAGTGCGGTGTTCGCGGTTAGCTAGCGTTTGTTATTTTCCGTATCTCCTCATTGTTTTATTTGCTGTGCCTTTGCTACCCTCATATTCTATTCTGATCTGCCTTGTGTCACGTCTGGCGATCGCACCTCTCGCGATCGCGTTCCTATTTCATATCTGCTGTTGTGTGTGCGCGGTCGTGGGGTGGCGACTGGATTGGCGCACAGACATACAACCTGTCCCTTTGCTCATTTTCATTTGCAATCGCCTCTCTTGCGATTGCGTTCTGCGCTTCGTACAATTCCTGTCTGGCATTTGTGGAGGTACAGAGGATTGGTTCCTCTGCACTCCCCAGCGCCATCTTCCGACAGGAATTTCCCTCTACAGGTGCGTAGCACCTTTTGCTGGGTGCCTGCAATTACACGCTTGTGGAGGATTTCTGCCGTGTCAGCGCACGCGTTGTGCGCTGATCACGGAGAAAGTTCCACAATCGTTACAGTATGACCAGCCCAACCAAAATTCCCAGTGTAGAGGGAATTTCTGATTTGTACGATTTTGTCAAATATGACTCCTGTGCCTTTAAGAGGTTTAAGATACTGGACTCTGAAACCAGAGATGAGTTTATATCGGAATGTTTCAGATTCTTGGCTAATCCTGAATTTCAGGCCACCAATATTTCCACTTGGAGTGGTCAGATTGCTTGCAATCTTTTCCAGGATGATTTGTTTGTATGGGCAGATGAGTGTGCTAAACATGTGAATCTGAGACATAACCCTCACAGATTTTTGAGGCATGTATTTTCTCGTAAGCTTAGAATTCCCCTGCCAGGTCAGTTCTATGAGTTTTTTCCTGCAGAGCATGAAGCTGATCAGATTAGCTTAGACAACAGTTCTGTGTCATTATCATATGTTAATGAGTTGGTGCTTGCAGTCCAATCTGCTGATTTGGCTTGTCAGTCAAAAGATTCGTTGCCCATGGCAACCACAAATAAAGAGGTTGTTTCTGTCAAGTCTGAAATGTGCAAAACCATTCAGTATGATGATCAGTTCAATGTTTCTCATGCCACTTTTGCTTCTAAACAGATGCAGGAGAACTGCCTGGACACGTATCTTGCATTTAAACAGACATGCAAAGTGTCCAAAAAGGGAAAAATTAAAAGGCGCAAGCATCTGAATAAAATACTCTCTAAAGATGTGTGCAATGATTTTGCTCAGTCTCCAGGTTTTTTGCCCCAATCCAAAGCTTATGTGGATCCTATTATAGGTAGGATCGCACACTATATTAAAGCAGTTAAAAAATCTGTTTTGGCTCCTGAACTCCATCCATATGGAGATTATCTGGATACTGGCCTGTTTGAACCTCCATTTGCCTCATGGGACATGGGGGCCTTGATGGAGGAATTCGATTTTGATTGGAAAGCCTTTTGCGATTTTTACATCGCAAAAAGCGAAGATGTCTTGAATGATTGTCTCAACTCCGTGTACACTTTGATAGATTCTGATGAGTGTGACAGGTGTTTTGTGGATCCGGTGTTGTATGTGTGGCAGACGATTTTGGATGAGTTGCACACACACCAATCAATTGATTCCAATAAAGAGACATCGTTGTCAGATGATTGTTCATGCCTTTCTGGGGTAAAGCATGTGAGTCTTGACTTTGTGCGTTCTGAAACGAATGGGTGTACCACTGTGGTTGATTCCTGTGTGGATCCTGAGGGATTCTCTCCTGACTGTGTGCAGTTTGAATCTGTGCAATCTGATGCCTGTTTCTCGGATGTTCCTGCAGATTGCGATCAGCATGAATGTACCAGTTTTCTCAAGGATGTGTGGGACCCCTTGTCATTTAGAGGCAGACCTTTAAGATCTTCCATCTGTGATCCTGCTATGGGGAAAATTCCTAAATTATGCAGCATCAAAAGTAAAATTAATATGTCTAATAAAGTTTTTCCTGATGTTGTCGCTATTTCTACTGCAAATGCGCCTTTGTCACACCCTGTTCACACCTGTGAGGGCCTGTGGCCTGATGACAGTTGCTCCAGTGTTTCTGTCCTAAACGCTTTGCAGTCTGCTCCGCAGATCGCAGAGATTTGCGCTAGGGAAGCGTCAGTTTCACAACCTAAAGCGATCTTGGATTCGCAAATTTTGCGCTCTGTCTCCTCGGATTCGACATCGTTAGCCGAGTCTAAGAGTGAGACAGCACTTTGGTTTTGCGAATCTGACTCTGAAGCGTCTTTGCTGGGTCCAGAGAGGGTTTCTCTGAGCCTGCCCTGTACCATGAATAACAAAATGATGTCCAATCACACTAACATTTGGGAGTCCCTTTCTTGCTTTGAAGAAAGTTCTGACTCTCCACCCTGTACTCTGGATGAGTCAATATTGCCTTGTACAATATCTCCTGCCCTGCCCCTAGAGGCTCGTCTAGGTATTGCTGCTATTTTTACTTGTCTTTCTGCAGTTTTGGAGTTGCAAGCTAGTTTGACTGCTACGCAGAATTCTGGGTGCAGCGAGATTAAAGTTAGGGAGTCAGTGTGTGGTTCAGTGAATATTCCTGTATGTTCCACTCATGATGATGCAATTCAGTCTCAGTTTATGGTGGAACCTTCCCTGGGACATCTGCCCTGTTCTCAAAATAAAGTTCCAGTTTTGCCCTGTAACATGGATAGTACAGAATCATTTTTAGAAAACTTGAAAAATGATGTTCCTGAGGTCTTGTTTGATGTTCTGGAGGTCTCCGAGTTCCTCCCAAAGGGTGCAGAACTTGTAGGAGATGTCTCCTGCCCCCCAAGTCCTTCTGAGGTGTTACCCTCTTCCGTAGGCATTGCTGCCTTGCTGGCTACCTTTTCAGCTCTGATGGAGCTTCACTCATATGTAGTCAATGATGATATTATTTCTTTTGAAAGTCCAGTGCCTGTGACCTCCACTCATGATGATTCTCTGTCCGGTACTGGTTTTGGTCTTGTCATGCCGGACTCTGAGGTTGGCAGTTCCCCGACATGTCCTGAGGTTTCTCCTGTGCTGGTGTACCCCAGTGTGCTCTGTGACCCAGAAAGCCCAAATGTGCCTCGGTTACCAGCGTACTCAGATGCTTCCTCGGTGGAGACATGCTCTGATATGGCCTGCCTGCTTGCATGCCCAGAAGTGGTCCCTGAAAGTCTTGATCTTGATGGGTGTCCTCGTAATTCTGAATCCGGAATTGTCATTGGTTCCATGGGGGTTCTTGGTAATTCTCCATGTGAACCTGGTGATTGTTCTGCCCTCTTGGGATCTCTGTGGAGCTTCAAAAGGTTCTGGGAGATTCCGGGAGAAATTTTGCTTAGTACACTGGATAAGATCAACGGTGGCTTTTGTGTTGTAAGGGACACTTCGAACAGGTATTGTGGCAGGTTTGGTATTTTCGGACGCTCCTTGGAAGGTGGTGGGTATTGTCTGGAGGGTGTCGATGGCTTCTTCTCTGGCGTTCACAGTCCTGATGGGTGTTATACTGAGACTGGTAGTACTGATGGGCATGTTTCGGTGGCTTCTGTTTCCGATGAGGTCGGTTTCGGGTGGACTGACTCTGGAATTGGACCTTGTCGGGCTGCCCCGACCTTCATGAGTCTTCAGTTTGAGTCTGTTGCTAATAGCAGTTTTGAGGGTCGTCTGGAATTCGACCCTGGAGGGGGGGTACTGTGATGATTTGCTCAGCTGCCTGTGCAGGCAGGCAGCCCTTTGACCATTGTGTAGGTTTGCATGCTGCAGGACTCTGGAAAGAAGAGCTTCTGTCAGTTTTGCAGCTTGTGCTTGCAGAGGAATTTGCATACGTTGTCATGCAAATTGCCTGGCCACATTCATTGGAGGCGTGTACTATAAGTACTATGTCTTTCCCACAATGCTTCGCTGGTCATAAGGATTTCGTCCTATGTAACACTCCTGGTGGGGTGTCAGCCTTGCTCTCTGTTTGAACATCAGCTTAGAGTATTCCTGAATCTGTGCTAGGCAGATTTCCCTAGTGCAGCTAGGATTGTATTATCTGTATTGCCTGTTCTGTCTTGTCTTGCCTGTTGCCATTGTCCTGTCCCTACGGTGGTCGACAGGAAATGGTTCTTTACCCAAGAGGTGGCGCTCAAGGTGCACGTGTAGATGTTAGCACATATAGAAATACAAGCAAAATATAGCAGACAAAACCAGTGAGTCCTTGATGTTAAATAAAGTCCACAATCAGTTGTAGATATCTCCAGTTCAAAGGACGAATAGAATAAGTTCCAGCAGAATCAATATCTCAGGCATTAACCACCACCAGCACCCTTTGTGTGCCACTCACCGAATTGACTGACCACCAGGTCCGTATGAGCCTTGGGACAGTTCCCAGGTCGTCCCCCACCTTTCCGATTACATCAACAATCCACTTTAATCCCAGAAGGTTTCTTCAATGTCAATCACCTCAAAGAAAACTCCACATAGTGTGATACCGTATAAAAATGTATTTATTTAAAAACATATTGCACTCACATGCTCCAAAAGGATAAAATCGCCTAGAGTTTTAAAACGGGCTCTCCCCCGTATGGATGGCCAGGGCTGGCAGGCTACAGATCCGCCGGGCTCTCTCCCACCACCGCCGCGCGGTCGGTGTATAGTGGATTCCCTTCCGCGTACCGCCTCGCCGCCTCCACGCTAGTCTGTGTAGCCTCAGTCCCGCTTCCGCATCAGGCTCCGCCCTATCAATTTCGTCACACAGTGACTCATCAGGGGCATGATGAGTCACTGTGTGACGAAATCGATAGGGCAATTTTATCCTTTTGGAGCATGTGAGTGCAATATGTTTTTAAATAAATACATTTTTTATACGGTATCACACTATGTGGAGTTTTCTTTGAGGTGATTGACATTGAAGAAACCTTCTGGGATTAAAGTGGATTGTTGATGTGGTCGGAAAGGTGGGGGACGATCTGGGAACTGTCCCAAGGCTCATACTGACCTGGTGGTCAGTCAATTCGGTGAGTGGCACACAAAGGGTGCTGGTGGTGGTTAATGCCTGAGATATTGATTCTGCTGGAACTTATTCTATTCGTCCTTTGAACTGGAGATATCTACAACTGATTGTGGACTTTATTTAACATCAAGGACTCACTGGTTTTGTCTGCTATATTTTGCCTGTATTTCTATATGTGCTAACATCTACACGTGCACCTTGAGCGCCACCTCTTGGGTAAAGATTTGTTAATGATTAAGAGGAGGCGAACAGGTGTCATTTAAGTTTTTTTACTGTGAGCGCTACCTCTTGGGTTTTAGGGAAATGGTTCTGATCTCTGTTCTTGGAGTATAGCTGGTGCAGCGGTTGCTACCAGCTATCTCTTCTGTTCTGTCTCCTGGGATCGCGCTAGCTACTTTTCGCTAGCGCTGGGGATCCTTCTGTTCTGTCTTCTGGGATCGCGCTAGCCACTTTTCGCTAGCGCTGGGGATCCTTCTGTTCTGTCTTCTGGGATCGTGCTAGCCACTTTTCGCTAGCGCTGGGGATCCTTCTGTTCTGCTACTCTGTACCTGGATCACGCTAGCCACTTTCGCTAGTGCTGTGGATCCTATCTCTCGCTTGTCCCTGTTTTCGTGTGTCTGTCTTGTCTGCTACGCTTGCTGGAGGCTCGGTGAGGTAACCGTTGAGCAAGCGCTCGCGTCCTCTGTTTCATGTTTGTCTGTTAATGGTTAGTTAGGCGTGCTTGTCTCTATTGTGCTTATCACGTGGAGACCGCGCATAACCGCGTGCACTGTTGCGAATGAGTGCGGTGTTCGCGGTTAGCTAGCGTTTGTTATTTTCCGTATCTCCTCATTGTTTTATTTGCTGTGCCTTTGCTACCCTCGTATTCTATTCTGATTTGCGTTGTGTCATGTCTGGCGATCGCACCTCTCGCGATCGCGTTCCTATTTCATATCTGCTGTTGTGTGTGCGCGGTCGCGGGGTGGCGACTGGATTGGCGCACACACATACAACCTGTCCCTTTGCTCATTTTCATTTGCAATCGCCTCTCTTGCAAATGCGTTCTGCGCTTCGTACAATTCCTGTCTGGCATTTGTGGAGGTACAGAGGATTAGTTCCTCTGCACTCCCCAGCGCCATCTGCCGACAGGAATTTCCCTCTACAGGTGCGTAGCACCTTTTGCTGGGTGACTGCAATTACACGCTTGTGGAGGATTTCCGCCGTGTCAGCGCACGCGTTGTGCGCTGATCACGGAGAAAGTTCCACAATCGTTACAGTTTTCTTCCAAGTTTGCCCTGTATTTGGCTCCATCCATCTTCCCATCAACTCTGACCAGCTTACCTGTCCCTGCTGAAGAGATGCACCCCCCAAGCATGATGCTGCCACCACCATATTTGACAGTGGGAATGTTGTGTTCAGAGTGATGTGCAGTGTTAGTTTTCTGCCACACATAGCGTTTTGCATTTTGGCCAAAAAGTTCCATTTTCGTCTTATCTGACCAGAGCACCTTCTTCCACATGGTTGCTGTGTCCCCCACATGGCTTGTGGCAAACTGCAAACGGGACTTCTTATGCTTTCTGTTAACAATGCCTTTCTTCTTGCCACTCTTCCATAAAGGACAACTTTGTACAGTGCATGACTAATAGTTGTCCTATGGAAAGAGTCTCCCACCTGAGCTGTAGATATCTGCAGCTTGTCCAGAGTCACCATAGGCCTCTTGACTGCATTTCTGATCAGCGCTCTCCTTGTTCGGCCTGTGAGTTTAGATGGATGGCCTTGTCTTGGTAGGTTTACAGTTGTGCCATACTCCTTCCATTTCTGAATGATCGCTTGAACAGTGCTCCTTGGGATGTTCAAGTCTTTGGAAATCTATTTGTAGCCTAAGCCTGCTTTAAATTTCTCAATAACTTGATCCCTGACCTGTCCTGGACCTGTCGTGTCTGTTCTTTGGACTTCATGGTGTTGTTGCTCCCAATATTCTCTTAGACAACCTCTGAGGTCGTCACAGAGCAGCTGTATTTGTACTGACATTAGATTACACACAGGTGCACTCTATTTAGTCATTAGCACTCATCAGGCAATGTCTATAGGCAATTGACTGCACTCAGATCAAAGGGGGCCGAATAATTATGCACACACCACTTTGCAGTTATTTATTTGTAAAAAATGTTTGGAATCATGTATGATTTTCATTCCACTTCTCACGTGTACACTACTTTGTGTTGGTCTTTCATGTGGAATTCCAATAAAATTGATTCATGTTTGCGGCAGTAATATGACAAAATGTGGAAAACTTCAATGGGGCCAAATACTTTTGCAACCCACTGTATATATATATATGTATATATATATATATATATATATATATATATATATATATATATATATATATATATATATATATATATATACAGTGCGGCCTATAATTTGTTATACCCCAGGCAAACTTTTACTTAACCACTTCCCGACCGCCGCATGTTCAAATGGCGGCCGGGAAGTTGATCCCGCAAGGACCGCCGCATGTACAAATGGCGGCGGTCCTTGTATGGGCATGGGCGGAGCAATCGCGTCATCCGTGACGCGATCCTCCGCCGGGGATCGATAGCCGGTCATTAAGCCTCCAGCTCGCCGGCCACTTAGCAGCGCCGGCGAGCGGAGGAATCTAAATATCCGCCAATCAAAGCATATAAGGCACTTTGTTAGGTAAACAAAGTGTCTTATACATGCTTCCTCCTCACCTCGGGGTCTCATTGTTCCAGAGACCACCAGCGAGGGGGAAGCATTCCGTGAGTATACACAACAGTGCTTTTTTTTGCCCACAGCCCCCCTGATCTCCCACCCCAGCCTTCAGACCCCCCCCCCCTGATCACCCCAGCAGACCCCCTGCCAGCACCCTTGCACCCCTCTAAACCCCACCCCCCCTCCACCTGCCACTAACTATCGACGCTATCCCTTAGATTAGGTCCCTAACTGCCTCCTAATCACCCCTGATCCCCCCCTACCTTTAGATCACCCCCAGACCCCATCCCAGACTACCCCCCTGTATGCTGTATACATCTGTATACAGCTACCTTACCCCCTGATCCCCTCTGATCCCCCTCTGATCACCTGTCTATCACCTGTCCATCACCCCTCAGCACCCCCACCCATCAGAGCAGACCCTAACTGCCCCGCGGGGGCAACCGATCACCTGCCCAGACCCTTGATTGCCCTCATACCCCCCTCCTGATTACATCCCCTACGCATTGTTTACATCTGTCCTCCCTAGCAATCACTAACTAATCTTCGATCAGTAACCCCCTGTGTCTGCCTCTCATCAGATCAGGACTCAGTCTGCCCCGTGCGGGCTCCTGATCAACCCCCCACCCCCTCATATCGCCCTCAGACCCCCCCCCCCCCAATCACCATTAGAGTGCATTGTATTTGACTGTGCTGTGATTGTATTCGATTGTGCTGTGATTGTATTCGATTGTGCTGCAATTGGATTTGATTGTCCCGTGATCTGCTTCGATTGTCCCGTGATTGTTTGATTGCCTCTGAGACCCCACTTCCCACCAACCCCCACCCCCCATCACCTTCCGGGTGCATCACATTTGATTGTGCGGTGATTGGATTCGATTGTGCTGTAATTGTATTTGATTGTCCCGTGATCTGCTTCGGTTGTCCCGTGATTGTTTGATTGCCTCTGAGACTTCACTTCCCACCAACCCCCACCCCACCACCACCCCCACCCCCATCACCTTCCGAATGCATCACATTTGATTGTGCGGTGATTGGATTAGATTGTGCTGTAATTGTGTTTGATTGTCCTGTGATCTGCTTCGATTGTCCCGTGATTGTTTAAATGCCTCTGAGACCCCACTTCCCGCCACCCCCAACCCCACCCTCCCCCCCACCACCTCCAACCACCACCTTCCGAGTGGATCAGATTTGCTTGTGCTGTGATTGGATTCGATTGTGCTGTAATTGTATTTGATTGTCCCGTGATCTGCTTCGATTGTCCCGTGATTGCTTGATTGCCTCTGAGACCCCACTTCCCGCCACCCCCAACCCCACCCCCCCTTCCCCCCACCACCTCCAACCACCACCTTCCGAGTGCATCAGATTTGCTTGTGCTGTGACTGGATTCGATTGTGCTGTAATTGTATTTGATTGTCCCGTGATTGTTTGATTGCCTCTGAGACCCCACTTCCCACCAACCCCCCACCACCCCCCATCACCTTTCGAGTGCATCAGATTTGATTGTGCTGTAATTGTATTTGATTGTCCCGTGATCGGCTTTGATTGTCCCGTGATTGTTTGATTGCCTCTGAGACCCCACTCGCCACCACCCCCAATACCTCTCAAATACTCCCTTTTGCTAGGTAGGTGCTCTTTTTTTCCTGGGTAGTCTCGGAGGAAAACCCCATAAATTTAGCAGTCCACAATGGCAAGAAGGGGGATTTCCGATGAGGAGGTATACAGGTACATGGACCAGTCGGATGAGAGCGTTTGGGAAGACTCATCCGACGAATCATCCGAGTCCGAATTTGAACCTGTGGAAAGCAGTGGTTCTCTGACCGAAAGTGATGACGAGGTTTTGGTCCCGGCTAGAGCCAGGCATACCAGACCCCATGTCGTTAGACCGCAGGTGGCGCAGGATCCGCCTCAAGGGCAGCAGGGTGGTGCTAGTGCTGATGAGAGTTTTCTTGGTGAGGCAGGCACCAGCAGCGCAGCATCTCCTGGACTTAGTACCAGTACTTCTGTAGACCCTGGTAAAGTGGTGAGCGCCAGCATGGAAGTTGAAACTGGTACGGTGGCACGTGCAGTAGTACCCCCGTCGCAGCCACCAAGAAGAAGACAGGCCCGTAGTACCCATAGACTCCCAGAGGTGCTGGCACATCCAGATTGGCAATCCCCTGATTCCGCCGCACCCGTAGTGCCCCTTTTCACCGCCCAGTCTGGAGTCCAGGTGGCGACAGCTCATCTAGGAACAGTCCTAGACTTTTTGCAGCTGTTCATCACCCAGGTTCTCTTGGACTTAATTGTGGTTGAGACCAACCGTAAAGCCACACAATTCATCACCGAGCACCCGGAGAGCAGCTATGCCCAGCCTTTCCGGTGGAAACCAGTCCAAGTTTCTGACATTAAAATTTTTTTGGCCCTTATCCTTCACTTGGGACTAATGAAACAGAATGTATTGCGGTCGTATTGGTCTACGAACCCAGTACATCATGTTCCCTTGTACCCTGCTGCCATGTCCAGGACACGATTTGAGTCCATCCTGTGCTTCCTGCACTTCAACGACGACAAAACCTGTCATGAAAAGGGCCACCCTGCTTATGACTCCAAAAAATTCGGCCCCTCATAGACCACCTGTCATCAACATTTGCAGATGCATCTGCGTAGACGAGTCCCTCTTACGCTTTACCGGGCGCCTTGGCATCAAACAGTACATCCCAAGCAAGCGCGCCCGGTATGGGGTGAAACTGTATAAGCTCTGTGAAAGGGCCACAGGCTATACATGTCGTTTTAGGGTCTATGAGAGAAAAGACTCAAAATTGGAGCCAGTCGGATGCCCTGACTACCTGTGGAGCAGTGGAAAGGTTGTGTGGGACTTGGTGTCACCCTTGTTCCAGAAGGGGTACCATCTTTATGTGGACAACTATTACACAAGTGTGGCCCTCTCTCAGCACTTAAAGTTAGAAGGAATCCGATGCTGTGGCACTGCGCGGCCTAGTCGCCAGGGCTTCCCCAACGGCTCGTTACCACCAGACTTGAACGGGGGCAGAGGGCCGCCTTGCGTACTGATGACCTGCTCGCGGTGAAATGGAGGGACAAGAGGGAGGTTTACTTTCTGTCCACCATTCACACAGACACGACAGTCCAAATTCAACAGGCAACTGAGGTCATTGAAAAGCCCCTTGTCGTCCACGAATATAATGTCAACATGGGAGGGGTGGACTTCAATGACCAGAGGTTAGCGCCCTATTTAATTTCCCGGAAAACAAGACGCTGGTATAAGAAAGTGTCTTTTTATCTGATTCAATTGGCAGTTTACAACAGCTTTGTTCTCTACAGTAAGGCTGGGAGAACTGGATCTTTCCTTCAATTTCAGGAACAGATCATTCTGGACCTCCTGTATCCAGGAGGTGCCAGGCCAAACCCCCCCCCCCCCCCCAGATGCAACTAGCCGACTGCATGGAGGGCATTACGCCTATCAGATTCCGAGTACCCCAGGTCAACGCATCCGAAGAAAACGTTGTCGTGTCTGCAGCAGTGCTAGAAGGAGGAATGACACCAGTTTTTATTGTCCCAAATGTCCTGACCAGCCTGGCCTATGCCTAAGGGGGTGCTTTGAGAGGTACCACGAGCAGGTACACTATTAGAGCCTAGGGAACTCCAGACATAGGAGTAGGCACACACTCAGTGGTATTTCGCACATTGTCCCAGGGGAGGAGAGGTAAGCTTGAAAACCAAACAGGTAAGCATAAAAGTCGGAAGAAGGATCGGTTTCCATGCTTGATATTGCTGATCTGTCCTGGGTTGGCGATATAAGACGGCATGTTTGAATTTCCCTTGAGTGTGGACACCCCCGGTTTATATGTGATTTACTTTGGGCCTATGATGATACTTTAATGCCACACAGAGTCATCTCTATTGGCAGGCATATTGCTGTATACTACAGGCATAATGCTGTATACTAAAGTTCTGAGGCCCAGTCAAATAAGTTGGTGGCTCACCCTGAGTGCAGGGTGGCACGGGGTGTCTCTCTCCTGAGGTTATCACTGCCATTGATGTGGAGGAAGATCTGCCATTGATGCGGAGCAAGGTATGTTTGCCGTTCATTTTTCCTTTCAGCCCAGAGTGCATTACCTGTATACCCAATATAAGGAGTATAGCAGAAACTCCTAATACTGGCCATACATGTAATGATTGCAGAGACCCTACAATGCCAGGACAGACTCCACAAATGACCCCATTTTGGAAAGAGGACACCCTAACGTATTATGTGAGGTGCACGGTGAGTTCATAGAAGATTTTAGTTTTTGTCACAAGTTAGCAGAATTTTTTTTTAACAAAGTGTCATTTTCCGTTAACTTGTGACAAAAAATAAAATTTTCAATGACCTCACCATTCCCCTCATGGAATACCTTGTTGTGTATTCTTTCCAAAATGTGTTCATTTGTGGGGTTTGTTAACTGTCCTGGCAAGTGGGCGGGGTGCTAAATTTTGAGCACCCCTGTAAAGCCTAAAGGTACTCATTGGACGTTGGGCCGCTTAGCGCAGTTAGGGTGCAAAAAAGTGCCACACATGTGGTATCGCCGTACTCGTGAGAAGTAGTACAATGTGTTTTGGGGTGTATTTTTACACATACCAATGCTGGGTAGGAGAAATACCTATGTAAATGACAATCTTTTGATTTTTTTACACACAATTGTCCATTTACAGAGATATTTCTCCCACCCAGCATCTGTATGTGTAAAAATACACCCCAAAACACATTATACTACTTCTCCTGAGTACGGCGGTACCACATGTGTGGCACTTTTTTGCACCTTAAGTGCGCTAAGGGGCCCAAAGTCCAATGACTACCTTTAGGATTTCACAGGTCATTTTGCGACATTTGGTTTCAAGACTACTCCTCACGGTTTAGGGCCCCTAAAATGACAGGGCAGTATAGGAACCCCACAAATGACCTCATTTTAGATAGAAGACACCCCAAGGTATTCTGTTAGGACTATGGTGAGTTCATAGAAGATTTTATTTTTTGTCACAAGTTAGCGGAAAGTGACACTTTGTGAAAAAAAAACAATACAAATCAATTTCCGCTAACTTGTGACAAAAAATAAAATCTTCTATGAACTCACCATACTCCTAACGGAATACCTTGGGGTGTCTTCTTTCTAAAATGGGGTCATTTGTGGGGTTCCTATACTGCCCTGGCATTTTAGGGGCCCTAAACCATGAGGAGTAGTCTTGAAACCACATGGGGTGTATTTTTACACATACCCATGCTGAGTGGGAGAAAGATCTCTGTAAATAGACAATTGTGTGTAAAAAAAAATCAAAAAATTGTCATTTACAGAGATATTTCTCCCACCCAGCATCAGTATGTGTAAAAATACACCCCAAAACAAATTATACTACTTCTACTGAGTACAGCAATACCACATGTGTGGCACTTTTTTGCAGCCTAACTGCGCTAAGGGGTCCAAAGTCCAATGAGCACCTTTAGGCTTTACAGGAGTGCTTACAATTTAGCACCCCCCAAAATGTCAGGACAGTAAACACACCCCACAAATGACCCCATTTTGGAAAGTAGACATTTCAAGGTATTCAGAGAGGGGCATGGTGAGTCTGTGGCAGATTTCAATTTTTTTTGTCGCAAGTTAGAAGAAATGGAAACTTTTTTTTTTTTTTTGGTCACAAAGTGTCATTTTCCGCTAACTTGTGACAAAAAATAATATCTTCTATGAACTCACTATGCCTCTCAGTGAATACTTTGGGATGTCTTCTTTCCAAAATGGGGTCATTTGGGGGGTATTTATACTATCCTGGAATTCTAGCCCCTCATGAAACATGTCAGGTGGTCAGAAAAGTCAGAGATGCTGGAAAATGGGAAAATTCACTTTTTGCACCATAGTTTGTAAACGCTATAACTTTTACCCAAACCAATAAATATAGGCTGAATGGGTTTTTTTTAATCAAAAACATGTTTGTCCACATTTTTCGTGCTGCATGTATACAGAAATTTTACTTTATTTGAAAAATGTCAGCACAGAAAGCTAAAAAAATCATTTTTTTTGACAAAATTCATGTCTTTTTTGATGAATATAATAAAAAGTAAAAATCGCAGCAGCAATCAAATAGCACCAAAAGAAAGCTTTATTAGTGACAAGAAAAGGAGCCAAAATTCATTTAGGTGGTAGGTTGTATGAGCGAGCAATAAACCGTGAAAGCTGCAGTGGTCTGAATGAAAAAAAAGGGTCTGGTCCTTAAGGGGGGTAAAGCCCACGGTCCTCAAGTGGTTAAAGTTACTTTTATTCTACCAACAAGTCATTTTTTGATGGGGAATAACATAGGTTTCTCCCCAAAGATAATAAGACAATGTACGAGGCATTATTAAATTATTTTTAAATAAAAACATTTCTCAGCTTTTATTTACACTGGAGAAAAAAAGTGTCCAGTCCAAAATGATTCATACCCTTCCCAATAATCAATAGAATTGAATGGGTATTACAGCAATCAAATGCTTCCTATAACTGAAGAACAGCTTTCTGCATGTCTGCACTGCACAGGTAGTTTTGCCCATTCATCTTTAGCAATGAGCTTCAAATTTTTCAGGTTGGAGCATCTTCTTGCCATCACCCTGATCTTTAGCTCCCTCCACAGATTCTCAATTGGATTCAAGTCAGGATTCTTGCTGGGCCACACCAAAATGTTAATGTTGTTGTCTGCTAACCATTTCTTCACCACCACCGCTGTGTATTTTGGGCGAAATTTCTCTGCAGACTGCCTGATGTTGTTGTTAAGAATTCTCATGTGTTGCTCTTTTTTCATGGTGCCATTTACTGTGATTAGGTTCCCTGGTCCACTCCATTGGCGGAAAACATCCCCAAAGCATTAGGTTCCCACCACCATGTTTAACAGTGGGAATGGTGTTCTTTGGGTTGAAGGCTTCTCCTTTTGTAAGCCAAATGTGACCAAACTATTCAATTTTTTTTCATCTGACCATAACACAGGAGACCAGAAGTCTTCTTCTTCGTCCTGATTAGAGATGGCCCAAACCTCTGATTTTCGGTTCACGAATGCAAACTTCCGCAAAAGTTTGGTTCATGCGAACTTTCGCAAACTGCAATAGACTTCAATGGGGAGGCGAACTTTGAAAACTAGAAACACTTATGCTGGCCAGAAAAGTGATGGAAAAGATGTTTCAAGGGGTCTAACACCTGGAGGGGGCATGGAGGAGTGGGATAGACGCCAAAAGTCCCGGTAAAAAATCTGGATTTGACACAAAGCAGTTTTAAGGGCAGAAATCACATTGAATGCTAAATTGCAGGCCTAAAGTGCTTTAAAACATCTTGCATGTGTATACATCAATCAGGGAGTGTAAATAGAGTACTGCCTCACACTGACACACCAAACTCACTGTGTAACGCACCACAAACAGCTGTTTGTGTAGTGACGGCCATGCTGGACTGGTGCGCACCATGGCCAGAGTGCATGCCGTGGCGGTTTTCAAGCCCATATGGTCGCCAGGCTGTGGTAGCTCGAGGGGTAATGTTAAATATGGTGTTTGAAATGCATATTATTGGGCCATATTTGTTGTGCATTATGGCAACCGTAATCATTTTTGGCAAAGGGTGTCTTAAAAAAATGTCAGTGTCATCAAGGGTGCCTTGACTCAAAAAACTTTGAGAACCACTGCCCTAGGTGGATCATCGATAGAGATGGGCCGAACCTCCGATTTTAGGTTTGCGAACTTCCGCAAAAGGTTCGGTTCGCGCGAACTTCTGCGAACCGCAATAGACTTCAATGGGGATGCGAACTTTGAAAACTAGAAACATTTATGCTGGCCACAAAAGTGATGGAAAAGATGTTTCAAGGGGTCTAACACCTGGAGGGGGGCATGGATGAGTGGGATAGACGCCAAAAGTCCCAGGGTAAAAACTGGATTTGACGCAAAGCAGCATTTTAAGGGCAGAAATCACATTGAATGCTAAATTGCAGGACTAAAGTGCTTTCAAACATCTTGCACGTGTATACATCAATCAGGGAGTGTAATTAGAGTACCGCTTCACACTGACACACCAAACTCACTGTGTAACGCACCGCAAACAGCTGTTTGCGTAGTGACGGCCGTGCTGGACCACCATGGCGAAAGTGCAGGCCGTGGTGGTGTTCAAGCCCATATGGTCGCCCGGGCTGTGGTAGCTCAATGATAGAACAACAGTGACTGTCCAGCTGATCAAATTTGGTCTGTCCACAATGAAGCAATTACCTTATTATCCTAATTCAAAGAAAGGCAAGTGGTTGGCACTACAGCGATATAGCATGCATACATCAGCTACGGAAACAAGCGGTTTGCACAGGAGGATTACACATATTCCTCTTCTTCTGAACCTCTTCAGCGTGCTCAAGCAACAACATCAAATGGCAAGCAAGCAAAGAAGGCAGGAAAGCTGGCACTGCTGCAAGTGTTCAATTTATTGTAGCAAAGATAAAGTGCAAACGTGCAACAACTTGCAAAAAATTATGGCATGGGGAAACACATACCCTGGTGAGAAGAGGCGTGGATGGCGGTGGGAGCTGGGCACAGGATGCACATATACATGCCTTTTGTTTTGTTGTTGCAGCTGTAGTGCAGCCAGAAAAATTAGCCAGGCATGTGCACGCACCAGAAAAAGTAGTATAGTGACCGCTGCTAGCAGCGGCCTCAAAAAATCAGGAATCCACCTGGAGTTCTGGACCCTGTTGGTGGTGGCGGAGAAGGCAGTCAAGCCTGCAGGCAGAGATGCTGTGTGGCGAGCGACCTAGTCTTGGGGCAGGCAGTCACACGGCGTGCAGGCAGAGATTCTGTGTGTGGGGACTGACTTAGGCTTCGGGCGGGCAGTAGCCCTCCAGGATCCATGCCTCATTCATTTTGATAAAGGTGAGGTACTGAACACTTTTGTGACTTAGGTGACTTCTCTTCTCAGTGACAATGCCTCCAGCTGTGCTGAAGGTCCTGTCTGACAGGATGCTTGAGGATGGGCAAGACAGAAGTTGAATGGAAAATTGGGGCAGCTCTGGCCACAGGTCAAGCCTGCGCACCCAGTAGTCCAAGGGTTCATCGCTGCTCAGTGTCTACATCCACACTTAAGGCCAGGTAGTAGGCTACCTGACGGTCCAGGCATTGGTGGAGGGTGAACCCGGAAGGGCTAAGGCGAGGCATTGGACTAAAGAATGTCCGCATGTCCGACATCACCATGAGATTGCTGGAGCGTCCTGTCCTTGCCTGCGTGGACATGGGAGAAGGATTACTGGCAGTGGTACCTTTATTGCGTTGTGCTGTGACATCACTCTTAAATGCATTGTAAAGCATAGTTGCCAGCTTGTTCTGCATGTGCTGCATCCTTTCTGTCTTCGGGTGAGTTGGTAACATCTTCGCCACTTTGTGCCTATACTGGGGGTCTAGTAGCGTGGCCACCCAGTATAGCTCATTCCCCTTGAGTTTTTTTTTTATACGGGGGTCCCTCAAAAGGCTGGACAGCATGAACCTTCTTCTGAACCTCTTCAGCGTGCTCAAGCAACAACATCAAATGGCAAGCAAGCAAAGAAGGCAGGAAAGCTGGCACTGCTGCAAGTGTTCAATTTATTGTAGCAAAGATAAAGTGCAAACGTGCAACAACTTGCAAAAAATTATGGCATGGGGAAACACATACCCTGGTGAGAAGAGGCGTGGATGGCGGTGGGAGCTGGGCACAGGATGCACATGTACATGCCTTTTGTTTTGTTGTTGCAGCTGTAGTGCAGCCAGAAAAATTAGCCAGGCATGTGCACGCACCAGAAAAAGTAGTATAGTGACCGCTGCTAGCAGCGGCCTTAAAAAATCAGGAATCCACCTGGAGTTCTGGACCCTGTTGGTGGTGGCGGAGAAGGCAGTCAAGCCTGCGGGCAGAGATGCTGTGTGGGGAGCGACCTAGTCTTGGGGCAGGCAGTCACACGGGGGCAGGCGGGCAGTAGCCCTCCAGGATCCATGCCTCATTCATTTTGATAAAGGTGAGGTACTGAACACTTTTGTGACTTAGGTGACTTCTCTTCTCAGTGACAATGCCTCCAGCTGTGCTGAAGGTCCTGTCTGACAGGATGCTTAAGGATGGGCAAGACAGAAGTTGAATGGAAAATTGGGGCAGCTCTGGCCACAGGTCAAGCCTGCGCACCCAGTAGTCCAAGGGTTCATCGCTGCTCAGTGTCTACATCCACACTTAAGGCCAGGTAGTAGGCTACCTGACGGTCAAAGCATAGTTGCCAGCTTGTTCTGCATGTGCTGCATCCTTTCTGTCTTCGGGTGAGTTGGTAACATCTTCGCCACTTTGTGCCTATACTGGGGGTCTAGTAGCGTGGCCACCCAGTATAGCTCATTCCCCTTGAGGTTTTTTTTTATACGGAGGTCCCTCAAAAGGCTGGACAGCATGAAAGACGCCATCTGCACAAAGTTGGATCCAGACGTACTATCCATCTCCTCTTGCTCTTCCTCAGTGATGTCAGGTAAGTCCTGCCCCTCCCCCCAGCCACGAACAATACCATGGGAACGTTGAGCAGCACAAGCCCCCTGCAACGCCTGCTGCGGCTGTTCTTCTGCCGCCGCCTCCTCCAAAGAAACACCTTACTCATCATTCGAGTCTGACTCCTCTTCCCCACACGACTCTTCCTCCTCCTCCCCCTCCTCCTCCCCCCTCTGTGCTGCCGCAGATGGTGAGGAAACATCTGGTTCTGATGAGAATTGATCCCACAACGCTTCCTCCTGTAACTGTTCCTGTTCATGCTCCTCCACAGATCCACCACTCTACGCATGGCACGCTCCAGGAAGTAAGCTTAGGGGATCAAGTCGCTGATGGTGCCTTCACTGCGACTCACCAGGTTGGTCACCTCCTCAAACGGCAACATGAGCCTGCAGGCATTTCGCATGAGTGTCCAGTTGTTGGGCCAGAACATCCCCATCTCCCCAGAATGTGTCCTTCTACTGTAGTTGTAGAGATACTGGGTGACGGCTTTCTCCTATTCTAGCAGGCGAAAGAACATAAAGAGGGTCGAATTCAAGCGAGTCGGGCTATCGCAAATCAGGCGTCTCACCGGCAACTTGTTTCTCCGCTGAATATCGTCAAAGTGTGCCATGGCCGTGTAAGACCACCTGAAATGCCCACACAACTTCCTGACCTGCTACAGGACGTCCTCTAGGCCTGGGTACTTTGACACAAATCTTTGAATGACTACATTCAGCTCATGTGCCATGCAGGGTACATGTGTCAGCTTTCCCAAATTCAAAGCGGAAATGAGATTGCTGCCGTTGTCACCCACCACATTGCCGATCTCCAGCTGGTGCGGGGTCAACCACTGATCCACCTGTTTGTTAAAAGCAGCCAGGAGAGCTGCTCCAGTGTGACTCTCCACTTTGAGGCAATACATGTCTAAGATGGCGTGACACTGTCGTACCTGGCATGCAGCATAGGCCCTGGGGAGCTGGGGGTGTGTAGCTGGAGAGGAGATTGCAGCACCAGTAGAATTGAACTGCCACTCAGCCAAGGAGGAGGACAACAGCGAAGAGGATGTAGCAGGAGGAGAGGAGGTGGCAGCAGGCCTGGCTGCAAGCCGTGGAGGTGTTACTAGGTCCGTGTAACGATCGGTGTCAGCAACACAGATATTTCTGATTATTGGTGATCTGCAGTATCACCAGTAATACAGATGCTATAACTGATTATATGGTGATCTGCAGAATCACCAATAATACTAGTATAGCCTGACACGTAACAACCAGTGGAGGATCGTGTTAGGTGTAACAGTAATACAGATGAGAGGGCCTACCCGAGGAGCGGGTGACCCAGCCTGTAGCTGATGCTCACCTAATGGCGGGGAGAGTCAGACAGTACTGCAGGCAAGAAGGCTAAAGTGGATGATTTGATAACTGATCTGTTATAGACCAAGTGATTCAGAGTGTACTGCAGCCTAGTAGTGTTTGGTGCACAGTATAAGGAAGAACCACAGTAAAGCTGCATGCACCTCTCCTGCAGGACAGATAGTGTGGACTGTCTTGCAACCTAGGAGTAGTTGATACAATTGATATTATGGCCTTGGTTTGATTCAGGCGTTACTGCAGCCTAAGCTGGAGTGAGACAGACAGTACTGCAGCCTAAGCTGGAATGACCGACAGTACTGCAGCAGGAGCAGGGGAGCAGGTATCCTGCCTAGGGGTCAGTATTCTACACCCAGAAGGTTGGTGCAGGGAACTGATTCCCCTCACTGGTGGCAGGCAGGGCCCACCGGTGCGGGTAGAGTGGTCAGACAGGCAGAGTTTGACAACGAGCGGACAGACAAAGTACAGAATCGGAAAGCTGATTGAATCGTCAGGGACAGGCTGGGTCGGCAACGTGAATCAGATGACAGAGGTACAGAATCGACAAACGGAAGAGTAGTCAGAGGAAGCAGTAGGTCATAACAAATAAACAATGCACTAGTACTTTAAGCTATCAACAGAATCTAGCTAAGTGTGAATTCCCAGCTCCGGCTGGTTTTAACACACTTTGGGAACTGAATGAGGTCTGAGAGCTAACACAAATATAGCATATGCAACAGCAGACGCGGAGCTACTGCCAGACCTGCTCTATATATACCCAGCAAGCTCCACAGCACCGCCCCCATCCCTCAGCCAATCCGGATGCCCGCTGGAGTCAGCTGATCGCAGGATCAGCTGACTCCCCTCTTATCTCCCAAAGAACAAACAGCAGACCTGGCACCAATTTGCAATATTCCAAGAATTCCTTTTAATCCAGCAGATACATGCAATACATTAGGAGCAGAAAGGTGGTCGGCCTAACAGCCGTTTCGCAGGTTCGTGCCTCTGAAGAGGCAGGGGAACCTGCGAAACGGCTGTTAGGCCGACCACCTTTCTGCTCCTAATGTATTGCATGTATCTGCTGGATTAAAAGGAATTCTTGGAATATTGCAAATCGGTGCAAGGTCTGCTGTTTGTTCTATGGGAGATACTATCGTGTATGAGACCTAGAGCACGTGCTGCTACAACCCAGGATCCAGCTGCTGCTTTTCAGTTCCTTGAGTGCCAGTCTCACTGCTGTCTTTGCTCTGTACTACAAATAGACTCCCCTCTTAGCTGCATAAAGGTATTGTCGCTCTGCTCGCGCGTAGCCCTTAAAATATGAGCAATGGAAGGAACAGGCATAACTTGAGCTTTTACCCGCGCGGCAGAAGCCGCCGGCTGATACGCGGAGATAGCTGCCATGCCGCTAGTCTCTGCGGCGGCATCTCCGCTATTCTTTACAGTCCACTGCACAGCCACGTACTCCCTACTTGCCAGCGGTCACCAGGTTGACCCAATGGGCTGTGTAAGTAATGTACCTGCCCTGACCGTTCTTGGCAGACCAGGCATCCGTGGTCAGATGGACCCTTGACCCAACACTGTGTGCCAGAGATGACACCACTTGCCTCTCAACTTCACGGTACATTTTGGGTATCGCCTTTTTAGAGAAATAATTGCGGCCTGGTATCTTCCACTGCGGTGTCCCAATGGCTACAAATTTATAGAAGACCTCAGAGTTCACCAGCTGGTATGGTAACAGCTGGCGAGCTAACAGTTCTGCCAAGCCAGCGGTCAGACGCCGGGCAAGGGGGTGACTGGCAGAAATTGGCTTCTTCTGCTCAAAGATTTCCTTCACAGACACCTGCTGTGGGCAGAGGAGCAGGAACCACTCAAGGTCAGAGGCAGAGTGGAGGAGGGTGGCTGTAAAGGTGCAAGGGAGAAAGTGGCTGAAGATGCTGCACCTGAAGGAGGAAGAGGAGGAGGAGGATGGCTTTTCTTTTGTGTGCTGCTTTTGCTCAGGTGTTCTTCCCATTGCAGTTTGTGCCTTTTCTGCATGTGCCTTCGTAAGGCAGTTGTCCCTACTTGGGTGTTGGACTTTCCACGGCTCAATTTTTGGAGGCAGAGAGAACAGATGGCATTCTTCCGATCTGAAGGCAGACACATTAAAAAATTTCCAAACCACAGAGCCCCCTTGGGGTGATGGCACTATGGTGGCATCAGCAGCTGACGTTGAAGGGCATGTTGGCTGGCTGTCCATAGGTGGCGATACATGGCGCTGGACACTGCCACCAGCTGCTTCTGACAACAAGCTCCCCCTGCTTCTTTCAGCAACTCGTCTCCTCCTACTCCTCTCTGACTCCCCCTCTGAACTGTCCCCCTGTTCATATCCTCTATTGGGAACCCACGTGGCATCCGTTTCATCGTCATCATCATAATCATCCTGCCCAGTTTTGCTTGCCTCAGACACCTCCAAAACTGCACCAACAGCAGGTACTTCATCATCTTCCTCCTCACACATTACGTCCATAGTGTCGCCTAACTCAGACATATGAGGTGGTGTAACTTGCTTAGCACCTTCATCTGGTTGTAACAATAATAGCTGTGCATCAGTGATTTCCCCACCAAATAACTCCTGTGAAGTGTCAAATGCAGCGGATGTGGTGCTTGTAGTAGCGCTGGTGGCTGGGGAAGATGAGGTGTTCTGTGTTAAATAGTCAACCACGTCCTGACAATCTTGGGAGTTGATGGGACGTGCCTTCTTCTGAGCACTGTACCTTGGTCCAGGGCCACAAGAAATCACATCAGCACGACCTCACACAGATCTGCCGGGTGGCCTTCCTCTGGGTCTGCCTCTACCTCTGCCTCTACCTGTTTTGTCCATATCGGGTGGGATGAAGTGAAAGGTATGCACTGACTTGACTAATACAATGTGCAGTCACACAGGTGCAGTTAACAGGTATGCACAAAATGGTATATCGCACTGCGTGCGCTCACGTAGGTAGGTGGGTGCACTGAACACAACAGGTAGGTATATTCAGTGATGGGTATTACAATGTGCACCTGTCACACAGAGACAGGTACCGGACAGGCACAGTGACACTGCGTGAGCTCACGTAGGTAGGTGGGTGAACTGAAGTGAACAACAGGTAGGTATATGCAGTGATGGGTATTACAATGTGCACCTGTCACACACAGACAGGTACCGGTCAGGCACAGTGACACTGCGTGCGCTCACGTAGGTAGGTGGGTGCACTGAAGTGAACAACAGGTAGGTATATGCAGTGATGGGTATTATAATGTGCACCTGTCACACACAGACAGGTACCGGACAGGCACAGTGACACTGCGTGCGCTCACGTAGTTAGGTGGGTGCACTGAAGTGAACAACAGGTAGGTATATGCTGTGATGGGTATTATAATGTGCACCTGTCACACACAGACAGGTACCGGACAGGCACAGTGACACTGGGTGCGCTCACGTAGATAGGTGTGTGCACTGAAGTGAACAACAGGTAGGTATATGCAGTGATGGGTATTATAATGTGCACCTGTCACACACAGACAGGTACCGGATAGGCACAGTGACACTGCATGGATGTGACGCATCAACAGTCTTCATGCGGACGTTGTAGGCATGACTGTAATTGGCTGTGACCAATGCGTACGTTTGTACGGATGCAATGCGTATCAGTCTTTAGGCGGACGCTGTCGGCAGAATGTTCATGCGTATGTTTCATCACGTATCCGCGTAGTCTAAACGGACGCTGTAGGCATGCATCTGATTGGCTATGTGTCCTGCAGTATGGAAACTGTCTCCTATTTACCTTGAAACAACAAGTGAGACATTGGAGGTTGGTTTTAATGAATTGGTGAATTGAGTTTAATTTTAAATACTAGTGCTATGTTGTTTTGTGAACTTGGTTAAACTTGCTATTAAATTTACAATGTTGCGATGTGATTGGCAGATCTCACTCATGAATATGCTAATTGTAAGTCTTCTATCAGGTCCTCTTGAGACCTATATAAGATGTGTGTGATATGCTATTGATTGTCAGACTCTGCTATGATTTGAGGAAGAAGCATCGAAACGCCTGTGCGTTATCATTATGCAGACCTGTTTTCTACTCATGTCTTTTTAACAAGAGCTATAAATAAAGAAACTTGAACATTTGATGGTGCGGACCTTTGATGACTGCCTCTTTTGTCAGTACGCTGACATTGCTGTCCGCAAAGGCTCTCGAGTGTTGCTCAAGCTGAGAGTGGGCTGGACGGCCAGGCGTGTGATAAACTCTGCCCACCAACGCGTTTATTTACGTTTTTCACAGTTATTTAAACATTTTTTGTAAATACACCCCTTAGATAAATTAAGTTAAATTAAAATAAAATCTTATGCAGGGTTCCTTTTCCCACATATTGTACAGTTTAACTACTTGTTGCACCAGGTGCAGTATATCTTTGTCCTTCAGGAGTTCATCTGATGCCCCTGGGATGTAGATATGCATCTACTGCCGCCACGCGCTCCCACTCGCTCCTGCTCTCGTCCTTGCTGCCGATGTTAGAGGGGAGATGAATGGATGGGAACGCAGTTCCCATTCATTAATCTAAGTCCCAGACAAAAAATGAAACTTGCACTGTTCGTGTACTAATAGTAGGCACGGGGAAGTAATGCGTAAGGACATCTTGTAGCTAAATAGTAAAATTACACCTACATACATTTATTTTAATAAAAAGACCCACACTTACATTTAAAAATGAACTCCTTCCCTCCCACACTCTCCCATAGTATCCAAATACATTTTTTGCATAAAAAAGATAATAAAAAATACATAAATAGTTACCTTAGGAACTGAACTTTTTTAATATGTATGTCAAGAGAGTATATTACTGTTATTTTTAAAATATGGGCTTGTAATTAAAAATGGGCGCAACACTGAAAAAATGCACCTTTATTTCCAAATAAAATATTGGTACCATACATTGTACCAGGGAAATATTTCAAACGTTGCAATAATTGGGATAGATAGGCAAATACAATGTGTGGCTGTAATGATCCGCTCAGCTGGCTGCACAGGCAGACAGCTGTTTGACCATTCCTCTAGTCTGTGGGCTGCAGGTCTCTGGAAGAGAGACCTGTCTTTCCTTTGCAAGTTTCTGACCTGCTCTGCTGCTGAGGAATTTGCATACATTTGTTATGCAAATCACCTAGCTGCCTCCTTTGAAGGCTGGCAGTATAAAAGCCATGTTTTCCCAGAATCCTTGGCTGGTCATCCTTTCATGGTTTGTTACTGAGAAACACTCCTTGAGTGTCAGCCTTCCCTGTTGCTTTGTTAAAGTTATCTTAGAGTAATTCTTGGGACTGCACTAGGCAGCTTCTCTCGTGCAGTTAGGTTGCTTATCTGTTTTGTCTGTGTTGCCTCTTTGCTGTGATTGTCCTGTCGCCAGCGGTGGTCGACAGGAAATCGTTCTGTTTGTCTGGGGTGCTAACCAGAGCAGCGGTTGCTACTGGTAGCCCCTTCTGTTCATCTGTCTTGCCTGGATCGCACTAGCCTCTATCAGTAGCGGCTGTGGATCCTTCTGATCTACATTCTTGGAGTGTAAGCTGGAGCAGCGGTTGCTACTGGCTACCTCATCTGTCTGTCTTGCTTGGATCGCACTAGCCCTAGCGGTAGCGGCTGTGGATCCTTCTTATCTGTGTTCCTGCTTGTTCTCGGATCGCACTCGCTCTGGCGGAAAGAGCAGTGGATCTTTCCTATTCTGTCCCTGAACCCATTTCGCACTCGCTCTGGTGGAAAGAGCAGTGGATCTTTCCTATTCTGTCCCTGAACCCGGATCGCACTCGCTCTGGCGGAAAGAGCAGTGGATCTTTCTTGTCCTGTTCCTGAACCAGGATCGCACTCGCTCTGGCGGAAAAGCGGTGGATCTTATCTCTTATTCCTGTTTTTGTCTGTCTTGTTGGATACGAATGCTTGCTGTAGGCTCAGTGAGGTAACCGTTTAGCACGCGTTCACGTTCTCTCTTTTCGTGTTGTCTGTCATTGGTTAGTCAGGGTGGCGTGCTTGTCTCTGTTGCGCTTTTCGTGCGGAGACCGCGCCGTAAACGCGTTCGCTGTTGCGAATGAGTGCGGTGTTTGCGTTTAGCTAGCGTTTGTTGTTTTCATTATCTTCTTATTGTTTTGCTGTGCCTTTGCTATTCTCGTGCTCTGTTCTCTTCTGCCTTTCTGTCACTTTTGGCAATCGCATCTCTTGCGATTGCGTTCATGCTTTTGTTTCTGCTGATGTGTGTTCACTGTCGCTGGGTGGCGACTAGATTGGTGGACACACATTCATTCTGTTTCTGTGCTCTTTCTCTTTAAGGGCTGTTCAGCCCTGCATTGTCTTAAATCTGTACAATTCCCATTTGACATCTGTGGCTGTGCAGAGGCTGTGCTCGTCTGCACTCCACAGCGCCATCTACCTGTGGGAATTGCCCTCTGCTGGTGCATTGCACCTAGCCTGGGTTCACTTAATTATACGCTTGTGGAGGGTTTCCGCTGTGTCAGCGCGCATTTTGTGCGCTGACCACGAAAACTATTCTGCAAACGCACAGTAGAACATTTTGTTTTAAAACTACAGTGGCCAAAACCTGAGAAATAATGTATTTTTTCAATTTTTTCTTATTATTCCCATTAAAATGCATTTAGAATAAAATAATTCTTAGCATAATGTATCACCCAAAGAAAGCCTAATTGGTGTCAATGCATCTCTTCTTCGCCTTCCCCAACTTCCCCGCTTTCAGGTGCGTCATGCGCAGGCGCAGTATGCTTGCTTTACAGATGAGAAACAATCCATTGAGGAGATATATTCAATGTTAGTATAAAGTATTATGAAAGCATATTTGTTGTCAAATCACTGTATATAAATGGGTCAAAGATAATAATATTAGAACTAAGTATAAACTAATCCAGTGTATTATGTGTACTGATAATTCAATATTTTTGTCATTTCATTAAAAAGAGTCTCACTAAAATATTGAAATTTAAATATTGAATTTGTTCCAATCATTAAGTGTCATTAAGCATTAGAATGCCAAGACTCAGACATCAATGCCATTATTCTCAGCCATCAATGTTATTAGCTGTGCTAGAAAACAGCAGTTGCTAAGCGTCTGAAACTGTTTGGACATTTTATTTAATAGATGCTGTCATCAATTAGCACTTCCTTACAAAGGTTTACATTTTCCCTTTATCATTTACAATGCAGTCTGTTTAGCCTCTAAATACTAGGGCATTTTAACTGATGTTCTACACAATCCACAGCAATATATACACCAGTGCTGTCCAACTGGCGGCCCGCGGGCCGCATCCGGCCCGCCAGGCCTCCTGTTGCGGCCCGCTCCTCTCCCCGAGATGCAGGCATGGCGTGCGCTATGGGCGCCATGCCTGCTCTCTCTTGTGTGGCCTCTCCTGTGTCCCCGCTGCCTCACAGCTCAGCTCAGACCTCACAGATCGCGGCAACAGGAGGCAGACAGAGCGCGCTGCGCGCGCATAACACCCGCACGGAGTACGTCACATGCGGAAGTGAAATCAATCACTTCCCCATGTGACGTTCTGCCGCGCGGGTGTTATGCGCGCGCTCTGCTTGTTTCAGTCGCCGCGATCTGTGAGGTCTGAGCTGTGAGGCAGCGGGGCACAGGAGCGAGGTAATGGACGCTGACTGGGGGGGCAACCGTCACTTACTGGGGGGCACCTGTCACTATCTAACTGGGGGTGGGGGGCACCTGTCACTCTAACTGGGGGGAACCTGTCACTATAACTGGGGGGGGGGCATCTGTCACTCTAACTGGGGGGAACCTGTCACTATAACTGGGGGGGGGGCATCTGTCACTCTAACTGGGGGGAACCTGTCACTATAACTGGGGGGGGGGCATCTGTCACTCTAACTGGGGGGGAACCTGTCACTATAACTGGAGGGGGGGCATCTGTCACTCTAACTGGGGGGAACCTGTCACTCTAACTGGGGGGGCACCTGTCACTCTAACTGGGGGGAACCTGTCACTCTAACTGGGGCGGGGCACCTGTCACTCTAACTGGGGGGGGCACCTGTCAATATCTAACTGGGGGGGGACACCTGTCACTATGTGACTGGGGGGGGGGCACCTGTCACTATCTAACTGGGGGGCACCTGTCACTAACTGGGGGGGCACCTGTCACTATCTAACTGGGGGGGCACCTGTCACTATCTAACTGGGGGGACACCTGTCACTAACTGGGGGGACACCTGTCACTATCTAACTGGGGGGACACATGTCACTATCTAGCTGGGGGGACACCTGTCACTATCTAACTGGGGGGACACCTGTTACTACCTCATCCGGCCACACCACAGCATCACCGCCAGCCCGGCCACAGCAGCACCGCAAGGCCTTTCAGCCCACACATCATCACCAATCTGTCCGAAAACACTATTGCCAGGCCAGCCAGGCACAGCAGCCAGTAGAGGAGAATACAGAAGCCAGGTAAGAGGTGTCTACCATATTAAAGGGGCATTCTGCCTATTTATGTAAAATGCTCTCTATTTATGTGCCTCATGACTGCTGAATTTGTCTTGTTGGGGGCCTCATTTGTTGGGGGCATCATGATTGCTGAATTTGCCTTGTTGGGGGCCTCAAGATTGCTGATGTTGTCTTGTTGGGAGCCTCATGATTTGTTGGGGGCCTCATTATTGCTGAATTTGTCTTGTTGGGGGCCTCATGATTGCTGAATGTGCCTTTTTGGGGGCCTCATGATTGCTGAATTTGTCTTGTTGGGGGCCTCATGATTGCTGAATTTGTCTTGTTGGGGGTCACATGATTGCGAACTGCGAGACTATGGAAAAGCTGAATCATCATCATGAGACAATAGCATTAAACCTTTTTTAGCTTTTTAAAACGGAAAATAAAACTGGGAGGTTCTAAAAAAAAAAATACATTTTTCAGGAGTAGGATGGATGAAATTGTTTATCTTTAGAGTTTATTTTCAACTTGGATTTTCCATAATGTTCATTTATGAGTTAAAACGTTTGTATGTAGTTTAAATTGCTGTTGCCACTTTGCGATAGATAAGTGACTTTTGGGTTGCAGTTTGGACACTCGGCCTCCAAAAGGTTTACCACCACTGTCCTAATCTATTGCTAAGTTCATGTAAATTTGCCTCCACCCGTGGCCACACCCGCATTCTGGTCCATGGCCACACCCATTTTTCGGTGCAGCGCACTACGTGCGCCGCTCAACGGAACCCTCGTGTTTTCTGGCGCCACACAACTTCACCGTTATTTTAAATTGCATTTTGTGAAAAGTGCTGCCAATCTAACTGTCCTTTAATTGCATTTTTTTCGGGGGGGGGGGGGGGGGGTCTGCGGCTCTAGCAAGAACCTTCGGCCCTCCACCATGGGGTCTGAAAAAAAATACGTGAAGAATCTCTGTTAAAGTAGGCACGCATATTTAGACATTCTTAGCAGATAACATGTGATCAGATTTGGTTTTGGTATCTAACCATTATCTATTAAATTTAAGGCTGACAGCATTGCCCAAATATGGAATTAAGGTTGCTGATGCCCAAACTTAGTATTAGTTTATCGAAAGTTGAGTGAAGGTGCGAAAGTATCAGTGAAGAGCTATTCAAGGCTTTTCAAAGGGATCTTATGGATTACATTGTAAGACCCACCCTACAATGGTTACTATAATGGGACACTTGTACTGACTTGGATTAAAACATTAGAGATTAATGAGCACTTCTATTTCTGACACCAGTACTCTTGTCAAACAAAGAATTGTATCCCAATCATTTCAATAGAGTTTGTATTTGGGATATATACGGAAACCAAAATGTTTGGAACCGTTTGGCTGAACATCTTACAAAATACACAGAGGCAAATTCAAGTATAATTGCTCTCTGTCCATCTTTTCTTTTAGTTCTACTATCAAAAAGGGAACATGACTATCCGCCCACCCCCACCCCCACCCCCACTGGATGAATCTGCCTTGTAATTTTATTGATTCCAAAACTGTAACAATTGGTGTCAGCACACAGAGAGAATCTGATTATTGATGATCTGCAGAATCATCAACAATACAGATGTATATTTGACTATGGATGATCTGCAGAATCACCAATAATACAAGTATGGCTAACCTCTGGACACCTAATGAAGTATAAGTGCTAAGTGTAACTGTAGGCTATCTCCCATGAGGCGGGAGATACGGGCAGCTCGGCCAGGGACCACCTGAGGGGCAGATGGCCCTGGGCTGCGCAGGGACTATCTCCTTGAGAGAGGAGATAGAGATAATCTGGCAGCCAGTGATTCCCTGGTAAACTGGAAATCAGACTGTACTGCAGCCAGGGGACTCCAATGGGATAGAGGCCACTGGCTGTGCTGCAGGAAGGAGTCTCTGATGAGCAAGAGGTCCTTGCAGCTAACTGACACTTGGTGGAATAGTGTCATGGGTAGTACAGATAGACTGAACACTCGAGGGATGAGTGACAGCCAGAAGGGTCGGGCAGGCCAGGTCGGCAACACCCGAGCAAATGGTCACAACAGATATAATTCACAATCCTAGTCTGGGGTGTGAGGACCTTGGTCTAGACACCCAGGAACTAGTCTAAAGAATAACACAGTATCCTATGCTTGGGTGTGAGGTCCTTGGTCTCAACACCCTGAAACTGGTCTAGAGTATAACACAGTAATGACACAGTAATCCTAAGCTTGGGTGTGAGGTCCTTGGTCACAACACCCAGGGACTGGTCTAAAGTATAACACAGTAATGACACAGTAATCCTATGCTTGGGTGTGAGGTCCTTGGTCACAACACCCTGGAACTGGTCTAAAGTATAACACAGTAATGACACAGTAATCCTAAACTTGGGTGTGAGGTCCTTGGTCACAACACCCAGGGACTGGTCTAAAGTATAACACAGTAATGACACAGTAATCCTATGCTTGGGTGTGAGGTCCTTGGTCACAACACCCCGGAACTGGTCTAAAGTATAACACAGTAATGACAGAGTAATCCTAAGCTTGGGTGTGAGGTCCTTGGTCACAACACCCTGGAACTGGTCTAAAGTATAACACAGTAATGACACAGTAATCCTAAGCTTGGGTGTGAGGTCCTTGATCACAACACCCTGGAACTGGTCTAAAGTATAACACAGTAATGACACAGTAATCCTAAGCTTGGGTGTGAGGTCCTTGGTCACAACACCCTGGAACTGGTCTAAAGTATAACACAGTAATGACACAGTAATCCTAAGCTTGGGTGTGAGGTCCTTGGTCACAACACCCTGGAACTGGTCTAAAGTATAACCCAGCAATAACAATAGCGTAATCTGGCTAAGTGTGAATTCCCAGGTCCACCTGGTTCTAACACACTGTAGGATCTGACTGAGGTCTGAGTGCTCACACGTAAGTATTCGCAACGGCAGACAACCAGCAACTGACAAGCAAGATCTATATATACTTGCAGTGCTGTGCAGCTCCGCCCGAGCCACTCAGCCAATCCAGAGTCCAGCTGGGATCAGCAGATCAGCCTGATCAGCTGATTCCCCTTCTGCTGGTATAAATGTCCTGTCGCCTGGCGCGCGCGCGTAGCTCTCCATCTGTGTGCACCAGAAGGTCCAGCCAAGCCAGACGCGTGTCGCTGCGCGGAAACCGCCGGTCTGAACGCGGAGATAGCCACCCTGTCACTAGACCACGCGGCGGCATCTCCGCTGTTCATTACAAAAACCTTTAGAATTCAATATTGGAGCTTAAATTGGCTTGGTAAGCTCAGTGACCCCTGACCTACATACACAGGTGAATCCAATTATGAGAAAGAGTATTTAAGGGGGTCAGTTGCAAGTTTCCCTCCTCTTTCAAGTTTCTCTGAAGAGTAGCAACATGGGGTTCTCAAAACAACTCTCAAATGACCTGAAGACAACGATTGTTCACCATCATGGTTTAGGGGAAGGATACAGAAAGCCCACCCCCACCCCCACCCCCACTGGATGAATCTGCCTTGTAATTTTATTGATTCCAAAACTGTAACAATTGGTGTCAGCACACAGAGAGAATCTGATTATTGATGATCTGCAGAATCATCAACAATACAGATGTATATTTGACTATGGATGATCTGCAGAATCACCAATAATACAAGTATGGCTAACCTCTGGACACCTAATGAAGTATAAGTGCTAAGTGTAACTGTAAGCTATCTCCCATGAGGCGGGAGATACGGGCAGCTCGGCCAGGGACCACCTGAGGGGCAGGTGGCCCTGGGCTGCGCAGGGACTATCTCCTTGAGAGAGGAGCTTCTAAGGGTACAATGGTTAATTTGCATATATTCAGCAGTGTTGCTCTGGGAGACATCTCGAGCTCACTCCAACCTGAATTATCGCAAATTCTTTCTGTTTTAGGAAAGCAAACTTTTGTTTTTCTTAACATCTTAGTAAGGGGGCTTTTAGGACCATTGTAGTCCCTTACACACCCCAATGAGTTCTGGGTCACCATGAGCTTGCTGGTTAGTCTGTGCCTCTCGTATTTACAAGCCCTACTCCATAGAGCCAAATTAATCCATGCCATGCACTGATGAGGATCAAACAATCCGAAACAGTCTGTATGCATGTTGGATTATTTTGGCTCTGTACATATTAACAAGCTGACACATCATTGCATTCCAGCGGTTCTGGAGGTGTGTTTAGCTTCTAAGGGTATAATGGTTAATTTGCATATATTCAGCAGTGTTGCTCTGGGAGACATCTCGAGCTCACTCCAACCTGAATTATCGCAAATTCTTTCTGTTTTAGGAAAGCAAACTTTTGTTTTTCTTGAGAGAGGAGATAGAGATAATCTGGCAGCCAGTGATTCCCTGGTAAACTGGAAATCAGACTGTACTGCAGCCAGGGGACTCCAATGGGATAGAGGCCACTGGCTGTGCTGCAGGAAGGAGTCTCTGATGAGCAAGAGGTCCTTGCAGCTAACTGACACTTGGTGGAATAGTGTCATGGGTAGTACAGATAGACTGAATACTCGAGGGATGAGTGACAGCCAGAAGGGTCGGGCAGGCCAGGTCGGCAACACCCGAGCAAATGGTCACAACAGATATAATTCACAATCCTAGTCTGGGGTGTGAGGACCTTGGTCTAGACACCCAGGAACTAGTCTAAAGAATAACACAGTATCCTATGCTTGGGTGTGAGGTCCTTGGTCTCAACACCCTGAAACTGGTCTAGAGTATAACACAGTAATGACACAGTAATCCTAAGATTGGGTGTGAGGTCCTTGGTCACAACACCCTGGAACTGGTCTAAAGTATAACACAGTAATGACACAGTAATCCTAAGCTTGGGTGTGAGGTCCTTGGTCACAACACCCTGGAACTGGTCTAAAGTATAACACAGTAATGACACAGTAATCCTAAACTTGGGTGTGAGGTCCTTGGTCACAACACCCAGGGACTGGTCTAAAGTATAACACAGTAATGACACAGTAATCCTATGCTTGGGTGTGAGGTCCTTGGTCACAACACCCCGGAACTGGTCTAAAGTATAACACAGTAATGACAGAGTAATCCTAAGCTTGGGTGTGAGGTCCTTGGTCACAACACCCTGGAACTGGTCTAAAGTATAACACAGTAATGACACAGTAATCCTAAGATTAGGTTTGAGGTCCTTGGTCAAAACACCCTGGAACTGGTCTAAAGATAACACAGTAATGACACAGTAATCCTAAGATTAGGTGTGAGGTCCTTGGTCACAACACCCTGGAACTGGTCTAAAGTATAACACAGTAATGACACAGTAATCCTAAGCTTGGGTGTGAGGTCCTTGGTCACAACACCCTGGAACTGGTCTAAAGTATAACACAGTAATGACACAGTAATCCTAAGCTTGGGTGTGAGGTCCTTGGTCACAACACCCTGGAACTGGTCTAAAGTATAACACAGTAATGACACAGTAATCCTATGCTTGGGTGTGAGGTCCTTGGTCACAACACCCTGGAACTGGTCTAAAGTATAACCCAGCAATAACAATAGCGTAATCTGGCTAAGTGTGAATTCCCAGGTCCACCTGGTTCTAACACACTGTAGGATTTGACTGAGGTCTGAGTGCTCACACGTAAGTATTCACAACGGCAGACAACCAGCAACTGACAAGCAAGATCTATATATACTTGCAGTGCTGTGCAGCTCCGCCCGAGCCACTCAGCCAATCCAGAGTCCAGCTGGGATCAGCTGATCAGCCTGATCAGCTGATTCCCCTTCTGCTGGTATAAATGTCCTGTCGCCTGGCGCGCGCGTAGCTCTCCATCTGTGTGCACCAGAAGTTCCAGCCAAGCCAGACGCGTGTCGCTGCACGGAAACCGCCGGTCTGAACGCGGAGATAGCCACCCTGTCACTAGACCACGCGGCGGCATCTCCGCTGTTCATTACAAAAACCTTTAGAATTCAATATTGGAGCTTAAATTGGCTTGGTAAGCTCAGTGACCCCTGACCTACATACACAGGTGAATCCAATTATGAGAAAGAGTATTTAAGGGGGTCAGTTGCAAGTTTCCCTCCTCTTTTAAGTTTCTCTGAAGAGTAGCAACATGGGGTTCTCAAAACAACTCTCAAATGACCTGAAGACAAAGATTGTTCACCATCATGGTTTAGGGGAAGGATACAGAAAGCTGTCTCAGAGATTTCAGCTGTCTGTTTCCACAGTTAGGAACATACTGAGGAAATGGAAGACCACAGGCTCAGTTCAAGTTAAGGCTTGAAGTGGCAGACCAAGAAAAATCTTGGAAAAACAGAAGCGACGAATGGTGAGAACAGTCAGAGTCAACCCACAGACCAGCACCAAAGACCTACAACATCATCTTGCTGCAGATGGAGTCACTGTGCATCATTCAACCATTCGGCGCACTTTACACAAGGAGAGGCTGTATGCAAGAAGAATGCAGAGGAAGCCTTTTGTTTGCCCACAGCACAAACAGAGCCGCTTAAGGTATGCTAAAGCACATTTGGACAAGCCAGCTTCATTTTGGAATAAGGTGCTGTGGACTGATGAAACTAAAATTGAGTTATTTGGGCATAACAAGAACATGCATGGAGGAAAAAGAACACAGCATTCCAAGAAAAACACCTGCTACCGACAGTAAAATATGGTGGTGGTTCCATCATGCTGTGGGGCCAGTGCGAGGACTGGGAATCTTGTCAAAGTTTAGGGACGCATGGATTACACTCAATATCAGCAGATTCTGGAGACCAATGTCCAAGAATCAGTGACAAAGCTGAAGCTGCCCCAAGGTTGGATCTTTCAACAAGACAACCACCCTAAACACTGCTCAAAATCCACTAAGGCATTCATGCAGAGGAACAAGGACAACGTTCTGGAATGGCTATCTCAGTCCCTAGACCTGAATATAATTGAAAATCTGTGGTGTGAGTTAAAGAGAACTGTCCATGCTCGGAGGCCATCAAACTTGAATGAACTAGAGATGTTTTGTAAAAAGGAATGGTCCAAAAAATACCTTCAACCAGAATCCAGACTCTCATTGGAACCCACAGTAAGAGTTTAGAGGCTGTAATTTTTGCAAAAGGAGTATCTACTAAATATTGATTTCATTTATTTTTTGTGGTGCCCAAATGTATGCCCCTGCCTAATTTTGTTTAAACAATTATAGCACACTTTCTGTAAATCCAATAAACTTCATTTCACTTCACAAATATCACTGTGTGTGTGTCTCCTATATGATATATGTAACTGACATTTTTTATCGTAACAACCAATGATTTATACAGGAAAATCATGAAAATTAACATGGTTGCCCAAACTTTGGCATCCCACTGTGTACTGCAGGCTACATTGCAAACAAGTGCACCAGGCAACCTAAGTCAGTTGAGCTGAAGCTTTCATGAGCCTAGCAAGCCACATTGTGTCTGTGAATCAAAAGTTTTGTTAACACATCAACCATTTAACCCTGATTTTCTATTATTATTATTATTATTATTTGTTCTAGTAGTTACTACGTTTTTAATCTACTGCAACAGAAAATGTATTAGCTGCTGCAGCATACCCTTAAGTCAATACCCATCTCACTGTGGTCTAACTACTTTTTTGATTTGCCTCTAAATTTGTTTCTCACTGAATAAACCTTGCTCATATGTAAAGCATCACAGAGGGTCAAACTAACAGTAAACTGAACCCAAAGAGAATGGAAATCAATGTCAAATTCAAAGCAAACTGGTGTCAGAAGCTTCTGTATACAGTGCACACACTCTTCTGACATCAGTTTGCGCTGAGTGTGACATCAATTTGCATTGTTTGTATTCAGTTTGCTCTCTGCTGTATCAGTTTGATTTAATATGCCCCTCTAGAATCCAGTAGAAATTAGCCAGATTTTCCTGTGAGCAGACTCTTAAAGCTGGGAACAAACTCAATAATTATATCAGGAAAAGAAATTACACAGCTACAAGAGAGCAGTACATGCTAGTACAAGGAAAAGTAGCTAAGTACAGCAACCAACAAATTTGAAGTCAGATTTTACTAATTAGTATGCAGTGTAACAATCACTAGACTGGCCATACAGCCTGTGTAGACAATCTAATGAGAGCTATAGGCAGGCTTCAGACAACAAGCTACTCTTGGTACCTGTTTTTCGATTTCTGCAGGTCAGTGCAGTTCATAATCATCTCCAGTCACTTTTTTGGTGGGATCTGGGCAATAATCTTTTTATATCTCCACAGTCCCAACTGTAAGTCAATATTTACACACTGGTAGCTGTCACTCAAGTAGTAACATCACTTAGGCTAAGTACAGACATGTAGAGATGGCCCGAACGGTTCGCCGGCAGATGGTTCCTGGTGAACTTCCATGGTTGCGTTCGAGGAAGACCACAAACTTTTACGGAAGTTCGATTCACCCTCAAAGTGCATCATTAGGGTCAACTTTGACCCTCTACATCACAGTCAGCAGGCACATTGTAGCCAATCAGGCTACACTCCCACCTGGAGCCACTCCCCGTCTTATAAAAGGCAGGCAGCATCAGGCATTGGACTTACTTGTGTGCCTGCAGTAATTAGAGAAGGGAGAGCTGCTGCAGACTCTCATAGGGAACGCTTAGTTAGGCTCTTGTAGGCTTGTTAGCTTGCTCCTTGCTGATTCTTATTGCTAAAAAAGCACCCCTCAACAGCTCTTTTGAGAGCTAATCTTGTTCTTGTGATCTATTTTTTTTTGTGTGTGGCCCACTTGCGTTATATACAGCCCTGTCAGTCAGTCACAGCTGTCCTTTGGTGTAATTCCTACTGTGTCACTGCCAGGCCCAACACATTCAGTGACTTCCTGTGTGTGTGACAGGCAGCTGCAGCTGTTCACTGTTCAGTGCACCTATCTACCTACTTACCTACGTGAACCCACGCATTGTTAATACCACCAGTCCAACCAGTTAATACCACCAGCGGTACCTGTGTGTGTGTGTGACAGGTGCACATTTGTAATACCCATCACTGCACATACCTACCTGTTGTGTTCAGTGCACCCACCTACCTACGTGAGCACACGCAGTGTGATATACCACTCCGTGCATACCTAGTAACTGCACCTGTGTGACTGCACATTGTATTAGTCTAGTCAGTGCGTACCTTTCACTTCACCCCCCCACCCCCCCAATATGGACAAAACGGACAAAACAGGTAGAGGCAGAGGTAGAGGCAGACCCAGAGGAAGGCCACCCCGTAGGTCTGTGCGAGGTCATGCTGATGTGATTTCGTGCGGCCCTGGACCAAAGTACAGTGCTCAGAAGAAGGCACGTCCCATCAACTCCCAAGATTGTCAGGACATGGTTGACTATTTAACACAGAACACCTCATTTGCTGCATTTGACACTTTGTAGGAGTTATGTGGTGAAGAAATCACTGATTCACAGCCACTACTGCTACAACAAGATGAAGTCGCTAAGCAAGTTACACCACCTCATATGTGTGAGTTATGCGACACTATGGACGTAACGTGTGAAGAGGAGGAGGATGAAGTACCTGCTGTTGGTGCAGTTTATGAGGTGAAATGATGTGCAATCTTGCGCTAATCACACCAGGCTTGGCTGGGTATGTATTGCAGAGACTAGCAGTTCCTTGATCCTGGCTGAAGGAATGGCAAAGACTGAAAAACATACAAAAAAGGAGCGCTCCGTAGTGTCTCAGATGCGCAAAGAATTTAAAACACTTACAAGAAAACAATGAGATATAGGCATATCATGGGCAACAGCCCAGTCAGACAATCATGGGTATCAACCTGTTCCTCCTCTGTGGCCTGCAGTGGATGGATGTCCCAGCTGGTGATGGACACTGGTGCTTTCCCACTGATGCCCGTGTGCAGTGACTACACGACGCATTTCGGCGTATCCACGCCTTTGTCAAGTGTGTCACTGCACTGCACACAAAGATTATATATAGTGGTTTATGCGTACATTTCACTTCACCCCCCCCCCCCCCCCCCCAATATGGACAAAACGGACAAAACAGGTAGAGGCAGAGGTAGAGGCAGACCCAGAGGAAGGCCACCCCATAGGTCTGTGCGAGGTCATGCTGATGTGATTTTGTGCGGCCCTTGACCAAAGTACAGTGCTCAGAAGAAGGCACGTCCCATCAACTCCCAAGATTGTCAGGACATGGTTGACTATTTAACACAGAACACCTCATTTGCTGCATTTGACACTTTGTAGGAGTTATTTGGTGAAGAAATCACTGATTCACAGCCACTACTGCTACAACAAGATGAAGTCGCGAAGCAAGTTACACCACCTCATATGTGTGAGTTATGTGACACTATGGACGTAACGTGTGAGGAGGAGGAGGATGAAGTACCTGCTGTTGGTGCAGTTTATGAGGTGTCTGAGGCATGCAAAGCTGAGCAGGATGATTATGATGATGACGATGATACAGATGTCTCGTGGGATCCTAAGAGATAAGATGACCAAGGGGACAGTTCAGAGGGGGAGTCAGAGAGAAGTAGGAGGAGATGAGTTGCTGAAAGAAGCAGGGGAGCTCGTTGTCAGAAACAGCTGGTGGCAGTGTCGGGTGCCATGTATCGCCACCTATGGACAGCCAGCCAACATGCCCTTCAACGTCAGCTGCTGATGCCACCATAGTGCCATCACCCCAAGGGGGCTCAGCGGTTTGGAAATTTTTTAATGTGTCTTCCTCAGATCAGAGCAATGCCATCTGTTCTCTCTGCCTCCAAAATTTGAGCCGTGGAAAGGCCAACACCCACGTAGGGACAACTGCCTTATGAAGGCACATGCAGAAAAGGCACAAACTGCAAGGGGAAGAGAACCTGAGCAAAAGCAGCACACAAAAGAAAAGCCACCCTCCTTCTCCTCTTCCTCCTTCAGGTGCAGCATCTTCAACCGCTTTCTCCCTTGCACCTTCACAGCCACCCTCCTCCACTCTGCCTCTGACCTTGAGCAGTTCCTTCTCCTCTGCCCACAGCAGCCAGGTGTCTGTGAAGGAAATCTTTGAGCAGAAGAAGCCAATTTCTGCCAGTCACTCCCTTGCCGGCGTCTGAGAGCTGGCTTGTCGGAACTGTTAGCTCGCCAGCTGTTACCATACCAGCTGGTGGACTCTGAGGCCTTACGTAAATTTGTGGCCATTGGGGCACCACAGTGGAAGGCCGCAATTATTTCTATAAAAAGGTGATACCCAAACTGTACCATGAAGTTGAGAGGCAAGTGGTGTCATCTCTGGCACACAGTGTTGGGTCAAGGGTCCATCTGACCACGGATGCCTGGTCTGCCAAGCATGGTTAGGGCAGGTACATTACTTACACAGCCCATTGGGTCAACCTCGTGAACGATGGCAAGCAGGGAGTACGTGGCTGTGCAGCGGATCAACTTGTGACACCTCCACGGCTCATAGGCAGGCCTCCTGCCACCTCCACTCCTCCTGCTACATCCTCTTCGCTGTCATCCTCCTCCTCCTCCTTGGCTGAGTGGCAGTTCAACTCTACTGCTGCTGCGATCTCCTCTCCAGCTACACAGCCCCAGCTCCCCAGGACCTATGCTGCATGCCAAGTACGACGGTGTCACGCCATCTTAGACATGTCTTGCCTCAAAGCGAAGAGTCACACTGGAGCAGCTCTCCTGGCTGCTCTTATCAAACAGGTGGATCAGTGGCTGACCCCGCACCAGCTGGAGATCGGCAACGTGGTGTGTGACAATGGCAGCAATCTCCTTTCCGCTTTGAATTTGGTAAAGCTGACACATGTACCCTGCATGGCACATATGCTGAATCTAGTCATTTAAAGATTTGTGTCAAAGTACCCAGGCTTAGAGGACGTCCTGAAGCAGGTCAGGAAGGTTTGTGGGCATTTCAAGCGGTCTTACACAGCCATGGCACACTTTGCCAATATTCAGCGGAGAAACAAGTTGCCGGTGAGACGCCTAATTTGCGATAGCCCGACTCGCTGGAATTAGACCCTCCTTATGTTCTCTCGCCTGCTAGAACAGGAGAAAGCCGTCACCCAGTACCTCTACAACTACTGTAGAAGGACACACGGCTATATGAGTGTCTCAGGGAGGCACACCCAAGATAATAAGGTCGTTGCTTCATTGTGGACAGACCAAATTTGATTAGCTGCACAGTCACTGTTGTTCTATCATTGAGCTACCACAGCCCGGCGACCATATGGGCTTGAAAACCACCACGGCCTGCACTCTCACAATGGTGCGCACCAGTCCAGCACGGGCGTCACTACACAAACAGCTGTTTGCGGTGCGTTACACAGTGAGTTTGGTGTGTCAGTGTGAAGCAGTACTCTAATTACACTCCCTGATTGATGTATACACATGCAAGATGTTTTAAAGCACTTTAGGCCTGCAATTTAGCATTCAATGTGATTTCTGCCCTTAAAACGCTGCTTTGCGTCAAATCCAGATTTTTCCTTGGGACTTTTGGCGTCTATCCCACTCAGATGTTAGACCCCTTGAAACCTCTTTTCCATCACTTTTGTGGCCAGCATAAGTGTTTCTAGTTTTCAAAGTTCGCCTCCCCATTGAAGTCTATTGCGGTTCGCGAAAGTTCGTGCATACCCAAACTTTCGCGGAAGTTCGCGGTTCGCAAACCGAAAATCGGAGGTTGGGGCCATCTCTACAGACATGTGATACCTGCCAATAATGACCATTTCTGCCGACGATCATTTGCACAAAAAGTGCAAATGAAGCTATTTTGTCTTGCGCTGAACATTACCCCTCCGCCCCCTCCACAGCAACAGAGCACATTGCTAGCCTGAAGGCTAGTAATGTGTATGTACAGCATCCTTCCCTAAATTGTTGCCCAAAGGATTGTTTGCTAGTCCTTGACAAGTGCCAATCATCGTCATCATATATGTGTACATAGCTTTAGTCTGGATTCACAATGGTCAATACACATGTTAAAATGTGTGTGAGCTGCAATGGAGACTGGGCATAGACATTAAGAGCCTGCATGCAGGGAGTTACAGTAACATGATCCATTACACTGCAGAGATGTGAACAGGTCCACAGAATTGGAAGGGCAGTTAATTGACATACAGAAACATTCTGCAACGGATGCACTGTGAGCTAGCCCTAAGTTTTCATGGATCCTGTACCACCTGGATTATGAGCAATGTAGTTCAAATTTTTTTCCAGAGCAGGCAGGATCAAATACACTGCAGTTCACAGAGCTGCATGTACTGTACAGAACTTGCAAATCTACTAGGACACCCATCAGTCAACCATCTGCAGCCCCTCTGGGAGACAATCCAGGCAAGCCAGAACTTCCAAAATGTGCAGAAAATGGACTTCTCACCAGCAGGGTAAAATGATGCAACGATTAAGGGCTGATCACTGCTCGATACGCATGAGCTTTTTGTATGTTTGGATTTTTGAAATAAAGAAACCAAAGTGGTTTTATCCTGTTGGGCAGTGTTGCTTGCGAATTTTTGCCAAAGTCATTTTTGTATCAAAAATCCCGTTTTTGCTTTCGCTGAAGTTTTGCGAAAATTAGCTTAAATTTTCACGTTTTTGCCCAATAGCGAAATTTAAAGGGAAAGTGCCATATTTTCGCCCCCAAATACTAAACTGCTATATTTGACATGTGCTTAGCATGAAAATTTGAAAATTGATAGGAAGTAAAGTCTTCTCTCCCCATATTAGGTCTCCCATGATTCTTGGCTGCAGAATTGACCCAGGAACTATATAACTACAACCAATCAGACAACAGACAGCCCCCTGAGAAGACTAGCTCTCTGACACACCAGCCTCTGTTGGGAAGAGTTAGTGGATGTGATAGGAGTAGAGAGAACTTAGCTAGCTACCAGGGGCGTAGCAATAGGGGGTGCAGAGGTAGCCACCACATCGGGGCCCTTGGGCTGGGGCCTCAACCACAGTATTAGCTCTATATTGGTCCTATGCTGATAATATTCACTTCTATCGATGATTAGAATAGCAGTGATCATTAACACCCTGTTTCCCATCCCTTTCTTGCACCTGTGGTTGTCCTTGATTGGTTTTGGTGTGGCGTATCAATTATGTATAGAGAGCTTGGGGGACCCGAATGCAAAACTTGCACTAGGGCCCACCACTTCTTAGCTACGCCATGGCTAGCTACTGCTCATTTATTTGCAGTCTACTGTATGTTTGTGGTTTGAAAATCTCCACAAATACAAGCTACAGCATGCTGGATTGTAGTTGTATTCTAAAACAAAAGTCTTTTTTAAAGGAGAGCTGTAGTGAGAGGTATATGGAGGCTGCCAGATTTATTTCCTTTTAAGCAATACCAGTTGCTCGGCTGTCCTGCAGGTCAATGTGACAAGATATATATATATATACACTGTACAGCGCTGCGTAATATGTCGGCGCTATATAAATACTAAATAATAATAATGTGGCTGCAGTAGTGTTTGAATCACGCTAGAAACATGCATGCAGCTAATCTTGTCAGATCTGAAAATAATGTCAGAAACACCTGATCTGCTGTATGCTTGTTCAGGGTCTATGGCTAAAAGTATTAGAGGCAGAGGATTAGCAAGATAGCCAGGCAACTGGTATTGTTTCAAAGGAAATAAATATGACAGTCTCCATATTCTTCGCGCTACAGTTGTCCTTTTAAAGGACAACTGTATTGAAAGGTATATGGAGGCTGCCATATTTATTTCCTTTTAAGCAATACCAGTTCCCTGGCTATCTTGCTGATCCTCTACCATTAATACTTTTAGCCATAGACCCTGAACAAGAATGCAGCAGATCAGGTGTTTCTGATATTCGTGTCAGATTTCTGACAACATTAGCTGCATGCTTGTTTCTAGTGTGATTCAGGCACTACTGCAGCCAAATAGACAGCTGTCCTTTAAGCATGGTCGCTGTGTCCAAACCGATGTACCAATGTTTTTTTTTATTTGTACACTGCCAGCTTCTCCTGACTTTTGGGGGTGATGGTCACACAGAGCAAGCCACTGATCTCCCCCCCCCCCCCCCCGGGCGCCAATGTCAATTTATGGGATATGTACACTGCCTGCTTCTCCTGACTTATCTGACTTATGGGGGTGATGGTTGCACAGACCAAACCGCTGCCCCCCCCCCCCCCTCCGTCAATTTATGGGATATGTACATTGCCTGCTTCTCCTGGACCTGACTTATGGGGGTGATGGTCACTCTGACTGAGCCGCTGCTCCCCCCACTACTGTCATTTTATGAGATATGTACATTGCCTGCTTCTCCTGGACCTTACTTATGGTGGCGATGGTCACTCTGACTGAGCCGCTGCTCCCCCCACTACTGTCATTTTATGAGATATGTACATTGCCTGCTTCTCCTGGACCTGACTTATGGGGGTGATGGTCATGGCCGTTTTTAGGGCCGTGCGGGGCGTGCAACCGCCCGGGGCGCAGTGTGGCAGTGAGGAGAAGGGGGCGCAGGCAAAAGTAGGAGTGAAAGATGGTGACGCGCGGTGCAGCCGAAAAAGACCATCGCGATCACCTCTTAGCTGCACTCCTCCTGGGCGTCCTGTTGCCTTGGCTGCGACGTCAAGTGAACACCACATGACCAGCGTGTGGTGACACTGACGTACTGCAGCTGTCTGGGTGCCCTAGGAGGAAGATAGGACTTGCTGCGGACCATGTGTGTGTTTGTTTCCTGCCCAGGTTCCTGCTGCTTCTTCTCTCCTCCTGGACTTCTGTGACTTATGGCAATAGAGGCAGGTAGTTTGCCCAGCTCTTCCCCTGTCGCTCTTCTGATATGGCTGCTCTCAGTGGGAAGGGGGGAGGCGCAGGTTCCAGCTAGCGGCTGGAATGAATGATAGACAGTGAGTGTGGTCGGGCAGGGGGTTCATAAGTGCAGGGAAGCTGGGTGGCCAGTTATAACGGAGGTGGTGGAAGAGCGGTGGGCAGAGCAACACAGCTGCAGGCATGACACCGCCTGCAGCTCATCTGACAGCATGGCCTGGGATAACTTCCTGAAGAGTGGGTCACATCACAGGCAGCTTCTTCCCCCTCCCCTCAGAGAGTCCGAGTCCACACAAAAGCATGGTGTCGGGGGAAGGGGAGAGTGCTCAGCTGAACGGGCAAGATGTGTCTGTGTCTCTGCTGCCTGTGTCCCTGCCTGGCCTGCATGCTGTGAGTAGGTGCCCTGCTTCTGAGTCCTGACAACCCCTCCTCCACCCCACAGCATTAGGGGGCCTATTTGTCCTCTTCTTCTCCATTAAGGTAACACTACTCCCAGCAAGCCACCCTCCCCTTTCTATAAAGGTACCACTGCTCCCAGCAAGCCCCCCTCCCCTCTGTATAAAGGTGCCACTGCTTCCAGCAAACCCCCCTCCCCTTTCTATAAAGGTACCACTGCTCCCAGCAAGCCCCCCTCCCCTCTGTATAAAGGTGCCACTGCTTCCAGCAAGCCCCCCTCCCCTTTCTATAAAGGTACCACTGCTCCCAGCAAGCCCCCCTCCCCTCTGTATAAAGGTGCCACTGCTTCCAGCAAGCCACCCGCCCCTTTCTATAAAGGTACCACTGCTCCCAGCAAGCCCCCCTCCCCTTTCTATAAAGGTACCACTGCTCCCAGCAAGCCCCCCCTCCCCTTTCTATAAAGGTCCCAGTGCTCCCAGCAAGCCACCCTCCCCTTTCTATAAAGGTACCAGTGCTCCCAGCAAGCCCCCCTTCTACAGAAGTACAGCTCCCAGCCTATACAGGTACTACAGCTCCCAGCAAGACCTCCCCCTCCCCTTTATAGAGGCATTATACTGTAGCTCCTAGCATGCTCCTTTCATCCATAGAGGCACCACAGATCCCAGCATGCCCCCTCCTCTTCCATATAGTATTGTGATTTCCTTCAGGGCCCCAGAGCTGGCTAGGGAAACAACCTGGAGGCGCGCTCCTCTGTGTGTTTTTCTCTTTTCATCTTCACATGTGCCTCATGAGGCACCCACAAGGATGAAGCACACAGAGGAGCAAGCCAGTTGGACAGGTGAGTGCACTCCCCTGAAAATGTTTTGCAGGGTCCCCAGGTGACCACATTTCACATTGGAGGATGAACACTGCTGTGAACGCTGGTTTACTAATACAAAAGTATAAAATCACAGTGCAGTCTAGCAAACATGGGGAAAGAGATGAAACATATACCAGAGTGAGAGGAGGCACAATGGTGATGGGTACAGGATGCCTGACGTCCGTTTCACACTAAATTGTGCTTCTATGGAGGCTACGCAACTTAGCGTAACATGGCCGTCAGGCATCCTGTACCCATCACCCAGGCCCGTTTTTAGGGCTGTGCAGGGTGTGCCGCCGCCCGGGGCGCTGTTGGGAGGGGGGTGCTATAATGGAGGGGGGAGACGGAGCCGCGGGGAGGGCAGCCTGACCTCTCCCGGGCCGCCCACCGTGCTTCCCCCTCAGATGCAGAGTGAGCGCAGCAGGAAGCACTGTTTACAACTCACCTGCCTGGCTCCAAGCGCTGCTCTCTCGCCGCCTGTCTCCTCTTTCTGCATAGATGTGGATACACACGCTGCTTCCTGTTTAGCCGGAAGCAGCGTGTGTGTGTATCCACATCTATGCAGAGAGAGGAGACAGGCGGTGAGAGAGCAGCGCTTGGAGCCAGGCAGGTGAGTTGTAAACAGCGCTTCCTGCTGCGCTCGCTCTGCATCTGAGGGGGGAGCACGGAGGGCAGCCCGGGAGAGGGAGGGAGAGGTCGGGCTGCCCTCCCTGCGGCTCCGGCTCCCCCCTCCATTATAGGGGACAGCTACCTATCTAATCTATCCTGGGGGCAGCTACCTAATCTAACCTACGCTGGGGGCAGCTACCTAATCTAACCTACGATGGGGGGCAGCTACCTAATCTAACCTACACTGGGGGGCAGCTACCTATCTAACCTATACTGGGGGGCAGCTACCTAATCTAACCTACACTGGGGTGCAGCTACCTATCTAACCTATACTGGGGGGCAGCTACCTATCTAACCTATACTGGGGGGCAGCTACCTAATCTAACCTACACTGGGGGGCAGCTACCTATCTAACCTACACTGGGGGGCAGCTACCTAATCTAACCTATACTGGGGGGCAGCTACCTATTTAACCTACACTGAAGGGCAGGTACCTAATCTAACCTATACTGGGGGCAGCTACCTATCTAACCTATACTGGGGGCACTTATCTAACCTGTATTGGGGGCACCTACCTAGCTAGCCTATACAGGTGGCAACTATACTGGCTACCTATATTGCAGGCACCTACCTAAATAACCTATACTGGGGCACCTACCTATTAAACCTATACTGGTGGCAACTATACTGGCTACCTATACTGGAGGCACCTACCTGGCTAACCTATAGCAGGGGCAACTATACTGGCTCACCTATGCCTGGCTATCTATACTGGGGTACCTATTCTTGGCTACCTATACTGGGGGGACCTATGCTAAGTGCAACTAGACCTGACTAACCTATACTGCGGGCACCCATACCTTGCTCGGGGGGGGGGGGGCGCAATTTTTACACCCTCGCCCTGGCTGCATTTTAGACTAGAAACTGCACTGGTGATGGTCACTTTGACCGAGCCGCTGCTCAACCCGCCACTGTCATTTTATGGGATATGTACACTGCCTGCTTCTCCTGCCTTATGGGGGTGATGGTCACTCTGACCGAGCTGCTGCTCCCCTCTGCCTCTGTAATAAATAATACTGACATGTGCACTTCATATAATAATTTTTTTTATTCAAATCACTATGTATATTGAGGCTTTTAACAAAAAAAACATAAATGTATACTTTTTTCCTATTGCAACTTTAAAATTTATTTTCTCCAAAACTATAAGGTCATTTTTAAAAATTATTTTTTCCCTTTATACCCACTGTTGTCCTTAACATACTCTGCTATTTTGGTGATTCTAGCTTGTAAGGTGGCTTTGCAATTTACTGTGAAAATCGCAGACATTACGCGAAAATATACGCGAAAATATTTGGGCGAATTTTCGCTTGTCGAAGCAAAATTTTACTTATTTCGGTGAAAATTCAGCGAAAAGAATATTTGCATTTTCGCTCATCGCTGTTGGTGAGCAGTCCATTTTTTTCCACATACTGTACAGATTTTGTTGCCAACTTTTACTTTTGTTTCTCATTATCAAATCAGCAATGCTCCACACAGAGTACAGTGTCTCTGAGGTGGGGACACAAGCGTGCTTAGACCTTTTTCTATACCTGCCTATGTCTATATTTCTACACCTCAGATAAGGTCTCAGGATCTGCACCGTCTAAAATCAATATTTATTTAAAGCTTTTTAAAAATCCATAGCAAGCATCTTTCAGTGTGGCCGGGTCACCATGACGCACAGCGTTTCAGAGATACAGCTCTTTCCTCAGATAGTATTGGCACACACTCTACCATTCATCCATTCAACTTGCTATTTAACATCAAACTGCGGACCTGATGGAAGACTGTTAGTCCAAAGTGCATTAGCACATATACATATTCATATTGGGGGTGATCTTTCATTGTTGTTCACATCTTATTACTATTAATATATCACATAGTCACAGCGGAGTAGTGTCACAAAGGGCAGGCATAAAAATCATATTTGCACTCAGACTCACCTCGCTATGAAACCACAGCGCTGTATCGTCTCTCACCGTGCAAATCTTTTTTTACGGGGTCAGCCAATCAACAATACGCCGACAACGTCCGCTCTGCACTGCTCAACACCTCCAACCAATCATGTAAGCCGCTATAGCGTCCGCTCAGAGACTATCTCAATGCGGACTGAGCAGAGGAAATCACCGCCCCCCGGCCAATCAGGACATCAGAGGCGGGACTCTAAATTACTTTAACCAATTACAATGCGGGCGACAGCTCTTAATGTCAACAGACAGCTTCTCAATTGCAATATGCGCGGAGGTATACAAGTATCCTCCACGCATATAGATGTAAACACCCCCTCAAAGCGGCCAAAATAGCCCATCCGAGAGCGGTAATTCCGCTCATATAAAGCCAGAGCAACGCACAAGCGTCCCTGGTGCAATGAAAGGGGGTCTCTCCATCTATCAATCAAAAAACAATTATGATATATCACACACCCAAATAAGTACTTAAAGTACTATTACCATCATATGCATATTTACATAACACAATCTACAATCAAGTCAATATATTTGTTATGTCATATTCCCGATTTAACCCTTTGGGTTCCAAGGTCTCTAATCTTTTAATCCAGTAATTCTCCCTTTTAAGTAATTGCTTATGCCTATCTCCACCTCTCCTAAGCAATGGAATCCCCTCTAGCACCTGCACCCTGAGTTGTGATAGCCTATGGTTATGTGTAGTAAAATGTTGTGATACTGATAACTCAAGATTTTTATTTCTAATAGTTGATTTATGGGAAGCTAATCTATCCTTAAGGGCCTGTGTAGTTTTGCCTACATATCCAAACCCACAGGGGCACTTTAACATGTAAACAACAAACCTAGAGTCACATGTAAAGTGACCTCTAATTTTAAATTTGGTGCCTCTGTAGGGATGGGTAAATGTATCCCCTTTTGTTATATAACTACAAAGATGGCAGTTTAAGCAGGGATATGTTCCATTTTTCATGTTTGTCTGTGGTTTCTCACTTCCTATGTCCCCTCTAACCAAAATATCTCTTAAGGAAGGGGCCCTTTTGTAGGACATAAGTGGTCGTTCACGAAATTCTTGTACATGCGGTAGACCCTCTCTCAATATCGGCCAATGATTGTTAATAATTCTAGCTATCTTATCAGAAAGTACATTAAATGTTGTCACACATGGAATTCTATTGCTGAAACCCTCTTTACCAACTCTACCCACTCTATTGTATTTGTTCTGTCTCCCACTATTGCTTCTTCCTGTCCTATTATCATTCATTAAGCAATTGAGGGGGTATCCTCTAGACAAGAATTTATATTTCATTTCTTCTAATCTGCAGATTTTAGTTGTAGGATCACTAACTACTCTCTCAACTCTCTTAAATTGACCCTTCGGTATGTTATTCTTGACATGTGGAACATGAAAACTATTGTAGTGTAGTATGGAGTTCTTGTCTGTGGGTTTGACATATAAGTCAGTGGCCAACCGCCCTCCTTGCTTAATCACCCATGTATCTAAAAAGTTGATTCTCTCACTACTACTTTCAATTGTTAATTTAATCTCTGGACAAGCCACATGTAGCTGTCCAACAAAAGATTCTAGGCTCGAACGTGGCCCCTCCCACAAACAAAAAATGTCGTCAATATAACGACGCCAAAGCAAGACATGTTTACAAAAGATTGGATTAGAAAAAACAAATGCGTCCTCATAGAGGCCCATAAATAAATTTGCATAGGAAGGGGCCACGTTCGAGCCCATCGCTGTTCCTCTGCGTTGCATGTAGAAGGTGTCACCAAACAGGAAGTAATTGTATCTTAATACAAGTCCCAATAACTGCATCAAAAATTTTGACTGTTCCCTATCAAAATCAGTACTAATCTGCAAATAATGCTCAATTGCCTCGAGTCCACCATCATGGGGTATAGAAGTATATAGACTATTAACGTCCATAGTGACTAATAACACTTCTTCACTCAAATGTTGAAAACCTGCAATGGTCTCCAAAAATTGCTGAGTGTCCCTGAGGTAGGAGTCTAAAGTTAATACAATAGGTTTCAAGATTTTGTCCAAAAAAATAGCAATGTTTGAGAACACCGATCCTACTCCCGATACTATGGGTCGGCCTGGAGGTTTGTTCAATCTTTTATGGATTTTGGGCAATATATAGATAATTGGTATCCTTGGGTTTTCTATCAGCAAGAATCTCTTAACTTCTTTGTCAATCAATTGCGCCTCCTCAGCTCCAGTAAGTAATTTCTCAATTTTCTCCAATATCATCTTAGTAGGGTCTCCCGTTAATTTCTCATACACTTCTTCATCACTTAATTGCAGTATTATTTCTTCTTTATAGGCCACAGTGTCCATAACCACTACTGCACCTCCCTTGTCTGCCGCCCTTATGGTTATACGTTCATTCTTGGCCAAAGAATAGATAGCTTTCCTTTCTTCAGTTGTTACATTGCTGGTAATGTGCTTAATCTTTTTTGCCTCAAAATCGGCCTGTAAGCGCAAAACATCAGAATTCACATTCTTTATATATCTGTCGATGACTGTATGACTTGGAGGTTGAAAATGGCTCTTATTCCTCAAGCCCCATTCCCTTAAATTGATACTATCTGAAAGTTCCTGTTGGGCTGTGGTGTAAAAATAATTACCTGCAAAGAATTTTTTTAGTTTTAAACTCCTAAAAAATCGGCCCAGCTCTAAATCTAAATCAAAAAAGTCGGGGAAAAAAGTGGGGCAAAAGGACAACCCGTAATTCAAGACTTGATGTTCAATCTCAGTCAATTTATACTGAGAGATATTTACGACTAGATCTACAGTCACTACTTTCGTACTCTCAATTCCATCCTTGAGTTTCCTTTCTGTTTCTCTTTGTTTGCGTTTTTGATATTTCTTGCCTCCCCTCCGCTTGTGCTGTCCGAGTTTTGTGATTGATCGTCCGTGATTAAAAAATCGCTTGACGACTGCTCTACCGGTTCTCCTGGATATCGTTTTTTCGGATTCCTTTTAAACTTTCTTGGTCTGCCCGTCTGAAACCGGGTAAAAGGAGCACCCCCGGGTCCTCTCTGCCAACGGTATACATATCCAGACTGGTAGTCTTGGACATCACGGTGGAATTTTTCCCGTTTCTGTTGCTCCAGACCAAATTCATGTTCCTTCAGTTTCGCCAGGAGACCATGGTAGTATTTATCAAATTCTTCTTTCTCCATTACTTCAGTTAGACTTTTGAATAAACTGGCAATTTGTGCGTCCAGTAGGGGGAGCTCTTTCATAATCTTTTGTACTGTAACTAGAATTGCATCAAAGGATGCCTTGTTCCAGATTTGTTCCCACGTTGTACAGTATTCTTTGCATTTGGGAAACATAACAGGTGCAATTTGTGCTCTCATGCTTCTTGGGATCTTTCCTTCCTTATAATACTCCACAAGAGTTTTGGCATGTAGATCCAATTCAGTATACCGTCTCTTCAAATTTTCCAAATCCCTTCACATTATAATAGGGTCCGGTGTTTTGAGAAAGTCCTTGCCTGCCATCACAGAGGCTACAATTTCGGCAGCATCATGCTGTGTAAGTGAAAATGAGATACTGGATGCCTTGTCTCCCAATTCTTCCATTGTGCAATATTGCTGTACTCAATAATTCGTATATTCTCCAAAAGCAACAGCACCAGTGGAATAAGACGTGCAATGATCGACCCTGGAGTGCACAGGGTAATTAAGTCAGATAAGGTCTCAGGATCTGCACCGTCTAAAATCAATATTTATTTAAAGCTTTTTAAAAATCCATAGCAAGCATCTTTCAGTGTGGCCGGGTCACCATGACGCACGGCGTTTCAGAGATACAGCTCTTTCCTCAGATAGTATTGGCACACACTCTACCATTCATTGTAATTGGTTAAAGTAATTTAGAGTCCCGCCTCTGATGTCCTGATTGGCCGGGGGGCGGTGATTTCCTCTGCTCAGTCCGCATTGAGATAGTCTCTGAGCGGACGCTATAGCGGCTTACATGATTGGTTGGAGGTGTTGAGCAGTGCAGAGCGGACGTTGTCGGCGTATTGTTGATTGGCTGACCCCGTAAAAAAAGATTTGCACGGTGAGAGACGATACAGCGCTGTGGTTTCATAGCGAGGTGAGTCTGAGTGCAAATATGATTTTTATGCCTGCCCTTTGTGACACTACTCCGCTGTGACTATGTGATATATTAATAGTAATAAGATGTGAACAACAATGAAAGATCACCCCCAATATGAATATGTATATGTGCTAATGCACTTTGGACTAACAGTCTTCCATCAGGTCCGCAGTTTGATGTTAAATAGCAAGTTGAATGGATGAATGGTAGAGTGTGTGCCAATACTATCTGAGGAAAGAGCTGTATCTCTGAAACGCCGTGCGTCATGGTGACCCGGCCACACTGAAAGATGCTTGCTATGGATTTTTAAAAAGCTTTAAATAAATATTGATTTTAGACGGTGCAGATCCTGAGACCTTATCTGACTTAATTACCCTGTGCACTCCAGGGTCGATCATTGCACGTCTTATTCCACTGGTGCTGTTGCTTTTGGAGAATATATTTCTACACCTCTATCTTTTTCAACTTTTTAGCACTAAGTAACCAAAGAAACATCTCCTGTACTTATTGTATGCTATGTTATTTATGTTACCCTACTCTAATGCTGGGAATACACGGTTCGTTTGAAATTATCAATCGAGCCGCTGATGGCTCGATTGATAATTTCCGACCTGTCCGATACCCCGCCGGATCGATTCCGTGCTCGATACCGGCGGGGAGAACAAAAGAAGAAACGCACGGAAGATTAGGAAATGCCCGCGGCGATGAGCGGGAATCGATCCGCACACCCGCGGGGACGAGTGGGGACGCACCGGTATCGATCCAGCGGCTCAATTCCGGCGCATAAACGCACTGTGTATTCCCTGCATTAGATTGTAAACTCAGTTAGGCACTGTCCACTGTATCTCTTTTGTCAGAGCTTGTAAATTCTGTGTGTGTAACTTTCTATTGTTTGCTTATTGCGTAACACTGAGTAAGTTGATGAATAATAAACAATAATATTACATTGAATGTTTTTGGCATTCTGATTAGCAAAATAGTTTTCTAGTAATCAACCTTCGCTAATTCTGTCAATTATAAACTCTTTCCCAAAGGTAATTCTAAAGAGAATTGAAAATAATCAGAACAAACGCACCTAGACACTTTGAAATGTACGTTTTAATTCTGCACTAGCAGTGAGCTTCAAACATTTTTTTTTATTATTTTAACCAAAGAAAATACACTGTATAACAGTATGTTTACCAAGGACATTTTTGCAGGGTTATATAAAAGTGGACAAAGTGTTGAACAAGTGCTTATTTTCCGATTGTTTTTATCTTTGCGAGAAAGATTATGAACAATGCAATAGCAAAATAGTAAAGAAAAAAAAATCAATTATCTATCTTTTCTCGATAATTACAATATGATTGCAACTCTCTGCAGTTAGACCGTATTTATCAAATCTATATTTTTTCACTGGCTTGCTGAGATGTGATTGCTATAATGCTGAAAAGGTGAAGTTACTTTTGATGTCTCAGTGGGAGTCTGCTTTTTCTTTGTTGGTTTCTAGTATTTTAAGCATCTGATAGATGTGGATAAAATAACTGCAACACGATAACCACATACAGTATATAAAAAAGCTGAAAACTAAACAAGGAATTAAAAATGTAAGTGAATAGTTACTAATACTAATTTAAGTGATAAATGTTATACATAAACACCATCATTATATGTTTTTTGCATTATTTTTGCAGTTTAGCAATGAGTAGCGCTGAGTTTATGCTTTAGCTAAGCTAGTATTTGGAATAGGTCAAGCCAATCTTTAGTAAGCAAATGTTTATTTCACATCAAACGTCAGTCTCGTCATGTACTAAAGTCCATTGTTCATACATGCCAGGAAGTCCACACTGTACACTTATCTCTAGAGAGTTGTGCTCTTTTTTCGACTGACATTGCTTTCATAAAAACAAGACAGGATTCCCATGGCAAATTGTACCTTCTGTTTAGTGATGTAGATATGGCATATGTCCAGAGACAGACCTTCCCAAGAGTAAGTTGCCATGGAACATTATTGAACTTGTAAATTATTTATAATTCAGTAATTCTGAATGAAAAGCCAATTCACATTTCTTTTTTCCTCTTTCCTTTTCCTCCTGCTTCTTTTCCTACTCGTTTCTAGTCTAAACTAATAATATTAAAAGGTTAGTAAAATTCCTGGGATCTTGATCCTCTGAATCAACAGGGATATCTGAAGGTGCAGACTAGTGTTGTACCTTATTTTCTGGTTGAACTTGAGGGACTTATGTCTTTTTTAAACCCAAATAGTTATGTAACTATGTAACATATATTTTTCATTTAATTTTGTGTTTTTTTAAATGACAAGCCATTATAAATAGAATAACAGCATAGTAATCTCAGTGAAAAAGAAATGTCTTGCTACAAAACATCCAGAGACCAAATTATGGGTACATTATATATGTCTCAACTAATACTTACCAACTGTGCAAATAACATTTATAGGTTTCTCTATACAACTTGCCATATAATACAGGTTAGCAATTATTAAAGAACAAGCAACACCCATGCTAACCTAGAAATAAAAAACACATATATACAGTGGCTTGCAAAAGTATTCGGCCTCCTTGAAGTTTTCCACATTTTGTCACATTACTGCCACAAACATGAATCAATTTTATTGGAATGCCATGTGAAAGACCAATACAAAGTGGTGTACATGTGAGAAGTGGAACGAAAATCATACATGATTCCAAACATTTTTTACAAATCAATAACTGCAAAGTGGGGTGTGCGTAATTATTCAGCCCTCCTGAGTCAATACTTTGTAGAACCACCTTTTGCTGCAATTACAGCTGCCAGTCTTTTAGGGTATGTCTCAGCTCCAGCTCAGTCAGATTAGATGGACAGCGTTTGTGAACAGCAGTTTTCAGATCTTGCCACAGATTTTTGATGGATTTAGATCTGGACTTTGACTGGGCCATTCTAACATATGGATATGTTTAGTTTTAAACCATTCCATTGTTGCCCTGGCTTTATGTTTAGGGCCGTTGTCCTCCTGGAAGGTGAACTTCCGCCCCAGTCTCAAGTCTTTTGCAGACTCCAAGAGGTTTTCTTCCAAGATTGCCCTGTATTTGGCTCCATCCATCTTCCCATCAACTCTGACCAGCTTCCCTGTCCCTGCTGAAGAGAAGCACCCCCAGAACATGATACTGCCACCACCATATTTGACAGTGGGGATGGTGTGTTCAGAGTGATGTGCAGTGTTAGTTTTTTTTCTGCCACACATAGCGTTTTGCATTTTGGCCAAAAAGTTAAGTTTTGATCTCATCTGACCAGAGCACCTTCTTCCACATGTTTGCTGTGTCCCCACATGGCTTTTGGCAAACTGCAAACTGACTTCTTATGCTTTGCTGTTAACAATGGCTTTCTTCTTGCCACTCTTCCATAAAGGCCAATTTTGTGCAGTGCATGACTAATAGTTGTCTTATGGACAGATTCCCCCAACTGAGCTTTAGATCTCTGCAGTTCGTCCAGAGTCACCATGGTCCTCTTGACTGCATTTCTGATCAGTGCTCTCATTCTTCGGCCTGTAAGTTTAGGTGGACGGCCTTGTCTTGGTAGGTTTACAGTTGTGCCATACTCCTTCCATTTTTTAATGATCGTTTGAACAGTGCTCCGTGGGATGTTCAAGGCTTTGAAAATCTTTTTGTAGCCTAAGTCTGCTTTACATTTCTCAATAACTTTATCCCTGACCTGTCTGGTGTGTTCTTTGGACTTCATGGTGTTGTTGCTCCCAATATTATCTTAGACAACCGCTGAGGTCATCACAGAGCAGCTGTATTTGTACTGACATTAGATTACACACAGGTGCACTCTATTTAGCCATTAGCACTCATCAGGCAATGACTATGGGCAACTGACTGCACTCAGACCAAAGGGGGCTGAATAATTACGCACACCCCACTTTGCAGTTATTGATTTGTAAAAAATGTTTGGAATTATGTATGATTTTCGTTCCACTTCTCACGTGTACACCACTTTGTATTGGTCTTTCATGTGGAATTCCAATAAAATTGATTTATTTTTGTGGCAGTAATGTGATAAAATGTGGAAAACTTCACGGGGGCTTAATACTTTTGCAAGCCACTGTAAGTAGATCAATACTACTTCTATTTACATAACAGATGTCTTGTGCTATCCACATGATTCCTGTGAATTTTAAAAAGGAAAAGCAGAAAATCCTATTCTAGGCAGTGGCCATCTTGCCAAGCTAATGCTGACATCATATCCTCCCTGACTCTTGTTTTCCCCCCTCCCTTCTCTTGCTCATTGTGTATTCATTAGCTGCCCTCCTCCCAGAGTCTTCAGACACTCCCACTGAGGTGTATACTAACAACTGCACTGTTTTATATTTTATTTACACATCCAATCACTGAGTTACCTCAGCCTTGCTTGTAAATACAAGTGATCAGAGGGGGTTTCTGATAAGCAGCAAGGCAGGGAAATAAATGGAAGAGGAGGAATATATCATAGATAAAAAGAATTCCCAGCATTCAACTGTTTGGTACTGTTTGACATTAGGTCCAGTGCTCCTAAAGTATGTGATAACTCCAAACCATAACAGCAGAAAATGTTTTGAATGCAGGGTTATCATCTTTATCACTTAATACACTCAGACCAGTTGCTGTTGAAATTAGATTTTTATGGTGACAATACCGCTTTAAGTCAAATTTACCAGAGAAAGCAAAATTAGATAATTAAATAAAAAAAAAAAAAATATGATAAGAGTCAAGTAAACCAAGCAGTCACAGAGACATACTTGTAATATACTGTACCTGCGACAACAGCATGCAGGAAGAGTAGAATAAACAGGTTTGACACTGTCAGTGCAGGTTCTATTTAGTCTCCGCTAAATATCTTGCAATACTTAGCAACTACTGTATTTTTTAGCATATAAGATTCACTTTTTCTTTCCCAAAACGGGCGAAAAGGTGGGTGCATCTTATATGTAGAATATATGGCAAATATTGGTGCAGAGGGAGCAGGGAACTCTTACACATCCTGCCACCGTGCTCCTCTCCCCCTCACTCCAGCCACGATCCACTGCTCCTCCAGTCAGGTGCTGATCAATAAAGCCGAGTCAGGTCCTCCACTCCTTCTGGCCTCCTCTTAAAGAGGTACTGTTGCAAAAATTTTACAATTTAAAACACATAGAAATAAGAAGTATGTTTCTTCCTGAGTAAAATGAGTCATAAATTACTTCTCTCCTATGTTGCTGTCACTTACAGCAGGTAGTAGAAATCTGACATTACTGACAGGTTTTGGGTTAGTCCATCTCTTCATGGGGGATTCTCCGCATGACCTTTATCCTTTATAAAGGCATTCCCTGAAAAATATTTATACAAAGATGCTGGCCAGCCTCCCTGCTCACTGTACCCTTTTTTGGCAGTTGAATGAAGCAACTGCCATTCACTACGTTTTGAAAATAAAGAAATCCCTGTGAACCCCCATGAGGAGATGGGCTAGTCCAAAACCTGTCGGTTCTGTCAGATTTCTACTACCTACTGTAAGTGACAGCAACATAGGAGAAAAGTAATTTATTGCTCATTTTACTCTGGAAGAAAAGTACTTTTTAATTGTATATATTTACATATATTTTAAATTTTAAGATTTTCATGACAGTGGTCCATTAAGGAAAGATAAACAAGCTTTAGTCCCATTTTCCCCCACTCCAGCTGCAATCCTCTTCTCCGGTGTCCAGGTGCCACTCGTGGAAACCTCCAATATACACCGGGTCCTCTGCTCCTCCTGGCCGCCTACTTCCTGTTCAATGCATGTGGGCCGTGGTCATGCATGACCCCAGTACACAAAGCCGCATATTAGTGGAAGAGGATCAGCAGGACAGCTAAGCAATATGCATTGTTAAAAAATAAACATGTCAGCCTCCATATGTCTCTCACCTCGGGTTCCCTTTAAGTCCTTTTACATTCTAGGAGATAACTGAGGGATCTGCTTAGATTATTTGGTTCAATGGAGTCAATGAGATACTGCTACAATTATAAGTGGTCCCCTACTTACACACAGGTTCCGTTCCAGAAGATTGTAAGTTGAGTCACATGGTGTACATAGTGGCTGTTATCACTGTGGGTAGTGTGTTTGGAAGTTTATTTGGAAGTTTATTTGTTATTTGGAAGTTTAACCTGCACCTGGGTGTCCTTCCCACGGTTTCATTGTTTATTATACAGTATTATGCTATGTTCCATTTTTTTTTGTTTATTTATTTCCTATTCCACAGGAAGGATTTGTAAAAAAAAAAAAAACAACAACAACAAAGTATTGCGTTCTTATGAAGGTATTAAACTTAGAAGTGGCTACTTCGATTTTTCAACCATTATTTTTGTTCTCAAAATGTCCAAACATTTACATTTACATTTAAAAATGTCAAGGAAGCTGTCCCATTCATCTTCAAGTAATTTAATTTCTGGTTCATGATGGTAACTACTGTTAAGACCAGTAAATTAAAATCATAATCAAATACATTTGTCTTTATGCAGCTTGTTATTATGTATTAAACCTTTTTTCTTTTAACTAGCTGTCAACTCAAGAATTAATTAATGTAATGCCAGCAAGAATGTAAGATTTTGACAATGCTAGATAATTACTCTCTTGTGTATCCCTACGACAATAAAACGGAGCGCGGTATGTTTCAAATGGCATGCAAATTAAGTTCTGCAAAGCTGTCAGGGATTTATTATGTCCCAGTAGGTTGGGATATTGAAAATGAGTTGGTCTCAAGACTCATTTAAGCAAAAACTGCAGTTCTTACGCTGCTGTGCATTTGTGCATTTATGCTATCCGCAAGAGATCTGATTTAAACCCATTGTGGCATTTCAATTATATCAAGTTAGTTAAAAAAATATATATTTATAAATTGTAACAGAAAGCAGGGCTGAAGTGAGTAGGTTTATATTGTGAGAAATATGAATTCAATACTGGCCAGCAAAGTCAGCATGGTTTTAAAGTCTTAGAATAGTTTTGTTTCCCTTTAATCTTTCTGAAGATAAATGGTGAACACAAAGGTGCATATAGTGTGCTAATGAATGATTTGGCTTCTCTAGAGCTATATCATAATTATAATTATGAAAAATTATGTTTTAATAAAACTCAAGGAAGTCTTCTTGATTAATCATCCTCTTTCTTAGTCAGATACTCCCATCAGTCCCATTGGGTTTTTGCAAGCAGTTTGTAGTAATGATCCTTATTTGCTCAGTGTCAGTCTTTTTTCTGTACATAAATTAAGTGGCTGCAAAGAAGCAATGATCTGAGCAGTGTTCTTTTCTGTTTTCTATCATTTTCTGTAGGTTTGGGAACTGTTACCAGAATAATGATGTCTTGGGACTTAGAAATATGATCATTGTCATTTTTTCCCCTCAGACAAAGTAGTGGAAAAAACAAGAGCAGCCTACTTTCCCCCTGGTAAATATGTATATCATTCAAGACAATACCTCTGTAATATATATCAAAGTGAATTAGCACCTGTCAGGAAATTTTGCATTCTAACTACATTCTGTTTCACAATATTTCCTATGGTGACACATAAGCCCTATTTGCACTACTGGCTCTACTCAACGTAACACATCCATTATTTTGAAACTGAGTGAATATTATTTTGACAGTAAAATCGAAATGCAACAGGAAGAATTTAATAGTTAAACAAGATAATTTTAATTGCCATTTTATGGCAAAAAATATATAAAAGCTATTTTTTTTTTCCAAAACATTTTTTATTGGTGCACTCAAAAATTAGACATTTACACTCAATTGGATTTTTTCAAACAGTAAATTGTTATAACATATTTGCCTTATCTATAAAAATACAAAGGTTAAGAGCAACGATTGGCTTGGGTAGCTTTAGATCAAGGTTTTGCATGTTGTGAGAATAATCATTATAAGTAATTGTCCCAAGCATTGTTAAAGATTATTAATAGTTCTTCTATTTGACTTATTTCCATAAGCACACAATATTTATTACTTCGTATCACAATATCACTTCTGAATCCTCTATTAAACTAAAATAACTAAAATAACTCCTCCCCTCTCCTAACACTCCACACCTCCCCCACTCTCGCTAACTCAATTCTGACCGTTCCACCGGGAAATGTCTAGCCAGCTCATATTTCCAGAACTCCCAGGTTTCCCCCTATTTTATGAAGGAGATACCACGTTGTGTTCTCAAAAGGTTTCATAAGATGGTCAATTTGAGGGGTAGTATAAAATGTCTCAACGTATTTCCTCCAGGTTTTAAAGAACTTTTGAATCCTTGTTTTTATTGTTTTTTTCAAGGTTCAACTTTTCCATCTGAAGGAGGTAGTCAACTAACTCTCTTATCAACGTCATCGGAGGAGGTTCTGGCATTATCCAATGTTTCAATATTGCTTTTTGGGTTGCTAACAGATACAAATGTTCAAACTTAGTAACTAGTGGGGAAGTGTTCTCGCTCTGCAAATCTTTGGCGTGTAATAAACAATAAAGTGGAACACTTTTCCTCTTGTGTCCTGTTACTTTGTTCATATCACGTATAACATCATCCCACACACTCCTAACCTTAGGACATTCCCAAAGCATGTGATTTATATTGGGGGTAATATCAGCACTTTTTGGGCAGGTCGCTTGATCTGGTTGTGATTGTATAATATTTTCTCCGGTTTTCCTGTGCTCATGTTTAAAAGGGCCTTGAATTGGAATATAAGCTCTGTGGATAATTTTCAAAAACATTTCTCTCCAGTCCTCACTTATTATTGCTTTCCTCACCTCTAGCCAGCTATTTTGTGAAGTCTCTATGAACTGCTCTTTAGTAATCGAGAGGAAGTCTGCCCACTTTCCTACATGTTTGTTGTATCGCTTGGGAATTATTACAGATTCTCTCAAAACAGAGTATAGTCATGACAGTGATCGTTGTTCTTGTGGGTTTTTTAAGATGTCCTCAAATACTTTATGGGTCCCAATCTTCCCCTCTCTTCCCAGTGTTGATGTTATGAAACTTGACACTTGATTGTAAAAGAATATATGTTTCCTTAATGTAGGATATTTTAGTTGCATGTCACTAAACGACATTAAAGTGGAGTCTGGAGTTAATATTCCTTTTAATTGATCCAGCCCAGCCTCTGCCCACTGCACGTATGCCGAGTGAAGCAGACCTGGTGGGAATCCTGGGTTATGTAAAAATGGCATACTAGGTGAGAGATGACTGTGTAATCGAAGTTTTTTCTTCCCCTCCCTCCAGCATAGTATTGTATCCCTGATGAGTACATTTTGTTTAATATGTTGTGGTAATGAGCTCAACTTTGTGTGTAGTATGCCTTGGAAGGAGTATGGAGCTATTAAAATTTTATCAAGATCAGTTAAAGTTACATAGGATGTGTCTCCCATCCAGTCTCTAATATGCCTGAAAATTGCTGCCAAGTTGTAAAGACGTATATCTGGTAAATTGAGACCTGTATGGTGGATTGGGGCTTTCAATTTACAAAGGGCGATTCGTGTTTTTTTTTTGAGGCCCATATGAATTTTGAGAATGCACTTTCTAATCGTTGAATATCTTTGTGTTTGATAAGCATAGGTAAGGTTTGCATGGGGTACAGTAATCTAGCAAAGCTCACCATTTTTATAAGGTGGGCCCTTCCCATCAAGGAGATTGGAAGAGATTCCCAGTTTTGAAGTTCCTTTAATATTTTGGTGATGAGTGGAGAGAAATTTAGGCCATACAATTGGGTTATGTCTCTCGGTATCTTAATACCTAGATAGGTTATAAAGGACGAGGCTAGCTTTACCTGGCATATAGTATTTATCGAGTTGGTATCTCTGGCGCCTAAGTATAATAATTCACTTTTATGATAATTAATAGATAACCCCGACATAGAGCCAAACATATTAATATAATCAGTGACTAAAGGTAGATCCCTATCAGGGTTCGCCATGTATAGCATGATGTCATCTGCAAAAAGGGATGTATGGAGGACCCTGGGGCCCACCCGTATTTCCTCAAAAATCTCTGAAAGGGAAAGGGCACGGGACAGGGGCTCCAAAGCTAAATTAAATAATAATGGTGATAAAGGACATCCCTGTCTCGTGCCCCTCCCATAAAAGCTATTTTAATAGCTTTGCACAGATAGCCTGCCATGTACCTTATGTAAATGCTGGTAAAATGTACATGCAGTAAATCCATCTATTTCTAAAATTACAGAAATAGGTGGCTTGAGCTGGGCTCTAGGAGTTACTTTAAACTTTTAGAAGCTAAATCATTTTGGAGCTTTTCAGTTTAAGAGATGAAAAAGTGAACAACAGCCATGACAGTGGGGGGTACAATCTGCTTTAATCAGCTCTCAGGGGAGAGATTTAATTATCATTTGACATTTTCAGCAATGTGTTCTTAATAGGATTCTGTAGGGAGACAAATTAAAGTGCTTTGCCTCCTATTTTCTTTTCAGGATAGGCACTTTACATTTTATTGCCATACAACTGCCTCATTTGCATAGATAAAAGCGTTGTTTTTTAACACTTGCAATGCAATGCCAAAAATAAAAGGGCAGAGAGAGAACACAGGCAAGTTCCAAGTAGGCTCAACAAGTTTATGTCATGATGTGAGTTCACATATGCTTTATGTCTTTAGTACAGTATTTGGAAATACCGCTATTGGTGAACCTTAACTTAGTTTTGTAAACTTAGTGATTATAATCTAGTACCTCATTTTGGCCCTGGATTAAGTTTTTAAGATAAAAATGTACTCATGAATGCTCAGTAAGCTCTAAAGGCTAGTATTGTTAAAGCAGAGTTGACAAAAATTGCAGTGATTGAGCATAGGTATGAAAGTAGCCTCTTATTTTGTGCAGTATTGATGATGTCTGTTCAGCTAAACGTTTTTAGACTTTGGATAAAAAGCAAATCTTCAGTTCTTCGCCGTTGTAATCCACTGCTCATGCATTGCCATGTGGCAAGACATCAATGTATGAGAAATGCTAGGAATGACTTAAAAGGTTATATGTCTATATGTTAATTTTTTTTTGCTAAATGATATACTGATAATAATGTATACATATTTATACCTTTTTCTTTTGTGATTATAACCTTGCCTGTCTTCTTCTCTACCATAGGTAATTCTTATTCAGTACTCATGTCCAATTAAGTATTTTCATTAGAGCTTTGCCCATAAAATAGATGCCTGATTTGCTGGATGTGATGGGATATTATCATGACCTGTCCCTTATTAGTATTCTAATTTAATCTATCCCTTAGCTCATCCTGTATTTTAATAGGCATGATAATATACTAAATAAGGAAGATTGTAGTTTAACTTTATGGGGAAAATCCATTCTCACTCTGATTAGATGAATGAAATGCAACCAGAACAGTTCCCCTCTCACACACACACACACACACACACACACACACACACACACACACATGCATGCACGCACGCACGCACGCACGCACACACACACACACACACCCCTCCCTCCCTCACTCTCTCCCTTTCTCTCTCTCCCATCCTAATACACATGGGGCCATATGCAATTCACTTTTTCACCTGAATTTTTTCCTAGGAGATATTTTTTTTTATCTTCAAATTAAAATAACTTTCCAGCACTTTTCAACTAAAAAAGTACCAACAAGTAAATAAAAAACGACTATCAAAATTATTTTGAGCATTTTCTTGCTTTCTGATGGCTTAAATGCATTTTATTGACACATTTAAAAATATCACCATGGAGAAAAATCAGGAGAAAAAGTTAATTGCATATGGGCCATGGGGCCATGTGCAATTCACTTTTTATTGTTAGTTTTCTCCTAGGTGATATTTTCACAACTTGTGATAAAATGCTTTTTAATCCATTGGCAAGCAAGGAAATGCTCAAAATAATTTTGATAGTACTTTTTTCCCCAACTCTTAGGGCCCTTTTCCACCAGCGCGTTTGCGCTCGCTGAATCGCAAAACCGCAAACCGCTAGCGATTTTACAATCGCTACGGTTTGCCTTTTAACATAGGAATCGCGGTAGGTCATTTCCACTACCGCGATTCGCTTTTGTCGGGAACGCGAACGCGCGGCGGAGCGATAATTGCCGCGATTTTGCTATGCAGTGCATAGCATAGCAAAATCGCGGCCGCAAACGTCGGGGGAATCGCCGGTTTTGCGATTCAGCAATCGCTAGCGTTCAGCTAGGTACTTTTTCAATTGCAAAATGATTAAAAGTTATTTTAAAGAGAAAATGAAAATTGGCTCCTAGGAGATAACTCGGAGAAAAAGATAATTGAATATTGCCCATATGCGATTCATGAATTCTCCTGAGTTTTCTCCTATGTGATATTTTTAAATTTGTCAATAAAATGTTTTTAGAAGATGAGCAAGCAAGAAAACACTCAAAATAATTAAAATAATTATGATAGTACTTTTTCACCTACTTTTTGGTACGTTTTAAATTGGAAAGCGCTGAAAAGCTATTTTAAACAGAAGGGCCTGTATGCAATTTACTTTTTCTCCTGAGTTTTTGCCTAGGCGATATTTTCAGACCTTGTCATAAAATGATTTTTAAACCCCAAGCAAGCAGCAAAATACTCAAAATTATTTTGATAGTCCTTCTTCACCCACTTTTGGGAACTTTTTCAATTGTATAATGATGAAAAGTTAATTTAATGAGAGGATGAACATTTGGAGATAACTCAGGACAAAAAGTTAATTGCATGTGGGCCAAGGTGACAAAATATCACCTAGGAGAAAAGTCAGGAGAAAAAGTGAATTGCATATGGGCCACAGACATACAATCTTTCTTTCTCTCTCTCTACCTCCCACCCACCCTTACACATATATGTACATTATCTCTCTCCCCCATGCTCACACACATACACATTCTCTCTCTTCCACCCTCACACACATGTACACACATTATCTCCCTCTCTCTACCTCCCACCCACTCTCACACACATATATACACTTTCTCTTTCACCCTCACACACATGTACACACATTTAGAGATGGCCGAACAGTTCGCCGGCGAATGGTTCCCGGCGAACTTCGGTGGTTCTTTTCCGGAAGTTCGGTTCTCCCCCATAGTGCATCATGAGGGTCAACTTTGACCCTGTACATCACAGACAGCAGGCACATTGTAGCCAATCAGGCTACACTCCCTCCTGGAGCCACCCCCCCCCCCCCCACACACACACACACACCTTATAAAAGGCAGGCAGCATCAGGCTTTGGACTCACTCATGTGCCTGCATTAATTAGAGAAGGGAAAGCTGCTGCAGACTCTCATAGGGAAAGCTTAGTTAGGCTCTTGTAGCTCTTGTAAGCTTGTTAGCTTGCTCCTTGCTGATTCTTATTGCTAAAAAACACCCCTCAACAGCTCTTTTGAGAGCTAATCTTGTTCTTGTGATCTATTTTTTTGTGTGTGTGTGTGTCCCACTGACACTTGTGTTGCATAGACAGCCTTGGTAATTCCTACTGTGTGTGCCACTGCCAGGCCTAGCACATTCAGTGACTACCTGTGTGTGTGACAGGTGCACATTGTAATACCTGTATATACCTACTACCTGTTGTTCACTGTGCACCCACCTACCTACGTGAGCACACGCAGTGTCACTGTGCCTGTCTGGTACCTGTGTGTGTGTGACAGGTGCACATTGTAATACCCATCACTGCATATACCTACCTACGTGAGCGCACGCAGTGTCACTGTGCCTGTCCGGTGCCTGTCTGTGTGTGACAGGTGCACATTGTCTGTTATGCACCACATAATATGTTTATATTTATATGCTTTATAAATCAATAATAATAACAATAAGAGAGCACAGTGGGCTGGCACTCAAAGATCAAAGATGGTGGAGAGGATGACTGAGGCTGCTATGTGCAGCTTGTTAGTTTGCTCAAAGCCAAAACAGTTCAATGCAACAACAACAAGACAGTGGAAATGCTTGGCACTACTGACAATTTATTGCTACGTTCACTTGACTTCAAAAAGCATGCATGAAGAGCCCATCTTGTGCATAGCATACAGTATAAAAAGTGATACATATTGTGAATAGCGCTGTGGGGATGTGGGATGACAGTGGGTGCCACTGGGTGCACGGCACCCACTGTTTTAAGATCCAAGAGAAAATGGCTAGCATAGTTTTAGACTCCAACAACAAAATTGATAAATGACCTGGAGCTCTTGGAGGAATTATATCTTCTTGCCTTAAACTCCTGCTGGCCAAAGAATATTGCCATTTTATGATAAACTTTAGACAGGCTGTGTGCAGGGTTGCCAGGGGTAGGCACTGACTGGGTCCAGGGAGTCCCTTTCTATTTTGGTATTCTCCTTTTCCATCTTCCTACCCTTTTTTTGTACATTTTTAGCCACACTATTTTCAGCCATACTTGTCTTCCACTTCTTGACCAGAGCTGGAAAGGCAAAAATCTAAGCGATCAATAGAGGCCCTGGATTATTTTTTTAAAGAAGGTCCTATTGGTTTTAGTTTCGAGAACTAGAGCACAAAGCACGGGGGGAGTTGGTTTATTGGGTTTATTGTTTCAACTATATGGCCATGAGTGGTTCACACAATATCAGTGTGTTATATTGTTTTGCTGAAAGTTTCTCCTAATTAACACTTTTAAAACTAAACCTGTGTTCTTACACCTAAGTCTTTTCATATTGTAATGCTAGTACTGTTCTACTTAGTTCCTTGTCATTCTAAAAATTTCAATAAAAATATTAGAACAGAAAAACAGATGTTACAACACAGGTTGTAGAGAACAGCGTGTGTAGAAAAGGGAATTTTGACATCTTGCAGTACTTCATTAACCTGATCAAGCTCGCGATCTCCATCACACTGTTGGAGCCTGTTTGAATTGACACCGACATAAAAAAGTAAATGCTCACGAAAGCACTTCTGGTTTCATTGCTGTACGTCATAAAGTGTATGTACTTCTGCTCTAACTATACTGAACCCTACCCTGGACACCCAATCCCCAGATCAATGCTTGGCCATCCTTGTGAATAAGTAGTTGGGGACAACAATAAGGAGACAGACAGGTGACTAGGTTTGGGAAGAGCAGCTGGATGATTAGGTGGCTTAACAGCTACCCAGATTCTTTATAAGTATCACCAAGAGGCAGCACTTTAGTGATAAAACAGCAGCTTTTATCAGTCTTGACAATATGGATCTTGGCAATGCACAACAGTGAAGGGTACAGTATTACCGAGAGTGATCTGTCCATGACAGTTAAAGGGTTGACCTTATAACATTCCATCTGTAAGCTGAGCGGGAGTTCCACTTGGATCAGAGGAAAAAGCATCTGAATCAATTTGTTCTCTATTTTGACACTGGAGTTGATTTTTTTTTTTCAGAAATATCATCCCACTATTGTTTGCTGGGAGCTTGGGTCTAAAGAAGAGCCAGATCATCTACAAGGCACACCTAGGCAGTTGCCTAGGGCCTGGAGAAAGTCTAGGAGCCTAGTGGATGCTAGCCCCCACTAAATGTTACTAAAAAAAAAAGTTTACCATCAGTAGGGTACAAAAAATGCTATTTTGCCTAGGATACCATTACATCTTAATTTATTTTCTGGTCTGAGGAGGAGGAGGGTGTAGTCTTATATAATGAAGGCATGTATGACCTTTAGATTGGCCAGGGACTAGCTGTTGAGTGGGGGGGGGGGGGAGTCCACAGCTCATGATTGCTGAGAGAGGGAGCAGGGTGGCCAGAAAAAAACAAGACCATCTGCCACAAGTTAGTTCTACATGTGAAATGAGTCAAGAACATTGACAACCTGAACCCTTCTTTGCTTGTATAAGACCTACCATACATTTTGACATATAAGAGGAGGGTCCAATTGGCTAATAAGCAGAATCCAGAGCATCTGTCTCACACATCTGTGTTACTCACAACAGGAATCTGTATCTTCCTTATCTACTTTGTTCCCTGTTGATGCTACACCAGTACCCTTTATTGCTTCTACAGAGAGTCAAACAAATCATGACACAGCCTCTTGTGCTACATTCCCCACAGTCTCGTATTCCTGCCTTGTCTCTTAATGTGAAAAATCGAGGTGTTTTATTTTTCTAGGTGCCCTGGTTTACAACCACACCATAAAAACATGCTAGTTCACTGGCTTCTGCTAAATTGGAAGTAGAAAGTGAAGGGAACATTAAATTATGAGACCTAGTAAGGGACAGTCAGTGATGTGAAATATTTGAAGCTCTTTGCAAAGCAATGTAAAAAGATGGTGCACTATTTAAATGCATTGAAGTAATACAGGATATATTTACTGTATACAATGGAAAAGTGGTTAGAGTTTTTATTTTTTTATAGTCCACTCTCGATGGAGATTGACTACCTGGGGAGCAATTTAACTTGGAAAGCTACTTTGATTTCTAAAATATGAAATGTCTTTCATCGGGATAGGAAAAAAGCAATCAGGGAAACACTTCCCTTCACAATTTGGTTTGAACAATGTTAAATATGTTTTAGTAATTTCAAGCACAGTCTGCATAAATGCATATGTAAAAAAGGGAAATGACTAAAACCTTGGTAGAATAATAGGCCAGCACAGACCGTGACTAAATGGTTAGTTTCCACTTGCTTTATTTACTTGTAGAGTGCAAGGTGTGTAAAACAAAAAAAGGCATGCCTTGCCCTTGATCCTCTTTAGATGCACCAACTTAAGCATAGTACTAGGGGAACCCAACAGTTACCACAGTTGTTTTTCCTGTGCAGAAAATGACTCATGCTGCCAGGCATTGAAAAATATGAATTTAGAGATGTCCTATACACATAAAAAAAAATAACGTGCACAAAACAGTTTTTGCTGCCATGGGAATGAAAGGAAATGTAAACTTCTTTAACATTTTTGAAAATTATGTATTGCTTCATGCTAAAAATATTAATCTAGCTAAGAAGCAAAATGGACTTTATAGCACTGTCACAAAAACTAAACAAACATCTTGAATACAGGTCCTAATTCAGATTTGAAAAGTTTAGAAGTAGGATCACATGTCATGTGTATGGCTAAATTGCATGTTGAGCAGTGAGCACACAGTTTAGCCTCTGACCTTCCAGCCACTGAGCATCGTCTAGCTGCACAATAATGTAGCTGTATACAAGCAAATAGATAAGAGAGCGAGTGCACACCAATGCCTCTAAACTTTACTTTTCACAGTTATAACAGCGGTGCAACATCCGGATGAAAAACAGCTTATGTCTATAACATTGAAGAGAGAAAAAATGGTATCCAGGAGCTACTCGCCATGATTTACTTCAGTAAAAAATTCAACCTTTAATGCAATTCTTCCAATAAAATTTCAAAGGTAAAAGACAAAAACAGCGATACTTAACAGACAGGAGGTGGTACAATTGGTGCGGAGGCAGGTCGACGATCGTTTCGCCCCTCTATGAGGGCTTTCTCGAGACCATCTAACCCCCTCAGTGCATCTCCACTCTTATATACCGAAGGCCTCTCCCTCCCAATCAATCACAGGCCAATGGCAGCAACTCACCTCTCTGGCACACCTGTATAGCATGAGTGATGTCCATCTGACCTCCAATCAGCTATTATGTTTCCGGGAATATGAATCACTTCCTGTCGGCGGGGCGCACCGTGCGCTCCACCTACGTCAATGCACACCATGGTGGAGCGCATCCAGATGCGTCATCCATTCCGCGCCGCTCATCGCCTAATGCGGCCGCCCATACTGCGTGCTTCACTGTATTGACGTCATTCCGTACGCGTCAATCAGATGCGTGGACGCAGCGGGGTCTAGGATGGGTTGCTGCCATCTTGTGGACCCTCTACTAACTACATCCACACTCCGTAATTCTTAAAGTCTATAAGATACGGATCCACCACCGGGGCCTAGGGGCAAGATACTGCCACCACATGGCCAATCTACTAACTGCATCAACACTACGTAATTTTGAAGTCCGTGAGATGCGGATCCGCCATCTCAACCGCCCACAAATAACAATTAATACTAAATACTAAAAGCCTGTGATCTAAATGGGATTCATAGCCCCCGATCCTACAAGAGTGGGGCACACCAAAAGGAACACATACATCATAAAAACTATAAGAAACAGAACAGCAGTCATCAGTAATATTTCATAGATATGAGCTATGCTTAACATCAGTTGGCGAGACTTCACTGAGGACAGGCCTAGAAGAAAACTCCTGCCATATATCCTCTTTGTCATCAGTCTAATGGATATTTTGAAGAACATTCTATATATAGGCACCTTAATGAACATACCATATTTATAATTATATACAAAGAGATCAAATGATTGGAAGCAAAAGCAACCAAAACATTGGTCCAAAATCCACATCATCGGTCCCATTACATCATAGAAAAAGGGGTTATGTATAACACTCACATCGGCTCGGGGGGTGATACATAAACACCACCATATGCCTTGCGATCATAGTGTTAAAAAACAATCTATCACAGAAACATCCCCATATCAATCCGATCATTAAAGCCTGATGGACCCTCTGTCCCTAGTTTAATAATCCATCTACTCTCCAACTGTACCAATTTCTCATCCCCGTTTATCCCCCCTCTCCTATTCTGTACAACCTTATCAATCCCAAAAAACTTTAGACATTCGGGGTTGCCCATTGTCAGGAACCGGCCCGCGGCACGCCTGCGTATACGGTTCCCAACTGCAGGTTTGACCAGATTAAGCGGGGAACAGCCTTATTTAAGCTACAAACAAGGCTGGAACCCCTCAAAACACCTCTCACTGCCACCACTAGCGTTGCTAGACACTTCCACTCTGCTGTCGAGTCCTCAGCGCGCACTCCGCGTTTTCGTATTTGGGTCAGCTTTGCGCTTAGGCCAAATACGGGAACGCCACGCACCCACACACACACACAGTTGCAATCTTACACTGTCGTGAAGCAAAGACCCACTAACAGTCGTTCCGAACGATACTGTTAGCTACTCGCACTGGCGTTGTTCGTACGTTGGGTCAGCTGCGCGCTTAGGCCAACGTATGACAAACGCCCCCACACACCATGCAATTACAATTTCCTACGGTAGTGTTGCTCAAGCGTACAATTAGGCATGAACTTATACACGGTTACACTTCAGTCTCTTCTAGGCTATGAGTGTTAGTTTAGTACGGCAGAAGTCAAACTTATTAAATAATAATTTAATATTCTAGAAAAACATAGAACAGTGCAAAACTGAATATATACAAAAAGATTACAAAAAAACAAAGTAAAACTAGTTACAAGATAAAATGTACAAAGATAACACACAAAGCGATTTTGCTTACCAAAATAAACGGGAAATAAACGTACCAGCGTATCGATCTGGTGTTGTTGCGGGCGGTACGCACTTCTGGTCAGGAACCAGGTTAGTTCTAGCCGTGTGAGCTACCTCCAAGAACTACAAGTTGTGGCTATCCTAGCTGCGGTTTTATACTATGAAATACGCCTGGAGGCTGTAAGCCTGTGTGGACGGGGGGAAGCTAGATTTAATAACATCCTCAGACATAATTTGATTTCCCAGAGATCTGACATCCACATGTGAACAGTGTCCTATACAACAAAAGACTTTGTTAACCTCCAATCTCCCCAGGTTACAGGTGACAATTGATTAAGGCTTTCACATTGCAGCAGGATGTCCTGTGTGATCTGCTTCAAAGCAACTGTCTGATTAAGTGTTTCCTAATTACCTGTTTTCTGGCTGTCCAGAGGAACTGTATGCTAATGTCCCAGCCCCCTGCTTCCAGAGAAATTCACTGCAAATGTAGTACAGCCAGATAACCATCCCTTCAAAGCAGAATACACATGTGAGATATAGCAGACAGAAAATGACAGAGATATGTTCCTGTATTTCCTAATATCATCAGCACCTCAATATATTCCTGACACGCCCCCTCTTCCAGACGGCGCCGGCAGATGATTCTAACGAATCGTCCTGCCAAAGCCGACACTGACGGCCGGGCCTGGGGGGGTAACTCCTTAGCTCCAAGCTACAGGAATGGAAAAGTTGGTCAGGTTGCTGCAATGTGTCGTTGCCCTTGGCAACCTGACGTAACCAACCAGGGGAATGCGAGTCAGTGACAACCGTGAATTTGCGACCATAGAGACAGTGCTGCAGCTGGGGAAGGGTTCCAACCGTCGCTACACGCACTTCCTCTATAGTGGCAGGAGCTATCTCTCGGTCCCTTTGGGGAACGATTATCTGCCGGTCTGCCTCCTCCACTTCGGACAGCTCAGAGGGAATAACTCCCCAGGACCCTCTCAGCCCGCCCCTCCCAGCTGGTGACCTGCTGGCTAGCCCCCTGAGCTCTTCCAGGCTGCTGTCAAATCGAACAGCCCCAGAGAGCTCAGTGCTGCCTGTCACACATTCCAGGAAGGCTGCAGACGGAGAGGCTCCTGGGCCCTCCGGGCCAGGTTCCGGATTGGATGTGGCTGACCCAGCAACATTTGCCACTTCGGTGGACAGTCCCTGTGCTGTAGACCCACTAGCGCTGCGGGTTACCACTGCAGCTGAGGGAGCGTCCACATTAGACGTATCATAAACCACATCACCTTTGGTCTTAAAAACATCGGAAGGGTGAAGACCCGGCCTGGTGCCGTCTGCCCCTTCAGTGGGCAATCCATCTGCTGCAGCCCAGCGACCATTGCTGGTTACTCCTGCAGCCGACGGAGTGTCCACAGGACAAGCATCATTATGTAGCACAACACATATGATATCAACATTATCCGTCTTATACATATTGACATTTAGAACATCACATAAAACATCCACATTATCTGTATCATTACACACATTGCTACTCAGCACTTTACAAGTAGCCTCAACAGTTCCTGCATCGATCACCTCGATAGTCCGTGTGTCATGAATGACATCATCAGTTTCTGCATTCTCCATATCAACATGTCCCACTCCAGGCCTAGGCACTGGAGAATCACTAGGGCTGGCTCCTAGCACACAGTCCATAGCCCCTGGGGCCTCACCAGCACTCCCCACTTGCACTGCGTTATCAAATAGTACCTTGCAAGAGTCCTGAACTTCTGCTGGGGATGCAGGCTCCACGGGGGTTGGATTAGGCTCATACCGGGCTACTAACCGTCCCAGGTCAGTACCCAGCAAAACGTTGGTGGGGATTTTGTCAGTTACCCCAACTTCTTTCAGTCCACTGCCGGCCCCCCAATCCAGGTGGACCAAGGCGGTGGGTATGGCTGGGGTGACACCCCCAATTCCTCTGACAGCACTCATTTTCCCAGGTATGTACTGCTCTGGGTTCACAAGCTGGGGATGTATGAGAGTCACTTCTGCTCCAGTGTCTCTCAGCCCAGTGGCAACTGTACCCCCAACCGTGACAAGCTGCAGATTCTCTGCATAGCCAGTAGCATTCCTGGTAGCACACAAAGCCGTTGGGACTTCACTGGGGTTTGAGGCCTCACTGGATTTTGGGGCCTCCCTCTTCCTCTCTGGGCAAGTCGTGCTGATATGACCCACCCTGTCACATACAAAGCATTTCCGAGTGTCATGTTGCTTGAATCCAGGAGACAGCGGTGCTTGCCTCCTCTGGGTGCTGGGTGAAACAGGTTTAGCAATCTGTTCTCCTCTCCAGCTGGGCGTAGTAGTCCTCCGGGACTCAGGTGCTCTATGGGCGGTGTAGGCATCGGCCATTTCCGCAGCCTCATCCACTGTCTTTGGTTCTCGATCCAGCACAAACAGCCGGACCTCAACAGGACAGGTGTGTAGGAACTGGTCTTTTATCATCAGCTCCTGCAGGGCATCCAAGGTTTTGACTGACAGTCCTTTTAACCACTGCTGGAAGGCAGTGCGCAGGTTGCACGCGTGATCCAGGTAACTGTCATTAGGACCTCGCTGCACTGTCCTGAACCGTTTTCGATACACCTCTGGCGTGAGGTGGTATCGTGCAATGATGGCTTTCTTAATTGCCTCAAAGTCTGTTTCTTCCTCCTGGGGGAGACTCACAAACGCCTCCAGGGCCTTGCCTCTCAGCCCTGGTGTGAGGTATCTTGCCCACTGCTCACGGGGCACCCCATACTGCCGACAAGTCCTTTCAAACCCCTGTAGGAAAGTGTCTATGTCAGAGTCCTTGTCCATAGCGGGGAACTTATCCAGGGGGATTCTGTGGACTCGCTCACCTTCGCGTTCTGCGGGTCCAGCAGACCGGTTCTGCTGCTGAAGTTTAGCCAGCTCCAGCTGGTGTTGCCGTTCAGCTCTTCCCTCCTCTGCCCGGAGTCTGTCCCTCTCGGCCTGGAGTCGCTGGGCAGCTTGTTCCCTCTCTGCTTGCCGATGTTCCAGAATCAGCTTTAGGCGCAGTTCGGGCTCAGCCGAACCTAGTAGCTGTAGGTCGGCTTCCAGAGATGTCATCTCCGTGTTAGGTGGATCATCCAGGACATCGTCTCCACTTGCATCCTGTGGCGGGAGCGATTCCTCCTCTGGCGTGTCGTGAGCTGCATCTGCTGACGTTGAAGCACGGGCTCGTTCTGCCTCATCATGCTCCTCGAGCGCACGAACTAACTGCTCCTTAGTCTGGCCGCTCACCGTCTCGATGCCTTTGTGCTCACACAGGTTGAGTAGTATCTCTTTGTTTTGCCTTGCATAGCTGGATGCTTTCTGAGCCATCGTGTTGCACAAAATAAAAAGAAAAAAAAAAAGGGGGGGGAGGGAAAGCAAACACCAAGTGTGTATCTTTGAACAAAAAAAAAAACGTATATAGATTCTGCACTGAGTAGACTTCTGTAGGCTAGTTGCTTCTAGCAAGCTTCCAGCCTTTAGTACTCAGAATAGCGAGCTAAACTGCGTACTAATGTACTAAACGATGCCACCACTGCCAGCCAGTTATGTCAGGAACCGGCCCGCGGCACGCCTGCGTATACGGTTCCCGACTGCGGGTTTGACCAGATTAAGCGGGGAACAGCCTTATTTAAGCTACAAACAAGGCTGGAACCCCTCAAAACACCTCTCACTGCCACCACTAGCGTTGCTAGACACTTCCACTCTGCTGTCGAGTCCTCAGCGCGCACTCCGCGTTTTCGTATTTGGGTCAGCTTTGCGCTTAGGCCAAATACGGGAACGCCACGCACCCACACACACACACAGTTGCAATCTTACACTGTCGTGAAGCAAAGAACCACTAACAGTCGTTCCGAACGATACTGTTAGCTACTCGCACTGGCGTTGTTCGTACGTTGGGTCAGCTGCGCGCTTAGGCCAACGTATGACAAACGCCCCCACACACCATGCAATTACAATTTCCTACGGTAGTGTTGCTCAAGCGTACAATTAGGCATGAACTTATACACGGTTACACTTCAGTCTCTTCTAGGCTATGAGTGTTAGTTTAGTACGGCAGAAGTCAAACTTATTAAATAATAATTTAATATTCTAGAAAAACATAGAACAGTGCAAAACTGAATATATACAAAAAGATTACAAAAAAACAAAGTAAAACTAGTTACAAGATAAAATGTACAAAGATAACACACAAAGCGATTTTGCTTACCAAAATAAACGGGAAATAAACGTACCAGCGTATCGATCTGGTGTTGTTGCGGGCGGTACGCACTTCTGGTCAGGAACCAGGTTAGTTCTAGCCGTGTGAGCTACCTCCAAGAACTACAAGTTGTGGCTATCCTAGCTGCGGTTTTATACTATGAAATACGCCTGGAGGCTGTAAGCCTGTGTGGACGGGGGGAAGCTAGATTTAATAACATCCTCAGACATAATTTGATTTCCCAGAGATCTGACATCCACATGTGAACAGTGTCCTATACAACAAAAGACTTTGTTAACCTCCAATCTCCCCAGGTTACAGGTGACAATTGATTAAGGCTTTCACATTGCAGCAGGATGTCCTGTGTGATCTGCTTCAAAGCAACTGTCTGATTAAGTGTTTCCTAATTACCTGTTTTCTGGCTGTCCAGAGGAACTGTATGCTAATGTCCCAGCCCCCTGCTTCCAGAGAAATTCACTGCAAATGTAGTACAGCCAGATAACCATCCCTTCAAAGCAGAATACACATGTGAGATATAGCAGACAGAAAATGACAGAGATATGTTCCTGTATTTCCTAATATCATCAGCACCTCAATATATTCCTGACACCCATATGTTGATTTCTAATATGCTCAATGAGTCTCTTTGCTCCCTTACCACTCTCCATAGACCTAAAGTGCTCTGAGAATCTTTCCCCCATAGGTCTAGTAGTTTTGCCTATGTACATTAAGTTACAGGGACAAACTACTGCGTAAACTACCATTTCTGTGCGACAATTGAAAAATTGCTGAATTTTATAAGTGGTATTCAAAAAGGTAAACCACTTTCCCTGTTTCAGATGTCTACAATACATACATCTGTTACACATAAAATTTCCCAACACTCTTGATCGATTGAGCCAAGTCCTAGTCTGCTCTGTTCTATACTCGCTCTTTACTAAATGGTCCTTTAAACTTTTACATCTCTTAAATGAGATGCACGGGGGTTGTGAGCACGTCTCCTTCAATAGGGGATCAGACATCAATAGTCCCCAATTCCTTTTGATTGCTCCTGCGATGTAATCGCCTAAAGGAGAGTGGGAAAAGTGCATAAAGAAACAATTTTTCCTGGTTTTCTCCTTTTTCTTTAAGAGAGTTTTTCTATCCAATCCCTCAGCTCTCATCAAGGCCGAGTTCAATACATTCTCCTTGTATCCCCGGGCCTCAAATCTCTTTTTCACTTCCAGCATTTGTTGCTTGCCCATTTCTGGAATCGTATTGTTGCGTTTCATGCGCACCATCTGGCTATATGGTAAGCTTTCCTTCAATCGAATCGGGTGAAAGCTATCACTGTGTAGAACCATATTGGATGCTGTGGCCTTTCTGTATGTACTTGTGGTAATTTTATTCTCTATTATACTTAATTTCAAGTCAAGGAAGTCCAATTCCAATCCCCCCCAATTAGAGGTAAGATGTAAGTTAATATCGTTGTCATTCAATATTTCCATCCATTCCTGGAATTCAATCTTATTCCCCGCCCAGACCACGAGAATATCGTCTATGTATCTGGCCCAGAGGCGAACCCGAGCGGCACCCCCACCCCTTCCAGAAAATACCTGCTCGAGCTCCCAGTGTCCCATGAAGAGGTTGGCAAACGTAGGGGCCACAGGGGTCCCCTTCGCGGTGCCAACCTCCTGATGGTACCACCGCCCGTCAAAGAGGAAGGAGTTGCCAGTCAGGACCGCCTCCAGGCCAGACAACACAAACAAATTCTCCTCGGGACTCTCCTGCAAAAGTGGTAAGAATGACTTGACAGCCGCCAGTCCATCATTATGTCTTATTCTACTGTAGAGGGAGGTAACATCAATACAAACTAATGCATATCCCTCCCTCCATTCAAACCCTTGAAGCTTATTAAGAACATCTGTGGAGTCCAAGAGAAGAGAGGGAAGTGCCTCAACCAGAGGTCTGAGTTTAAAATCCAAGAATTGGGATAAACGTTCAAACACTGACCCTATCGCTGAGCAGATAGGGCGCCCAAGAGGGCATTCCATGTTTTTATGCACTTTCGGGATGCAATACCATACTGGTTTTCTTGGATTTGCCGGAATTAGTCTATTCGCAGATGACCGGCTCATTATTCCCGCCTCTACTGCTCCTTTAAGTAAACCTCTTAGTTTCCTCATATGTCCTTCTGTCGGATCCCTCCGCAGTTTTCTATATGTAATTTCATCTTCTAATTGGTTAAGGCATTCCTCCTCATACATTGTCCTTGGCCACAATACAATATTTCCGCCTTTGTCTGATGGTTTCACTAAGATATATTTTTGATTTTGCAACCATTTAAGGGATTTCTTTTCTCCCACTGTAAGATTTTGTATTGATTTAGGATAGATTAACCACTTGCCGACCGCCCACAGCCCATGGGCGGCGGCAAAGTGGACGCCTAAAGGACCGCAATACGCCTTCAGGCGGCGCGTCCTTTAGGCATGCCGGGGGAGCGATCGCGTCATTAATGACGCGCGCTTCCCCCGGCAACTGGCTCCGCCCACCCGCCGTAACATCCCGCCGGCCATACGGAAGCGCCGGCGGGATGTTAACCCCGCGATCGCCGCTACAAAGTGTATAATACACTTTGTAATGTATACAAAGTGTATTATACAGGCTGCCTCCTGCCCTGGTGGTCCCAGTGTCCGAGGGACCACCAGGGCAGGCTGCAGCCACCCTAGTCTGCACCCAAACACACTGATCTGCCCCCCCCGCCCACTGATCGCCCACAGCACCCCTCAGACCCCCCCCTGCCCACCGCCCAGACCCCTGTTTGCACCCAATCACCCCCCTAATAACCCATCAATCACTCTCTGTCACTATCTGTCAACGCTATTTTTTTTTTATCCCCCCCCCTGCCCCCTGCCCCCTCCTGATCACCCCCCCACCCCTCAGATTCTCCCCAGACCCCCCCCCTCCTGTGTACTGTATGCATCTATCTTCCCTGATAACCTGTCAATCACCCGTCAATCACCCATCAATCACCCATCAATCACCCATCAATCACCCCCTGTCACTGCCACCCAACAATCAGCCCCTAACCTGCCCCTTGCGGGCAATCTGATCACCCACCCACACCAATAGATCGCCCGCAGATCCGACATCAGATCACCTCCCAAATCCATTGTTTACATCTATTCTCTCCTCTAAACACCCACTAATTACCCATCAATCACCCATCAATCACCCCCTATCACCACCTGTCACTTTTACCTATCAGATCAGACCCTAATCTGCCCCTTACGGGCACCCAATCACCCGCCAACACGCTCAGATTGCCCTCTGACCCCCCCTTATCAATTCGCCAGTGCATTAATTACATCTGTTCTTCCCTGTAATAACCCACTGATCACCTGTCAATCACCTGCCAATCACCTATCACCCATCAATCACCCCCTGTCACCCCCTGTCACTGCCACCCATCAATCAGCCCCTAACCTGCCCCTTGCGGGCAATCTGATCACCCACCCACACCATTAGATCGCCCGCAAACCCGCCGTCAGATTACCTCCCAAATGTATTGTTTACATCTGTTATCTTCTCTAAACACCCACTAATTACCCATCAATCACCCATCAATCACCCCCTATCACCACCTGTCACTGTTACCTATCAGATCAGACCCTAAGCTGCCCCTTGCGGGCACCCAATCACCCGCCCACACGCTCAGATTGCCCTCAGACCCCCCCCCCCTTATCAATTCACCAGTGCATTAATTACATCTGTCCTTCCCTGTAATAACCCACTGATCACCTGTCAATCACCTGCCAATCACCTATCACCCATCAATCACCCCCTGTCACTGCCACCCAACAATCAGCCCCTAACCTGCCCCTTGCGGGAAAACTGATCACCCACCCACACCAATAGATCGCCCGCAGATCCGACATCAGATCACCACCCAAGCGCAGTGTTTCCATCTATTCTCTCCTCTAAACACTCACTAATTACCCATCAATCACCCATCAATCACCCCCTATCACCACCTGTCACTGTTACCCATCAGATCAGACCCTAATCTGCCCCTTGCGGGCACCCAATCACCCGCCTACACGCTCAGATTGCCCTCAGACCCCCCCTTATCAATTCGCCAGGGCATTATTTACATCTGTCCTTCCCTGTAATAACCCACTGATCACCTGTCAATCACCTGTCAATCACCCATCAATCACCCCCTGTCACTGCCACCCATCAATCACCCCTGTCACTGCCACCCATCAATCAGCCCCTAACCTGCCCCTTGCGGGCAAACTGATCACCCACCCACACCAATAGATCGCCCGCAGATCCGACATCAGATCACCACCCAAGCGCAGTGTTTCCATCTATTCTCTCCTCTAAACACCCACTAATTACCCATCAATCACCCCCTATCACCACCTGTCACTGTTACCCATCAGATCAGACCCTAATCTGCCCCTTGCGGGCACCCAATCACCCGCCTACACGCTCAGATTGCCCTCAGACCCCCCCTTATCAATTCGCCAGGGCATTATTTACATCTGTCATTCCCTGTAATAACCCACTGATCACCTGTCAATCACCTATCAATCACCCATCAATCACCCCCTGTCACTGCCACCCATCAATCACCCGCTGTCACTGCCACCCATCAATCAGCCCCTAACCTGCCCATTGCGGGCAATCTGATCACCCACCCACACCAATAGATCGCCCGCAGATCCGACGTCCGATCACCTCCCAAGTGCAGTGTTCACATCTGTTCTCTACCCTAAACACCCACTAATTACCCATCAATCACCCCCTGTCACTGCTACCTATCAGATTAGACCCCTATCTGCCCCTAGGGCACTCAATCACCCGCCCACACCCTCAGAATGCCCTCAGACCCCAGCCCTGATCACCTCGCCAGTGCATTGCTTGCATCTATTCCCCCCTCTAATCACACCTTGAGACACCCATCAATCACCTCCTGTCACCCCCTAGCACACCTACCCATCAGATCAGGCCCTAATTTGCCCCGTGTGGGCTCCTGATCACTCGGCCAAACCCTCAGATCCCCCTTAGACCCCCTTCCGATCACCTCCCCAGTGCATTGATTGCATCTATTTTCCCCTCTAACCACCCCCTGAGACACCCATCAATCACCTCCTGTCACCCCCCTAGCACTCCTATCCATCAGATCAGGCCCAATACAACCTGTCATCTAAAAGGCCACCCTGCTTATGACCGGTTCCACAAAATTCGCCCCCTCATAGACCACCTGTCATCAAAATTTGCAGATGCTTATACCCCTGAACAGTCATTTTGAGACATTTGGTTTCCAGACTACTCACGGTTTTGGGCCCGTAAAATGCCAGGGCGGTATAGGAACCCCACAAGTGACCCCATTTTAGAAAAAAAGACACCCCAAGGTATTCTGTTAGGTGTATGACGAGTTCATAGAAGATTTTATTTTTTGTCAAAAGTTAGCGGAAATTGATTTTTATTGGTTTTTTTTCACAAAGTGTCATTTTTTCACTAACTTGTGACAAAAAATAAAATCTTCTATGAACTCGCCATACACCTAACGGAATACCTTGGGGTTTCTTCTTTCTAAAATGGGGTCACTTGTGGGGTTCCTATACTGCCCTGGCATTTTAGGGGCCCTAAACCGCGAGGAGTAGTCTAGAAAACAAATGCCTCAAAATGACCCGTGAATAGGACGTTGGGCCCCTTAGCGCACCTAGGCTGCAAAAAAGTGTCACACATGTGGTACCGCCGTACTCAGGAAAAGTAGTATAATGTGTTTTGGGGTGTATTTTTACACATACCCATGCTGGGTGGGAGAAATTTCTATGTAAATGGTCAATTGTGTGTAAAACAAATCAAACAATTGTCATTTACAGAGATATTTCTCCCACTTAGCATGGGTATGTGTAAAAATACACCCCAAAACACATTATACTACTTCTCCTGAGTACGGCGGTACCACATGTGTGGCACTTTTTTACACCCTAAGTACGTTAAGGGGCCCAAAGTCCAATGAGTACCTTTAGGATTTCACAGGTCATTTTGCGACATTTGGTTTCAAGACTACTCCTCACGGTTTAGGGCCCCTAAAATGCCAGGGCAGTATAGTAACCCCACAAATGACCCCATTCTAGAAAGAAGACACCCAAAGGTATTCCGTTAGGAGTATGGTGAGTTCATAGAAGATTTTATTTTTTGTCAAAAGTTAGCGGAAAATTGATTTTTATTGTTTTTTTCACAAAGTGTCATTTTCCACTAACTTGTGACAAAAAATAAAATCTTCTATGAACTCACCATACTCCTAACGGAATACCTTGGGGTGTCTTCTTTCTAAAATGGGGTCATTTGTGGGGCTCCTATACTGAACTGGCATTTTAGGGGCCCTAAACCGTGAGGAGTAGTCTGGAAATCAAATTTCGCAAAATGACCTGTGAAATCCTAAAGGTACTCATTGGACTTTGGGCCCTTTAGCGCAGTTAGGGTGCAAAAAAGTGCCACACATGTGGTATTGCCATACTCGGGAGAAGTAGTACAATGTGTTTTGGGGTGTATTTTTACACATACCCATGCTGGGTGGGAGAAATACCTCTGTAAATGACAATCTTTTGATTTTTTTACACACAATTGTCCATTTACAGAGTTATTTCTCCCACCCAGCATGGGTATGTGTAAAAATACACCCCAAAACACATTGTACTACTTCTCTCGAGTACGGCGATACCACATGTGTGGCACTTTTTTGCACCCTAACTGCGCTAAAGGGCCCAAAGTCCAATGAGTACCTTTAGGATTTCACAGGTCATTTTGCGGAATTTGATTTCCAGACTACTCCTCACGGTTTAGGGCCCCTAAAATGCCAGGGCAGTATAGGAACCCCACAAATGACCCCATTTTAGAAAGAAGACACCTCAAGGTATTCCGTTAGGAGTATGGTGAGTTCATAGAAGATTTTATTTTTTGTCACAAGTTAGTGGAAAATGACACTTTGTGAAAAAAACAATAAAAATCAATTTTCCGCTAACTTTTGACAAAAAATAAAATCTTCTATGAACTCACCATACTCCTAACGGAATACCTTGGGGTGTCTTCTTTCTAAAATGGGGTCATTTGTGGGGTTCCTATACTGCCCTGGCATTTTAGGGGCCCTAAACCGTGAGGAGTAGTCTGGAAATCAAATTCCGCAAAATGACTTGTGAAATCCTAAAGGTACTCATTGGACTTTGGGCCCTTTAGCGCAGTTAGGGTGCAAAAAAGTGCCACACATGTGGTATCGCCGTACTCGGGAGAAGTAGTACAATGTGTTTTGGGGTGTATTTTTACACATACCCATGCTGGGTGGGAGAAATAACTCTGTAAATGGACAATTGTGTGTAAAAAAAATGAAAAAATTGTCATTTACAGAGATATTTCTCCCACCCAGCATGGGTATGTGTAAAAATACATCCCAAAACACATTCTACTACTTCTCTTGAGTACGGCAATACCACATGTGTGGCACTTTTTTGCAGCCTAACTGCGCTAAGGGGCCCAAAGTCCAATGAGCACCTTTAGGCTTTACAGGGGTGCTTACAAATTAGCACCCCCCAAAATGCGAGGACAGTAAACACACCCCACAAATGACCCCATTTTGGAAAGTAGACACTTCAAGGTATTCAGAGAGGGGCATGGTGAGTCCGTGGCAGATTTCATTTTTTTTTGTCGCAAGTTAGAAGAAATGGATTCTTTTTTTTTTTCTTTTTTTTTGTCACAAAGTGTCATTTTCCGCTTACTTGTGACAAAAAATAATATCTTCTATGAACTCACTATGCCTCTCAGTGAATACTTTGGGATGTCTTCTTTCCAAAATGGGGTCATTTGGGGGGTATTTATACTATCCTGGAATTCTAGCCCCTCATGAAACATGACAGGGGGTCAGAAAAGTCATAGATGCTTGAAAATGGCAAAATTCACTTTTTGCACCATAGTTTGTAAACGCTATAACTTTTACCCAAACCAATAAATATACACTGAATGGTTTTTTTTTTATCAAAAACATGTTTGTCCACATTTTTCGCGCTGCATGTATACAGAAATTTTACTTTATTTGAAAATTGTCAGCACAGAAAGTTAAAAAAATCATTTTTTTGCCAAAATTCATGTCTTTTTTGATGAATATAATAAAAAGTATATATAGAAACCCAACTTCTTCTGTGATTCAAAATAGCGATGGCAAGCTATCTTTCTAACATTCTTAAACAGTTCTATTTCAAATTCTACCTCCTCAAATTCACTACTAGGGCAAAAATTGAGTTATTTTCGTAACAGTGAGACACAGGATTCATCTAACTCCAAATTTGAAAGATTGATAATATCTAATTTTTGTCGTTCTTGTTCCTCTGGGAGCATCTCAATTCCTTCTGTTCCCACGATATTTGCTGTTTCTTGAGGATACCTTTTCCTTTCCCCACACTTTTTGGGTCTCTTGCGCCGCCTACTGCGCCTAACTCGTCTTCTTCTCCTAAAGGGATATCATCCCCAGAAAATAATTCCTCCTCTAAACTTGTATTGGGACTACTTAGCCATGTGGATCGTGGGGAACTGTCCCCTGATTCATTTACTGGTTTTTTAGGATGTTTAGGGTTCTTCTTTGGACCGGCGCGGAATGGATGACGCGTCTGGATGCGCTCCACCATGGTGCGCATTGACGTAAGTGGAGCGCACGGCGCGCCCCACCGACAGGTAGTGATTCATATTCCCGGAAACATAATAGCTGATTGGAGGTCAGACGGACATCACTCATGCTATACAGGTGTGCCAGAGAGGTGAGTTGCTGCCATTGGCCTGTAATTGATTGGGAGGGAGTGGCCTTCGGTATATAAGAGTGGAGATGCACTGAGGGGGTTAGATGATCTCGAGAAAGCCCTCATAGAGGGGCGAAACGATCGTCGACCTGCCTCCGCACCAATTGTACCACCTCCTGTCTGTTAAGTATCGCTGTTTTTGTCTTTTACCTTTGAAATTTTATTGGAAGAATTACATTAAAGGTTGAATTTTTGACTGAAGTAAATCATGGCGAGTAGCTCCTGGATACCAGAATAATGTAGCTGAATGGTAGTTTTTTGTAACCTCAGGCATATCAGCATTTGACATGTGGTGCAGTTACATGTCAGCAAAAAAAAACAAAAAAAAAACACCTCATGCCACATTGATGTGACTCCATGCAACAGACACCTCCCAACTGCCAACTCCCATTTTCTATACATTATTCCTCCTAAAGCTTTAGGGGTACAAGCCCCAAACTTTCCACACTTCTTCACCTCATAATGGACTACATTGCTTATGCCCTCCATGCCACTACGGCGGACCACTGAACACCCCTTTTTCACCATTTGGTGGGGGCACTCAAAAGTGGGTAGAGCTAGCAGCAGCCAATAAAAATGTAGCAATTTTTGATACGCTACTCCTCCAACAGTTTTAGGAGTACAATTAATTAACTGTTGCTCACTAGTTGACTGTGGGTAGAATTTAGGAAAAGTGGGTGGAGCCTGCAACAGCCACTCACATTTTAGCCATTGACCTTAAAGCGGACCTGAACTTAGAACTTCTTCTCTGCTCTAAAATATTCACAACATCATAATAACCTTTAAAGGAAAAACAAAGCTCTGTTACAGCTTATACAAACCCTGCAATAAATCTGCAGTCTTTCTACTCCCTGCTTTCATGAAAGCAGACATATTGTTAGCATCCTGTGTTTACCAATTAACTCTCTGCCATGGCAGGCAGCTAACCCAGAGATCAAATTACAACTTGTGCTTTGTCACAAATGAAGGGAAATAAGACAGGCTAAACTCTCTAAATACCTACAGGGTGCATTTCTATATTGTTCCCTTCTGTCCTGTGCAAGAGTTCAGGTCCACTTTAATGAAAACGATAAACTGCTGCTATTATCATAGTTTAAATGCCAAGTGTTCAAACTTAGCACAATTACTCCATGGGTGACTGCTGTCAAAATGTAGGAAAAGAGGGTAGAGCAACAAACTGCCAATCAGATTTCACCTATTGATTTGAATGTAAAACTTTCAAATACTGTTATTCTCACAGTATTAAAGCCAGAAGCCCTAAACTTGGCACAGACCATGACTGGGTGACTTGGGTTTCAAATTTAAAAAAAGTAGACAGAGCCTAAAAACAGCCAATCAGACTTTTTTGATTGATTTTAATTGTAATATTTGATCTCCTTCAATTTTCACCATTTTAAGAAGGTTCCACCAAATCCAATGTTATATACTTTCTATTCACCAGGAGTGACTGGACATTATATCTGTAACATTTTTAAGCCAACATCATGTGGTTTCTTCACAAATGATACCATCTAGTTGTATTTGTCTTATGCATATTCACTAGTTTACTGTAACTTGTCTTCTATTCGGTGGCAAAAAGTCACATGATCATTAATTCAGTTTTGCAAGGTGGCGCTTTATTGCTCGAGTGGAAGAGGGCAACATAGCTTGTACATGCAGGCTTGTGAATACAGTGGCACTATGGAAGCAAACTTTGCTGTTGTCTCCTCTTTAAAGGACTGTACTAAACTAAACTGTAGTGAGAGGTATATGGAGGCTGCCAAATGTATTTCTTACAATACCAGTTGCCCGGCAGTCCTGCTGGTCTATTTGTCTGCAGTATTCTGAACAATGCAACACGGGAGTCAAGATCTGACTCAAGGTTCCTACAAATGTACTAGAGTGGTGTCGTAGTTCACACCACCTTGTTGTCACAGGTCTACTAAAAGACTACTACATCCTTTATTTGCAATACTTATAGGTTTTAAAATATATGTTGGTGCATAGATTGCAGACCAAAGCGGGTGTCTTTGCCTATCCCCCCCCCCCCCCCCCACAGTTCACTGTCAGAATGTGCGAACAGTTAGCTGGTCTGAGCGCACAAGCTGTGGGGTGTGGCTAACCCTGAAGACTTTGGTTGCACAGCACTATTATTTGGTCTGCAATCTATGCACCAACATATATTTTAAAACCTATAAGTATTGCAAATAAAGGATGTAGTAGTCTTTTAGTAGACCTGTGACAACAAGGTGGTGTGAACTACGACACCACTCTAGTACATTTGTAGGAACCTTGAGTCAGATCTTGACTCCCGTGTTGCATGATTTATTTTTCCTGAACGAATACCGGCCTTGTTTATTGTATTCTGAACCATACCAGACATGCAGCTAATCTTGTCAGCTCTGACAATAATGTCAAAAACACCTGATATTCTGGATGCTTGTTCAGGGGCAATGGCTCAAAGGATTAGAGGCAGGACAGGCAGGCAATTGGTATTGCTTAAAAGGAAATAAATATGGCAGCCTCCATATCCCTCTCATTACAGTTGTCCTTTAAAGAGACTCTGTAACAAAAAGTTCATCATTTTTTCTACTATCCTACAATTTCCTTAACCTATTCTAATGTGCTCTTGCTTACTGCAGCACTTTCTACTATTACCATCTCTGTAATAAATCAACTTATCTTTCCCCTGTCGGATTTGTCGCCCTGTGTCTGGAAGGCTGCCAACTCTTCAGTATTGTTGATCTGTTATGCACGCCCCCCCCCCTCCAGGCCCCCTCTATGCACACTCCCGTGTGTGTTATTTAGATTAGGCAGCCTCTCTGCTCTCTTGTCAGTGAGATAAGAGAGCTGCCTGGATAAATCGTCCTCTGTTAGGCTGCGAAAGGAGCTGGCTGCCTGAGCTATGACATGCTGAGGAATTACAGACACCGAGCAGAGCTGTCTGCAGGAAGAAACAATCAGCCTGTCACTCTTCAGTGTAAACACTCAAATGATCTCTTGAGATTCAAAAGCAAGGCTGTATACAGCCTGCTTGTGTATGGATGTATTTTCTATGTGTGGACATACTGTACATCAACCTACTTCTGGTTTTGGTGGCCATTTTGTTTGTTTATAAACAAACTTTTTAAAACTGTTTTTGACTACTGTTAATGCGGTGGGGAGCGGCAAAATTGTGACAGAGGGGAATGGGAGATGTCCCCTAACGCATTGGTATGTTTACTTTTGTGCGATTTTAACAATACAGATTCTCTTTAAAGAGTACCTAAAGCTGGAGGGATATGGAGGCTGCCATATTTATTTCCTTTTATACAATGCATATTGCCTGGCTTTCCTGCTGATCCTCTGCCTCTAATACCTCTAGCCATAGACCCTGAACAAGCACATGCAGATCAGATGCCCTTACTGAAGTTTGACTGGATTAGCCACATGCTAGTTTCAGGTGTGTGATTTAGATACTACTGATGCATGAAAGATGAGCAGCAAGCCAGGCAACTTGTATTGTTAAAAAGGAAATAAATATGAAAGCCTCACTTTAGGTTAAAAATGAGTTTTACCCTGCAGCCGATCTGTGTCCTCGCCGTGTCTCTGCAATGCTCCCGTCCCCGCCGGCGACCACTTCCGGTTTCGCCATCAGGACCCGACAGGCATGGGAACGAGAGTGATTATTCGCTTTCCCAGCCACAATATTGCCCTCTATGGTGCTATTACGGCCTCCTTGCCACAATAGCAGCATAGGGGCGATATTGTGGCTGGAAACGTGAATAATCACTTGCGTTACCATTCCTGATGGGTCCTGATGGCGAAACCAGAAGTGGTCGCCGGTGGGGACGGGAGCATCGCAGAGACACAGCAAGGGCACCAATCGGCTGCAGGAGGCTGAGGGAAGCCCCAGGTGAGTAAAACTCGTTTTTTTTAGGAGACTTAAGGTTCACTACAAGTCTCCATGTTTTATTTACTATGTTAGTTTGACTTATAAAGCATATTGAGTATGTCATGAGAATGTTGACTAGATGACCCCTAAAATCTTTAGTATCATTAATATCAGACATAGTTATTTTTTCCATCTTCTTCATGGAATTCATACTGTGTGTGGCTCTGTTTGAACTGTTTTTTTTTTTTTTTTTTTAAATGCGAGGTTGCCGTAATCCTTTGAAAAAAAACCAAGGGGCCCTTTGTAATGCTTTACTGGTACAAATGGAAACACAACTTGTCGATGAATATTTTACCCAGTGAGACTAACCTTCCTTCAACATATGTATAGCAATACTAACCTGATTTATAGAAAAAGGGGGCACTAATGTGTTTAACCTCTTGAGGACTGCAGGGCTAAACCCCCCTAGTGACCAGGCAATTTTTAGTTTAAAAGGCCACTGCAGCTTTAAGGCCAAGCTGCAGGGCCGCACAACATAGCACACGAGTGATTCCCCCCCCTTTTCTCCCCACCAACAGAGCTCTCTGTTGGTGGGGTCTGATCGCTCCCCCCATGTTTATTTTTTTTTTAATAAATATTTGTGTTGCCTTTTTAAAAAAAAAAAAAACCCTCTTCCTTTAACCCTCTTCCCTCCCTCGCTCCCTCCCTCCCCACAGCCGGCCAATTACGGCGATCGGCTGTCATGGGCTTCTGCCTATGAGAGCCGATCGCTCTCTTGTCCCCCAGGGGGACAGCCGTGTCACACGGCTGTCCCCAGTGCAGCTCTGCTGCTGATCGCAGCACTGCACAGAGTAAATAGACGGCGATCACGCCGTCTAACAGTCTCCCGAGCGGCAATAGCCGCTCGGAGACTGAAGGCGGGGCGGAGCTCCGCCCCCCAAGCAGGAGATGCGCGCGCAGCCTGCGCGCGATCTCCTGCAAAACAGAGCCCCAGGACTTTACGCCAATTGGCGTTAGGCGGTCCTGGGGCTGCCGCCGCGGCCACGCCTACTGGCGTGATGCGGTCGGCAAGAGGTTAAAAAGGCAAAGATTCAGCTATTCGCTGAACTATAGAACCCACACCTTATTTAAAGAAAACAAGGAGTTAAATATAAAGAGAAATGTGAGCTTACAGGTGCTAGCTGCTCTGTGTACTGCCTTGGGCGTTGAATCATTAAAGGAAATGTGCAATTAAAGTGAGCTTGTATGTAGGTCATGCATGTCACATAAATTATATCAATATACTGTACATTATCGGGCTTTTCTAAGGAACCCTCATGTCTGCAGCAATCTGTAATCTATGTATCCACATTCCATGCATTGTTTTGTCTCTAGCCACTGGTGGCATATTGGCACAGACTATACCAGCAGGCCATCCACATACTCCATCTTTCCTGGTTTTGCATTCTATCAAGAAAATCTACGCATATACATGGCTGGCTGTCTTCATGACTGTGTTTCTAGTTTCCAGAATGAGTAGAAAAATTTGAACATGTGCATACAAAACATTAGACTGGCAAAAAGGAGACAGACAAACAGCATGAGAGGGAGATTATGTGCAACGAGTCAGCTCCAATAACAAATTAGGTATGTAGACATCTTGTTTCCAAAAGCCCTAAGCTCAAACACTTCAACTAATAAAAGTAATACAAGCCCTTTACACTTTTTTTTACACTTTTGATTAAAACATATCAGTCATAGCAGCTTTATAAACAGGCTTATTGGATTCAGTGCATCTTCCAGTCTTCTATTCTAGTTTGAAACCTTTGGTTTTTCAAACTAGAACCCTTGAGTTTATTTTTTCTCCTGTGCTGCCTTTTTCAGGGTACTGTACTCCTCATTCCTCTTGAAGTTTCTTCTTCTCCTAATTGAAGTCTTTGTCACTGGTCCTTGTTCTGTTCTGTATTTAAACCCTGTTACAAACTGAAGGGAATACCATCCACCTTCGCATACAGTATTTCTTCACTTAGATAAGATCCCTCAATGACAGTTCAGACCTAACATTGATATTCTATTTTTTGGTCTCAATGAATGATGTCACTGAGGGAACTCCAAAACTTTTACAAAGATAGGTGTAACACAGAGAGGGTCTGATTACCGGTGATCTGCAGTATCACCGAGAATACAGATATATCTCTAACCTCTGGACACCTGGGTAATAAGAGTGTTTGGTGCAACAGAAATACTTTGAGGACTGCACCTGAGGAGCAGGTGCACAGCAGTAAGGAGTACTGCACAGTAACACGTTCCTTCCATAAGCCTGAGGCTCTCCCGAGGGAGGGGTCAGGCCAGGGGTAGGAAGGACAGAGTGTGAGTGACACCAAGGAAGGGTGTCACCCCCAGGTCTGTGAGCTATCTCTAGACTGGGGAGATAGCTCTCAAGGTCGGACAAGCCGGGTCGGCAACAGACAGACAGATCAGGGACAGAGACAGGAGACAGATGCGGAATCCTAAGACAAGCAGAGTTTGGTAACAGAGAATCAGATAAAGCGAAGTACCTAATCAGAGATCAAAAGAGTAGTCAGGAAAGCAGAAGGTCATAACAAATAATCAACAATGCCTAGTCTTTGGTTTGAGCTCCTTGATCATCAACACCCTGGAACTGGTCTAGATAATAACACAGATAATATACAGTTTTCCCTAGACTGAGGTGTGAGGTCCTTGATCATCAACACCCAGGAACTGGTCTAGATAATAACACAGATAATATCACAGATACTGACAAGGTCTGAGTGCTACCATGTAGTGATCGCAACAGCAGACAACCAGAGAATGACCAGCACCCAGTATATATAGCAAGGCGCTCTCCAGCGCCTCCCCTAAGTGCTGGACCAATGGGAAGTGGTACTGCCGTCAGCTGACCAGCTTGGTCAGCTGACTCCCTTCTGGCTGTCATATAAGGTCTGCCTCTCTGCGCGCCCGCGCGTCCTTCTGAACCTGTGTGGACTATCAGTCCCAGCCACACCAGACATGTGATGTAAAGCACCCGCCGCGCTGGACGCGGAAACCGCCGCACCGCTATCAAGGCATGCGGCGGTTTCTCCGTGTTCGGTCATACTACTAGATGTAGGCCTACGCGTGCCAACCGCCGCGTTGGACGCGGAATCAGCCGCCTTGTTCTGAGTACACACGGCGGCTTTTCCGCGTTTTCTCACAGATACATAGTGGATGGGATTTGCATCAGCATTAGAAGAAAGAAGACTTAATGTTCTCCTTTTTAAATCAGCACAAGAAATCACTTCAGGTAACAAAAGGAGAAGCAATAAGAAAGATGGGGATACTGGACTAACTTTGGAAAGAATCAGGAGAGGTTCACAGTGATCTTTTGCATAACGGACTTGTTATAATGATTATGAACTACAATGGAGACTGTGCTTAGACGTATACAAAGCTTGCATGCAGAAATTAGAATAACATGATACAGTTAAACAGGGCCGCCAACAGAAATTTTGGGGCCCCTCACAAATCATCAGTCCGGGCCCCCCCCCCCCACAAACTGAGAAATGTGCGTAGCCATTACATGTTGGCAGAGCTAGTTGGAGGCTTGCTGTCCACAAATTAATCACGAATAACCACGGTGGTTACTCGTGATTCAAGTTAGCTCTAATTGCCACAGCTGAGCGGCTAGATGCGGCGGGGTTAATTAACCAGAACGCCGCTCTCCACCCAGCGTTTCAACGAGGTGTAAGTGTCCGAATGGACGCGTTGCAAGCCTCAATATTGAGCACTTCCTCCTTCAAGCCGGAAGGAGGAAGTGCTCCATCATTTTTTTAGAACCTCCCAGTTTTATTTTCTGTTTAAAAAAGCTAAAAAAGTAGGTTTAATGCTATTGTCTCATATGGTAATGATTCAGCTTTTCCCATAGTCTCGCAGTTAGCAATCATGAGGCCCCCAACAAACCATGAGGCCCCCAACAAGACAAATTCAGCAATCATGAGGCCCCCAACAAGACAAATTCAGCAATCATGAGGCCCCCAACAAGACAAATTCAGCAATCATGAGGCCCCCAACAAGACAAATTCAGCAATCGTGAGACCCCCAACAAGACAAATTCAGCAATCATGAGGCCCCCAACAAATCATGAGGCCCCCAACAAATCATGAGGCCCCCAACAAGACAAATTTAGCAATCTTGAGGCTCCCAACAAATCATGATGCCCCCAACAAGTAAAAATTCAATCATTAGGCCCCCAACAAGACAAATTCAGCAGTCATGAGTGTTATAAACTGTTCTTATATCACTTTGCTTCGACACCAGTAACTTCTTACAGTTACGTCTCACAGACTATTGAGATCACTTGACTCTCCACACAGCAAGCAGGAGATAGACTTTCTCAGGCTTCTTCAATGTTTACGTTATTTATTCAGGAAACAGGAATACAGATAGATACATTCATCATATCCTAGCCATGCCAATCTTCATGTTGCATTACAAGCTCGTGATTAGACTCCCTGCTGAAGTCAATCAGGTACCTTCTTCCTAACTACGTTACGCTAAACTACCTATGTACAGCATACATTATATCAGATTACAGAAAGGAAGAACATGCTTAGAGGTCCCAGTCGGCCTTGCGAGCTAGTGCGGAAGGAAGAAGCAGAATGCTCTCTCCATCGCTCACTCTGGGTTTAATACCGACTAGGAAAGAGTTAAATATGACATCATCTTCGCCACCCCCTAGATCAGATTAATGATGGACCCACTCGTGGTGTCATCATACCCACCTACTTGATTAATAATCAATGAGGCATTTGACCTAAATGCAGGAATGTGGATGTTTAGTAAATATGGCCGATGTTTACTGTTCCTGTGGTGTACGTGGAGGTCAGAGTAGGCCGATGGCCTTCTTTTAGGAACATGTTCTCAGTATCTGCGTGTATCCTCTGCTACACGCAGACCCTGAGATGCCTCTGCCTGCATCACAAAACCTCTATTGATTTTAAAGGCATACACTGCGGACAAGCCTTTTACATAAAACTCAGGCCAAGTAACTGAGGCCTACTTAAATTATAACAATCCCCCCTAAAACGGCTTGACCCGCAGATCCCAGCGTCTGAACCTCGCAGTACCTGGTTTCTTTCTTTTATGTTTCACTTTTCGATGTTCGTGCTCACACAACTTCTCTGCTCTCGGTGGTTACCCCTCGAAGAGAGAGAGCACGACCTCTTGGTCTTCCTGTAACCAGGCTCTCTGGGGAGGCCCTACTTCTAAATCCCTCTATACCACATGCTCAGCATTTGCGTCACTTGCGTATCACTCACAAACTTGCATGACCACAGAAAAGTGAAACTCGTTTGGTTGTTACTCAAGGGAGCAGTGCCAGGTGCCTTCTAAAAGAACGCCTTTATACAATCAGCTCCATCACAGGTACTACTAAACCTATACCCATAACCCTGTATATCTCTTAATTTGAAAATATTGGTTCAGGAGATTGTTTATGAGGCACCAATCTCTGGACCAGGTTAATTTGTTTTACGTAATTTTAACACGCAACCTCACCTGGATAATGATGCCTAACGTTGTCATCCCCATCCAGACGACCAGTGGGTGTAGAAAAAACTTTGGAACTGCAGGGGCCCCATCCGAGTGTCCCTGGAACATCACCGGAACCTTTGTCCACCAGGTCAGACTGGCACTCACCTGCTCATTTTTGTGTTCTACCTCGTTAAGATCACCTGTATCATGGTGAAATCTTACCTCTAACTTAGTGTACTGTTTGTTTAACCTTTGTAACAAAATGTGGTCGTCTTGGATCAAACCCTGTTCCCCTTTGTCCCATGTCGTGTTCTCTTTCAGGACGGGAACTACCCGTGAAACTTTGCACTTTAGAGTTCTCTTAACAATTTGAGAAACAACGTCATCCAACCTGGATGACTGGATCCATATGGGATCTAAGCTCCCACAATATGTTCCCCTTGGAAAATCTCCCTTATCGGAACAATTATGAGAATATACCTTGAATGTATCATTAGACCTTATGTTAAAAAACCAAACCTTTCCTTCAGCCACCGGAACTATCGGTTGGGCTTCAGGGTGGATCTTTTGAATGGTATCCTCGCATTCTGCGTTCTTGAGCCTGCAGGCTTCTTCACTAAATTTGACTTGCCCCGGCCAACGCAGGTACTTCTGCAAGAATTGCCCGCATGAGGACAACTCTACTTGCTTCACCTCCCCGTCTAGCACCAAAAAAGGTTGACCTCTCAGGTCCTGGTGTGAGACACGGGTTGAGGTGGGAACTAAGGAAGTGGCGGTGCCTAAAGGAATGTTGCACCGTTTCCCTTTGTTCACCCAAACATCTCGAAGCTGCCATGCAAAAGATCCTTCTCCAGAAAAATCGCTATACCTCCCCTTGTCCAATCTCAGTTGGACAGGATCTTTAAGCATCTCCCTGACAACATATGCCCCCAACTGTCCTGATTGGACCTCTTCCCCCCTTACGTCCTGAGGCACAATATGTACCTGAGGTCGGGAAGACAGTACTCTCTGCAATCTTTCAATTAAGAGTACCTCTTCACTTACCCACCTAGCATGAGGATAAGCGGCTGCATATGGACTGTGTAATATCGTCCCCTGTGGTGACCCGTGTGGTGTGAATGGGGTTCCCTGTGTTGGCTTTCCCTCCCCCGGGACCGCTCTCCCCACCCTCTTTGTCACCTGGAAATGTGGCTTGATCTCGATTTTTACTTCTTGTTTCGAGAACCACCCACTCTCGGCTTTCCAGCCTTTACGTGTGTATAGTTGTTTCAGAGGCACTCTCTGTTGGTAGCTCCAGAGTGTGATGTTGTCCCCCGCGTCTCTCCGGCAGGAGAATTGACGCCTCCTACTCGTTCCTCTCCAATCTGGAACCATCTCACTCTGCATAACCAAGACAAGGTACCCCTGAATCACACCCTCCACCTTTTGCACGTACCCATTGTACTGCAATGTACCTTTTAACAAACCTTTGGATCGGTGCGTCGATTCTGGGAGTGTGACCTTCAATAGCAGATTTACACTGCCTTTCCAGTCACCCTGCCAGCACACCTGACCTTTCAGACCTTTCACCCACATTGTGCCATGAAATTTGTTTTCTCCTGGCACAAGTGCTCTTTTCCTCCATCCCTGCTTGGTCCATCTGTGCCAATCAGAGGGAGGTGTGAAAGGATTAGTACCTTTGTCACCCAACATTAACATGCTTGGGCCTTGCATTCTCATTAACCCCTTATTATACATGAGAATGTCCTCTCTTCATTCTCCTAGGACGGTATGTCAACCTAGGATCACCATCAGCACGGTACTCTTCATTATAAAAGCACCACCTTGGGAAAGAAAAACATTGGCAATTTGCACTATGCTTTGCTCAGTCAGTTTTTTTAGACGTTTTCCGATCTCAGGAATCTCGTGTTTTAGTCTCTTTCCAATTTCAGGAATCTCGTGTTTTAGTCTCTTTCCAATTTCAGGAATCTCGTGTTTCTCCAAACTTAGATTGGCATCTGGAACCTTTCGCTTATCCGACTGACATCTCCATCTTTGCTGCCAGCACTGCAGCTGTCTCGATTCCATATTGCCCAACTCCTGAAATCGAAATACAAACAAATCAATTCTTATTAATGATTTGGGATTCGCCCTGCGGCTTGTACTCTGTACACTTGAAATTGATCAATATATATCGTAATTGATCTCGTTGCTTTATGGTTCTCATGAACTCTGTTTACTCTTATTGGTAGATTGGAGTTAAACTTCACCCCCCTACCTCAGTACTATCCTCAGTACTTACCTGTTTAAAATATGCTCCCGCGGACTTCACCTTTGGAAGCTCTCACCTCATTGCAGCTCCTTCCACATCCCCCCCTATCTGTCCATGCGCGGCCGTCGCATGCACAGATTACGGATGCCACACCTGTTGCTGCTTTGCAGGTGAGCCTGCAATGCTCTTACTCATTTTCGCATAAACTTATCTAGAACTTCATCGCGATACCAGCTCTGCTAGAAGTTCTGTGTGTTGTACCCTCTGATCGATGTTTGCCGTGCCACCACCCCCAGACTTAACAAAAAAAATGGCTGCCTCCATGTAGAAAGGAGCATTTAAACAACACAGGGTGCAGGGCTAAGCATACCAGCGTCACATGCCCGTATGCAGATCCCTGAATGCCCACGTGGTAGGTAGTCACATGGCAAACACCGTACTGATACACTGTCACTCTGTACATGGCAATTCTATCATCTGTATAATTGCCCCATGAACTGCGGTCAGTTTTTGTTCTTTGTGCTACAATTGATAGGAGCTGGAAAAAACATATTTGACCAATCAGTGGACGAAAAAAAACGCACAAAAAAAACAGCCCCAGCCCAGCATAGACCTCTCAGTCAAGCTCTGGCCCTGTCCACGACAAAAAACGGAAAAAAACGTTACCGCTCTGCAGCAGCGGCGACGGAAACCCGGATTGGTTAACTCCCTTTTTTCCAACTCCGGCACCCCCCTGATGCACTGTCCCCCCCTATACTCTATTGGGAACTCATGCTGTACCACCCATTAAGGTGCCCCACTTACAGGAATAATCCCGTAAGCAACTCAGTACAGACACTTTCCTGACCTGCACTGCTACGTGTGTCCCTGCACCTAGCTGGGACACTCTTCCTGTCCGTGCTCCTGCTAATCTTACAGTAATAGCTTGGTGCACGTATCCTGGCATTCCTTTCCATGGACTCAGGGAAAAACTCTGGGGAAATACTTCGAGAACCGAGACACACAGTAGCATGTCTCTGTATTTCTACCCCCCTCCCTTACAGCTGCTCTGCCCGGAGCCGCGAGCACAGCCTGACGTGACGTGGATCCCCCAGCCCCTCCTCCCCCCTGCCATGACGTGTGGGGGCCATGACTCTCGGGGGCGGGCTCTCTCCACTGCCGCCATTTTGAGTCCTGGACTGCCAGCTAAGATGGCTGCTCCCATAGCAGCCTCTTGTTCCTATACCTTAGGAGAGAAAACAAACTCAAACAAACCAAACATTTTTTATGCATAGCTACACACAGCATCGATACATTTTACTGAGAGTCAGCCTTCCGCTACCTATACTCTCTGGGATGCTTGCCAAACTTGAGACAAACCGCGTCACAGCTGCAATGCTAAATATTTTACATCTTAGCATCACCCAGGAACGTAGAAACCTCTCTCTCCTCACAAATCATCTGCAGCATATCTCCGCCATAACCCAGAACTACTCAAGCGCACAGCGTAACTCTAAACCATATTAACAGCTAATACTTCTGAGACGCACATTTATCAGTCTGACATGACTACAACATTAAACCTATATCTACATTTAGAACTTTCAGCGGCCCTGACTGGAACTAGATAAGCTTGCACCTCTCACTACGCTATCCACTACGGACAGAGAGGAAAAAAAAACATGCTGATCGGCTCTGGAAAAACGCCAGCTCACCGAAGAAAAACTTACTTCTAAGTTTTACAACTGTCTCAACTCCCCTCTCCTGTCTACTCAGCTATCTCTCTCTTTCTTCTCTCCCCTCATCCATTACTAACAGACTGGAACACTGCTGTCCTCTCTCTGCCGTGGGGGACCCCCCCCCCCTCTCTATCTGGACATTTTTCCCAGCCTCTGTAGAGACGGGGAGAGAAGAGAAGAGAAAGAAAAACCCAATCGACTTCTTTCCAGCAAAAACATGCCTGAGACAAATGCAGAGATAACCACTACGTAAATATACAACACAGGAAGCTTGAATCCGAAGAAAAAAAAACGCACGGGAGAGATGAGAAGCCCGCAGCCTCCACACTGCAATTAACACAGAATATACACATTAACACATTATCCTCTCCTTGTTATAACACCAAATACAACACAGATAACGCCATATAACAACGTAAATCCTACTTGCCTGAGCCGCAGATTCTTGGCAATTCATCAGCATTCCCGCAACTTCTCCTGCGAAACTTCCATGGACTCCGGAACTTTCTGAGCGTGTTATCTCTGTTATCTCCGTCCCCACCCTGGACTGGCTCAGTGGATCAATATCTCCCGCAGTAAGTTGCAAGCTGGCCCCGGAGTGTCCCGTCCGACCCATATTTCGGCTGGTAACTGCAGTGCACAATGCAGTCACAGTGTAACGTCCAAGAGTTTCGCCGCTGATCCTCGAATTGCCGCCCGTGTGCTTGCTTGGCTCACGCAACGCACACTCCCCACACCACTTATCAGTCTCAGCTTGATAAGCTTTACAGTCCGCGTCTATTCCGCTTGTTTTGCTGTGGAATATCTTGAAACTTCTTCTTCGGCCCCCGGCCCCTGTCTGCCTGTTTTGCTAGGCAGGGAAGGGTTTTGGCACCACTGTTATAAACTGTTCTTATATCACCTTGCTTCGACACCAGTAACTTCTTACAGTTACGTCTCACAGACTATTGAGATCAATTGACTCTCCACACAGCAAGCAGGAGATAGACTTTCTCAGGCTTCTTCAATGTTTACGTTATTTATTCAGGAAACAGGAATACAGATAGATACATTCATCATATCCTAGCCATGCCAATCTTCATGTTGCGTTACAAGCTCGTGATTAGACTCCCTGCTGAAGTCAATCAGGTACCTTCTTCCTAACTACGTTACACTAAACTACCTATGTACAGCATACATTATATCGGATTACAGAAAGGAAGAACATGCTTAGAGGTCCCAGTCGGCCTTGCGAGCTAGTGCGGAAGGAAGAAGCAGAATGCTCTCTCCATCGCTCACTCCGGGTTTAATACCGACTAGGAAAGAGTTAAATATGACATCATCTTCGCCACCCCCTAGATCAGATTAATGATGGACCCACTCGTGGTGTCATCATACCCACCTACTTGATTAATAATCAATGAGGCATTTGACCTAAATGCAGGAATGTGGATGTTTAGTAAATATGGCCGATGTTTACTGTTCCTGTGGTGTACGTGGAGGTCAGAGTAGGCCGATGGCCTTCTTTTAGGAACATGTTCTCAGTATCTGCGTGTATCCTCTGCTACACGCAGACCCTGAGATGCCTCTGCCTGCATCACAAAACCTCTATTGATTTTAAAGGCATACACTGCGGACAAGCCTTTTACATAAAACTCAGGCCAAGTAACTGAGGCATACTTAAATTATAACAATGAGGCACATAAATAGACAGCATTTCACATAAATAGGCAGAATGCCCCCTTATTATGGTAGACACCTCTCACCTGGATTCTGGCAGGGACCCCCAGGTTAGGTAGTGAGTGACATGGAGCCCTTTAGGCAGTGAGTGACAGGGAGCCCTTTTAGGTAGTGAGTGAGTGACAGGGAGCCCCTTTAGGTAGTGAGTGAGTGACAGGGAGCCCCTTTAGCTAGTGAGTGAGTGACAGGGAGGCCCTTTAAGTAGTGAGTGAGTGACAGGGAGGCCCTTTAGCTAGTGAGCAAGTGACAGGGAGGCCCTTTAGCTAGTGAGCGAGTGACAGGGAGCCCCTTTAGCTAGTGAGTGAGTGACAGGGAGGCCCTTTAGGTAGTGAGTGAGTGACAGGGAGGCCCTCTAGGGAGTGAGTGACAGGGAGGCCCTTTAGGTAGTGAGTGAGTGACAGGGAGGCCCTTTAAGTAGTGAGTGAGTGACAGGGAAGCCCTTTAGCTAGTGAGTGAGTGACAGGGAGCCCCTTTAGCTAGTGAGTGAGTGACAGGGAGGCCCTTTAGGTAGTGAGTGAGTGACAGGGAGGCCCTTTAGGGAGTGAGTGACAGGGAGGCCCTTTAAGTAGTGAGTGTGTGACAAGGAGGCCCTTTAGGTAGTGAGTGAGTGACAGGGAGGCCCTTTAAGTAGTGAGTGAGTGACAGGGAGGCCCTTTAAGTAGTGAGTGAGTGACAGGGAGGCCCTTTAGCTAGTGAGCTAGTGAGCGAGTGACAGGGAGCCCCCCCCCCCCCCAGCCGCCGCCGCTGCCTCCCCTACCTTGCCAGTGCTGCCCAGCGTCAGACCTCAAGATCAGTGGCAACCCGACCAGTAAGAGCGGGCGCTGGACGCACCTGCTCTATATGCGGAAGTGACGTCACTTCCGCATATCAGTGCGGGTGCTGGGTCCTAGCGCCCGCACTATTGTCGCCGCCTGATCGGGGTCTGACTAGGCGGAGGCGGCGGCGGCGGCTAGAGGGATGGAGGGAGGGAGTAGCGGTCAGGGGGGGTTGAGCGGCGGGGATGGGGCCCCCCTGCAGGGCCGGGGCCCGTGACAGGAGTCACGGATGTCCCCCCCTGATGGCGGGCCTGCAGTTAAAACACAATACTGTCAAAAGGCCCATAGAATTGTATGGGCAGTGAGTTGATGTGCAGAATTATTCTGCAGTGCAACTAAGCACTGTGAACTAGCCTTAAAGTGATAAAAAGATCTAATTGAAAAACTTAATAAATCTTCTTTTCAACACCATTGTCAGTGCATTTATTTACATTTAAAATATTTAGTATGGATGCTTTTATAACTTTTAACAGTTCAGATGAACCACAATCTTCTGCCTTTTTCCTCATCTGCATTTCAGAACTTTGCAAAAGGATATGCAACTTTCTTATCCCAAGTACTAGTAAAAGGGAGACAATATTTTCAGAATCCTTTCCCAGGAAAACCAGACCATACTTAGCCCAGACAAGCAAAGTGTATGCTTCTTTACTAATATAACACCTCATAGAACCTCTGTCAAAATGCTGCAACAATCTTCTTGGGATTTTAATGGAACAAAAGCTAAACTGACCCTTCCACCAGAAATTAGTGTCTCTTGGATGATGCTTCCTTAACCTCCCTGGCATTGAATTTCTTATGGATTGCTGTGCAAAAAGTGGTTCAATTAATTTTCAGGACATTTTTTCCTGCAACTTACCAAAATGTGTCAAGCAAGGGTCTAGTATGCTATAAAAGCATAATAAAAGTGTCAAACACAAATCTCTCCTCAAATATAAATGTAGAAATATATATACAGTGGTTTGCAAAAGTATTCGGCCCCCTTGAAGTTTTCCACATTTTGTCACATTACTGCCACAAACATGAATCAATTTTATTAATTTAATTCCACGTGAAAGACCAATACAAAGTGGTGTACACGTGAGAAGTGGAATGAAAATCATACATGATTCCAAACATTTTTTACAAATCAATAACTGCAAAGTGGGGTGTGCGTAATTATTCAGCCCCCTGAGTCAATACTTTGTAGAACCACCTTTTTCTGCAATTACAGCTGCCAGTCTTTTAGGGTATGTCTCTACCAGCTTTGCACATCTAGAGACTGAAATCCTTGCCCATTCTTCTTTGCAAAACAGCTCCAGCTCAGTCAGATTAGATGGACAGCGTTTGTGAACAGCAGTTTTCAGATCTTGTCACAGATTCTTGATTGGATTTAGATCTTGACTTTGACTGGGCCATTCTAACACATGGATATGTTTTGTTTTAAACCCTTCCATTGTTGCCCTGGCTTTATGTTTAGGGTCGTTGTCCTGCTGGAAGGTGAACCTCTGCCCCAGTCTCAAGTCTTTTGCAGACTCCAAGAGGTTTTCTTCCAAGATTGCCCTGTATTTGGCTCCATCCATCTCTCCATCAACTCTGACCAGCTTCCCTGTCCCTGCTGAAGAGAAGCACCCCCAGATCATGATGTTGCCACCACCATATTTGACAGTGGGGATGGTGTGTTCAGAGTGATGTGCAGTGTTAGTTTTCCGCCACACATAGCGTTTTGCATTTTGGCCAAAAAGTTCCATTTTGGTCTCATCTGACCAGAGCACCTTCTTCCACATGTTTGCTGTGTCCCCCACATGGCTTGTGGCAAACTGCAAACGGGACTTCTTATGCTTTTCTGTTAACAATGGATTTCTTCTTGCCACTCTTCCATAAAGGCCAACTTTGTGCAGTGCACGACTAATAGTTATCCTATGGACAGATTCCCCCACCTGAGCTGTAGATCTCTGCAGCACGTCCAGAGTCACCACGGGCCTCTTGACTGCATTTCTGTTCAGCGCTCTCCTTGTTCGGCCTGTGAGTTTAGGTGGACGGCCTTTTCTTGGTAGGTTTACAGTTGTGCCATACTCCTTTCATTTTTGAATGATCACTTGAACAGTGCTCCATGGGATGTTCAAGGCTTTGGAAATATTTTTGTAGCCTAAGCCTACTTTACATTTCTCAATAACTTTATCCCTGACCTGTCTGGTGTGTTCTTTGGACTTCATGGTGTTGTTGCTCCCAATATTCTCTTAGACAACCTCTGAGGCCCTCACAGAGCAGCTGTATTTGTACTGACATTAGATTACACACAGATGCACTCTATTTAGTCATTAGCACTCATCAGGCAATGTCTATGGGCAAATGACTGCACTCAGACCAAAGAAGGCTGAATAATTACGCACACCTCACTTTGCAGTTATTTATTTTTTTAAAAATGTTTGGAATCCTGTATGATTTTCGTTCCACTTCTCACGTGTACACCACTTTGTATTGGTCTTTAACGTAGAATTCCAATAAAATTGATTCATTATTGTGGGAGCAATGCGTCAAAATGTGGAAAACTTCAAGGGGGCTGAATACTTTTGCAAGCCACTGTATATGGAGGCAGCAAAAAATACTGTATAAAGTTTACCCCTGAAACACCTCGATTATGTGGTACACCTTAAAACAAGGGACCACACAAAGAGCCACATAACAATCCGGGGAATAAAATCTTGTCTCTTTCCGGATTTGTTTTCCCATCTGTGCCTTTTTTTGAGTAGCACCCTGCACACCTTTTTGTGGGTTGTTCCTTGTGTGCGGTTGCTGGCAGATACTCTGCAAAGTGACATCCAGTAAGTTGTGCTGGATTCACGACATAGGACGCTCGGTGTCCCGCTCTACCTGCCTCCAAATGCACTGAGCGATGTTTCACACATATAGCCTCACAAATTTTCCACACAATGTCATGGTGCAGTATTGGACTGTCTTTGCGTTTTTTGTAAAAAACATATTTATTCCAGAGGCAAAGTAAGTGACTAGAGATGGCCCAAACAGTTTGCCTTGTTTGCGCGAATTTAGCTGGTTCAAGTTCACGTTGAACCGCGAACACTTAGCGAGTTCGACCCACCCCTTATACTACATCATTGGGCTAAACTCTGACCCTCTACACCACAGTCAGCAGACACCTGGCAGCCAATCAGGCTGCACTCCCTCCTGGAGCCCCCCCCCCCCCCTAAAAGGCAGCAGCGTCGGCCATGTTCTCACTCTGTGTGCTGCTGTATTAGTGAGAGAAGGGAGAGACATTGGAGAGATAGGGAAAGCTATAGTTAGGAGGTCTTCTAGCTTGTTACTTGCCGATATTTGTTGATGGAAAGCACCCCAAAACAGCTCTTTTGAGAGCTAATGTTCTTCTGATGTGTTTTGTGTGTGTGTGTGCCACGGACACTGCATATACAGCCCTGCCTGTCGCAGCTGGCCCTTGCTAATTGCTGTACTGTGCCATGCCCAGCACATTCAGTGCATACCTTTCGCTGCCTCTCTGTGACTGTACTTTGTAGTCTACAATACCACCACCAGTCAGTGCATACCTTTTCCCTGCATACCTTTTCCCTGTGACTGCACAATTGTATTATAGCACAATTGTATTATAGCAGCAGTCAGTGCATACCTTTTCCCTGCACCTGTGTGACTGCACAATTGTATTATAGCAGCAGTCAGTGCATACCTTTTTCCTGCACCTGTGTGACTGCACAATTGTATTATAGCAGCAGTCAGTGCATACATTTTCACTGCACCTGTGTAACTGCACATTGTATTATACCACCAGCAGTCAGGTCAAAAAAGTGTTTGGTACCTCACCTTTATCAAAATGAATGAGGCATGGATCCCGGAGGGCTACTGCCTGCCCAAAGACTAAGTCAGTCCCCACACAGCGTCTCTGCCTGCAGGCCGCTTGACTGCCTTCTCCACCACCACCAACAGGGTCCAGGACTCCAGGTGGATCCCTGATTTTTTATGGCTGCTGCTGCTACCAAACATAATAATAATTTTTCTGGTGCGTGTACATGCCTATTTTTTCTGGCTTCACTGCTGCTGCAAAAACAAATTGCATATCAAGCAATGCCCTATATGAGTGTGTTGAGGGGGGAGGGCACACCCAAGATAATAAATGTGTTGCTTCATTGTGGACAGACCAAATTCGATCAGCTGGACAGTCACTGTTGTTCTGTCATTGAGCTACCTCAGCCCAACCATATGGGCTTGAAAACCGCCATCGCCTGCACTCTTGCCATCGTCCGCACCACTCCAGCACAGCCATCACTACACAAACAGCTGTTTGTGGTGCATTACACAGTGAGTTTGGTCTGTCAGTGTGAAGCAGTACACTACTTACAGTGTGAAGCAGTACACTACTTACACTAACTGCTGATCCATGTACTGTATACACATGCAAGATGTTTTCAAGCACTTTAGGCCTCCAATGTAGCAATGCAATGTGATTTCTACCTTTAGGGATTATAACCCTGCTGTGCGTCAAATCTGTAATTTTGCCCGGGATTTTTGGCATGTATTCCACTCTGCCATGCCCCCCTCCAAGTGTTAGAACCCTTGAAACATCTTTTCCATCCATTTTGTGGCCAGAAACAGTGTTTGTAGTTTTTCAAGATTGCCTGCCCATTGAAGTCTATTGCGGTTCGAAAAGTTTGCAGGTTCTCAAACTTTTTGGGAAGTTCGAGTTCGAGGTTCACAAACCATAAATCGGAGGTTCGAGCCATCTCTATAAGTGACTAAAAATATTTTTACAGTATTTGACCTGCTGTTTCCAGACAGTTCGATAAAATGGCAGGGCCTGATCAGCCTTGTCCACACCTCCAAGTGTGTGATTATAGTCCATCACCACCTGGGGCTTCTCTATCTCCTTGGCACCTCTGGTGGTGGTGTGAACTGTGGCAGCATTGTGCAATGTGCTGAGGAAGCAAACGTCCTTTTTATCATGCCACCGCAGCGCCATGATTTTCCCCTTCTGCCAGACTATCACTTCCCTTCTCTTCAACTTTTTGGCAGAAAAGGTGGATGGCAGTTAGTGCCGGTAAGACAAGACAAGACAAATAACTTTTAGATTGTGCTTTTCTCCTGGTGGACAGGAGACAGGAGAAGTGCCAGAGCTGCAGCCGCTAGGATGTGATCAATGTTAGGGAGACTGGCCTAAGGTCTCCTACTGAATAGGTGCTGACTTACTGAACAGGCAGAGCCGAAATTTGAACCGTGGTCTCCTGTGTCAGAAGCAGAGCACTAAACCATTACACTATCCAGAAACTATCCTCACAGTGCCATCTGTGCTAGAGAGACGCCCACACCTGTGACTGCTGCAAACTTAGGCACTTGTTATTGACCTGAGGAAGCGGGCCTGCACCCGTGGAACGTGTTGTCTTATTGTGCATCATTAAAACGTTATATCTACCCATGTGGTTTGGGCGTCTCCTACATTTCTCTTTAGCAATGTTAAATAGCTTAACAGAAGATACATTGTTCTCTGAATACATTAGCAAGCTTTGCAGAAATTTGTAATTACAAAATAATATTGAAAAAACACAAGTATTAGGGATTGGCTGTATGAAGAAAAAAATGTGGAAAATAAACAAAAACAACAAACTGGAGTGGCAAATTAAATATATGAAATAATTTAGCATCAAAAATTGTAGTAAAATACATAACATTTTTAAGTATAACTATAAACAAATGATAAACTTATATATCAATCTCCTAAGATCATGTAATAAACCAGGTTTTTATAGTCTGGGTCTTTATAGTCAGGTGCGGGAGTGCGACGGCCGGTGCGCATGTGGCTGAGCCACATATGAGCAGAACAGTGTGACCAGCCAGATTATTGGGGGGATTAAAAGACAACTGAGCAGCTGGATAGGACAGTGAAGGAGCCCACACATCTCATGAGGATGGTGGAAGCCCCAGGTAAGTATAAATTATGCTCATTATCCATTATCCTCATCTCAGGTTCCCTTTAAAGGATACACGAGGCAAAAATAAACTAAAGAAATAAACAATTGTATCTATCTTCCTTCTCCTAAAAATGACTTTTTAAGATATTCTGCAGTTTTATTTTATGTTTAAATATACTTTTTAACTTTTATTGTTTTTGCTAAATGACACATTCATTAAAGTATGCCAGAGCTAAAATCAATGAACTATTTACCCATTTTATCTCTTTCCTGCTCTCAGAAGCCATTTTCTGCTAAGAAAGTGTTTTATAGTTGAAATTTCTTATCAATGAGGGCTCGTTTCCACTGTTGCGCCGTGATTTCGCCGGCATTCCGACGCTTGTAAAAACGCATGCGGATGCTTTTCCGCATGCGTTTTTACCCGCGATTTCGCGTGCGATTTCGCATGGCAGGGTGCCATGCGAAATTAACCATGACACTGCCAGGGCAAAATAACATTGAAAAAGGTGCGAAATCGCACGCGAATCGCGGGTAAAAACGCATGTAAAAAACGCATGCGTTTTTACTATTAAATACATTAGCGGCGATTCGCACGGAATCCCGACGCAGGCGAATTCGGTGGGTCCCGTCGTGCAGATTTGGCCCGCCGCCAAATCGCTCCCGCACGCCGCACATGTGGAAACAGCCCTGGCCACTTCAATGTACCAAGCGAATCTGCATCTCGTCGCCGCATGCGGATTCGCTATGGTGGAAACGAGCCCTGAGGGTCACACTGTAGTCACTTCCTGTCAGCCAATTATATATCCGATATTTAACTCTTTCAGGCAGTGAAAGAAAAAAAGGAACTCAGCATAGTTATTTGTGTGCTAGGCACTGTACATACCCATGTCTATATCATGTCACATGTCACCTTGGGTATCCTTTGAGGCTAGGTTCACAATGGTCAGTTGCATAATGCACACATTGTAGTGCATTATAAGGGGTGTGAACTGCAATGGAGACTGGACATAACCTTTAAAACAAAGCCTGCATGCAGCAAGATAGAATAGTATCAGTTACAACACAGTACTGTGAACAGGCACATATAATTATATGGGCAGAGAGTTGACATGCAAAATGTCCACTTTGAAAAGAACAGTTTTCAGTAGCCTGCAAATTTACAGCTTTGTTGGCCAGCTTAAAAAGAAAAAATTAAAAGAGAAATTCACTGATTATGAAAAGTTATTTATACAAGTGATAGAACCAGAGAAAGTATTTTTGGCACACTACAAGTATTTAAATTCACTAAAAAGAAGGATTCCAAACAAGAAAGCAATTTGAAAGAAGATCTTGGAGTAAGAAAGGGGAAATGATTGTAAAGAAATACAGTGCTACCCATAGTTATTCATACCCCTGGCACATTTTGACTTAAAGGGACACTTAAGTCAAACAAAAAAATTAGTTTTACTTACCTAGGGCTTCCAATAGCCCCCTGCAGCTGTCCGGTGCCCTCGCCGTCTCCCTCCGATCCTCCTGGCCCCGCCGGCAGCCACTTCCTGTTTTGGTGACAGGAGCTGACAGGCTGGGGACGCGAGTGATCCTTCGCGTTCCCAGACACATTAGCACCCTCTATGCTGCTATATGGTATATGATATATGCTATAGCAGCATAGATGGCGCTATTGTGGCCAGGAACGTGAAGAATCACTCGCGTCCCCAGCCTATCAGCTCCTGTCACCGAAATAGGAAGTGGCTGCCGGCGGGGCCAGGAGGATCGGAGGGAGACGGCGAGGGCACCGGACAGCTGCAGGGGGCTATTGGAAGCCCCAGGTGAGCAAAACTCATTTTTTTTGTTTGACTTAAGTGTCCCTTTAAAGTTACTTTTATTCAACCAGCAAGTAATTTTTTGACGGGAAATGACAAAGGTGTCTCCCAAAAGATAATAAGACGATGTACAAGAGGAATTACTGTGGGGAAAAAAATCTTATCTTTTATTTACATTTGAGCAAAAAGTGTCCAGTTCAAAATTCTTCATACCCTTCTTAATAATCAATAGAGAAGCCTATTACAGCAATCAAATGCTTCAAATGTTTCTGGTTAGAGGGCCTTCTTGCCTTCACTCTGATCTTTAGTTCCCTCCATAGATTCTCGAATCTCTACGTTCCCTCATCCATTGGCTGAAAAACACCCCCAAAGCATTAGGTTCCCACCACCATGTTTGACGGTGGGGATGGTGTTCTTTGGGTTGAAGGCTTCTCCTTTTTTACGCCAAATTAAGGAAACATCATTGTGACCAAACAATTCAATGTTTCTTTCATCTGACCATGATACAGAAGACCAGAAGTCTTCTTCTTTGTCCAAATGATTTTGTTTGCCTTATCTGGAGAAGTGGTGTCCTCCTTGGTCTGCATCCGTGAAACCCAGCAGTGTGCAGTGTACGTTGGATTGTCTGCCTTGAGGCACTGCCACCAGCAGAGCCCAGAGTCACCAGGATGGCCTTGGTGGTGATCCTTGGATTCTTTTTCTCCTCTCTTACAATCCTCCTGGCCAGCACAGGTGTCACTCTTAACTTCCAACCACATCCTCTGAGATTTCCCACAGTGCGGAAGATCTTGTATTTGTTATGTATCATGTTATGTCATCTCCTGCCTGCTGGTGGTGGTGGTATTGAGTTGGACTGCCTTGGACTTCCACTGTCCACCAGCAGGTGGCTTATCATTGCATACAAGGACTTGCAATTCTTTGTCTGGCCTGCAGAGGCCTCTAATGGAACTCTGATCATTTACCACCAGCTGCTTCCTGTTACATATACTATATAAGACTGCCTCTTCCTTCAAACAATTGCCAGAGCTTCGTTCCCTGTAGGTCTGAGTTCATGGTCATACCTGTTACCTGATTTCTGATCTTTGTACCCTTTTTACCTGACCTGATAACTTGTTGCTGAACTTTGCTTGTCCTGAGTCGGCTTCTGTTTATTCCTCTGTACCTCGTATGTATCTGATTACCCGTTGCTGACCCTGATGCTCTCTCTTGACTTGCCTTTGCCAATCCCTGTGATACCGTGCAGAGTTGTATATATTGTATATTTGTATATATATGTTCACCATTATTTAGACTAGTTAGATATATAGGTTGGTTTGCATGTTCTCATTGATTGGTGATCACCTGTATACAGTTGGGTTGCATATGTTTGCATCACATTTGCATCCTTGCATATATTTGTCACTGCATGTCCCTGGTTTGTACATAGGTTGCTGTGCATGTGATTGCATCTTATTTGCATGCACCATACGGTTTACAATAAACACCTCTGCACACTACTGGTCTTGTCTCAGTGTCAGTGTTTCTGCAAACTGTGGTCCTTGTAATACCTGCTTGTTCCGTAACAGTATTTTTTAACTATACTTTGCACTGTAGGTACTGGAACTTGAAAACATTTAGAAATGGCCTTTCCTGACTTGTGAGCAGCCACAATGCGCAGCCGCAGGTCCTCACTGAGCTCCTTTGTCTTAGCCATGACAGTCCACAAACCAACTGCAGAGAGCTGCTATTTTTTCACCTGTTGAGTTGATTAAAACAGCTGTTCCCAATTAGGGCCCATTCACACCTGAGCGGGAATCGCACGATTCCCGCTCACGGCAAACCGCTACACAATGTAGCGAGTGGCAGTGTTCTCACTGCCGCTGTTGCGGTTATCGATAACCGCAACCGCGCTGCATGCAGCGGTTTGCCGGCGACGAGAGTTCCGCGATTTGCGATTGTGATTAGCGTGCATAGCATGCTAATCGCAATCGCTCCAAACCCGCCGCAGTGTCCAGTGATTTTTCCACGCTGATCGCGGGAAAATCACTCCCGCAGAACGCCGGCGGTAGTCGCCGGCGTTCTGCGGTTTTAAGTGTGAACGGGCCCTTAATCATTGTAATTAGGATGCTTTGGAAGGGTAATGCAGGCTAATTGGACTATTTGGAATGGTATAGAACTTTGGATTTTCCCACAGACTGTGACAGTTTGTGAAGGGTATGAATAATTTTGGACTGGACACTTTTTTGCTCAAATGTAAATAAAAGCTGAGAAATGTTTTTTTTCCACAATAATGCCTATTGTACATCGTTTTATTATCTTTTGGGAGACACCTACTTCATTTCCCATCAAAAAATGATTTGCTGGTTGAATGGTTAAACTTTAAGTCAAAATTTGCCAGGGGTATGAATAATTATTGGCAACACTGTATATCAAATCATCTGGATATGCAAAAATACTAAAATCTAATTGTTACAATACAAAATAGTGAAAAAGTGGCATTGGACCCCAGACAGAGTTTTTAAATGAAACCAGGGAAAACTTAATAAATGCTGGAGATGCACAAGGGACCTATATGCACATACTTTGCACATACATACCATACCGTGGGCAGCACGGTGGCATAGTGGTTAGCGCTCTTGCCTTGCAGCGCTGGGTCCCCGGTTTGAATCCACACCCCTGCCACACCCCTCATCACACCCCTATCACACATCTAGTCACATATACAATAAAAATTTCATAAGAAAAATATGTTGTTTTAAAATTCAAACCACACTGGTCTTTTCTATCCTGGTTTATTTTCCTTCATAGTAACATTTTAAAATTAGCAATATATCAATTTAAAGGATGGGAATAAAGTTTAAAGAAAGAGGGATAAATGAGGAGAAAAGAGGGACAGAGTGACAGGGCTCCCAAAGAGTGACTGTCCCTCCAAAAGAGGGACCCCCGTATAAAATAAACTCAAGGGGAATGAGCTGTACTGGGTGGCCACGCTACTAGACCCTCAGTAGAAGCACAAAGTTACATAGTTACATAGTTATTTTGGTTGAAAAAAGACGTACGTCCATCGAGTTCAACCAGAGAACAAAGTACAACACCAGCCTGCTCCCTCATATATCCCTGTGGCTGAGATGTTACCGACTCACCTGAAGGCAGAAAGGATGCAGCACTTGCGGAACAAGCTGGCAACTATGCTTTACAGTGCGATTCAGAGTGATGTCAAAGCACAACGGAATAAAGGTACCACTGCCAGTAATCCTTCTCCCATGTCCACGCAGGCAAGGACAGGACGCTCCAGCGATCTCATGGGGATGTCGGACATGCGGCCATTCTTTAGTCCAATGCCTCGCCTTAGCTCTTCCGGATCCACCCTCCACCAACGCCTCGACCGGCAGGTAGCCAACTACCTGGCCTTAAGTGTGGATGTAGACACTGTGAGCAGCAATGAACCCTTGGACTACTGGGTGCACAGGCTTGACCTGTGGCCAGAGCTGTCCCAATTTGCCATCCAACGTCTGTCTTGCCCTGCCTCAAGCGTCCTGTCGGAAAGAACCTTCAGCGCAGCTGGAGGCATTGTCACTGAGAAGAGACGTCGCCTAAGTCACAAAAGTGTTCAGTATCTCACCTTTATCAAAATGAATGAGGCATGGATCCCGGAGGGCTACTGCCCGCCCGAAGACTAAGTCAGTACCCACACACAGCATCTCTGCCTGCACGCCGTTTGGCTGCCTGCCCCAAGACGAAGTCAGTCCCCACACAGCATCTCTGCCTGCAAGCCGCTTGACTGCCTTCTCCGCCACCACCAACAGGGTCCAGGACTCCAGGCGGATTCCTGTATTTTTAAGGCCGCTACTAGCAGCGGCCGCTATAATAATTTTTCTGGTGTGTGTACATGCCTGCCTAATTTTTCTGGCTGCACTGCAGCTGCATGCACTGCCGCTGCAACAAGAAAACAAAAGGCATGTACATGTGTCAATTCCCCTTCGTGATCGTTACCTTGCCGCGGTGAAAGGGCTTGCATATCACAATGAAGCAATGACCGCCGGCTATATGAGTGTCTCAGGGGCAGGGGGCACACCCAAGATAATAAGGTCGCTGCTTCATTGTGGACAGACCAAATTCGATCAGCTGGACAGTCACTGTTGTTCTGTCATTGAGCTACCTCAGCCCGAAGACCATATGGGCTTGAAAACCACCATGGCCTGCACTCGCACCATGGATAAAAACAGGGAACACCAAGAGCCCCAATAGTGTAATTCGTACTGGACAAGGTGGCAATAAGTTTGTATTGCTAAATACTCACAAGTCAGGGTCACCAGCAGGCAACCACTGTAAAGGCAGGTGGGGAGATTGTCCTGACCCCACTCAGGATTAAGAAGTCGCTCTCTGTAGACAGGGAGAAAGGGTAGCAACCCTCCACCAAGGGTGTACTCAAAATTGTATACAATGAACAGAGGCGCCAAAAGTATAAGATTAGATTAAATGAGCTTAAAAACCAACTTAAATGGCAAAATTGAAGGAGGAAGTGGTGGTCCTACCTCCCTCAAGCAGACACGACAACGACTGCGATTCAGACAGTCAAACACATTTATTAGGAATTCCCAAAAAAAAATGCAACGCGTTTCGCAGGTTCAACCCTGCTTCATCAGGCAATATAAGGAGGAGTATCAAACAATCTGCACAAGGATTCAAATTAAGCGCCTCTTCCTCCTTCAATTTTGCCATTTAAGTTGGTTTATAAGCTCATTTAATCTAATCTTATACTTTTGGCGCCTCTGTTCATCGCACCATGGAGCGCACCAGTCAGCACAGCCGTCACTACTCAAACAGCTGTTTGCGGTGCGTTACACAGTGAGTTTGGTTTGTCAATGGGAAGCAGTACACTAATTACGCTACCTGATTGATGTATACACATGTAGGATGTTTTAAAGCACTTTAGACCTCTAATTTAGCATGCAATGTGATTTCTGTCCCTAAAACGCTGCTGTGCGTCAAATCCTGATTTTTCCCAGGGACTTTCGGTGTGTATCCCACTCTGCCATGCCCCCCTCCAGGTGTTAGACCCTTTGAAACATCTTTTCCATCACTTTTGTGGCCAGCATAAATGTTTCTAGTTTTCAAAGTTTGACTCCCCATTGAAGTCTATTGTGGTTCGCGAAAGTTCGTGTGAACCGAACTTTTGCGGAGGTTCGCGTTCGAGGTTCGCGAAACGAAAATCAGAGGTTCAAGCCATCTCTAGCAGGGGATAGTGTACAGATATGATGAAAAAAATCTACTACTACTGTAACTAGTTCAATATAATTTTACTTATTTTGCCAGGCCCAGATATAAGCATAGTTTGGCAGCTTGCATATATGTGTGTGCATGTTTTTCTGGTTTGGCAGAGTTTGATTGTAATTCCAAACATTTTAATCAATAAATTCAACAAGGATCACATAATATTAAAATATACACCACTAAATGCGAAATTATAAATTATTTTTATAATGATCTATATTTAAAACAAGTACGTTTCTATCAATGGACAAAATAAATAAACTTATTTTTATACACTTATGTCTCAAACTCCATCTTTCAAGCTGAGCCCCTGAGGATCATATGTCAACAATGGCACCCATCAGCAGAATGAAGCAGAAAATATAATTCACTGGAAAATATAACTGACAAGGTAGTGAGCTCATTTTGGCAGACAATTTAACTTTCAGACTAAGCTCTTTGGAAATATGAAAGGACATTGAAGAGTGACTGAGAGCAGGTAGAAAAGAAGATAGAGTTAAACTAAATCTTCAGTAAATTCCCAAATGAGAATCAAATGCCATAGGGTGGTTTATTCAGTATTTGGGCCCTTGCTTATTAAATATTAGGTCTATGAAAATTCATTCTTTTTTTCTTTCTTTATTTTCTTCCCCCCTCCCCTCATATGTACCTAACATTAAATAAATAATCAAAAAAGTAGATTTTAATGTACATGCAGAACAATCTTGGGCAATTAGATCTGATAATCTTCAAGTCTTTCTTGGGAAGGAAAATCAATGGTCCTTACTTTGTCCTGAAACTAAATTGTTTGAATTTTGAATCCAATTTAATAATTCTTGATTATGTAAAGATGGAAATACCCACAATCGCTAACCTCAGAAGGAACACACATATGCTATTATTCTCAACCCTACTACGTCTTCTACGTCTCACAGAGCCAATAGGAATGATAGTAACTCTGCTATAATGTACAATAAATACACAACACTGGAAAACTGTACTAAACTTTATAGAAGATATAATCCGTTATCTCAGCAAAATGTGTCCCTGTTGAACAACCCTTTCCCCTGGTTCAGTAAATTTTTCCCTAATTGGGTTAGTATATATGCATAATTAGACATATAAACTAGTATTAGGTTTAATAGAGGACCAACAATTAGATTACAAGTACCCTACATCACCTATTTTGTGATGGATGTGACTTCTGGGAATTTAGCAGGGTGCCCCCCCAGTTGCCCGGCAGGATCTGCTCCATTATGAAACAGTGATAACAATGATAATTTATCCGTAGAGAACTTATATGCTAGTATACCTGGTATATTGATAGTGAAAAACTTTTATTTCATTTTCAATGTTATCAACAGACCAGTTTGTAATTGTTCAAGGTTACATAGTTACATAGTTACATAGTTATTTTGGTTGAAAAAAGACATACGTCCATCGAGTTAAACCAGTACAAAGTACAACTCCAGCCTGCTCCCTCACATATCCCTGTTGATCCAGAGGAAGGTGAAAAAACCCTTACAAGGCATGGTCCAATTAGCCCCAAAAGGGAAAAATTCCTTCCCGACTCCAGATGGCAATCAGATAAAATCCCTGGATCAACATCATTAGGCATTACCTAGTAATTGTAGCCATGGATGTCTTTCAATGCAAGGAAAACATCTAAGCCCCCTTTAAATGCAGGTATAGAGTTTGCCATAACGACTTCCTGTGGAAATGTATTCCACATCCTAATCACTCTTACTGTAAAGAACCCTTTCCTAAATAAATGGCTAAAACGTTTTTCCTCCATGCGCAGATCATGTCCTCTAGTCCTTTGACAAGGCCTAGGGACAAAAAGCTCATCCGTCAAGCTATTATATTGCCCTCTGATGTATTTATACATGTTAATTAGATCTCCTCTAAGGCGTCTTTTCTCTAGACTAAATAAACCCAGTTTATCTAACCTTTCTTGGTAAGTGAGACCTTCCATCCCACGTATTAATTTTGTTGCTCGTCTCTGCACCTGCTCTAAAACTGCAATATCTTTTTTGTAATGTGGTGCCCAGAACTGAATTCTATATTCCAGATGTGGCCTTACTAGAGAGTTAAACGGGGGCAATATTATACAGCAGAAGGAAATGGCAGCGCTTCCAAACAGACGCTGCACCTGAATTGACTACCTGCACAAGTATGCAGAGCTCGACTAACGGGCAGGTTACACACCTTGCATTCAAAACAGGTACAGTAAAGGGGGCGTTAGCTTCAGCATAAGTTGTGCACAAATTATCCCTAATAGACTCTCCTACGGCGGTGACGTGCCCCAACAGGAGAGAAACTAACCACTAATCTAGCAGTGAAACATATCAAAAAGTGAAGCATGTTCAAACAATGAAAATTGTCCAAAAAAAGAAAAAAAAAGGGTTAAAACCTCAAACTAATGTAATAGTGAAGCATATTCAACAGCGAAACATATCCAACAGTGAACCCTAGCTAGTCTAAAATTAAAATCATAATCCTTACCTGGTGCAGCTAGCCATAAATGGTATACACATTTGTTCAAAAGACAGCAAGCAATGGGCAGCGCTCACAGGCTGCAAGTGAAGTGAAAGCTCCAGAGATATGCCCAGCCCCTTGGGGCTAAATACACACCTTGAATACAAATCAGATGCAAATTATGTGCTAACACTAATCTAAATTCTAAAATTTGAATGCAAGCTGATACCCCTGGAGGCAGCTAGCCTGAAGTATACTTAAGTTTTGTACAGCAGAAGGAAATGGCAGCGCTTCCAAACAGACGCTGCACCTGAATTGACTACCTGCACAAGTATGCAGAGCTCGACTAACGGGCAGGTTACACACCTTGCATTCAAAACAGGTACAGTAAAGGGGGCGTTAGCTTCAGCATAAGTTGTGCACAAATTATCCCTAATAGACTCTCCTACGGCGTGACGTGCCCCAACAGGAGAGAAACTAACCACTAATCTAGCAGTGAAACATATCAAAAAGTGAAGCATGTTCAAACAATGAAAATTGTCCAAAAAAAGAAAAAAAAGGGTTAAAACCTCAAACTAATGTAATAGTGAAGCATATTCAACAGCGAAACATATCCAACAGTGAACCCTAGCTAGTCTAAAATTAAAATCATAATCCTTACCTGGTGCAGCTAGCCATAAATGGTATACACATTTGTTCAAAAGACAGCAAGCAATGGGCAGCGCTCACAGGCTGCAAGTGAAGTGAAAGCTCCAGAGACATGCCCAGCCCCTTGGGGCTAAATACACACCTTGAATACAAATCAGATGCAAATTATGTGCTAACACTAATCTAAATTCTAAAATTTGAATGCAAGCTGACACCCCTGGAGGCAGCTAGCCTGAAGTATACTTAAGTTTTGTACAGCAGAAGGAAATGGCAGCGCTTCCAAACAGACGCTGCACCTGAATTGACTACCTGCACAAGTATGCAGAGCTCGACTAACGGGCAGGTTACACACCTTGCATTCAAAACAGGTACAGTAAAGGGGGCGTTAGCTTCAGCATAAGTTGTGCACAAATTATCCCTAATAGACTCTCCTACGGCGGTGACGTGCCCCAACAGGAGAGAAACTAACCACTAATGTAGCAGTGAAACATATCAAAAAGTGAAGCATGTTCAAACAATGAAAAGTGTCCAAAAAAAGAAAAAAAAAGGGGTTAAAACCTCAAACTAATGTAATAGTGAAGCATATTCAACAGCGAAACATATCCAACAGTGAACCCTAGCTAGTCTAAAATTAAAATCATAATCCTTACCTGGTGCAGCTAGCCATAAATGGTATACACATTTGTTCAAAAGACAGCAAGCAATGGGCAGCGCTCACAGGCTGCAAGTGAAGTGAAAGCTCCAGAGACATGCCCAGCCCCTTGGGGCTAAATACACACCTTGAATACAAATCAGATGCAAATTATGTGCTAACACTAATCTAAATTCTAAAATTTGAATGCAAGCTGACACCCCTGGAGGCAGCTAGCCTGAAGTATACTTAAGTTTTGTACAGCAGAAGGAAATGGCAGCGCTTCCAAACAGACGCTGCACCTGAATTGACTACCTGCACAAGTATGCAGAGCTCGACTAACGGGCAGGTTACACACCTTGCATTCAAAACAGGTACAGTAAAGGGGGCGTTAGCTTCAGCATAAGTTGTGCACAAATTATCCCTAATAGACTCTCCTACGGCGGTGACGTGCCCCAACAGGAGAGAAACTAACCACTAATGTAGCAGTGAAACATATCAAAAAGTGAAGCATGTTCAAACAATGAAAAGTGTCCAAAAAAAGAAAAAAAAAGGGGTTAAAACCTCAAACTAATGTAATAGTGAAGCATATTCAACAGCGAAACATATCCAACAGTGAACCCTAGCTAGTCTAAAATTAAAATCATAATCCTTACCTGGTGCAGCTAGCCATAAATGGTATACACATTTGTTCAAAAGACAGCAAGCAATGGGCAGCGCTCACAGGCTGCAAGTGAAGTGAAAGCTCCAGAGATATGCCCAGCCCCTTGGGGCTAAATACACACCTTGAATACAAATCAGATGCAAATTATGTGCTAACACTAATCTAAATTCTAAAATTTGAATGCAAGCTGACACCCCTGGAGGCAGCTAGCCTGAAGTATACTTAAGTTTTGTACAGCAGAAGGAAATGGCAGCGCTTCCAAACAGACGCTGCACCTGAATTGACTACCTGCACAAGTATGCAGAGCTCGACTAACGGGCAGGTTACACACCTTGCATTCAAAACAGGTACAGTAAAGGGGGCGTTAGCTTCAGCATAAGTTGTGCACAAATTATCCAGGTAAGGATTATGATTTTAATTTTAGACTAGCTAGGGTTCACTGTTGGATATGTTTCGCTGTTGAATATGCTTCACTATTACATTAGTTTGAGGTTTTAACCCTTTTTTTTTCTTTTTTTGGACAATTTTCATTGTTTGAACATGCTTCACTTTTTGATATGTTTCACTGCTAGATTAGTGGTTAGTTTCTCTCCTGTTGGGGCACGTCACCGCCGTAGGAGAGTCTATTAGGGATAATTTGTGCACAACTTATGCTGAAGCTAACGCCCCCTTTACTGTACCTGTTTTGAATGCAAGGTGTGTAACCTGCCCGTTAGTCGAGCTCTGCATACTTGTGCAGGTAGTCAATTCAGGTGCAGCGTCTGTTTGGAAGCGCTGCCATTTCCTTCTGCTGTACAAAACTTAAGTATACTTCAGGCTAGCTGCCTCCAGGGGTGTCAGCTTGCATTCAAATTTTAGAATTTAGATTAGTGTTAGCACATAATTTGCATCTGATTTGTATTCAAGGTGTGTATTTAGCCCCAAGGGGCTGGGCATATCTCTGGAGCTTTCACTTCACTTGCAGCCTGTGAGCGCTGCCCATTGCTTGCTGTCTTTTGAACAAATGTGTATACCATTTATGGCTAGCTGCACCAGGTAAGGATTATGATTTTAATTTTAGACTAGCTAGGGTTCACTGTTGGATATGTTTCGCTGTTGAATATGCTTCACTATTACATTAGTTTGAGGTTTTAACCCTTTTTTTTTTCTTTTTTTGGACAATTTTCATTGTTTGAACATGCTTCACTTTTTGATTTGTTTCACTGCTAGATTAGTGGTTAATTTCTCTCCTGTTGGGGCACGTCACCGCCGTAGGAGAGTCTATTAGGGATAATTTGTGCACAACTTATGCTGAAGCTAACGCCCCCTTTAGTGTACCTGTTTTGAATGCAAGGTGTGTAACCTGCCCGTTAGTCGAGCTCTGCATACTTGTGCAGGTAGTCAATTCAGGTGCAGCGTCTGTTTGGAAGCGCTGCCATTTCCTTCTGCTGTACAAAACTTAAGTATACTTCAGGCTAGCTGCCTCCAGGGGTGTCAGCTTGCATTCAAATTTTAGAATTTAGATTAGTGTTAGCACATAATTTGCATCTGATTTGTATTCAAGGTGTGTATTTAGCCCCAAGGGGCTGGGCATATCTCTGGAGCTTTCACTTCACTTGCAGCCTGTGAGCGCTGCCCATTGCTTGCTGTCTTTTGAACAAATGTGTATACCATTTATGGCTAGCTGCACCAGGTAAGGATTATGATTTTAATTTTAGACTAGCTAGGGTTCACTGTTGGATATGTTTCGCTGTTGAATATGCTTCACTATTACATTAGTTTGAGGTTTTAGTTAACCCTTTTTTTTTCTTTTTTAGGACAATTTTCATTGTTTGAACATGCTTCACTTTTTGATATGTTTCACTGCTAGATTAGTGGTTAGTTTCTCTCCTGTTGGGGCACGTCACCGCCGTAGGAGAGTCTATTAGGGATAATTTGTGCACAACTTATGCTGAAGCTAACGCCCCCTTTAGTGTACCTGTTTTGAATGCAAGGTGTGTAACCTGCCCGTTAGTCGAGCTCTGCATACTTGTGCAGGTAGTCAATTCAGGTGCAGCGTCTGTTTGGAAGCGCTGCCATTTCCTTCTGCTGTACAAAACTTAAGTATACTTCAGGCTAGCTGCCTCCAGGGGTGTCAGCTTGCATTCAAATTTTAGAATTTAGATTAGTGTTAGCACATATTTTGCATCTGATTTGTATTCAAGGTGTGTATTTAGCCCCAAGGGGCTGGGCATATCTCTGGAGCTTTCACTTCACTTGCAGCCTGTGAGCGCTGCCCATTGCTTGCTGTCTTTTGAACAAAGGGGCAATATTATGCTAGCATCTCGAGTTTTTATTTCCCTTTTAATGCATCCTAAAATTTTGTTAGCTTTAGCTGCAGCGGCTTGGCATTGAGTACGATTATTTAACTTGTTGTCGATGAGTACTCCTAAGTCCTTCTCCAAGTTTGATGTCCCCAACTGTATCCCATTTATTTTGTATGGTGCTAGACCATTGGTACGACCAAAATGCATGACTTTACATTTTTCAACATTGAATTTCATCTGCCATTTATGTGCCCATATAGCCATCCTATCCAGATCCTGTTGCAATATGACACTATCTTCTTGAGAGTTGATGATTCTGCACAATTTTGTATCATCTGCAAAAATAGCAACATTGCTCACTACTGCATCTACTAGGTCATTAATAAATAAATTGAAGAGCACTGGACCCAGTACAGACCCCTGTGGGACCCCACTGCTAAAAGTCTCCCATTTTGAGTACGATCCATTGACCACAACTCTTTGTTTTCTGTCCATTAGCCAATTCCCTATCCATGCACACAGACTCTTCCCCAGTCCTTGCATCCTCAACTTTTGCACCAGGCTTCTGTGGGGAACAGTGTCGAAGGCCTTTGCAAAGTCCAAGTATATCACATCTACAGCATTCCCAATATCCATATTAGCATTCACTACCTCATAAAAGCTGAGCATGTTAGTCAAACAGGACCTGTCTTTAGTAAACCCATGTTGATGCTGAGAAATAAGATTATTTTCTACTATGAAGTCATGTATAGTATCTCTTAGTAACCCCTCAAATAGTTTGCATACAACTGATGTTAAGCTTACAGGTCTATAATTTCCTGGATCTGATTTTTTGCCCTTCTTAAAGAGACTCTGAAGCGAGAATAAATCTCGCTTCAGAGCTCATAGTTAGCAGGGGCATGTGTGCCCCTGCTAAAACGCCGCTAAACGGGGGTCCCTTCACCCCCGAACCCACCCCCGCAAACCTTGGTCGCAAACTTGGTCATGAAATTTTCGTTTCCTGGAGGCACGGCTAACGACTGCAGCCCTGCCTCTAGTCGCGTCTATCAGACGCGCATCGCCGCCTCTCCCCCGCCCCTCTCAGTGAAGGAAGACTGAGAGGGGCGGGGGAGAGGCGGAGATACGCGTCTGCCAGACGCGCGTGGGGCAGGGCTGCGGCGGTTAGCCCTGCCCCAATGCGGAAACGCTCCCCCGCTGTACGGATTGGATTTGGGGGTGAAGGGACCCCCGTTAAGCCGCGGGATAGCGGTGTTTTAGTAGGGGCACACATGCCCCTGCTATCTATGAGGTCTGAAGCGAGATTTATTCTCGCTTTAGACTCTCTTTAATTAATGGGAAAACGTGGGCTGTACGCCAATCCACTGGGACTCTGCCAGTTGAAAGAGAGTCACAAAAGATACGATAAAGGGGTTTATCTATAACTGAACTTAATTCCTTTAGGACCCGAGGATGCATGCCATCCGGGCCAGGTGCCTTGTCTATTTTTAATGTATTTAGTCTTGCCTTCACTTCTTCCTGCGTTAAGTATTTAATATTACAGTTAGAAGATTGAGACTCTTCTGCCTCTGTAATTTGCAACAGTGCTGTTTCCTTTGTGAAGACAGAAGCAAAGAAAGCATTTAATAACTCTGCCTTACCTTGGTCATCCACCATTGAGTTCCCACCTCATCCTTTAGGAGTCCTATACAGTCAACCTTTCTTTTTTTTAGAGTTGATGTACTTGTAAAATGTTTTTGGGTTAGATTTGATATCCTTAGCGATTTGATTTTCAGCTTCGATCTTTGCCAGCCTAATTTATTTTTTACAATTTTTATTGCACTCCTTATAATTGCTTAGTGCAGCCCCGGTCCCCTCCTGTTTTAGGACCTTATAGGCATTCTTTTTTCTATTCATTTTATCTGTAACTTTTCTACTCATCCATAGAGGCCTTTTTTTATTCCTAGACATTTTGTTTTCATATGGGATATACATACTACAATATTGATTGAGAATAAGTTTAAAAGCTTGCCATTTCCCTTCAGTGTCCTCCCCTTGTAGTACATTATCCCAGTTCACCAAACTTAGTGCCTGCCTAATTTGATTGAACTTTGCTTTTCTAAAAGTCATAGTTTTAGTGGTCCCGCTGCCCCTTGGCCTATCAGTCACCAGATCAAACGTTATCATGTTGTGATCACTATTTCCCAAATGTTCTTGAACCTGCACATTTGATACATTATCTGGTCTATTAGAAATGCACAGATCCAATAACGCATTCCCCCTAGTTGGTTCCATTACCATTTGAGTCAAGTAATTGTCCTGTAGTGCTGCCAGAAATCTGCTGCTTTTACCAGAATGGGTAGCCTCAATACCCCAGTCAATGTCTGGAAAGTTGAAGTCGCCCATAACTATGACCTCATTTTTACTTGCAGCTTTTTCAATCTGCTGTAGTAATTGCAGTTCTGCAGCTTCATTAATATGAGGTGGTCTGTAGCATACCCCAATAAGCAATTGGCAACTTTTATTTCCACCATGAATATTTACCTAAACGGACTCCACATCTTCGCAATCTTCCTCCATCTCATCGTTGAGGACAGCTGTAAAAGAATTCTTAACAAAGAGACAAACCCCTCCACCTTTTTTCCCTGTTCTATCCCTCCTAAACACATTGTATCCTTTTAAATTAGCTATCCAGTCATGGCTTTCATCCATCCATGTCTCGGTTATTCCCACAATGTCATAGCCTTTGTCATTCAGAATGAACTCTAGTTCGTCTATTTTATTTGCAAGGCTCCGAGCATTGGTTACCATGCACTTTATATTTTTACCACCACATTTATCAATTTTGTTTACATGAAATGGGCTGCTTGAAGTTTTACCAACCTCCTTAATCTTTACACTGTCCACACCCCCCTCTCCACCCCCCATAATGTTAGGCTCCCACTGTCTTTTTACCTTATCTTGTCTACATATTGAGACTTTATCCTCCCACCTCCCCCCAGATCCTAGTTTAAAATCTCCTCCAACCATTTAGCCATCTTCTCCCCCAATGCAGCTGCACCCTCCCCATTAAGGTGAAGCCCATCCCTGCTGTAGAACCTGTAGCCGACTGCAAAGTCTGCCCAGTTCTCCAGGAACCCAAACCCTTCCTTCCTACACCAATTTCTCAGCCACTTATTTAACTCCCTAAGCTCCCTCTGTCCCTCAAATGTAGCACGTGGCACTGGCAGTATTTCAGAGAACACCACCTTGGAGGTCCTTGCTTTAAGTTTATCTCCAAGTACCTGAAAATCATTTTTGAGGACCTTCCATCTCCCACTAACTTTGTCATTGGTGCCAATGTGTACCATGACAGCTGGGTCTTCCCCACCCCCACCCAATAATCTGTCAATTCTTTCCGCTACATGCCGAACCCGAGCACCCGGGAGACAACAGACTGTACGGCATTCACGGTTTCTTCGACAGATTACCCTATCTGTGTGCCTAATAATTGAATCCCCTACCACCAGTACCTGTCTAGCCTTAGCTGCACTCCTATTCCCTTTCTTGTTGCAGCAGTCTGCCCCTTGGTTGCTAAGGAGCACATCCTGCTGCAGCATTGCTACTCCAGAATCATCCTCCCCAATATTACGCAAACAAGCATACTTATTAGTGAGGGACAACTCGGGACTAGCCTCCCTGCCACTGTTCCCCCTACCCCTTCTAACTGTGACCCAACTAGCGGCTACCTCTGCTTCTTGCTCCGGCTTTACTCCACCCACTTCATCTTCACCGGTTCCATCCAGTGTCTGGATCGTGAGATCCAAACTCTTCTCCATGTTGTGTATGCGTCTCAGTGTTGCGAGATGCTTATTTAGCTCTGCGACTTCCGCCTCTAACTGAGCAACACGCTCACATCCAGGGCAACAGTAAACACCCTCAATCCGCTGATCAAGGCATGCATACATGTTGCAGGATGTACACTGTACTGCATTGTCCAACATGATGACTATTGTGTGGGGAGAAATTATTTAAAGTAAACTGTGGCGGTAAAAGATGAAACGGGAGAGTGAATGAAGTTCGGGAGTGAGTGCAGCTGGGGTGGAAGAGGGGGAGGGGTGGAGGAGGCGAGGAGGGGGAGTGAGTGAAGTTGGGGTGGAGGAGGGGGAGTGAGTAAAGTTGGGGGGGAGGAGGGGGCGGGGAGGGGAGGAGGGGAGGAGGGGAAGTGAGTGAAGCTGGGGTGGAGTCCTCAAAACTTAAAGACTACGCCACAACATGTTAGCACATTCTAACCAATGCAAAAAAACCACAATATTGGTTGAAGGTTTTTTTTTTGTTTGTTTTTTAGTCCTTACCTGCTTCCTCTCACCTCTCTCTTTGTGCCTGAGTTGTAACGCCTGTTTTTAACCACTTGCCGACCGCGCACTCATACCGCGCGTCGGCAAAGTGGCAGCTGCAGGACCAGCGACGCAGTTCTGCATCACCGGCTGCAGGCTAATTAATCAGGAAGCAGCCGCTCCTGTCAATTCACGGCGGTGGGGCTCCGTGAATAGCCTGCGAGCCGCCGATCGCGGCTCGCAGGCTAAATGTAAACACAAGCGGAAATAATCCACTTTGTTTACATTCGTACAACGCTGCTAACAGTAGCGTACCAGATCAGCGATCCCCGGCCAATCAGCGGCCGGGGATCGCTGTCACATGACAGGCAGGAGCCTGTTAGAGGCTGCATAGGACAGATCCGTTCCTGTGCAGCCTCGGATCTCCGGGGAAGGGAGGGAGGATAGGGAGGGGGGAATTTCGCCGCGGAGGGGGGCTTTGAGGTGCCCCCCCCCCGCAACTCACAGGCAGGCAGGAGCGATCAGACCCCCCCAGCACATCATCCCCCTAGTGGTGAAAAAAGGGGGGCGATCTGGTCGCTCTGCCTGCACCCTGATCTGTGCTGGGGGCTGCACAGCCCACCCAGCACAGATCAGCTAAAACAGCGCTGGTCCTTAAGGGGGGGTAAAGGGTGGGTCCTCAAGTGGTTAACGCCTATGCCACTTGTGTCGAAGCCACTTAGTGAGCAAGCCACAGACTGAGCAAGCTCAGTACTGAGCCCTGAAGCTGACCAAATACCTCCTGTTACAGCTAATCCCTCCCCCTAGCTAATTACCTGCCTGCTGCAAGCATACTAGAGAAAAAAATGTACTTATAAAAACGAACACTTGCTGCTAGATACCGTATTTTTCGGACTATAAGACGCTCCGGACCATAAGACGCACCTAGGTTTAGAGGACAAAAACCAGGAAAAAAAAATATACTAAACCTGCGTGCATCCATGGTGCAGGGGCATCTTATAGACCTTTTTCCCCCCCAAGCACTCTCCGCCAGCTACAATAACTGAGCTTAAGTGCCTAGCTACACTAAACCCTGCTGCCCTCACCTGTAGAAGTACCCTACACTAAAGCCTGATGCCCCACCAGTAACCCTACCCTACACTACACTACACTACATTACATTACACTAGTCCCCAATTACCACTCCAGTTACTACACTACATTAACCCACCCCTGCTGCCCCATCAGTAACAATACACTACATCAAACTAGCCCCTGCCTCTCCATCAGCTACAACTTGTGATCTCACCTATCCAGCTGTCCATCCACACACTCCTGTCCTTGATGTCAGCTGTTATGATCTTGACTGCCAGGGAAGCAGCAGCACAATCATGACATCCCTTTATGAGGGTAGATCTCGGTGGGGGCTGCACCGGCTGTCTTCATGTATTGTGAGCGATTCAGGGCCAATTGCAGCGTTAGTCATCTACCATCGTGGTTGATCCTTCTCTGTGCCGCCGCAATAATCCGCCTCAGCCAGCTCTCCAATGCGCCTCCATGGCTGCTTTCCAAGTCCCTGCACGGTGGCAGCTGCAGCGTGGCATTAGATGGGAGATCTTAGGGATAGTTATGACTACCGATGTTTCAGTACTTCCTTGTACTTCCTTCCCCCGCATGAGCGTCAGACGTCATTAGGGGGCGTAAACCAGGAAGTACTGAAGCATCGGTAGTCATAACTACCGCTACGATCTCCCATCTAATGCCACGCTGCAGCTGCCACCGTGCAGGGACTTTGAAAGCAGCCATGGAGGCGCATTGGAGAGCTGGCTGAGGCGGATTACTGCGGCATGGAGGAAGATGATGGCGGCGGGACAGCAGCACTAGAGGCCAGCATGGAGGAAGATAATGGGGGCGGCGGGACAGCAACACGGAGACCGGCATGGAGGAAGATGATGGCGGCGGAGGGACAGCAGCACTGGAGGCCGGCATGGAGGAAGATAATGGGGGTGGCGGGACAGCAGCACTGGAGGCCGGCATGGAGGAAGATAATGGGGGCGGCGGGACAGCAGCACGAAGACCGGCATGGAGGAAGATGATGGCGGCGGGACAGCAGCACTGGAGGCCGGCATGGAGAAAGATGATGGCGGCGGCGGGACAGCATCACGGAGACCGGCATGGAGGAAGATGATGGCGGCGGTGGGACAGCATTACGGAGATCGGCATGGAAGAAGATGATGGCGGCTGGACAGCATCACGGAGATCGGCATGGAAGAAGATGATGGCGGCGGCATAGATGGCAGCACGGGACCGGCATGGAGGAGGATGGCGGTGGCATGGATGGCAACGTGGAGGCGACTAATAGGCGGCAGCATTGAGGGCGGGTAGACCGGCTGCGTTGAGCTGGGCTGCAGTGGGGGGTACTGAATAAGGCTGGCAAGGAGGGGGAAAGGTGTTTGACTGCACCGCACGCACAGAGAACCCTAAACAGTAAGAAACGTTTTTTTTTCTTTTCCAATTTGTGTACTACTTTTTTCTACATTCGGACTATAAGACGCAAGGACTTTTTCTCCCCACTTTTGGGGGAGAAAAAGTGCGTCTTATAGTCCGAAAAATACGGTATCTGATGAACCGCAATGCACAAGCCACCAGATATCAAAGTAGCAAAACACAATTTACAAACAACAGCAATATAATATAATCAGAGCTCACAATTCCCAGCAGTGAAGTGAAGTGAAACAGCCCTCCACCAAGGTGTATTATATGTTATATATGTTATGAATGTAATTGTTAAGAAAGGTAAACAAAGTTAATGCCTTTATTCATTGGCTGTACTATTTTTTAAAAAAACCCAATCAAAATTATTGAAACTATTTCCTTCTTTCCTTCATTTATTATTATTTTTATTTAGTATTTATATAGTGCCAGCATCTTACACAGCACTGTACCGAGTATATTGCAAATCGCAATAAATTTTTTTTGAAAAAGTAGTAGAAAAAGTTAAGTTAAAGAGTATTTTCCATCCATTTTAAACAACCAGTTAGCAAGAAAATACTCAAAATAAAAAATCAGGGTTGCTCGTAAACTACGCCAGCGCGAATCTACGCATCGTAGTACGCAACTACGCATCGTAGTTCATAGACGAAGTTTAAGAACTACACGTACGCATTTCCACGTAGTCGTAGTCCCACTATGCGTAGCTTCGCCCGCTATGCGTAGTTGACGTATGTATTGCGAAGTCAACTACACATGCGGTAACTGCATTTATATGGGTCATTGCGCATGCGCAGAAATTTTATTGCCCTTTATACGCATACAATTCCGCATTGGATGGTGGAATGTATGCTTATATTAGTTTGTGTATGCGCATAGTTAGTAGATTATTGCAAAAAATTTTCCGCATAAGGGCATAAGCGGTCGCATCAACTACGCTACGCAATACGTTAAGCTTGCGTATTATAATGCGTAGTCTACGGTATGCTAACGTAGCGAAGTGGCTGATTTCGGAGCCATAGATTGCGAAGCGTATTTGCGTAAAAATACGCGAAGTTCCAGCGTAGCGAAGTTGGCTGACTACGACCATCCCTGTAAAAAATCATGAAAAAATAACTATTTCATACTTTTTCCATTGCAAATTGCTGAAAACTTATTCTAAGTCGAAGATGAAAAATTGTCTCCTAGGAGAAAATTCAGGAGAAAAAGTTGATTGCATGTGGCCCATGGAGTGTTGTGAATATTGACTTTACACTAATTGGATATCTTTTTTTCTTGTGTTTGATATGCTGGCTTTTTCCATGGCGTTTTTGATTTTGATTTATTTTGGCTCTTTTTGTTTGTAAAACTAGTGTATGTATCATAGTCTAGACTCTAGGGTCAATTTAGGGGGAAGCCAATTAACACTAACAATAACATTTCTATAGTGCTTTTCTCCCATAGGACTCAAAGCGCTTAGGCTCTCTCAGATTCAGTAGTTGGTAGTAGGATGACATATTTACAAAACAAAAATCATATTTCTGCAAATGCCAAACTTAACAGGTGGGTATTCAGTCTGGATTTAAACACATCCAGAGATGGAGCTGCCCTGATCTGCTGAGGTAAGGAGTTCCATAACATAGGAGCGGCAGAAGGCTGTGAGACCAAAAGTTTTCAGGTGGACTCTGGGTATGACTAGATTATTGGAGTCTGTTGATCTGAGATTGCAGGGGGGGGGGGGGGCTACACAGCTGCAGCCTTTCTTTCAAGTATTCAGGGCCCAGATTATGGAGCGACTTAAATTTCAGTAGGCCAATCTTGAATAAGACCCTCCATTTTATAGGTAGCCAGTGAAGGGAATGCAGGGCTCGTGTCATGTGGCAATGACGGGGTTGGTTGGTAAACAGTCTGGCTGCAGTATTCTGTATTAGCTGTAGGCGGTGCAAGTCCTTTATTTATTTATTTTTTGTAGTGTAACAGTAGTGCAACAGGGCAAACATCGTACAGTACTGTACCAGTGCAGAAAGATGTGGCTGATAGAGGATTATATACATTTTACTGTACTGTAACGTAGAGATGGTCATTGGGATACAAATACATTTTGCCTTACGTGCAAATTCAATGCCAATGCAGATTGGAACTGGACCAATCAATAGCAGCAAGAAGGACATTTGATTGGTCCAGTTCCAACCTCCATACAATTTGCCTTAAAGGATACCTGAAGTGACATGTGACATGATGAGATAGACATAGGTATGTACAGTGCCTAGCACACAAATAACTATGCTGTTTTCCTTTTTTTATTTCTCTGCCTGAATGAGTTAAATATCAGGTATGTAAATGGCTGACTCAGTCCTTACAGGAAGTGACTACATTGTGACCCTCACTGATATGAAATTCCCCTTTTTACCTCTTTCTTGCTCTCAGCATAGTTATTTGTGTGCTAGGCACTGTACATACACATGTCTATCTCATCATGTCACATGTCAGTTTGGGTATCCTTTAAATCTGCATGTAAGCCAAAATGTGCATTTGTACCTTGTTGATTATCTGTACTGTACAGCAGATGTGAACATTGAATTTGGATAGCCATCCAGTTGAAAAATGCACTCTGACCTTCAATGTTCAGTCTTTCATGAAACTTTTTCTTTTTTCTGCAACATCATTTGGGCTATGCGACCTCCCTCAGGCTGTTACAATGAAAACCATTGATCTAAAATTCCATTTTTGGAGTATGAAGAGTAAAACGATGCTCAATACTCTTGTCACTCTCTGACTACATGAAAAACTCCTGTATCTTCTCAGACTGGGCTTTGATGTCATATATTGTTGTGGAACCAATGTTAAATTCCCTCATGGTCATTGAACGACTCACACCCTTTTCATTTTTTTTGCAGATCTACATTTTCTGCTTCAGATTAAGCACTATGTGTTTCCACTTCCGTTTCAAGGGCTGATCTAAGGAGAAGCCTGGCTGCATGTTCTCCTCTGTAACCATGTCACTGATCTCTCAAATGGCTTTGCTGGTCACCCTGTGCTGCTTTGTTGGTGGCCTCTGGGCTGCAGGTGACCTGTGCTGCTGGTGGCCTCTGTGCTGCCAGTGGCCTGTGGTGCTGGTGACCCCTGTGCTGCCGGTGGTCTCTGTGCTGCAGGTGGCCCGTGCTGTTGGTGGCCTCTGTGCTGCCATTGGCGTGTGGTGCTGGTGGCCCCTGTGCTGCCAGTGGTCTCTGTGCCACAGATGGCCTGTGGTGCTGGTGGCCTCTGTGCTGCAGGTGGCCTGTACTGCTGATGGCCTCTGTGCTGCAGGTGGCCTGTGCTGCTGATGGCCTCTGTGCCGTAGTTGGCCTGTGGTGCTGGTGGCCTCTGTGCTGTAGGTGGCCTGTACTGCTGATGACCTCTGTGCCAAAGGTGGCCTGTGGTGCTGGTGGCCTCTGAGCCACTGTGTTCTTTTTTTCTATGTTCTGGTGGGCTTTTTCCAACCTTGGGGGCAGACTGGAGTTTACAGGCGAGATGCCTGTGGCTCTTGTGCCTTTTGGCCTTTTCTTTTGTGCTCTTTTCTACCTGGTGGCCTCTGAAATATTTGGTAACAGTCTGTGGTTCACATACAAGAAGCCTTCAGCAGTTCTTCAAAATGTGGCCTAGCCACCAGACTGATGCAGAGGCCTCAATTAGTTTACATATCCACAAATGGCAGCGGTCCAGCATGGTAGTACAGTCAGCAGGTTGATTTAAAAAAAAAACATTCCCCAAGGCTTCAGTTTGGTGAGGAGAGGTGGGGGACCCTTGGAGGAGATGGGGAGCAGTGTTTTAGGGACTCTGGACTGCTGAACTCACACAGCACATTAATGTGAGTGCAGTACTGCCCTTCTGGTGTTGTGTCAGTTGGTTGAATTCTGCTCTATATGGTTTTACGCTATAGGAGCAATTATGTTTTACTAAGGTGCCGAAGGCCAGTAAACCAGTGTATTGCTGTAATGGAGATTGACTGGAGAGGCAGTGGGCTGCCTGTAAAGGTTCCAAATGGGAAATTGACTTTTATAGCCATGTGTCTCAACTACTTGGTGAGTGCCCAGCTGATCAGTTGTACTTGTGACATTTCTCTCTCTGGCACCTTTAACCCAAGGAAGTAAACAACCTAAAAACACCAATATGAATTGATATTCATAGGATCCAGTAATAATTACAACTCGGGACTTTTAATTTCTGACCATAGTGTGCTCTTGTTTTCTGTGTACAAATAAAGTATGAGTTGCAAGAAAAAAGGAATATCCCATTAAGTCTTGATTGAGCTTTGCAAAAACACGCCAGTAAGATTCTAAGGCCAAATGGAAAAAAAAAAAGTTATAGTCAGATGAGATTATTGGTGTCAACTATCGGACTAGATAGTTGAGACCAATAATCTCATCTGACTATAACTTTTTTTTTCCATTTGGCCTTAGAATCTTAATGGCGTGTTTTTCAGTATATCTGGTAGAAAAGCAGTACAAATAAACATCAAAAGAAAACCATACTTACATTAAAACATGGTGGTAGCATTTTGTTGTGGGGCTGTTCCTCTACAGCAGGGACTGGGACATTTGTTAGGATAATAGGAAAATGGATAAGGTAAAACACCATCAAATTATTGAGGAAAAACCTGCTGTTCTTATCCAGAAAGTTATCAATGGCTAGAAGCACAATAGGGGGAAAGAGGCGCCCTAGTTGGATAAAAGCGTCTAAAAACAGCTTAAAAACGAAAAGTAATATGAGGTGGCTTACGTCAATGATGAAATCCTTGTATATAACATCAGGCCAATAGCAGTGCCAAATGAAAGAATCGATAAGATAAAGGGAGCCTCCACTAGGGCGCCTCTTTCCCCCTATTGTGCTTAGTTTACCCCCACACACCCAGTGTCTGAGGGGTAGTGACAGGTCACCTGTGGGTTCCACTGCAGTGGATTCCTGTCCCCATTTTTTCCAAGGAGAGTGACCACATCCAGGTCCCGGCTGGGACTACCCCGAGGGGAGTCTGGTTTATGGTTTTCACCTGCTTTCTGCGGTCGGTTGCCCCTTGCAACCCTTCTTTGTGAGTAACATTTTGATTTACCACTATCCATCAGTACATTGACAAATTACACTATTGGGCTCCTGCTTTTTGTCTCCTATACCTTTTTCCGCAGGGTGCCAAGACACCCCACTGCATCACAATGGCTATAAGGTTCACCTTCCAAAATGGAAATGACCTAAAGCTTGAATGATCTTGCAAAGCCTAGTTAGAGACTGGACTTAAACCCTATTGAAAATCTGTGGAATGACTTTAAGATTGCAATCCACCAATAGTCCCCACCCACTTTGACTGAGCTTGAACTATTACTTAGCTGGATTGGAAAATGTATTGAAGTTATTGTTACTATTTGTTATTATTTTCCTACCTAAGAAAAGCCCAGGAATCTGCATCCATGGGCTGTGTCCGTGTTAGTCGGTGAGTGCACAGGCCATTGCCGTGTGTGGGCGCCGGGCAAATGTATGCGTGCGCGGGAGTCCAGGTCCATTTATTGGGAGAAGATTGAATAATCTAAAGTCTGGAGCTGATGCTGAATTGTGTCTCAAACAGCAGTGGGTAGGAGATTAGTTCAAAGGTGTAGACTAATCTCCTACACGCTGGTGATTAAGTCACTATTTATTCAGCACCAGCTCTATTCAGATTTTAAGATGTTTCATATAAAAGTTATGTTTTAGATTATTCAATGTTCTCCCAATAAGGTTAATAGTGTGCTGTTTCAAGTCAGAATGTGTGTATTGTTTAAAGCAAACCTGAGCTCTTACACAGAAGAGAAGAACACAGAGAAATCCGCCCAGCATGTGTTTATGGAGAACAGCCTAATTCTCTATTCTCAGCGAGTAATGAGCTAATATAATTTAATCTCTCAGATGCCTGCCAAGTTGAGAGCTAATATGTAAACAGGCTGTTAACCCTTCGTGTGCTCCCAGAAATCCAGGAAGTAACTACGTTGCAGCATCTCTGAGGAGCTGTATAATCTGTAACAAGGAAATGTTTTTTCTGTAAAGGTTATTATGCTGTTGCTTATCTTGTAAAGCAGAGAGGAAGTTCTGAGTTCAGGTCCGCTTTAAGCATTATATTTTGCCAAGATTCCATTTAGAAAACTATTTAAAAAAAAACAAACCCTACGTTGGATAGTGTTGTTTTGCACTTGCAGAAATGACCTGAATACTGGCAAGTCTGGCTCTTTGCACATCATTTTTATTTAAGTACACTAACCTACAAACTGTTTTCCAGACAGAATGAAATAGAAGGATCACATTTTGTTGCCATTTTGTGTTGATAGATCTAGTAGATAGAAATGTTAAATGTCAACGGTAAGTTTAGATATACCCAATGCTACTACTGTGAGTAATTTACTAAAGGAGACATGCAGAGAAGAGAAAGGAGGTTATCCTATATTAACTTCAAACACCCAATCAGGTGCAGGTATTTTTTTCAAAATAGAAACTTAATTAATGGGTGTTTGAAATCAGGAGAGTTAGGCTGGATTTACACTGCATGCATTGCATAACGTATGCATAAAAATGTGTGTGAACTGCAACGGAGACTGGACATAGACTTTAATACAAAACCTGCATGCAGCACGTTAGAATAACGTGACCCGTTACAACGCAGATATGTGATTAGGACCATAGAATTGTGTAGGCAGTGAGTTGACATGCAGATTCATTCTGATAACACAATTTATGCAATGTAAATGCACCTTGAAACTTGAGACAGAGCGGAGCTCTCAGTTTAACGCTGGATAGCGTGAGAGAAACAGAGCGTCTGTGCAGCGGAGTGTGAAAGTGCTCAGTTGGATCTTTTTCTTAAGATGTAAGCACGCACTATATATATATATTTATAGGTGTATATATATATATATATATATATATATATATATATATATATATATATATATATATATACATATATATGTATGTACTGCTTCTGCTATTAACCTGTTTTCTATCCTTCATTCTTTCCTCACTTCTTTGCAGAGGTGTACTGTGCCCTAATAGCTACAGTCCAACGTGATCACTTGAACAGTGATGGGAAAGTCCTCGAAGAAAAAATCTTCTAAAGGGTAAAAAAAAAAAATTAAATTAAAAAAAAAAAAAAAAAGGAGGGGGTACTATTTACCTCTTAAAATTAGAATCACTAATGGTGATATTAATTTTATCTCTTCTTCAAGATCTCGTAAATCCCCGGTGAGATCAAGATCAAGAGACAGACAGACTAGATCACAATCTAGATCACCTCGAAGATCATCAAGAAGGTCACCGTCTAGACACAGATACAATACATATCAACACGATGATCGATCAAGGTCAAGACAACCACATTACATTATATTCGAGGGAATATACTTACCCGTCCTTCTGGTACCAAAAAAGACAGGAGAGTGGAGACTTATCATAGATCTCAGATATTTAAACAACTTCATAAAAGTGGAAAAATTCAAGATGGAGTCACTACAATCCATAATTACAGTTGTGCAACCAGGGGACTACATGATATTGATAGACCTTCACGACGCATATTTCCATGTGCCGATCCATCAAAAATGCCAAAAGTTTCTGAGATTTACAATACAGGAAACACACCTTCAATTTTCATCACTCCCATTCGGCCTATGAACTTCACCTCAAACTTTTTCAAAGGTTCTGCAAGCATTGGTTGCGGTGTTAAGACTACAAACGATTCGACTTTACAGTTATCTAGACAACTTATTGCTTCTAGCACAAATAGAAGACAACATTTTACAGGATCGAGAAACAGTGCTAAAGATGCTAACAAACTTTGGATGGCTGATAGTGTTCAAAAAAGCCATCTGTCACCTTCGAGACAACTGCTCTACCTAGGAGCACTGTTCAACACAGAGAACAACACTGTCAGTTTACCACTAAACAAGCAAGAAATCCTTATACGGAACATTCAAGAAGCTCAAACTGTAAAATATATGTCAGCAAGGCAATGTCTAGAGATTGTAGGTCTCCTAACGTCAACGATACCTCTAATCGAATGGAGCAGGAGGCGAATGAGATCTTTTCAGTTAGGATTTCTAACACAGTGGAAAAAGAAAAGTTACCAGCAGTCAATACGGATGACTACTCAAAGGAAAACCTCGTTAACATGGTGGAAGAACAATTACAATCTGCAAAATTGTATGTCTCTAGCAGCGAACGAGTGACTAATTTTAACTACAGATGCCAGCAGCACAGGTTGGGGCGCAATTTGCGGAGATCGTGCAGTACAGGGGCAGTGGACTTGGTCAGGTTCAGTGGTATCAAACGAGATAGAACTCACAGCCAGAGCAGGGACAAGGTCCTCCAGCACCCAAGGCTGAGACACCAAAGTGCGCCCCTCCATCCCTCCCACCTCAGCTGTCACACACTGATTGCTATTAGACTAAGAGGGCCACAGGGCCCACAACCTCCCCAACACCTTAATATTAAGTTATCTGGCTTGCAGTCACTGCTATGTATCCCCTTTTCTTATTTCTTTCTGCTTCATACACAATTAGGAATGACAGCTGAATGAATTGTGCGCCCCCTCCTACACTGCACCCTGAGGCTGGAGCCTCTCCAGCCTATGCCTCGGCCCGGCCCTGCTCACAGCTGTCCTCCTAGCTTTGAAAGCCTTCAAGAGAGAAACGTTCCAGAAGTCCTTATGCATACACTCAGACAACAAGACGGTGGTGGCATATCTCCAGAAACAAGGGGGCACTCGAAGTCGGACCTTAATGAGTATAATGGAGAAAATCATGTCCTGGGCAGAAGCGAATCTGAAGAATTTGTTAGCATTCTATATACCAGGGAAGGAGAATACTCTAGCAGACTTCCATTTGAGAACTACACCGAACAATCTGGAGTGGTCCCTGAAGAAGGAGGTGTTCGATCAGTTTACACTACAATGGGGCAAACCAATGATCGATCTGTTTGCAACGAACTTGAACAACAAGGTAGTAAACTTTTTTTTTTCCAGATACCAGTGTCAGGGTTCGTCGGGGATCGATGCATTGAGCCAGCCATGGCCACATCTAGTTTATGCTTTTCCCCCAACTCCGTTAATTGCCCGTTTTCTCCACAAATTGAGATCTCAGAAAGTGATAGCAATTGCAATCCTTCCATTCTGGCCCAGGAGACCGTGGTTTCCACAGCTGATGCAATTCAAGAAAAACTCGACTAACAAAGTATACTGTAGCATTTGGAAAACATTTGTAGAATGTTCAATCCAAAATCTATGGAACCTGGAAAAACCACCTTTATCCAACGTACTTACTTTCCTACAGACTGGAGTAGACTTGGGACTACGTGTGAGCTCAATTAAAGTTCAAGTGTCAGCCTTGACAGCCTTTTCTGGAATACAATGGGCAAATGAACCACTAGTACAACAATTCATCAGGGCAGCTCTAAATCTGAGGCCGCCAAGAAAGAGTTTCTTTCCCAAATGGGATTTGACGCTTTTTTTAAGATTCCTAGAACCAGCTCCATTTGTACCGACAGAGGAATGCTCACTTATTAAAGGAATACTATCGATGTATGCATTTATTTTTAAATGCTGTACGTTGTAGCACACATTAGGACAAGTACTAGGAGCAATTTGATTCCTCACACAGCTGTTCCTCTCAGCTGTAAAATCCTCTGTCAGTTTTGGATACAAAATGTATCTACATACTGACGGCTCCCAGAGGGCTAGACCATGTCTCTGCACAGGGGCGTTGCTATCAACTCCTCAGTTTATAGTTTAATTATCACCTTGCTGAAAGAATCTTGTTGATATGGTGGTAAGGGGTTAAACATTCTAGCAATGTGTGTTTATTACGGTATCTTTTCTTCTCTCGACTGATAAAGATACTAATAATGCTAATTGTAAACAGTGGTCTGCCCCTCTCAGCAGCTTGTAAAGTGGATGCAGCCTGGAGTGAATCACCACAATCAGGCAGTCAGGCAACCAGTCTGAGTGTAAACACAGACTAGTGTTATAGCTAGTTATATTCCAGCAATATTACAGCTCATTTAGTTACCTGTTACCACCTCAGATCAGCCTATTTCTCCTCATGTCTCCTGCATGCTGTGAGTGACACAGTGAAATATATTTGTGAGCTGTGTGAGAAATAAATTTTTAAGCAGAAATAGAGGGAGAGAGACCTGGGTGAATAAATAAAGTGCCCCTAGCACTAGTGGTAATGTGTACACTAATATAGAGTATTAAAAAAAAGTCGTTTCAATCGATAGTATTCCTTTAATCGGACTCAGAAAGCAGTATTCTTAATAGCAATAGCTTCCTCAAGCAGGCTATCTGAAATACATGCCCTTGGTATTGAAGAGCCTTATACTTCTTTTTTCAGTGATCGAGTAGTGTTGAGACCATCTCCACAGTTTCTTCCAAAAGTAGTATCAAATTTCCATCTCAATAGAGAAATCTCATTACCAGTGTTGTTTATGGAGGAAAATGACACTACACAACCACCAGACCAGCAAACCAAAAGGCTTTGGATATTTCTAATATTCGTCCTCAAGTTTACATTGAAAAAAACAAAGAATTCAGAAAGAAGGCCAACAAGCCTCGACCCGCACGTTATGAACTTGGATAACGAAGCTTATACAAAGAGCTTATAAGGCAAATGGACTAGAACCCCTCAAACAAATTTCTGGTCATTCCACAAGAGGGATAGCAGCATCCTGGGCTGAATACTCAAAAGTCTTGGCAGAAACTATCTGCAAAGCAGCTAGCTGGGCAACAGTACATACTTTTATATCTCATTATCAAGTAGACCCAATGGCATTAACTACGGCTGAATTTGGAAAAGCTGTGTTGTCAGTTACTTAATACTGTTGTTCAGCATATTGTTAAATAAATATATCTGTTTGTTTGCAGCATATCCCACCCTCGTTTGAAATGTATTGTTGCTATATACATCCCATTAGTATGTTTCCATGGAGGCACCAGGGAAAACAGAAAATTGTATACTCAACTAACGGTAATTTTCCTTTCCTGGTGCATCTCCATGGCAACATACGACCCTCCCTCGTGGAGAGATAATATTCAAAAGAATGGCCGCAGGCCTGACGGTTAAACTTTCTATAGTCATGGTACTAATATGGTTAAGGGGAGGCGTAAACCCATTAGTATGTTGCCATGGAGATGCACCAGGAAAGGAAAATTACCGTTAGTTGAGTATACAATTTTCTGTTTTCATGTTCTTTTTGGGTAATACATTCCTTAGGGAACAAATGCAAACAAATTGCTTTTTTGCTGAACAAAAAGCAGATTGTTACTTTAAAATGAAAAAAAGGTGGAAACTTTTTGCAGAGGCTCTCATGCTTACTGCTAATGTACCAACATCATAAGGAGACAATGTGAATGAGCAACAAGATAATAATATGGCATTGATTTTTTTTTTCTTTTTTGCCACATTGATTTCACTTATCTTTTCTCAATTTCCTGAGTGAACTGACCTTATATTGACTGAATATTGAAGTTGGAGGATCAATGGGTTTTGCTATGTTTTATTCAATATGTAATGGGCATTGCTTAATGAAGTGCCTACATTTCTGGTCTTTTTTCATAAAGAGAATGAGTTTCCTTATACATTGATTTGGATGCTTACTAAAATGTATCCCCTGAATAATTAAGCAACCATGTTTCAGCTGCTGATTTCAAATGTTTCAATAATGTGCTAACATGCTGGTCCCCAGAAGCAGATTGCTTATTAGCTATAATGTGTAATACCATCTGGAAGGTTATACATAAATTCCAGATTATTGCTAGCTATTTGTTACCATTTAGTTTGAATATCCCAAATATTTAAGGTCCATGCTTGTGCTTTAAACACAATTTGAAAGTATTGTTTGCATTTCTTTTTATGTAAACGCTATTAGAATATCTTGATGGTTTATATACGGACAGTATCCTGTATTGTCTTATTTACATGATTATTGCAGTGGATGAAGAGTGCCCACGCCATCCCCATCCAGTTCTATATTATTTGACTTGTAAAAAAAAAATCTGGCCTAATCAGGTAAGGTCCTCCTGGGCAGAAGATAGTTGCAAATCAAAAGTGATTCTATAACTTGTCTGTAACGATCGGTGAAGCACAGAGAGGATCTGATTACCAGTGATCTGCAGAATCACTGGGAATACAGATGTATACCAGAATATACGTGATCTGCATTATCACTGATAATCCGATTTACTAGCTAACCTCTGTTCACCTGAGTAGAGTGTAGTGTTTGGTGTAACAGTAACACTTTGAGGACTAAGCCTCAGTGCAGCAAGGAGTACTGCACAGATTCCTTCCGCAGACCTGAGCTCTCCAAGACGGGAGGAGTCAGACTGATAGTAGGAAGGACAGACTGAAAGTAACCTTCAGGAGGAAGGATCACTAACAGAGCGAGGAACCGCCTCTAACAGTAAGGTCGGTTCTCGAGGTCAGACAAGCCAGGTCGTACACACACGGACAGATAAAGTACAAGATCAGAAGGCAAAGGCGGAGTCAAAGTACAGGCAGGGTTCAGCAACGGGGTATCAGAAATATCGGGGTACAAAATCAGGAGGCAGAAGCAGAGTCAAGGAACGAGCCGGGGTTCGGCAACAGAGTATCAGAAATATCGAGGTGCAAGATCAGAGTTCAGGAGGATAGTCAAGGCAGGCAAAAGTCATAACAGATAATCACAATCAAACTAGTACTTTAGCCAGGGGAGGACTGGGACCTTTTGGCCTGGGGGGAAACACAACCTAGAGGCCCTTTCACGGCAGTCCCAGCCCAAAGCCATACATTTTTTGTGAGCAAACTTAAAGTGGATCCGAGATGAACTTTTACTCATTGCATAATTGTGTTCCTTTCCTATTGTTTATAGGGCATTTCTTAACCCTCCTGGCGGTTTGCTAAAAAATCGCCAGGGGGCAGCAAATCTTTTTTTTTTTTTTTTTTTTTCATGTAGCGAGACAAAGTCTCGCTACATGATAGCCGCTGCTCAGCGGCATCCCCCCAGCCCCTCCGATCGCCGCCGGCGATCGGCGATCAGGAGATCCCGTTCAAAGAACGGGATCTCCTGGAGGGCTTCCCCCGTCGCCATGGCGACGGGGCGGGATGACGTCACCGACGTCATCGACGTCGTTACGTCAAAGGGGATTCCTATCCACCCCATAGAGCTGCCTGGCACTGATTGGCCAGGCAGCGCACGGGGTCTGGGGGGGGGGGGGCTGCGGCGCGACGGATAGCGGCAGATCGGCGGGTAGCGGCGGCGATCGGGCACTGCACGCAGCTAGCAAAGTGCTAGCTGCGTGCAGCAAAAAAAAATTATGCAAATCGGCCCAGCGGGGCCTGAGCGGTGCCTTCCGGCGGCATAGCCCGAGCTCAGCTCGGGCTTACCACCAGGAAGGTTAAGCCAAATATTTTTTTGTTTTTGTTTTAATACTCTAATTCCCTATAAACTAAACAATCCACGCCCACAGGTTTTCAGAGAGCCAAGGCACTATCAGACAGTAGCAAGGGCTCATGGGAGCTCAGTCCGGGCAGGAGGAGGGGGAGGTATAGCAGAGATTTCAGAGGGAGAGGGGAGGAGGGAGGAAGGGGGGGATTAGGTTTTTTTGCTCAAGATGCAGATAAGCCTGCCTCGGTGTAATAATTACAAACAACATGGCTGCTGTCATTGTATAACAAGAAGAAATAATCATATTCTTTTAAAGCTGTTTGCAGCTAGATTTGCTGTGTAAACTATCTAAACTTTACAGAAGATATATAGACAAGTTACTTGTTATAGTTAGTTTTTCATCTCGGATCCGCTTTAAGTGTAAAGCAGCACAGCATTACATGCAAATACATAGATTACCTCCCTCCCCCACCACCCCCAGCAACCCAGGCTTGGGGTAAAATAAAAGTTGCTTTTAGCAGTAATCAAAAGCCTGGGTCGGGGTGACCGCCATTCAGGTTATGGCAAAAAGCGCAATCGGAGCTGGATTTATAACTCTGTTTTCTGACAGATACTTCCAGTAGGATAATGCTCCATGCAACAAAGCTCACACCATCTCAAATTCTTGCACATTATAATGATTGTGTTCTCCTGTCGACTCCACAGTCACCTAATCTCAATTCAGTAGAGCACCTCTAAGATACAGTGAAACAAAATGTTCAGCTGAAAAATCTACAGCATCTGAGTGATGTTATCCTGTCAATAGGCCCCATAAAGCTGGCCTCCTCATCCCAGATCGTCCTCCATTTGTACTGTTTCTCCCCACGAAGGAAGACATTAAAATTATATGGGCTGAGGGGAGAGCGTGGTTAACAAAATATAAGTGAGTAAATATCAAGGGTGCCCTATCTGTAATTACCACTCCGTAGCTGAAGGAATCACTATAGTTGTATGAACACAATGGGCTTGATTCACAAAGCGGTGATAACTCAGTTATCACGCCTAAAAGACTTTAGGCGTGATAACCTTTGCACCACTGAGTTATCACCGATTTGTGCTGCTCTTCGCGCGAAGCTCCCGTGCGCAAAGTTTTACGCGCGCAAACGCGCAGGCAAAGTCCTATAGGGCTCAATGGGCGCTGCGCGCGAAGCATGGTACACTGCGCGCGGGAGATCGCGCGAGTTTCTTTTATCACGCCTAAACTGAGTTTAGGCGTGATAAAGGGCTTTTCACAGGCGTGCAAACACTTTGCACCGCTTTGTGAATCAGGCCCAATGTCCCGCTGCTGCAGAAACCTCTTCCCAAGAAACAGGGCTGTTACTAGCCTTTTTGTCACCCCAGGCAAGGAACCTGTGTTATTTCCCCCATCCAAAAAAAAAAAAAGCAAAACAAAAAAATCACACACTATAGAACCCAACCCACCCATATGATATAAACCACATGCCCTGCAGTATATGCAGCCACCATGCACCTTAAAAAAAAATCAGCAGCTACAGTATTACGTTGCCTACAAAATAAGTTCCGACATGATGGCCTCACAGAACAATTTCAGGTATAATGTCCTTCACATTGCAGGATCAGATTATCAAGCAAGACAGTCTTCATTTCAGAATACCTATTCACAAACATTATGGCATATGCAAATATGTTACCGCCTGTTAAGGTGCGTAGACACGCACTACTTCCGCCAATGACGGGTCCCCCAGACCCTCCCGCTGAGCGGACGTTCTGCCGACAGTAGCACGTGTGTACGCGCTGTCGGCAGACTGATAAGGCTGTTTCTGAACGATCCTCTGATCGGATCATTCAGAAACAGCCTTATCAGTCTGCCGACAGTGTGTACACACGTGCTACTGTCGGCAGAACGTCCGCTCAGCGGGAGGGTCTGGGGGACCCGTCATTGGCGGAATTAGTGCGTTTCTACGCACCTTTAGGAAAGGTAGGTAGGTAGGATTAGATTGTGAGCTCCTCTGAGGACAGTCAGCGAATGACTATGTACTCTGTAAAGTGCTGCAGAAGATGTCAGTGCTATATAAATACATAATAATATTATGTGGTAGGACATCAGACTTTGACTATGGTAGGATTAGACTGTGAGCTCCTATGAGAACAGCGTCATGATTATGTACTCTGTGATGTGCTGTGGTAGATGCCAGGGGTGGGTGGATGCGTGTGTGTATAATAGAGATTTTGTGGGAGAGAGGGACAGATATATGAAAATTAGACTAGAGGGACAGTAATGTGGGAAAGAGAAATGGAGTATGTAAAAAAAGATGGGGGGCATGGTGAGGGAGACAGAAGAAGACAGAGAGCATGAGGAAAAGAGAAACAGTTACAGCAGAGATCTCACAGGACTCCAGCCATCTCTGTCCCATTCCGGAAGGACATACTGATGAAACAAGCCATAACATTTGGGAGAGAGGAGATAGCAGGGGAGGAGGGGGTCCTGGGAAGAAGAGACACACACACTATAAGAACAAAAGATAAGGGAGGTCAGAAAGTCCGGCTGGCAATCAATCTAATCTCTGGAGTTTACAACTTACACTGTCCTGTCTTGGCTGCCTTCTATATGTGTTCCAGAGATGCTCCCCGCTGCTCTCTCTTCACTCACCTGTGAAGTCACTGATGACACACTTTGAAATCGCCGCTAAGACAGGGGGCGGGGCGCCACATCTAGCAGGAAGAAGAGCAGTGATGTGTATTGCCTGCAGTACTGGTCATGCTGGCCGCTCAGCTGATCCTCTGTCGGGCCACCAGCCGCTGGTGAGACTAATCACCACAGCCTATCTACTGACCAGGACGCAGGAGGGGACCTTTTTTAGAGAGGGAAAGAGGAAATAAGTCAGCCCTTTCCTCTTTTGCGAGTCAGCCAGCCAGCGGCCCAAAACACAGAGGCAAGAGGCGGCCCGGGGGGAGACCGCCCCCCATCCTCCCGGGCCAGTCCGCCTATGACTTTAGCTATCAACAGAATCTAGCTAAGTGTAGGATTACAGCTCCAGCTGGTCCCGGCACACTTGCGGATCTGACTACGGATCTGGGTGCTCCCACATATGTGATCGCACGCCAGACAAAGAGCAAGTGAACAACCAGCAGTATATATACTCTAGGACCTTTCCAGGACCTCCCTTATTGCTGGTCCAATGAGAGCAGTGGAATTTGTCAGCTGACCCAGCTGGTCAGCCGACTCCCTTCTAACTGCTATTTAAACTCTGCCTCTGTGCTCGCGCGCGTGTAAGTCTGAATCTTGGTGGACTATCAGTCCCAGCCACACCAGTACTGTCATGCAATGTATCTAGTGCGGGGGCCGCCTCTGATGCGGATTCCGCCGTTACCAATGCGGATTCCGCCGTACTGCCTATGCGGCATGCGGCGTTTTTTCCGCGTTGTGACGCCATGCTGGACGCGGAAACGGCCGCCTCACCTCGAGAGAAAGCGGTCTTTCCGCGTTTCCTTATATTGTCCTTCATTTTTATAAAAAAAAATGTGTTGCCGTTAGAGTTAGAGATTGAAACCCTTACAGTTACAGTTTGATTTGATTAAAGCGGACCCAAACCAAACATTTTTTTTATTAAAAATATTTAGTTGCACCACTCTGACACATACAAAGATAAATAAACACTCCTTCAAACCTATGATCATTTCAGTGCATGCTTTTCACCCTTCTCTTTTCATAACTAGGGTTATACTGGGGGCAGCCATTAGCAATTCCTCCATTGCCAGACACCATTTACTCCACCAGTTTGCTGGATTTTTTCCCGGCAATTTGAAAGGAAGGGAGGGAGGGGTTACTCCAATAAATGTAAAATATTTTATATTTGTCATCATGCAGCTGAAAAAAAGGCTGCTATTTATTATTATAATTTAGAAAATAGATTTTATTTCTGAAATCTTGTATTTTTAATTTGGGTCTGTAATGATTGGTGTCAGCACGCAGAGAGAATCTGGTTATTGGCGATCTGCAGTATCACCAAGAATGCAGATACATACCCGATTATTGATAATCTGCAGAATCACCGATAATACAGATATATTGCTAACCTCTGGACACCTATAGGTATGTGAGTGTTTGGTGTAACAGTAATACTTTGAGTGATGCACCTGCTGAGCAGGCGATATAACAGTAAAGAGACACTGCTCTGGGAGCACAGGAACCTTCCAGCAGCCTGAGGCTCTCCAAGGGGAGGAGTCAGGCTGGAGACAGGAAGGGCCAGAGAGTGAGTGACACCTAAAGGTGGATGTCACTATCTGATCTGGAGACTATCTCTTAAAGGGAGAGATAGCTCTCGAGGTCGGGCACGCCGGGTCGGCAACACACTGACAGATAAAGTACAAAGACAGAAGGCTGATTCGGTATCCAGGTCAAGCAGGGTCTGGCAACGGAATATCAGATATACGAGGTACCGAATCAGAAGACAGAGAAGTAGTCAGAAAAGCTATAAGTCATAACATTTATCAAACAATGCCTATTCTGGGTGCGAAGTCCTTGGTCTCAGCACCCCGGAACTAGTCTGAAATATACACAGATGAATAACACAGTTCCCTAAGCTGGGTGTGAGGTCCTTGGTCTCTACACCCTGGAACTAGCTTAAGCATAAACAGAATACAATTCAAATAATGTGGGTAAGTGTGAATTCCCAGGTCCACCTGGTTCAAACACACTGAAGGATCTGACTAGGTCTGAGTGCTTCCACGTAGTGATCGCAATGGCAGACAACTTGCAAGTGACCAGCAGGAACTATATATGGAGTAGTGCTCTCCAGCACCACCCCTAATTGCTCAACCAATAGTATCCTGCTCTGAAGTCAGCTGATCGGCGTGGTCAGCTGACTCTTCCTGCTTAGTATAAGAATTCTGCCTCTCAGCGCGCACGCGTGTATTCCTAAGCCTATGTGCGCTAACAGACTCAGCCACACCAGACACACACTGCGGCGTGCAAACCGCCGCGCTGGACGCGGAACCAACCGCCTTACTGTTGTTGCACGCGGCGGCTTTTCCGCGTTCTGCCCTGCTACCAAACACACGCTTCCGTGTGCAAACCGCCGCACTGGAAGCGGAATCAGCCGCCTGCTCAGTAGCACATGCGGCGGCTTTTCCGCGATCTCTCACAGTACCCCCCCCATTCCCCTGAGACCCCCCCCCCTCCCGAGGAGTGGACTCCGGACATCTCCTGCCCGGCTTCTCAGGATGCAAGTTATGAAACTCCCTTTTCAACTCCTCTGCATGCATGTGACATTCTGGCACCCAAGTTCTCTCCTCAATGCCATACCCTTTCCAATGCACCAAATACTGCACGGAGTTCTGCACAAGTCGGGAGTCAAGAATCTCCTCAATCTCATATTCAGGTTGGTCATCAACCAACACAGGGGGGGGGGGGGAGCGGATTCCACGTGCACTGCCGGCTTGAGCAAGGACACATGGAATGATCTCACACCCCGCATGCTGGCGGGGAGATCAATGGCATAAGTGACATCATTAATTTTCCTTATCACAGGAAACGGACCCACAAATCTAGGACCTAACTTGGGAGACAGTTGCTTCAGAGCCAAATGTCGTGTGGACACCCAGACCAAGTCACCTGGAAGAAACTCCCATTCTATGGAACGTCTTTTATCAGCCTGTTTCTTCTGACTCTGGAAAGCCCTCCTCAGATTTCTTCTACCATTCCCCAAGTCTGCTTTAAGGACCTCTGCCAATCTTCCAGGGCTGGAAACGGAGTGGCAGCCACTGGTAATGGGGTGAACTTAGTTGACCTTCCTGTTACCACCTGGAATGGTGAAAAACCTAAGGAGGAGCTCTTCAAGTTGTTGTGTGCTAATTCTGCAAATGGCAGGAATTTGACCCAGTCAGTTTGAACATCTGCCACATAACATCTCAGAAACTGTTCCAGAGACTGATTGGTTCTCTCGGTCTGGCCAATGGTCTGTGGGTGGTAGCCTGATGAAAAAGATAGCTCCATGTCTAACTGATGGCAGAATGCCCTCCAAAATTTTGAAACAAATTGGACTCCCCGATCTGACACTATATTTTCCGGAATACCATGCAGCCGGAAAATATGTTGGATGAAGAGATCAGCCAATTCCTGGGCCGAGGGGAGTTCTTTCAGGGGGACAAAATGGGCCATCTTGCTGAAACGATTGACTACCACCCAAATGACCGTCATGCCTTCAGACCTGGGGAGTTCGCCCACAAAATCCATGGACAGATGGGTCCATGGTTCACTCGGAACTGGCAATGATTGCAATGTCCCAACAGGTGCCTGACGGGAGGGTTTGCTTCTAGCACACACTGCATATTCTCTTACATACTCTTTGCAGTCAGTTGCCAATGATGGCCACCAGGCACATCTTGCTACGAGGTCCTGAGTTCTGGTGGCCCCAGGATGCCCAGCATTCTTGTGGGAATGAAACAACTGCAGTATTTGTAGACGAAAAGGCAGTGGTACAAACATGACCCCGTCAGACTTTCCCTCAGGTACATCCTGTTGGAACGGACTCAATGTTTTTGTCCAGTCTCTCCAGGTCTCAGTGGCGGCCAGAACCACTTTCTGCGGCAGAATGGTTTCTGGGTCTGAGGGCTGTGCTGTCTCGGGCTCAAAACATGTGGACAAAGCATCAGCTTTGATGTTCTTACTACCCGGGGTATACGTGATTACAAATCTGAATCTCGAGAAGAACAATGACCACCGAGCCTGTCGGGGGCTAAGTCTCTTAGCGCCCTCAGTGTACTACAAATTCTTGTGGTCAGTAGAGACAGTAATGGTATGTTCTGCACCCTCTAGCCAATGTCGCCATTCCTCAAAGGCCAACTTAATGGCTAGAAGCTCCCTATTGCCTATATCGTAGTTTTTCTCTGTGGGTGAAAACCTACGCGGAAAAATAGGCACAGGGGTGTAACCTTCCCTGCAACCCAGAACGCTGAGACAGCACAGCCCCTACCCCTACCTCCGAGGCATCTACCTCCACAATAAAGGGGAAGGTGGTGTCGACATGTCTCAAAATGGGTGCAGTACAGAACAATTTCTTTAGAGTGGAGAAAGCAGCATGGGCCTCAGGGGACCAGTGGTGAGTATCTGCCCCTTTCTTTGTGAGACTGGTGAGAGGTGAGATCACCATAGAGTACCCCTTTATGAACTTTCTATAGTAGTTAGCAAACCCCAGAAACCTCTGGAGAGCCTTCAATCCCACAGGTTGAGGCCACTCTAAAACAGCTGAAACTTTTCCAGGGTCCATGGAGAGGCCAGAGGTTGAAATTATGTACCCCAGAAAGGCAACAGAGGTCACCTCGAAAATGCATTTCTCCAGCTTGGCGTACAGCATGTTTTGTCTCAACTTCCGTAACACAAACTTAACATGATCTCTGTGCTCTGACAGGTTGGACGAGAAAATTAGTATGTCGTCTAAGTATACCAGGACGAATTTGCCCAACACCTCTCTAAAGACCTCGTTAATCAGCTCTTAAAAGACGGCAGGGGCATTACACAACCCGAAGGTACTCGTAATGCCCGTCGGGTGTGTTAAAGGCCGTCTTCCATTCATCACCGTCCCTGATCCGCACAAGGTTGTAAGCACCCCTCAAATCCAGTTTTGAAAAAATCTTAGCATTGGTGACTTGAGTAAACAAATCTTACCAAACACACAATTGGAGAAACTCACTCCCAAACAGTTCTCTGCTGCTTTATAAAGCCTGCAGGCTGCTTATAAGCCAATGAGAAGTGCACACATAATACACCTAGCTTGCAGTGATAATCAAGCAGAAGCTGAGCAAGTCAGCCAATTAGTTGGAGAGGGCTTCAGTTGCATATAGACAATGGCTATATGACCAGCAGAGGGCACCAGCGTGCAGGATATTCCCTCTGATCTGCCCCCCTCCTAACTAAACTGCATGGGATACTACAATAATTAAAAACAATGATGCATGAGCCAGCCTGGGGCCCCGGGAACTCTCACTGCCTGGGGCCCCAGGTGGCAGCTCCAAGGTTTTGGCTGCGCTCACATATGGTGTTAGATGCTGGTTCTGGGGCCCCGGGCAGTGAGAGTTCCCGGGGCCCCAGGCTGGCTCATACACCATTGTTTTTAATTATTGTAGTATCCCATGCAGTTTAGTTAGGAGGGGGGCAGATGAGAGGGAATATCCTGCACGCTGGTGCCCCCTGCTGGTCATATAGCCATTGTCTATATGCAACTGAAGCCCTCTCCAACTAATTGGCTGACTTGCTCAGCTTCTGCTTGATTATCACTGCAAGCTAGGTGTATTATGTGTGCACTTCTCATTGGCTTATAAGCAGCCTGCAGGCTTTATAAAGCAGCAGAGAACTGTTTGGGAGTGAGTTTCTCCAATTGTGTGTTTGGTAAGTTTTAGAGCAGTAGGAGACAGGCCTTGGAGGTGGCAGCTCCAAGGTTTTGGCTGCGCTCACATATGGTGTTAGATGCTGGTTCTGGGGCCCCGGGCAGTGAGAGTTCCCGGGGCCCCAGGCTGGCTCATGCACCATTGTTTTTAATTATTGAGTAAACAAATCGTCTATTAATGGCAATGGATAGCAATTCTTTACTGTAATTTTATTTAAGCCCCGATAATCAATGCAAGGCTGGAGGCCTCCATCTTTCTTTTTCACAAAAAAGAACCCTGCTCCGGCCGGGGATCGAGAAGGGCGAATAAAACCTTTAGCTAAGTTTTCTCGGATGTATTCCTGCATGGCCAATTTCTCGGGCCCAGATAAATTATAGAGATGACCTCTAGGGGGCATACAACCAGACCTGAGATCAATGGGGCAATCAAAGGGATGGTGTGGAGGAAGTTTATCTGCTGACTTGGGACAGAACACGTCTGCAAATTTTGAATATTGATCTGGCAATCCCTCCATGTGAATCTTGGTTTTACCAAAGGTTACTTTCGCAAGACAATGATGATAGCAATGGGCAGACCAGCTAGTTAGCTGACCCGTACCCCAATTGATCTGAGACGAGTGACTTTGTAACTATGGCATGCCAAGAATGATCGTGGAGGTTGCCATTCGTAACACAAAAAATGGTAAACTTTCTTTTTGTAACACCCCTATTGTGACCCCCAAGTCTGGGGTCTGGGAGAGAGGGTGATTACTCTGCAGAGGGGAATCATCCACTGCAGTGACCCGAATCTGTTGTTTTAGTGGGGAGATCGGAATCCCCAATTTCTTAGCAAATTCATAGTCCATAAAATTAGCTGCTGAGCCAGAATCAATGAAGGCCTCAGTGGTCTCTGTCTTATCCTTCCACGATGTAGTACAAGGCAGAAGGAGACGTTTATCACCTAGAGGAAACAACCGTTTGGGACAACTCTGAACTTTATGACCCTCCTCTGCACAGTATAGACAGAGCTGTTTTGTCTCTCTGTGCTTCTGCTCCACCTGGGACAACCTCGACCGCCCAATCTGCATTGGTTCTGGAGGAGGTGAGTCGGGTGGTGATGTATCAGATGGAAATGAATCAGGTTGAGGCACGGTGTAGGAAACATATCTCACATCGTTCCTACCCCGAGTCTGTCTCTGATAACGTAGGCGACGATCAATTCTGATGGCTGATGAAATGGCCTTATCAATAGACTTTGGATTGGGGTGACCCAACATCAGATCAGAGACCGCGTCTGACAACCCTGATAAAAATCAGTCCAGAATTGCGAATGAGTCCCATCTAGCTGAAACTGCCCACTTCCTGAACTCAGCTGCATAATTTTCCACCGGACCCTTGCCCTGCTGTAATGTCTTGAGCTTCCGCTCAGCAGTAGAGGCAGGGTCCGGGTCATCATTATAGCCATAGCTTTAAAAAATGCCTCAACAGAGGCCAAAGCACTATCACCTGGCTGGAGATTATATGCCCACGTCTGGGAATCCCCTGACAATAGTGTCTTGATAAATGTAATTCTTTGTGCTACAGTTCCTGAAGAATTAGGTCTCAACTCAAAGTATGACAACACTCGGTTTTTAAAGTTCTGAAGGTCAGATCTGTGGCCAGAAAACCTTTCAGGTACAGACATGCGTATGTCTGTGCTAGGAGGAGATCGCACTGCGTCCACAGCCGTCTGATAAACTTGCACAGTCCCAGACAAAGCGTTGATTTGAGTCTGGTGACTGTCTAGCACTCGGATGAAAGTTTCCACCAAGGTGGTGAGTGCATTAAGACAGCTGTGAAGTGCGTCCATTTGGGTTTTGTCTGCCGTTCTGTAATGATTGGTGTCAGCACGCAGAGAGAATCTGATTATTCGCGATCTGCAGTATCACCAAGAATGCAGATATATACCCGATTATTGATGATCTGCAGAATCACTGATAATACAGATATATTGCTAACTTCTGGACACCTATAGGTATGTGAGTGTTTGGTGTAACAGTAATACTTTGAGTGATGCACCTGCTGAGCAGGCGATATAACAGTAAAGAGACACTGCTCTGGGAGCACAGGAACCTTCCAGCAGCCTGAGGCTCTCCAAGGGGAGGAGTCAGGCTGGAGACAGGAAGGGCCAGAGAGTGAGTGACACCTAAAGGTGGATGTCACTATCTGATCTGGAGACTATCTCTTAAAGGGAGAGATAGCTCTCGAGGTCGGGCACGCCGGGTCGGCAACACACTGACAGATAAAGTACAAAGACAGAAGGCTGATTCGGTATCCAAGTCAAGCAGGGTCTGGCAACGGAATATCAGATATGCGAAGTACCGAATCAGAAGACAGAGGAGTAGTCAGAAAAGCTATAAGTCATAACATATATCAAACAATGCCTATTCTGGGTGCGAGGTCCTTGGTCTCAGCACCCCAGAACTAGTCTGAAATATACACAGATGAATAACACAGTTCCCTAAGCTGGGTGTGAGGTCCTTAGTCTCTACACCCTGGAACTAGCTTAAGCATAAACAGAATACAATTCAAATAATGTGGCTCAGTGTGAATTACCAGGTCCACCTGGTTCAAACACACTGAAGGATCTGACTAGGTCTGAGTGCTTCCACGTAGTGATCGCAACGGCAGACAATTTGCAAGTGACCAGCAGGAACTATATATGGAGTAGTGCTCTCCAGCACCACCCCTAATTGCTCAACCAATAGTATCCTGCTCTGGAGTCAGCTGATCAGCGTGGTCAGCTGACTCTTCCTGCTTAGTATAAGAATTCTGCCTCTCAGCACGCGCGCGTGTATTCCTAAGCCTATGTGCACTAACAGACTCAGCCACACCAGACACACGCTGCCGCGTGCAAACCGCCGCGCTGGACGCGGAACCAGCCGCCTTACTGTTGTTGCATGCGGCGGCTTTTCCGCGTTCTGCCCTGCTACCAAACACACGCTTCCATGTGCAAACCGCCACACTGGACGCGGAATCAACCGCCTGCTCAGTAGCACATGCGGCGGCTTTTCCGCGATCTCTCACAGGGTCCACTTTAAAGGTTTGTTTAGGCAGACGGGGTTGCATGTATATGCTTTAAGCTATGTCAGAGACACTGAAATGCAAAGCTTTTAAAAAGCATGCAATACCAATTGAAGAGATTTGTACTTGTTTAGTAACTTACTTTTAGCATGGTTTACCATGCCAAGGAAGGTTTTTTTCACATGTCCACACATGTGCAGGCATGTGGACCATCCTTACTGAACACCAGCTATATTTGGATTTGGATTAGGTCAGATTTGTAAGTTTGTTGAACACTAAAGATGTCCCGAACCTCCGATTTTCTGTTCTCAAACCAAGTTCGCAAACTGCCGCGAAAGTTCGGTTCGCGTGAGCTTTCGTGAACCGCAATAGACTTCAATGGGGAGGCAAACTTTGAAAACTAGAAACACTTATGCTGGCCACAAAAGTGATGGAAAACATGTTTCAAGGGGTCTAACATCTGAGTTTTTGCATGGAGGAGTGGGATAGACGCCAGAAGTCCCTGGGAAAAAATCTGGATTTGACGCAAAGCAGCGTTTTAAGGGCAGAAATCACATTGAATGCTAAATTGCAGGCCTAAAATGCTTTAAAACATCTTGCATGTGTATACATCAATCAGGGAGTGTAATTAGAGTACTGCTTCAAACTGACACACCAAACTCACTGAGTAACGCACCGCAAACAGCTGTTTGTGTAGTGACGGCCGTGCTGGACTCAGGCAAACCTAAAGTTAACTTTTCTGTCTTTAAAGAGACTCCGTAACAAAAATTGCATCCTGTTTTTTATCATTCTTCAAGTTCCAAAAGCTATTCTAATGTGTTCTGGCTTACTGCAGCACTTTATACTATCACTGTCTCTGTAATAAATCAATGTATCTTTCCCCTGTCAGACTTGTCGGCCTGTGTCTGGAAGGCTGCCAAGTTCTTCAGTGTTGTGGTTCTGCTATGAACTCCCCCTTCCAGGCCCCTCTCTGCACACTGCCTGTGTATTATTTAGATTAGGGCAGCTTCTCTCTTCTCTCCTATCTTTTACAAGCTGGAAAAATCGTCCTCTGAGCTGGCTGGGCTTTCACATACTGAGGAGTTACAGACAAGGGCAAAGCTGTTTGCAGGAAGAAAAGAGCAGCCTGAAACTTCAGTGCATGAGAACAGGGGGAAAGAAACACACAAATGATCTCTTGAGATTCAAAAGGAAGGCTGTATACAGCCTGCTTGTGTATGGATGTATTTTCTATGTGTGGACATACTGTACATCAAACTACTTCCTGTTTTGGTGGCCATTTTGTTTGTTTATAAACAAACATTTTAAAACTGTTTTTAACCACTTTTAATGCGGCGAGGAGCGGCAAAATTGTGACAGAGGGTAATAGGAGATGTCCCCTAACGCACTGGTATGTTTACTTTTTTGCGATTTTAACAATACAGATTCTCTTTAAGTTCAGGTGAGATCTCTAAAGTTAACTCTTCAATCCTTAAAATAATTTTGGGTTTCTGAAAATAACTACAGAGGAGGTAACTTAACTACAGAGGAGGTAACTTAACTACAGAGGAGGTAACTTAAGGAATGGAGAGATAAGATAACTCTCTCATTGTGTGGAGGGAAGTTTTCTTCTGTCTTATTATCTCCAGCATGATGTTAGTGAATTGAGGCCAATGACCTCTAGCACTCATCTCTAGACATACAAAATGTGACACCTTCTGCAATAAACACAAGGATCTATGAATTACACTCTGTTTACATCTAGGCCATCAGCTACTGGAAATCATATGAAGAAACTTAACAAGAATCATAAAAGATCACAACATTTTCTGGCTTGTTCACAAAAAAAAAATCACTTAAAAAATACCCTATAGAATACACGTGCTTTCTAAAAGATCATGTTATCTGGTAGATGTTTTGTGCATCTACAGAATATTTTGCCAGAAACTATAAAGCCAAGTGTTCCAAATGTAAACTACAAGCATGCCAAGGTTATTCCACAATTCCACATATGCTGTGGTTCATTAATAAATCAAAGCCTATATAGCAATAACAGTACTGAGTCCTCAAAGTACATAGGCCAAAATAACCTCAGAACTTCAGCAAACATGTTATATAGTGCAAAACAGAAGCACTATCACTTGTATTTTCTGAAAGGTCAAATGGATCCAGTTTTCCTTACCCCTGCAATGCACCTGACTAATAAATTATCTGTATTTATGTGCCATCTCTGCATAGAAATCATGTCGAAAAATCTAAAGAGAGATTTACGGTAATATCCTAGTACTGAAGTTAAGAACACCTGACAACCCTTTAACTCAATCACCAAAACATTCCGAATTATCCTTTGCCTGTCAATGGCATCCCATCAGTGGATTCTTTCCAGGGCTCTTGTCCTTCTTGACAACACCAAAGAAAAAGGGAACAAGAAAAAAAAGTTTTGGACAGTTTTGCCAAAGTGCCAATAAGAGAAACAAAAAAGACATTTTCATACACATTAATAGAAAATATTAATCCCACACCAATACAAAATATAGATTTCTTTTTGCACTTGTCCAGAAGTCCCCATTGCATCCCCACCTTCTAAAGAAGCAATTCAAGGTCGGCTGGCACACCAGTTCAAAGTTCAAAGCAGTTTTATTGTATGCACAACATGACAATTGTTTCGGGGCCACGGAGGGTCCCCTTCATCAGATAAAGTGCAGACCTGTCTGCACTTTATCTGATGAAGGGGAGGGACCCTCCGTGGCCCCGAAACAATTGTCATGTTGTGCATACAATAAAACTGCTTGGAACTTTGAACCGGTGTGCCAGCCGACCTTGAATTGCTTGTATTGGACTGATGCCGCTTCTGCATCAAGGCTGAGCACCCGACTACAGAAACACGGTAAGGTGTGCCTATCCAAAACCTGACATTGCACCTTCTAAAGAAGATTTATTTTTCTAGTTGATTCTCCTCATATTGTGGTGTACCTACTTGTTTCCTGATGCAGCACTTTCTAGAAGCATAGTCACATTTTAGATTGGGTGACAGGTAGACATTTTAGATAGGTAGGCTTTCGATAATTTTCTGTTATCAGTATTCTACTATTGGCTTTGCCTTACACCTAAGACATCCAAAGCTAATTCCTACCTCACAGACTACAACTAACCCCTTCCTTTCCAATACAATTCCCTTAATATATGCCTTACCCTAACCTCCTCTCCCAGACTATTAACTCTCTCCTCCCCCCACCAACTTTCATAAAATGAACCCTCTTAAAACTAAACTTAACATAGCCTATGTCCCTACCCAGAGCCAGTACCCACTAAGTAATAACTGACATTTAGAAAAATGCAATACATTTTTACATGGGCAACACAGTGGTGAAGTGCATGGCATTCTCACCTTGCTGCACTAGGTCCCTGGTTTAAATCTGAGCAAAGGCACTTTCTTTATGGAATTTGTATGTTCTCCTTGTGTCTACATAGGACATTTATAAAAGTCCTTCTATTCCACTAAAGCATACACACACTGTGGGAGCACTCGTGCTTATGCACGCTTCTGTGTGTGCATTAGAACCCTTTCGCCCATGGCATGAAAGGGGTTACAAATGTAAATCAGAGTGAGACAAGATTTTACAAACATTGGCTACATTATTTAAAAATAATATTGTAAAAAAAAAAATCAATTTCATTCAATAAGTTGTATTCAGTATTCTTTAAACGTGATCCAGAGCTCAGCTTAATAATAACCAAGACACAATGCCGATATATGGAACTCTGCTACAGTATATAGTAGTCATGCCCTGCACCTGTTCAGAAGCAGGGGCCTGCACCCAATTTTTTACTAGGTAGCAGTAACCCTTTTTATCTGACTTACTTCTGATCACTCTCTGATCAAAGATCTGAATAGCTCTACAGTTTTGGAGAATGTACGTTTTCAAAATTGGATAAATAGTAATGCCAATTTTATATAAAAAATGTTAACTAAGAATTCTCCTGTGGATGCTTTCCCTGCTTAGGCCCAGCTCTGAGCACACTGTAAAGGTGTATTTGCAGCTCCTTTACTTCTTACGGATATAGAATTTACAGTGTAGTCATTTGCATAATTGAATTTGGCTGTATACTAAATAAAAGTTATAATAATCATTAAAAGGTATCAGTGACACAATAAAGAAAAGACATTGCACTATGTACACTGAGTAAAATATTGTAACATCTGCTATAATGCTGTTCTGTCTTTCAGCCAAAGAAGCATATTTGTAGAGCTTGAAGGTCTCTGTTTATAACTGTTTATAATCATTTTCTGCCACTGGATAAAATAGTTCTTATTTTGTAATGCAAAAAAAAAAAAGCAAATGCAATCAAAAATGTGTACAGTATTCTCTGTGCAGAAAATGTTTTCAGTACTTCTTTGTACACTGGTATAATCTGTGACATTACAAATGAAATTCATCACTCTAGGAGCTACATCTGATGTTACAGCCTAAAGCAGAAGTGAACTAAAATAAACAATCTGCTCAATTCTGCCTAAACTAATACGACAGTGATGAAGTCTCTGCACAGTGAGAATTGAAGCTAAGTTTTGCAATACAACACAGGAACAGTATAAGTAGTACTTAGATGTTTTAGCATTTGTTTAAAAAATGGAGGCATGCAGTGTCTTTTAACTTCAGATATTAACTTACAAAATATGTTGTTGGGAATGCTTGTAGTAGTGCACATTGTAATACATAACTATAAACAAAACGTCTATTGTTAAAGATACTGGAACAAAAAAACCCTGAATTTTACATGAAATGTTCTGAAAGGCAATAGGAATACAATTCTTCTGAATAATCATTTGAATGTATTCGGCCATAAAAAGAAACATTAAAATGAAATCATGATGATGATCATTCATAAATCCACCTCATTAGCAGCTTTCATTTTATTAGGATTTTATGCATTTTTATGCATTTCAATCCTCTTTATTCCTACCCATGTTTTCCCATAGTCAAGCAAAAAATATTTCAAGGCCATATACAGCTGCTATTAATGAAGGCAGGTCAGAGCCAGATTAAGACCACACAGGGCCCCAAGCAGAGCAATATATTTGGGGCCCCCCTCCTCAGCCACCCTGTTGAAAGGATGTCCCCACAGTATAGGTGGCCGGAAGTCTCTGCAGTATAGGTAGTTGGATGTCCCCCTACTATAGGTAGTAGCTAGATGCCCCCCAGAATAGATAGCAAGACAACCCCCCAGTAACGTTAACCAGAGGTTCCCCCAGTATAGGTAGCCAGGTGACCCCCCCCACTATAGGTAGCCAGATGACCCCCAAGTATATATATAGCCAGCTGTCACCCCCCCCCCCCCCCCCAGTATAGGTAGCCAGCTGTCAACAGATGTATGGCCCCTTTAATTCCCCAAGGATCATCCCCCCCCCCCCCACTGATGTCCTCCCTCCCCTTCGCCACCATCTCTACTAATCCTTCAAATATGCCCCTCTTCCATCTTGGATATCCCCTCCCTCTTTATCAGACCACCATCTCCCTCAGGTGACACATCTTTACTGACCTCCCTCGTGGCACCATGATCCCTGCCTTGCTAATGCTTAATTTCTGAAGTTTCGGTACCCCTCCTTCCATCACTGTTTTCACTACCCCCCCTCCCCAACATCCATGCCTTTTTGGTGGTCAGTGGCTGTGCATCACTGCCTGCACACGACCCACTTTACTATAGTATGAAACCCTATAGGCCACATCCATACTAAGTACTGACAGGAGGAAAAGCCATTATTATTGGATCATAGTGAAAGAATCTGTCTGTAACAATTGATGCATGTATGGCCAGCTTTAGATTATGGTTTCTAATAATAAGATTGTAGAGAGGAGGGAGAAGGCAAAGCAGGTGGTTTTGGTGCACGGCGCTTGTCACCGATTACCCAAACCAGGAGCCCCATAGAAGCAATAATATGCTGCACGGGGCTGTTAAGGTTAATTCGAGGATCCGGTGATCGCTGTACGCCAAATGACACCTCCCTCAGAGTTGCAATGACTTGGAGGAATAATATTTTATTTAACGCCGCCGGGGAGTTGAGTGGCAGCAAAAGAGCTGTCATTCAGCGCTCCCGGCGCCCAACTCACCCGCAGCGTACAAATACTAAGGGCATAGACACTATAAGCGATTTTCTGAGCGCTTTTAGCCATCAGCGCTTTCTGATAGCTTTTTAAAAAAACTCTCAAATTGACTTACATTAAAATCATGATAAAATCGCGATCGTGGTAAAATCTCTCAGAAAAGTGCTTATAGCGTGTCTGAGCCCTTATGCAGAGAAAGGGAGAAATGGTGAGGAGAGAAAAGCTGAAAGAGAGGGAAAAAGATATTTGCCTCACCAGGATTGCACTTTTATTTAGCTTTCCTGTATGACACAAGAAGACACAGCCAGCCAGCTCTAGGGGAAGAGGGAAACAAAGGTGAATGAGGGAGGGCTGGTGCCAACCAAGAGGGCTTCTGAGCGTTTTTCAAATCAACAGCGATTGGCTAATGTTACCCTATGAGGGTGTTCCCACAGCAGTGTTGTGATTTTTTTAAAAAATCGCAAGCATGCTGCATGTAGCATTTTTTTGGATTCGTTCAAAAATCGCTCTGAAAATCCCTTCACAAAATTGCACCCACAAATTGCTAGCGATTGCTATTGTGATTTTGGTGTGCACTAGCCCAGAGAGAGGAGGAGTGGAGAGAAACTGAGAATAGCCTGAGATGGAGCAAAGAGCTTATCTGTATTGCAGTCCCACATCAGACAGGTTACTTGCCTGTAATCGGACTCCTGTCCCTGCTGATCTCTCACACAAGCAGCCCTCCTGGAGTCTAGGGACTGTCAAAAACTTTTCAACTTGTTTAACACCTTGGGCTTGATTTACTAAGAGGTGCTAACCTACTTAGCACGTCTAAAGTCTTAAGGCGCACTAACCAGGGTGCTAAGTAGGTTAGCACCAGTTTTCTCAATCAGATCGTGCGCTAAGTACCGTGCGCAAAGTTTTGGGGCGCGCAAAGTCCTATGCGCGCACTAAGTCCCATAGGCTTTAGTGGGCACTTCGCGTGGAGCTCTGTGCTCTGCTCTGTGCAGTGCGCGCGCAAAACTTTGCGCGCGGTACTTTGCACACGATCACTACTTCTCACATTCCAACTGAGTTTAGACGTGCTAAGGGCCAGTGCTAAAGTTAGCACTGTTTTGTAAATCAAGCCCCTTATGTACACATGCAGTCATAATAACAATGGGGAGAGACCAGACAGATTTTTGCCCACTGACCCTCCAGGCAAGCTCTGCATCATGCTGTGTATATTTACCAGCATGATGCCTTACAACAACAAACCTGAATACACCAGACACCAGACCAGCCCTAAATCACTGAATAAAAGTGGTCTGGGGGGAAATCTCCCCCCTTCCCCCCTGTAATAGACACTTTGCTTCCCTCTGCTCACATTCTGCAAATTGCATCTGTTTTGCTGTGAAAAAAATGCCTGTGGTTTCCCACATACAGACACATTTTTTTTTAATTTTAGCTTTCTTGGCTCCTGTTGCATGCAACAGGAGTCCCGGGTAAGCAAGGCCTTTATGCCCATGCACCGAAAAAGTGTGAGTGCGTAAACACCCCCACAAAACGTGCATGAGCAGCCACGGGCTTCACAATACAGCAGGGCCCTTCTGGTGTTCCCCAAGGGGAACCTTCCCCCTTTGCCTTCAACGCAGGGGGCTTCTTGGGTCCTCCAACACCCGAAGGATAGAAGGACCCCAACCTGCCCAGTGGTTACCCAAAGGGCCTGGGCCATGTGGCCTCCCACACGGTCCGTGGCTCCCCCGAGAGGGAGCCGGGCAGGGACCGAAGTCCCCAGGGGACAAGTCCCCGGTGTCAGCAAGCTGGCCCTGACCTTGCGGCCGGAGTGATAAAAATTCCGCACTCTCCGTAGCCAAAAGGCCGGGGAGCTGCGTTAGTCAGCTATGCATATGGGCAGTACAGACCAAAGCACCTTACTTCCGCCTGGGATCTGCCACATCCCAGGTTTTTTCAGGTGCACCTGGAGCGCCACTTCCAGGGGCAGTACGCCTAAGCAAAGAACCCTTCAGCTTCGACCAGTGGTAGATCCATTCCATCAGCCTCTGGGGAATTACGACCAGGAGGGACACCCTGCCACAGTGCCATCCCTCCAGGTCCCCCCCAAAAACCTCAAGAACAGATACTACACTTGATCTTAGCCAAAAGGCCGAGAAGCACACACATATGGTATGTAAAAAAAGCATGCAGAAAAGCACACACAGAAAACTAACAGACAAGTGTTCTCCCAGCCAAAGGCTTTTTAGCAGAGCAGTTGATGCTATCATGGAAGAAAAATTAACTACAGATGTACCTGTAGCCTTGGTCCTGGCTAGCAAGCAGCTTGCTGTTTGTTTGTATAACATTTTTATTAGCGGAGAACGCTGGACAGATACCACACAAATAACATTAGTCATTCCAGACCCCAGCCTGTGTCTGACAGCTAAACTAAGGAGGGAGGGGGGGCCTGGGGAGATCCAGGATGGAGAGAAACACTGTCTGTATGTGTCTTATCTATGTTACAGAGAGCATTGCTGAAGACTTTCTTTTTAACAGACCTTAAAGAGTTACATGAACAGAGGCAATAAATCTTTATTGGGGCTGCCGGGCCCTTGACCTTTCACTAGATCAAAGCAACTGCCTCTTTTGCCTGGTGGATTATCCGGCTCTGAGGCAGGTGCATCAACAGCTACAATAAAAAAGTAGCAGAACATTTAATATTATGCACACATTAATGCTTATGGGACCTTTTTTTAGGACACATTTGACACCTAGTCTTCCCCTTCTGACCACAGTGCTACTTTACTTAAATGTTTTTAGCATGCTTAATTCTTTTGTCATTCCTCCACCAAACCTCTGACAATCATCCATAATCTCAAATTCTCCTTTAGTGCTCATCTACTACTTCTCTTCCAGGTCCAGTATAATTATTTTCCATAAGCCAGTTACTAGTCAGACATCTTTTATGAGTGCTCCTCAGAAGGGATGAGCTTGGATTTTCACCAGTCATATTTGCATCCATGTTTTCATTTTTCGCCTGACTGGAAATGTTCGTGAAACTATAATCAAAACGGTCTGAAGCAAGCACCCAGGAGAGGGAAGGCGATGTGCTCCGACCCTCAGTGTCTTTTCACTCTTAGACACCACTCTTCACCATCTCCAATTGAGTCAGCACCATCCTTAAATTTGTATTAAAGCTATTTTATTGTATCAAAAATATCATGATTTGTGACAGCAGCTTCCCCCCTCCCCGCCGAGTGTGGCCATAGCTTTCCCCTCATGCTGCGACCCCTCCAGCCCCCCAAAACAGCCACGAGCGGGCGCAAGGGCTGCATCCCCTATTGGTACGCCCATGGTGCCCATACATTTTGATAAATATACTGATTTGTGTAAAAATGTATTTTATCATGCCTATAGACTTCAATGCATTTGGTGAAAATGAGTTTTCGCATGTCCATATATTTTTGAACATATTCTCATTTGTGAAAAATGTGACAGTTTTGTGAAAATTAAGGTGAAACAAAAATGGTCAAATTTGCCCAATGATGTTGTGACGCTGCTGCATGAGTTGGGCGCCAGTTGGTGTCACTAGTAAAAAAAATCTGTAATTTACATTACCAATATTTTACTATGCACTTACCTAGCACCCATTCTCCCTTGAACCCTTCCCGCTGAGAGCTTAAAGCTAACCTCCCACCCCTACCACCACCTAATCCCTAACATTAAACCCTCCACCCCCATCAGGTGCCTAAAACTAAACTTCTCTCCTACTTCCTAGCACTAACCCTGACACCAAAACAACTTCTAGTTGTAGCTGATTGTCTACAACTGGCTACAACCACTATTTTTTCTATAGTAGCTAATCAGCTACTATCCACATTGGTTGCCCAACTAACCACTTGGGCAACCAATAAGTAATCTTTTCGATTCCTGCCAATCCCCAGGTGCAAATGACCTGATCCGTCAGTGATGCACTCCAAAAAATATTTCTCCTGTTAGTGGTAACTTTGACCAAAAGCTAAAAACAAACTACAAAAGATCCACTCACCTCCACAGAAGGTTGGATCAGAAGGCACACGTTCTCACAGTGTTATGATGTCAGTCTTTATGAGTTGGTTTCCCATTATATAACAATTGCAACAATTCCAAACAAGAGAGAATTTTTCTGCAGTGTGTATATTATCATCTAAATTAAGTTATATCTACTGAGATTTCTAATTTTTCTTTTCTGCAGGGTCAGAGGTTTATTTATATTGATAGCTTAAAAATATGGAAAAGGCATCAAGACAAGAAATGGGTAGCATACCAGTTGCCATGTTAAGTGACAGAGTCATTTCTCTTTTGACTGTAATTGTTGCTTTTTAAAGGAGAGCACGGAAAAGTTAAACAAAGCCTCACTTGCCAAAAACAATATAAAGTTTATTTGGACAACATCTCAGGAGGACATATATCAAAATCACACAATTTAAAAAAACACTAAAAACAATGGAGCAGCCTCAAGGATTATTGAACGAGGTCCATCCCCACTCAAACACACATTGGAGAACCATACCCACTCCATGCATATTCAGCATAACCACACTAGGCAGAGCACAGTTGATAATGCAATGAATAGGGCTCGCTAAATACTGTATATGGCCAATGCAAATTTAGCAACAAGGGTAAATGAAAAAATAAAATGTAATTGTTGCACCTGATTGTTGCGCCTGATTTGTTCTGAGAGCGCCATTTGACATCTGAAACTACAACATGGTGAAAACCCTAAACTGGCAATACTGGGTAATATCAGTAAGTAGTGTGGGGTGCACTTGTGGAGGAGATGGCACAGATCAAAGCAGGAGTAGAAGACAAGAGACAGGGATAAAGGTTGCTCAGGGTGACCCCAACTCTGAGCTTCTGTTAACTGTCACAATAAGACAAGGACAAACATGAAGGAAGGTTTTTCAGAGTGACTGCAGCTTTGAGATTCCAGTAACTGCCTCCATAAACAAGACAAAGAAAAACAGGGAGTAATGTTTACCAATTGAATCGTGTACTGTAGCGATGGTTAATGTCCACACAGATACAAGCAGGACTAGAAAGAATGGGAAGGAGCATTACCAATAGCAACTGCAGCTGTGCTACGTCCACACAACAAGGCTTAAAGGGGTTCTTCCGCGAATGAGGAAAAAAAAACAAAGTGGTTTATGCATAATCTATTAAAAATCCTTCTAGAATAGTGTGAAAAGTTTTTCAAAAAAATGTATGGTTTCTTCAATACAACATGTAATGTAATCAGTGACGGATGTCGGAATGTGAGGCTGAACCATTTGTTAGGGGTGGTTTTTTTTTGTACTTTCATTTCACAAATATAACTGCTGCTGCCTACCTAGTTTTCATTAGTGTAATCCAGGGCTGTGATGAATTGCTGTTGAATTGCAGTTATAGCTGTTAAAATAAACGGCTCAGCTGCTCTGTAGTTCCTTGTTGTACTTCCTCACAGAGAGGACCCCCCTCCCTGCAGGCAAATGTCAGGCAGATGTCGGGGCAGCTCCTCATCTCCTCCGTAAGCACATCACATGTTTACCTGTTGCCCAGCAACCAGACTCCAGCGTCTGTGCAGAGTACTTCCTATCCTGCACTGCATGAGTCATCTGTTCCTCCCTGCTGTGAGAAACGTATAAAATAGGTGGCTCCAGCTTCTCTGAAGGAGTTATTTGTTATCATAGTCTGTTTCCCCTTATCTTATGTGTTAGCTGCCAGAACTACTAGTTCAATGTTATACAGTGTGTCATGCCATTTGTTATTTAGCTGCAAAGAAAAGCAGCAACAAAAAACTGTCTTTTTACACTTTGTTTTTTAAAGTTTATGTACATTGCAATAAAGTTTTGTAATGGATGCGCTATATATATATATATATATATATATATATAAAATGTGTGTGTGTGTGTGTGGTGTGTGTATATATATATATATATTTATGTATATATGTGTGTGTGTGTGTGTGTGTGTGTGTGTATGTGTATGTGTGCATGCTTGGTGGGGTGGGGGGAAACTGGTGTAGGATGATGTGTATGCTAAGGCCTAGCGCCTATTTATTAAACGAAACTTCAAACAACAATGAGTTCCCTATGATATACTTACCGGGGGCTTCCTCCAGCCTCTTGAAGCCGACACGTCCCACCCCACATCTCCGATCGCAGCTACCAGCCCGGGGTTGTTCGCCGTGTACAGAAGCCGAACGTGAGGTCGTCCTTACTGCGCCTGTGTTAAGCGCTGCTGTCAATCAAATCCACGTTGTCTGCAGCTTACTGCGCAGGCACAGAACTACTGCGCAGTACGCTGTGGATAACGTGGACTTAATTGACAGCGGAGCTTAACACAGGCGCAGTAGAGGAGGTCGGACTCTGCACATGGCGCGGACCCTAGGCTGGCAGTGGCGGCTGCGTTTGGAGATGCGGCTTGGGACATGGCTTCAAGGGGCTGGAGGAAGCCCCCAGTAAGTATATCATGGGGAATTAGTTTTTGCTTGATGTTCCTTTAAAGGGTCTTCCAACTAGTGCTCATATATGTTTGTATATTTTTTTTTTCATTGAACGTATTATGTTTATATTTTTTTGTAATTATATGTACATATGTATAAAAATATGTATAAATACATATTTATATACGAATCCTCTATAAGAATCTCTGTGTGTCCCAGCGTCACGCTGTCCCTGTGTAGCTTGGTCCGTGCTTTATGCTACTGCGCATGTAGCCTCAGATAGACAGGAGGACAGGGCCAGGGTGCCGGCCGGGCGTGTGAGCGGGCGGCCGGGTGTGCATGCGTATGCAGTAACATGCGGCGGGGCAGCGAGAAACACAGACCTAGAGCCCGTTTTTAAACGGGTTTGGGTCGGCTAGTATAGGTATATTTATATACATTTTTATATTTGCATATATGCATAAATATATGCATATATGTATAGGTTTATACTTAGAGACACTTTTAAAAAAAGAATCTCCCCCTGACAGATACTTACCTCGGGAGGCGGAAGCATCAGCGTCCCAATGAGGCTTCCCCTTTTTCTGTAGCTTAGGGGAATCCAGCGCTGGCTCCCCCAAAAATGCTTCGACAAAGCCTGACATTTACTGCGCAGACACGGCAATATTTACCTGCCGTAATCCTGCGTAGGCGCAGTAGTGGCTGTTCGTTCAGGCCAAGGCGGAAATTGTTGAGCTCGATCGTATCCGCTGTACTGTCAAGGCGCAAAGCACTCGCACCCGTGCATTAGAGCGGATATGACCGGGCGTGGCTATTTCAGCCGTAGCCCTAATGAAGAGCCACCACTGCGACTGCGCTGGTTTGCGGCACAGCGGCAGGTAAGTATTTACCTCATCGTTCTGCGTGGGGTCGCAGGGCTGGATTGTCGGAACGGGGAAGCCTTGTTAGGATCCAGAGGCTTCCACCCCATGAGGTAAGTATCCCCCAGGAGAGGGGTATTTTTTCGTTACAGGTTTTCTTCAGATATGTCATAATATGTATATGCATATAATTATATGTATATTTAGCAGCATATGACTATCTGAATAGCGATATACGTATATGTGTATGCAGGGGTGTAACTAGAAATCACTGGGCCCACCTGCAAAACTTTGGATGGACCATACCCCAGGTATTCTAACCCTCACCCTGCGTATTCGTGCTCTCAGTATAAATAGCTAGGTATAGTTGCCCCCAGTATAGGCAGGTACAGGTGCCCGCCCCCGGTATAGCCAGGTATAGGTGACCTCAGTATAGTTAGTATTAGGTGCCCCCTGTATAGATAGGTGCCCCCAGTATAGCCAGGTTTAGAATGCCTCAGTACAGCCAGGTATAGGTGCCCACAGTTTATCCAGTCATGAATTTCCTCAAGTATAGCTAGGCATGGATGCCCCCAGCATATCCAGGCATAGGCGCCCCCAGTACAGCCAGGTATAAGGGCCACACACAGCGGCGGGGAGGCAGGGGCAAACGCAGGATTTTTAAGGGGGGGGGGGGGATTCCTGAAAGGTCCAGAAGCACTTATGTCCCCGAGTGCTTCCGAATACAGGTGGCTCCATACTGCCTATGCACAAAAGTGCGCTGGCGTATTACGGAGCTGCCTATCTTTGGAAGTACTCAAGGATACAAGTGTTTCTAAAGGGCTTCTGGAAGCAGCAAATTTGAACAGGGGACAGCGCTGGAACAACTCCCCGAGAGAGGAACGGGAGATAGACTTAGTTTGGACAATTCAGTGGAATATGTCACATGTCACATAGCGCAAGCGATACCCATATGATGCAGGGATATATGCATCTGCGGAAGATGGCGGCGCTATATAAATACTAAATAATAATAATTTGCCTCACCAGGATTGCACTTTTATTTAGCTTTCCTGTATGACAAGAAGACACAGCCAGCCAGCACTAGGGAAAGAGGGAAACAAAGGTGAATGAGGGAGGGCTGGTGCACACCAAGAGGGCTTCTGAGCGTTTTTCAAATCAACATTGATTTGAAAAGCGCTTGGCTAATGTTCCCACAGCAGCGTTGTGATTTTTTTCAAAATCGCAGGTATACAGCATGTAGCATTTTTTTGAGTGATTCATTCAGAAATCGCTCTGAAAATCGCACTCACTAATTGCTAGCGATTGCTATTGTGATAATGGCGTGCACTAGCCCAGAGAGAAGAGGAGTGGAGAGAAATTGAGAATAGCCTGAGATGGAGCATTATCTGTATTGCAGTCCCACATCACACAGAGGCTACTTGCCTGTAATAAGACTCCTGTCCCTGCCAGTCTCTCACACAAGTCAGAAAGCAGCCCTCCTGGAGTCTAGGGACTGTCAAAAAATGTTCACCTTGTTTAACACCTTATCCACACATGCAGTCATTATAACATAGGGGAGAGACAGATTTTTGCCCACGGACCCTCCAGGCAAGCTCTGCATCATGCTGTGTATATTTACCAGCTTGCCTGCCCTTTAATTGCAGTTTTATCAGCTAGCCTAGTATTTTGCATTGCCTTACAACAACAAACCTGAATACACCAGACACCAGCCCTAAATCACTGAATGAAAGGGGACCTGGGGGGAGATTGCCCCCCAGGTGGAGTGGAGAGACTGAGATAGAGCAGATAGCGTATCTGTATTGCAGTCCCACATCACACAGAGGCTACTTGCATGCACTGTGTCTCCTGTCCCTGCCAGCCAAATCCAAAAAAGCTTTATTGGCAGGACCAAATACATTTAGCATTGCCAAAGCAAAAACAAAACATTAACAGCGCCACGGAATATGTTGGCGCTTTATAAATCAATAATAATAATAACATTAACAACATGGTGGTGGTGGGGGGGGGGGGGTTGTGTGAATAGGGGAAGGATATAGGTATACTGTCCATAGGGGTGTGGAGAATGTAAGGGATGGTCAGCCTCTCACACAAGCTGCAGGCAGCCCTCCTGGAGTTTAGGGACTGTCAAAAACTTTTCAACCTGTGACATACCTTATGTAGCTCGTTAAGCAAAAAGCAATACGGGGAGCACCATCCCCTACAATCAATACGCCACCCTATATGTATAAGCAAAGGGTGGGTCTGTAATGTGCAGAATGGTCAAAAATACAGTAAATATACAAAAGGCAAAAAGCAATGAGTAAAGTCAATAGAGTGAGATACAGACTGTATAAGAATTGTATAGGGAATAAGAGTGAGGTCAACAACCAAGTGAATAGGATCCTACCAGTACAGTGTCTCCACGGGTCCCCACCGCCGCTATCGCGATTCGCCACGTATAGCGTGGCTTTTTCACTATACTATACTATTTCGCTATACGTGGCGAATCGCGATAGCGGCGGTGGGGACCCGTGGAGACACTGTACTGGTAGGATCCTATTCACTTGGTTGTTGACCTCACTCTTATTCCCTATACAATTCTTATACAGTCTGTATCTCACTCTATTGACTTTACTATATTGCTCACAAACTATGATTACTATGTGATTGATTTCTGGTTCTGTTCTGGTTCTACAATACTATTTCAGGAGGTTCCTCCCTTCCTGGTGTTATCACACTTTTCTCCCTTTACTCATATTATGCATTTGTAATATTTATTCATGCTATTTGCACATGTACAGGTATGTAATTTATGGTTGGTTTTGTATGTGTCACAATATTGATACACGGTCAGTGCCACGTTTATGCTAATTTGAGGTTCTTCAATATTAACACTAGCACTTTTTAATTCCTCCGGTTCTCCGATACTGTGGGTTTATACATTTTCCCCCACCATATTTTAATGGTTTTTATGTTTGTATTTTCAATAAAGGATGGTCTATTGCTTACTGATATAGCTGTTTTGGTGCGGTTTCTTTGAGGTCATTGCTTTTTGCCTTTGGTATAAATACCTTATGTAGCTGTCTACATGCAGTCTTTACAATAGGGAAAGAGCTGAGTTTTTCCCACAGACCCTGCAGGCAAGCCTCTGTGTCTGCTTCAGTGATTTCAGGGAATTTTTTTTAAAGGTACAGGAGTCTCAGGGGGGTGTTCCATACATCCAGAACCCCCCCGTCTGGATACGCCAGTGGGAGGGGGCCCTTTCCCTCCCTCTTCAGCGCTCCCTCCTTCAGCATTAACAGCAGCAGCAAGCAGGCAGGGAACAGTGAACACGGACATACTTCCGCGTTCCATGCGACACAGGTTCTTCTCTGTTTGCGCTTGACGCTACTTCCTGTTTTCCAGAAAGAAGCGTGAGGCACTGTCACAGAGAAGACCAAACCTCCGTTGCATGGAATGCGGAAGAGGTATGCCCGCGTTCACTGTTCCTTGCTCGCTTGCTGCTGCTGTCAATGCTGGAGGGGAAAGTGCTGAAGAGGGAGCCTGAGGTGAGGGAGGAGGGGAGTGGGCCCCCCCTGACTGCCTCTCTGTGTAGCCATAACTCCTCCATCATGCAATGCGCGCCCACCAGCACCCCCCAAAAAAAACAACCCTAGGCAGGTATCCCGTGCAGGCGCCCCTGTGTGTATGAGAGTGTGTGTGTATGTATATATACAGTGGGTTGCAAAAGTATTCGGCCCCCTTGAAGTTTTCCACATTTTGTCACATTACTGCCACAAACATGCATCAATTTTATTGGAATTCCACATGAAAGACCAACACAAAGTGTACACATGAGAAGTGGAACGAAAATCATACATGATTCCAAACATTTTTTACAAATAAATAACTGCAAAGTTGTGTGTGCATAATTATTCGGCCCCCTTTGATCTGAGTGTAGTCAGTTGCCTATAGACATTGCCTGATGAGTGCTAATGACTAAATAGAGTGCACCTGTGTGTAATCTAATGTCAGTACAAATACAGCTGCTCTGTGAGGGCCTCAGAGGTTGTCTAAGAGAATATTGGGAGCAACAACACCGTGAAGTCCAAAGAACACACAAGACAGGTCAGGGATCAAGTTATTGAGAAATTTAAAGCAGGCTTAGGCTACAAAAAGATTTCCAAAGCCTTGAACATCCCACAGAGCACTGTTCAAGCGAGCATTCAGAAATAGAAGGAGTATGGCACAACTGTAAACCTACCAAGACAAGGCCATCCACCTAAACTAACAGGCCGAACAAGGAGAGCGCTGATCAGAAATGCAGTCAAGAGGCCCATGGTGACTACAGCTACAGCTCAGGTGGGAGACTCTGTCCATAGGACAACTATTAGTCATGCACTGTACAAAGCTGGCCTGTATGGAAGAGTGGCAAGAAGAAAGGCATTGTTAACAGAAAGCATAAGAAGTCCCATTTGCAGTTTGCCACAAGCCATGTGGGGGACACAGCAATCATGTGGAAGAAGGTGCTCTGGTCAGTTGAGACCAAAATGGAACTTTTTGGACAAAATGCAAAATGCTATGTGTGGCAGAAAACTAACACTGCACATCACTCTGAACACACCATCCCCACTGTCAAATATGGTGGTGGCAGCATCATGCTCTGGGGGTGCAGCTCTTCAGCAGGGACAGGGAAGCTGGTCAGAGTTGATGGGGAGATGGATGGAGCCAAATACAGGGCAAACTTGGAAGAAAACCTCTTGGAGACTGCAAAAGACTTGAGACTGGGGCGGAGGTTCACCTTCCAGCAAGACAATGACCCTAAACATAAAGCCAGGGCAACAATGTAATGGTTTAAAACAAAACATATCTATGTGTTAGAATGGCCCAGTCAAAGTCCAGATCTAAATCCAATCGAGAATCTGTGGCAAGATCTGAAAACTGCTGTTCACAAACGCTGTCCATCTAATCTGACTGAGCTGGAGCTGTTTTGCAAAGAAGAATGGGCAAGGATTTCAGTCTCTAGATGTGCAAAGCTGGTAGTCTCTAAAAGACTGGCAGCTGTAATTGCAGCAAAAGGTTGTTCTACAAAGTATTGACTCAGGGGGCCGAATAATTACGCACACCCCACTTTGCAGTTATTTATTTGTAAAAAATGTTTGGAATGATGTATGATTTTCGATCCACTTCTCACATGTACACCACTTTGTATTGGTCTTTCACGTGGAATTCCAATAAAATTGATGCATGTTTGTGGCAGTAATACATATATATTTTTTTTTTTTATTCTTTTATTGTATCTATACAGCGCCAACATATTACGCAGCGCTGGACATTACTTTAGGTTACAGACAATATTTAGGGGTGACATACAGCAATATGACAGTACAGGAATACAAGAAAAACAGATCACACAGCACAGTATGAGTACAAGGTAATGCTTAGTCAGTCACTGGATGGGAGCATGGAGATTAAGCAAGTTAGGTTCACTCAAATGCATAGCATGGGTTTACAGTAATGGAGGTGAATGATCAGGTAGGACACAAAAGGAGGAGGACCCTGCCCAAAGGCTTACAATCTAGAGGGAGAGGTAGGGACATGAGAGGTAGGGGACCAGAGTTCAGCTGTGGGTTTAGAGCACTTGTGAGGGGTGGTAGGCCAGAGTGAAAAGGTGAGTTTTGAGGGCCTTCTTGAAGGTGTTGAAGGAGGGGGCTGCCCTAATGGGTGGAGGTAGGGAGTTCCATAGTGTTGGAGCGGCTCTTGAGAAGTCCTGGAGGCGTGCATGGGACTGGATGAGGCGGGGGACGGTCAGGCGAAGTTCATTGGAGGAGCGGAGTGAGGGGCTTGGTGTGTATCTCTGAGTAAGATCAAAAATGAATACACACACATATATATATATATATATATATATATATATATATATATATATATATATATACACACACACACACACACTCGCATACACACAGGGGCGCCTGCACGGGATACCTGCCTAGGGTTGTTTTTTTTGGGGGGTGCTGGTGGGCGCGCATTGCATGATGGAGGAGTTATGGCTACACAGAGAGGCAGTCAGGGGGGGCCCACTCCCCTCCTCCCTCACCTCAGGCTCCCTCTTCAGCACTTTCCCCTCCAGCATTGACAGCAGCAGCAAGCGAGCAAGGAACAGTGAACGCGGGCATACCTTTTCCGCATTCCATGCAACAGAGGTTTGGTCTACTCTGTGACAGTGCCTCACGCTACTTTCTGGAAAACAGGAAGTAGCGTCAAGCGCAAACAGAGAAGAACCTGTGTCGCATGGAACGCGGAAGTATGTCCGTGTTCACTGTTCCCTGCCTGCTTGCTGCTGCTGTTAATGCTGGAGGAGAGAGCGCTGAAGAGGGAGGGAAAGGGCCCCCTCCCCGCTGCTGTGTGTGGCCCTTATACCTGGCTGTACTGGGGGCGCCTATGCCTGGATATGCTGGGGGCATCCATGCCTAGCTATACTTGAGGAAATTCATGACTGGATATACTGTGGGCACCTATACCTGGCTATACTGAGGCATTCTAAACCTGGCTATACTGGGGGCACCTATCTATACAGGGGGCACCTAATACTAACTCTACTGAGGTCACCTATACCTGGCTATACCGGGGGCGGGCACCTGTACCTGCCTATACTGGGGGCAACTATACCTAGCTATTTATACTGAGAGCACGAATACGCAGGGTGGCGGTTAGAATACCTGGGGTATGGTCCATCCAAAGTTTTGCAGGTGGGCCCAGTGATTTCTAGTTACGCCCCTGCATACACATATACGTATATCGCTATTCAGATAGTCATATGCTGCTAAATATACATATAATTATATGCATATACATATTATGACATATCTGAAGAAAACCTGTAACGAAAAAATACCCCTCTCCTGGGGGATACTTACCTCATGGGGTGGAAGACTCTGGATCCTAACAAGGCTTCCCCGTTCCGACAATCCAGCCCTGCGACCCCACGCAGAACGATGAGGTAAATACTTACCTGCCGCTGTGCCGCAAACCAGCGCAGTCGCAGTGGTGGCTCTTCATTAGGGCTACGGCTGAAATAACCACACCCGGTCATATCCGCTCTAATACACAGGTGCGAGTGCTTTGCGCCTTGACAGTACAGCGGATACGATCGGGCTCAACAATTTCCGCCTTGGCCTGAACGAACAGCCACTACTGCGCCTACGCAGGATTACGGCAGGTAAATATTGCCGTGTCTGCGCAGTAAATGTCAGGCTTTGTCGAAGCATTTTTGGGGGAGCCAGCGCTGGATTCCCCTAAGCTACAGAAAAAGGGGAAGCCTCATTGGGACCCTGATGCTTCCGCCTCCCGAGGTAAGTATCTGTCAGGGGGAGATTCTTTTTTTAAAAGTGTCTCTAAGTATAAACCTATACATATATGCATATATTTATGCATATATGCAAATATAAAAATGTATATAAATATACCTATACTAGCCGACCCAAACCCGTTTAAAAACGGGCTCTAGGTCTGTGTTTCTCGCTGCCCCGCCGCATGTTACTGCATACGCATGCACACCCGGCCGCCCGCTCACACGCCCGGCCGGCACCCTGGCCCTGTCCTCCTGTCTATCTGAGGCTACATGCGCAGTAGCATAAAGCACGGACCAAGCTACACAGGGACAGCGTGACGCTGGGACACACAGAGATTCTTATAGAGGATTCGTATATAAATATGTATTTATACATATTTTTATACATATGTACATATAATTACAAAAAAATATAAACATAATACGTTCAATGAAAAAAAAAAATATACAAACATATATGAGCACTAGTTGGAAGACCCTTTAACCTCCTTGCCGGTTATCCCGAACACAGTTCGGGGTAACCTGCGCAGGAGGATTTCTCAGGCCCCGCTGGGCCGATTTGCATAATTTTTTTTTTGTTACAAGCAGCTAGCACTTTGCTAGCTGCTTGTAACTTGCGATCGCCGCCGCTCGCCGCCGATTCGCCGCTACCCGCCGCGCCGAGCCGCCCCCCCCCCGCCCCAGACCCCTGCGCAGCCTGGCCAATCAGTGCCAGGCAGCGCTAAGGGGCGGATCGGGGTTCCCTCTGACGTCACGACGTCTATGACGTCGGTGACGTCATCCCGCCCGGTCGCCATGGCGACCGGGGAAGCCCTGCAAGAAATCCCGTTCTCAACGGGATTTCTTGCATACTCTGATCGCCGAAGGCGATCGGAGTAGGTAGGGGGATGCTGCCGCTCAGCGGCTATCATGTAGCGAGCCCTTGGCTCGCTACATGATTTAAAAAAAAAAAAAGTGCGGCGCTGCCTCCTTGTCGGATTTTTTAGACCGGCAAGGAGGTTAAAGGAACATCAAGCAAAAACTAATTCCCCATGACATACTTACTGGGGGCTTCCTCCAGCCCCTTGAAGCCATGTCCCAAGCCGCATCTCCAAACGCAGCCGCCACTGCCAGCCTAGGGTCCGCGCCATGTGCAGAGTCCGACCTCCTCTACTGCGCCTGTGTTAAGCTCCGCTGTCAATTAAGTCCACGTTATCCACAGCGTACTGCGCAGTAGTTCTGTGCCTGCGCAGTAAGCTGCAGACAACGTGGATTTGATTGACAGCAGCGCTTAACACAGGCGCAGTAAGGACGACCTCACGTTCGGCTTCTGTACACGGCGAACAACCCCGGGCTGGTAGCTGCGATCGGAGATGTGGGGTGGGACGTGTCGGCTTCAAGAGGCTGGAGGAAGCCCCCGGTAAGTATATCATAGGGAACTCATTGTTGTTTGAAGTTTCGTTTAATAAATAGGCGCTAGGCCTTAGCATACACATCATCCTACACCAGTTTCCCCTCACCCCACCAAGCATGCACACATACACACACACACACACACATATATACATAAATATATATATATATATATATATACATATATATATATACACACACCACACACACACATTTTATATATATATATATATATATATATATATATATATATATATATATATATATATATATATATATATATATAGCGCATCCATTACAAAACTTTATTGCAATGTACATAAACTTTAAAAAACAAAGTGTAAAAAGACAGTTTTTTGTTGCTGCTTTTCTTTGCAGCTAAATAACAAATGGCATGACACACTGTATAACATTGAACTAGTAGTTCTGGCAGCTAACACATAAGATAAGGGGAAACAGAATATGATAACAAATAACTCCTTCAGAGAAGCTGGAGCCACCTATTTTATACGTTTCTCACAGCAGGGAGGAACAGATGACTCATGCAGTGCAGGATAGGAAGTACTCTGCACAGACGCTGGAGTCTGGTTGCTGGGCAACAGGTAAACATGTGATGTGCTTACGGAGGAGATGAGGAGCTGCCCCCACATCTGCCTGACATTTGCCTGCAGGGAGGGGGGTCCTCTCTGTGAGGAAGTACAACAAGGAACTACAGAGCAGCTGAGCCGTTTATTTTAACAGCTATAACTGCAATTCAACAGCAATTCATCACAGCCCTGGATTACACTAATGAAAACTAGGTAGGCAGCAGCAGTTATATTTGTGAAATGAAAGTACAAAAAAAAACCACCCCTAACAAATGGTTCAGCCTCACATTCCGACATCCGTCACTGATTACATTACATGTTGTATTGAAGAAACCATACATTTTTTTGAAAAACTTTTCACACTATTCTAGAAGGATTTTTAATAGATTATGCATAAACCACTTTGTTTTTTTTTCCTCATTCGCGGAAGAACCCCTTTAAGGGCCCTTTTCCACTAGCAATCGCTAGCATTTGCACTAAATGCTAGCAATTGTGATTCAGCAAAGTCCTAATTTTTCCCGGCAATTGTGATTTTGCTATGCAATGCACTGCATAGCAAAATCGAGGCAAAAATCGATCCGTGGCACGATCGCACTTACTATGTTGTGTAGCAAACCCTAGCGATTTTAAAATCGCTAGGGATTTGCATTTTTGCAATTCAGCATCGCAATCGCCTCTAGTGGAAAAGGGCCCTGAAGGAATGCAGCAATTTGCCACCGCTGGAATAACACCCATTCACAAAGGTACAAGGCAAGGTACCCAACAGTTATCACACAAGACCCAGCTATGCAGCTATCGTTCCAGCTGTACCTATAACAGGCAAAGTGTTAAGACAGGAATAGGCTTTTTTGTGGACATCCACCAATAAGAGCAGGCATGCAAATTCCAACACAGGTGAATGGTCATTAATCAATCCTATGTTTCTCCAAACTGCAGGCTGATTGCAGATGCAGCTGCACGCATGCTGGGAACACTATGCAGCTGCACGCATGCTGGGAAGTCGGGGCTGCCTGGTTGTAGCTCAGCTGCAACCAAAAGAACATGCTACAGGTGTGTATATGAAATCATTTTGAAACTTTGAGCACACCTCTTGGGGATAGAGAGTATGAGGGATTATCCATAATGAATATTTCTATAAGGGAAAAACAACTGTAAGGATCATCGTGTGAAACAGATCATGGTTCTTGTTGTACTGTTTGTTTGGATCTAGGGTGATGAAATAAATATGAATTTGGAGCTTTAGTAGTGCTCATCAGTCATCTTGAAAAACAATTGTCCTCCTGACTTTGTTCACTTATCAGTTTATTTACTTTTTTTTTTTTTCGTTTTAGCTACCCTCTAAAACTCAAAGCATTTGCCTCATCAGATGCCGTCCTGACCTCATTTATTAGATGCTAGTCTGTTGTCTTTCAGAATGTAGTTACATTTAAACACTGCTTCATATCTGTCATATTTTCTCTTTGTTCATTTATTTCTCTTCTTCAGTTGTTATGCTCACTTCGTGTCTATGGCCATTGCCCTGGTTGTTTATTGCTAATATATTATCATATTAAATTGTCATATTTTCTCCAAATCTTAATTCCATATTTGTCATCCCCATTTGTCATCATCACCCAGCACCCTTTTGTCATCTTCTGCTTCTTTCCCTCTTTATCTTCAGTTGTCATCCTTCCTTACCAGAAATCTACCTCTATCAACTTCAGGCATCATGCTTACACACCATTTTTCACTTATCCTAATTATCACCTGCATCCATCATCTTCACTTGTAATTCTCGCTTTTAATTCTCGAAGTTGTCACACGTGCGACATACCTATAAAAGTTTACATATACAGAAATGCAGTTCATTGAACCTCCTTCTTTAGCTGCAGTCTTTAAATCTGCTGCTCCTTGCTTTTCTTAAGCCTTCCTAGCCACACATACAGCTCACTGGCCATCCTTTAGTTGAAATCTTTTGAAATGCTGTGCCTATTCAGCTAAACTAGCCACACAAACTCCAACGTCAAAACATTCTGCTTTGCATACAGCTCTTTCTGTTTATACAGCTCAGAAGTATGCACATGATTCATCTAGGGGACAATCTAGGGGTGCTCAGTATCGACAAACGTATGGGTTCCACCATGGGGAGGGGTTTAGGAATGCCGCCGTGGGGGCAGGGAGTGGTTACGATTAGTTATTTATTCTTACTTTTTTAAGAGCAGCCACCATCAGTCTCAGGAAGTTGAAAACATACCCTAAAATTTGATCACACAAGTAATGGCAGTTGCTAAACGAATACATCAAATGCAGCAAATGTAACAACAAAATTACTTTTCTACAGTAACAGAATGTGTCTCTACTGGTCTCATTAATGCAGAATGATCTATTTACTGCATGATTTATGCATGCCCTATATAACCACATATAATAATCTTGGACTTTTTTTAAGAGCAGGAACTGTTACTCTGAGTTAGAAATTACCTACTTTAACACCTGATCCTATAATTAGGTGTATGAAAAAACGGAATTTCAAATAAGGAAGTAAAACTGGAAAAATTGTTTTTGCTTTTTTTCCCTTAAAGTATTTTTATTATATGTAATCAGAAAAGAGGCACACACACACTAGTATTATGTAATGTGATTTCCTGAGACTTGAAATACAATAAAGTACTGTTTATACAGTACAATATTCCTTAAAGGGGCACTATGGCAAAAAATGTTAAAATTTAAAATATGTGCAAACATATACAAATAAAAAGTATGTTTTTCCCACAGTAAAATGAGCCATAAATTACTTTTCTCCTATGTTGCTATCACTTACAGTAGGTAGTAGAAATCTGACAGACGCGACAGGTTTTGGACTAGTCCATCTCTTCATAGGGGATTCTCAGGGATTTATTTATTTTCAAAAGCTCTCAGTGAATGGCAGTTGCTCTGTCCAACTGCCAAAAAAACTGTGTAGCGAGCAGGGAAGCTGACCAGCATCATTGTATAAATCCCTTTTTAGGGAATATCTTTATAAAGAATAAAAGTCTTGCTGAGAATCCCCTATGAAGAGATGGACTAGTCCAAAACCTGTCGCTTCTGTCAGATTTCTACTACCTACTGTAAGTGACAGCAACCTAGGAGAAAAGTAATGTATGGCTCATTTTACTCTGGAAGAAATGTACTTCTTATTTGTCTATGTTTGCACATATTTTACATTTTTCCGTTTTTCGCCATAGTGCCCCTTTAATATTTGTTGTTGTAGGGATAAAGTACAAGCCCTGCTAACTGAGAGCAAAGACCTATTCTGCTATGAGAATGATTGCTAGGCCAACTACCATAGCCCTAGATAGCACTAGCACAATCCTTTCTTGCCAGCCTGATGCAGATCAATGAGTGATATGTGTACTCTTCAGTTTTAAATAGCAGCTTGCTCAGTTTGAAAAGAAATGTGACAACAGTAACATAAGTAACGAAAGCAAGATAGCCAAACTCTTGGAGACTTGTATGAAAAAGGAGCAGTGGGTTACAATCCAGTTTTGGATTTGTGAGGATGAAAAACCAAAAGATATTGATTGGATGATGAAGAAACAGTACAGCAATTCCTGTGTGTTGCTTCAGCAGGTTTATGAGAGGCACAGGTATTTAAAAACGGATTAATACAGCTTCCTGAAGTTGGCAAGCAACAAACAGAGTCATAGATATATACATAATGTTCCTACCATTCAAGAGTGAGTTGATTTGATCGGGACCTACCTAGAAGTGACTTTGTGGTAGTGCAGTATGTTGTAAATGATATTTGATTCTACATCCAACTCATCAAATGTTGCCTGTCTGGAATTAAGAAGATAAACAGCAACTGCTGCTGCTAATAAAAAGCACTGAACCAAAGCTAATAATCAGCAAGTGAAAGCATAAGTTTGCTGTTCTGGAGGATTTAGGTGTATGTATTAGCACAATGCCTAAGAACTAAAGATATGAGCAATGATCTTAAAGAAGCGTTGTTACTGCCCTTCAATCTGGAAAGGGTTATATAGCCATTTCAAAATAATTTTAAATTCATCATTCTACTTCAAGAAAGATGATTTATAAGTGGAAAACATACAAAGCAGTTGGACATCCCAGCAAATTTACAACAAGGTCGGACTAGACCAGAGCTACATCTCAGACTCCACATACTGTAGTTAGCAGGGCCTGAGTGAGCACCATGCAGCAACTGAATTAATGGAGAAGTTCTCAGTATTCCTAGGTATTCTAGAGCCAAATGTGAGGCTATCTGTGTGACAATTAAAGCTTGTTCAGAATTGGATCATGCTGGATCATGCAATAGGACAATGAACTCAAGAACACTAGCACATCTAAAGCAAAATTAATGAATATTCATGAGAATCATGGTGTGGAGAGCCTTTAAGAGAGCTTCAATGATCTGAAACAATGCTGTACAGAAAAGTGAGCCAAAATGTTTCCACATTTGCCGCTGAAGGAGGTTCTAGAAGCTATTGGATCATCGGGTGTACTTTGTTTTGCACACATAGGCCCATATGCAATTCACTTTTTTACCTGAGTTTTCTCCTAGGTGATATTTTCATAACTTGTAAATAAAATGCATTTTAAATCTTCAACAAGCAAGAAAACACTCAAAACAATATTGGTTTTCACCCACTTTTTGGTACTATGTTGGTACTATTTCAACTACAAATGCTGAAATTTTAAATACAAGATAAAAAATTGTCTCCTAAGAGAAAACTCAGGAGAAAAAATTAATTACATATGGGCCCTAGGCCCATATACTATTCACTTTTTCTCCTGGGTTTTCTCCTAGGTGATATTTTCACACCTTGTCATAAAATGCCTTTTAAACTACCAGGAAGCAAGAAAATACTCAAAATAATTTTGATAGTACTTTTTGACCAAGTTTTAGTTACTTTCTCAATTGCAAAATGCTTACATTATTTTAAAGAGAATGTGAAACTTATCTCCTAGGAGATAACGCAAGAGAAAACCTTAATTGTATATGGCCCATAGGCTCTTATTCAATTCATTTTTTTCCTCAGTTTTGTCCTAGGAGATAACGTTTCATCATCTGTTTAAAGTGAATCTGAAGCCAAAAAATAAAAAAGCAGATACTTGCCTAAGGAGAGGAAAGGTCCTATAAATCCTTCCCGGGGTGATGCCGAAGACTTTCGAAGCCCACCCGCAGCAGAAAAGACCAGTCTCCAACCGATGGGTCAGAGACTTTTAACGGGGGAGCCAGTGCAGGAATTTTTGGCTTCAGTCTAACTTTAAAACAACTTTTCAGCACTCTGCAATTAAAAATGTACCAAAAATTAGGTGAAACAACAACATTTTTCGTGCTTGCTGGTGACCTAAAAGGCATTTTATTGATCAAGCTGCCTAGTTTTTGGTGAGCCTCTGACTATTGTAGTTTTTGTTTTTCTGGAATTCAGTCTGGCATAGTTTGAGCTGCTTTTTTCTCAACACAGCTGCAGAGAATGTCTATCTGAGTTACTGCAGCCTTTCTGTCATTTAGAATCAGCCTGGTCATTTTGCTCAATAGAGCATTTCCAGCTATAAAAGTTCTGCTCACTTTTTTCCTCTATGTAAATTCAGGAGACTGTTGTGAGTTAGAATTACTAGAGATTGACAGTTACAGAAATATCCAGTACAGAAACAACAATCATCCTACACTTAAAATCAGTGAGATCACTATTATTCATAATTGTATTTTTATGTGCATATAAACTGGAGCTTCTAACCTGTATCTGCATTATTTTATACAATGCACAACCGTTACATTATTGTTTGATTAGACAACTGCCTGGATAAACCGATCTATAGGTGTTCCTGCTGAGTATTTTTTTTTGGGTTGCAGGCCAGATAACCTAAGTATACTCCTCTTCTGACATGAGTAATTAGCTGCACAGTGCAGGGATGATTGTAACTTATTTTCCACATTTGCATCAACTAAGTGAATGGCAGAAGCTCTGTTGCTTCCTACCTTGCTAGTGCCTGAATGGAATTGTGAATGGTATATTGGCATCTGTGACATCAGTGATCAAACAGAAAGGACTACGCTTCTCCTAGGTGCAGCACTAAAACATGCAGCTTTCCCTGATGCTGGCAATAATAATATAGAGCTTGGCGATACATCTTCTGACCAAATAAACCCAACAATCCCTATTTTGTCGATTGTACATATATAAGAAAGGTTATCAGAGTAGATAGGATATGTTGCACAACTTTCTACCTTAAGGTGTGTACACACCTCTTGATTTTATGTCGCCCGTCAGGAGTCAGGACCTGATTGCCTAGGGGGACATCGCTGGCCAGCCTGTACAGATGTTCTGTTTCTATGCGGGGGAGGGCTGGGGGTTTGAAACAATGGAGCAGCATGTGTATGCCGTGACCATGTGATTGGACGTCAGACTAAGCGTGTTAATACATTGGGTGAGTCGCTCGCGGGCTGGGGGTAGGGGGTCAAAGGCCGTTGTACATACACCTGACTATCGGCTCAGGCAGTCGTTATCAGCCGCCATAGTCAGGCGTGTGTACGGGCCTTTAGATGCACTCCATTGTAGGAAGCAGAATTTACTGCTGTTTTATGCTTATCCTTCTTAAAGAAATTTAACATAATTAATCATTTAATTAATTTATCATGAAACCAGTAGATAATAAATAGACAATTAGCATAAAACCTGCTAATGCATAAGCCTACCTACATATGCTTGTAAACCCATGTAATTCAATCCGTTAATAATTTAAGTGCTGTATGCCCTGTTTAAGTTCAGTTGATTGAAGTTGTAGCTCTGTGATACACTGTATGAAAATGTACAGCTGATATCCAATACCTTACACATGATTTACAAGGCTGTAAATTACATGCTGATTTGTAATAAATAAACTTTAGAAATGTTGCAATTATTAATTTATATCATTTACTATAATTTAGAAACTGTTCTGTGCTGTAAATATGAATATATTTCAGAGTGAAAAACTACACACATCTGCAAGTTTTAGCGATTAAATTAACATTGTGTTGCATCCATAAAACATTCTGAAGACAGATGAATGCGGAGTTCCTTTCTTTTTCCAGAGAGCAATTCTTCACAAGCATAAACTACTCAAGGTGGCCATTTGTATGTTTCTAAATTGTAATACATTCTGAAAATAAATTTGGCAATTTGAGATGTGGTACAGCAAGAGAAAAATGAAAAAATAAAAACCTACTACTCAGTCCACATATAGTTTCTTTATTTATTTAATAGGAACACTACAAGGTTATATTGGATTAAGCATCCATGAAAATAACATAATATATACCATTTAAGAAGGTTGTAAGCCGTCCATTGATATTCTTGGAGGTGTGTGCCTAATCAGCGCTTTAACAGGGTAACCGGGAATTTGCCTGATGAATTCTAATGTTATTTTGACAGTCATCATCATTAAGTATGGCCAAAGTGTTGACAGCTAACATACTTAAACCAAAGCAAGGTACCAAGATATCATCTAGAAGCATGGTTGAAGACAAGGCTGGTAAACAAGTTCACATTTTTAAAGTCCTTACTCACCCTCTTAGAATTAAAATGATTAAAAAGAAATGTACATTTAAAATCTAACCTTTCAATTACTCTGAATCATTAATATCCACTTTCTTATTGTCCAACATCCTGCGTCCCCGTAACATGTCCCCTATTCTCCAGAAGATGGCTGAGTCATGTGATACCACATTGATTGGGATCACATAATGGGGGGGCGGGACAATCTATGATCCCTTTCCCGGTTATATAGCTATAGAGATCTGTTACATAGTTACATAGTTATTTTGGTTGAAAAAAGACATACGTCCATCGAGTTCAAACAGTACAAAGTACAACTCCAGCCCGTCCCCCACATACCCCTGTTGATCCAGAGGAAGGCGAAAAAAAAACCCACAAGGCATGGTCCAATTAGTCCCAAAAGGGAAAAATTCCTTCCTGACTCCAGATGGCAATCAGATAAAATCCCTGGATCAACATCATTAGGCATAACCTAGTAATTGTAGCCATGGATGTCTTTCAACGCAAGGAAAGCATCTAAGCCTGTTTGTAGCAGGGACTTAAAGGGGAACTTCAGCCTACACAAACATACTGTCATTAAGTTACATTAGTTATGTTAATTAAAATAGATAGGTAATGTAACATCTTACCCAATACCCACCCTATTTTGAAAGAACAGGCAAATGTTTGTGATTTCATGGGGGCAGCCATATTTTGGTTGAAAAGAGGTGACAGGGAGCATGAGACACAGTTTCAACTGTCCCGTGTCCTGATCACCCCTCCCAGCTGTGCATGCTAGGCTTCAATTCTCAAATTAAAAATTTTAAAAAACAAAATTTGCACCAAAACAGCAGAAGAAGAACAACAACATCATAAGGTAAATACTCCATTCTCCTCCTCCTTGACCTTTCAGCAGCTTTTGACAAAGTAGATCATCCCCTACTCCTCCAGTCCCTCCAGTCCATGGGCATTCACGATCTCCCCCTGACCTGGCTTTCATCCTACCTCTCCAACCGCTCCTTCATGACCTCCTTCAATGAGTCCTCGTCCACCCCCAACCACCTCTCGGTGGGAGTCCCCCAAGACTCGGTCCTTGACCCCCTACTGTTCTCCCTATACACATCCTCCATTGGCAATGTTATCTCCTCCATGGGTTTTAACTATCATCTGTATGCAGATGACACCCAGATCTACCTCCACACCCCTGACTTATCCACCACTACCATAGACAAGGTCTCCTCCTGCCTATCATCCATCTCCTCCTGGATGTCCACTAGGTTCCTGAAACTAAATCCAGACAAAATGGAATTTATGATCTTCCCACCCCGGCCATCCCTGAACCTCCTAGATGTGTATGTCACTGTTAACCACACTACCATCCGCCCTACTGTCAAAAACCTGAGCGGTTTTTGACTTTTTCATGATTGCTAACTCAGTAAAGGACCAGCCCTTAAAGCATTGCTATCATATAAATCTGGCATAGTGGGGTCTGAACCCTCTATAACAGTAATTATAGATTGACGGTATACCTTGAAATGAATCAGAGCACTCAGTGTATGATTTTATATAAAAAATTGTATTTGCTTATCATACAGCATATATACAAAATATGAACAGTTCCAAGTAGTGTTTCCTTCTAACAGTATTCCATCTCATCAAGGCTTTATAGCCAAATGATCATCAATCTTCTAAGTACATTCAAAAAAGAATATAACAGTTGTGTTATGTAGAATAAGATCAAAAGTAGTCTCATCTGTATCAATAGCTGTGTATCTAGTAGCTGTGTAAAACTTGTAGTAATCTTCTTAAAGAAATAACATAAAAATAGCTTCTAAAAAACTTCTTTCTAATATCTTAATAAAACTTAATGCTGAAAAATTAATAAAGTAAATCACCAGAATATTAAGCATATTACCCCTTCTCTGTCATCTCTTCAGCATCTAGAACCACTTGTGGGAAGGTAGCTTCTGCCTCATGTGTCTTCTCAAGAGATTGTTGGGCTTCTGCAAACTATGAGCTTACAGCTCCTACCTTTATAGGGGCTGGAGGCAATATGGCTGCCTAATTTGGAACTACCCTGGATCCCAGGTTCTGATTGGCTAAAGCTTCCGTGTGTCAATGCTTTATCATGTTTTGATTTCCTAAGTCACAATATTATTGTTTATAAATTCTTAATTACCTTATCTTGTGGGAATTTACGTCATTTGGAGTGCTTGACATTTGATATAGGGTCATTTCTGACGCACTTAATTAAAAATGGACGTCAACAGCCATCTTGTCTGTTGGCTGACCCAGACATGGAGACTAAACAATGTCATTTATGACGCATTTCTGATAAAGTGTTCGCTGCTAATTAGTTTTTGGAATGTGTCTGTACTTTCCCAGGTCAGGTTGACCCTATACACAGACCTGTAAGAGCCTTCAGCAATTTAAGGCTTATTAAAACATACAGGGCTTCTAATATACTTATTTAAATATAAAGCTTATTATATAATTCTTCTTAAAACAATTAATTATAAAAGAAATAATTGCACAATTAAGTCTTTCTGATGAAGAAATAAATATCTAATTTCAACCGGCAGAGGTCAGCATTTAATAACAAATAACAATCTATTAACAATGTTGATTTTATAAGACTATGTAACCACCAGGTGGCATCATGGAGTCATCTTTAACTAATTGGGAAAACCCCTTGTTTTATATTTTATATCTTCCATGTTTTGACTTTCTCTGTCTGGGAAATGTTTATATTTTCTTGCTGGCCTTGGTCTTCAAGCTAAGAAACATGTCAACATCTTCTAAAACTAAAACAATCTCACAAGAAGGTTTCACAGACCCAAATCATCACTAGCTTTTAAATATATTTTAAAGTAATAGATTCTATTATATAGGGTTTAACAATAACTATTTCTTTCTTTAAAGGGTCTGTATTGATCATTAATATTTAGATTAATAATATCTGTGTGTAATAATTATGTGCATTTATAATTACTGCAGTAATGTAAGTTTAACTTGCTTTTCTGTCTTCACACTGAAGCCTCTTTAAATATCAAGGCCACGCACTAGCATAAACAATAACAACAATAATATTTATATAGCGCTTTTCTCCCTGGGGACTCAGAGCGCTGTGACCCTGCATTATGCAGTCTCAAAGGCTCGGGAAAAGAGGTGAGTTTTTAGCCTTTTTTTTTTAGCTGTCCAGAGAAGGAGCCTCTCGTACTGATTGTGGAAGTGAGTTCCATAGAGTAGGGGCTGCGTAGGAAAAGGCCCGAGCACCAAATGTTAAGTGTATCCTGGGAATAACCAGCTTCATCTTGTTGGCAGAGCGGAGGGTGCGTGAAGGGGCATAAAGTTCCAATAGATCCGCTATGTATTTGGGTCCCATGTGGTGAAGAGCCTTGAATGTCAGCAGGCAGATCTTAAAATTGATTCTCCATTTTACTGGCAACCAGTGAAGAGTTTGCAGTACTGGGGTGATGTGTGAGCTGCGGGGGGCATTGGCTAGGAGTCTGGCTGCAGCATTCTGTACTAGCTGTAAGGGGCGCAGAGCCTTATCTGTAGATCCGATGAACAGGGCGTTGCAGTAGTCTAGGCGGGAGGATACAAATGCGTGAACCAGGGCAGGTAGGTCTTCAGCTGGGATAAGGTGTTTGATTTTCGCTATATTTCTTAGATGGAAGAAGGAAGACTTGACGACAGCTGATACCTGCTGTCTGAGTTTTAGATTTCCATCCAGGATCACCCCAAGGTTTCGCACAGAGTCTTTATACTGTACAGTATCTCCCCCAATTGCTAGTTTGAGGTGGTGAGCGTTTTGAACTTTATCCATCATGTGTGGACCACCTACCACCAACACCTCTGTTTTGTCAGAGTTCAGCCTCAGCCAGCTGGTGTTCATCCAATTTTGTAAATCCACTAGACACGCATTTATGGATGCTGATGGGTCTTGGGTGCCAGGCTTGAAGGACAGATACAGTTGTGTGTCATCTGCATAAACAATAATGCTCTGGCTTTTTGTAACCAGTACGTCTATTATCTGCCAGCTTGCAAGTTAAAATAATCTCATAAGCTTTACAGCCTGGAATATGCTATGTCACAGAGCAATATAAAGTACTCTAACTTTTCACTTTACAATGAAATTTTGCATAAAACATTAAAACTTAACACATATACATATGACATCTTTTCCTGCATAAATAAAACCGCTAGAATTCTGACACTACCTCTCAAGCCCGCTGTCTGGGTGTCACCCTGGACTCCGCACTCTCCTTCACTTCCCACATCCAAAACCTCACAAAGTCCTACAACTTCCACCTTTGCAACATCTGTAAGATTCGCCCTTTCCTGACCTCTGCAACCACCAAATCCTCATCCATGCCCTCATAATTTCCCGCCTTGACTACTGCAATGCCCTTTGTCTGGTCTCCGTATGACCTGAATAGCCCCACTGCAGTCAGTCCCTACACAGCATCTCTGCCTGCAGGCAACTTGACTGCCTTCTCTGCCACCACCAACAAGGTCCAGGACTCCAGGTGGATTCCTGAATCTTTAAGGCCGCCGCTAGCAGTGGCCACTAACAAAAAGAATAATAATTTTTCTGGTGCGTGTATATGCCTAATTTTTCTGGCTGCACTGCGGCTGCAACAACAAAACAAAAGACATGCACATGTGTCAATTCCACTTCATGATTGTTACCTTGCCGCAGTGAAGGGGTTTGTGTATCACAATGAAGCAATGACCTATAGGAGTGTGTTGGGGGGCACACCCAAGATAATAAGGTCGTTGCTTCATTGTGGACAGACCAAATTCGATCAGCTAGACAGTCACTGTTGTTCTGTCATTGCGCTACCTCAGCCCAACCATATGGGCTGGAAAACAGCCTTCGCCAATGTGTGCACCAGCATGGCTATCACTACAGAAACTGTTGTTTGTGGTGCGTTACACGGTGAGTTTGGTTTGTTAGTGTGAAGCAGTACACTACTTACACTACCTGCTGATCCATGTCTACACACACAAGATGTTTTCAAGCACTTTATGCCTCCAATGTAGGACTGCAATGTGATTTCTGCCCTTTAGAGATTATAATCCTGCTCTGCGTCAAATACGTAATTTACCCAGGGACTTTCGGCATGTATCCCACTCTGCCATACCCCCTCCAGATGTTAGACCCCTTGAAACATCTTTTCCATCACTTTTGTGGCCAGAAACAGTGTTTGTAGTTTTTCAAGTTCACCTGTCCATTTTTCGAATTCACATTACAATTGCACTGCTAACAGCAGATGCTGATTCTTTAGGAATTTCACACAGTTCTCTTGAGGATAAGCAGGTGGCACCTGTGCCAGCCAATTACAGCCTGTTTTCAGTTGAAATTGAATAGGATGAGATGAGGGTCAGTGAGAGCCAGCTGAGCATGCCAGAACCAGATGCAATGCGCAGGGAAGGCCAAGCTCGATACTTTCTGTTCACGTGAGCTGCTCTACTTCCATGCCATAGCCGCCATGAACACCATAAATACAAAAGCCAAGGTGAGCCAAGCACAGGCAGCTCTCATTTTAAACATCAGTGCTACTTGCAGCAATTTCAAACAGTGATGGGTGTATGCAAGAAGCAAAATCAAGGAGTTAAAAACTTAAGTCTGAATGCCGTACATTCAGACCATAAGATACACTAACTTTTCACCCCACTTTTGGGGGAGAAAAAGTGAGTCTTATAGTCCAAAAAATATGTTACATCAATTTAATGTTAATTAACTTCGTTGGTATGCATAGAAAAATCCGAATGCAAACATTCACATAAAAACATGAACAAAAATAAGGATAGGATTGTAAAAAACTCATAAAAATGAAAAAAAAAAAAGTGGCTGAAAATAGCAAGGATAAGTGTGAAGGCAGCCTTATAGTGTGAACTCTTAGGAGCAATTAGCGACATACATATGGTCTCTGTAAAGCCTTGCAAAAAATGGCAGCACTTTATCAATACATAAATTATAATAACAGTGAGTGAAGAAGAGGCAATTTCAGCGTAAAACGTAGACTGAAGTCTCACAACACACACATCTAAATAATGAGCAAATGTAAATAACCTTGAGACTAGATACTGAGTAACTATATGAAAGCATGTATTATGTTCAAATATATCAGCATTATTTCACAGGATTCGCATAAGGGTTGGATTTAGAAATTACTATTTGAATTACTGTTTAGAACGCTGAAATATTATTTCATTTTGTGACTAATGTCCCAATGTAAAAAAGACAGATGAATGTGAGATTGAGAATGTTAGCGAGATAATTAATCTGTAGTTTGGATGTTGAAAACCCAGTACAGATGACTGTCTTGAAATCAATGTCATATTTGCCTTCCAGTATTTTAAACAATTCACAATTACTTATTGCACAATTTTAGATTTAGCTTATAAAAAGAACATTGATATTATACACTTTATTTAGCATTATTATTTTTTGAAAACCATTATATACAAAGAAAGGCAAGGGCTAGTATATACCTGAGGAGTAAGACCATAAGAGTCATCTTGACAAAGTAAGAGAAGACACCCACGTTAGTATAACAAAATACATTTCTACTTTCTGCTTGCTATTCCTTTGTGGCAAAGAGAATGAAAGACTGATTTTCAAGGCCCAGTATACTGCTATCCAGAATATAGACATAAATTGGTTCTATTGTCAAATGCAGAAAGAGAAGGCCCTAGGCCTTGGGTTTAGACAGTCCAATAATGAACATTACCTTTATGGACATCCACCAGAGATGACTATTAGGAAAATGTTTGCACTAGCTCAGTGGATCTAAATGCAATCATCAAGAGGCTGTGTCATGAACAAATCATTTTTCATCATGAAAGAATGATCAGGAAACAGTTACCTTACCAGTAAATATCCTTAATTTCAGAAGAAGCCGGAAGCCATTGGGCGTAAAGCAAACCCAAACTAAAAATACATGTATGAGATTGGTAGTAAGTAACATACAACAGAGTCTCATATTTGTATTTCAGCTTAAGGCCCTTTTCCCACTTTAAACATGACATACAGTAGTGATGTGATTGCTCTTCAATTGCACTGCAATGTTCCCAAAAACTTTCACCACATGGTAATGTTGCAGAGCGACCATACAGTAAGGCTGTAAGTACAATAAAAGTATACCTCATTGCAACTGCCAGTCTGGATGCCAATTGGAGAGGAGGGGAGAGCTGGCTGTCGCTGGACCTTGGGTAGGTGCCCAGCATGCACTGCACTAGACCGCCAGGAAAGCTATGGGACTATTATGCACCCCCTGCACTACTAGGGAAGTTTTGGCGCCGCAGGAGGTTGTTTTGGCGCCGCAGGAGGTGTCGCTGAAGCCATGGGACATAGCGGTGGTCCCATGGCAGTCATTTTGGCACCACAGGAGGTGTCGCTTACGCCATTGGATCTAGCAGTGGTCCCATAGCGGTGGTTTTGATGCCGCAGGAAGTGTCGCGTAAGCCATTGAGTTCCACGGCGATCATTATAAGTGTGGTTTGGAGCCGCAAGAGTTGTCGCTTACCCCATGGGACCTAGCGGTGGTCCCATGGCGGTGGTTTTGGTGCCGCAGGAGGTGTCACGTAAGCTTTGGGACCTGGCGGTGGTTCCATGGCGGTGGTTTTGGCGCCGCAGGTGTCGCGTAAGCTTTGGGACCTGGTGGTGCTTCCAGGGCGGTGGTTTTGGCTCTGCAGGAGGTGTCGCGTAAGCTTTAGGACCTGGCGGTGGTTCCATGGCGGTGCTTTTGGCGCCGCAGGAGGTGTCATGTAGGCTTTGGGACCTATACAAAATAGTTGGGATAGCTGAGATAGCTAGGGAGCTGGTTGCTAACGTAGGATTGATTGTTTTTTGTTAAGACTGTAATTGGTGCTGAAATAATTCCGATTTTCATGCAGAAATCCGTTTGGTTGGCTTTTGTAAGCCTCTAATTGGTGCAGAAATTCCTATTTTTATGCAAAAGTCTTATTGTTTTTACTTTAAAGGATACCTGAAATGACATGTGACATGATGAGATAGACATGTGTTTGTACAGTGCCTACCACACAAATAACTATGCTGTGTTCTTTTTTTTATTTCTCTGCCTGAAAGAGTTAAATATCAAGTATGTAAGTGGCTGACTCAGTCCTGACAGAAAGTGACTACAGTGTGACCCTCACTGATAACAAATTTCCCTTTTTACCTCTTTCTTGCACTCAGAAGCCATTTTCTGCTAGGAAAGTGTTTTATAGTTGGATTTTTTTATCAGTGAGGGTCACAATGTAGTCACTACCTGTCTGAGTCAGGACTGAGTCAGCCACTTACATACCTGAAATTTAACTCTTTCAGACAGAGAAAGATAAAAAGGAACACTGCATAGTTATTTGTGTGCTTGGCACTGTACATACACATGTCTATCTCATCATGTCACACATCACTTCAGGTATACTTTAAGGGGCTTCCTTGTGATTGGCGTACAAAAATCCGCATTCCGGTGGAATTACGCATAGCAATTCGGAATTCCGTAGGAACGGTATAGCAATTCCTTTCCGATGTGACGGAATGAAAACCACCAAATTCCGGCCAGAATTGCAGAAAACGGAATTCCGCAGAATGCGGTGAGCATCCCTGTAGTGTCCTACAGAAAAGTGAGAGTGGGTCACCAGCTCTGCTTTATGATGAAGCTGTACAATTGTTTGGCTTATCATACTTTTCACATGTACTGCATTTATTTTCAATATTTAGCTGTTTCCTTGGAATGTAGCACTTTAATGTACAGAGCTCTGTATGCATTAACCTTGTTAAAGTTGTTTTTTTGTTTTTGTTTTGTTTTTTTTACGTATCAAGGTAAACCAGGCTATTGACTTTTTTCTTTAAAGATGTGTCTGCTGTAGACACAAGGTTGGGGCTCATTTTTATGTTCAGTCTAGCTGCAGCAGAGTTCCGCTGTGAAAACAAGCTATAACTCTAATGTAGCAATATTCATTCTTTTCTGAAAATGTGTTTTTAAGTTCTAATTTTTATCTCCAGTTTCCTCTTGGGAGGTTTCAGGGTAAAAGATATGTGTGAATTAACTGTTTTCTGCTTTTCACTGAAAAACAATGCCCTGCAGTTTATTCTGCTTGATTATGTAAACATGAACAGAACCTCTCAGTCAATGCAAGCAATATTTTCCTGTAGGTTGTGGCAAATGAATAGGATTATTTCTATTCAGAGAAAAGTAAAACACTGCAGGGTGCTTAAGATACGCAGTGAAATATTTTCTTCTTAAAAAATAATTTTACAAACTTTTTCTTTTGCATATGTATTTCCCTGAATATCAAAGTGTATTTCTTTTTTTCATCTAGATGTGGTTTGATATGTGTGAAGGAAAACTTTTATATGTATATATAAAAAATAATAATATCATACTATATTGCTTGCCATGTTAAAATGAGAGATGCTTAGCATAACTGAAGGTGTTTAGCATAACTGAACTTGAACTAAAATGGTAGTCCCAAATGGGCTTCTTTCCAACTCCCCTACCCTAGGCAGGTGCTTTTGTGTTCAAGAAAACAACTGCATAAAGCAAACCACTGATTTTTCACTACTGACCATATTGAGTGTAAGGTCCGGGTCACACTTGTTCAGGAACCATATCCGTGTTGTGGGCTTTTTGAAGTGGACAAAAACTGAACCACGATCCCAATGTTAAAAATAATGGCCATAGTCACTCTGGTCAAAAAATGGATCCGTGGGATCCATACATGAAAACTGAATGGAGAGTCCGGACTTTTTACCAGGGCCCCGATCCCCACGTAGGCAATGAAAGGCAACACAAAAACGGATCTCCCTTCACACACAGAACGTTGCACACAAAATGGATGCCAAAGCAGATTGCCTACTGCCTGCTCCTCCCCTCAGCATCATCTTTCCGGACCTCTTTATCCAATAGAAACACACATGAAGAAAGGACATGTTTTTGACATATGTTTAAACAGACTGGAAACATATGCTGCAAACACACAACATTTTGAAAAACGGATCCATTTTTAGAAAAACTGATCCATTTAAAATGCATTCCGATCTGCAACCTGACAAGTGTAGACCGAGCCTAACACATTTATGAATGATGTTTGAGGTGTAAATATAAATCATGGGGCCCCTTTAATGTGGGCTCCCCAATGTTCACATTCTTTCCCTGGCCAGCCGCTTCTGATCCTCCCAGCCTTGGGGCCCATTGAGTAAGGGTCATAAAACAAGTGTGGCCATCATAATCTTCACACCCATAAAAGTGTAGCCACAAAACACCTGATCTGAAAAATGGACCCCTTTATCAGAGGGAGTAAAGTTGGCGCCCCATACAGTTCTGGGCCCCCCTTTGTTATAAAAACAAACTTGGAAAATGTATTGGCAGTAATTAAAATAGTAATTCAAGTTCGTCCTCATAAAAATAGATAAAGTACATTTTCAGAAGTTAGAAGAGCATTGTTATTATTGCCTCCATTTTAAACCCCCTCCTCCTTATCATTGCCGCTGTACTGAAGTCCATATACAGTAGTTTGGTTGAGCAAAACACACACATTTGAATGGAAATCAATGAGGCTATAGGGAGACTGTAGATAATTCATGGATTGTGCTTAGCAGAGTATGGGCCTGATTCACAAAGCGGTGCTAACAGTTAGCACGCTGGTGAAAAGCTCTTTATCGCGCCTAAACTCAGTTCAGGCGTGATAAGTTTAGGCGTGATAAGTTTAGGTGTGATAGGTTTAGGCGTGATAACTATATCACCAACTGGGTTAGCACCGCAGTGCACAGCTGATCAAAAGTTTTGCGCTAGCAAAGTCTGGTGCACTTCGCATAGAGTTTAATGGCGCTGCTTTGCGTGCGGGACTTTGCGCGCGATCTAAACTTATCTAAACTAATCACGCCTAAACTTATCACGCCTAAACTTATCACGCCTAAACTTATCACGCCTAAACTGGCTTTTCACCATCGTGGTGCAATGGTTATCACGCCTAAAGTCTTTTAGGTGTGCTAACTGGGTTAGCACCGCTTTGTGAATCGAGCCCTATGACTACTATCTGAATTAGGAATATGGATTCAAGTGGTATTGACAATGCCCTGTTTACAGTGCAGAGGCTAGGGCATTAAAATTGGGTTGGACAGTGCAATGATTGCAATTATACTGTAAGTAAATTCATGCAATAGACTGTCTTTTCTTCTTCTCTTCCACCCAAACCTGCGATGGATATGTCTGACCTTTTTTGGTTGCTTGATCCCATGTCCTCTACCCACCATACAGAGGCATAGCTACGGTTTTAAGCACCCCGGGAGAAAGACAGTTTTTGCGCCCCCCCTCCTCTGAACAAATTGGGCATGGTCATGCATAAGAATTTGGTCGTGGTCATGGGTGGTGTCAAATGTACAAATGATGTTAAGATAACCAGATGTACCCGCTTCCCCCTAAATGTAACGATATGTGCCCCCTTCCCTCCCATTTAGAGAGCCAAATGTGCCCCCTTCCCTTGTTCAGATAGCCAGATATTCCCCCCTTTAAATAGCCAAATATGCCCCCCTGTAGATAGCCAGGTGTGCCCCCTATAGATAGCAAAATAAGTCCCCCCCATAGATAGCCAGGTGTGCCCCCCTTTAGATAGCCAGATGTGCCCCCCATAGATAGCCAGATGTGCCCCGCTTTTTCTACTGTTGTTAACGCTTCTGCACTCCTCTGCAGAGAGACGGAGAGAAGCAGGGGCACTTCGGACAGCCAGCGAGCCGCCTCCCATGCATGTGGAGGTGCAATGGCCGTGCTGAGCCCCCTTAAAGTGCTGTGCCTGGGGACATGTCCCCCCCTTGCCCACCCATAGCTACTCCTCTGCCACCATAATTATGTTCTTGGTCCACCCTCTGCTCCTCATATGTGCAATGCATTCACCTGCCCTCTCTACTGGAATCTCCCACAACAAGATTGTAAAGCTGTGTAATGTTTTTGTGTCTTGTCTCATTCCTTATGATGGAATGAGTAACATAAAGTTAGCTTTATCTTTGTAAAAAAAAGTATATACAGTGCAAAAGATTATAGATTGAAAGGTGTTGTTCATGTGCTTTTAAACTACATGACCTTCAATGGTGCTTAGAGTGGATAAGTAAAGGTTAAATATACTGCAAATAACATGAAAAGATGGGCTACCATAAGATGTACAAGCAAAGATGTACAAGCAAAGTTAGACTAAACAAAAGCTTTGAGAATCCTAATTAAAGCAGGATATACTTTCAAAGCTAAAAATTCAGTAACTACTTTGAAAACAAACTTTATTTTCACTACAGAGAAGCTTGCTTATCTCTGGTTATCTGCAAATATAATTATTGTAGCTGAAGCTCTCTGAGGCATGTGTCTTCACTCTGCCCTCTTCCTTTTCTGCTGATGTAACTTAGCTGTTACCAGGGCAATGTGTTTGTTCAGCAGAGAGAGCAGGGCAGAATAAAGACACATTCCTCAGAGAGCTTCAGCTGGCAATAATTACATTTGCCTCTGTTGATGACAAGTGATAAGCAAGCTTCTTCTGATCTCCACAGTGAAAATTAAGGTCTTTACACACAGGGAATCTGTGAGGATGCTTTCACATGTTCATTTATGTAATTAAGAGTAGTTACTGAAATTTTAATTAGGGGAGTATAATCCCACTGTAATCCAATAACCTAAAGGAGGAGGGAATCTTCCCAAGCAATTAAGTCAGAGGAAGTGTTACCCAAAGGAATCTCCTCATGACTAGATGCACAGTTGCCAAACTTGTTTTCAATTAAAGAGTATCCAAAGCATTTTTTAAAGAAATTATAGGACACAGAGGCTAGTTCTCTGCAAAATGACATGACTCTGTGTTATTCTGGTGCCACTGCCTGTCCCCCCTGGACTCTACTGTCCCCTCAAAGCTGGCGACAGGATAGCGACAATCTGATTGTCGCTAGCCTCCTGTTTACCTGCCAGCTGTCAATTAAACTGCTCCCCCACCTCCCTCGCATTGCCTCCCCTGTATCGCTCCCCCGCCTCCACCAACCTTTTTCCCGCCTATGTCACCTCACTCCCCCGCCTCTTTCAATGGGCAGCTAAGCCGTGACCCTGGAAGTACTTCTGGGTCACGGCCATCTTGGATTTCCTCCGCCGGTGATTGGAGGTTTCACCGGCTGTAGAGGAGGAACAAGACAACAGAGAAGAGTGTGGAGTGGCGTGGAGCAGCACAGATTGGTCCAGGAGGTGGTGTGGAGCAGGTAGTATGTTTTTGTTTTCTTTTTTTTAAAGCCACCTCAGATTCTCTTTCAATTAAGCAAAGACCAGTTGGCGGAATTTGCAATGAATACGAATATAATGATTATGATGATTATTTTTTGTCCAATGGGCATTTTTTTCAAAATATTGGGCCCGATCCAATTATTATTATTATTATTGATTTATAAAGCGCCAACATATTCCGTGGCGCTGTACAAAGTAAGAAACAAACATGGGGTACATAATAATACAGAATATGGTGTACACTAATATACAAGATACATAATTAGTGACAAAATACAAAAAATGATACAGCATACAGAGTACAAAATACAGAAGTGGTAATGACAGTGATAAAAGTAACATGATGAATAAAATGTATAATGATTTCCAAGACACAAAAGGGGGAGAGAGCCCTGCCTTTGCGAGCTTACAATCTAAAGGGAATGGGGGGAAACAAGAGGAGGGGTAGTATACGATAAAATATATAAAGGCAGTGTGTTTTAGGGCCCGTTCACACTACACGCATTTCCAGCCGCATTTTGGAAACGGTGCGGGTGGCCCGACACGCACGACATCAGACAGTGCATAGAGTGCACTGTCTGATGTTCACACTGCATGCGTTCCGGACCTGTGCGGTCCGGGAACGCATGCTGCACGCAGATTTAGCAAAAACGCGCGGCTGTCCCATTCACTTTTCAGTGATGGGATCAGCCCTGCAACGCATACAAATGCGGATGGCGTGCGTTCGTACGCGTTGCGTTCCGCATGCGTGGCCATCCGCGTTTGTAATGTGAACCGGCCCTAAGGATACCTAGTAGGAGTGCAATTTGGTCTTAGGACAAAGGGAAGTGGCTTAAGGTAGCGCATATGCTTGTCGGAACAAATTCGTTTTTAGAGAGCGTTTAAAAGTAACAAAGGTTTGCGAGTGACGAATGTGTTGTGGGAGGGGATTCCAGAGAAGGGGTGAAGCGCGTGCAAAATCTTGTAAGCGGGAATGTGAGGAGGTGATTCTAGAGGAGGACAACAGAAGATCGTGTGCAGATCTGAGATTGCGATTGGGTTTGTATCTGGAAATGAGTGATGATATGTACCGGGGAGAGATATTGTGGAGAGCTTTGTAGATTAGGGTTAGGAGTTTGAACTGGATCCTCTGATTAATTGGCAGCCAGTGAAGAGCTTGACAGAGAGGGTCAGCTGAGGAAGATCGAGAAGAAAGATGAATGAGACGAGCAGCTGAGTTCAGTACCGACTGGAGCGGGGCCAGTATGTTAGATGGTAGTCCACAAAGTAGTACATTGCAGTAGTCCAGATGAAAAATTATAAGAGCATGTATTAACATTTTGGTTGTGTCTTGAGTGAGAAAGGGACGGATGCGAGATATATTTTTGAGTTGGAGATGGCAGGAGCTGGTTATGGAATTAAGATGAGGAATAAAAGAGAGAGAAGAGTCAAATATTACCCCCAAGCACCAAGCAATTACCTTTTTCTCTTAAATTTTTTCCTAGGAGATAATTTTTCATCTTTCTTTTAAAATAACTTTTGCATTCTGCAATTAAAACAGCACCACAAAGTAGGTGAAAAAGCACTGTCAAAATTATTAGTAATTTTTTGCTTGCTCAGGGCGTAATAGGCATTTACAGTGGTTTGCAAAAGTATTCGTCCCCTTTGAAGTTTTCCACATTTTGTCATATTACTGCCACAAACATGAATCAATTTTACTGGAATTCCACGTGAAAGACCAATACAAAGTGCTGTACACATGACAAGTGGAACGGAAATCATACATGATTCCAAACATTTTTTTACAAATAAATAACTGCAGAGCGGGGTGTGCATAATTATTCATCCCCCTTTGGTCTGAGTGCAGTCAGTTGCCCATAGACATTGCCTGATGAGTGCTAACGACTAAATAGAGTGCACCTGTGTGTAATCTAATGCCAGTACAAATACAGCTGCTCTGTGACGGCCTCAGAGGTTGTTTAAGAGAATATTGGGAGCAACAACACCATGAAGTCCAAAGAACACACAAGACAGGTCAGGGATAAAGTTATTGAGAAATTTAAAGCAGGCTTAGGCTACAAAAAAGATTTCCAAAGCCTTGAACATCCCACGGAGCACTGTTCAAACAATCATTCAGACATGGAAGGAGTATGGCACAACTGTAAACCTACCAAGACAAGGTCGTCCACCTAAACTCACAGGCCGAACAAGGAGAGCGCTGATCAGAAATGCAGTCAAGAGGCCCACGGTGACTCTGGATGAGCTGCAGAGATATACAGCTCAGGTGGGGGATGTGTGTGAGCCAGCCCTGAGCCCCACAGCTCAGGGTGACCCATGCGTCACTCCTTTCCCATGCAGTGCCCCGAGTCGATGCGCAGCAGCAGAACGCAATGGACGTTCAGGTAAGTGCCTGTTTTTAAATTTTTAAGAGATGGGTGCGGATGGCCCCCCCGGCGCCGGCCACGCTTGGGGGGGGTCGTCTGCGCTACCCAGCCTCCACCTCCGGGGTGTTGCTGTGGTCCCTAGGCAGTGAGAGAGCCTGGGGCCCCGCAGCCCCCCCGGTTGTATGGGGGCAATGGGAAGCCTCCCCAAGGCGCTCCTGGATAGTGCTGTATAGCATGAACTAATTCCCGCAGGGCAACCGCTTCGCGGTATTGGTTTTTGACCCTGCAAAGTTTGGCATGCGAAAGCAGATGCATTTCTGCGTGAGCATGTCTCATGGTAAGCCATTTTAGCCAGATTTGCACAGCTAGACTTGAAAGGGTTAAGCTTGGTGTAGAGCACGCATACATTTTCTTGTGATTGTGCATAATTATTCATCCCCCTTTGGTCTGAGTGCAGTCAGTTGCCCATAGACATTGCCTGATGAGTGCTAACGACTAAATAGAGTGCACCTGTGTGTAATCTAATGCCAGTACAAATACAGCTGCTCTGTGACGGCCTCAGAGGTTGTTTAAGAGAATATTGGGAGCAACAACACCATGAAGTCCAAAGAACACACAAGACAGGTCAGGGATAAAGTTATTGAGAAATTTAAAGCAGGCTTAGGCTACAAAAAAGATTTCCAAAGCCTTGAACATCCCACGGAGCACTGTTCAAACAATCATTCAGACATGGAAGGAGTATGGCACAACTGTAAACCTACCAAGACAAGGTCGTCCACCTAAACTCACAGGCCGAACAAGGAGAGCGCTGATCAGAAATGCAGTCAAGAGGCCCACGGTGACTCTGGATGAGCTGCAGAGATATACAGCTCAGGAGGGGGAATCTGTCCATAGGACAACTATTAGTCGTGCACTGCACAAAGTTGGCCTTTATGGAAGAGTGGCAAGAAGAAAGGCATTGTTAACAGAAAAGCATAAGAAGTCCCGTTTGCAGTTTGCCACAAGCCATGTGGGGGACACAGCAAACATGTGGAAGAAGGTGCTCTGGTCAGATGAGAACAAAATGGAACTTTTTGGCCAAAATGCAAAACGCTATGTGTGGCGGAAAACTAACACTACACATCACTCTGAACACACCATCCCCACTGTCAAATATGGTCGTGGCAGCATCATGCTCTGAGGGTGCTTCTCTTCAGCAGGCACAGGGGAGCTGGTCAGAGTTGATGGGAAGATGGATGGAGCCAAATACAGGGCAATCTTGAAAGAAAACCTCTTGGAGTCTGCAAAAGACTTGAGACTGGGGCGGAGGTTCACCTTCCAGCAGGACAACGACCCTAAACCTAAAGCCAGGGAAACAATGGAATGATTTAAAAAAAAACATATCCATGTGTTAGAAGAGCCCAGTCAAAGTCCAGATATAAATCCAATCGAGAATCTGTGGCAAGATCTGAAAACTGCTGTTCACAAATGCTGTCCGTCTAATCTGACTTAGCTGGAGCTGTTTTGCAAAGAAGAATGGGCAAGGATTTCAGTCTCTAGATGTGCAAAGCTGGTAGAGACATACCCTAATAGACTGGCAGCTGTAATTGCAGCAAAAGGTGGTTCTAAGAAATATTGACTGGGGGGCTGAATAATTACGCACACCCCACTTTGCAGTTATTTATTTGTAAAAAAAAAAAATTGGAATCATGTATGATTTTCGTTCCACTTCTCACGTGTATACCACTTTGTATTGGTCTTTCACTTGGAATTCCAATGAAATTGATTCATGTTTGTGGCAGTAATATGACAAAATGTGGAAAACTTCAAGGGGGCCAAATACTTTTGCAACCCACTGTATATTTATAATGTGAAAAGATTTCACCTATGAGAAAACTTAAGAGAAAAAGTGAATTGAATTGGGCCCATAGTGTCCCTATGGCCCATATGCAATTCACCTTTTCAAATGAGTTTTTCCCTAGGTGATATTTTCACATTTTTCACAAAGATGAAAAATTATCTCATAGGAGATAAGTCAAGAGAAAAAGTGAATTATTTATGGACAATTGGAATGTATACTATTAACTTTTCTCCCGAGTTTTCTCCAAGCAGATATTTTCAAACCCTTCTAACAAAACACCTTTAAAACTTCCAGCAAGCAAGACATTACTCAAAATAAGTTTGATTTTACGTATTACTTAATTTTTAGGACTTTTCAGTTTCTAAGTGCTGAAAAATTATTTTTAAGACAAGATGAAAAATAAAATCCTGGGAGAAAACGCAGGAGAGATGTTAACTGAATAGGGCCTATCGACTTCATTGCTGTTCATGAAACTGGCTTATTTAATTAAAATACAATATACTGTACTCCTATCTGTAGTTGTACACCAGCAAGTTCAAAGATTGTAGGTCAGCCATAGCCAATGAGCAGTATTTGAGCATAGCCAATGAACTGTATTTATGTCTGAAGGCCCACTTCTCAGGATTAAGTTCAGCTGACAGTGTATTTGGGATACAAGCCCCACATCTTAACTTCTGCTGATAAGGATGGACCTTCACATGTGAATAAAAAAATGAGTTTGGCAGTCCGAGGCAAAAATCTCAGAACATACTTATAATCATAATAAAATGATTGTCAAATAATTTAAAATTTTCAAATCAGACTACCACAAGACAATTTTTGTTCAATACAAATTTTTGAATGGCAACAAAAACACAAATTTAGCCAATTTTGTTTGCTCATTCCTACCTTGTGATGCACATCTTAATTGGTTGATGTGCCTCTACCACCCTAATAAAAATGTCATGTTGCATTTCCTTTGCTGCATTTTTCAGTAAACTAACTTGTTCCATCCTGCTGACTTGTTTTTAGTGCTTTCCCGTTTAAGTATCACTGTGATTTTCAGTAAGCTATGGTGTTTCTTTGGTTTAATCTGTTTTAGTTCTATTTCCTCAATTGTTTTTATTGTTATACTTATTTATGTTAATTGCATAAAATATACTGTATTTGCCGGCCCGGATTTATATCACAGGAGCCTATAAGAACAGATGTCCTTGGACCCTAGGCTTCTCCCTCCATGAACCTACAAGGCCCCACTAAACCGCATCGCAAGTGTGCTGGCTGCAGTGGCTGGCTTAGCTGTCATTTCTCCCTTACTTCCCTAGTCCATTATAGGTAGCTACAGGTATCCCTTAACATTAGGTAGCCAGAGGTACCCTCAGTATTAAGTGGCTAGAGGTACCTTTAATATTAAGTAGCTAGTGGTACCTCTGATTGAAGAAAAGATCTCATCAGTAGAATGCCGAGACCTGAGTACGTAAACTCTGATTTATACACTTCTTGGGATTCTGCATAGGGAAGGAGAGAGGAAGACGCTTGGGGAGGGGAGTGAGCCACCTTCCCATCAAGAGGCGCTTGTAGGCACATGCCTACAGTGCCTTATAGTAAATACAGCCCTGCGTATTTGCTGTTATCAGTCTATTCTTCTATGCAGTCACAAAAAAGCTATATTTTCAAACTGCTGATTATATTCTAAGAGATTGTATTCTACTGGCACTACAGAACTAATTATCATTTTTGTGGATTATATTGCAACTTTCTGTAACGAGCGGTGGGGATACGACCACCGCCGTCCCCGCCGCTCAGCTCAGACCGCCGCGCGCTGGTCTTTCACCAGGGCATAGCGTCAGAGCTATGCGCGCGCGTGGCCAGCAGCAAGACCTTTACGCGTCTCGGAGACGCGTCAGCTGACCTGCGGGTCGGCTGACATCACAGGGAGCGCTCCTCGCCCCTGTTTGGCCGGGCTGGCGGGGGCGCGCCTGGGAGTCCCGTGCCAGCATAAAGACAGCGAGCTGCCAGTAGCTCGCTGTCTGTTGTTGCGAATACTACATGTTAGCGCTCAGACCTTAGACAGATCCGGTGTGCTTTGATCCAGGAGGAAACCGGGGATTTCACACAGAGATAGGAATTGTTTGATAGCTATAATTTTAATTGTTAGTATTGTCTTTATGTGTATGAACTTTGCCTGAACTCTCGACTATCCTTTTGCCTTGTGATTCTGTGCTTCTGCCCATCTGATCTTGTTGCCGACTTTTGCCTGAACTCCACTTTGATTCTGCATACCGATTCTGTACTTTGTCTGCCCGTCTGTTGCCTACCTGATCTGTACGACTACTCTCTCTCACCAGTGAAAAATAGGAGAAGAAAGGAGGGTCTATGCCTGTACTGTGCAGAGAAGGGCCACATGGTACGAAACTGTCCTAAGAAGGTGGAAAACTCCTTCGCCTAGGTGTAGTTAGAGGTACTACCCTAGGCGAGCCAGTTTTACCTCTTCCTGACAAAAGACTACTATTGCCTTTTTCTATTTGCTGGGAATATCAAGTTATATCTACCCAGGCATTCATTGATTCTGGCTCTGCAGCCAATTTTATAGACATGGAGTTTGCACGTAAGTGGGGTATTCCCAATCTGCCAGTGGACAGACACATTTTTGTTACCGCAGTGGACGTCTCTCCTTTGCAGGATAGACGGCCACTTTCTCAGACCCCTATCCTCTTTTGCCATGTGGGGGTGCTCCACAAAGAAGAGATTCAGTTCTTTGTGTTGAAGATGACCACCTCTACAGTGATTCTGGGGATGCCTTGGTTACAGAAACACTCTCCTCTGATTGACTGGCCAACTGCTGAGCTTGTCTCTTTATTGCCATCACCATTGTATGGAGAGAGTTTCTATTTGTGCTACCCAGATTCACATAGACAGGATTCCACCTCAGTACTCTGACTTCTCTGATGTTTTTTGTCCCAAGGCGGCAGATAAATTCCCTTCTCACCGGAGTTTTGACTGCCCCATCGACCTGAGGCCTGGTACCATGCCCCCTAGAGGCCATATTTATAATCTCTCTGGGCCTGAAAAAGTTGCTATGAAAGATTATATTAAAGAGAATTTGGCCAAGGGATTTATCCGGCCTTCTAAGTCCCCTGCAGTGGCTGGTTTCTTTTTTGTGCAAAAGAAGGATGTGGGATTGCGGCCCTGTATTGACTACAGGGAGCTTAATAAGATCACGGTTAAGAACCGCTATCCTCTTCCCCTGATTGATGACCTGTTCTCTCAGATTACCAATGCCAGCGTATTTTCTAAATTGGATCTCTGGGGGGCATACAACCTAGTGCGTATACGCAAGGGAGATGAGTAGAAGACGGCCTTTAACACACCCGACGGGCATTATGAATACCTAGTTATGCCCTTCGGGTTGTGTAATGCCCCGGCTGTCTTCCAGGAACTGGTGAATGAGATTTTCCGGGATGTGCTGGGTCGTTTCGTCTTGGTGTACCGATATTTTGATCTTTTCGGGGAGTTTGGCAGAACACTGGGAACATGTCAGATACGTTCTGTCCAAACTCAGACAAAACAGCCTTTATGCGAAGTTGGAGACGTGCATATTTGAGGTGTCTGAAGTACCATTTCTGGGCTATATTATTTCTACTTCTGGGCTAACTATGGACCCTAAAAAAGTATCCGCAGTCTTGGATTGGCCTCAACCCGTCGGGTTGAAAGCACTACAGCGATTTCTGGGGTTTGCAAATTACTACCGGAAATGTATCAAGGGCTTCTCTTCGGTAGTGTCTCCTCTTACTGATCTCACCAAGAAGGGGGCTGACACTTATAATTGGTCCAGTGAAGCTCAGTCTGCCTTCTCTCTATTAAAAAAGTTGTTTTGTTCCGCCCCTATCCTCCGTCACGTTGACGTCACTTCTCCATTTATTGTCGAAGTGGACGGGTCAGAGATAGGGGTCGGTGCTGTCCTGTCTCAACATTCAGGTTATCAAGGTCGCTTACACCCTTGCGCCTTCTTCTCCCGTAAATTCTCTCCTGCGGAGAGGAATTATGACATCGGGAACCGAGAACTTCTGGCCATTAAATTGGCTTTTGAAGAATGGCGTCACTGGTTGGAGGGTGCTGAGCATGTCATCACAGTGTATACGGACCACAAAAATCTAGAATACATTGAGGGGGCTAAGAGACTCAGCCCCAGGCAAGCTCGTTGGTCTTTATTTTTCTCTAGATTTAGATTTATCATCACGTACACACCTGGGAATAAGAATGTCAAGGCTGATGCCTTGTCCAGGTGTTTCGAACCTGAGTCTGCTCCACCCTCACAACCAGGGACGATTCTGCCTGACAAAGTGGTTTTGGCCGTCATTGAGACTAAGGAAAACCTGAGGGCCATTCTGGGGTCTTCTCAACAGGACTCTCCAGAAGGAAGACATTTAAGACTCCATATTCTGGAGATGTTCCACAGCCATAAGGTCGCAGGACACCCAGGTTATGCCAGAACACTGGAACTGCTGTCCAGATGTGTCTGGTGGCCATCGTTGAGTCTAGACTGCAAGGACTGCAAGGAGTTTGTGAGGGCCTGCTCTGTCTGTGTCAGGAGCAAGTCTTCCCGTCCGGCTCCTGTAGGGTACCCTGCAGTCTCTGCCCGTGCCTGAGGAGCCATGGACCCATTTGTCCATGGACTTTGTAGGGGAGCTCCCCAAGGAAAGACGGTCATTTGGGTGGTGGTAGACCGCTTTAGCAAGATGGCTCATTTTATTAAGTTGGAGGGTCTCCCATCTGCCCAGGAATTAGCAGAGCTATTTGTGCTTCACATTTTCCGCCTACATGGGATCCCGGAGAATTTGGTATCTGACAGAGGTGTACAGTTTGTGTCACAATTTTGGCGGGCATTCTGTCATCATTTGGGCATGGAGCTCTCCTTCTCCTCTGGGTATCATCCGCAGACTAACGGGCAGACTGAGAGAGTCAATCAGGCCCTTGGACAATTCTTACGGTGTTATGTGTCGGATGTCCAACATGAGTGGGTAAAGTTTCTACCTTTTGCGGAATTCGCACATAACAACCTTAGAAATGGGTCCTCCGGCTTTTCACCTTTTCAGGTGGTCACAGGCAGGTCACTGAAATTCTCTCCTCTACCGGTGGTGACCTCCCCGTTTCCTGCTTTGGAAGCCTGGCAGGGGTCCTTGAAGGAGATATGGACGGTAGTCAAGAATAATTTGGAGAAGGCCTTTGATGTTCAGAAAAATCAGGCTTATAAAAGGCGTTCTTTGGTTATTATGTTTGGGTGTCCACACGCTATATCACCCTTAAACAGCCGCCAGTTAAGTTAGGACCCAGGTACATCGGCCTGTACCCCATTTCTAAAAAGATCAATAATGTGACGTATGTTGTGGCTCTACCAGCAAGCATGAAAGGTGTCAAGTCTTTCCACGTGTGCTGTGCATGTGGATTCCTCCCCACCCCCCTGTATTAATTGATGGAGAGCCTGAATACGAGGTCGAGGAGATTCTCGATTCTCGGTTTGTTCGGAATTCAGTGCAGTATTTGGTCCACTGGAAGGGGTATGGGCCTGAGGAAAGATCGTGGGTACCAGGACATCGTCTTCATGCGGAGGAACTAAGACATAGGTTTCATGAATTACACCCGGAGAAACCATGTAAGACGTGTCCGGAGTCCACGCCTCAAGGGCGGGTTCTGTAACGAGCGGCGGGGATATGACCACCACCGTCCCCGCCGCTCAGCTCAGACCGACGTGCGCTGGCCTGTCACCAGCGCATAGCGTCAGACCTTTAAGCATCTCGGAGACGTGTCAGCTGACCTGCGGGTCGGCTGACGTCACAAGGAGCGCTCCTCGCCCCTGATTGGCCGGGCTATGGGGGGCATGCCTGGGAGTCCCCTGCCAGCATAAAGACAGCGAGCTGCCAGTAGCTCGCTGTCTGTTGTTGCGAATACTATGTGTTAGCGCTCAGACCTTAGACAGATCTGGTGTGCTTTGATCCGGGAGGAAACTGGGGATTTCACACAGAGATAGGAATTGTTTGATAGCTATAATTTTAATTGTTAGTATTGTCTTTATGTGTATGAACTTTGCCTGAACTCTCGACTATCCTTTTGCCTTGTGATTCTGTGCTTCTGCCCATCTGATCTTGTTGCTGACTTTTGCCTGAACTCCACTTTGATACTGCCTGCCGATTCTGTTCTTTGTCTGCCCATCTGTTGCCTACCTGATCTGTCCGACTACTCTCTCTCGCCACTGGTGAGGTTACCGCTGTGGTTCTATCTGTAACCTCCATCACCACTGGTGAGGTTACCGCTGATGATCTATCAAAAAATTAATGTTTGCACCAATCACTACACTTTGTGCAATTAAGCTAGTGACTTTGTCACGTCTTACACGCCATTTGCTAACTATTTCTGTATCATTGGTGATTCTGCAGATCACCATATAATCGGAGACCTGTTATCCTGCTGACACGTTTGTTACACTTTCTAAAAGTAATCTTGGAATTGTTATTTCTTGTGAGAAAACGCGGAAAAGTTCTGACAGCAAGGTGGCTGATTCCGCGTCCAACGCGACGGTTTGCACGTGGAGGCGTGTGTCTGGTAACATGGCAGAACGTGGAAAAGCCGCCGCATGTACTGACAGCGAGGTGCCTGGTTCCGCGTCCAGGGCGGCGGTTTGCACACAGCAGCGTGCGTCTGGTGTGGCTGAGTCTGTTAATTCACACAGGTTTAGGAATATGCGCACGCGCGCTGAGAGGCAGAACTTTTATGACGGCCAAGAGGGGACTAGCTGACCAGGCTGGTCAGCTGACGCCAGAGCAAGTTTCTATTGGTCCATCACTTAGAGGTGGCGCCAGAGAGCGCTACACTATATATAGTTGCTGCTGGCCAGTCACAAGTTGTCTGCCGTTGCTAGCACTACGTGGAAGCACTCAGACCTTAGTCAGATCCTGCAGTGTGTTTGAAGCAGGTGGACCTGGGAATTCACACTGAGCCAGATTACTTGTATTGTATCAATCTGTTTATGCTTAGACTAGTTCCAGGGTGTAGAGACCACGGACCTCACACCCAGACTAGGGAATCTGTGTTATCAATCTGTTTATGCTTAGACCAGTTCCAGGGTGTAGAGACCACGGACCTCACACCCAGACTAGGGAACCTGAGTTATCAATCTGTTATACATCAGACTAGTTCCAGGGTGTAGAGACCACGGACCTCACACCCAGACTAGGGAACTTGTGTTACCATTCTGTTATACATCAGACTAGTTCCGGGGTGTAGAGACCAAGGACCTCACACCCAGACTAGGCATTGTTTGATATCTGTTATGACTTATTGCTTTCCTGACTACTCCTCTGATCTCTGATTCGGTACCTTGCACATCTGATACTCTGTTGCCAAACCCTGCTTGCCTTGGATACCGAATCAGCCTTCTGTCTATGTACATTATCTGACCGTGTGTTGGCCTGGCCTGTTGGCGACCTGGCTTGCCCGACCTCAAGAGCTATCTCTACTATTAAGAGATAGTTTCCACATCACTCAGTGACATTTGTCTTTATTGTCACTCACTCTCTGGACCTTCCTTCTTCCAGCCTGACTCCGCCCCTTGGGGAGTCCCATGCTACTGGAAGGTTTCCTTATCTTTAGAGCAGTATTGCCCATACTGTTGCTAATTTCCTGTGCTATACTCAAAGTACTACAGTTACACCAAAAACTCACATTATCCTGGTGTCCAGAGGTTAGCAATATATCTGTATTATCGGTGATTCTGCAGATCATCAATAATCAGGTATATATCTGTATTCTTGGTGATACTGCAGATCACCAATAATCAGATTCTCTCTGCGTGCTGACACCGATCGTTACAGAATGGCAGACCAAACCCAAATGGACGCACTCCGCAGCCGTCTAGATGCACTCACCACTACGGTGGAGAATTATACCCGAGTGCTGGACAGTCATCAGACTCAAATCAACGCTTTGTCTGGGACTGTACAAGGTTATCAGACGGCTGTGGATTCAGTGCGATCTCCTCCTAGCACAGACATACGCATGTCTGTACCTGAAAGATTTTCTGGTCACAGATCTAACTTCCGGAATTTCAGAAATAGAGTGTTGTCATACTTTGAGTTAAGGTCTAATTCATCAGGAACCATGGCACAAAAAGTAACTTTCATTAAGACTTTGTTGTCAGGCGATTTCCAGACTTGGGCATATAGCCTTCCAACTGAGCATAAGGCCCTAACCTCGGTGGAAGAGTTTTTTAAAGCAATGGCTATAATTTTTGATGACCCGGACATTGCCTCTACCACTGAGCGGAAGCTCAAGATGCTACGGCAAGGCAAAGGTCCGGTAGAAAATTATGCTGCAGAGTTCAGGAAATGGGCAGTGTCGGCTAGGTGGGACTCATTCGCCCTTCTAGACTGTTTTTTGTCAGGGTTGTCAGATGAGCAGCTCTGTCTATACTGTGCAGAGGGGGGTCATAAAGTGCAGAATTGTCCTAAAAAGTCAGGAAACGCTGCCGCCTAGGTGTAGCCGGAGGTAATACCCTAGGCGCGCAGTCGTTACCTCCAGATGATAAACGTTTGCTCCTTCCCTGTGCGATATCTTGGAAAGATAAGACAGAGATTACTGAAGCCTTCATTGACTTTTATGGATTTTGAATTTGCTAAAAGATTGGGGATTCCGATCACCCCATTGAAACAACGGATTTGGGTCACTGCAGTGGATGATTCCCCTCTGCAGAGTAACCACCCGCTGTCTCAGACCCCAGAGTTAAGGGTCACCATAGGGGTGTTACATAAAGAGAGTTTGCAATTCCTGGTGTTACGAATGACAACCTCCACGATCCTTCTTGGCATGCCATGGTTACAACTTCACTCGACCTCAGATCAATTGGGCTACAGGTCAGCTAACGAGCTGGTCTACCTATTGTTATCATCATTGTCTAGCGAAGGTAACCTTAGGTAAAACCAAGATTCACATGGAGGGTTCGCCAGATCAGTATTCAGAATTTGCGGACGTGTCTTGTCCCAAGTCAGCAGATAAACTTCCTCCACACCGTCCTTTCGATTGCCCCATTGATCTCAGGTCTGGTTGTATGCCCCCTAGAGGTCATCTCTATAATTTATCTGGGCCAGAGAAATTAGCCATGCAAGAATACATCCGAGAAAATGTAGCTAAAGGTTTTATTCGTCCCTCTCGGTCACCAGCAGGGGCAGGTTTCTTTTTTGTGAAAAAGAAGGATGGAAGCCTCCGTCCATGCATTGATTATCGGGGCTTAAATAAAATTACTGTAAAGAATCATTATCCTTTGCCCTTGATAGACGATTCATTCACTCAGGTCACCGATGCTAAAATTTTCTCGAAGTTGGATTTGAGGGGTGCATACAACCTTGTGCGGATCAGGGACGGCGATGAATGGAAGACGGCCTTTAACACGCCTGACAGGCATTACGAGTACCTGGTGATGCCCTTCGGGTTGTGTAACACCCCGGCCGTCTTTCAGGAACTGATCAATGAGGTTTTCAGAGAGGTTTTAGGCAAATTTGTCTTGGTATATTTAGATGACATACTAATTCTCTCGTCTAACCTCTCAGAACACAGGGATCATGTTAAGTTTGTATTACGGAAGTTAAGACAAAACATGCTGTATGCTAAGTTGGAGAAGTGCATTTTCGAGGTGACCTCCGTCGCTTTTCCGGGGTACATAATTTCAACCTCTGGTCTTTCTATGTACCCTGCTAAAGTCTCAGCTGTCTGTAGGACTGAAGGCTCTCCAAAGGTTCTTGGGGTTCGCCAACTACTATAGGAGGTTCATAAAGGGGTACTCTATGGTGATCTCACCTCTCACCAGTCTCACCAAAAAAGGGGCAGATACTCACCACTGGTTCCCTGAGGCCCATGCTGCTTTCTCCACTCTGAAGAAATTGTTCTGTTTTGCACCCATATTGAGACACGTTGACATCACCTTTCCCATTATCATGGAGGTAGATGCCTCAGAGGTAGGGGTAGGGGCTGTGCTGTCTCAGCATTCTGGGTCGCAGGGAAAATTGCACCCTTGTGCCTATTTTTCCCGTAGATTTTCACCCGTAGAGAAAAACTACGATATAGGCAATAGGGAACTTCTAGCCATCAAGTTGGCCTTTGAGGAATGGCGCCATTGGCTAGAAGGGGCAGAACATACTATTACCGTTTACACTGACCACAAGAATCTGGAATACATTGAGGGAGCTAAGAGACTTAGCCCCCGAAAGGCCCGGTGGTCATTGTTTTTCTCGACATTGAGATTTGTAATCACGTATACCCCTGGTAGTAAAAACATCAAGGCAGATGCCTTATCCAGATGTTTAGAGCCCAAGCACAGCCCTCAGACCCAGAAACCATTCTCCCGCAGAAAGTGGTCCTGGCAGCTACTGAGACCTGGAGGGACTGGGCAGAGACGTTGGGTCCATTCCAACAGGATGTACCAGAGGGGAAGCCTGAAGGGGTCATGTTTGTACCACTGCCTTTTCGTCTACAGATATTGCAGCTGTTCCATTCCCACAAGAATGCTGGGCATCCTGGGCCCACCAGAACGCAGGACCTTGTTGCTAGGTGTGCTTGGTGGTCATCATTGGCAACTGACTGCAAGGAGTATGTGAGAGAATGTGCTGTGTGTGCAAGGAGCAAACCCTCCTGTCAGGCACCTGTGGGGACATTACAGCCCTTGCCAGTCCCGAGTAAACCATGGACCCATCTGTCCATGGATTTTGTGGGTGAGCTCCCCAGGTCTGAGGGTATGATGGTCATCTGGGTGGTAGTCGATAGATTCAGTAAGATGGCCCATTTTGTTCCCCTGGAAGGACTCCCCTCGGCCCAGGAATTGGCCGATCTCTTCATCCTGCATATTTTCCGGCTGCGTGGCATTCCGGAAAATATAGTGTCAGATCGGGGAGTCCAATTTGTTTCCAAGTTTTGGAGGGCATTCTGCCATCAGTTAGACATGGAGCTTTCTTTTTCATCAGGCTACCACCTATAAACCAATGGCCAGACCAAGAGAACCAATCAGTCTCTAGAACAGTTTCTGAGGTGTTATGTTGCGGATGCACAAACCAACTGGGTCAAATTCTTGCCGTTTGCAGAACAATCTGAAAAGCTCTTCTTCAGGATTTTCCCCATTTCAGGTGGTGACAGGAAGGTTACCTAAGTTCACTCCATTACCAGTGGCTAAAGTCATTGAAACAAATTTGGGGAATAGTCAGGAAGAACCTGGGGAAGGCTTTTCAGAGTCAGAAAAAACAGGCTGACAAGAGACGTTCCGTAGAGTGGGAATTCCGTCCAGGAGACTTGGTCTGGGTGCCACACGACATTTGGCTCTGAAGCAACTGTCGCCCAAGTTAGGTCCCAGATTTGTGGGTCCTTTTCCAGTGACCAGGAAAATCAATAATGTCACTTATGCCATTGCTCTCCCCGCCAGCATGTGAGGTGTGAGATCAATCCATGTGTCCTTACTCAAGCTGGCAGTGCACGTGGATTCCACTCCCCCCCCCCCTGTGTTGGTAGATGACCAACCCGATTATGAAGTTGAGAAGATCTTAGACTCATGGCTTGTGCAGAACTCCGTGCAGTATTTAGTCCACTGGAAGGGATATGGCATAGAGGAAAGAACTTGGGTGGCAGACTGTCGTATGCACGCAGAGGACTTGAAAAGGGAGTTCCATAACTTATGGGGGGGTACTGTGAGAAAACGCGGAAAAGCCGCCACGCGTTCTGACAGCAAGACGGCTGATACCACGTCCAACGTGGCGGTTTGCACGCGAAGGCGTGTGTCTGGTAACATGGCAGAACGCGGAAAAGCCGCCGCATGTACTGACAGCGAGGCGGTTGGTTCCGCGTCCAGCGCGGCGGTTTGCACACAGCAGCGTGCATCTGGTGTGGCTGAGTCTGTTAGTTCACACAGGTTTAGGAATACGCGCACGCGCGCTGAGAGGCAGAAGTTTTATGACTACCAAGAGGGGACCAGCTGACCAGGCTGGTCAGCTGACGCCAGAGCAAGTTTCTATTGGTCCATCACTTAGAGGTGGCACCAGAGAGCGCTACACTATATATAGTTGCTGCTGGCCAGTCACAAGTTGTCTGCAGTTGCGAACACTACGTGGAAGCGCTCAGACCTTAGTCAGATCCTGCAGTGTGTTTGAAGCAGGTGGACCTGGGAATTCACACTGAGCCAGATTACTTGTATTGTATCAATCTGTTTATGCTTTGACCAGTTCCAGGGTGTAGAGACCATGGACCTCACACCCAGACTACGGAATCTGTGTTATCAATCTGTTTATGCTTAGACCAGTTCCAGGGTGTAGAGACCACGGACCTCACACCCAGACTAGGGAACCTGAGTTATCAATCTGTTATACATCAGACTAGTTCAAGGGTGTAGAGACCACGGACCTCACACCCAGACTAGGCATTGTTTGATATCTGTTATGACTTATTGCTTTTCTGACTACTCCTCTGATCTCTGATACGGTACCTCGCACATCTGATACTCTGTTGCCAAACCCTGCTTGCCTTGGATACCGAATCAGCCTTCTGTCTAGGTACCTTATCTGACTGTGTGTTACCGCCCTGGCTTGCCCGACCTCGAGAGCTATCTCTACTATTTAGAGATAGTTTCCAGATCACTCAGTGACATTTGTCTTTATTGTCACTCACTCTCTGGACCTTCCTTCTTCCAGCCTGACTCCGCCCCTTGGGGAGTCCCAGGCTACTGGAAGGTTTCCTTATCTTTAGAGCAGTATTGCCCATACTGTCTCTAATTTTCTAATTTCCTGTGCTATACTCAAAGTACTACCGTTACACCAAACACTCACATTATCCTGGTGTCCAGAGGTTAGCAATATATCTGTATTATCGGTGATTCTGCAGATCATCAATAATAATAACCGATCGTTACATTTCTGTGCTAAAATACTGCACATATATAAATATATTCTACATATTTGCTATACACAATCACTTTTTATCTGTTATCCCAAAAAAAGGTGTGTGGCTGATTTGTGTAGGTTAAATAAAATCATATTTTATTATTCTCTGTCATGTTTTATGTGTAAATTGCAGCATCTGGCATATAGAAACAACAGAGAGTGAAGTCTGGTGAATCGGTGAGAATTGTTTGTGGAATAGATATTTTATTTTTGTCTGTTAATTTTCAGGTTAATAGGAAATGTACATCTGGAAAAAAGGCAGCATATTTCATTTCACATATAGGAAGACTGTATTCAAGTGCAGAAAAAGTTACCATATTGAGAAAAAGGCAAATAATTAAAACCTCTGTGAAGTTCAGACCAGTTTTTAAGTTACACCTTCACTTCCTGTCACCGTCACAGCAAACTGGAAGGGAGCTGAGATTTCTACAAGAGGAACAAAAATGGCAATAATAGAACATCTTTTTATTGCATAGAAACATGTTAGAATATCTGCAACAAAATGTGATTAATCACTGAGTTATTTTAATGATGAACCTGACCATGATTCACATGTGAGGCCACAATTGGAGTATGGGATACAGTTTTGGGAGCCACACTGTAGGAAGGACATTGACATACTAGAACAGGTACAAAGACTACATTAATAAGAGTGATTGAATGTCTCACTTACCAAGAAAGGTTGGACAAATTGGGTTTATTTAGCTTGGAAAAAGACTGCTAAGGGGTGACCTGTGTAACATGTATACATTCATCTGAGGGCAATACAAAGAGAAGGTGGCAGGATCTGCGTATGGAGGAAAAAAGGTTTTGCCATCTTTACAGACACAGTTGTGAAAATGTGGAATATTTTACCACAGGAAATAGTTATGACAAATTCTATATCTGCATTGCAGTGGCTGGATAGTTTACTGGTTAATGGCTTTGCCTCTGACACATGAGACCAGGGTTTAAATCTTGGCTTTTCCTGTTCAGTAAGCCTGCACCTATTCAGTAAGAAGACCTTGGACAAGCCTTCTTAACACTGACTATAGAGTGTGCCCTAGTTGCTGCAGCTCTGGAGCTTTGAGTCCACCAGGAGAAAAGCGTGATATAAATTTTCTGTGTCTTGTTTGTGTCTTGCACTTGAAGGAGTTGTGGTGCTCTTCTTGCACTAAAGGACGTCCACAGCTATAATTACTAGATAATTCCCAGCAGAGTTGTTCCATAATAAGGATTCCCCCCCTTAAAGCTTGATTGACCTTGTAAAGGTTTTTTTTGTGTGAGAGCATAGGACAGAAACTTAACCACTCTGTGACCACCTAATGCTGATCGGCGGCCACAAAGTGGCTCCCCCAAGACCGCCTAGTGCCGATTGGCATCAAGTCCTGGGGCGGACATTAAAGGGGATCGTGGATGCGTGCACATCCCCACTGAGTTACAGCCTGCTAGCCACAATCAGAGCTTGCAGGCTTTTGAGAGAAAAAAAAAACAGGCAAAATTTCTTGTACAGTGCTGTGATCTAGTACAGCACTGTACGGGAGACAGCTCTGTCACTGAGCTGTCCCCAGGAGAGGCGATCACACTGATTGGTTCTCGGGGGGGGGGGGAGGGAGGGAAGAGGGAGAAAAAAGAAACAAAGAGGTCAAATCGCACCACCAATCAGATGCCACCAACAGAAAGCTCTGTTGGTGGCAAGAAAAGGAGGCAAGATTCATTTGTGTGCTAAGTTTTATGGCCGTGCAGCGAACTGTTAATGCTGCAGTGTGCTGAATTGTAAAAAATAGCCTGGTCACGGCCATCTCTTACTTTCCCTTCATCTGCAGCAGCAGCTGCTCTCCCTACACTGACTAATGCAGAGTTAAAATGACCACAGGATTGTGCCTGTTATGGGGGGAATGGTCCAGGGTGGTGATCATGTCTGATCGATCATCGTGTCCCACCTGACTTTAAGGTGAAGAGTGAAAAAAGGGCACTTAGGGAAAGTATAGAGCGGTGCTACTTGCGAGCATATGAGTAGTGTCACAAGGAATTAATGAGGCTTTGGAGGGGGTACCCCACATCATTAAAAAAAATGTTAATGCAAATAATACATATATTTGCCAAGGATCCTTATATAGCAGTATTGTGGCTGTACAATGTCCCTGCTGGTCAATACTGACCAATAGGAAGCCGTGGCAGGAAATTAACTGCTGTATATAGAGATATATGTACATTTTCAATATCAATGGATAGATACATTGGGCCATATGCAATTAACTTTTTCTCTTGAGTTTTCTCCTAGGAGATATTTTCAAAGTTGTCAACAAAATGCCCTTTAAAACACCGGCAAGCAAATAAATACTCAAAATAATTTTGACAGTACTTTTTCAGCTACTTTTTGGTACTTTTTCCATTGCAGAGGGCTGAAAAGTTATTCAAAACTAAATATGAAAAATGTTCTCCTAGGAGAAAACTCAGGAGAAAAGTTCATATGGACCTATGGACCATTATCTGTCATTTAACCAAAGCAGAACAGTGATGTGTGGTATGTGTGCATTGTATTGCACCTGTACTGCGCAATGTGACCTTTTCCCCCCTCACTTGTAATCCTGTTGTGAAACACAGCACCTCAGTATGCAAGTGTCCTAATGCTACATTGCAAGCAAGTCGCAGAGTCACAGGTGGGCAGTCGCAGTTGAAAAGTTCAAATCATACATTTTTTTGAACAATACCTTTAGCAAAAATAAATAAATAAATAAATATATATATATATATATATATATATATATATATATATATACAGTATATACATACAGTGGGTTGCAAAGGTATTCGGCCCCCTTGAAGTTTTCCACATTTTGTCACAGTACTGCCACAAACATGCATCAGTTTTATTGGACTTCCACGTGGAAGACCAATACAAAGTGGTGTACATGTGGGAAGTGGAACAAAAACTATACATCATTCCAAACATTTTTTACAAATAAATAACTGCAAAGTGGGGTGTGCATAATTATTCGGCCCCCTAAGTCAATACTTTGTAGAACCATCTTTTGCTGCAATTACAGCTGCCAGTCTTTTAGGGTATGTCTCTACCAGCTTTGCACATCTAGAGACTTAACTCCTTGCCCATTCTTCTTTGCAAAACAGCTCCAGCTCAGTCAGATCAGATGGACAGCGTTTGTGAACAGCAGTTTTCAGATCTTGCCACAGATTCTCGATTGGATTTAGATCTGGACTTTGACTGGGCCATTCTAACACATAAATATGTTGGGCTCGATTCACCAACCGGCGCTAACTGTTAGCGCCGCAGCGCTAAGCGGCCGTGCGCGCGAAGTTTTGCGCGCAAACTTTTGCGCGCACAAAGTTCATCGCTGATCGCGATAACTAAAGAAATCTGGTCGTCGCGCGAACTGAACACACATGACGCGGAAACTGGTCGCGGACCACATAGCGCGCGTAATACTTTATGTGCGTGAAGCATGTTCCCCTGCGCGCGATGTGCATAACGCGGTGCGCGCGCTGTGGCGCACTTGCTATACACAACTTCCAGGAAGTTACAGGAAGTTACCTATTTGCAGAGGGAACCTCATGCAAGGTGCAGCATGCAGAGATTCAGCCCTCGGGAGAGAGTCTATTTGGCCACTGTAAGTATATATCGTTTATGAGTGTATATTATATATGTGTGTGTTGTCCTGTGTGTACATGTGTTTGATTTCATACTGTATTTCAGGGTGTGTTTACAACCTGTCTGTAGCACAGAGAGTTGTTAAGATGCTGTAATGTGTTCATATTCCCTTTACTGTATAGGCCATATGATTGTCACTGTGTACATTGCAAATCTTCTTGACAGTGTGCATCCCAGCAGCATCTGCAGTTTGTATACAATACAGATGATGTTGTTCTTTAGGCTGTGATGTTGTAAATAAGTTTTTTTCAAAGCTCCTACTTATGACTACAGACATGTTATGGTCCTTTTTAAAAGAGCCAATGCAATGTAAACACTGTTTGAATTTTTTTAAGCACTTCCCCACTGAGGGGATTTTCCCTTGAAACACCAGGCATTTTTCACCTTGCAGCGCTCCTTCCATTCATTCATCTGTAACTTTATTATTACTTATCGGAATGGAATAAACTATATCTTGTTTTTTTCACCACCAATTAGGCTTTCTTTAGGTGGAACATTATGGCATTTTTTTTATATTTTACATGTTTTTTAAAGGGAACAGCGTGGAAAAAGTGGTTGACAAATCTTTTAATAGCACTTTTGCTACATTTTAGTTGTTAAATAATGCATGCTACTGTAATTGAAACCCCTGAAATGGATTTGGCCATTTGTCCTGGTTATAAAACCATGGAAATTATGTCCCTAGCAGTGGCCCGAGTGGCCGGCGGCGCGCATGAGCGTGGCCATGACCAACCAGGAGAGCCGTCAGCGGCGTGAGGTGCGGATATCGCTGTCCCTGGTGTTAACATGGTGGCAAAAAGGGATGGAGATATCCACACCTATGGGTGTAAAGTGGTTAAGCAGACTGAAGTAGCAATGTTGTATTCCTGGTTTGGCCACTGTGAATGTGTGATTGGCACGTAATCTCATTCTGACATTCATGACATGATGACATGTGTGATGGTGGAAGGTCAGGTAGCAGGGTTGTTTTTGGCTCACTGGTGTAAGGAAGTGTAAACAGTTATTTCTGAGAATGCAACACCGTTCACAGACTAACAGAGTGGACCATGGTCTGCAGAGTTGGTGCTGAGAAGGGCTTTGACAAAAGAAAAGCCATACAGAACCCACTGCTGCTCACTTATAGCAAGCTATTTGTATGTGTAAGGTAGTGAGGGCATGAGGCCTTGTAGATGCCACTGGACCTCTATCAAAATGCTGACAATGGAGTATCAAGTAAAAATTCATCTTTGTGAGTTTCGGGTTGACATGTATTAGTGATTATGATGGGCTAATTGTCACACATTTCATACTGTTTGAGCGTGATGACAGGGTTATTGTTTGTAGCTGTACATGGAAACTGAAGTATGTTTTGTTAACAAGTAGACATTTCTTGTTACAGACAATGCTGGCCTCAAATTATGATGGTCTATATGACCTTTTTGAGAAGCGGCGGGTCGTGGAGACCTTGAGGGAGGAGTTGTGGCAGCAGTTCCGGGCACGCCACTCCATCACCCAAATACAGCGTAGGTGGTCTGATATGAAGCGGAGGGACCGGAGATTTCTCCGACAAGTGAGGGATGAGCATGTGCCTAGTAAGTAATGTCCAGATCGTAAAATGTATTTAGAAATGTGTTTTTGTGGTGTGGGAGGGGGGGTGTGTGGGTGGAGGGTTTTGAAAGCTCAGTTTAATCATGATGTGTGTCACTCCTTGTGTAATTATTTATTTATGTATGCTTGTTCTGGGATTGTGTAGCAAATATTTGTCAAGGTAAGCAGGCACAGAGCCAGGCAGAATATTGTATTGCCAACAAATAGTTCACGTATACGTGTAAAAACACATGTATTCATTTTTCAATAGGTGGCCAACCTCTTGTACCTTACAATGTCACAAACCCCTATTGCAGGGCTGAGTTGTATTGTTTTGTCAAGATTGATACCTACAATCCCCAAGCAAGCATGCATATCTGCTTATAAAAGTGTTTGGTAAACTGATGTGCCTCTTTTTACTTTATGTTGTGTTATGTCAGTAATGCAGTATAGTCAATAGGACTGATACCTTCAGGCCTAGGACACACCATCAAGTGTGATTTAGAATTGACGGACAGATAATTGTGTTCTGTTGTTCTGTGCTGTCCCATACCCAATTTCAACAGTGCTGTTTTCATAAGCATAATTGTCACAATGTTTGTTTGGCATTAAAAAGATCTAAACAACTTCACATTACAAAATGGCCATTGTTATGCAAAAGACACAGTAATAACAACTCATGCCAACTGTTGCAGTGAGATCTTCATAATTTTATTTAAGTTGTAATATCTTTTTTAATGTAGTAAAGTACTTTCACAGTTGTGCTGTGTAAAATACCACTGTTGAGTGTGTATGTGCCTTCAAGGGGCAGGTAAGTCTGTTGCATTTCTTCACTTTTACTCACCTGGGCCTTCCAGCAGCCTCCTGCAGCTGTATTGTGGCCACATACACTAGCTCCCATGTTCCTGGCCCTGGTGGCAGGCACTTCAGCTTTTGTCAGGAAGGGAATGCAAGTGAGTATTCACATTGCCGCCCACAATAGCGCACTCTATGGTGCTATATGCCATAGCAGCATAGAGGGCGCTATTGTGGGTGTGAAAGCAAATATTTAAGTTCCCTGTATGTCGCCTCCTGTAGCCAAAACCGCAAGTGGATGCCAGCGGGGCCAGGAGTGGCCATGACCACAATAAACAGTGATGGAGTCGCCACAAGACAGCTGCGGGGGGCTGCTGGAAGGGCCAGGTGAGTTAAATGTTTATGGGGAAATAGAGTTAAGTGCCCCTTTAACATCATGTTTGAATTTCTCCATAGATGCCAATATGCCACCCCAGCGACACCGGGGTGGACCAAGGCAGGACCCATCCCAGTCGGAGGAGTCTCCGGATCAACCACCTCCATTGGATTTGGGTGATCAGGCAAACCAGGCTCAGGAGGAGGGTGCCGGACCACCAGACTTGGTCCCTGAGGCCCCAGATGCTCAACAGCAGCAGGTCCCCCAGCCAGCACAAGCTGCTGCACCTCCTCGACCAAGACCCAACAGTAAGTGGGGACATTATTTCTACTTCAATAAACACTTGCATGCTTAGCATTTTTGGAACATCAGTGGCTTCATTTTTTGTTTGTGTTTTACAGGACGTGCGGAAGTGCAGGGCTTGCTGCGCCAGCTCGGCCAAATTGTGGGGTCTCTTCAAGAGGCACTACAGCATCCTGATGCGTTGGCATAATTTTTGTGTGTGTCTGTTGACGCTTTTTCTTTGTTGGCCAGTGGCCATATGTTTCATATTTTTGTTTTCAAAAAACCAAAAAAGAAAAAAAATACAAATGTTATAACTTTTTATTTGTCTCATGATTGTGTATTTGCTTTGAAGTTATAGTTTTACAAATGTGTGGTGGATTGAGTAAAGTTAATTGTGTTGTGTTGGTCATGTTACTGCCACTATTGACTTTATTCAATCCACTAAAGTTAGCATAAGAAACATATAATGCTGCAAGTACAGCTTAGGAAATTTCTTTGAGGCCTAGCAAGTGACCATGCAGACCATTTGATTAGTAAAACTGGGTATGTCACCAGGAACATAGTTACAGTCTACACATATGCTTGCATGTGAGCCTTCTATATACACAGAAGTGCTTAATTTTCTTGTCACCATGCATCACTTTGTTGGTTATATTGATGTAAAACTTTACACTATGGAAAGGACTCGTAATGCATAGGAGATACCATCCAACAGTAATGTACTGTTTGGTGTATATTTGAACATTAGCTCAATTATGAACACTATTAATAAGGCTCAGTAAAGAAAGCAATATGAAGTCTATAAGGATGTGAAACAAAATTATTTATTAAGTAATTGCTGAAGTAAATCGTTTTGCAATTCTGCAGCATCGGCCAATCTGCCGTTAATTAAATTGTTGCGCTCTTGCGCATCAGCCAAACGGCCTAATGCCACATTTTGGCCTTCGGCCACACGAGCCAATCGGCTTAATATATTATTTTGCCGGTCTTGCACTGCGGTCAATCGGAGCACAGCAGCTCGGTGCCCTTCCCCCACTTGTCTTAGTGTCGAAACCAGTTCCCGGGAATGGGCATTGCCTTCAGCCAGGTCCTCATGCACGTTTCTCAGGTGGTCGTCCATGAGCCTCCTATAGTCAGATTGTGCCTGGAGGAAGTGGCGTGAGTGCCACCGATCTGAATTGTATTGTTCCCGGGATTCGTCTTCTTCAGCTGATATTGAGGAAGGGCCAGAAGGAACATTTTGCCCTGCAAATTGTTCATAACTTATGGGTCTGGGCGAGGATATCCGCTCTGTGCTGTGTGACGTCTCAGACATGTGCTGCACAAACTCTGGAGCTTCACATTCATGTTGCTCCTCCCGAGTAGTCCCCACAGCTATGAAAGTAATGGAGAAGATGGTAAGTTCATGTTCTCACTAAAAACAAGGTCATGGGTAAACATTTCCACACTCACCAGATACTTCTTGGTCAGTTATGGGCTCCAAAAAAATCACCACTTCCTGGTCTTCATCAATGTTACCTATGAAAAACATGTGCGTTTAGGGCCTGTATTACATTAATATAGAGTGCATTCAGATTTAGAACCTTAAAGTGGAAGTGGCATTAATTTTACTATACTCTGTTTCTCTTACCTGGGGCTTGTGTAAGGCCCCTGCAGGAGTCCGTTAACGCACCACAACTGCTGAAGCCTCCGCTCTCCTGCTCTGTAGCTCAACTTGAAAGTTGAGGCCAACGCCGCACTGGCAAGGGTATCTATTCTTGTGTTCCACATCGGCAATAGCGGGGAACACAAAAAAAGGATACGCCTGGACAGAGCCACGCAAAGCCAGTGGTGCGCGGGCAAATTTGCAAAATAGCTGGTGGTGGCAAAACTAATGCTCGTTGAGAACAAGTGCACGCCCGGCAGCTGGAGGCTTGTTGAAGCCACATGTACTACTCAAACTTTCTAGAGATATGTTTTCCAGTTCCACTTTGTACAAAGGCACCGGAAATTTATTGAACAACATCGACAGCATACGATGTTTGTTGGCATTAAAAGCAATTCATTGATTATACTCAACATGGCCGATGGGGATTTCATTTGATGTATTTAGGCATTGCACAATAATGTCAATGATTGTAAACCAAAGACCCAACGGACATGTTGTATTGAGTATACTCAATTACTTATTCATTTTTTTAAAAAAGACAATACAAAATACCAAAAACATTCTATGCTCTACATGTTGGATAACTAATTTCTGCATGTGTAGTACATTTTTCGGAATGATTCCAGGCCCATCTACAGGAGCTACATATTTGCTTATGTTTGACAACATTTTTGGATTGTAACCCATGTCTGTTCAGAATTGGATTAAACTCCATTTAACAGTGCTTTGAATAATCTACCCTTAAAGGGACTCCGAGCAGTGGAGAAAATATGCAAAGAAGCATACCATTTAGAAGCTCTTTTTTTCCTCTTTACAAGGATATGTAAACCTCCACCCTACGCCTTTTACTCTTCCCTATTTTTGACAGCAAATGGCATCACAAACTATTTACATAGCTAAAAACACGTTCAAAAAAAGGCGTATGGCGGTGTTTTATATATATTGTTTGAAAAAGGATAAAGCTTGACAATTGGTATGCATCTTTCCCTAGTTTCGGCACTGTGAGGAGTCCCTTGAAAAAGGAAGTGTTTGTAAAATTGTACGATGTGCAACTAAAACAAACTATAATGAGTAACAAATGAATAATCCCAAAGCTGTAACATAGTGGCGGACAAAACTAGGAATGAAAAATGTTACATTACCAACAGATTTGTGAGGTCTCCCTGTCTACATAGGGGATTCTGAGCATGGCCTTTAGTCTTTACAAACAAATTGGGGTTAAAAATAGTGTGAAAGGAGGCTGCCCTGACTCGCTAGAGCGGAACTTTGCCGTTGGATGGAGCAAAGGGAATTGACTAAGCCATTTTACAAATAAAGGCAACCCTGAGAACCCCCCTATTAGAACATGGGATGATGCACAATAATGCGCTAATCACACATTTAGAGTAATTAGTGTAAGGAACAGCAATGTAACACCACATTCATTTTTACCACTTGGACTCATGAAGCAATGCACTTCTTCTTGTAAATGGTACTATTTTCACAACATTTCCACGTTAAATATCACACGCACATCTGGTTAAAGAGACACTGAAGCAAAATACAAAAAAAATGATGTAATGAATTGGTTGTGTACTAGAAGATTAGCAGCAAAGAAAATATTCTCATACTTTTATTTTCAGGTATATAGTGTTTCTTCTAACATTGCATCATTCTATAATATGTGCAGATTACACAACACTCAGCATTAAAAATGAGTATTTCTGAGCAGTCTGTGAAGTAATGACCTCTCCTCTAGAAGAGGAAAAGTAAACCGTTCACTTACAGTTTAGATAATAAAAGTCAAATAACAGGCCTTTCCACGACTAACTTATTGGGAGAGCTTAATGGCTTGGTTGCATACAGATAACAACTGGAGTTTCTCTACTCTTCCTGTAGTGTAAATAATTTTACACTGATGTATCTGATCTTAAGGTTTGTTTTCTGAGCTGTACTACACATACAAATCATACTATCCTCATTTTTTTTTCGCTTCAGAGTCTCTTTAACTGCAATGGTTTTAAAAAACAGGAAATATGCCATCCAGCATCTCTGGAGCACTTCAGCTCCGTACCTGTTACATATGAACCTCAAGTACAACACTCACCAGTATCTTGTGCTGCACCTTCATGGATGACTTCTTGAGCTTGAAGGTCTTCAGCCGCAGAATCCCCTGCACTCTGGCCTACAAGAATGATTAATATGAAAGAAGGTCAATATGCCATTCAGTATATCATTATCACGTCAGCTCCGTATATGTTACATATGAACCTCAAGGACAACACTCACCAGTATATTGTGCAGCACCTTCATGGATGACCTCTTGGCCTTGAAGGTCTTCAGCCGCAGAATCCCCTGCACTCTGGCCTACAACAATGTATAATATGAAAGAAGGTCAATATGCCATTCAGTATATCATTATCACGTCAGCTCCGTATATGTTACATATGAACCTCAAGGACAACACTCACCAGTATATTGTGCAGCACCTTCATGGATGACCTCTTGGCCTTGAAGGTCTTCAGCCGCAGAATCCCCTGCACTCTGGCCTACAAGAATGTATAATATGAAAGAAGGTCAATATGCCATTCAGTATATCATTATCACGTCAGCTCCGTATATGTTACATATGAACCTCAAGGACAACACTCACCAGTATATTGTGCAGCACCTTCATGGATGACCTCTTGGCCTTGAAGGTCTTCAGCTGCAGAATCCCCTGCACTCTGGCCTACAAGAATGTATAATATGAAAGAAGGTCAATATGCCATCCAGAGCATCACACACACACACTTCAATTTCACTAGGTGCAAATGTCCTCATTTCCACCAACATAAAACCCCCCAAAAAAAAAAACCTGTAGTTGCCGTCACATCAGAAGCAGCCTCCGCTAACGGGGTGGTGGCATGCCTGTGTCCAACAAAGGCCCCCATCGACCCAGACGCACCCTCACCTACAGAAATATACAAGAAGAGTGGAAATTCATAATTGAAAACTAGTCTTCACATAAGAACCATAGTAAAAGGCATGTTACAGTTCTTTGGACATTACAACTACAACAGCTTCATCAATTACCGCCTTCCGAAGCTGATGAGGTGTTAGGCCTGTCCGCATCATAGCCCCCACGAATGCCATGAAGGGCGGCGGTCCGAAGGAAGGGCTCCAGCAACTCCTCATAGTCGCACAAATTGAGAGATGCAGGTGGCCCACCACCTGTACCAGTGCTAGGAAAAATAATGCAACATACAATTACACATACATTCTAACATTACCACACCAAAAAACCTTTATTGCAAGTCAAAAAAAAAAAAAACCCCGTTGTCTCACTGTCATACTCATCCAATCTCAAACCTACAACACACAAGTAAAATGGTGCCTTCATTTTCATTGTAACTTCAGTGGCAAATTGATCTTTGTCAACATGGGGAATTATGTAGCTACCCATCTATCTGCCTATCAATTCAGCATTGTTGAACTAACCACAACAGATCCAGAAGACAATGCACCACAGATAATGAACACTCTGTAACAGTACTTTACAGACAATAATATTATGAACACACATCTAATGCCGGCCATACACGGTGTTGAGGGAGGATCATCAATTGAGCATGATGGCTCAATTGATAATCTGCGACATGTGGCATACCCTGCCGGATTCATTCTGCTCTCAATACCAGCAAGGAGGACAATGGGGAGACACAAGTGCCTCATTGGGCACTCCCACGGGGAAAAGCGGCAATTGATCCAGACGCACTAGTGGCAGGGTTGCCAAGTCATCCTTTTAAATACTGACACATCTAAGTTATACAGGTTCTGGGGCTTCTCACACATAATCAGTGCCTAAACTGCATCTAACTAGACTCAAGACATGTATAATTCATAAGTGTCCGTATTTAAAGGGATGAGTTGGCAACACTGAGTAGTGGGGATGGCGCATCATCGAGCGGCGCCCTCAATTCACCACATAAAATGTGCCGTGTATGGGCAACATAACAGAGAATGTAAAAAAAATGTCAGGGCAATTTGTATGTTGTGTACTAGGCATTACACATTTAAATCCACTGGGCAGGAGCACACTTGAAAAATCAGGTGTTTGCACTAAAGACACAATATTAAGAGCATGCAGATTTTTGGTGTGTGATTCAGACAATACTGCAGTCTTAAACTTCTGCAGAAATCATCGAAATGGTATTGTTGAAATACAGTTGTGGTTCCTTTACAACAGAAACAAGCATGTTTATGTGTGTCCACTTGGCTGATGCAACAATCAGTTTGTAAAGATGTTGGTCATGCATTTTTGATGTTGGACTATGGGTAAAGGCATTACACACATTACACCATGATAGTCAAGCAATTGGTATTTTTTTAACACCAAGAAATATGGCCACATGCATAAGCCTCTTGCTCCGTTTGACCTTTACAAGGCAACATCTATAACACTGTCAGTGTATGTTTGCAATCCATGTAAAAGTGAACTGAAGTGAGAGTGATATTGTGGCTGACATTTATATATTTGGCAAAAATGCAAGTGGAGTGGGTATTCTTCTGAACTTTGGGCCTGCAGTACTATCTGAATCACACCAGGAGTAAACATGCAGCCACTCAACACAGGAAAGCATTAACAAAGGAAAAACAAATTAAAAATGATGCTTGTTCAGGGTTTAAAGCAACAAGCATACAAGCCATAGGATCAGAAGGACTGCCTGGCAACTAGCATTAAGTAATAAATAAAAAAAAAAAAACCTACAAAACAAATGTGATTGCAGAGACAGTTGTGGCCTAATATGAGTAGCCACATCACTCCAACTTCAGTTGTGCATTATAATACATTTGCTCATGCATATGTGAATACAATTACATTATGTAATAAAAATATACACACTTACGCATATTGTCGCAAACGGCTGAGCTTCTGCCGCAGCCTTCTTTTGATGTCAGCAAAGCGCTTACGGCATTGCTCTGCTGATCGTTGCTCATGGGCCACATCCCGCACAGAATCGCGAATGATCCCCCAGAGCGCTTTCTTGGTCTTAATATCCGTCTTCCCAGAACGCTCACCATACAGCTCTGCATAATGGGGCAGCACCTCCTGCACAAGCACCAGATTCTCCCCCTCTGAGAACCTTAGGGCCCTTACCCGGGATTGTCTGGTGCTTGGCCGCTGCGATGTCCTGTGGCTGCCGGAAGTATGAGGCTGAGGGCTGAGCCTTTGCTGGCGCTGAGGGGCAGCTGCAGGATTACAGCTGGGCCTGCGGCCTCGGGGACTCCGACTCCGGACACCGCCACGAGCCTGGCCAGCGGACTGAGTGCGGCCACCACTCTGAGCCTGGCCAGCGGACTGAGTGCGGCCACCACTCTGAGCCTGGCCAGCGGACTGAGTGCGGCCACCACTCTGAGCCTGGCCAGCGGACTGAGTGCGGCCACCACTCTGAGCCTGGCCAGCGGACTGAGTGCGGCCACCACTCTGAGCCTGGCCAGCGGACTGAGTGCGGCCACCACTCTGAGCCTGGCCAGCGGACTGAGTGCGGCCACCACTCTGAGCCTGGCCAGCGGACTGAGTGCGGCCACCACTCTGAGCCTGGCCAGCGGACTGAGTGCGGCCACCACTCTGAGCCTGGCCAGCGGACTGAGTGCGGCCACCATGCCCATGTGCAGGGGGACTCGGGGTCACTGACCGAGTGGCAAGCACTCTCCCACTCCTCCGCAATTCCTTGCTCCTGTCTTTCTCCATCTCTACCCACAACCCCCCCCCCCCTTTAAACTAACCTTTTATACTCACATTAAACAAAACAATTGGAAACACCAGCTAAATTCACTACACCTGCGCGCGTAATGATTTTCGCGCGCAAACTAGGAACACAGCAAGTTAACTGTCACATTCTATCAACTTACTGCGCGAAGCGCCGTATTTACCGTGCAACGCGCGCGCTGCGCGCGAAGCGTGTCGCTGTGTGCGCGGTGCACGCGAAGCACAGCGTTCGCGGGCGCGTTGCAAAGCGTTTTGCGCGCGACACACTTTGCGCGCAATACGATCGCGCATGTCTGCTTATCGCGCGACTTTGCGCGCGCAAACACCTAGCGCGGGATAACTGCATTAGCGCCGGTTGGTGAATCAAGCCCGTTTTGTTTTAAACCATTCCATTGTTTCCCTGGCTTTATGTTTAGGGTCATTGTGGAAGGTGAACCTCCTCCCCAGTCTCAAGTCTTTTGCAGTCTCCAAGAGGTTTTCTTCCAAGTTTCCCTGTATTTGGCTCCATCCATCTTCCCATCAACTCTGACCAGCTTCCCTGTCCCTGCTGAAGAGATGCACCCCCCGAGCATGATGCTGCCACCACCATATTTGACAGTGGGGATGGTGTGTTCAGAGTGATGTGCAGTGTTAGTTTTCTGCCACACATAGCGTTTTGCATTTTGGCCAAAAAGTTCCATTTTGGCCTCATCTGACCAGAGCACCTTCTTCCACATGGTTGCTGTGTTCCCCACATGGCTTGTGGCAAACTGCAAACGGGACTTCTTATGCTTTCTGTTAACAATGCCTTTCTTCTTGCCACTCTTCCATAAGGGCCAACTTTGTACAGTGCATGTTTAATAGTTGTCCTATAGACAGAGTCTCCAACCTGAGCTGTAGATCTCTGCAGCTCGTCCAGAGTCACCGTGGGCCTCTTGACTGCATTTCTTATCAGCGCTCTCCTTGGCCTGTGAGTTTAGATGGATGGCCTTGTCTTTGTAGGTTTACAGTTGTGCCATACTCCTTCCATTTCTGAATGATCGCTTGAACAGTGCTCCGTGGGATGTTCAAGGCTTTGGAAATCTTTTTGTAGCCAAAGCCTGCTTTAAATTTCTCAATAACTTGATCCCTGACCTGTCTTGTGTGTTCTTTGGACTTGGTGTTGTTGCTCCCACTATTCTCTTAGACAACCTCTGAGGCCATCACAGAGCAGCTGTATTTGTACTGACATTAGATTACACACAGGTGCACGCTATTCAGTCATTAGCGATCATCAGGCAATGTCTATAGGCAACTGACTGCACTCAGATCAAAGATGGCTGAATAATTATGTACACACCACTTTGCAGTTATTTATTTGTAAAAAATGTTTGGAATCATGTATGATTTTCGTTCCAAAGTGTACACCACTTTGTGTTGGTCTTTCATATGGAATTCCAATAAAATTGATTCATGTTTGTGGCAGTAATGTGACAAAATGTGGAAAACTTCAAGGGGGTCGAATACTTTTGCAACCCACTGTATATATATATATATATGTGTGTGTGTGTGTGTGTGTGTGTGTGTGTGTGTGTGTGTGTGTGTGTGTGTGTGTGTGTGTGTGTGTGTGTGTGTGTGTGTGTGTGTGTGTGTGTGTGTGTGTGTGTGTGTGTGTGTGTGTGTGTGTGTGTGTGTGTGTGTGTGTGTGTGGCTTTTATTTATTTATTTATTTTTCCAATTAGTAGGTTAGTAGGTTGTCCCCGCTGATCGTTCATTTACATTGCTCTGTGTCTGCCTAACAATAAAGGCGGGGGATGCTTTTAGTTCCCCCTGTTGCTTGGATGTCCTTTTTTTCTTGCCCTTTATTTCTGGGTTTAGATTTTTGTTTTAGCCCCTTTGCACTTGTCTTCTGTTCACATGTTCATAATCAAGAATGAAGAATCAATAGGGACTGTATGTTTATAAAGTATATCTTCATTTTCCCTTATGTGCAACAGCAACAAGTAAAATCACTTTTCTTGAATGTGCTTGTTCTTGACAGTTTAATCAGTAAAAATGCATTTCAGACTTTTGACATTTACTTATGGTAATGAAATTGATTTAGATTATGTAACTTTCAAAAGTTCTTCAAGTAATACATGCTGAAATTTAATAGATGAGTCTGGGATGTAATTTTCAAAGCCAGAAAATAGAATCATTTTTATTTTCTAAAACACAGTGATAACTTTAGTAAGATAACATAAATTAACCTTTAAAGTGAAATCTCAGCTTAGTGTAAAACAATTCCCAAGGTCTAAATAACCATTAATTCTCTGTTAAATTAAGCTGAATTTCATGAAAGCTTCTCTGGAAAGATCCTCAGTCCCATCACTTTGATTTCATTTTATCTACCCCATTTACAAGCTATTTATGTAAACAAACACAAAATAATAATAATTCTAACATTTGTATAGTGCTTTTCTTCTGTCGGACTCGAAGTGCTTGAGAGCTGCAGCCACTAATGGTGCACTCAGAAGGCCCCCCCAGCAGTGTTAGAGAGTCTTGCCCAAGGACTCCATACCGAATAGGAAGAGACGAGATTTGAACATATGTCAGAGGCGTTGTCCTTAACCAGTACACTATCCAGCCACTTATTACATGTATATCACATGCATAGGAGATGAGGAATAAAATCAGGGCAGATGCAGGGAATAATGGTAAAATTTATGTGCACACATAGCACACAAAATTGTTACCAGTGCTTAAACAAACTACTTAATGGGCATTGCACAAATAGCGAAACTCACATCCTCCACATTACTTATATACACATTACTCCAGCGAAACTCACATCCTCCACATTACTTATATAATTACTTATATAACATGCATTGCACAAATAGCATAATGTACATAAAGGAAGAGCTACTTTTCCAAAGCAAAAGTTACTTGCAAGTATTCATGTTACATGCTTAAGACATCTCTCCCATAATGCATTACTTCAGGGCAGTAACTGAAATTGCAAATCATCTTATCATTCCTTTACAACTTTGAAAGCCTAGCATATATCCAGGTGTATAGCACAACTATAGCCTCTCAGTTTTAGAGCTCAAACTCACTAAAAGCCTTTTTTAAGCCCTAGTGATTTGAAAAAGATCTTGCTAATGCAATGCTATGGGGGATTTTTTTTAATTAAATTACATTGCTCAAGTGGGATCACACCCATAGCATTACATTAGCAAGAGCTTTTTAAATCATAAAGCACTCAGAAAAGCGCTCCTAGTGGGTTCCAGGCCTTACAGAGCCACATAATTGTAGACAGTTGTTCCAGGGCTTTTAGCTTTCATCAGTGTAGGATTGTTTAGCCTGTTTTTTATAATAAAAGTAATTAAGTGAAGTTACCTCATAAATTATTATAACTTTCTTTAGCAATGTTGCTAACACAAGCAAACATCATGCAAGGATACATACTAAATTATTCACATCTAAATTATATGCTGGAGCAGTTACAGTACATGTTTTGCCAACCTGAAACTAAAAGCAATACTACAAAATTAAATATAATTATCATCAGGAAAAGAGCTATTTTTTTGTATGAAAATGATATGTGCTGCAAGGTTGCTGTTATTTAAGTGTTATATTATATTTGAAGATTAAGGGTTAAGGCTATAGATAAAACTGAGGATGAGGTATTAGACATACTGTATATTTAGATAAGGACAATGTTTAGTGACAAGATTTGTTGAACAGATGATTTACTTGCGGAAAAATAGGTCTGCATGTTGGATTATTATGGATCTGTACTAATTACAAGCTGACACATCATTGTATTCCAGCGGATCTGGAGGTGTGTTTAGCTTCTAAAGGCAACAATGGTTAATTTGCATATATTCAGCAGCGATGCCCTGGGAGACAACCCGAAGCTCGCTTCAACCTGAATTATCGCAAATTATTTCTGTTTTAAGAAAGCAACGTTTGTTTTCCATGCATTTTAGTAAGGGGGCTTTGTGGACCATGTAGCCCCTTACACACTCCAATGAGTTCTGGTTCACAATGAGCTTGTTGGTTAGTCTGAACCTCTGGGTTTTTCAAGTCCTACTCCATAGAGCCAAATTAATCCATGCCATGCACTGATGAGGATCAACCAATTTGAAACAGTCTGTATGCATGTTGGATTTTTATGGCTCTGTACTAATTACAAGCTGACACATCATTGCATTCCAGCGGAACTGGAGGTGTGTTTAGCTTCTAAGAATGACAATGGTTAAGTTACATATATTCAGCAGTGATGTACTGGGAGACATCTCAGAGCTCACTCCAACCTGAATTATCGCAAATACTTTATGATTTAAGAAAGCAAACTTTTGTTTTCCATGCATTTTAGCAAGGGGGCTTTGTGGACCATGTAGCCCCTTACACACTCCAATGAGTTCTGGTTCACAATGAGCTTGCTGGTTAGTCTGTACCTCTGGGTTTTTCAAGTCCTACTCCATAGAGCCAAATTAATCCATGCCATGCACTCATGAGGATCAACCAATCCGAAACAGTCTGTATGTATGTTGGATTATTATGGTTCTGTACTAATTACAAGCTGACACATCATTGCATTCCAGCGGAACTGGAGGTGTGTTTAGCTTCTAAGAATGACAATGGTTAAGTTACATATATTCAGCAGTGATGTACTGGGAGACATCTCAGAGCTCACTCCAACCTGAATTATCGCAAATACTTTATGATTTAAGAAAGCAAACTTTTGTTTTCCATGCATTTTAGCAAGGGGGCTTTGTGGACCATGTAGCCCCTTACACACTCCAATGAGTTCTGGTTCACAATGAGCTTGCTGGTTAGTCTGTACCTCTGGGTTTTTCAAGTCCTACTCCATAGAGCCAAATTAATCCATGCCATGCACTCATGAGGATCAACCAATCCGAAACAGTCTGTATGTATGTTGGATTATTATGGTTCTGTACTAATTACAAGCTGACACATCATTGCATTCCAGCGGAACTGGAGGTGTGTTTAGCTTCTAAGAATGACAATGGTTAATTTACATGTATTCAGCAGTGATGCACTGGGAGACATCTCGGAGCTCACTCCAACCTGAATTATCTCAAATACTTTATGTTTTAAGAAAGCAAACTTTTGTTTTCCATGAGTTTTAGTAAGAGGGCATTTGGACCACTGTAGCCCCTCACACACTCCAATGAGTTCTGGTTCACCATGAGCTTGTTGGTTAGTCTGTACCTAAAGGAGTATAGACACTAAATTTTGGTAAGGCTTACATGCGGACGATGCGAGTTGCATTATTTGCATAAGATCCACACTTTGCATAACACCCAGTAACCTACTATGCACTGGGTGCACACGTACATTTTACCGATATTTGGTGAGTGTACACCGAATTGTAAATTAAAAATGCTTTGGATTGTCCAGCTGCTTCTAATGCAGACTTTTATGTGGAAATGTGAAAATAAGCATTCCATAAGCATGGCCAGGATCCACCTTTCCCATTCGACAACATCAGATTGCTACAAATAATGCTTATTTCAAGATGTGCTTACACACCAGACCGAGAAAATTATTTAAACAACCACACACAGACAGACAGACAACTCAGGGGCCCTCAGCTGGCTGCAACAACCTCTGTCGCAAATCATCATTTAAAAGCACAGGTATTTGGCACATGATTGCAAAGCATGTTTAAGCACTGGGGGCACTTACAAGCCTCTTGCGTATTACCCATGGTCCTTACTCTTCATCCGCACTTGTTAAAGACAAGAAGGAAGGGTCTTCATCATCAATATGTGCAGGTCAGTTCAGCAAAAATAGGAAAGCTATCCTTGTCTCATGGCAAACAATAGTGAGCATGGCTAGATGTGACAAATATAGATGCCTGATGTCTTTAATAACATTTCTAAAGTTATCACCATGGTGATAAGGCATGTAGTATTCAGGAAACATTTTACCTCAGACAAACGTAAAGTTAACCCTTCTGTCTTTAAAGGGGCACTATGGCAAAAAATTTAAAAAGTTAAAATATGTGCAAACATATACAAATAGGAAGTACATTTTTTCCAGAGTAAAATGAGCCATAAGTTACTTTTCTCCTATGTTGCTGTCACTTACAGTACGTAGTAGAAATCTGACAGAAGCGACAAGTTTTGGACTAGTCCATGTCTTCATAGGGGATTCTCAGGGATTTATTTATTTTCAAAAGCACTTACTGAATGGCAGTTGCTCCTTCCAACTGCCGAAAACTGTGTAGCAAGCAGGGAAGCTGGCCAGCAAAATTGTTTAAATCCTTCTTAGGGAATATCTTTATAAAGAATAAAAGCCTTGCTAAGAATCCCCTATTGAGAGATGGACTAGTCCAAAACCTGTCCCTTCTGTCAGATTTCTACTACCTACTGTAAGTGACTGCAACATAGGAGAAAAGTAATGTATGGCTCATTTTACTCTGGAAGAAAAGTACTTCTTATTTGTATATGTTTGCACATATTTAAATTTTACAGTTTTTTTGCCATAGTGTCCCTTTAAGTTAAGATGAGATCTCTAAAGTTAACTCTTGAATCCTTAAAATAACTCCAGAATTCTAAAGTTAATGACAGGCTGTTAATTAACTGCATGTAATAAATAACTTGGAGGTAACTTAAGGAGGAACTGTCGCGAAAATCTTAAAATAAAAAAAACACATACAAATAAGAAGTGTGATTCTTCCTGAGTAAAATGAGCCATAAATTACTTCTCTCCTGTGTTGCTGCCACTTACAGTAGGTAGTAGAAATCTGATTTGGGCAAGTCCATCTCTCCATAGGGATTCTCAGCATGACCTTTATTCTTTATAAAGACACTAAATGAAAAAGATTTATAAAAAGCTGCTGGCCAGCCTCCCTGCTCACCGTACACTTTTTTTGGAAGTTGGACGGAGCAACTGCCATTCATGAAGTGCATTTTGAAAATAAGGAAATCCCTGTGAACCCTACCGTGAGGAGATGGGCTAGTCCAAAACTTGTTGGTTCTGTCAAACTTCTACTACCTACTGTAAATGACAGCAATATAGGAGATAAGTAATTTATAGCTCATTTTACTTTGAGAGAAATGTACTTCTTAATTGTATATGTTTACATATATTTTACATTTTAAGATTTTCATGACAGAGGACCTTTAAGGACTGAAGTGATAAGATAACTTTCCCACTGTGAAAACTTATTTTTACATCTTAATAAGGCAAGATCGATGTGTGGTGGCATGTTTTCTCTTGCCTTATTATCTCCAGCGTGATCTTAGTGAATTGAGGCCATTGTAACTTATTACAAGCAGTGTCCTGCAGCCCTCCCGTCCCTGCTGCTAAAAGCTTTCTCTGTTAAGGTACATACACACGTCGGATTTTTCCAAATGACTGGTCGTTTGGACGTTTTTAACGTCCGGTCGTTTGGATGCCAAATTGGGCGTGTGTTCGTTCAGCTAATAAGACTGGATTTCAACGATCCGCTTGGCGGATCGTTGAAATCCAGTCTTATCAGCTAAACGACCGACTGTACACACGCCTGATTTGACATCCAAACGACTGATCATTTAGAGAGATCCAACGTGTGTACAAGCCTTTAGACTGCAAGTCAGATAAAAACCATACTAATGTGCAATAAATGCTGATAACAGCACTGGGAACTATTCTCATCTGAATGTTGGAACACAGGCACCAACAACAGGATAAAAGACTATACAAAGATTTAAAAAGGGAGGTAGTGGTACACTTACCTCTCCAAAAGTATCTCTGTTGAGATGCCCTGATATTTAGAAATGCTGTTTAGCACCCTTTAAATACAATACAATAACATTTCTATAGCGCTTTTCTCCAATAGGACTCAAAACGCTTAGGCTCTCTCAGATTCAGTAATTCGTAGTAGGATGAAGTATTCACACAACAAAAGTTATATTTCTGCAAATGCCAAACTGAACAGGTGGGTTTTCAGTCTAGATTTAAACACCTCTAGAGATGGAGCTGTCCTCATCTGTTGAGGTAAGGAGTTACAAAACTTAGGGGCAGCATGACAGAAGGCTCTGGGACCAACAGTTTCCAAGTGGACTCTGAGTATGACTAGATTATTAGAACCTGTGGATCTGAGAATGTGGGGATTGCTACGCAGCTGCAACATTTCTTTTATGTATCCAGGGCCCAGATTATTCAGTGATTTAAATGTCAGTACGCCGATCTTGAATAGGACCCTCCATTCTATAGGTAGCCAGTGAAGGGAGTGCAGGACTAGCGTTATGTGGCAGTGACGGGGTTGGTTGGTTAGCAGTCTGGCAGCAGGGTGCTGTATCAGCTGTAGGTGGTACAAGTCCTTTTTTGGAAGGCCAGTGTAGAGAGCATTGCAGTAGTCCAGTCGGGAGGTAATGAAGGCATGAACTAAAGTTGGTAGATCTTCTGGGGGGATGAGGTGCTTGATTTTTGCGATGTTCTTAAGGTGAAAATAGGATGATTTCACCACAGCAGAGATGTGAGTTCTGAAGTTTAAATCCCCATCAATTAGAACTCCCAGGCGACGCACATGATTAGAGCTGCGTAGATACGTGCCTCCTATTCCCAGTGGTGAAGACTGCAAGTTAAGTTGTTTTGTTGTCATGCGCTGCCCTCTGATCAGAAGTACTTCAGTTTTGTCTGCATTTAGTTTCAGCCAGTTGTCATTCATCCATTGCTGTAGTTCACGTAAGCAGGCGTTTATAGTTGCAGTTGGGTCTGTCACACCAGGTTTGAAGGAAAGATATAGTTGGGTGTCGTCCGCATAGCAGTGGTCTGTCAGGCCATGTTTTTGGATTAGTTTTTCAAGCGGTAACATGTAAATCGTGAAAAGCAGGGGAGAGAGGATTGAGCCCTGGGGCACCCCATACTTAAGTGGTATAGGGGTGGACAGAAAGGGCCCCATAGACACTTTTTGGGTTCTGCCACTCAAATAAACACTATTCATGCTAAACCTCGTTGTATGCTAATCAGGGCCGGCCCGCTCATGAGGCGAAGTTAAACATTTGCCTCAGGCGGCACATCTGAGGGGGCGGCACCCGCCTGTCCATGGGTGCGGGGGCCGCCCGCCGAGCTGGAGGGGTAGCGGGCAGAAAGGGGGTATTGGGCCTAGCGGTGGGGAGGGAGGTCGGACCCCCCTCCCTCACCTGGATCCCCCAATCTGCGCTGCCCTCCAACTTTAAAAAGTTAAGTACCAGCGTATGATTAAGAGGCAACGGGCGGGGATCACTCACCTCTTCCGTGTTCCAGCGTGCGCTCCACTGACGTCACTTCCTGCAACGCCGTCCACTTACGCCCCTCCTCCCCACCGCTAGGCCCAATACCCCCTTTCTGCCCGCTACCCCTCCAGCTCGTCGCCCCGCTTCTCTGGAAAGATCCTCAGTCCCATCACTTTGATTTCATTTTATCTACCCCATTTACAAACTATTTATGTAAACAAACACAAAATAATAATAATTCTAACATTTGTATAGTGCTTTTCTTCTGTCGGACTCGAAGTGCTTGAGAGCTGCAGCCACTAATGGTGCACTCAGAAGGCCCCCCCAGCAGTGTTAGAGAGTCTTGCCCAAGGACTCCATACCGAATAGGAAGAGACGAGATTTGAACTTATGTCAGAGGCGGTGTCCTTAACCAGTACACTATCCAGCCACTTATTACATGTATATCACATGCATAGGAGATGAGGAATAAAATCAGGGCAGATGCAGGGAATAATGGTAAAATTTTTAAAACACTTCCTGCAACGCCGTCCACTTACGCCCCTCCTCCCCACCGCTAGGCCCAATACCCCCTTTCTGCCCGCTACCCCTCCAGCTCGTCGCCCCGCCCCCCCCCCCCCCCCACCCCTCCCACCCCACGGCTGGAGGGGGGATGCGGCGATTTTTTCTAATTTTGCCTCAGGTGGCAAAAAGTCTAGGGCTGGCCCTGATGCTAATCTATATAGGAAATCTTTTTTTATTATTATTAACAGATGGCCTTTATGATCACCATTGACTGAATTACAGAAGTAGGCATGTAATGAGGTTGCTGCATATGAGGTTGCTGCATCCATAATATTCATTTGTTGATGTTAGGTCTGCTGCAAAATTGGTTAGTTGACCTGAGAAGTCTTATATCATTATTACTTTTTATTTATGTAGTGCCAACATCTTCCATAGCACCATACACTGCATGGTGCTACGGAAGATGTTGGGGGCCGGGGCTATATAAATAAAAAGTAATAATAATATCAGACTTCTCAAGTCAACTAACCAACTTTGAAGCAGACCTAACACCAACAAATTAATATTACTATTGCTGTTATTAATCTGTGGACATCATCATCTTCCATTATACTGTATAGATTACTGTATAGACAGTAATGGGGACCATAAATACATATATAGTTCACACTCAGTAAAATCAGAACGTCCAGCAACACACATACAAAAAAAAATCTGTTAGGGCCTATTTCCACTACACCCAGCTTCTGGATGCAGAAAACTGACTTCAATGCATGCCTATAGGAAATCTGCATCAGAAAAATTGTGTACAGTGTAAACAGGCACATAGACATTCATTGGAGTCAGTTTTTCTGCATCCAGAATCCACATGTAGTGGAAACAGGCCCTATATGGTATGAAAACATCCTGCAAAACAGCCACATGTAATAGAATAAGTACCGCAGAGATGAGAAATACTGAAGGGAGGACTATTTCTGGTCATTTTCAAGAATATAAGGACATATGTTTAAAATTGTTTCCCTTAAACAAGCAAGATAATTGATAAAAAAATAAGAAAGTAGTAGATGTCAGCTTTGAAAAAAAATGTATTTTTGCCGTGCTTTTATTTTAATGTTATCTCCTTGTATTATACCTGCAAACATCTAAAAGCTCATACATATGCATGTGCTCTGATTTCTTGACTTTATGCCTTTCTATCAATTCTCAGAAGCAATAAAGTGCCACCGCTATTTTTCCTCCATTAACAAATCCTTTAGTTTACCATACCTCCGGCCAAGAATTTGTACTGCTAAGTGGCATATAAATTTGTGCGTGATGACTGAGCTTGCTAATGGGTTCGGTTCAATTGACTACACACATCATTCCATTAGAAAATGAGTTCATATTGCAACTTGCACTATTATGAATCATTTCCAGGTAATGTGCAAAATACTGCAATATATATCATAACATTAATGTTTTGTATCAAACGTCCCAAAGCCTTTCTGCGAATATCAAACACTACTAAGAAACAAAAACAAATGTTGGGAGTGCATGAATAACAAGAACATTATTTTTTTTTCCTCTGTGACTTTTCAATGTCATCCCCCATGTGATGACTTTTTCCCTTTTGCTTTGCTGTTTAAAACTACACTGATAAAATCTAGTTTAAAAGAAATGCTCAGTGGAGAAAAATATCCAGAAAATGCACACATTAATCAGAATTTTTTTTTTTCTGTAGGCTAACTATTTGAAACCAATACAAGGAACGAGAAAAGGGGGAAAGGGGGGGGGACGTTTAAACCTCACACTCTACTGTCACTGCAAGAAATTAGTGCTCCGAAAACCAAAATAAAGTATTTCAACTATAAATAATTTTTGTCTGGTTGGGATAAGTCTACAAAAAGAAGGGTACTTATTGGTATGCTAAAAGACAAGTGCGCTTCACGATACAACATCAGTGTAATTAAAATAGCAACAGCGCTGTTTACTCATAAAATCATGCATCACTAGCACACAGGCACAGCAGGTTCACTCCTGCGAGGTAAAGCCAATCGACCATAGTTCAGCTTAGGCATAGCGGAAGGCATGAATCAAATCCAATGGCAAAAGGAAAAGCGTGATGCAGCAGTTCAAGCAGCTTCTGAAAGTGTGGTTAATAAATCCTCACACTCATGACTCCAACCAAAGGATAGATGCAAGTTCAGTGCTCTTCAACTCGCTATTGTCACAGCCACCATAGCAGGCCAGTAATGGGGGCCCCCTGCATGTGTTGTAAATTTCTACCTCCATCAGCTCACACCACGCTAACAGCCTATGTATGCCAGCAGAGCGCCACAGGAAACAGACCCCAGTGCAAGCCACGCACTTCCGGGCCAGTTCGATCCAGCTTCACTCAGCGCAAACCAAGCGGCAGGCCTCAGCAAACCGGCAACCAGAGCAGATGGCGGCCACAAAGAGAGAGGAACTATTTGAAACCACCTACCAAACAATTAATGGCAACAATGTGTGCAATTGTCTATTGGTTGGTAAGGTAAAGAGGAAATGTAGACATACAATGTTTACCGATCATGATGAGAAATCACTTTCTGCACATAGTGGAAATGAAGCATTTTTAGCAAACATTTTCTGGAAACCCATGCCTGAAAACCGGGTGAGCAGGCATTGCCAAGGGAAAAGGTGGTAGGGGAGTCGGGGGGGGGGCAGTAGCACATGGGAGGGATTGGATAGCAGCCATATTTAAATGGGTAAGTCTCCACTTGATTAAAAGGAGTCAAAAGTGAAATAACTTAAACATTTAAAAATAACCACAACTTCTCAAGCAACTGGCAAGAACACATATCTGGCATCAAGCAATCCCCGCCCTGTGTTGAATAATAGAGATTCTACTGTGTTTACCTTTTAGCTTGGAAGAAAATTGGTGCAATAAGACCCAAGCAGCAGTCTAAATGTTTTTTTACATCTAATATATAGTATGTACAGGATAATATTATATTCCTTCTCCACTGGGATATATAATATAATTTTGCTCTCAAACACTTTCCATTTTAAACTGAACCATATATCTATAAGGGACCATACATTTATAAGGACCAATGTACCAACATTCTCTGGGATTTTTTCAAAGATTAGAGCATGCAAAAACTCTTAAACACTGGTTTGCTGCACTGGCAAAGGAACTTTGCTGATTAGTATACAATAACATGAAGTGTAAGCACTCAACAGTTTTGCATTATAGCATAACATAGCAGCAATGTCACCACTTAAACAGTTCACCACTGAGGGTTTTTTCCCCTTGTGAACCAGAGCAATTTTCACCTTTCAGCACTCCTTACATTAATTCGCCAATAACTGTATCACTGCTTATCACAACAAAATGACTTGTATCTTGTTTTTTTCATCACCAATTAGGCTTTCTTTGGGTGGTACTTTTTGCTAAGAATTATTTTATTCTAAATGCATTTTAAGGGACTTAATGAGTAAAAAAAAAAATTCATTATTTCTTTTTGGCCATTATTGTTTTAAAATAAAACATTGATACTGTTGATAAAATCCACTCATTCTATTTTCCCATTTGTCCTGGGTTATAACATTCTTTAAAATACATGTAGAAAAGGGGAGACACCGCTCACTAGAGATGGGCCGAACGTGTTTGCCGGCGAACGGTTGCAGGCGAACCCAGGGTGGTTCGCCTTCGCCGGCGAAGGCGAACTTACACGGAAGTTCGATTCGCCCCATAATGCTCTATAAGGGTCAACTTTGACCCACTGCATCACAGTCAGCAGGCGCATTGTAGCCAATCCAGCTATACTAAGCCCTGGAGCCCCACCCCCCCTTATATAAGGCAGGCTCCGGCGGCCATTAGCCTCACTCGTGTGCCTGCTAGAGACAGACTAGGGACAGCTGCTGCAGACTTGTTCTCCTAGGGACAGATTAGTCAGGCTCTTGCCTTCTTAGCTTGCTCCTAGCTGAATCTTATTGCTATAATTGCGCCCCAGAACAGCTCTTTTTAGAGCTCATCCTGGTCGTGTGATCTATTTTTTTTTCTGTGTTTGAAACTGACACTTGTGTTGTTTAGACAGCATTGCTAATTCATACTGTGTGTCCCACTGCCAGCAGCAGCAGCAGCAGCAGCACATTCAGTGACTACCTGTGTGTGTGAGACACTTGTGTTGCTTAGACAGCATTGCTAATTCATACTGTGTGTGTTCCACTGCCAGCAGCCCACAAGCATCAGCAGCACATTCAGTGACTACCTGTGTGTGTGACAGGGAGCTGCCCATTGTACTACCCACCCAGTACTGCATTTACCTACTACTAGTACCTGTTGTGTTTAGTTAACCCACCTCATCACTGCATACACCTACGTTTGTGTTGAGTGAACCCACCTCGCTGCACATAACTACCTTTTGTGTTGAGTGAACTTGCCTCACTGCATATAACTACCTTTTAAGTTGAGTGAACTCACCTCAATGCATATCTACCTTTTCTGTTGAGTGAACTCACCTCACTACCTTTGTGTTAAGTGAACTCAGCTGACTGCATCTAACTACCTGTTGTGTTCAGTGAACTCACCTCACTGCATATATAACTACCTTTGGGTTGAGTGAACTCACCTCACTGCATATAGCTACCTTTTGTGTTCAGTGAACTCACCTCACTGCATATATAACTACCTTTGGGTTCAGTGAACTCACCTCACTGCATATAGCTACCTTTTGTGTTCAGTGAACTCACCTCTCTGCATATAACTACCTTTTTTGTGTTGAGTGAACTCACCTCACTGCATATACAACTACCTTTGGGTTGAGTGAACGCACCTCACTGCATATATAACTACCTTTGTGTTGAGTGAACTCACCTCACTGCATATACAACTACCTTTGGGTTGAGTGAACGCACCTCACTGCATATATAACTACCTTTGGGTTGAGTGAACTCACCTCACTGCATATAACTACCTTTGTGTTGAGTGAACTCAGCTGACTGCATCTAACTGCCTGTTGTGTTCAGTGAACTCACCTCACTGCATATATAACTACCTTTGGGTTGAATGAACTCACCTCACTGCATATAGCTACCTTTTGTGTTCAGTGAACTCACCTCTCTGCATATAACTACCTTTTTTGTGTTGAGTGAACACACCTCACTGCATATATAACTACCTTTGGGTTGAGTGAACTCATCTCACTGCATATAGCTACCTTTTGTGTTCAGTGAACTCACCTCACTGCATATATAACTACCTTTGGGTTGAGTGAACTCACCTCACTGCATATAGCTACCTTTTGTGTTCAGTGAACTCACCTCACTGCATATATAACTACCTTTGGGGGTTCGATTATGTTAAAAAAAAAACTACCTTTGGGTTGAGTGAAATCACCTCACTGCATATAGCTACCTTTTGTGTTCAGTGAACTCACCTCACTGCATATATAACTACCTTTGGGTTGAGTGAACTCACCTCACTGCATATCTACCTTTTGTGTTTAGTGAACTCACTTCTCTGCATATAGCTACCTTTTTTGTGTTCAGTGAACTCACCTCTCTGCATATAACTACCTTTTGTGTTCAGTGAACTCACCTCACTGCATATATAACTACCTTTTGTGTTCAGTGAACTCACCTCACTGCATATATAACTACCTTTGGGTTGAGTGAACTCCCCTCACTGCATATAGCTACCTTTTGTGTTCAGTGAACTCACCTCACTGCATATATAACTACCTTTGGGGGTTCGATTATGTTAAAAAAAAAAACTACCTTTGGGTTGAGTGAAATCACCTCACTGCATATAGCTACCTTTTGTGTTCAGTGAACTCACCTCACTGCATATATAACTACCTTTGGGTTGAGTGAACTCACCTCACTGCATATCTACCTTTTGTGTTTAGTGAACTCACTTCTCTGCATATAGCTACCTTTTTTGTGTTCAGTGAACTCACCTCTCTGCATATAACTACCTTTTGTGTTCAGTGAACTCACCTCACTGCATATATAACTACCTTTTGTGTTCAGTGAACTCACCTCACTGCATATATAACTACCTTTGGGTTGAGTGAACTCCCCTCACTGCATATAGCTACCTTTTGTGTTCAGTGAACTCACCTCTCTGCATATAACTACCTTTTGTGTTGAGTGAACTCACCTCACTGCATATACCTAGCTTCCCCCCGAGATGGACAACATGGACAAACCAGGTAGAGGAAGAGGTAGAGGCAGACCCAGAGGAAGGCCACCTGGCACTGGCAGGTCTGTGCGAGGTGGTGTTGCTGTGATTTTGTGCAGACCTGGCCCAAAGTACAGTGCTCAGAAGAAGGCACGTGCCATCACTTCCCAAAATTGTGAGGATTCGCTTGAGTATTTAACACAGAACACCTCATCTCCAGCCACCAGAGCTACAACAAGCACCACATCCGCTGCATTTGACACTTCACAGGAGTTATTTGGTGGTGGTGGTGAAATCACTGATTCACAGCCACTACTGCAACAACAAGAAGAAGGCGCAGGTACACCACCTCATACTTCTGAGTTAGGTGGCGATAGTATGGACGTAACATGTGAGGAGGGGCATGATGAACGACCTGAAGTTGGTGCAGTTGTGGAGTTGTCTGAGGAAAGCGAAGCTGGGCAGGAGGATTATGATGACGATTATACGGATGCCACGTATGTTCCCAATAGAGGAGATGACCAGGGGGACAGTTCAGAGGGGGAGCCAGAGAGGAGTAGAAGGAGACGACTCCATGATAGAAGCAGAGGGAGCTCGTCCTCAGAAACAGCTGGGGGCAGTGTCCGGCGCCATGTATCGCCAGCTATGGCCAGCCAGCCAACATGCCCTTCAAGGTCAGCTGTTGATGCCACCGTAGTGCCATCACCCCAGGGGGGCTCAGCGGTTTGGAAATATTTTAACGTGTGTGCCTCAGATAGGAGCAAAGCCATCTGTTCTCTCTGCCTCCGAAAATTGAGCCGTGGAAAGGCCAACACTCACGTAGGGACAAGTGCCTTATGAAGGCACCTGGAGAAAAAGCACAAACAGTTATGGGAAAAACACCTGAGGAAAAGCAGCACCCCTCAAAAGACAAGCCACCCTCCTTCTCCTCTTCCTCCTTCAGGTGCATCGTCTTCATCCGCTTTCTCCCTTGAACCTTCACAGCCACCCTCCTTCACACCACCTCTGCCCTTGAGCGGTTCCTGCTCCTCTGCCCACAGCAGTAGCCAGGTGTCCGTGAAGGAAGTCTTTGAGCGGAAGAAGCCAATTTCGGCCAGTCACCCTCTTGCCCGGTGTCTCACAGCTGGTGTGGCGGAACTATTAGCTCGCCAGCTATTACCATACAAGCTGGTGGAGTCAGAGGCTTTCCGTAAATTTGTGGCCATTGGGACACCGCAGTGGAAGATACCAGGCCGCACTTATTTTTCACGAAATGCCATACCCAAACTGTACCGTGCAGTTGAGAGGCAAGTGGTGTCATCTATTGCGAAGAGCGTTGGGTCAAGGGTCCACCTGACCATGGATGCCTGGTCTGCCAAGCACGGGCAGGGCCGCTACATTACGTACACAGCCCATTGGGTAAACCTGGTGACCGATGGCAGCAAGCAGGGAGTACGTGGCTGCGCAGCGGACCAACTTGTGACACCTCCACGGCTTGCAGGAAGGCCTCCTGCCACCTCCTCTCCTTCTCCTCCAGCTACATCCTCTTCGCTGTCAACCTCCTCCTTCTCCTTGGCTGAGTGTCAGTTGAACTCTAGCGGTGCTGCCATCTCCTCTTCCTCTCCAGCTACACAGCCCCATCTCCCCAGAGCCTACGCTGCATGCCAGATACGACGGTGTCACGCAATTTTAGACATATCTTGCCTCAAAGCGGAGAGTCACACTGGAGCAGCTCTCCTGGCTGCTCTTAACAAACAGGTGGAGCAATGGCTGACCCTGCACCAGCTGGAGATCGGCAACGTGGTGTGTGACAACGGCAGCAATCTCCTTTCAGCTTTGAATTTGGGAAAGCTGACACATGTACCCTGTATGGCACATGTGCTGAATCTGGTCGTGCAAAGATTTGTCTCAAAGTACCCAGGCTTAGAGGACGTCCTGTAAGCAGACCAGGAAGTTGTGTGGGCATTTCAGGCGGTCTTATACGGCCATGGCACGTTTTGCGGACATTTAGCGGAAAAACAACTTGCCGGTGAGACGCCTGATATGCGATAGCCCAACTCGCTGGAATTCCACCCTGCTCATGTTCTCTCGCCTGCTAGACCAGGAGAAAGCCATCACCCACTACCTGTACAACTACAGTAGAACGACACAATCTGGGAAGATGGGGATGTTGTGGCCCAACAGCTTGACACTGATGCGAAATGCATGCAGGACCATGCGGCCGTTTGAGGAGGTGACCAACCTGGTGAGTCGCGCTGAAGGCACTATCAGCGACTTGTCCCCTACGCTTACTTCCTGGAGCGTGCCATGCGTAGAGTGGTGGATGAAGCTGTGGAGGAGCGGGAACAGGAACAGCAACGGCAGGAGGATTCGTGGGAGCGATTTACATCCGAACCACATGTTTCCTCGACACCTGCGGCACCACAGAGGGGGGAGGAGGAGGAAGAAGAGGAGTCATGTGGGGAAGGAGAGGAGTCAGACTCGGATGACGATTATGAGGAAGGTGTTTCTGTGGAGGAGGAAGAGGCGGCAGCAGAAGAACAACTGCAGCAGCCATCACAGGGGGCTTCTGCTGCTCCACGTTCCCATGGTATTGTTCGTGGCTGGGGGGAGGAAGAGGAGTTGTGTGACGTCACTGTGGAAGAGCAAGAGGAGATGGAGAGTACGTCTGGATCCGACTTTGTGCAGATGGCCTCTTTCATGTTGTCCAGCCTGTTGAGGGACCCCCGTATCAAAAAACTCAAGGCGAATTACCTGTACTGGGTGGCCACGCTACTAGACCCTCGGTACAGGCACAAAGAGGCAGACCTGTTACCAACTCAACACAAGGCGGAAAGGATGCAGCACTTGCAGAACAAGCTGTCAATGATGCTTTACAAGGCATTTAAGGGTGATGTGACAGTACAACGCAATAAAGGTACCACTGGCAGTAATCCTCCTCCTCCTCCTCCCCAGTCCACGCAGGCAAGGACAGGACGCTCCAGCGATCTCGGGTGATGTCGGACATGCGGACATTCTTTAGTCCAACGCCTCGCAGTAGCCCTTTGGGATCCACCCTCCACCAACGCCTGGACCGGCAGGTAGCCGACTACCTGGCCTTAAGTGTGGATGTACACACTGCGACTGCGAGCAGCGATGATGAACCCTTGCTCTACTGGTTGCGCATGCTTGACCTGTGGCCAGAGCTGTCCCAACTTGTCATACAACTTCTCTCTTGCCCTGCCGCAAGCGTCCTGTCAGAAAGGACCTTCAGTGCAGCTGGAGGCATTGTCACTGAGAAGAGAAGTCGCCTAAGTCATGACAGTGTTCAGTACCTGACCTTTATCAAAATGAATGAGGCATCGATCCCTGAGGGCTATTGCACAACCGAAGACTAAGCCCTGCAGGCTGTTTGACTGCCTTCTCCGCCACCACCACCAGGGTCCAGGACTCTAGGCGGATTCCAGAATGTTTAAGGCCGCTGCTAGCAGCGGCCGCTATACTAATTTTTCTGGGGCGTGCACATGCCTGCCTAATTTTTCTGGCTGAACTGCAGGCGGCTGCAACAAAAAAACAAAAGGCATGTACATGTGCCCATCCCCCTTTGTGATCATTACCTTGCCGCGGTGAAGGGGCTTGCGTATCACAATGAAGCAATGACCGCCGGCTGTATGAGTTTCTCGGGTGGGGGTGGCACACCAAAGATAATAAGGTCGTTGTTTCATTGTGGTCAAACCAAATTTGATCAGCTGGACAGTCACTGTTCTGTCATTCAGCTACATCAGCCGGGCGACTATATGGGCTGAAAAGCCACCATCACCTGCACTCTCGTCATGGTGCGCACCAGTCAAGCACGGCCGTCACTACACAAACGGCTGTTTGCAGTCACTGCATACCTTTCACTGCATCTGTGACTGCACATTGTATTATACCTGGCAGTCAGTGCAGAACTTGCACTTGAATGGATGGCAGACTTGCCCTCCATAACGGATTCCCATTAAAGGATTTAAAGTTGATTCATTACAATTAGGGCCACAAAAGTCCTCCTGAGTCCTGTATTGTTATTTTTGGTCACTACCTCGGGGCGGGCGTGCATGCCTGCCTGCTGCCCTCCTTGCCTGGATGTGTGGTGGTAGCCATTTCTTAGGCTCCAACTCCGGAACGCAATACAACCATCTACAGTCAAACAATTGAAAAATACAACCATCTACAGTTTCAAACAATTGAAAAATACAACCATCTACAGTTTCAAACAATTGAAAAATACAACCATCTACAGTTTAAAACATTTGAAAAATACAACCATCTACAGTTTCAAACAATTGAAAAAAATGTCAAACTTGCCCTCCATAAAACATTCTTGGCAAATGCTTTTGACTTAGTTTGTCTTCCGCTGGGTCAGGGTCCATCTGACCACAGATGCCTGGTCTGCAAAGCACGGTTAGGGCAGGTACAGCATGGGTTTCAGCAGGCTCATACTTCGGCCCGGAATCCAACCTTCATTCCCCGCCCATTACCCGTGGTGACAATGGCAGACTTGCCCTCCATAACGGATTCCCGTTAAAGGATTTAAAGTTGATTCATTACAATTAGGGCCTCAAAAGTCCTCCTGAGTCCTGTATTGTTATTTTTGGTCACTACCTCGGGGCAGGCGTGCATGGCTGCCTGCTGCCCTCCTTGCCTGTGTAGTGGTAGCCGTTGCTCAGGCTCCACACCGGATTCCATCCCTCATTCCCCAGCCATTACCCGGGGTCACAAATGGCAGACTTGCCCGCCTCCATATGATTCTCGTAAAAGGAATGTGGTGTCATCTTTGCCCACCATAACTGGTTCTCGTTAAAGGATTTAAAGTACATTCATTCAAATACACAGCAGGGCCTCGAAAGTCCTCCTCCTGTATTGTTATTTTTGGTCACTACCTCGGGGCGGGCGTGCATGCCTGCCTGCTGCCCTCCTTGGATGTGTAGTGGTAGCCATTGCTCAGGCTCCACACCGGATTCAAACCCTCATTCCCCGGCCATTACCTTGGGTCACAATGCCAGACTTGCCCGCCTCCATAGGATTCTAATTGTAACGGTACTGAACAAGTACACAGAAAGTAGAAAATGTAATTTAAAAACAAAACGTAAGCTTTTTAACAATGCCATGGAAAGTTGATAAGGCAGTCACACATTACCTGACATCACTGAGTGAGGAAGACCAATCTTCGCCATGTTGCACAGTAGTCCAGCATGGCCGTCACTACACAAACAGCTGGTAACTTGTGGTGCATTACACAGTTAGTTTGGTGCGTCAGTGTGAAGCAGTACTCTAATTACACTACCTGATTGATGTATACACATGCAAGATGTTTTAAAGCACGTTAGGCCTGCAATTTAGCATTCAATGTGATTTCTGCCCTTAAAACGCTGTTTTGCGTCACATCCAGATTTTTCCCCGGGACTTTTGGTGTGTATCCCACTACGCCATGCCCCCCTCCAGGTGTTAGACCCCTTGAAACATCTTTTCCATCACTTTTGTGGCCAGCATAATTTTTTCTATTTTTCAAAGTTCGCCTGCCCATTGAAGTCTTTTTCGCGAACCGAACCTTCTGCGGAAGTTCGCAAACCCGGTTCGCGAACCTAAAATCAGAGGTTCGGCCTATCACTACCGCTCACCACACCACCAGCCTGACAGGAGCAGGACCAGGTTCAGCAACACCAGGTACAATAGCAAAAGCAAAGTCATACGTATGACTGAGGAGTTAGTGTAATGCTCTGATACACGTGAGCTGAATTGCCTATGTCCGGAATTATTTGTATACTGATTATTTGTATACTAAAGCTTGGACTTCTTTAGCCTCACAATCAAGCCTCACCGACTTTCCTTTTGCCATTGTTTAAAATATGTCCCTAGTAAATTGTATGGTGACAATATTTTATTTGGAAATAAAGGTGTATTTTTTTCAGTTTTGCCTCCGTCACTAATTACAAGTGATTTGCCACGTGCATTTTATACAAAACGCTTTTACTGTTTACTACATGCAATTGTGCAATTTTGATCTTTTTTTTTTAAATAACAGTTTTTACACTATATGCAACCCTTTCTGAGTTGTATAGATGAATAGAGCTGCAGTGCTGCTATCTGGGGCAGATGCATGACAATTGGATACAAACATATGCAATTATGCTGGTCTATCGCATGGTCAGCAAATGAATCTGATGAGCAGTTTTTATGGTAGAACTGGGTGCTGTAGACGGTCACAGAATGTGTGGTGATGGTCTGTAAAGCTGCAAGGATAATACACTGCCCCTGCTGCCTCTTTTCTGTGTTTTTTTTTTTTTTTTACATGAATCTGGAGAGGAACATTCTGTGAAGATACAGTAGATCTTAAAATAAGTTTGGAAAGAGGATTTTGAAGTTTTGAACTTGCGCAATAGAATTCAATTTGGATGGAATTGGAAATATTAAGTGGTGATGCTGCTGCTATGTAATGCTATGCTATAATGCTAGACTGCTGAGTGCTGACAGTTCATGTTGTTGTAGTTTTAATTCAAAGCCAAAAATCTATGATATTGCACTTAAAGAGAATATAGGACATATGAGAGGCAAACATGTAAATACTTACCTTGGGATATAGAAGTCTCTGCATCCTACAGAGGCTTTCCCCGTCCCCCTCTGTCTCTCCATTCCATTGCTTGTACCCCAAAGTTCTATGGATCTCAATACAGCTTATCCAAAATTATTTCTAATGGTAGTTAAAAAACATGGAGTTCCTCAGACTTAAATGTGTGCCAAAGTGTTTGAGTATTTAAAATAAAAAGCAATAGCAATGTGGGATGTTATTTCTTGCATTCCTAATAATTAGATACCAGATACACATAAAGTCTATGACAGTTTGGTTGATAATATTTTGGAAATGTATCCAAGAGAAGGCTGATGGGGTTGATGGGGGGAGGGAGGAGGATTTATGGTAGGGTCACTGCAGTTTCCTTATAACACAACTAGCCTATTACTATTTTGTTTTTACCCAAAATTGCACCTCACCGTGGCGCAAGTGTCTAGTACTTCATACTTTGCATGCAAACTATATTGGAAGCTAAAGTTCCTACTAGTATAATAAATGTTAGCATTGTTTTGGATGCAGGGCATGCATTTTTCAGTCTAATAGAGGCGGTGTATGCCTATGCGATTAACCATTCCATTGCAGCATGTGTTTAGGGATGCGCAGCCTTCCCCCCACTTTTTTCTTAACTCTGTAAATGTATAACTATCAGGTTAGCTGCTCCCAGCCCCTCCTCCTGAGTTTCCTGTTTGCATGATAAGTAGTAGCAGATGTGCATATGATTTACATCTGAATTGAATGCGAAGTGTGCAGAAAGTCTATTTAGGGGCTACACACACAAGCTGGTTGTCATTTCAGATGCAGCCTTAGTGGTATGCGCTGGCGTTCTCCTCACTGTCCAACAAAATGTAAGTTACACTTTTTTTTGCTTAGCTGCTCCAAAGGTTTTAAATTTTGGTTAGGTCACTTGCCCGGAGGTTTGCCTCACCGTGGCACAAGTGTCTAGTACTTTATACTTTGAATGCAAACCAAATTGGAAGCTAAAGTTCCTCCTAGTGTAATAAATGTTAGCATTGTTTTGGATGCAGGGCATGCATCAGTCTAATAGAGGCGGTGTATGCCTATGCGATTAACCATTCAATTGCAGCATGTGTTTAGGGATGCGCAGCCTTCCCCCCACTTTTTTCTGAACTATCCAGATAGCTAACCATTTTTCTGGTATCCGAACTCGGATACGGATTACAGACAGCTGGATAAATCCGGAATGCAATATCCGAGCGAATCTGGATACGTACTAGGTATCTGGAAATCCATCCAGATACCTAGTTCGAGTACCCGATCCAGATAGCATAACCACGGATGTCCAAGACATCATTGAGTCAATCAGAGGGCTCCCAGTCGAAGCCCTAGCAACCAACCACAGAGGGGAACCCTGGCCAACCCCTCCTGTATATAAGGCGGGCGCCATGATGAGAATCTCGTCCTTGTTTGTGACTGCTCACTTAGAGACATCTCCAGTGCTGTTGGCTGAGCAAGTGCTGTATTACTGAGTTAAACCTAGCGTTTTTGCTCCTAAACACCTGTACTACACCAGTATTTTATTGTTTTTTAGTTAACTAGCTTGTATTTTGATTTTAGTCAGTGTGACAGTCAGACTCAGTGCTACAGCTGCTAGGCTAGGTTAGGGCCTGCTGTGTGCACAGGCTAGGCCTGCTGCCAGCCTTAGCTACAGTATAGCTTGTAGGTTATTAGGGATTAGATTACTGTACTACCAACTTTTTTTTTTTTTGTATTATAACTCCCTACATAAACAATTGCTGTTTTTCTTTAAAAAAAATAAAATAAATAAAAAACATGATGCTTCATGCATCATTTTCTATAAAAGACGTTTTGGAAGCAATTTAACCGCCTGGGGACTACCTAACGCCGATGGGCGTGGCCACGGTGGCAGCCCCAGGACTGCCTAACGCTGATCGGTGTCAAGTCCTGGGGCTGCAGTTTGCAGGAGATTGCGCGCAGGCTGCATGCGCATCTCCTGCTTGGGGGGTGGAGCGCTGCCCCACCTTCAGTCTCCGAGCGGTGATCGCCGCTTGGGAGACTGTTAGATGGCGAAACCGCCGTTTTTACTGTTAGTACAGCGCTGCGATCAGCAGCAGCGATGTACTGCGGACAGCCGTGTGACACGGCTGTCCCACTGGGGACAAGAAAGCGATCGGCTCTCATAGGCAGAAGCCTATAACAGCCGATCGCCAGGATTGGCCAGCTGGGGGGAGGGAGGGATTATAAAACAAAAATATTAAAGAAAACAGCAAAAAAAATGACAAAATAATAACATAAATATGTATTTTAAAAAAGATAAACACAGGGGGGCAATCAGACCCCACCAACAGAGAGCTCTGTTGGTGGAAGGGGGGGGGATCACTCATGTGCTGTGTTCTGCGGCCCTGCAGCTTGGCCTTAAAGCTGCAGTGGCCATTTTATTAAATATGTGCCTGATCTGCAGGGAAATTTACCACTGTGGTCCTCAAGTCCAGTTCTGGATTTCAGTCCAGATTCCGGATTTCCCAGATAATGGGTTTGGATATCTGGATAGACTCGGATTTCCGAACGGTTCGAATCCAGATATCTGGATTTATCCAGATTTTTTGTTGTCTGGATCCGGAACAACCTGGATATCAAAAAGAGGTATCCGAGCACCACTGACGAAAATGGACGAAATTTCCTTTTTAATAGTAATCATGCAAATTTAAGTTAGAACTAAACTTAGGAAAATCACTCATTGATTGCAATTACTGATAATGCAAAGGCCCCTGCACATGCTGTTGCTTTAAATGTATCAGGGGGCTCTACCTGCATCCACTTCTAAGACAGGTGCTTTATGCCAAGGTGCACTTAGTGTCATGCATGCTGAGACACTTTGTTTTGGGCCTTGCAATAGCTGATAATGCTAAAGTCCCTGCATGTGTTGTCACTTTAAATGTATCAGGAGGTTCTGGACTGGAAACACTATTTCGAGAATTGCTGTCGGCGTTAAACATGGAATTCCGATTTGTTTCGGTTACAAAAATGATCATAATTATGAAAAATGATCGTAATTACGAAAAATGATGGCTTTTCGATTACGGCATACCTGTAATTTTGTGAATTGCTTGAAATTTTGCGTAATTGTAATTCAATCATTATGCTTATCACTATCTCCTAGTGATTCTGCGTTACCATGAGCTGTGTGGGTATTCCTTTTTTCCTTTTCTATCTTTCTTTTTTATCTATCCCATAGAACCATATCAATCCATGCAATGCACTGATGAATTATCACAAATACCTTCTATTTTAAGAAGGCAAAATTACATTTAGCATTGCTTATTCATATAGGGCTTTTTGGTCTCTTTTAGCTCTTTATAGCTCCCCAGTGGTTCCGGGGCACCATGAGCTGCCTGGGTATTCCCTGGTTACAATAAGAATCCAAAAAAAAGTAGATTATGGCAGTTTGCATGCCATGCCTTGAGGAAGATCACTGTGAAAACATTAGGGTGACATTTATCCTGAAGCTGTGCCTATGTTAACTACATTATAACTACATATAAATTAAATATCAACCATTTACCTTACTATATATGGTTGTTCTGAAGTTTATTGCGAGGCTTTGACACATGTTCGGTGTAATAAATGTCCCTCTATTGGACTCAGAAACTTAGTTTTATACTAGGTTGTTGCAGGATCTTCTTAAAGAGAACCCAAGGTGGGTTCTAAGAATCCTATTAGCACACAAAGGCTGGGTCTGCATGTAATGCCCAGCCTCTGTTGCTATACTGTTTTCCCCCCAGGCCTCCCCTGCGCTCTGCTGTCCCCCATAAATCAAACGCCATGCTAGCGACATGCAGCGTGTCGATAGCAGGCTGTTTACCTCTGCACTGTCACTCTTGACGCTCCCCCGCCTCCTCTATATCTCCGCTCCCCGCCTGTTTCCCCTTCCTCCAATCAGCAGGCGGGGAGCGGGGAGCAGGGACATAGAGGAGGCGGAGGAGCAGAGAGAGTGACAGTGCAGATGTAAACAGCCTGCTAGCGATGTCGCTAGCATGGCGTTTGATTTATGGGGGACAGCAGAGCATAGGGGGGGCCTGGGGGGAAACAGTATAGCAACAGAGGCTGGGCATTATATGCAGACCCAGCCTTTGTTTGCTAATAAGATTCTTAGAACCCACCTCGGGTTCTCTTTAATCGCTAATATAATGTGCCTTAAGAAATCCCCAATATGCATTTTCTTCCCTTTTGTAGCTTAACATATTCTCACTATTTTAGGTGTGATTTTTTTTTTTTTATCAAGTATTTGCTATTTAACTATTTCAGACTGGTTTCTTTCCATCACTTTATGGTACTTGCATAATAGTTTGCATCAGCTTTCCAAAAGAATTTACTGATAAAATATGTCACTTCTGATTTTTATAAACATTTTGTAAAAAGACTAATGAAAACATCTAACAAGCGTAGAAAAATGAAGGTGATGAAAAGCTGGCTTTTACACTGTGGCATATAAAGATATCATAATGAATCTAATCAGGAACAATTTTCTTCAAATTTCTATACACGAGATTCAAAACAAGTTCCGTTTCAACACATTACATTTTTAGTGCTAATTAAAAAATAATTCATCTTCAGGGTCGAGAATTGGCTTTACAAAAATATCTTATTTTTATTAACCTTCTACCAACAATCTTCAAAACTTTTGCATTGTTTATCTCATTGAAAAACCCTCCAAAAGTTGTATGTGAAATGGTACATGACTCCCAGGAAACTTGTTTGACAGTTCACATTCTATGTACTGATTCTATGGACTGATATAAACTATACCAACAGTATAGAAAGCCATTTTTGATAATATTTTTCTTCTCTAGTTTGTAGTACCTTTTTGCCTGTTGGGTGCTGAAAATGTACTTTGTAGGTACAGTGAACATACATCTCCTGAGAACAAAACCAAGAAAAATATTAATTGAATCAGGGTATATTATTGTATGCAAGAGAGTGACTGTCATCAGGGCAACTATAGTAACAACACTGATATTGTTTATGTTGCTTTAAACTTTAATGTGAAGTAATTAAAATAATTAAAAGTTATTATAATTATGCAAATTTCATCTTGAAAATTTGCAGTGACAGATTATATATCACAGTAATGCATAAGTGAAATTTCTATGTGTTAAAAAAAAAATAGAAATAGCTTATTAGTCCAATAAAGTCTATCTGCTAAACAGATTTAGACACATGTATGCATTATTAATTTCTAAAGTGTATCATCCTGCATTCCTTTCTTCTAAAACATTAATCAAATAAGAAGGCTATTAGTTATATCTTATTCCTCTGGACTCCTATATTTAACTATGCAGTTGAAATTGCATAGTGTGGTTTCTTCTCACTTAGTGTAAATAATATTTGAATATTATATTCACTTTAGCATTTTATTTCACTTAATACAAGTTGTAAATTTCTGTGTGTGAAGATTAATTATGGTTTGCCTAGGAGTCTTTTTTTTTTTAATCAACAGACCTCAATGATAGCGATGATTAATTTATGTGTGTTTCTTTTTTTTTCTATCGGATTCACCAATGAGGAACTATAGTGAAAATAACGTAAATAATAACATTGCATATTTTTACAGTAATCATTTATAAATTATTTACTCAGTGTTTGCCGATTGTAAAATCTTTCCTCACCCCGATTTAAATTCTGAATTTTTTCTCAGGAGGTGACATCTCTAATCCTACAAGGTAATGTCTGCGGAATGCTAGTTTACTGAGAGTTCTATGCAAGAGGGAGATACTGCTTGCTTGGTAGTTGGAAACAGCCGTTATCTCTCACAATGCAATGAGGTTCCCAGACAGAAAACTGTCAGGGCCATGGCACTGACGTCACGCTGTGGGAGGTGTTCCATCTCAATACCAGCCATACAAATGCCCCTGATGATCTATTTGAGAAACAAAGAAGTTTTGTTTGTGGGAAAGGGAGTATCAGCTACTGTTTGGGATGAAGTACAATCTTGGGTTAAAGTTCCTCTTAAGATAGACATTAAGGGGCATATAGTATTTATCGAACATTCTATTTACAAATATGCACGATATTAGCTGTATGCAAAGTTGTGAATGTTTCGGATGTGTGTCAAAACACTTCACAAGTACCTCCTTGCACAAGTACTCTGGGAAACATAATTGTCAACTGCATGTTTCAAGGATGTTAAGAGATGATTTTAGTCTCTCTTCCTATACTACCCTTTTAAAACATGGATGAAGATTCCCTGGGACTCGCTTCTCACATTAGTGGTTACTCTGCTTCACTTAATACAGAGAACCCAGGTCTGTTGCAACTTTTAGTGCTTATCACATTATGCAGGGCAGTCATTGGTCCTTTATAAATTTATAGATGGGAGCAAGATTGCTGAAAGTTTTGGATGATGCAAAGATGTCAAAAGACACAGTTGTGGCAAATGATAAATGAAACCTTTAAGTAAACCAGAGATCTAAATATAGAAAGAATCGATACTTACCCAGGGCTTCCTCCAGCCCCATAAACACATCTGAGTCCCTCAGTCTGCCGTTCAGCCGTCATCAGCCCTGGTAACTGGCTCAGTTGCATCAGTCCGGGTCTACTGTGCATGCGCGGGAGGTCCGTGCAAGAGCAGAAGACCCAGACTGGACCCGACTGAGGCAGTTACCAGGGCTGATCGCGGCTGAACAGCAGACCACTGGAGGATGGCGAGGGACTCAGGCATGTTTATGGGGCTGAAGGGAACACTGGGTAAGTATCGATTTTTGCTGTTTTTAGACCTAGTCTGGTACACTTTAAAAATCAAAAGTTCAGTGACAAGTCCACCTGCAAGAAAACTATTGACCGTGTTACGATTTCACATAAGAATGAGCAAAAATGTCAGAAACAATTAAATTTGCCAAGTATGACAATTGTCCCACTCAAAATTGTTTGTAGTACACACGGCGTTGGTCATCGTGCAAAAAAAAATAAAATAAATATATCATATTGCAACAGTGGTAAGACACACATATAGAAAAAAAAAGGCACAGGTTCAGTAATGCAAGGAATCCAGAGAAGCTGGATAGGGAGTCAGGGAGGTTTGCTGGGGAGGGGATTTGAGTTCAGGAGGGAGACTGTTTGGGGGATAGATAGTGTTCCTGTGGCTGAAGATTTGGTGGGGATGGTCCTGTTGCGGTGGCCTGAAGGGAGGAGGTTGAAGAAACGACTGCAAGAGTGGGAGGTATCGTGTGTTATCCTGTTAGTCCTGGACCTCATTCTACACATGTGCAGGAGGCGACTGATGATCCTTTCAGCGGCATTGATTACTCTTTGTAGTTTGTGCCTGTCACTTGTGAACCAGACAATGATGGAGGAGCAGAGGATAGATTTGATCGTGAGCAAAGGACAGATCCAATGTTTAAGAAAATGTTAAGGAAAAGCAAGACCAGCTTAAAAAAAGATCTTTAAAAAAGTTATGTGCATGTGCAGACTTTGTATAGACCTTTTTTGGTCACTGTTTTACAAACTTTATCAGTTCTAAAAATAAAACTGATTTTTTAAAAACATTTGGAAATGTGTAGTCCACATTAAAGCATGCATATAGTATCATTCATGTTTAGACATTACATTCGATAAAACATTGCATCCAACAAAAAAATCTATTAAAGGATACCACAACTGACATGTGGTATAATGAGATAGACATGTGTATGTACAGTGCCTAGCACACAAATAACTATGCTGTGTTCCTTTTTTTCTTTCTCTGCCTGAAAGAGGTAAATATCAGGTATGTAAGTGGCTGACTCAGTCCTGACTCAGACAGGAAGTGACTATAGTGTGACCCTCACTGATAAGAAATTCCAACTATAAAACACTTTCCTAGAAGAAAATGGCTTCTGAGAGCAAGAAAGAGATAAAAAAGGGGGAAATTCTTATCAGTGAGGGTCACACTGTAGTCACTTCCTGTCTGAGTCAGGACTGAGTCAGCCACTTACATACCTGATATTTAACTCTTTCAGGCAGAGAAAGAAAAAAAGGAACACAGCCTAGTTATTTGTGTGCTAGGCACTGTACATACCCATGTCTATCTCATTATGCCACATGTCAGTTGTGGTATCCTTTAAAAAAGTATCTCAGCCGCCGGAGAGATCCGTAGAAGGCGCTCTTCTCTTGCACAGGCTGGCTGCAACTGGCCGAAGTTACTGGACCCAGTACCGGCGATACAGAAGACCGAGGACAGCGGCATGGGAGCGATCCATGCGCATAGGGCTGGAGGAAGCCCCAGGTATGTGTAAAACTTTTAATTTAAAGTGTCTCTGGTTTCCTTTAAAGACAGTTGGCCTTTCTTATTATTCAAGGACCAGTAACACAAACAAATGTAAAATGTAAAATTTAAAATGCATGTGTACACACAAGATGTACAGATATTCTAGAGTGAAATCCAAGTTTACTTTTCTCCCATGTTGCTCTCACCTGCAGTAGGTTGTAAAAATCTGACAGACCTGACAGGTTTTGGACTTGTCCATCTACTTATTGATGATTCTCAGGATTTTGTTTATTTTTTACATAGGAACCCCCTGAAAAAGAATATATACAAGGATATTGGCTACCCTTCCTACTCATTAGCATACTATCTTGACAGTTAGGCCTGGAACCCACTAGGAGCGCTTTTCTGAGCACTTTGTGATTTGAAAAGCTCTTGCTAAGATAATGCTATGGGTGTGATCCCACTAGAGGGATATGATGTTATAAAAATCCCCCAGCAAGAGCTTTTTCAAATCACTCGCACTTAGAAAGGGCTTCTTGTGGGTGTGAGTGCTCAGACTAAGCAACTTACGCAGTAAGTGCTTTTTAAAATAAAAAAAAACACTAAGTATCCCCCATGAGTAGACAAACTAGTCTAAAACTCGTCAGTTCTATCAGATTACTATCTGCTGTAAATGACAGCAAAATCAGTGGGCAGATAATATCCGTGATCACGGAATACCCATGATTCACAAGCAATGTTTCACTATTCGACTTCTGAATCCGTGAATAATTCTGGACCACGGAAATCGGCCACGGAAATTCCGTGATTGCAAATATTCGGAAAGTGATCACTGCCGTGATTGTGCTGAAAATTCGTGATTAGGTCATGATTGGGCGGAGATGGGTGGACATGACATCCGTGGGCCAATCAAAGGCCCCTAGCCAGGCCCTAGCAACCAATCATAGGAAAGGAGGCTCTGCCTGTATATAAAGTGGGTGCCATTTCCAGAGGTCCATACTTGCTAGACTCTGTGGCACTGAGAGGATCATCTCCAGGCCCTATCTGCATAAGCAAGAGTGTTTTCACTCCTTACAGTGCCCTTATACTGTATCTGATACTTGTATTCAGCTAGCTAGCCAGTGAGTGATTAAGTTAGTTGTAGTCAGTGTAGTTGTCAATGAGAGAGTGTACTGATTGATGTGCTCACTGCAGGCAGATTCACTGATTCTACTGCTCTATTACCGACTGTATACTTGTATTTAGCTAGCCAGTGAGTGATTAACTTAAAGAAAACCTGAACTGAAAATTAAAAGTCAAAATAAGCATACACAAGTCATACTTTCCTTCCATGTAGTCTACTCCTCAGTGTCTTTCTCCTGTCCTGCATCCTGTTTGTTCACTGTGATCAAGGGAATTTTCCGTCCTCCATTTTGAAAATGGCCATTACCCATAACAGCTTTCTGGTCAGCACACAGTTAAACTGTAACACCGCCCACTTGAGCCATAGGGAAACATGGACATTACCGGGCACATCAGTTTTCCTCTCAGCTATAACTGACAGCAACTGATATTTTATTGACAACAACTGATATTTTATTGACAGCAACTGATATATTTCAGATCTGACAAAATATTGTCAGAACTGGAAGGGATTATTGTCAGAAGAAAATGGTGAGCTTCTGAAAGGAACTGATGGCAAGGTAACTATGTTCATTTGAAGTTACCTCATGTGTTTATTTTAAATATTTTTTACTCAGTACAGGTTCTCTTTAAGTTAGCTGTAGTCAGTGTAGTAGTCAGTGACAGTGTACTGGTTTGCTGTGCTTAGTGCAGGCATGTTCAACTTCACACTGATTCTACTGCTCTATTACTGTATACTTGTTAGCTAGCTAAGCCAGCCAGCCAGTGATCAACTTCAGTTAGTTGCAGTCACTGCCGCTGGTCCGTCACTAAGTTTAGTCAGTGATGTTGTACTTTGCTACTAGCATGAAGCCGGTTAGTTTGCTGTGCGCATAGTGCAAGCAGACCATGGCGCTGTCCACTGATTTTCGTGTTCTATTACTGTATTCAGTGGGTTTTTTTTTCTTTTCTGAAAAATCAATAAAAGCCCCCTGTTATATTCTGTCCATGTGTCCCCAGACCCACACACATGTATTGACTGTAGAAATCAGCACACTTTCTCATCTTGAAATCTTGTGCATACAACATGTCTGGCAGGAGTCGTGGTAGGAGAGGGCGTGTCATTGCCTCCACCACTTCTGGGATTGGTGCATGGCCAGGGAGAGGGCGCTCAGCTGTAGGAGGTGCTGCAGAGAGACACCTATCAGCAGCACAGCCTGGGCTAAGTCAGCTGACGCCGGTGGCACCCATTTTCAGCACCTTGGGTCGCAGTGTGGTCATTCAGGATAGCCACTCACAGGAATTGATGGAAATGATGACGAAGGTGCAGCCCATCATGACTTTTTTCCAGAGCTCCACTGTGAGCAGCACTCCCAGCAGCAGCAGCAGCACACGTCTCCTCCTGTTGTGATGCAATGGTCTTTCTGTGCTGCCGTACTGATCGATTTAGTCCTCATCCTACTGCCGCTGAGTTTCACCACCAGGGGCCACGGATGCATGTAATTTTTTGGGCAGCATTATCATGCTGTGGTACCACCATTGAGGTGTCATTGTCATTATGTGCTGCTGCACTGCCTGCATAGTCCTCTTCCTGCTGCCGCTAATTCACTACTTAAGTCTGCGTTCCCACCGCCAGCGACCACGTACAACACTGCTGCCATGTCATTGCTATCGCTGCAAGGACAAAAAAAAACATTTACAAAAACCTCTCTGGGTGTTTTTGTGGCATCACTAGCTCATATTCCTTCAGAGGTACCACCACCACCAGGTGCCATTGGGACTCACCATCACCTCTGTGATTGCTTAAAGTGTATTTCCCTGTTTAAAACCAATTATTACCGATTAATAGCCGCCTTTAAAGTGTTGATTTAACTTTAAAATCCATTTTCACAAAAAGTAAAAGTTCTTTTTGGATTTTTTTTGTTTAAGTTGCAGCCCCTTATCACCTTTATAATCTATGCCTTGCTATTAGCTAAAATGATTTTCAGTGATCACGGCCGTGAATTTCCGTGATTGCCTCATTCGCGGGAATTATCCGGCTCGAATTCGTGAGTCTTTTTCAAATCCAGAAATTAATCACGGAATTTCCGGATTTTTTTTGAACCATGCCCGAATCTGTGATTGGGGGTATCCGAGCATCACTGAGCAAAATAGAAAAAAGTGCATTTTACTCTGGAACAAATGCATATTTTATATGTATGCAAACCCTGAATTCTAAAGTTAATGATTAATGTTTAATAACTATTACATTTGTCAAATAAAAGTATGTACAGTAGGATATGAAAAAAATATATATTTAAAAAAGTGTATAAAATTTAGTTTTCAAACAATATAATAAAAATGACTAAAACCCTTTATTATTTTATTTTTATTCCACTCAGGATACCTACATTTAAAATGTAAATGTCCATGCTGTAAGAATCTGTGAGGTTCTTGCAATATAAAATCCTCATTCATTTACAACCAATATTCAGCAAGAAAGCTATATACAGAGTTCTCCTTTGATATAAGTACCAGAGACACTCAGTCTAATGAAGCCCTCCTATTCAATGATTATTAATCTGATGATGCTACTGTAGTGTCAGCGCAAACTAAAAGCGAGCTTGGGACATGCCTGACATGATTTGAGGGAAGTTATGTCAGTTGTAGTCAAATGTATGATCCAATGAATAACTTATTATTTATGAAACGCCTATAATCCACCCACAGCCCACCTACAATGTGAGGTGACTGATCAACACTTAGCACAGAAAATTTACTGTATATATGTTATATCTGTAATGTTAAAATAGTTACCTTTTGCTGCTAATGCTGCTGCTTTCTGATTCATGATGATGACTATGCAACTAAGCACTGAATTTTTGTATTACTGATGCCTATAAAACATCCTATATGTTCCAAGCATCTGAAAGCCTGTGTCTCTGCTAACAGCTGTGAGACTGTAATGCTTGGGGGATATACGTTGACCACCCAGAGCAACTAGGCTGGTAGCTGAATAATGGAAGAGGCTACACAGGCTGCCCAGAGCAACTACAGCTCTGGGCTTCCGATATCGCTACAAATAAAACACAATGGCAGCGCAGTGCGATGATGGTGATAGCAAGCATTCAGACAAGTACAAGGTAGGACTATAGATTGGAGCGTAACTAGTAGCAACCGCAGCTCACAGTCACGTCCACAGAAGCAGAGCAAGCAGGCTAACAACAGTCACCAGCAAGCATCCACCCTGGCAAGACTACAGAATAGAACGTGACTAATGGCAACTGCAGCCTATAGTTAAGTTTCCAGAAACTAGAGTAGCAGGAATACTACCAGTCACCAACGTGGTGATGGCAGAATCCAAACTATCTGGATAATGGACTTCACTGACCCACCGCAGATGTAGCGAATGTCCATCAAGCAAGGAATTAAGGCAATACACAATAATAAGAAAAATAACAAATGGCTCAACTAACGGATAAATATATATTAGCAAGTCTGCATATATATTTATCAAGAAACTAGCTAAAACACAAATAATAAGGTCACATTGAACTACAATAACAGATCTATAACAGAGTGTCAAGGTGCCCAGCAGACCAGCGAACTGACCGCTATGACGGGCGAAGTCTAAAGTGGGAGGCAGACTTTTAAACTGGCATCAGCCAATGGATGCAAGCATGCAAATTTACATACTGAATGGTAATCACTCAATCCTGAGCTGGCTTGATTACCATTTGCTAGCTGGCTGTGAATGCAAAGGACTCCCATAAGAAATACATGCAGTATTATGTAACAACATGCATGCAGGAAATCCAGGGCTATCTGGCCGCAGCTCAGCTGTAACAAGCAATTGATGGAATGATGACAGCATCCTGAGCTGCCCAGAACTGCAGAGCGATTGCAAATGACAATGAGACTTATTGCAAATTCGGTTGTGCATTTCGGAATGTACAACCGAATGCAAGCAGATAAGCCAGAACTGTCTGTTTGCAGCTCCACTGAATGGACAGAATACGTTACAGGAGGGATCCTTACAGAGACAATTTCTAACACAGGCTGTGTTTGAAAATAAATCAAGGAGCACACCAGCCAACACAGAATGGTTCAAATGGAAACTACAATGCAGTCTAGCGTTCAAATGATTGTTACCATGGTATGATTCAGTATTTGTCAATAGCTGGAACTAAGGAATGGTTAATCCACAGTGCTTCAAACAGAAGCAGTCTGATATTTGGTGTACTTTGTTATCATGACAAAAACATCTCCTAAAATGAAAATATTAGTTGCTCTTAATATAGGAATTTAAATATTAAATATGTGTCCATGCAGTGCGCCCTATAAGATCTACCTTTCATTCTTATATGCAATTAGTTATCCTTGTCAGAGTCTTCTATAGAAATATTATCCTTTCTCAGCACATTGTGAAATTATGTGTTGCAAAGGGTAGTGCAGTGGAATGTGAATAAATATTTAATTAGCATTAAACCAAATCCCAGCTAATACCATTAAAACTCTGATCTATAAATCTTATCAGATGGCTGCAAATAATTCACTGTTGAAAATGTATTATGAAAACAAAATCTGAATAAGTAATATGATAAATAAAATATTAAGCTGTTCATCTTCCTAAAATTAATGGGTTTCACATTTTTACCTGCTCTTTAAAGTAATGATGTTTCACTTACTGTCAAAAGTACAATTTTTCTAACACATATGACACTTTTAAATATATGCTTTTAAAGCAGCAAAAAATGAATCAACAGAAAAAAACTAAGTAAATGGGATAAAAATAGAAAGAAAGGGTTTTATTTTATTATAAATCAGAGAATCTAAAGCAGCATTTTGCATTTTCAGAGAAAACCCTATAGAACGATGGTTAATTTGTTAATGTACAAATTCTTAAAGCTGGTAGTAGAGATGGCCCGAATCTCCGATTTTTGGTTAGTGAACCGGGTTCGCGAACTTCCGCAAAAGTTCGGTTCGCGCGAACTTTCGCGAACCGCAATAGACTTCAATGGGGAGGCGAACTTTAAAAACTAGAAACACTTATGCTGGCCAGAAAAATGATGGAAAATATGTTTTAAGGGGTCTAACACCTGAAGGGGGGCATGGCGGAGTGGGATAGATGCCAAAAGTCCCGGGGAAAAAATCTGGGTTTGACGCTAAGCAGCGTTTTAGGGGCAGAAATCCCATTGAATGCTAAATTGCAGGCCTAAAGTGCTTTAAAACATCTTGCATGGGTATACATCAATCAGGGAGTGTAATTAGAGTACTGCTTCACACTGACACACCAAACTCACTGTGTAACGCACCACAAACAGCTGTTTGTGTAGTGATGGCCGTGCTGGACTGGTGCGCACCATGGCCAGAGTGCAAGCTGTGGCGGTTTTCAAGCCCATATGGTCGCCGGGCTGTGGTAGCTCAATGATAGAACAACAGTGACTGTCCAGCTGATCAAATCTAGTCTGTCCACAATGAAGCAACGACCTTATTATCTTGGGTGTGCCCCCCCCCCCCCCCCGAGACACTCATATAGCCATTGGTCATTGCTTCATTGTGATACGCAAGACCTCCCTGCAGCAGGTTCCTTTCCCTTTTCTCACTACAGCAGCAGACAGAGTGAGATTATGGCCGACGATGCTGCCTTATATAAGGGGGGGGGCTCCAGGAGGGTGTGCAGCCTGATTAGGTGCCATGTGTCTGCTGACTGTGATGTAGAGCATCACAGTTTAGCCCAATTATGTAGCATAGGGGGTGGGTCGAACTCGCATAACGTTTGCGTTCGATTGCAAACGCAAACCAGCGACGTTCGCATGAATACGCTCGCGTGAGAACCATTTGGGACAACTCTACTTATTAGCCTTAATTTTATCTCCCACATAAGAGGCACATAAAGATTTATTATCTCTGTTCTGTTTATTGTCTTTGTACAACTCTTTCAGTCTGTAGATCTCTGCAGCAATGCTCTACTACAGAGATAGGAAGTTACTGTATACACACAGACACACAATGTTACTCCCCCTCCCTTTAGGACAAACTGCTTTGCTCTAAAGCCTCTGTGTTGTGTTTGTGATGTTCACAGTTGTTTCCTGTCATTGCTGAACTTGACCTTAATTTTATCAGCCTAGTTGGCCAAAAATATCTAAAGCTGGCTATGCACACATCGATTTTGAACACTGATTGAATCTTCCAGTAATCTATTGCTCATATATATCCAATCAATTGGCTTTCAAGCGATATTGTGCTATTATCAATCTCTGTGGTAACAGGGCAGGACAGGAGCGGTGGGGGATCGATGGTCCATAACTTTGCTCTGCATTGAGCAGTACAGCACTTGCAGTTTGATTGAATCTTACTAGAGTTCTGCTGAAGCCTATCAAAATTAAACTTGCTGTTATAGAGGTTGATCACTATCCAATTGAATTCTAATGGGATAATGATTAATTGGCTAGACATATTAGGGCATTATTAACCTTAGTATGACTAGTGAGAATGAGTGAGCGAAATGGACAAATTTGTGCTTGCAGAGAATAAACTTCAATCTTGCTTTGCGAGATTCTCACAACCCGAATGCCTGGTACACACCATGCACTTTCTCGTCAGATAGATAGATCAAATTAATTATTTCTGACAGATCCGATCGTGATCTGATTCTGATTTCCAATCGTTTTCTGATCAATTTTGTATAGAAGTGTTTGGAAAATGATAAGAAAAATGATAGGAAATCCATTTGGACTTTTTCATTTTCCATTTTCACTTTTTCATCTTAGGCAATATACCTCAACTACATAAAACAGACACTCACCCATGAATCAAATCAACTTTAAATTGGCAAAAAATCACTGTCCATCCCCCCTTAACAACCCTAAAGGACAATCCAGAATTTCCACCGGCAAGTTCCTAGTTTATAGTAAACAACATTTGGAGAGAAATTTGTACCTTACAAGGAAACATAAAAATGGGCACCCCAAGCTTGTTTGAAGATCCCTGCCAAGACAATGTATGGTGGAAACTGCAAGTAAAATGTTATAGCACTACTTCACCTATTTAGAAAGAAAAAACAAAGGTTAAATACTAAATCTGAATGATCTAGAAAAAAGTGGTTTTTTTTTTTTTAAATGGGGGAGGGGGGGTGCTCTCTGTTCTATATACAGTGCCTTGCAAAAGTATTCACCCCTTGTGAATGCTGAAGACTCCAAGAGCTTGCCACAAGGCAAAGTTGCTCCTTCATTTAGGAGGGTTTTTGATTGTGAACTGCAATCTTCATGTGTAATTACAGATTCTCTATTAAATTGAGGTCTGAACTTTGACTACGCCATTCCAACACATTTAAATGTTTACCACTCTTACGCATAAATAAAGGTAATAGCTGCACTTCTGTTTGTGCTTGTGTTTCTTCCAGTATAAAGCAATCAGCAGGTAAAACAACACCCCCGTCAGTTGGGGACTCACCGGATGGTGCGGCCTTCAGGGCCCGATATCGCGTCTGGGGTATTGGCCACCCCACAGCCTCTCTGGCACCTCCCGTCCGGTCTTTCAGGGACTTAAGTTCATCACCAGCTGTTTATAATAAAAATGGAGACTCCTCATCGCGTAAAAGTCTACTTACGGCTTTATTCGTTTTAAAAATATACATATATATGCAGAAAAGATCAGCAAAAAACGTAAAAAGTTCAATCCAGGGATATTCAGCCACAGATGTTGAGAAAACCAGACAAGAGATCGCCAGCTTGGAGAGATCAGGCACCTTTATAACCAAGGCGAGAAATAGCGAAGGCTTTGATTTCGGCTTTCTGACTGGATTCAACCGCCAACACAAGCAGCTCAAGGCTATATTCAGAAAGCATTGGGGGGGTATTAAAGTTAGACTCCACTCTAAAACAAGACATACCTGATCACCCTAAATTCCTATATAGAAGGGCTACTAACCTGAAAGATCATCTGGCCCCTAGCTGTGTTAATCCCCCTAGGAGAATAAATAACCCCTGGCAAGAGGAGGGTTTCTATCCCTGCAGGAAGTGTCGAGCCTGTGAAGAGGGCCTTACTGTCAGAACCAAATATGTACAATCTCATTCTAATGGTGAAAGGTTTAAAATTAGGGGGTTCATCACCTGCCGCACAATGTTTGCGGTGTACATGATCTGGTGTGTGTGCGGACTGCAGTATGTGGGCCACACCACCAGAGCATTAAACAAAAGGTGGAGTGAACACATTTATAATGCTGGTAAAGGGTTTAAATCACACAATTTATCCAAACACGTTGGGGAACAACATAATTGCTCCATTTTGTCTTTGAAAATTTGTGGGTTGGAAAAATTATCACCGCACTGGAGAGGCTGTAATAAAGAGAGGGCTATATCACAGAAAGAAACAAAATGGATCTTTAAACTTCAGACGTTGGTGCCGGCTGGGCACAATGTTGACATCGACCTGAACTGTTTTATTAATAATAGATAGATCACATCACAATAGTGTAGAGTGGAAGGAGTTGGGCCCACCCATCTGAGATCTCCCATTGTGTGGCTCTTCCGGGGGGCGGGGCACACATCTGCGACAATACACGTTTACATACTACTGTTATATTGCCCTGGAAATTCCTACTGCCTCTCGATGTGCTGTGGCTGGGGATTCTTTAGAGGTGTTGGTGAATGAGACATGGCAGAGTATTGAACATCATGACTCTTAATGTATTGTCTCTCGCTTCTCTACACACCACGAACCCAGTCTGATCGGTGTGTATAATAGAAGGTAGGATAGGTTTGAGCATTTCAGACAGAATTTTGGCATACAGTTTTAGGTCAATATTTATCAGGGATATTGGGCGGTAATTTGCACAGCTGCTTGGGTCTTTGTCTGGCTTAGGTATTACTGTAATGTGCGCCATAGATGTCTGTGGAGTGAAAGTCCTCTCTTCATTGATAGAGTTAAAGGTCTGTAATGACAGGGGGGCCAGGGCTGTGCAGAACTGCTTATAAAAAGGCCCCGAGAGGCCATCCGGTCCTGGGCTTCTGCCTTTTTTAAGTGCCCTAATACAGGTTATAAGTTCAAGGTCTGTGATGTCAGCGTCTAGTTCTTTAATAATTTCTTCGGAAAGGGTTGGCAGCTTAGTTGCATTAATGTATGCTAGGATTTTATCTTTCAATTTAGCTGGATTCATATCATGGTATCTGCCTTTTATATTGTATAGGGCGTTGTAGTAGGTGTGAAATTCATGAGCTATTTCTGAGTTCTTGTACTTGGTCTGACCTTTAGGATTTTTGATAGAGAAAATGTTAGAGGTGGTGGTCCGAGGGTGAAGGTAGTGAGCTAGGAGGGTACCACACTTATTTCCCTGGTAAAAGAGTTTGCTGTGGAATCTTTCCCTAGCTACTAGGGTCTTTTGAGCTAGTAAGGTTAGTAGAGTTTGTCTAGTGTTTGATAGATCTAAATCTAAAGCAGGGGAGTATGCCTTTTTGAGGTTTGTCTCGAGGGTGTGAATTTTAGTTAATAAGTCTGAAATTTGTATACCTCTCTCTTTTTTCAATCTTGAACCATGGGCTATGAAGACTCCGCGTAGAACGCATTTAAGTGCTTCCCACTTAAAGGTTGCAGTAGTCTCATCGTCAGCATGATTCAACATAAATTGTTTAATCGTGTCCTTAATGGCAGCAGCACATTGATTGTCTTTCAGAAGATTTTCATTGAGTCTCCATTGGAACTGGCGATGGGACTGATCCGTTGTATTGAATTAGCAAAATATGGGTGCGTGATCAGACCAAAGCCTGTTTCCAATTGAAGCCTGAATATTTTGATCTAACAATGATTGGGAGGCAAAAATATAGTCAATGCGGCTGAAGGATTTGTGCACCGAAGAGAAGAAAGTATAGTCACGTGTGTCTGGGTTTAATATTCGCCAAACGTCTACCAGGCGGAGTGATGTTAATTTAGATTTCAGCTTGACCAAAGTTGACTTAGGTAAGGCAGATCTTTGAGATGAGGAGTCTAGTTTTGGATCCAGGCATAGATTGAGGTCACCCCCCAGCACCACATCACCCTCTGCAAATGAAGCCAATTTACAGAGATAAATCAGCAGGGCCCCACCTTGATTTTGGTTGGGTAAGTACAAGTTTGCTAGAGTGTATTTACGGTTGTCTATTTGGATAATAAGGAATAGGAATCTTCCTTGTGGGTCTATTAGTTCTTTCTGAACAGATAAGTTAAGGTGTTTATGGAATCCAATAGAAACTCCCTTTGACTTGGTCAATGGATTTGTGCTGTGGTACCATTTGTCAAAGTATCTAGTTCTGATGATTTGGGCTTCATTCGTTTTGAAATGTGTTTCTTGTATTAGAGCTATGGAAATCTTTTGTTTATGTAAGTAATGTAGAATTTTGGAACGCTTATTGGGAGAGTTAAAACCTTTAACATTAAATGAGAATATTAAGCAACTATTCATGGGGATGATGACAGGGATAGCATAATCTTACCACACCGCCAGGACACTGAACAAAGAAACAGTGAAATCTCCCGAGCCCCAGGACAGCAGCCTCCCCAGGGAGGCGAGGACAGGATAGGGTGGGGGGGAGGAGAAAGAGAAGTAGAGAAAGTAGTGAAGAGACAAAACACATAACAAAAACAGCCGGCTTTAAGACCTGCCGGCACATATGGGTAGTGTAAGCACCGGTCACACTGTTGTCGCTTAGGGGTGCCAGCAATGTGAGAGATTTGGTGGGGAGTGGAAGCCAATCCCAGACTCCTATTCTCATGTGCAATAAAATTTCAACCAAAAGACTAGAACCTACATGTGGGTATGGGACATATATATATAACCAGCTAACCCTGAGGACTGAGGGCCTAGGCTTAATCTATGTCTAATTGGAGAGTAGGGTAATGTGTGTGATTAACGTCACTGGGTTGCATAAAACGGGTCTAAGCGGGTACTGAAGCATTTAAACCTAGTGTGGGGCTTCTAGGTGAGTGATCTAGTGTGCGACTAGGATGGTTGATTTAACCAGGGGGGGGGGAGAGGGAGGGAGCAGAGGGAGACCGCGAGGGCAGAAAGCGCTAATATACAGGTTGAAAAGACCTCCAGTTGATAGTAGGGGTGGGCTGGTCTGGTGAGTTGTAAGGGTACTCTGTGGGGAATGTAGTATAAGAGATACTCGTAGGCAGCATTGAAATTCGCCCGGATTAATGGAGGGCTGTAAAGTAAAGGGGGTATGAGTCTGCGGTCTTCCTACAAGGATCTAATTATTGTAGGACCGAGCGCGAAGGGGCGCAGAGAGAGGGACACAGTCAGGCCCCCGCTATATTTTGGTGTCATGGACAAGAGGCTCAGGGGACGCAGGGATAGGTAGTCTAGCCTATTTATGTGTGGAGACCCATCAAAGTTATGGGCTCTCAGTCCGCGCCCCCCTCCCCGCCGCCCCGCGCCCGGCCCCCAGCTTTCTGGCATACTACCTCACCAGACACCCCCCCCCACCCCCAAGCCGCGCCCTCACAATAGAGCAATCAGTGTTTGTAATGGCCATATGTCTTAGCTTTCTCATCGGTTTGACAAATGGAGACAGTAGATAAAACATTTCTAACTAATAAAAACATGAACAATCAGGCTGTTATAATGATCATATCAGAATATGGCTTATTTTAACGCTGCATAGGTAATGTCTCAAAGAACGTAGTTTCTTGGCGGGAAGCTCATCGGCCCCAAAGCAAGGCTATGCTTCGTATTGTTGACTGGATTAAAGGGTACGCCATGTAGCGTGTATAGATCCTATAGGACCTTGTATAGGTGAAGATAATAAGGATGTACACATTCTGCGTAGGTAATGCTGTATGACCAAGATATAGGGCCGGGGCGGTTCATTTCCGGTAAGTCAGAGAGAGATCGGTTAAAGTTAAGCTATGGTAGCTGGATTATCTAAACCATGTGCTAAAGTTTTGCGTATAAGCTAGTGATCAAATGTTCAGTTTATAATGGATCATGGGCGAGAAAAATATCAGCTTAAGTCTGAGAGAATACAGAAGTGCTCTCTGATAGCGATCCGGCAAGACTGTGAGAGTGGTATGGATCATAAGGTGGCCTGAGGGATGCGGGGGGATCCCAGACCCAGAGCCGCTTCTGGGATAATACTCACATTTGAAGGCCCAAGATGAGGTAAGGAAGTCTGTGTAGTTAGCAGGGTTAGCTGGGTTCGGGAGAAAGAGTGGATTTGAAGGACCATGTCTCATTGAACTGGTGCTGTCTCCCTGGCTCTGTTCAATCTTCCGCGATTTTGGACCCTTCTCCACCGTTCACACTGCGGAAGGGCTGTGGATGTTACTTGAAGTGGCCAATCCGGGAGGGTAACTCTCGGAAGGTCGAAGAAATCCCTCACCTTCTGGAGGTCATGGGGTGAAGAGAAGGACGTCGATCTGCCATCCTTTGACATGTAGATCGCAAATGGGTATCCCTAGTGGTAGGTGATGTCATGTTCACGGAGTACGGTAAGTAGGGGACGAGCCACCTTCCTTAGCTGGAGAGTGAGCCCAGATATATCTGGGTAGAGACGAATTTTTGCACCGTCAAAGTCCACTTCGCCTTTCTGGCGCGCTGCTGCCATTATCCTTTCCTTTTCCCGGTAAAAATGGACTCTGCAAATAATGTCTCTAGGTTTCAGAGGATCAGCGCTAGGCGGGCCCGCTGATCTATGTGCTCTGTCCAACTCAATCTTACTACCTGCCGGGGCATCAAGGTAAAGGTTAAAGATAGCCTCAGTAGTGGCCATGAAATCTGGAGCACGTGTAGCTTCAGGCACTCCTCGGATTCTTAAGTTGTTTCGCCTGTGGCGATTTTCTATGTCATCTATTTTAAGATATATGGCGGAGATGTGATCTGTGTGTGAGTTGATGGTAGTTTGCTGGGAGTCTAAGGTTTTGTCCACTTCATCCTGCCTCTTTTCATTATTTTCTACCCGTTGAACCACGTAGCTGAACTCTTGTCTGAAGTCAGCCATGTCTCTCCGGTGCGACTTCATGATGCGTGTGACACAGTTTTCTAGGTCCTGCTTGGTGGGTAGGGATCGAATATATTCATGTAAGTCGACCTCCATGTAGGAATCGGCGCCCTCCGAGACTGAAGGAGAGGAAGGATTCATTCCGCGGCGATTTTGGGGAATTTCCAGAAATCTGTGGCTTTGGAGAGTTTTTGTTGTGGGATGACTCTGATGGCGGGGAGTTGCGGCCCTGTCCGCTGCGAAGTGATTTCGCCATAGGATCCTCTTCTTGCTGCTGTGAGGTTGATGGCGAATTAGCAGGTGACTGTCTTTTCTGGGAGTCAGAGCTGGGAGGTGAGGTTGTTGGCGGAGAGTTGCAGCCTTGCCCTCCTCGAGGAGACGACGCCATGCTGTCTCCCTCTCATTGTTGCAGCCTCCTTTCGAGTGGGCGCAGAAAACTGAGGTTTTGAGAAGAGCTTGAACGTGTTTTTTTGGTGGAGGTTCTCTTCTTTCTGCTACCGCCCATGTGAAGCACTGCTTGGGCAGTTTTTGGTTGATTAATAGGTCTTTAGGAGCCGGGGCAGCGGGAGCTCAAGTGAAGCACGTCTTTACCCGGCCATTAGCAAGCCACGCCCCAGTATTATTGTTTTTAAAATGTGTTTTTATATTTATTTTTCTCATTTCACTTCACCAACTTAAGCTTATTTTGTGCAGATCCATCACATAAAATAAGGTTAGGAAACATTAAAATTACAGGTTGAAATGAAACAAAATAGGTACAAAGCCAGGGTGTGAATTATTTTGCAAGGCACTGCACATTTAACCTTCAACCTCTTCAGCTACCTGCCTCCTCCCTTTATCAAAGATGGGAACTAGATCAAGAATAAATCTAGGAGAGGAAAAATATTGCAAATATATGGAAATTCCCAAACAGGAATTTACAGCTAATTCAATATTAGTTCAAGAAGATGGTATTTTACTCCTGAATGTAAGGAAAAATGGCCAATACAATATCACAAAATGTCGGAGATGTGGCCATGTAGATGGGTCAGATATCCACATGTGGTGGAACTGCCCAATGGTAAAGAGATTCTAGAGAGCTATAGAAAGTTGTGAGAAAAATATTTGGGAGACTACCTTACAATATCACCTTTATCAGACATCTTTGGACTTTCAACAGAGAGAGGTTCAGTCTCAGGTCCAGGATTGGGAAGGCATCTGTTTGAGGAAATTGGCACCTAGATAGCAAGACAGAACATTGGAAAGAATCTACTCATCTGAGTATACAGAAATGGATTATGAGGATGTGTAACTTTTTTGAAGAGAAGATGGAAAATTCCTATCCTTGTGATATCCTTGACCAAAGGCAGAGCTGTCTGCAGGAAGAAACGATCATCCTCACAGCCTGTCACTATTCAGTGCATGAGAGCTGCAGGGGGACAGAAGGTAAACACACAAATGATCTCTTGAGATTCAAAAGGAAGGCTCTATACAGCCTGCTTGTGTATGGATGTATTTTCTATGTGTGGACATACTGTACATCAACCTACTTCCTGTTTTGGTGGCCATTTTGTTTGTTTATAAACAAACTTTTAAAAACAGGTTTTGACTACTTTTAATGCGGCGGGGAGCGGCGTAATTGTGACAGAGGGTAATAGGAGATGTCCCCTTACGCACTGGTATGTTTACTTTTGTGCGATTTTAATAACACAGATTCTCTTTAAAGGTATGCCCATGAGAGGTGCTCGGAGTCCCTTTAAAGTAAGAGATGCTAAAATGTGGAATCTCTTACCACATGAAGTATTATGGTAAAAAAAAATATATTTTAAATTGCTTTGTTTCATGCCATCTGCCAGTTATAACTGACACATTGCTGGTTATATTGTAATTTCAATACGTCCTGCAGATGCAGCATATGCTGTTTTTTTTATACATTTTAAACTTAAAAGCATTGATGTTGTAAATTGTAACATATCATCAAAACACAGGAAGCATTTACATTAATCATCTGTCAGCTAGTATGTCTCCTTTCTCACTTGTTACTATATTTTTTATTTTTCATGTTCACAGCTTATATTTCATTGTGCCTCATTATACTTAATTTCTACAAGAACAGTTTGCATTCAAAGCAGACATATTTCATAAGCATGAGTCCTGCAGGGCAATCATCTGTCCTAATTTCATCTGATTAAGGTGAGATACAAAACTGTCACCCACACTGAGGTGAGCAATGCCAGTTTGGTAGCATATTATGTGAATACTGTACTACTGATTGGCTTTATTTATATTGAAAATAGAACCAAGAACACATTTTATTTGATACATTATAATTCTCAGAAATATCAGCATGTCACAGAAAGTGTGGCCGTGTTTATAATAAACTCAGTGCTACAATTCAGCTAACAAAGATAAACTTTATGTAAATTAGAAAATAATAGGTTCAATGACCACTAGTAAAGACCTAAAAGGGGGAGGGAGCTATTTAAAGGGATAATATAGGTTGTGAGCAAATAATATGTTATAACAATACAACAGTAGCATTCATATTTTTTTTTTTTTTTTTAGATTGTTAATAAAAAAAAATCATCACAGTGATCCCCACAGCCATTTTATTCATTTGAGCCTATTTCATACACTTAAAATCTTGTCTCCTCAATGTATCTGTATAAATTACTATTTATTATTATTATAGTTTATTTATCTAACCTCTGTGTGTTTTTTCTTTCCTTCTCTTTCTCTGTGCAGAAAAAAAGGTGCCAAAAGCTACTGTTTGTTCATTTTAGACTATCAAATCCTTCTGAACAACTACGCTCATGATAAAGGAAATGGAGTTTGAGTCTTAAGCCCCATCTACACCATACAATTTTTTGTCCGATTGGATTCGATTCATTGATTCAATTCGATTCAATCCGACATGTCCGATCAGGATTTGATTTAATTCAATTTGCCATTGCAAAACAATGGCAAATTGAATCAAATCGAATCCCGATCAGACATGTCGGATTGAATCTAATCTAATCAATGAATCTAATTGAATCGGACAAAAAATTCTAAGATGTAGATGGGGCTTTATGGTTGGTTTAAGATCAAGTAATACTGTAAGATACTGATTGACACACCCTTAAACTGTTGTTTGTATTGTTTGCACCACTAGTTGGTCTTTTGGTCTTCTAGGCACTGTTATGTTAAACCACTGGGGGACCCTTCCTTTATTCACATACTATGGAAAATAGGTTTTAGATAAAAAGGATGCTGTCTGAGCATCTTGAGAATCAGAAGTTGGAAGTGTAGGACTTTTACAGCAGGTTGCACTGTACCTGCAGATACTACATTTCTATGGTGTGTGATATTGTTCTAAATATTGATGTATTTATTTTTGTCTAGGATTTAAACGAATTGTGCAGAAATAGATTCTGGGAAATAATGTTGGTTGATGGTTTTTAAGTCGTAGATTAAAATTTTGATGTAACACATTTTTATGTTTTGCATGATTCAAATACAACTTTAAAAAAAAAAATAGCAATACGTTCTCTTTTCCAGGACCTGAGCCAAATGTTGAAATGGGAAAGTAATTCACAGCAAACATTTCCCTAAGTTTTTGGGCAACGATAAGAAAATCAAAACTCTCTCATATTACTAATCACTAGTGAAAGGTTTTTTGATGTAAGACCAAGAAGAGTTCTACTTCAAAGAATTTTCTTATTTTCTTATTTGTTTTTATCAAAATAAAATGTTTCCGTAGTAAAAGTAAAAATTAAGGTCTTTCAGGAAGTTAAATCTGAAATGATTGGAGCTAAGCTCTCCATACTGCTTGAACATTAATTAACAATGGATGAGACCATCTGTAGATTTTTGTCACTCCTTGCTAATACAATCTGAGACATTTTTAGCGAAGTGTGTTTAAAGAGAAACCGTGACCAAGAATTGAACTTCATCCCAATCAGTAGCTGATACCCCCTTTCCCATGAGAAATCCTTTCCTTTTCACAAACGGATCATCAGGGGGCTCAGTATGGCTGAGGACCATTGTCCTAAGCAACTCTGAGGACCATTATCCTGGCAGTTTCCTGTCTGTGAACCTTGTTGCATTGTGGGAAATAGCTGTTTACAGCTGTTTCCAACTGCCAAAAAAGCAAACAGCAGCTACATCACCTGCCAGCAGTAAAATTGTCACCATGATAAATGTCAGAATGTAAACCAGGGATTTAAAAGATTTTACAATGGGCAAACACTGACTAAATTATTTATACATAATTATTGGAAAAAAGATTTTTTATTACATTATTTTCACTGGAGTTCCTCTTTAAATCTTTAATATTATTTTGCCTCCATTCTAGTTGTTGTTTTTCTCAAATCAACAGAGAATTCTATGGGCAGTCTCCCTAAATAAACCATCACAGCATACCAACTTTTGGTATTTAAATTTTATTTTTAAGACTTATAAGATAAAAGCATTAGTTTGTATGTGTAATTATAAAGACTCATGCAGACTTTTAGTGGAGATGAAGCTTTGATTCACTAAAGCCTGGTACACACATCTAATTTAGATTGGCCAATTGTACCACTTCTATGTAGTATGAGAGCTTACCTACAAAATCTATTCATAGTAATCAATGTCAGTTGGCTCTTAGTTGGTCAGTGATTGGCCAATCAAAATTGGATGTGTGTATGCACTTTAAGTGTTACCACAAGCAGTAAAGCAAAAAATAGCTGATTTGTCTAAACCTTTTGTAAAATGTGAGTTCACTAAGGCTGTTACCGCATGTACAACTAAAATTACCGACTAGTGAGGTAAATTACTGACTTGTGAGGGAAATACCTCCTTAATGTCAATTCACAAAGAATAGAGCATTTGGTAAAACAAGGGAGATGTTCAGTATTTCTCTCCAGCCTGGAGCTGTTAGTAACTAACAACAGCCATTTGGAAAGATGTAGAAGGGAGAAACCAGAGCAGAGAAAAATGGGAAAATTAACTATTTAGGAAAATAAGGTTAATAATTAAAACGTTATGTTAATTTTATGCAGCTTGGGCTTGCACTATACTTGTCACATTTTTATCCATTTTCCATGCGCTGCAATACTCCATCAAATACTAAATATAATAATGCATGAATCCTTAACTACTTCAGTCTGTGGGTTGTTTTCACCTTAAAGGGAACCAGAAGAGAGTAAAATTATTTAAAATAAACACATGATGTACCTGCAAATTAATATTACATACTAACCTCACCGTCAGTTCCTCTCAAAAGCTTGCTATTTTCTTTTTATAGTGATCCCTTCCAGTTCTGACAATATTTTGTCAGAACTGAAATATACCAGTTGCTGTCAGTTATATATCAGCAGCTGTCACTTACTACTGAATGTGAAAGGTAATGTCCATGTTTTCCTATGGCTCAAGTGGGCAATGTTACAGTTTAACAGTGTGCTGACCAGGAAGCTGTTATGGGGGTAATATCCATTTTCAAAATAGAGGGCAGAGAACTCCATTGATCACAGGGGACAAACAGGACGCAGGAGAGGAGAAAGAGATTGAGGAGTAGACTACACAGGATGTAAGTCTGATCTGTATATGGTTATTTTGACTTTTAATTTTCAGTTCAGGATGGAAGCAATTTTCCCTGTCAGTGCTCCTCCCATTTATTTGCCAAATAACTTTGTTACTACTTATCACAACTAAATGATCTATATCTTGTTTCTTTCAAAACAAATTAGGCTTTTTGGGTGTGATACTTGTTTTCAGTAATTACTTTATTTTATATGCAATTTATAGGGAAATTTAAGAAAAATAATGAAAAAACACACAATTTCTCCAATTCCACCTCCTATGGTCTTAAAATAAACTATGCTACTATAGATAAAATCCACAGATTGTGATAGTCGCTAGAGCTAGCTGCTGGACGTACCTTGTAACTTAGACCTTTTACCTGCCTGAAACCTTGCTTGTGACCTGACTATCCTTCTGTTTGCTGCCTGGACCGACTTGGGCTAGTTTTTTAACTCTTCTGTCTCATCCCTTGTACCTAGCATTGTCTTCACGGCCTCAGTCTTTATACTTTGCAAACTTGGAGTACAGTTTGCCTTCTTAAAACAGAAGGTATTTGCGATATTTCAGATTTTAATGTGTAACTGTGGTTACCCACAATGCACACTACTGAATATGCAAATTATGTCTTTATGCCCCTGAAGCCAGGCTTACATCCAGAACTGCTAGTGTATAACAAGCCTATAGCTTTAAATTTCACAGAGCCACATCAACCCAACATGCAGACAGCTTGTTTCGGACTGTTGGTCCTCCTCAGTGCATGGCAAGGATTGATATGGCTCTATTGGATATGGCTTGGACCAGTACAACAGAGTAACCAAGCAGCTCGGTCACTGTAGTTGTGTAGGCATAAACTTGTCTCCCGTTCATGTAGGGGCTTGTCTATAGGTTAGGAATTTGGTGTCAGATTTCGGCATAGGGATTGAAGGAAGACAAAAAAATCTGCCAGTCCTTACAGAAGGGTTAGTGTGAGATTTAGGTTACGGTGGGAGACAGTAGAATGTTGGTATAATTACCAATATTTTAATGTTGAGACGGGGACTGGGGATAGTAGAATACTTGGAAAATGACCGATAGTCTACTATCGGCATTTTCGTGTGCCTATTTTACTAGGCACTATAACCTCAACCCCATGGTAAAGCATGGTGGTAAGTAACAAGTAAAGAAGAAACAGTACAGGCCAGAAGGATGTTTAGAAGATGTACATGAAAAAAAGCCACAAGGGATTGCCACTAGTTGAATATCATTAAAATTAGCAATATTCTACTACTGAATTCCGAATAAAATATCATTACCTTTACCAATATTTTACCATGACTAAACATAACTCTACTCTCACACAGAACCCTCCCTCTTCCGATGACTAACACAGAACCCTCCCTCTACTGATGCCTAAGAGAACCATTCCTGTACCTACATCTAACACTTAACCCCACCCTGGTGTCACCTAACCCTTAACCATCCCCCCTGGCGATGCCTTACTCTACCCCCCAATCAGTGCCCAAACCTTAACATCCCCACCGCTGCAGAACTGCGATTTGCAGCAGTGAGAGTAAACTTAGGCGCAGGGAGGCACCCGATACAATAGCATGCGCCAAGTCTTCCTGCTATGCAAATTGTGGCTTTGCATAGTGAGTGCTCCCCGGTATTAACTTTGACACAGCTATGTAATACTACAATTTTCATAGCGCCTCAGGGCACCCAAACTTCACTTTATTGCCGTAAAAATCAGAGGCTCCAAGCGCCCATTTTTTAATGAGCTCTTATGGTGGCACTGTTTTTTCTGCCCAAGCTCCTGCAACATTTTTTTCTGTTTCGGTTTGGAAGAATGGCCACAGAGAGAACACAAAAGCTTATTTTCCAATGTTTAGTACAATATCAGATATTGTCATTTGGATAGTTCATAACTATCTCTTTCAACAGAGGCTACAGTAGGATGAGATGACACATAGTTAAAATACTGTGCACCAGCCATTTCTACTTTGGCACTATATGACTTATGCACTATTTTATTGTCCTTGAAAACAATATGAGGTATACCCCCTATTACAAAGCCTTTTCTTTTTCCTTCTTCTTACATTTGCCTTCTGTCGGGGAAGTTAGGTTTTTCACACTCCTGCAGAGGTCTTGGCAAAAAATTTCAAAAACATAAATTTTCATTAAATATATGGATAAGCAAAAAGCCACTTTTCACTTACAACTTGATTTTGTGCAAAGAAAAATATTTTACCAACTATAAAGTTAAAGCTGCAAATGGTATGTTTTACCTGGGCAAGCTCTACTATTTTAACCAAACAAAATTTAACAGTTAATGGCTCAGAAATTACGTTTGATGAGGATTTTTTACTAACCATGGACAGGATTTTAAAGGAATCTGCCCATACAAACTACAGTAGTATGATATTGATTTTAATGTCTGATTAAAATGTGGAAAAGAAAAAACAAGAAGTAGAAAATAAAAACAAGTTCCTGCTCACAGATGCTACAGACATCCTGACAGTAAACAAGAATTTGGAGGCTGTAAAACAACAGTTCAGGTCAACAGGTGAATGATGGCATTCGCTATGGAAGAGAGCCTGCGATGCTCGAGTGCTGTCAGTGCTCTGCACGTCACACTACCAAAGCTTGCTGATATAGTTTGCCTTACACCTGACATGTTGTGTTAAACTTTTGATATTTGGAAATGATTTCTTGATTGAGATCTGGCTGCTGAAAAACAAACTTCTCTCTCCAACTCAGCACCAATATTTCAGAAGAACCTACATCTAAGTTATGATGTTATAAGTTATAAGGGTTAAAGAGGAATTCCAGTGAAAATAATGTAATAAAAAAGTGCTTAATTTTTACAATAATTATGTATAAATGATTTAGTCAGTATTTGCCCATTGTAAAATCTTTCCTGTCCCTGATTTACATTCTGACATATATCACACGGTGACATTTTTACTGCTGGCAGGTGATGTCAGTGGAAGTAGCTGCTGCTTGCTTTTTTGTCAGTTGGAAAGAGGTGTACACAGCTATTTCCCACAATGCAACAAGGTTCACAGACAGGAAACTTTTAGGACAATGGTCCTCACAGTTTTCTGTGGGAGGGGTTTCACCACAATATCAGCCATACAGAGCCCCCGATGATCTGTTTCTCATGTACAAGGGGTATCAGCTACTGATTGGGATAAAGTTCAATTCTTGGTCACTGTTTCTCTTTAAATTCACAAAAGAACAGGGATCTTAATGCGTGCAGACAGCGCACATTAAGTTTACTAGCATTTACACAATTTTCTTCAGTAAAGCAGAGAGGGTTGGGTGTGGCGAGTGCACTGCAAACATAAGCCTTAAACAACATGCATTGATAATGGTGCAACATCCGGAATCAATAAAGTAGTTCATTCAGTAATGCAAGGAGAAAGAAAGCGATTCCAGGAGCAGCTCATCCAATATAAAACTCAACTTTTAATCATCTTCATTAAAAGACAGTAATGTAAGGCTTTAAAATGATACACGTGAGAGCAACAATACTTATCAGGCCATTGCAGAGGAATAGAGGTGCGGAGGTGTAATCACAATTTTGTGTGCAACATATGCAGATTAGGTGACTCGCTTTATACATGCAGCACTTACATTGCTTGAGTAACAGACAATATAAGTGACACATGTATATAATAGGTTATGCATCTGCCCCTTTTAAGGCAGCCTAATGAAAACCACACTTGATGTCTGTTTGTGCTCTTCAAAAAGTTGGATTCCCTTGGAGGCAGGGGCGTAGCAATAGCCATAGCAGACATAGCAGCTGCTATGGGGCCCTGGAGCATAGGGGGCCCAGGTGGTACTTAATGCACCATTAACCATTAATTCACCATTAACTTTCTTGGGTTTCTTCACCAAATTACTTTGTCTCAGTGCCCATGAACTATGTGTAGTGTTGATTTCTTGAAAATGTAAATAGCCAATGAAGTCATAGCCATAAGGTAGCAGCAGGTGGCATTGCTTAAGAGTGTCTACACCTGAGGGCCCCATGAAAGCTTTGCTATGGGGCCCCATGATCTCTAGCTATGCCATTGCTTGAAGGGGATGCTATAAACTTAGGGAATCAAAAAGGGAGACCAGATGGATTTAGGAGTTGTCTTCTCAAAATATAATAAAATGAAATGTATACAAAGCTCAGAACTTGGAAATTAGTCTACCTCAGCAAAATGTAATTTTATCAAATTTAAAAAAAACATTTTTCCTTTTAAATTTTAAAACTATTTTAACCACCTGCCGACCGCCCACAGCCGCTGGGCGGCGGCAAATGGGGTCGCAGACCGACCGCAATATGCCGATTGGCGGTGGGTCGTTCCGCGCTGTCCTGCCGGGTATCGCGCGTTCGTTGCGCGCGCATCCTCCGGCAATAGGCTCCGCCCACCCGTGACGTAAACCTGCCGGCCGTACAGAAGCGCCGGCGAGTTGTTAACCCCCAATCTGCCGCAATACAAGCATATAATACGCTTTGTATTGTATACAAAACGTATTATACAGGCTGCCTCCTGCCTTGGTGGTCCCAGTGATCGAGGGACCACCAGGGCAGGCTGCAGCCCTCCCTATGTGCACCCAAACACACTGATCTTCCCCCCTTCCCTCTGATCGCCCACAGCACTCCTCAAACCCCCCCTGCCCACCCCCCAGACACCTGTTTGCACCCAATCACCCCCCTAATCACCCATCAATCACTCCCTGTCACTATCTGTCAACGCTATTTTTGTGTTAGGTCCTATTCTGCCCTCTGGGGGCTCCTGATCACCCCTCCCACACCCTCAGATCCTCCCCAGACCCCCCAGCCCCCCCTGTGTATTGTATACATCTATTCTTCCCTGTAATCACTCACTGATCACCTGTCAATCACCCATCAATCACCCCCCTGTCACTAACACCCATCAGATTAGACCCTAACCTGCCCCTTGCGGGCACCTGATCACCCCCCCACACACACACACCCTCAGATCGCCTGCACACCCGTCCTCAGATTGCCTCCGAAGTGCATTGTTTACATCTGTTCTCCCCTCTAATTACCCATCAATTACTCCCTGTCACTATCTGTCAATGCTATTTTTTAGGTTAGGTCCTAAACTGCCCCCTGGGGGCTTCTGATCACCCCCCCCCCCCACACACACACACACACACACACCCTCCGATCCTCCCCAGATTCCCCCAGACCCCCCCCCCCTCCCCTGTGTACTGTATACATCTATTCTTCACTGTAATCACGCACTGATCACCTGTCAATCACCCATCAATCACCCCCTGTCACCACCTGTCACTAACACCCATCAGATAAGACCCTAACCTGCCCCTTGCGGGCACCTGATCACCCGCCCGCACCCTCAGATCGCCCGCAGACTGCCCGCAGATCGCCTCCGAATGGGAATTGTTTACATCTGTTCTTCCCTCTGATCACCCACTGAACACCCATCAATCACCCATCAATCACCCCGTCACTACCTGTCACTGCTACCCATCAGATCAGGCCCTAATCTGCCCCTTGCAGGCACCCAATCACCCACCCACACCCTCAGAACGCCCTCAGACCCCAGCCCTGTTCACCTCGCCAGTGCATTTCTTGCATCTATTCTCCCCTCTATTAACACCCTGATCACCTATCAATCACCCCGTCACCCCCTGTCACCACCTGTCACTGCTACCCATCAGATCAGACCCTAAACTGCCCCTTGCGGGCACCCAAACACTCGCCCACACCCTCAGATCACCCTCAGACCCCGCCTGAACACCTCTCCAGTGCATTATTCACATCTGTTCTCCCCTCTAATCATCCATCAATCACCCATCAATCACCCATCAATAATCCCCTGTCACTGCTACCCATCAAACCCATCACATCAGACCCTCATCTGCCGCCTTTGCAGGCACCCAATCCCCCGCCCACACCCTCGAGTCGCCCTCCGACCCCCCCCCCCCCCCCTGATCACCTCCCCAGTGCATTGCTTGCATCTATTCCCCCCCTCTAATCACACCTTGAGACACCCATCAATCACCTCCTGTCACCACCTCTCACCCCCTAGCACACCTGCCCATCAGATCAGGCCCTAATTTGCCCTGTGTGGGCTCCTGATCACTTGGCCAAATCCTCAGATCCCCCACAGACCCCCTTCCGATTACCTCCCCAGTGCATTGATTGCAGCTATTCTCCCCTCTAATCACCCCCTGAGACACCCATCAATCACCTCCTGTCACCCTCTAGCACTCCTATCCATCAGATCAGGCCATAATCTGCTCCCTGCGGGCTTCTGATCACCCGGCCAAACCCTCACCCGCCACACCGCAGTGACAGAATTTTTTTTCCTGATCACTGCTGGTCTCTACGACTTAATTGTCGCTGAGACCAACCGTTATGCCACACAATACGCAACCGCCAATCGAAGAAGCTACCATGCCCAGCCTTTTCTGTGGAAACCACTCCAAGTTTCCGAACGTAACATTTTTGGGGGCCTTCTCTTTAACATGGGTCTAGTCAACAATAATGTATTGCGGTCTTATTGGTCTACGCACCCAATACATCACATGCCCATGTTCTCTGCTGCCATGTCCAGGTCACGATTTGAGAACATCTTGCGCTTCCTGCACTTCAGTGCCAATACAACCTGTCATCTAAGAGGCCACCCTGCTTATGACCGGTTCCACAAAATTCGGCCCCTCATAGACCACCTGTCATCAAAATTTGCAGATGCTTATACCCCTGAACAGGCCATTTTGAGGCATTTGGTTTCCAGACTACTCCTCACGGTTTTGGACCCCTAAAATGCCAGGGCAATATGGGAACCCCACCAAGTGACCCCATTTTAGAAAGAAGACACCCCAAGTTATTCCGTTAGGTGTATGATGAGTTCATAGAAGATTTTATTTTTTGTCACAAGTTAGTACAAAATGACACTTTGTGGAAAAAAATCAATTTCTGCTAACTTGTGACAAAAAATAAAATCTTCTATGAGCTCACCATACTCCTAACAGAATACCTTGGGATGTCTTCTTTCTAAAATGAGGTCACTTGTGGGGTTCCTATACTGCCCTAGCATTTTGGGGGCCCTAAAAGGTTAGTAGTCTAGAAACCAAATGCCTCAAAATGACCTGTAAATAGGACGTTGGGCCCCTTAGCGCACCTAAGCTGCAAAAAAATGTCACACATGTGGTATCGCCGGACTCAGGAGAAGTAGTATGTGTTTTGGGGTGTATTTTTACACATATCCATGCTGGGTAGGATAAATATCTCTGTAAATGACAATTTTTTTTATTTTATTACACACAATTGTCCATTTACAGAGATATTTCTCCCACCCAGCATGGGTATGTGTACAAATACACCCCAAAACACATTATACTACTTCTCCTGAGTATGGCGATACCACATGTGTGACACTTTTTTGCAGCCTAGGTGCGCTAAGGGGCCCAACGTCCTATTCACAGGTCATTTTAAGGCATTTGGTTTCTAGACTACTCCTCACGGTTTAGGGCCCCTAAAATGCCAGGGCAGTATAGGAACCCCACAAGTGACCCCATTTTAGAAAGAAGACACCCCAAGGTATTCCGTTAGTTGTATGGCGAGTTCATAGAAGATTTTATTTTTGTCACAAGTTAGTGGAAAATAACACTTTGTGAAAAAAAACAATAAAAATCAATTTCCGCTAACTTGTGACAAAAAATAAAATCTTCTATGAACTCACCATACTCTTAATGGAATACCTTGTGGTGTCTTCTTTCTAAAATGGGGTCACTTGTGGGGTTCCTATACTGCCCTGGCATTTTAGGGGCCCTAAACCGTGAGGAGTAGTCTATAGGACGTTGGGCCCCTTAGCGCACCTAGGCTGCAAAAAAGTGTCACACATGTGGTATCACCATACTCAGGAGAAGTAGTATAATGTGTTTTGTGGTGTATTTTTACATATACCCATGCTGGGTGGGAGAAATATCTCTGTAAATGGACAATTGTGTGTAAAAAAAATCAAAAAATTGTAATTTACAGAGATATTTCTCCCACCCAGCATGGGTATATGTAAAAATACACCACAAAAAACATTATACTACTTCTCCTGAGTATGGCGATACCCCATGTGTGGCACTTTTTGCACCATAACTGCGCTAAGGGGCCCAACGTTCTATGAGTACCTTTAGGATTTTACAGGCCATTTTGAGACATTTGATTTCAAGACTACTGCTCACGGTTTAGGGCCCCTAAAATGCCAGGGCAGTATAGGAACCCCACAAATGACCCCATTTCAGAAAGAACTCACACCCCAAGATATTCTGTTAGGAGTATGGTAAACTCATAGAAGATTTTATTTTTTGTCACAAGTTAGCGGAAAATGACACTTTGTGAAAAAAAACAGTAAAAATCTATTTCCGCTAACTTGTTACAAAAAATAAAAACGTCTATGAACTCACAATACTCCTAACAGAATACCTTAGGGTGTCTTCTTTCTAAAATGGGGTGATTTGTGGGGTTCCTATACTGCCCTGGCATTTTAGGGGCCCTAAAGTGTGAGGCATAGTCTTGAAATCAAATGCCTCAAAATGACCGGTGAAATCCCAACGGTACTCATAGGATGTTGGGCCCCTTAGCGCACCTAGGCTACAAAAAACTGTTACACATGTGGTATCGCCGTACTCAGGAGAAGTAGTATAACATGTTTTGGGGTGTATTTTTACACATGCCCATGCTGGGTGGGAGAAATCTCTCTGTAAATGGACTATTGTGTGTAAAAAAAAATCAAAAAAATCTCATTTACAGAGATATTTCTCCCACCCAGCATGGGTATGTGTAAAAATACACCCCAAAACACATTATACTACTTCTCCTGAGTATGGCGATACTACATGTGTGACCCCTTTTTGCAGCCTAGGTGCGCTAAGGGGCCCAACGTCCTATGAGCACCTTTAGGCTTTACAGGGGTGCTTACAATTTAGCACCCCCCAAAATGCCAGGACAGTAAACACACCCCACAAATGACCCCATTTTGGAAAGTAGACACCCCAAGGTATTCAGAGAGGGGCACGGTGAGTCTGTGGCAGATTTCTTTTTTTTTGTCACACGTTAGCAGAAATGGAACCTTTTTTTTTTGTTTTATTTTTGTTTCAAAGTGTCATTTTCCGCTAACTTGTGACAAGAAATAAAATCTTCTGTGAACTCACCATGCCTCTTAGTGAATACTTTGGGATGTCTTCATTCCAAAATGGGGTCATTTGGGGGGTATTTATACTATCCTGGAATTTTAGCACCTCATGAAACCTGACAGGTGTTCTGAAAAGTCAGAGATGCTTCAAAATGGGAAAATTCACTTTTGGCACCATAGTTGTAAACGCTATAACTTTTACCCAAACTAATAAATATACACTTATTGGATTTTTTTTTTATCAAAGACATGTAGCAGAATAAATTTGGACAACAATGTATAAGAAATTTTACTTTATTTGAAAAATGTCAGCACAGAAAGTTAAAAAATCATGTTTTGACAAAATTCATGTCTTTTTTGATGAATATAATAAAAACTAAAAATCGCAGCAGCAATCAAATTGCACCAAAAGAAAGCTGTATTAGGGACAAGAAAAGGAGGGAACATTCATTTAGATGGTAGGTTGTATGACCGAGCAAAAAAACGTGAAAGCTGCAGTGGTCTGAATGGAAAAAAAGGCTCTGGTCCTTAAGGGGTAGAAAGACTGTGGTCCTCAAGTGGTTAAAAAGTAAGCTCATTTTGAATTGTTTTACACGTCCTACTATTGGCCCCAACAAACCTAGAACATTTGGTGATGATGGCATGGCATGTCTGGGGGCTTTGCAACAAAACTGTGAAAGCTAGATCCTTAACTTCCATGTAAAACGTCAAAGTTCCAACAAATTAGGATTTACCTGGCAGAACTTGGAATTCTGTTGTGCTGGTCATCCCTTTTCTCTGGTGAAAATCATGGGGCTCTTTATACATCATGCCCAGTTGAGCCTACATCATCTGCTGTTCACTGTCATTACCACTGAAGGATCTGAAGGACAGCTATTTTATGGTAATAATTTGACATAATGGCCCATATGCAATATACTTTTTCTCCTAAATGTTATCCTAGGTAATATTTTCACAACTTGTCAATAAAAATGCTATTTAAACCACATACAAGCAAAGAAACTTGCTTGTTGGTAATTTTTCAATTGCAGAGTGCTGAAAAGGTATTTTAAAGAGAGGATGAAAAAGTATCTCTTTTTCAGAAAACTCAGGTGAAAAAGTTAATTGCATATGGGCCAATGCTTGCTCTGCATCATTTTCAAAGAAAACACAAATATGAGCTGCCACCATATTTTGTCATGCACATCAAAGTCATGGAATGTTTCATATCATTTTTTAAAGAGTAAAAGCTGGTAGATCAAGAAAGGCTCAACGTGCGAAAGTAATTTAGGTTTCAAATTGGGAACTATATTTGGTAATGGTTCCTGCTGGAGCTTTAAATTGCTTGTATTGAAATCAGGGAATCAACCTAGCTGTAATATCACTGTGGTGGGAGGAATACGTTTTGGAAAATCCTCCCATATTCCTCGATAGGGATAGCCTGCGACATTGACGAACTCTATCTTACAGTGAATCAGCCACAATCTTGCTAAGAAAAATTGCCTCAAACTTGGTCCTAAAGTTTGCCATGTGGCCAGTTGAGGCGAGGAATGGATGGGGAAGTACATGGGGTATATCAGGGGGTGGGGCTGGTCATGCAAGAAAAGATTGAGTAGAAATCTTTGAAAACTTCTTCTGCTTACCCAATACATTTTTTCCAGGTATTTTTGAGAAGATCCCTCAATGCACCTTGCGCCTCAGCAAGCAATCACAAAAAAATCCTTCAACAGGCTTTTATGAAGGAGAAAAAGGGGAGACTTTTTTTCTTGTTATAATTCTGTCTTGCCACATAAGTTTGTGCAGTGAGCTAGATTACAGTTCCCAAAAATCTTGCTCATAGTGGTAGACTTATAGGCAAAGATTCAAATTACAGGTCCCCTACTAATCTTCTCTCTCTCTCTCTGGTAACACAGTGTTACCACCAGTGGCGGCTCCAGGAAATTTTTTTAGGGGGTGCTATGCAGGTGCTGGACCACTTTCCGGGGGAGCTGACGACCTGCGTCGCGCGAAGCGCGCCGCGGCAAAAAATGGGTGTGGCTACAACCTGCGGCGCGCGAAGCCAGGGTGAGAGTGATATGGTGGCTGCCTTATTTATTTCCTTTTAAACAATACTAGTTGCCTGGCAGCCCTGCTGATCTATTTGGCTGTAGTAGTGAACTGAATTACACCAGAAACAAGCCATGCAGCTAATCTTGTCAGTTCTGACAATATTGTCAGAAACCCCTGACCTGCTGCATGCTTGTTCAGGGTCTATGGTTGAAAGAATAAGAGGCAGAGGACCAGCACGGCAGCCAGGCAACTGGTATTGCTTAAAGGGAGATAAATATGGCAGCCTCAATATTATTCTCACCTCGGGTTCCCTTTAAAAGTGCAACGCAAAGACAGAGGGCCCAAGTTTTGGTGACCCTTTTCCCAGAAAATTCACATAATTGTGCAGGTTTTCTCAAGAAAATACACGTAATGTGAGCAGATTTTAACAAAAAACGCGTCCAATGACCCCAATATGCACAATCGTTATCAGATATGGCCCCAATATGCACAATCGTTATCAGATATGGCCCCAATATGCACAATCGTTATCAGATATGGCCCCAATATGCACAATCGTTATCAGATATGGCCCCAATATGCACAATCGTTATCAGATATGGCCCCAATATGCACAATCGTTATCAGATATGGCCCCAATATGCACAATCGTTATCAGATATGGCCCCAATATGCACAATCGGTAGCAGATATGACCCCAATATGCACAATCGGTAGCAGATATGACCCCAATATGCACAATCGGTAGCAGATATGACCCCAATATGCACAATCGGTAGCAGATATGACCCCAATATGCACAATCGGTAGCAGATATGACCCCAATATGCACAATCGGTAGCAGATATGGCCCCAATATGCACAATTGTTATCAGATATGGCCCCACTATGCACAATCGGTAGCAGATATGGTCCCAATATGCACAATCGGTAGCAGATATGGTCCCAATATGCACAATCGGTGGCAGATATGGTCCCAATATGCACAATCGGTGGCAGATATGGTCCCAATATGCACAATCGGTGGCAGATATGGTCCCAATATGCACAATCGGTGGCAGATATGGTCCCAATATGCACAATCGGTGGCAGATATGGTCCCAATATGCACAATCGGTGGCAGATATGGTCCCAATATGCACAATCGGTGGCAGATATGGTCCCAATATGCACAATCGGTGGCAGATATGGTCACAATATGCACAATCGGTGGCAGATATGGTCACAATATGCACAATCGGTGGCAGATATGGTCCCAATATGCACAATCGGTGGCAGATATGGTCCCAATATGCACAATCGGTAGCAGATATGGCCCCAATATGCACAATCGGTAGCAGATATGACCCCAATATGCACAATCCGTAGCAGAAATGACCCCAATATGCACAATCGGTAGCAGATATGACCCCAATATGCACAATCGGTAGCAGATATGACCCCAATATGCACAATCGGTAGCAGATATGACCCCAATATGCACAATCGGTAGCAGATATGACCCCAATATGCACAATCGGTAGCAGATATGACTCCAATATGCACAATCCGTAGCAGATATGACCCCAATATGCACAATCGGTAGCAGAAATGACCCCAATATGCACAATCGGTAGCAGAAATGACCCCAATATGCACAATCGGTAGCAGAAATGACCCCAATATGCACAATCGGTAGCAGAAATGACCCCAATATGCACAATCGGTAGCAGAAATGACCCCAATATGCACAATCGGTAGCAGATATGACCCCAATATGCACAATCCGTAGCAGATATGACCCCAATATGCACAATCAGCATCACCTGAAAAAGAAAAACCCATTTACTCACCTACAGCCAGAAGACCTTCTTTCCCGACCTCCTGTCCCGAGTTCCGACCTCATTGTGGCGCGCAGCGCCCGCGCGCCCACGATCCTCTTCCTTCCCGACGTCACGATGAGACTTCCTGCCTGCATGCAGAGAGCAGGGCTACGGGAAAATGGCTGCACGAAGCCATGCACTGCAGACTCGAAGTCTGCAGAACAGGGCTCCGGGCGGCCATCTTACCGTAGCCCTGCCTGCTGCTCCGTGCTGCCGCTGTGTGAACTGACTTGGCGTCTTTTAGACGCCTGAAGTCAGTTCACTCCAGGGGGTGCTTTGGGGGTGCTTGGACAATTCTAGGGGGTGCTCGAGCACCCCCAAGCACCCCCCTGGCGCCGCCCCTGGTTACCACATATGAAATCAACATTTTCACAGCAACATTGTCACATTAGATTCAAGGCTTGGCATAGCATAAGTCTTAGGACCCTTTCACAATTACCATGGTTGGTCGCATAAAAACACCACACCCCATTGTAAAAGCAGTGATAGCCTTATTGGGTTATTGAAGGTGAAGCAGGGCTTTTTGGCGCCTGCAGCGAGACCGTGCAGTGCCGAAGCCAGGGGCGGCAATAGCAATAATGTTATAGTCCACGCCCCGCGCATGGACTAATTCGGGGATCCAGCGATCGCTGAACCCTGAATTACATCTCCCTCTGAGTTGCGACGACTCGGAGGGGGAATAATGTTTAACACACAGAGATTTGTGTGGCAGCAGGGTGAGCCGTCATTCAACTTACCCTGCACCGTAAAACCCTGGGTGCCAGAACACTATGTACACCATTTAACATGGGGCAGCTATCTCTCATTGTGACAATGCAAGAGTATCTGTGCATCATCTGTGTTTCATCCAAAAATTATGTATACCTTCCTTGAAAAGTATGCCTCACCTTTCTAGACTGTTGTGATGCAATGTATAATAATGGCACCACAACAGAATGCAGGTAATGCAAAAGGGGCCTCAATGATGAGCCCAACAGAGTTTGAGAATTGCTACTATGATGTACCAAAAGATGAACAATTACTCTCAATGGTTCAATTGGCATTGACAGTCTCCTCTCAGTGTTATACACAGATGCTCAGATGGAGCTGGAACCACTAACATCTAGGCCAAGTTACGCATTTAAGTAATGCTGGGGTATGCCCCTTTATAAATATATAAACACTGCCTTGAATAATACAGTGTACATTAAGGGCATGAAAAATGTGAAACACATAAATTCAGATAATTTAAACAAGCTTAATATGAAAGGTTACTATGAAGATATTTTTTTCCGTTAAAATAGCACTTACCGTATGTAGTTCTTTTGTAAAGTTAACAACATGATACATATATAGAACAAAGAACAATGCAACATTCAAGGTCTTTTTTTTCTATTTATTCTTCTTTCCAACCAAGATCCCAAAGGGAAAATGGCAGATAAACAGGCTGTAAATATAGCAAGCAGGACATTTTGGACACTAAAGGTTAAGGTGACAAATAAGAACTACTGATGCTTTATAACCACCTACCGTTGCAATGTCACAATACTGTCATTCACATGTTACTGTATTACAGCAATAATATAGTTCTTTACTTGTCTAAAATTCTAATTACATGCACACACGTGAGTATTTCTGGAATTCCGCCAAAACAATTTCAAAGGTCATATAGAACAGTTTTTATTCAGGTTGAAAAACATAGTTTGATCATGAATCATTATAATATATATATATATATATATATAGAGAGAGAGAGAGAGAGAGAGAGAGAGAGAGAGAGAGAGAGAGAGAGAGAGTGCACAGTGCTGTCAAAAGTGGCGTTGCTGGATGCTGCACTTGCAGACCACTGCACTTTTACTTGATAAATGTACAGGCTAGTCGCCGTTCCAGCAGTGCAATGGCTAGGATGTAATAGGGAAATATGCACTGTCTGATAGAATGCATGCTTACCTCAATATTATTGCTCAAGGTAGCTTGCAGCATCACTTAATAGGCTTGATTCACAAACCCGTACTAACTCATAGCAAGGTCGTGCTAGCGTTTTGAGCGCGTTATAACGTAATGGTTTTCGCGCGCAATTGCTAATTTTTGCGCGAACCCGCGGCCATTTTTGTGAAAATTTGCAATTGTGCATGAAAACCATTATGCGCGTTATAACGCGTGCAAAACACTAGTGCGACCATGCTATGAGTTAACACGGCTCTCTGATTCAAGCACCATGTATTATTTTCCAACAACACTCTCAAACTAAATAGCTATACATGCATTATGTGTAGCCACAGGATTGCACATTGGCTTTTGTTTATGGCATAGACCCATTCCAAAACAGCAATAGGCTTCACTCTGTATTAAAGGCTTCAGGCAACACAGTTTGCAAGGTAAAGATCCAGAAGATATTTTTTCAATCTGTGCCACTTAAAATATATTACATGGGATGGATGGCAAGTAAATTCATATATAAGATTAAAGTATATAAATAAACTGATAATAAATCTTCTGGTGAAGTCTGAATTAAAAACATATCTATATATGCTTGCAAACCACCCATTTTATTACCCATATTTTATTACCCCTACCATTAGCAATGGCCCGAACCTCCGATTTTCGGTTCGCAAACCGCGAAGGCGAGCTTCCGCAAAAAGTTTGGTACGCGCAAACCAAAATAGACTTCAATGGGGAGGTGAACTTTGAAAACTAGAAACACTTATGCTGGCCAGAAAAGTGATGGAAAAGATGTTTCAAGGGGTCTAACATCGGAGTTTTAGCATGGATGAGTGGGATAGACGCCAAAAGTCCCGGGGAAAAATCTGGATTTGACGCAAAGCAGCATTTTAAGGGCAGAAATAACATTGGGCTTGATTCACAAAGCGGTGCTAACTGTTAGCACGCCTGTGAAAACCCCCTTAGCACGTCTAAACAAGTTTTTCGCGCATAAAACTTTACGCGCGCAAAACTTTATGCGCGTAAAACTTTATGCGCGTACTGCACAGAGCGCAGGGCGCTCCGCGCGAAGTGCCCATTAAAGCCTATGGGACTTAGCGCATGTAAAACTTTGCGCGCGTAAAACTTTGCGCGCTCAAAGTTAGCGCGCGATCTGATTGAGAAATCCGGTGCTAACCTACTTAGCACCCTGGTTAGCGCGTCTAAAGACTTTAGACGTGCTAAGTAGGTTAGCACTGCTTTGTGAATCAAGCCCATTGAATGCTAAATTGCAGGCCTAAAGTGCTTTAAAACATCTTGCATGTGTATACATCAATCAGGGAGTGTAATTAGAGTACTGCTTCACACTGACACACCAAACTCACTGCGTAACGCACCGCAAACAGTTGTTTGTGTTGTGACAGCCAGCTGGACTGGTGCGCACCATGACGAGAGTGCAGGTGATGGCGGCTTTCCAGCCCAAATGGTCGCTGGGCTGAGGTAGCTAAATGACAGAACAGTGACTGTCCAGCTGATCAAATTTGGTCTGTCCACAATGAAGCAACGACCTTATTAACATGGGTGTGCCCCCCCCCGAGACACTCATATAGCCGGTGGTCATTGCTTCATTGTGATATGCAAGCCCCTTCACCTCGGCAAGGTAATGATCATGAATGGGAATTGGCACATGTACATGCCTTTTGTTTTGTTGTTGCAGCTGCAGTGCAGCCAGAAAAATTAGGCAGGCATGTACACGCACCAGAAAAATTATTATAGCGGCCGCTGCTAACAGCGGCCTTAAAAATTCAGGAATCCACCTGGAGTCCTGGACCCTGTTGGTGGTGGCGGAGAAGGCAGTCAAGCGGCCTGCGGGCAGAGATGCTGTGTGTGGGGACTGACTTAGTCTTCGGGCAGGCCTGAGCGTGCTTTGCAGACCAGGCATCCGTGGTCAGATGGACCCTTGACCTAACGCTGTGTGCCAGAGATGTCACCACTTGCCTTTTAACATCATGGTACAGTTTAGGTATGACCTTTTTTGAGAAATAATTGCGGCCCGGTATCTTCCACTGCGGTGTGTGGCTTTGCTTTTGTGTGCTGCTTTCCCTCAGGTGGTCATCCCATTGCAGTTTGTGCTTTGTAATCATGTGCCTTCGTAAGGTAGTTGTCTTGGTCTTTGCACAGTTCAATTTCGGTGGCAGAGAGTACAGATGGCATTGCTCTCATCTGAGGCAGACACACAAAAAATGTCCACACTGCTGAGCCCTGGGGCGATGGCACTTTGGTGGTGGCGGCCGACTGAGTGTTAAGTGGGGTGCCAGAATCAGAGCAGGAGGAGGAAGATATGTCACGCTTCCATGCGGAAGCTGAGAAAGATGAGGTGTTCTGTGTTAAATAGTCAACTACATCCTGACAATATTCTTCTTAACACTGTACTTTGGTCGAGGGCCGCACGACAGCGCGACCTCGAACAGACCTGCCAGGTGGCCTGCCTCTGGCTCTGCCTTTTGTTTTGTCCATATTGGGGGGGATGAAGTGAAAGGTATGCACTGACTTGACTAATACAATGTACGGTTACACAGGTGCAGTGAACAGGTATGCAGAGACTGCTGGTACAATAATGTGCGGTTACACAGGTGCAGTGAACAGGTTGCATTGACTGGTATTACAAATGTGCAGCTGCCTGTCACACACACCCACACGGACTGCAATGGCAGGTGCAATGACAGGTGCAATGACTGGTGGTATTAACAATGCGTGCGCTCACGTAGGTAGGTAGGTAGGTTGGTGGACTAAACAGTGAACAGGTGCAGTGATTGGGATTACAAATGTGCAGATGCCTGTCACACACACACAGGTAGTCACTGAATGTGCTGGGCCTGGCAGTGGCACAGTAGGAATTACACCAAAGGCCAGCTGCGACTGACTGACAGGGCTGTATATAATGCAAGTGGGCCACACAAAAAAAAATAGATCACAAGAACAAGATTAGCTTTCAAAAGAGCTGTTGAGGGGTGCTTTTTTAGCAATAAGAATCAGCAAGGAGCAAGCTAACAAGCCTACAAGAGCCTAACTAAGCTTTCCCTATGAGAGTCTGCAGCAGCTCTCCCTTCTCTAATTACTGCAGGCACACGAGTGAGTCTAATGCCTGACGCTGCCTGCCTTTTATAAGGGGGGGAGCGGTTCCAGGAGGGAGTGTAGCCTGATTGGCTACAATGTGCCTGCTGACTGTGATGTAGAGGGTCAAAGTTGACCCTAATGATGCACTATGGGGGCGAATCGAACTTCCAGAAAATTTTGCAGTTCTCCGCAATCGTGAACCACGGAAGTTCGCCAGGAACCGTTCGCCGGCAAACAGTTCAGACCATTTACCTACCAGGGTTTTAACCAATTCATTGTGTTGTTTTCTTGAGCATCTGAGATTTGGTGCTCTACTACCATTAGGAGTCATGAGCCTCCTATTTTGTGTATCTTGGTACAGCTATAACCTTGATTCTCAAACGTGACACCCAAACTAAACTCCCCACAGTAAGCAGCCATCTGCGCTAAGGCACATCCCACAAATGCGCCATCCACACTAAGCTGCTGTCCACATGTTCTTCCAGGTCCATGAATATTAACAACCTTTGGTTAGTATATAGGATGAGCTTGAAATGATGCTCTTCAAAATCCTTGTCATATAAAAGATGACAGTTGCCGTGTTGTCATGGTGATCTCTCAGCTTCCAGGTCCATGCATACTTACAACTGTGGATTAGTATTATAGATTCCTTTCTATAGGAGATACGTTATTCTAGTATTACTGGTCCTATTCTCAGAAGTGGTGTTGGGGGATGAAATGAGGGGAAACAGAATGGTCGCAGACCAGAAAAGATCCCAAAGAAAAAAGAGTAAAAGGAATCTGTGTACAAGCAAAATAGAAAAGTTGAGATCAAGCGGCAATGACAGCAATTCAGTATACAAAAGAGAGGGAAAGAAAGCTCAGAAGGAACTGATAGTACGAATATGAAAAAAAGAAAAAAAGCTTTAGCTGTTCTTAAAATTCAGTTTTAAAGTGTCACCGTTTATTGGCATAGCCATTAAACTGTATCACTCTACTTCTACAATAGCTACAGTACTTTAAAAGTTAGATAACAAGGTACAAACACTTGACTGTTATAGAAAAATAAACCAGTGACTGTGATAAAGGAAATACAACAAAGAGAATGTAACAAAGATGATTGTATAAAAGCAGTATTAAGTACCTTTTGAAAAAAAAAACCTCTAACTATCTACAACTCTGTGCTAAAAAGCTTTATTCATAACAATATTAATGAAGGGCAACATTCTATATTGTAAGCATTAAAAGACAGGGTTTTCTCCACTTTTGTTTATTTTTAATCATTGTATGTTTCAGGCAATGACATTCATAAATTATTTTCACATTGTCTACTTTATTTCCTCTGTATTGTGCATCAATATATGCATTCCACATTTTACAGTACCTCAGAAAATGGTATATGTTATGATATACTGTATATTAATTATACTATATTTATTATGTTATACATTGAAATATATATATATATATATATATATATATATATATATATATATATATATATATATATATATACTGTATATATATATATGTATATATATACTGTATATATATATATATATATATATGTATATATATATATATATATATATATATATATATATACTTATATATTGGACTAGGGCTGATATATATATTATTGACTCACATCAGGATCCTTGAAAGCTGATTGGTGGTTATGGCAACTGCTCTAAATTTGCTTTAGACTATGCAGGTAAAATATGCCACATTGTATTCATAGTTTATGGAGGTGTTTTTGCCTCTGTTATGAGAATTAAAGTGTTCCTTTACCAGTTTATAAACTGTAAAATCAGATCTGCCAGTAAGGTGATGTGAGTAGATGGATTGCATGATGGCCACCTGGTAAGATAGACAGCCAAAGCACTGGTAATTGCCATGTGCTGTCAACGCATCCCACTTTTACTAGGGTTTTGTGACTCATGCCCCTTATGATCAAATATGTGTTGTTGCAATAACATTTTTTGATCATAAGACTGCTTTAAAGCATACCTGAAGTGAATAAAAATAGTAGTAGTAGGAAGTAGTAGTCCATAGGCTTCCCGATCCTCTTCAAGCCCTGCATTCCAGCACTGAGTCCCTCTGACCATATTTAAAGTGGTCTGAAACTCTGACATAACATTCAATAAAAGTGTGTTTTCCTACTTTTTATTACTCATACAGTTATCATATTTGCTTTTGTGCACAAGTAATATTGTCTGGTTACAAATTACAAGTTTCCAACGTGTAGTTTATCTTGCCCTGAAAGCTGCCATTGCATTTTATTCTAACAGTTTTTATTATATATTGAAATCTTCTAATGAGCTGTTCTGAAGTTTGTGTGTACCTGAAGCAGAGACAGCTTCTCAGAGAGTGTTTTTTGCTTGTTACACACAAATGTATCAACATTGGAATGTAAACAAAGATTGTTATCTCCGGTCTGGATACGGATTTGAAGCTGAATAGCAGGACAAGGTGCTGTGTTTAATCATTTCAGTGATGTTCTGCTATAATTTTTTTTCTGGGACAATAGCTTTAAAGCTGTAAGGAATCTCTTAGAGCAAAGTAGAAATGCTGACTTTCAGACCACTTTAACAAATCTTGCCTACTATTCTCTCGTGGTCAGGCTCCCATCCGTGTACAAGCGCATTCCCTACTTGGCATGCATGAGTATGGTCAAGGCATGCCAAGTAGAATAAAGCTGCTCATGCATGGCTTTTTCCTCCATGAACAAGTGCCCACTTTCTACAGGGCATGACTGAACAAGCACAGCCATGAAGAAGAAGAGGGACCCAAGCAGTACTGGTAGGCTGAAGGAGGATCTGGGAAGCCTCTGGACTATCTTGAGGCTTCACACTACTTGCAGTAGGTAAGTGTCAAAATCTTACCCCAACCTCCCTCTGGTCACAGGTTTGTTTTAAAGGGGAACTGAAGAGAGAGGTATATGGAGGCTGTCATGTTTATTTCCTTTTAGACAATACCAGTTGCCTGGCAGCCCTGCTGATCCTCTGCCTCTAATACTATTAGCCATAGCCCCTGAACAAGCATGCAGCAGATCAGGTGTTTCAGTGGTTCAGACTTATAAGTCTGATCTGACAAGACTAGCTGCATGCTTGTTTCTGGTTTTAATCAGATGCTACTGCAGAGAAATAGACCAGCAGGGCTGCCAGGCAACTGGTATTGATTAAAAGGAAATAAACATGACAGCCTCCATATAACTCTCTCTTCAGTTCCCCTTTAAGTTAGGAAAGCTGTTCTTTGTATGGCTGTGTGTGTAAGAAGTTTTTTTTTTCTGTCAATAGATTTTAAAAGCTGCAGGCATGTTTGGAATAGGCAAAGTTTTGTTTTAAATAAAAGGTAATGTTATTAAAGTCATATGTACATGTACTGTACGTCCTGCATTTTCAGAGTCATCTAAATGTATACGTAGGAACTAAGCATTGTGTCAAGACTATTCTGAACATTTCAGCCATGAAAATATATTTATTACTTGGTTCACTACATATTAATGGAAAAAACATAATTAATACAACATGTTTCAGAGTGGGGCACCTGCTCTTACATTTCAAAAGTAGTATTATAATGTATTGAGAAAAGACACTAATGAGATATCTCTGGCTTTCTGCTGTGTGACCCATGCTGCCCTAAAATAAGGAAGGAATATTCTTGTGGGGACACAGTTGTGCAGAAATGGTGATTGCTTAGCTTGTCATGCCTGACATGATATTAATAGATAAATCTGCTGCCTGCCAGAGGTTTTCTGCTTAAGAGGCCAGCAGTAAAGAAAAAGCTCATGGGAAAATGTGCAAACAAACAAATAAACCGATTAACTAATTCCCTACTGTCTATAGACTATCCATGTCAGTTTCTGCGTACATAAACAGCCACTCATAATGGCCTCAGATTTTATCCACTTTCCATGGATCTTATAACTAGACTGTCAATCAGTTTAAAGTGTAATTTCATTCCATACCTTTCTTCAAATTTCAATGTGAAAAGGACTAGCACCTGTGTAATGTTTATTTATTTATTTGAGGGGAGGAGCAATAATCATTATTATTACTATTATTATTTAGTATTTATATAGTGTCGACATCTTCCGCAGTGCTGTGCAGAGTATATTGTCTTGTCACTTAACTGTCCCTCTGTAGAGCTCACAATCTAATCCCTACCATAGTCCTATGTCTATGTATGTATTGTGTAGTGTATGTATCATAGTCTAGGGCCAATTTAGAGAGAAGCCAATTAACTTATCTCTATGTTTTTGGGATGTGGGAGGAAACCGGAGTACCCGGAGGAAACCCACGCAGACACGGGGAGAACATACAAACTCCTTGCAGATGATGTTGGCGGGGATTCGAACCAGGGACCCAGAGTTGCAAGGTAAGAGTGCTACCCACTATGCCACTGTGCTGCCCGTAATCATTATTATAACAACAATAAATAGCAGCTAGTAGTGGGTAGTAGTAGTAGTAGTAGTAGTAGTAGTAGTAGTAGTAGTAGTAGTAGTAGTAGTAGTAGTAGTAGTAGTAGTAATAGTATGGAAAGACATATCTTCTGCATCTTTTTACAGAAAACATCAAAAAAAGATGAGCTCACAGTGTAATATCCTTCCTTACTACAGTCTGGGGTTATACTTTGAGGCAGGGGTGTAACTACAGGGGGAGGCAGTTAACCTACCCGTATGATTTACAGGTGTGGGAGAAAGAATGCGCACGTGAACAAGCCCACACAATCAAGTTAGAGAAAATACAAACTCAGAAAGTGTGCAGTTAGGCCCAGATTTAAGAAAAAAGAAAGGTATGGGGAGCACTGAGCTGGTGTAAAAATATGAAATTTATTGCAAAATAGATAATTCAACAGCCTGTAGACATTCAAATAACAGACAACATATACCCTCCCATAAAACCAATGCTGTAACAAGCGAACTACTAAGGCATCGGTAAAGCCTGCCCAATTGCTGCTATACACAACGGAAGGTGACGCGAGTGCGAGCCTGGCTCGATTTATGGGGGTTGAGGCAGGGGTCTAGTCCTGGGAAAAGAAGTGAGTGGACTCACTTGGAGAACCCCTGCGCCGCACCAAAAAAATGGGCGTGGTCAAGCACACCGTGGGCGTGGTCATGGGTGGGGCCAAATATACATGACCTTAGCAGTGATGTAAAACGTCTGCCGGGGAAGTTTGAGCTCTGCCGTAGTGTATGCCCCAAAAATAGATGTAATCTGACAGTATTTCACCAAAAAGACACATAATCTGGTAGAAGTTCCTACAAAATACAGATAATATGGAAGTGGTTCTCCCAAAATAGACAATGTGGCAGCAACAGTTCCACCAACATACACATAATTTGGAAGCAGTTACCCAAAATGCGCGAAACCTGGCAGCGGATCACCCAAAATACACGTAACACCCAAAGGACATATAATCTGGCAGTAGTGGTCCCCCAAACATACACAATCTGGCAGCAGTTCCCCAAAATACACGTAATCTGGAAGCAGCCGTTCCCCTAACATACACATAATCTGGCAGCTGTTCCCCAAAATACATAACAGCGGTTCCACAAAAATGCAGATAATCTGACAGCAGTTCCCCCAAAATAGGTACCCCCAGGTAGCCAGGTCTATAGGTGGCCCCAGTATAAGTAGCCATGAGTATAGTAGTCCCCAGTATATGTTATATGTAGCCAGAGGTATAGTTGCCTAGTATATGTAGCCAGGGGTATATGTGCCCAGTATATGTAGCCAGGGGTATATGTGCCCAGTATATCTAGCCAGGCATATATATGTGCCCAGTATATCTAGCCAGGCATATATATGTGCCCAGTATATATAACCAGGGGTATATGTGCCCAGTATATATTGCCAGGGGTATATGTGCCCAGTATATGTAGGCAGGGGTATATGTGCCCAGTATATGTAGCCAGGGGTATATGTCCCCAGTATATGTAGCCAGGGGTATATATGCCCAGTATATGTAGGCAGAGGTATATATGCCCAGTATATGTAGCCAGGGGTATATATGCCCAGTATATGTAGGCAGAGGTATATATGCCCAGTATATGTAGCCAGCGGTATTTATGCCCAGTATATGTAGCCAGGGGTATATGTCCCCAGTATATGTAGTCAGGGGTATATATGCCCACTATATGTAGGCAGCGGTATATATGTATATGTAGTCAGGGGTATATATGCCCAGTATATGTAGGCAGAGGTATATGTGCCCAGTATATGTAGGCAGAGGTATTAATGACCAGTATATGTAGCCAGGTGTATATGTCCCCAGTATATGTAGCCAGGTGTATATGTCCCCAGTATATGTAGCCAGGTGTATATGTGCCCAGTATATGTAGGCAGGGGGATATGTGCCCAGGTAGCCAGCAGGAGGGGAGCAGCGCAGAGAAGGAGAGCTATGGGGACAGCGGGGATGGGCGGACATCTCCCCCCCCCCCCATCCCTCACCTTCATGCTCCCCTTCCTGCCTCTCCACTCCGGCGTTTTAAAGTGTCGGGCCCGGCGGCGAAAGTGGGCGGAGACTTACCTCGTTCCAGCCACAAGGGTTGCTCTGCTCTGTGTGCGGCTAGTTAGTCTTCTAGCCGCACACAGAGCGGAGTGTCCCATGCGACTGGAACGCGGAAAGTCTCCACCCACTTTCGCCGCCGGGCCCGACACTTCACAACACTGGAGGGGAGAGGCAGGAAGGGGAGCAGGAAGGTGAGGGATGGGGGGGAGATGTCCGCCCATCCCGCTGTCCCCATAGCTCTCCTTCTCTGCGCTGCTCCCCTCCACACAAGCCAGGGTGAACGGCGTTCACTCTGAAGAATAAGTGGGTGGACGCCGTTCACCCGCGTCCTTGCAGGACTCGACCCCTGGGTTAAGGTTTGACACATTCCAAGTGTCTGTAATGAGAAGCGTACACACATTATTGTAGAGGTGTGTATTACTGCTGACATACACACGGGTTGATGCCACATGTATTCCGGTGACCATGCCTGGTTTGATCTGGATATAAGTTTACTCTGGGCCTGAAGAAATATTTATTTAATTGCATGCATGTTTTTTGGACTTTAAAAGGAGTGCACTCCGGTTCCATGCAGCTGTCTTAGTACGCTCGCTTGTCCCAGCGTTGGTTTTATGGGAGGGTATATGTTGTCTGTTATTTGTATGTCTACAGGCTATTGAATTATCTATTTTGCAATAAATTTCATATTTTTACACCAGCTCAGTGCTCCCCATACCTTACTTTTTTCTGATATTACTACATTTATGGGTGAGACGAGCCCATTTGGGTTGATATCCCATACCTCCAGTTTTGCTAGGCCCAGATTTAAACCTTGGAATCTTGTGCTTTAAGTGGGCTTTCATTAATAGATTATTTCATTAGATTATTAGACATTAGATTTAGCATAAACATCAACTTTTAGACTAGGTTCACAGTTGGGGTTGTGTTGCATTTGCGGGATTGCACTGCATGCAGCGTTTTGGGATGTCTCAAAAATATCAATCCTATATAGAACAGAAATGGCAGTTTTTTTTGTTGGATACTGGGAACTAGCAGAAGTGCAGGGTGGGGAGTTAAGGAGACTGTACAGTCAAAAACCGGTTTTGCACAGTAATTGGCATTTAAAAGGTTTAGTTTCTCACCCCCTCTCTGTTCATGTCTGAAGCGAAGTTAAGCCATGCCCCCTGTAGGAAGGGGTGCCATGGAACTGCACTATCTTATGGGATAATTTTAGCCTCCAGCTCACTCCGCCTCCTCACTGCTGTCTTCCTTTCTCACTCTGCTCTCTTGACAGTGCTGCTGATCTATTCCCTGTAGAGCTTTTAAACTATCATCACCAACACTTCACACGGCATCATAATATTAAAAAAAAACAGAATTTCTGCTTCACAACTAGTATAGAATCTACTTCACATCAGGGATAGAGAGCCCCAAATGCGGCATAGATTCTCACATCTGTGGTCCCGAGCCAGTTGAAGAGGAATATAAGTTGGAGCAGGTGGCAGCAGCACCCAACTGAGGTGCTGCATAGCTTTGTACCCTTTTGAGCAGTGCAATACTTGCAGCTGCAGTGCAGTGGTGAGATTTCTGATAAATGTAAGAATGTGAATGAGGGATGAGGTAAGGAAAAAAATAAAAAATATTATATAAATGAGTTTTATAAAATACAGTTAAAGTGGATCCGAGGTGAACTTTTACACATTGCATAATTGTGTTCCTTTCCTATTGTTTATAGGGCATTCCTCAAGCAAAATACTTTTTTGTTTTTGTTTTAATACTCTAATTCCCTATAAACTAAAAAAGCCACGCCCACAGGTTTTCAGAGAGCCAAGGCAGTAGCAAGGGCTCATGGGAGCTCAGTCTGGGCAGGAGGAGGGGGAGGTGTTACTAGCCATTGATTTCAGAGGCAGAGGGGAGGAGGAGAGGGGATTAGGCTGATGGCTCAAGATACAGATAAGTCTGCCTCTGTGTAATGTTTACAAACAACATGGCCGCTGTCATTGTATCACAGGAAAAAATAATCATATTCTATTAAAACTGTTTGCAGCTAGATTTGCTGTGTAAACCATCTAAACTTTAGGTAACATATATAGACAAGTTACTTGTTATAGTTAGCTTTTCATCTCGGATCCGCTTTAAGATCTGGGTTAAAAGTTATTCTAATAATTCTACCACAGATGAGATGAAAAAAAGAAACTCTGGTGGTGAACTGGCTAGACACTGTTACGGCTCAACAATTGTGCTGTTGTTGTATGCTAGACTGCTTTCTTTCATATGACTTTAGTTCTGTTTTATGTTTTCCATCCAATTAAAACGGAATAAGTCCTATTTATACTTATTGTGAATATTACTGTGAAATTGACAAGTCACTCTACTATAAACTAGTGCTATACCTGTAATTAAGAGAGGCATCACTGGGCAAAAGCTATGCATAGATCTACCATGTTTTCAGTTACTATTTTATGTATGGAAACAAAGGCTTACTTGAAATATTGGATGTTTTATGACTAATGTAAAGAGCTACTTATACCATGTAAATTTGAAAATACATGTGTACACTTTGTTATGAGGAGTTCTCCTAGAGTAAAATACAGTAAGGCTGGCTTCACACATAGAAGGTGTCCAGTCCTGTCCTGTCAGTTTTTCATAGTAGGCATCAGTTTTGTATTCGTTTTTGCTATGGCTTGGTTCCCCCTTAAATCTGTACATTTCCAGTTCAGTCCTGTCCTGTCCTGTCAGTTTTGCATCAGTTTTGTATGCATTTCTTATGTCTTGATTCACACATAAAAGGTGTCCATTTCTGGTCCAGTCCTGTACTATCAGTTTTTTTTATCAGTTTTCTATTGGTGTATTCACACATAAAAGGTGTACAGTTCCAATCCTGTCAAATAAAACTGATAGCAAAACTGACAGGACAGGGCTGAACTAGACCGGAAGATTTATGTGTGAACCAAGCCTAATAGTTACTGTTTTCCTATGTTGCTGTAACTTACAATAGGCAATACAAATCCACTAGATAAGAGCTTTTGAAACTAAAGAACCCTTTAAGAACCCACCAGGAGCTGGCTGTAAGTAACAGTGATGCAGTACAAAATAAATGTATAGTGCATTTTACACTGGGACAATTGTACATTTTATACATATGTAAGCAAATGCATTTTAAATTTTACAATTTTTTGCGATAGTCATCCTTTAACTTAAACATCCCCTTTTATAGTTATTATTGGAAATGCACCCTTTCCTGTATTCCTTTTATTACTTGTGCATTTACTCCATCATAGTTTCACACTTCCGTTGCCAGTTTGTCCCATTTGATTTATGCAGAATAACTCAGTTTTATTTTTCTACACATTTTTATCTACCATTTATCTGATAACCCTTACATATTGTGCTTGAAACCATATGTGTTAATCTTACTAGTCAGTAATGGCTGCAAAATAAAATATACAAAGGTAATTGTTGAACCTTTGCGGTGATGAATGGCTGTGTGCAGTGGAAAGACATTATTAAGTGCTGCTATTCTCCTAAATTCAAAACATGTACAAATGAGGTTACTCAGCAATGTGCTGTCCTTTGTATTATTCCAGAAAAAAAGCAATCTTGATGTAATCCTGAACATTTCTTAATTCATTTTTATTAAAGGAATGCAGGAAAGGTCTGAGAGACTCTGGGGAGTGTACTGTATTTTTTTAATCAGAATGATGGTGTTCTGCAGATGAGTTTTGCTATAAATTAACTTTAATTCAGATACATTTTTTGTTTTGTAAATGTATTATTTTATGTCTGGGTTAGAGGAAATGTAATAAATGCCATGCTAAATAGCAGTTTGTTTTGCTAGGACTAGGATCCACATTCAGGTTTACTGATCAACAGAAAACAAGAGTAGCTAGTTTTCTGTTGTATTTCCTAGTTTTATGGCCGCTACACCTGCTAAATCATTGTCTCCCGAAGGAATCGGTACTTGATCCCTTAGGTGACATTGCAGGGCCAAAGGTAACAGATGCATCAATGCCTGCAGAAAAAATATCTCCTAGGAGAAAGTTTAGGGGCCAAAGGGCTCTATTCACAAAACTTATTACAAATTTATCACTTAATTGATAACAGTAACATTTCAGCACATTTGCAAGCAAAATAATCACTCAAAGTAAGTTGTTCCTGATTAACTTCATTTCAATATTACTTTTCTTACCTTAATCATATTATATTAATCATATTATAATCATATTATATTTTTTCTCTTCATGAGCTTAAAAATGTAACATAGATAAGGTGAAAACAGAGGAAAACGGGTGAAAAAGCTTTGTGAATCATACCCAAAGTGAATTGAATAAGGGCCAAGGGCACACATGAAATTAACTTTTTCTCCTTTGTTATAATTTCAAACTTGTCAATAGAATGCCTTGTCAATAGAATGCCTTTTAAATCACCAGCAAGCAAGAAAATACTTTAAATAGTTTTGATATCATGCTTCCATCTACTTTTTGGTACTTTTTCAATTGCAAAGTGTTGAAAAGTTATTCTAAATAGAAGACGGAAAATTATCTTCTAGTAGAAAACTCAGGAGAAAAGTTAATTTCATATGGGCCCGGGTGTCTCATTTCTGTCATTTATCAGGACAGGAACTATACAGTAAATTAAAGATTGGGCTGTATTAAGAAGTAAATTAAATATTCTAAACTGTGGTTAAGCATGCATATTTGTGTTTATGTCTGAGCAAAGAGGTCATTTTTATAGTCTATCAGGCTCCAGGATAATGTGTGCCATTCTGAACAATTTTCTGTCAGCTTTCTGTCACCTAATCTAGTCTGCAACTAGTCCTAATGTTGATGCCTCCTGCCCATGCCTTACCTGTCCTTTGCTTGTATTAGAACTCACAGACTGTTTAGCGGTTATGTTTGTCCTCACATCTGTACAATACATGAGTGAAATCAAAGATTACACTACTCAGAAAGGGAACTATAAGGGGTAGTTCCCATGGGCAACTGCTAGTGCCCATCCGTGTTGTTTACCACCGGGATCCACTGTGTTCCACATTGAATTGAGACGAATGGCAACCTTCATCGCAATGCCTTTACCATTGGTTGCCATTGATTGTGCAAGCCACATTGCCAATTGCATTTTCTGATACTCTGTATGTAGCCTCTAGCACTGGCTTCATTTGCGTTTCCATATCTCCCTAGGGGCTCAAAACATGATGCAACAGAAAACTGGTGGGAAATGATGCTAAACACTTTTGGGCTTTGTAGCAGAAAAGGGATTGACATTAACGAGCCGCCGACAGCCAGCTGTGTGAACCAGCCCTAACTGTGAAAGTTTACACTAATTAAAGGAGACCTGAATTGCATAAATGTACTCTTCATTGCATAACATAAACATAAATGCACTTATGTCATTGGACGTTTGTAGGTCACATGCAGAATGCTAGCTAATCTGCTAATCAACCCCAAGAACCCTGATTAAATATATATAGTCCAATTACATTAATTAAAAAAAATTAAAAAAGCTACGGTACCAAATTATTCTCACTTATCTAGTTTGCATACTTTATTTTGCATTGTTCACATGGCATTTGATTTTAGTACAAATTAGTTTAACATTCTCATTCAGCATTGTTTAGAACTGTGTTACAAATTAGCAAATAAAGCTGTGAAAAGGATGACAGTAAAAACCATGCTGTGATAATCAATGGAAGGTTTAAACTAGAATGCTCACACATTGATGAAACACTCAAATGCAGCAGCACTGTATTTAGTCATCTTTCTCTATTCCCATTGCTCCCATGTCATCGGTCATGGAGTGTCATTTCATCCCAATGTAATAGACAAGGTCTATCCATCCATCTAACCTTTTCACTTCTTTGGAACATAACAGATGTGTTGCTCTGTGAGAGAAGATTTATTATCTGAAAACTAGTTACAATTATAATCATGGAATAGTTGTAGTCTCCTGCTGCAGTAAAGTGTCCCTTTTGACCAAATATCTAGGCCAAACAATTAATGCAGTTTCACAACAATGTATCAAGCTGCCAGAAAAATAATTCTTCCTTCAACGATAAAGAGTGTTAACGATACAGTTTATATATCAGTCAAGAGTCAATAGAATGTATAGAATTTTTCCAGTATTGTACAGTATTGCCTATTTATTACATTACGTACTAAAAGTAAGTAGATTTTGTATTTTTATTTTATTTTTATTTATTTTTTTGTTAAATTAGGATTATAGGAAATAACATAAATTAATGTTTCAGAGTTCCCTCTACTGGTTTGGCCAGCAAATTCAGTAACTACAATACATAATTTGTATTGTATTGCATAATCTCTCACTGCTGCTTGCCATTTTAAGGCAATAAAGAGCTATGTTTACTTAAAGCGATGCCGACCCACTTGCATTTATTGGACTGATATACCCCAAGAGACACTGGGATAGGGCTTTTGGCATGTAGTTTACACTATTCATTGGTGTTCCTCCAACCACAGTTTTTGTTTAAAGAGTGTCTTAATCTGTAACTATATGTGTAAATACATCTAGTTCTGTATTATTAAATATCAAAAATTATTAAAATTGGGCAATGGGTTAAGGAATACAGCAAGGAGCATTGAAGGCATAAATAAAGCAGTAGCATCCTGCATTTATCTCTTACTTCAGATATACTTACAAAGTTAAGTAACTGTTAGCAGTTGATAATCCTCTACTCTGCTGAGGTCACAAATCAGCAGGCATTTACACTACAAAAATAAATGTATAAAGGTCACTTTTGGGGGCTAAACTACTGGTCAGTCACCATTGATCATGTGAGATTGCACAGCAATAACTGACCTGTCACTGTGTTGTTGTTTTTTCTGAAAGAAAAGTACGGGCTCCGGCACTCCACAATAACTCTTCTTTTATTGAAGCCACAAAGCGACAAATACAGCAGAATGCCCCTACTGTCCCTGTCACTGTGGTCAGTTGGTATTGTTCCTGTGGGTCTGGGTAGTGCGTGCGTGAAAAAAGGGCGCAGTGAAAAAAGAGCATGGCTGGATAATGATAATGCTGTATGTCACTCCTAAATATTGTCTGTAAGCTAAACTAATGTCCAGCACTGCGTAATATGTTGGCGCTTTATAAATACAATAAATAAATAATGAAATTGCGCTGGTGGATAACGAAATCTAATAACGATAAACATTGTTGTCAAACTTGGTTAACAATAAATATTGTTGTAAAAACAGATGAGAAATAAACAAAAATATATTAACGTTAAATATCGGTACGTAATTCAACAATACAGCTTAACCCAACCCTACTCTCACACAGAACCCTCCCCCCCATGGTGCCTAACCCTAACACCCCTGGTGGTGCCAAACCCTAACCACCCCCCTGGTGGTGCCTAACCCTAACCACCCCACCCCCCCTGGTGTTGCCTAAAACTAACCACTCCCTGTGCAGAAACACCCTTTTACACATAAGAACGATAATATCTTTGAAAATGTAAAATCTGTACATACAAATAGATGAATAAGTAAGCATTACTGTAGGTACCTTTCTCTTCTACACCCTATGCCAGTTGATACAGGGGAAGAAAAAAAAAAGAAACCTTTACAAGTCCTGGGCCAATTAACTCCAAAAAGGGAAAAAATTCCTTCCCGACTCTAGGTGTTAGTCAAATAAAATCCCTAGATCAACTCTGCTGGGAATTTACTAGTAATTATAGCCACAGATGTCCTTCAATGCAAGCAAATAATCCACACCTCTTTTACATACTGATATAAAATTTGTCGTAAATATTCCATGTTTTAACAACTCTTATTGTAACGAACCCCTTCCTAAATAGAAGGCCAAACCTTTTTTTCCTTCATACGCAGATCATGTCCTCATTTGCACAAGCTTAGGGACGAAAGGCTGCTCTTGTATTGCCCCCTGATGTATTTATACAAGTTTAGCAGGTCATCCCTTAGCCAGGCACGTGCAGAGGGGGGTGCTCTGGGTGCTCCAGCACCCCCCTTTGTGGGGCTCACTGCTCAGGGCCCTTCTTCCTTATTGAGTTTCCAACTGCCTGTATTTGGACGGACTGTCTGTTATTCTGGGCTGCTTATAATTGTGCCTCATTTGTTTGCACTCGCAGATACAAAATGTATACATTTGAGCTGCTAAGGCACGGTATGCCAGCCCCTTTTCTCCAGCCTAAGCCTGAAACAAATTGTGGCTGTATGATTGGTGCTGGCATGGAGGCTCCGCCCTCACCCTCTGCTTGTTTGCACTCTTGATTTGTTGCATCTCCAGCTCTCCCTGGAACGGTATAGCTAGCTACTTTCCCCCCACGTGTGGCAGTGGACAGGCTAGGCAATACTCTTGGAGTGGTTGGAGGAAGAGGCACAATCAGTGCAGCAGGTATAATTGAGCACACAGCAGCCTTGTTGTCTCACCCTCATCAGTGTCATTAGGTCCTTCTGAATTACGTATGCTGTGCCCCGATCCCCTTCCTCTCTCCCCTCACTAGAGGCTGCCAGCTTGTTCTGCGAGGAGACTATTGCTTACAGCATGGAGAAAGCTGACAACTTACTGAATTGCAGAGGGTGGGGGTTCCTGGCTGCAGGAGACACTGCTAGCACAGATCACACAGGCAGAAATCATGCAGGGAAGCAGAGGCGGACTTTGGGGGTGGCAAGTAGGGCGATCGCCCCAGGCCCCGCACATGAAGAGGGCCCCGCATGTCATGCCCGCCATACCATGCTCATTTTGGTGGTGGTGAAGGAAAGGTCTACAGAAGTCTAGCTGTTTGTTTTCTGAGCAGTGTGTCATTTACAAATACTCTGATTTTCCTATTTTGTTTTACACACCTTATATTTTGCACCAACCTCCCTTTTATGGCTTAGGTTTTCGTCTTCAGCATGCTTTACTGTACTATGCCGTTTGCATTTTTGTAATAAATTTCTGCACTGACATGAAGCTTGCCAAATGTCAGATTAAGATAACGTGCAAGAGCCTCAGCCTAAGGGCCCCAGGGGCATTTAGGTCAGTCAAGCATGGACTGGAGCTATAGGGAGCTCAGGCTGGAGCTTCCAGACTGGCTGGGGATTGGTGCTAGATTTCATGGGGAGCTATGGATAGGTAGAGGCTGGCTGGGGAGCTAGGGATAGGTACAATTTGATTACATTACGTATTGTAATTGTTCCTGTATTGGTTGGTTTAGGAGCCTTTAACAAGCTTTTAAACAATATTAAGGCATACTGCTTTAGAGGTGGACAAGCCCGTGACTGTGGTGGTACAGTACATGGCCTTCACTTATGCCTCTAGGCCCCACATATGACACTCGCCCCAAGCCCTGCATACTCTAAGGCCGGCTCTGCAGGGAAGGGAGCCTGCTGATGTGCCCCAGTCAGTCACTCAGTCATTCTCTGCTCCTGCCATTTGTCTTACCACAGTATTCTTAACCCTTAAGAGGCAAATCCTAATTATGCCTCAGAGAACATGGACCAGCCAGTCCTGTCAGAGCATGCTGAGACTTGCAGTTCCTGAGAGTAATGTCAATATTTATAACTGAATGAGCTGCAACTCCTCAGGATGATCTGACAGGGCATGCTGATCCTCATGGTTTCACAGAGGCTCCATTTGTCATAGGTTTGAGGGTGAAAACTAATGTTTGTGGCAGAAAGCAAGACAAACTTCCCACCAAACACTAAGGGTCCTTCCGCCAGGCTGCAATCCGATTCAAAAAGCGGATTCACAGCCATTTTGCCAATCCATAGAGCACCGCGAAAACATGTAAATCCCCGTGCTCATTTTCCACGACCATGCTTTGTTCACGTCTCATTTTTTGCAGAATCGCGATTGCCAGCCAGTGCAATTCTCATTGCAATCACATTACGTTCCCAATGGCTGTTAGCTAAAAGCCAATAACAGTTTGCACGATCACAAGCGCTTGTGATCACGGTTGCCAATGGAAAAGGTCCCTTACATGTCTAAAGGTTGATAAACACAATGCAATTTTTGTGTCAGACTGATCATTCAATCATTTCCAGCATGTCTGATCTGCTTTGCATGATCAAGAAAGGATCAGTACTGCACAAAATCGATCCCTTTCTCAATTGGAAGCAGATTGGAAATGATCAAATGGTTAGTCTATCTGATGAAAAAAGTGCTGCAGAAGATGTCAGTGCTATATAAATACATAATAATAATAATAATAATAATGTGGTAGGACATTAGACTATGACTATGGTAGTATTAGATTGTGAGCTCCTCTGAGGACAGTCAGTGACATGGCTATGTACTCTGTAATGTGCTGCAGAAGATGTTGATGCTGTATAAATACTTGATAATTATAGCCAGATTTTAGCCCCACCCACAACTCTTAAGTGTGCTGCTGACTCCTCCCCCTTTCTGTCCAAAATTTGGGGTTTCCAGATTTTTGGGACTTGTCTGTAAAAAGTCACGTCACTGCAAGTAAAGGGGGTTTGGGGGAAGGTTTCCTACCACTTGTTGGTACTACTATGCATTGCGGAGGGGCGCTTTTTAAAAATTTGAGCACCCCCCACTTAAGGACCCTCTGCACGGCCCTGCCCTTAGCTATCTTTTTTTCCAAGCTAAATAAACCTTGTTTGTTCAACCTTTCTTGGTAAGTAAGACCTTTCATCCATCTGATTAATTTAGTTTCCCATCTTTGTACCTGTTCTAGTATATTAATTTCCGGTGTAGACAAATGTGTTGGTACCCTCAAAATAAAAAGAAGTTCCACATTTGTTTCCAAAATAACTTGAAAGTGATCAGACATTATTTATGCCATTCATTGTTTATTTCATATTTAACACAATTAGACTTTCCTTTGGAGCTTTAATTCAACAAAATATTTGAAATAATACACATGAAAATAGAGTATGAGACAATTAACCTAATATTGTGTTGTGCAACCTTTAGAAACATTCCTGGTAAATAATTCTTGGACTTCTCAGAGAGGTTTCTGCAGAAAACTTTTTTGATAACTTAAACACGTTTGATCTTCTTTTTAAGGACTTCACTTAAACTTTAAATTCAAAAAGGTTTAACAGGCAAGTACAAAGTTTTGTGTTAGTTTAGCATCTAATTGAGTGCATAAATTAACACTTTTACAGAACATGCACATAAATTAACACATTTGCAAAACATGCACATAAATTAACATTTTTTTATATAACCGAGTGAACCATTAAAAATTTACAGCTGCTTCAGTTCTCATGCAAGGGACTACAATAATAATTTATACAATGGCCATTTACTGCTAATGCACAGCGAATTTGTGCCTTTCATATCTAAAATAAACATTCCTATAACTTGAATTCCAGAGAGTAGCTATACCGTAATCAGCAACTTGAAGGAAATTATGTGTCTAACATCCTTATGATACAGATTCCTGTTGCACACACAGCAGAAGAGTGTCTTGAAGCGGCTCTCCTAATTCAGGGAAAATGGCAGGGATTTAAAAATGGACGGTGTTTCCACTTCCTCCTCTTCTTCTGGACCAACATCCTTTTATTCCTCCCTCTCTCCCTATATGTGTTTCAGATAGTGCCATACAACAAAAGCCTGTCCTACTTTCACCTAACTTTCTTAGCCAAAGCCCATCCTTTCTGGTTTTGAGCACTGCTCTGGTGTAATAGACATTTAGATAATAGTAGCCCTTCCTCCTCATCCTTCTACTTGCTCTATAACTCCATCTTCTTGCTGAACCCAAAATTGTGTCTGTTCAAACAAGCAGACAATAGGGATGCCATCACTGATTAGAGATGGCCCGAGCCTCCAATTTTAGATTCGCGAACTGGGTTCATGAACTTCCGCGAAAGTTCGGTTCGCGCAAACTTTCGCGAACCGCAATAAACATCAATGGGGAGGCGAACTTTGAAAACTAGAAACATTTATGCTGGCCATAAAAGTGATTGAAAAGATGTTTCAAGAGGTCTAACATCTGAATTTTTGCATGGATGAGTGGGATAGACGCCAAAAATCCCAGGATTTGACGCAAAGCAGCATTTTAAGGGCAGAAATCACATTGAATGCAAAATTGCAGGCCTAAAGTGCTTTAAAACATCTTGCATGTGTATACATCAATCAGGGAGTGTAATTAGAGTACTGCTTCACACTGACACACCAAACTCACTGTGTAATGCACTGCAAACAGTTGTTTGTGTTGTGACGGCCGTGCTGGACTGGTGCGCATCATGGCGAGATTGCTCTTCCTCACTCAGTGATGTAAGGTAATGTCTGACTGCCTTATCAACTTTCGATGGTTCTTTCTCTACCATTGTTAAAGCTTAAATCTATTTTTTTTAAATACTTGTTCTGCTTGCTGTTCACTACCTGCAACGAGAATCTTTTGTGGAGGGCAAGTCTGCCATTGTGAGTGACCATGGGTAATGGCCGGGGAATCAGGGTTCGATTCTGGTCCGGAGTGGGAGCTTGAGAACTGGCTACCACCACCGCACATCCAAGTAAGGACCCATTTTCTGTATAAGTAATGTACCTGCCCTGACCGTGCTGACCGTGCTTTGCAGACCAGGCATCTGTGGTCAGATGGACCCTTGACCCAGCGCAAGACAAACCAAATCGAAAACATTTGCCAAGAATTTGCCAAGAATGTGCAATGGAGGGCAAGTCTGCCATTCATTCAACTGTGTGAAACTTTCGATGGTACTTTCTTAGTACCATAGTGACCACGAGTAATGGCCAGGGAATCCAAGGTAGGCAGCAGGCACGCTGTGGGCAAAGGAGCAGGAACGGCTACCACCACACATCCAAGGAAGGCAGCAGGCACGCTGTGGGCAAAGGAACAGGAACGGCTACCAACACACATCCAAGGAAGGCAGCAGGCGTGGCATGCACGTCCCGAGGTAGTGGCCAAAAATAACAATACAGGAGGACTTTCGAGGCCCTGCTGTATATGAGATGAATCAACTTTAAATCCTTTAACGAGAATCTGTTATGGAGGGCAAGTCTGCCATTGTGACCACGGGTAATGGCCGGGGAATCAGGGTTCAATTCCGGTCCGGAGTTGGAGTCTGAGAAACGGCTACCACCACACATCCAAGGAAGGCAGCAGGCATGGCATGCACGTCCCAAGGTAGTGACCAAAAATAACAATACAGGAGGACTTTCGAGGTCCTGCTGTATATGACACTGATCGACTTTACTACGTGTAACGAGAATCTGTTATGGAGGGCAAGTCTGCCATCCATTCAAGTGAAAGGTATGCACTGACTGCCAAGTATAATACAATGTGCAGTCACAGATGCAGTGAAAGGTATGCAGTGACTGCAAACAGCTGTTTGTGTAGTGAGGGCCATGCTGGACTGGTGCGCACCATGACGAGAGTGTAGTTGATGGCGGCTTTACAGCCCATATGGTCGCCGGGCTCAGGTAGCTAAATGACAGAACAGTGACTGTCCAGCTGATCAAATTTGGTCTGTCCACAATAAAGCAATGACCTAATTATCGTGGGTGTGCCCCCCCTCCCCCCCAGACACTCATATAGCTGGCGGTCATTGCTTCATTGTGATACGCAAGCCCCTTCACCGCGGCAAGGTAATGATCACGAAGGGGAATGGGCACATGTACATGCCTTTTGTTTTGTTATTGCAGCTGCACTGCAGTCGTAAAAATTAGGCAGGAATGTACACGCACCAGAAAAATTATTATAATGGCCGCGGAATCCACCTGGGGTCCTGGACCTTGTTGGTGGTGGCGGAGAAGGCAGTCAAGCGGCCTGCGGGCAGAGGTGCTGTGTGGGAAGCGACTTAGTCTTGGGGCAGGCAGCCAGTCACACAGCGTGCAGGCAGAGATGTTGTGTGTGGGGACTGACTTAGTCTTCGGGCAGGCAGTAGCCCTCTGGGATCCATGCCTCATTCATTTTTATAAAGGTGAGGCACTGAACACATTTGTGACTTAGGCGACTTCTCTTATCAGTGACAATGCCTCCAGCTGTGCTGAAGGTCCTTTCTGACAGGACGCTTGAGGCAGGGCAAGACAGAATTTGGATGGCAAATTGGGACAGCTCTGGCCACAGGTCAGGCCTGCGCACCCAGTAGTCCAAGGGTTCATCGCTGCTCACTGTGTCTACATCCACACTTAAGGCCATGTAGTCGGCTGCCTGCCAGTCCAGGCATTGGTGGAGGGTGGATCCGGAATGGCTAAGGCGAGGCGTTGGACTAAAGAATGTCCACATGTCTGACATAACCATGAGATCTGCGCAGAAAAAGTGGGCTCAGCGCATCACCAGACCGCCTTGCATAACCATGAGATCGCTGGAGTGTCCTGTCCTTGCCTACATGGTGTGTTGTGCTGTGACATCACCCTTAAACGCATTGTAAAGCATAGTTGCCAGCTTGTTCTGCATGTGTTGCATCCTTTCTGCCTTCTGGTGAGTTGAAACATGTCCGCCACTTTGTGCATATACCGAGGGTCTAGTAGCGTGGTCACCCAGTACAGCTCATTCCCCTTGAGTTTTTTTATACGGGGGTCCCTCGACAGGCTGGACGGCATGAAAGACACCATCTGCACAAAGCTGGATTCAGGCGTACTATTCATCTCCTCTTGCTCTTCTTCAGTGACGTCAGGTAAGTCCTCCTCCTCCCCCAAGCCACGAACAATACCACGGGAACGTCGAGCAGCACAAGCCCCCTGCAACGCCTGCTGCGGTTGTTCTTCTACCACTGCCTCCTCCAAAGAAACACCTTCCTCATCATCCGAGTCTGAGCCCTCTTCCCCACACGACTCTTCCTCCTCCTCCCCCCTCTGTGCTGCCGCAAGTGTGAGGAAACATCTGAATCTGATGAAAATTGCTCCCACAACTGTTCCTGCCGTAACTGTTCCTGTTCACACTCCTCCCCAGCTTGATCCACCACTCTACGCACGGCACGCTCCAGGAAGTAAGCGTACGGGATCAAATTCACTGATGGTGCCTTCACTACAACTCACCAGGTTGGTCACCTCCTCAAACGGCCGCATGAGCCGGCATGCATTTCGCATCAGTGTCCAGTTGTTGGGCCAGAACATCCCCATCTCCCCAGATTGTGTCCTTCTACTGAAATTGTACAGGTACTGGGTGACTGCTTTCTCCTGTTCTAGCAGGCGAGAGAACATGACCAGGGTCGAATTCCAGCGAGTCAGAGGAGGATTGTGGAGGACCGACATGGGACTGGAAGGCTGCAAGGGCCTGGCAGAAGCCCCAGGTAAGTCAAACACTTTTTTTATTGCAGTTCCACTTTAAGACTTGTAGCCGTGCAGCCATACTCTTGACTATGGGAGCGCAATTGAGGAGACTCTGGGGCAACACATACGCAATAGTCACAACTGAGCTGAGTTGTGGACTTTACCAGGGCTGACAGTGGCAGAAAAGAGGGAATCGGATGGACACTGAGGAGTTGATGGACCACAGGGACTGGAATAAGCCCCAGGTAAGTATAACTCCTCTTCTCCCCCTGATGACAGGCTGTGGAGTTAAGGACCACTAGACACCAGGGAACTGTATAGAGGCATAAGAACCACTAGACTACAGGGAACTGTATAGGGAAGGGTGCACAAGACGCCAGGGAACTTTTATAGGGCAAGGAGGAGGTCCAATAGACACTAGGAAACTGTATAAGAAATGAAGGTCCACTAGACTTCAGGAAACTGTATGGAGAGTGTGGACCACTAGACTCCAGCGAACTGTATAGGGGAGTGTGGACCACTAGACTCCAGGGAATTGTATAAGGGAGGGAAGGGTCCACTTGATGCCAGGGAAATGTATATTGGAGGGAGGAGGTCCACTAGACTCTTCAGGATTGCTGCATCTTTTACTACTTGGAGACACTTGACATTACTTGTCATTGCTCACAATCAAATGATTACCACCATATCTAGCCTAGTGTGCTATATTTGTATTATGCATTTATATAGCATTTACATCTTCTGCAGCACTTTACAGAGTACATAGTCATGTCACTGCCTGTCCTCAGAGGAGCTCACAGTCTAATCCCTACCATAGTCATAGTCTAATGTCCTACCATATTACAGGTAGTCCTCGGTTAACAAACAAGATAGGGACTGTCGGCTCGTTCTTAACCTGAATCCGTTCTTAAGTCGGGATCCTGTGCCAGCCACCTTTGCCCCCGTTTTTAAAGCAGAGTAGGCGCAGCGGAAGGCAGATAGGGGACATCTCACATGTTCCACAGCGATAGAAGGTCCCAGCGTGCTGCCCGGAAGCTGCGCATCCCATCCTCTCTCTACATCCACTGTCCCCCCGGTGGCTTCTCATGCGTCGCATAATGACACATCAGGAGGCGCTGCCACTAGAGGGCTTTTCCTGATTGCGTCATTATGCGACGCATAAGAAGCCGCCGGGGAACAGTGGACGGGGAGAGAGGACGGGCCGCGCAGATTCCGGGCAGCACGCTGGGACCTTCTACCGCCGTGGAACAGGTGAGATGTCCTCTATCTGCCTTCCGCTGCGCCTACTCTGCTTTAAAAATGGCAGCAGAAAAGGTAGTCCCCGGTTGCGTGACGTCATCGCGGCGGGTCGGCAGGCGTTCGTATCGGCGAGTCATTCGTAAGTTGGGCGTTCGTATACCGGGAACTACCTGTATTATTATGTATTTATACAGCACTGACATCTCCTGCAGTACATAACAGAGTACATAGTCATGTCACTGACTGTCCTCAGAGGAGCTCACAATGTAATCAATGTCATATGTATGGTAACTAGGACATTACTTTATATTAATTATGCTTTATATAAATACTATGCAAAGATTTGCTGGGCCTCAATTGCCTTTTTCAACGCAATCATGGGATGTGTGGGCCCCAGGTTGAAATTTCTCTGGTGGGCCCCCAGGGTCCCAGTCCGACCCTGTTTATCACTACTCATAGTGTTATGATTAATGGCTCTGCCTCTGACATGGGGGAATGAGGTTCCAATCTTGGCTTTCCTGTTCAATAAGCCAGCCCCTATTCAGTAAGGAGACCTTGGGCAAGACTCCCTAATACTGCCCTAGAGTGTGATATACTGTAGAAAAGCACAACATACTGTAAATGTTCTGTGTCTTGTCTTGTCTCTTCTATTTTCTTAAATGAAGCTAACATAGCACATGCATCCTGCATCTATTGTCATTCCAAAAGTAGGAAAAACTGAAGTTTCACAACATGTTTGCCATCCTACTAGACCATAAGGTAATTGATGACTGTTTTTTGTTGTTGGGAATGCTAGAACAGATATTGCAGTATGTCCAATGTAGAATTTTACTGCTTGGAGACATTACAAATGAGACAGTTTGAACATGGTTGTATTGGCTGTGCACTATTGCCAATCATGTGGTAGCTACAATGCATCTATAAAACTGAAGGGAAACATTTCTAGCTTTTTCTAGCTGCAGCTGTGAACCTGAAATGTTATTGGGAAATACTGAGCCAGGCAAGGTAAATGTTTGAGCCTTTCCCAGTGGAAGTCTGGCAGCAGATATATTCCACTGATATATGCAACCTTGCCCAGCTCTAACTTGCCTGGTTCAACAATGTGTCAGCCCAGGTCTGCTGAGACACCGACGACCATAGGCTGGTGTGGCTGTGTTCCTCTAAGTGTATAAGCTTATGCGGTACTGTAGGTCATTTGAAGCTTGGAAGGTCTAGACGGTAATGTTCACATTGTAAGGACTCAAAACAGCACAAGAAAGTGGAGGTAGCACACATGGCAGGCATTGGTAAATCTCCCACACCTTAAAGTAGTTCCAGTAATTTATAAGGTGTTCAAGACCAGCACTGTGGTGTGGCCCATGAGGTTGGTTGGGGGACCTCTTTTTCTCACCTTAAAAAATGTGTGATGGGAGGCTAGATGACAAACATTTTTACAGGAGAATTGGAAGTGGAATCTATTGCTGTAGAGGGTGATAAACAGTTTAATTTTTCTGGTTTACAATCCTGGATTCTGCAACTGTATCCCTCATTGCTGCTACAGATAGAGAAGGCTAAACTCAATACACAAAATTGTCTGTTTCTGCACAACAGGGGAAGGGGGGGGGGGGGGAGTGGAGATGCATCTACAGAAGCATGAAATGGAGCAGAGAAAAGCAGCTTGTATGGCCTCTGGGCCAACTGGATCCTTAAATGAATTAGATAGTCATATAGTTAATAAAGCATAATCAAAAAGTATGACGTGGAAAAGCTAAGGTGGACATACATGCCAATCACTCAAAAAAACCTGGAACCAAATGAAAATATGTCATCAAAATATGATGCAAGGCGATGGGTGTGCCTTAGGTGGCAGCCAATAAGGGGTGGGGCAGAATGGATGGCTCACTAGCCACTCAAGTTGCCCCTTTCTTCTCTCTCACCCTCCATTCATAGCAGTTGTAGCTCCCTCCCTCTGCAGCAGCAAGCAGCATCCCTCTGCAGCATCAAGCAGCACCTATGAGAGGACGCTCACTCACCAGCTCCATGCATTCCAACACTGAAGTCACTCTTCAGCAGCTCCCCAGTGTCCTCTCCATGGTTACATTGCTTCACTCTGTGTTTGAGCACTGTAACCATGGCTAGACAGACTATATTATCTCCACTACAAAACTTTAAAATACCGCCATTCATGAGGAGATGGCTGGCTTGGGGGATCGAGTAACAGCTACTGAAACGGGAGTGTCAGCCTTGCGTACAGAGGTCGCTCAGCTAAGAGCAGCCGGGGAGCACCAGAAAATGTACAACCATTTTATCAGAACACAATTGAAAGATATTCCGAATACATGAAGAAGAAATACATTTGAATTTGCAGACTGCCAGAAATGGTCCAAAATGGAGAAATCGTCCCAGCACTCCAATCTGTTTTTAACCAGCCTCCGACCCTCTAACGCCGAGAGGCGGGGGAGACCAGAGGAATCACCATAGCAACACAGCCACAGGGGGCCCAACTGTGATTTGGAGGTCTGCAGAGGGCCTCCTGGTCCTGGAGACCCGCGGCGGGTCCCCCCAATGTGCAGATCATCTGCAGTAATGACGGCAGCTTTCAGCTGGAGCCGAGTCAGTCAGACTTTCCAGCGTGCATGCAGGCCGCCCCGCCCCCCTTCCTCACCCAGCGTGCATGGAAGCTCTCCAGTCTCCAAGCTTGTCATTTGGCAGCCTCAGTGAAGACAGAGCTGCGGGTGTTAGATCTGTCTGCTCAGGTCAGTGTCCCGTGTCCCAGCAGGAGAGCAGAGAAAGAAAAGCAGTAGCCTGGACAGCTTATCGGTGAATGTGCACAGTGCTGACCGCAGGGTGAGGGGTCATCTGGGGAAGTGTGTGTGTATGTGTGTGGCGTGCGTGTGGTGTGTGTGTGTGCGTGCACGCGTGTGTGTGTCTGCGTGTGTGTGTGTGTGTGTGTGTGTGTGTACGTACGAACGTACAGACTCATAGTCATAGAAGAACATACTTCGTAAACCTGAGGGGGAGGTGGGAGTCTGGGAGACGCATTCTTTTGTAAAAGTGCAGTGTCTGGAGTCTGGGGGACACTGCATCATCACTGTTTTTGATAAAAAGGAAAAATGTGTTAAAAGTGATCTGTGCCAAATATTTGATTAGTGTCTGGTTCAGGGTCCCCTTGATCTTTATTTACCTTACAAGAAGTGATGGCCCATAGTGTTCACTATCAAACAGTTCACCATGTACCTACTTCCAGGCGAATAAGCTATGGCAGTAGTACGTATGCGTAGAATGGGCCAGCGGACTGTCCTCAGAGGAGCTCACAATTTAATCCTACCATAGTCATAGTCTAATGTCCTACCATATTATTATTATGTATTTATATAGCACTGACATCTTCTGCAGCAATGTACAGAGTACATAGTCATGTCACTAGCGGTAGCGATTCGGCCGGCGTTACCATTGAACCCTATGGCAGAGTTTCACCTGCGGGGAAACTCTGCGGATTCACGGCGGTTTCCTCTCAAGTGGACCCTGGCTACTAAATTATTGTATCTGGAGGTGTGTAACTACTTAATATTTAATTGGGAGGCAGTGACTACTTGATTATGTGGAGGCATGTGACTACTGGGGGGGCGCAATCTCAGTGTTTGCCACGGGCACTATATTGCCTAGATACGCTTCTGCCTGCAGGGGGACACAGGAATCTGCTGGAACAGCCTTCCAGCTGCCAGCTCCAATCGTGGCTGTTAGGCTGAAATACACAAAAAAAGGCAAATATTTATGTGTACAGCACTGCGATCTGGCACAGCTCTGTACAGGGGACAGACCTGTCACTTAATTGTCTCTCCAAAGAGCTCACAATCAAATCGCATACATAGGCTGATGCCTATGTATGGGTAGTGTATTGTATGGATCACAGTCTAGGGCCAATTTAGGGGGGAGGGGGATTCAAAGAAACATGGTTTATAAAAAAAATTGTAGCAGCAATCAGAGACCATCATAAGAAAGCTCTATTGGTGGCAAGAAAAGGAGGTAAGATTCATTTGGGTGCTAAGTTGTATGACTGAGCAATAAACTGTTAAATCTGCGCAGTGCCTGGTAAAAAATGACCTGGTCATGGGGGGAGGGAGGGTGTAAACCTAAATCTGTGGTTCTCAAGAGGTTAATGATCTTCTTGGAGGATAGCAAGATAAAACTTTGATGAGGCACATAGTGTGTTAAGACATCCACCACCCCTTCAGAGCCCTCCAGAGATGTCATAGGTCAGCTACAGCATTTTAAAGACAAAGAAGACATCTTTGCAGCGGCCAAAAAAAGGGAAATCATAAAATGGGTGAAAATGAAATACATCTTACCACGGTCTAGCTCTCTCCACGCTGGCTTAGTGAAAAGCCCTGAAGCTGCTTCTCCAAGTCCTGCAAGACAATGGAGCTACCTATCGTTAGCGTTTCCCACTTCATTTGAAGGCTCGTAAAGGAACATCTTTTGCCATCTTGACAACCAAAAGATGTACAGCATTTTTTCCAGGCCTTTTCCCTGTGGAAGTTCCAGACTGGAACCCAGAGGACACTTTTCTGCGTTAAAGAACAAGCGGCACCTATGCTAACCTAGAAATAAAAAACACATATATTAGTAGATAAATACTACTTCTACTTACATAACAGATGTATTGTGCTATCCACGTAATGATTCCTGTGAATTTTATAAAGGAAAAGCAGAAAATCCTATTCTAGGCAGTGGCCATCTTGCCAAGCTAATGCTGACATCATATCCTCCCTGACTCTTGGTTTTGCCCCCTCCCTTCTCTTGCTCATTGTGTATTCATTAGCTGCCCTCCTCCCAGAGTCTTCAGACACTCCCACTGAGGTGTATACTAACAGCTGCACTGTCTTTTTTTAATTTACACATCCAATCACCTCAGCCTTGCTTGGAAACACAAGTAATCAAAGGGTGTTTCTGGTAAGCAGCTGGCAGGGAAATAAATGGAAGAGGAGGAATATATTATAGATAAAAAGAACTCCCAGCATTCAACTCTTTGGCACTGTTTGGCACTAGGACCAGTGCTCCTAAAGTATGTGATAAGTACAAACCATAACAGCAGAAAAAGTTTTGCAAGTTTGGAATGCAGGATTAGCATCTTTATCACTTAATACACTCAGACCAGTTGCTGTTAAAATTAGATTTTTATGGTGACAATACCGCTTTAACATCAACAGAGAAGTAGATCATGAAATGGGGACCAGTGAGTATGTTTCCTTTTTTGTTGTTGTTGTTGTTTTTTTCCCCTCTCTTTTTTGAGTGGCAGGATCCATATATAGCATATAGGACTCTCTAGGAGTACTGCTATGGGCTGAATTCGGGTGTCTTTAGGAGGTTTAAAGAAATAGGATTTTGTTTATCTTTTTTTCATTTGATTTTTTTTTTTTGGGGGGGGGTTCTCTCTTCCCTTCTGCTGCCTTGTTGCCTGCCACTATCCCATTATGTACTGATAGCAGGGGCAGTTTCTAGGCCTTAGAGTTCCCAGGGCGAGACTGTATCAATTGCCCCCCTACCCCCTTCCCCCTATAGACTGCAGTAGCCAGAGGTGTGCCCCAGTTTTAAGTAAGCCCCAATATATCTAGCCAGAGGTTCCAGTATTATTTAGCCAGATGTAGCCCCCCCCCTGTAGGTAGCCAGAGAGCCCTGTATAGGTAGCTAGAGAGTCCCCCAGTTTAGGTGGCCAGAGAGCCCGCCCCCTCCTTTTGGTAGCCAAAGAGTCCCCCCGCCCCCATTTAGGTAGCCAGGGGGCCCTACCTTTGGGTAGCCAGTGTATGTTGTTAATACAACTTACTTGAAAGAGCCTTCTGCGTGCCATCTCCAAGTGTTTGCATTGTATTGGTAAATAGCAGGAGTGGTGTACCTGCAGGGGTCAGGTACCGGCTCGCAGGTCTGGAGCTATAGACCTGTCTAGTAGTGATGAGCAGAAATTACGCCCATACGTAATTACGCATCGTAATACACAATTACGCATCATAATCGTAATGTGAAATTTCGGGGCAATAGAATAAATAATTTTGTAGGTAATTGTTACCATTCGTAATTACGCATGAATTTTACATGTAATTTTGTGCCAACTTTGGCGGTGAATAGCAAAGCCCCCATACAAGCTGTTGCTACCACAAGTGCTACATACATTAAGAAGAATAGTGGGTACAAGTTACAAAAAATTGTTCGAAAAGACCTTGCAGTTTTTGAGAAAATCGAATTTAAAAATACAAAAAGAAGTGATTTTTGAACTGTCCCCTTTTCTGCGTTTAAAAAACAGTTTTCTTGGCATTTTTAAAATCGATTTTCTCAAAGACTACAAGGTGTTTTTGAAAAAAAAATTTTTTGTTTGTACCCACTAATCCCCTTAATATATGTAGCAATTTTAATGGACAGCAAGGAGAGGGCCAGCGCATACCACAAAGGCTGCATCTGAAATGACCAACAGCTCACATGTGCAGCACCTCTAATAAGCTATCTGCACATTTCGTATTCAATTCAGGTGCAAATCATATGCATAACTACTTACCATGCAAACGGGAAACTCAGGAATACGGGCTGGAAGCAGCTAACCTGGTATTTACATACTACCAAATTATGAAAAGGGGGGGGGGTTGCGCATCCCTAAAAACATGCTGCAATTGACTGGTTAACCGCTCAGGCATGCACCACCTCTGTTAGGCTGAAAATGCATGCTCTGCATCCAAACCAAATGCAACATTTATCATACTATGGAGGAACTTTTTCTTCCACTACAGTTTGCATGCAAAGTATAATATACTGGACATTTGCGCCACGGTGAGGCAGACCTCCGGGCAAGTGGCCTAACCTTTTTTAGTCCCTGATGAAACTTTGACAGTGAAACCGGTCGGACGAGGCGGACGTGTGGCTGGACGGCGTCCTATGTTTTAAGTGCTGTTTTTCCTTGTGGGTCCCTGTCATAAGGGCCCAGATGTGAGTGATTTTTAAAAAACTTTTATGTTTTTTTAAATGAGATATTAAAATCGCTGTAGATACGCTTAGATGTGCGTTTGTCTCTTTGCATGCCTCATTTTTGGTGAAATACTGCAATTGAGGATTAGATTGCTCGGCTTGTCTGGAGAGGAGGCCGGCTGCGAAGATACCTGCTGCTGACCTCATTAAGCCATATTGCAGACCCTGTAGTTAAGGTCTGTGATAATCTGGTAAGCGTATTATTTTTATGGTGTTTTCGGTGGTGGACACAAGTGAATTCGCGCTGAAGTGTACTATTTATGTTAAGTGGCCTAACCTAAATTAAAAACAACATATGTATAACCTTGGGAGCAGCTAAGCAAAAATGTGTAACTTACATTTTAATGGACAGCGAGGAGAGGGCCAGCACCTATCACAAAGGCTGCATCTGAAATGACCAACAGCTCACATGTGCAGCACCTCTAATAAGCTATCTGCACATTTCACATTCAATTCAGATGCAAATCCTATGCATAACTACTTACCATGCAAACGGGAAACGCAGGGCATGTGTGAGAAAACGCGGAAAAGCCGCCGCAAGTACTCAGAGTAAGGCGGCTGATTCCGCGTTCAACATGACGGCTTGCGCGCAGGGACCTGCATTTACTGGCCTGACGGAACGCGGAGAAACCGCCGCATGCCCAGAGAACAGGGCGGCGGATTCCGCATCCAACGCGGCGGTTTGCACGCATAGGCTTACCCCTGTCGGTACTGCTGAACGCGGAGAAAACGCTGCATGCTCAGACAGCGGTGCGGCGGATTCCGCATTCAAAACAGCAGAGGCATTACAACACAGTTCTGGTGTGGCTGGGACTGATAGTCCACACAGGTTCAGAAGGACGCGTGCGCGCGCGGAGAGGCAGAGCATTTATAACAGTCAGAGGGGTGTCAGCTGACCAGGCCGGTCAGCTGACAATTCTTTCAGTTTTCATTGGTCCAGCATTTAGGGGAGGCACTGGAGAGCGCTGGTTGTATATATACTGGGTGCTGGTCATTTCTCTGGTGTCTGGCGTTGCGATCACTACGTGGTAGCACTCAGACCCTGTCAGTATCTGTGTTACATTAGACCAGTTTCCAAGGTGTTGATGACCACGGAAATCACACCTTAGTCTAGGAAATTCTGTTATAATCTGTGTTATTGTCTAGACCAGTTTCCAAGGTGTTGATGACCACGGAACTCACACCTTAGTCTAGGAAATTCTGTTATCATCTGTGTTATTATCTAGACCACTTTCCAAGGTGTTGATGACCACGGAACTCACACCATAGTCTAGGAATTGTTGATTATTTGTTATGACCTTCTGCTTTCCTGACCATTCCTCTGATCTCTGATTTTGTACCTTGTCATTCTGATACTCTGTTGCTGAACTTGGCTAGTCTCTGGATTCTCCACCCGTCTACTGTCTCTGTACTTTATCTGTCCGTGTGTTAACGACCTGGCCTGCCCGACCTCGAGAACTATCTCTCCTGTTGAGAGATAGTTCACAGATCTATCAGTGACACTCCCTCCTTGGTGTCACTCATGCTCTGTCCTTCCTACTCCCGGCCTGACTCCTCCCTGCGGGGAGTTCAGGCCAATGGAAGGAACTCGCTGCAATACTCCTTATTGCTCTAGCACCTGACATTCAGGTGCCATCCTCAAAGTATTTCTGTTGCACCAAAACACTCTCATCACTCAGGTGTCCAGAAGTTAGAGATATATCTGATTATCGGTGATACTGCAGATCATCAATAATCGGGTACATATCTGCATTCTCGGTGATACTGCAGATCACCGGTAATCAGATCCTCTCTGTGTTACATCGATCGTTACAGCATGCATTTTCAGTCTAACAGAGGTGGTGCATGCCTGAGCGATTAACCAGTGAATTGCAGCATGCTTTTAGGGATGCGCAACCCCCCCCCCTTTTCATAATGTAGCAATTTTAGTTGCAATAGCACCTATGGGGGCTTTGCAATTCACCACCAAAGTCGGCACAAAATTACGCGTAAATTAAATTAATGCGTAATTACGAATTATTATACAAAGTCAATTAAATTACTTTAATGTTATTGACAAATAGAGCAGGACTTGCTTCTTTGCACATTTTTAACTTATTTGCCACCTACAAATTGCCAAGGCCGCTTAAATCTGTTCACTTTAGAAAGTGAATAGTCTGGGTCAGCATACCAGACTAATGGATATTACATATCCATTGTTTTAGCCATTTGTTTTGTGCAAGTTGGGATTTTTCTTGACAACCATATACATGACATATATTTACTACAAAATAAACAATCATTTGAACTGCTATGTGGGTTTATGAAGATAACATCCCTTAGAATTCCTTGTAAGCTCAGCCTCTTGAAGTTGCAAATACAGCACATTTCATGTCAAAGTTTTGTGTATGTCATATGTCAATATTTTTGCAGCCAAGATGAAAACAGAATTATAAAACAGATCACTATCTTATCTCTATTCTCATTGTGAATTCCCTTGGATTGCCCTTGACATTGATAAATGTATGGTAACATACCAAGTCATTCAAATAAATGTCAAAGAATGAGCGCACCTTTTCACTGGAAAAGTACCACAGCATTTCATTAGATAATTGATGTATATTAGATATAGATGCGCTTTTGTTGAGTTGACAGCTGTCTAATAGAAAAAAAAATAAAAATAATATGAATTTAATAAAAGCGCATTTGGTAAATACTACAGCGACTCAGCTTGGAATGGTATAATATAGGTCATGTACTCTATTTACATATAGATTATGTAGTTCAAATCACAATTTAGAAAAGCTGCTTTTTAAATGATAACAAGAATCTTTGTTAAATATGGTAGCCGTGTACCGCACAAAGAACCCGGCTTTGTGTGATCCACACTCACAGATAAAGCAGATAGATTTTAAAGTATTAGTGTAATTAAACTTAAGTATGGTTAAAATAAGGTTCTGATCAATAATGCAATATACTTGCTGATTTTAGCTCTGTTTAACTGCTTCCGGATCGCGGTAAATGAAATCTACACTCTGTTTGTGGCTGCTTATTCCGGGTCCAGTTAAAAATGGTGCAGGGTGAAAAAAGGTGCACCGTTACGCTGATAAATGTATCATAAAAGGCTATTTACCATTTTAATGTAAATACATTAAAATGTAAATTTTAATGTAAATACATTAAAATGGTAAATGACGGTTTATGATATATATATCGGCGGAATGGTGCGCCATTAAAAAATGCAGGGGTGCTAGTGTTAGGTAGCGGGAGTTGGGGGGAGAGACAGTGGGACACTGGTGTTAGTGTTAGGCAGCGGGGTGGAGGGAGTAGGATTAGGTGGAGGGAGGATGTGTGCATATGAATACACTACCTTGTCCAAGCCGGTGATCATCATCACTCCTTCACTTCCTAGTTAGTTAGTTTGCAGAAGTCGTGCAGCCAGCCAATCACCATGCGGGGACTGACGCCACATGGTGATTGGCTGGATGCAGGACTACAGCAAACTAACTGAAGAAGTGAAGGAGCGATCGCCGGCCAAGACAAGGTATGGTATGCCTATGAACACATCCTCCCTCCACCCCGCTGCCTAACACCAGTCCCGCTGCCTCTCCCCAACTCCAACACCCCCCTTCCCCTCGCTGCCTAACGCTAGCCCCCTGCATTTTTAACACTTATAACGCTATTTGGTGTTATAAGTGTAAGGCACACTGCATGTGCCATTTTTTAACACTTATAACGCTAAATAGAGTTATATAATGTAAGTCTATGTGGCATCATTTCAATTTCCTTAATCGCAATCGCTTTAGTGGAATCTGCCCCATCCATTTACATTTGCAGAGCATTTAGGGAAATCGCTAGCGATTGAAAGTGCTCCCTAAATGCTAAAAAAAAAAAGCTCTAGTGGGTTCCAGGCCCCCTGCTGGTATGCAAGTGGTTAAAGATACTGACTTGTTACTGTCATTGTTTATATAAAGAATTAACTAGGTCTGTACTCTGAATCCATCGGCCCATGTACAATTAACTTTTTTTCCCAGTTTTCTTCTAGATTATATTTTCACTGTGAGGCGATTAGCGGTCTTCACTGCTAATCGCTGAATCGCCGATGATCGCTAGCACTTTTTAAAGCGCTAGTGCAATGTAAACTATATGGCAATGATATCATGATTCGCAATGTAAACTATATGCGGTAAACACAAACACGCTACATGCAGCATTTTTTCACGATTTTAGAGCAATCTCGATTGCAATGTATTTCAAATGCGAATCGCGATTGTTGAAAAATGTACAGTGATTTTTTTTGTGTGTTTCTCGTTAAAAAAATTGCCGCTGCAAAACGCTATCGATGTTTGCTAGCGTTTTGTGACCGTCAGTGTGAACGGGGCCTAAGTAACAGCTGCAGAGAGATAATAAGTAGCACAAACACACAGTTTAGAACAAAGGACAGGGAAAGTATTATGATAGAAACAGACCAGCACATCAGAAAGATTGCTATCATAACAAGCATAATGTTACAGCTTAAACTATATACATTTATATAAATATGACATTAATTATGCTAATTAATAGCAGTTTTCTGCATGCCTACATAGCAGAGGCCGCTTGTACAGTACATGCTATATTTTTTCGTTTGTACCCACAGAGCATATGAAATTTTTCTTGCACTTGTGCTGTTTTGAAACTTTTTGGATCAGTGTATTTTGCACAGTTCTATCCTATATCTTTTTATGTAGTGCTTTGTTGCATGTATGATATGGCATTAGACTGCACATCAATATTGCAGTTTTGCATCTTCATGTAGCATATGCATTTTTGTATATGCTACACACCCTTGCATGTCCTTTCTTATTTTGCGCATCTCCATATTTTTGCATTTGTGCAATTTACATGTTCCCATCTAGCATATAAATAGTCAAGGTGTATTCTGCTATCTTGCACTCTTATGTGGCAGTATTTGCTCAAATAGTGGACTGTTGCACTTGTAGGTATGTAGTATACACTAAGGTACTTACTTGTTTAGCGATGTTGATGTTTTTTATGAGTTTTCATGAGTGTTTAGAGATTTTATAAGTGAACATTCGGTCATGGCCCTAGTACATATGTATAAATAAATGTTCTCATCATAGGCACTTGTAAGTGACCTGAGAAAGCGTGCTGAGACCCGTGAAACGTGTTGTGTGCATCAATCGACTTACTTTTTCAATTATATATGGGTTGTTCTTCTGAGAAGGTAAGACATTACCCTTCTCATTAATATATTTGCACCCAGTCTATAGCACCAAGGGTGCCTTCACCAGTGCTTGTTTATTTAGTCCACACCCCTCGGAGTATTGAGTATTGAAGACCTTAGGTGTCCTCACTGGGGCAGGGAAAAAAGGGCGCACAGCTCTAGTGGACTAAAAGGGCGCCGCCATAGACTGCAATACAAAATATCGGCTATTGGGCGCCCGACAGGAAAAAAGGGCGCCCGAGAAATAGCGGTTACAAGGAACGTTTTATCAAACGTTTTCGTTTATACAAAAAGGGTTATAACAAACATCGTTTACAAGATCGTTTTGACTGTGTGTTATACTTATTTTTTCATTTTTAAATCTCGCTTATAGGAGCTATAACTAATTTTGCCGTTTTTAAGTTTCGCTTACAGGACTGTTACAAGTAAATGGTCGTTTACAGTACTATTAACAGATTAAGGTTTATAAGAAATATCGTTTACAAGTTCGTTTACAAGTTCGTTTTGATGTTGTGTTATACTTATTTTTTCGTTTTTAAATTTCGTTTCTAGGAGCGCTTACAGGACTGTAACAAGTAAATGTTCGTTTACACTACTTTTAACCTTTAAAAGTCATTTACATACGTATAATGCTTAAATACCAATGTATAAATACCGTTTTGAACCTTATACCAATGTATAAATACCGTTTTGAACCTTATTGTATTAGAAATACATCATACTTGGTGTTAACTATGTTTTTTACACTTATAATGCGTTGATTATAGTTAGTAAAGTATATAACTGTCATTTTAAGATTTTTTTTTTAATGCTTACATGATATATAATTTTATGTATTTATAATATTAATATTGTATACGTCATTTTAAGACTATTTAATGTATTACAAATATACAAATTATTAGTTAGGGTTAGGCACTACCAGGGGGGTCTAGGGGCTAGGGATAGGTATAGGGAGGGTTATGTATAGTTACAGTGCAATATACAGCACTATGGGGTGATTAGGGTTAGGCGCCACCAGGGGGGTCTTAGGTTTAGGCACCACCAGGGCGTAATTAGTTTTAGGCACCACCAGGGGGGTCTTAGGTTTAGGCACCACCAGGGGGTTGGTTAGTTTTAGGCACCACCACTAGGGGGGTCTTAGGTTTAGGCACCAGCAGGGGTTCTTAGGTTTAGGCACCACCAGGGGGGTCATAGGTTTAGGCACCACCAGGGGGGTTTTAGGTTTAGGCACCACCAGGGGGGTGGTTAGGGTTAGGCACCACCAGGGGGGTCTAGGGGTTAGTGATAGGTTCAGGGAGGGCTGTGTATGAGAGTAAGGTTAGATATAGTTACAGCACAATATGTGTAATATATACAATTTATTACATTATGTGTATTAATACAAAGGGGGGGTCTAGGTGTTAGGGATAGGGAGAAGGAGAGATCTGTGTGAGCTTACAGTTAGGTATAATTGCTGGGAAATACCTTTAAAATCTACAATTCTATTACTATGCTTAATAGCAGTGTAAATATTGTTTTTATTATAGACGCTATTTGAAGTTTTAATACACTATCCGTTTGTTGTTATACACGCCATTTCACGTTTCATTCAACAATACGTTTATGTTATCCACGCGATTTGGCGGTTTACAACAGAACACGGTTGTTGTTATAGACGGTATTTTGCCGTTTACTATACGTTCATTACAGCGATACAGCACTATATTTTCATTTACAACGCAACTAAAGGAAACCATTGTTTTACATTATAACTTATAAATTCGGCTGAATCCCACGCCCTTTTTTTCCATGCGCCCTTTTTCAATAGCTATTCCAGGAGTGTGACTTATCAGCATCTGCACCAACAGACACTGAATGGGGATAGTCATTTCCTGCAGGCTCTGATGATGGTTGCAAGTTATTGCAACCCACCCTTGTGAGTATAGTCTTTACACATGTGTGCTTATTAGCTCTATATCTAATGATACTGCACCACTGGGCTCCTGGTCTCTCTCATCCCGTAGATTCTTGGAGATTGTTGGCAACTATCAAGGATCAACAATTTTTCCAATCTTCAGACAGGCAATAGTCGATACAAGATCATGTACTCAGACGGATACAAGTTTGGCAACGAATCGGGTACTCAGACAGGAAGAGGTCAGCAACAAGTCAGGTAGTCGGACATAGCAAGGGTCAGCAATGGAGCGGGAGTTCACGTGGGCTAGAACATCAAACAGGCAGACTCTAAGTCATGACACCGGAGACACACTCACACTAGCTGCAATACAACAGCACTGGACAGTGGTATTTTTGGGGAAAATTACTTTACGTGTCATGTGCACAAGTGCGCACGCATATGCACATGTGTATATGTGTGCGTGTGTATGCATGCATGTGTACATGCGTGCATATGTTTGTGTGCGGGTGGATGTGTGTGTGTGCATGCATGTGTTCATGCGCGTTCATGCAGGTGCGTGAACATGCAGATGTGTGCGTGTTTATGTGTGTGCCTTTGTGTGCGTGTGTGTGCGTACGTCTATGTCTCCTCACTCATAATGATAATTGTCTAAACTGTGTTATTTTATGCAGTGTTTTACCTTGTCAGACACTATCTGTTAAATTAGATTTTTTTTTAAAGCTATGACTTATTGAAAACAGCTTCATGTAAAAAGAAAAGAAAATTTAAACTGGGATCAATTGCTTTGTACAGTACATGGTCGCTGTCAAGTCTCCATTTACATTTCCCTTTATTTTTAGTTTATTTGCTTGCCAGAAATACCAGCACTTCATTGCCTTAAGACAGCAGAAAATGTCTTATGCTGTGTACTTCTCAACGCTGTTGCACTGCCCTTAAGGGCATCCTAGCTGTTGTCCTAAATTGAGATGACAGTGTTGCTCATATTAAATTGCATTTGCGCTTGGGTTAGCATGCTGAGATCCATATCTATTAGTGCAGGAGTGTCCAAATGTCCTGCTAAGAAAGCAATTTGTTCCTCAGTGGGGTATTCAAGAAACAGCTGGTCTAAGGAACCATAAGAGGTGATATTAGGGGCAGATTGTGTTTTCTTTTATTTTTCTATTTTAATGTGGATATTTACGGATCTATCTCCTATCTTGAGCCTTCCAGTTGTCAACAAGGCAGACTATAACCATGCCCCCTCCCTTCCTTTACTCTTAACAGAACTGTCATGTTTTAGCCTGAGTTTCAGAACATACACATCTATATATTGCGGGAGAGAGCTGGAGGTTGCAGCTGGGAAAATCCGAAATTGGATTTACGTTTCTCCTGTAGCTGAATCATATATTTTGCCTCCTTGTTTAATGCTGCTATGGTGTTGTTGAGATGACAGCAGCAATCAGTGCAGAGTTTCCCTATCATTGAGAGCAGATAAGCTTCCAGCCATCAGTCTGAGGATGCTCTGTGCCTGGAACTGACCTTGCTGGGTCAGGTAAGCTCTGATAAGGTAAAGAAAAGCCTGCCATTTCATATTAGTGAGAGGCTGTGGGGGGTATAATTTGGAGAGCTTCATGTTACTAGCCAGAGTGGTAGAACTGTGTCTGTGTTATCTTGCTAGGACATTTATACACGCACACAATATATTGTGTGTGTGTATGTATATATATATATATATATATATATATATATATATATATATATATATATTGTATATTCCTGTGTGTGTCACAAGAATGGACACACACAGGGAGGGTCAATAGAATAGTAGACAAGTTGCTCATTTGGTTCCACTGGGGTAGCATGTGGCAGAAGAGAGTGGGTGTGCACTGGGCTTTGTAAGGTCATGCTCGAGAAGGGGGGGGGGTGATAATGCACAGCAGAGCAGAATTATCCACAAGACAACCTAGGCAGGTACCTGGGCCCTCTAGGGTGTCAGGAGGCCAAATGCCACTTAGTTTTTTTCCTCTTCCATCTCAGATTACCAAAGAAGTATTAGAGGAGGGGCCACAACTTACTACCTTGCCTAGGGTCCCATCTCATCTTAATCCATCTCTGATGTGCAGAGTGAAGGACAGGATGGCAGGAAGCGTGGACTCTTTGATAATACACACCTGTAAATACCCCACGTCCACCAGTAGTGGGAACAGAACTATGGACATGGAGAGGGAGGCTATATCACCCCTTTATTTTTAGACCTTGTCCCCTTAGCTAACAGGTCTATGGCTCTTTAAAGAAAAGGGGTCATGCTGCCTTTTTTTAGGTGAAGTTGAACACACTCAGCACCATGGAAAGCTTCATAAGTTACAGTCACTAAGCTGGCTACATCACAACTGGCGCTCAGTCATGTCACAGTAAGGCATAAGGTAAACCTCATGCTGATTTTTTAATTTGGCATGCAGTAATCTGCAGTCATATGTTCACAGGGTGCACAGCTTCCTGCAGTGCAATGTTTTTACTTGGACTATATGTTTTTTATGTGAATCTTAGAACAGTATTTTGAAAATGTAGTAAGAAGATAAATTAAAGTTTCAAGAGGTGTGAAGGGACCTGGACTTAGCTTACCATACTAATTAGTAGTTGAAGAATGCATTACAAATCTTTATTCAATTATAAAGCTGAAATACATTTTAAAATGTGAGATATATCCCTTTAAAAATTAATACACCACATTGTCTAGACTTTCCAATCAACAGCAAAAAAGCATGTGGGCACCAGTAAAATGCAAACCTCTGTGTTGAATTTAAATCATCAAACTTTCCAGCAGATATGAAAATGGTTGGCAATACATCACCCTGTCCGGGTACACCCAGCATAGAGACCCCTTGGTAGACAATTGTTTCGCATTAGATATGCATCCTCACGGACCGTTTGTAGTCTCAGCAGTGAGGGACAGAGCTCCATACTACCAAACAAGCGCTTCCCTTAAGAGCACGTGCGGGTGCGCTCACATGCTCCCGCCGGCCAATCCACTTGCTCCATTCACGTGACGTAGCTCCATGCGGACAGACGTATGCATGCGCACGTGACGCGTATATCCGGTCGGCTGCGTCCCACGGCTAGAAGTGCGTTCTAAAGGGCGCACATTCACACACATGGGAACAATTATGTTGCAGACCGAAGTAGCAAAACCTTTTGCAAATAAATGGAACAGTAAATACACCCGGGGGAGCAGTTACCAAGCTAAGTTATTACACAAGTTTTAAAGGAAAATGACCAACAATCATGTACTTCATTTATATAATACTTTCTATAGGGTGAAAAAGAACCATTATAGTGACTTAGGGAGAAGAAAGACCCCCGAATTAGACCCAGTAGAAGAGTTCAGGGAGAGGAATTACAACCAGGACAATTATCCACTATTAACTATTTGTTTACATTTTATATACAATTTCCTCCGCAACATCCTATCAGTTAAGTCGTAATAAATACTACATAAAAATTTTAAAGCGATTGCCTAAAAATTATTGGAGAAGCTATATGAGTTATGTTTTGAGGAACACACCAAGGTCATTTTTATCGTTAAACCCTGATGGACCCATGGCTTCAGTTTTAGAAATAAGATATGCTTCACGTTGCCACAATATTCTCTCACGGTCCCCTCCCCTCCTGGGACTTGGGACATACACGAAACCCGCCATTCTTAGTAGTGAAGGATCACTGTCGTGCACTGATCTAAAGTGCTTGACCAGCCTAGGTACTCCTCCACCTTTACGTATAGACCTGATGTGTTTCACGAGTCTCTCACGCATAGGGTGCATGGTCTCACCGATATAATATCGAAGGCAGGGACAGAAGAGCACATATACAATGAATGCAATCCTGCAGGTTATATAATGTCTGACCTGGAAATCCAGATGTCCTATCCTAACATTTTCCACTCTCAGCATTTGGTTACAGGTAGGACAAAAACCACATGGAAAACTTCCTATGGTTCTCCTACTACTCAACCAATTCTCCTGATGCTGCTGTACATGTTCACTTTGTGTAACCATGGATCCAACGGTAAATCCCTTTTCTATAGGCCTTAGTGGGTGCTTTCAGCACCTTTTCTCCTAGACCTGTGTCTCGTTCCAAAATTGGCCAGTTTTTTAAGATGATTTCTTTGATTTTTTTCTGACATACAGTAGGAGTATTGTCAAATACAAAGACAAATTTTTTATTCTCTTGGATTTCTCATTGACCGGGGAAGCCCCTCCCACCTGTCCCATCAACTGGTCCCTGTCCTGTTTCCTACCTTTCTCCAATGCCCTATCTAGGACCGCAGCATCATACCCACTCTCCATGAATCTCTGATACATCTCACTCGATTGCATCTCAAAATCCTGCTGGTTTGCATTATTTCTTTTTAACCTCAAAAACTGGCCATAAGAGATGGCTGATTTTACATGTTGGGGATGATAGCTATCATTATGCAGCACTGAATTTGTTGCTGTGCTCTTCCTGTATCCCTTTGTGATAAGGGCATCTTCCTGTACCTAAAGTGTTAGATCAAGGAAAGCAACCTGATCACCACCCCATTCACCTGTGAACCACATGTTCATCCCATTATCATCTAAATAGTCCATAAAGCGGTCAAACCTGTCCCTGGTGGACGCCCAAATGACAAGCACATCGTCCACGTACCTTGACCATGTCCTCAGATCATATCTATAGTGGTTTCTTTCCCCATAGATATATTCCTCTTCCCATTTTGCCAGAAAAAGATTGGCGAAAGTTGGGGCTACCGAAGTTCCCATAGCTGTACCAGCTATTTATTTGTACCATCTCCCCTCAAATCTCAAGGCATTATGTTCTAAAATGAACGAAAGACAATCGCCCAGAAACTGACATTCCGTGTCAGATTTTCAACCACAGTCATGTAGGTGTTCGAGGACAGCCCCAACCCCCATTTTCTGCGGTATCCTGTTATACAGGTTAACCACATTGATGGTGGCAAGGCTGTCCCCCCTTCGCCACTTTAACTGCTGTACCATTTGTAGGACATGGGTAGTGTCATGGTCGAGGTACTTGGAAAGGGGCTCAGTTACTGAGCCCCTACCAGAGACGATGGGCCTGCCCGGGGGGTCCACCAGGGAATTGTGGACCTTAGGCAAAAAATAAATCACTGGCTTCTTAGAAAAGTGGAGAAATAGATCTTCCCCTAACTTTTCATCTTGGACTCCTGCTTGTACTCCCTTTCTAAGAATATTTCTTAATTGATTTTGGTAGTAGTAAGTAGGGTCCCCCTCTAATCTAAGGTAGGTATCAGTGTCCTCCAACTGTCTCATGGCCTCTTTGATGTAGTTAGTGGTAGACAGTCACATGACAACAATGTTGCCACCTTTGTCCACTTTAACAGTCAAGTCCTGGCAGGATTTTAACCATTTCAAACCCGCCATTCTGTTGCACATAGATTCCTTTTATCTTGAGGGTATATCAGGGCCATCTTGTAGCCTAAAAATAAAATGTAAGTAAAAATAAATAAAAAAAGAAATGTTATTGTTAATATCCCCTTATTACCCCCACCCAACCCGTAGTTTTTTTAAAGAGAAACCCTAAAAAGTGTCAGTTTAAAAAAAATACATAAAATTTACCTTAGGGACTCAGCTGTGTTTTTTTTTACTATGTATGTCATGAGGGTATCTTACTGTTGTTTTTGCAAATAATTATTAATAGGATACACAAAACGCAAAACAGAAAAAATACACCTTTATTTCCAAATAATATATTGGCGCCATACATTGTACTAGACACATAATTTAAATGTTATAATAACCAGGACAAATGGACAAATACAATGTGTGGGTTTTATTACAGTAGCATTATTTGTTTTAAAACTATAGAGGATGGAATTAAAGAAATAGTGTATTTTTTCATTTATTTCCCTGTTTTTCCCGTTAAAATGCATAGAAAACAAAGTAAATACTGAAAAAAAGTCTTAACAGCACCAGGAACAACTTTGCTGAGAAGGCACCTGGAGCCCCATCACAAAGCCCTGTGGCAGAAAGCACTTAAAATAGCACTCAAAGTGCAAGCCAGTCTCCTTTTTTCCACCTTCCATCTCTCCAACCCCCCCCCCACACACACACACACACACACACACACACACACCACCACCCCCACCCTCTTCCTTCTTCCCAGTTGTCCTCCACCTTCCAACCTGCCCATTTCAGAGTCATCACCATAGAGTCATCATTCCATCCCACAAATGTTGGAGTGGAAAACATGTTGTTGCCTAGTAACCCCCTTGCCCTTGCCTTGATTGCTGGCTTGTCAGGACTGGTAGCACGCCAGCTTTTACCATACCAGCTGTTTGAGACCTGAGGCCTTTAAAAAAATTTGTAGGCATTGCAGCACCGCAGTGGAAGGTACAGAGAAGAAGATATTTTTCACAGATGGGCATAATGGACCTGTGCTGGCATGTGCAGTGGCAGGTCACCTAATCTCTGACACATTGTGTTGGGGTCAAGGTCCATTTGACCACAGACACCTGGTCTTCAAAACATGGGCATGGAAAGTAGATAACCTTCACTGCCCACTGCATAAACATGGTGGTGATGGTGGGGAAAGAAGGACTGTGTGGCTGTAAAGTGCATTCAGTGGCACTGCCATGGCTTTCAGGCAGGTTAGCCTCTTCTTCTCCTTCTCCTTTCTCTGCAGTCTCTTCATTGGCTGAATCCTCCTCTTTCGCTGCACCCTCCTCTTCAAGTGTGGCATCCAAGCTCCGCAGAGCTTGTTCCACCATGCAGGTACAGTTGCAAGAAAAAGTATGTAAACCCTTTGGAATTATATGGATTTCTGCGCAAATTGGTCATAAAATGTGATCTGATCTTCATCTAAGTCGCAACAATAGACAATCACAGTCTGCTTAAACTAATACCACACAAATAATTAAATGTTTCCATGTTTTTATTGAACATGCCATGTAAACATTCACAGTGCAGGTGGAAAAAGTATGTGAATCCTAGTATTTATTAACTGGTTGAACTTCCTTTTGGCAGCAAAACATTCAACAAAACGTTTCCTGCAGTTGCAGATCAGATGTGCACAACGGTCAGGAGTAATTCTTGACCACTCCTCTTTACAGAACTGTTTCAGTTCAGCAATATTCTTGGGATGTCTGGTTTAAATCACTTTCTTGAGGTCATGCCACAGCATCTCAATCGGGTTGAGGTCAGGACTCCAGAAGGCGTATTTTCTTCTGTTTAAGCCATGTTGTTGATTTACTTCTATGCTGTGGGTCGTTGTCCTGTTGCAACACCCATCTTCTGCTGAGCTTCAGCGGGTGGACAGACGGCCTTAAAGAGAATCTGTATTGTTAAAATCGCACAAAAGTAAACATACCAGTGCGTTAGGGGACATCTCCTATTACCCTCTGTCACAATTTCGCCGCTCCTCGCCGCATTAAAAGTGGTTAAAAACAGTTTTAAAAAGTTTGTTTATAAACAAACAAAATGGCCACCAAAACAGGAAGTAGGTTGATGTACAGTATGTCCACACATAGAAAATACATCCATACACAAGCAGGCTGTATACAGCATTCCTTTTGAATCTCAAGAGATCATTTGTGTGTTTCTTTCCCCCCTGAGGGGGGAGTGCATAGCAGAACCACAACACTGAAGAACTTGGCAGCCTTCCAGACACAGGCTGACAAGTCTGACAAGGGAAAGATACATTGATTTATTACAGAGACTGTGATAGTACAAAGTGCTGCAGTAAGCCAGAACACATTAGAATAGCTTTTGGAACTTGTAGGATGATAAAAAACAGGATGCAATTTTTGTTACGGAGTCTCTTTAAGTTCTCCTGCAAAATGTCTTGAAAAACTTTGGAATTCATTTTTCCTTTGATGATAGCAATCCATCTAGGCCCTGACACAGCAAAGCAGCTCCAAACCATGATTTCCCCACCACCATACTTCACAGTTGTGATAAGGTTTTGATGATCTCCACACATAGTGTTGTGTGTTTCTTCCAAACAACTCAACTTTGGTTTCATCTGTCCACAGAATATTTTGCCAGTACTGCGGTGGAACATCCAGGTGCTTTTTTGCAAAATTTAAGTGTGAAGCAAAGTCTTTTTTGGACAGCAGTGACTTACTCTGTGGTAACCTTCCATGAACTCCATTGAATAATATAAAGCAAGTCAGATCACATTTTGTGACCAATTTGTGCAGAAATCCATATAATTCCAAAGGGTTCACATACTTCACATACTTTTTCTAGCCTTATGCTATGTTGCCAATGTTGTGCCTGGAAGCAAAAAGCCACACTGGACCTGCACTGCTATCCACTCTGCAGGCACAAACCAATGAGTGGTTGACTCCACACAACCTCACTGTTGGAAAAGTCATCTGTGACAATGGTACCAATCTGGCAGCTGCACTGAAAATGGGCAATTTGACTCATGTGCTTTGCATGGCACATGTATCAAATCTGATAGTGCAACATTGCGTGGACAAGTACTGGGTATCTCAGGACATCCTGAAGCACGCCAGGAATGTGGCTGGACATTTTTGACAATCCTACACAGACATGGCGTGCCTTGCTGACATTCAGTGGCAATACAAAATGCCTGTGAAATGACTTATTTGCAACAGCCCTAATTTCAACATTGCTTATGTTGGATAGGCTGTACCAGAAGCAGTGTGCAGTGAATGAGCACCTGTGTGCACTGGCCAGTAGGACAGTCTCTGGGGAGTTGGGTTATTTTTTCCTGAGGCAACAGGTGTTCATAGGCAACACCTGCAGACTGAAGTGTCCTTTCGAGGAGACCACTAATCTGGTCAGTCTCAGTGAAGGTATCATCAGTAATATGCTGTGCATCTTTTTTCTAGCGTGTGCCGTGTCACACGTCCTTGGCAAAGCCATGGATGAGTAGGAACAAGAAGAGGAGGAAGAATTCACTCATCATAAATTGGAGAGGGGGCTATGTCATAATCTTCTGTACCTGGGGACTGGAATGAATCTAAAGAGGAGTAAGAGGAGGAGGATGGTGGCTTTCTTGAGGAAGAGCAAGAGGTGCAGGCTTTCCTGGGAGCTTCTCACCATTCAGGGGACCCAGGTCTTGTCCGTGGCTGGAGGGAACAAACCGAAGTGAATAATGTTGCCCTGGATTAGGAACAGGAGCTGGAGCCCTCTACCACAAACCGTATTAGTTCATGCTAACATCTCTGCAGAACGACCCCCATATCAAAGCAATGAAGGACACAGAACTGGACCTGTACTGGGTGGCAACTTTCTTAGACCCTCAGTATAAATAGGTCATGGCAGAAATGCTACCATAATCACAGAGGATGGCCATAATGCAGCACTTGCATACCAAGCTGAAACAGATGCTATATTCCACTTTTTACTTTAGTGGTACAGGAAGAGCCATTAATAGCCAAAGAGGTGCCAGCAGTAACACTCCCCTAGCTTCAAAAATAAGGTGAATTGCTGCTGAGGATGATGTGCGAATCATGTCTGATATGAGGTCCTTCTTCTGTACAATGCCTTAACAGGGTGTTTCTGGATCCACCCTCATGGAACGCCTCGATCAACAGGTATCTGACTACTTTGGGTTAACAATCGCAGTGTACACAGTGTGCAGGCTTGACCTGTCGCCAGAGCTGACATAATTTGCCATGAAGCTTTTGGCTTGCCCTGTCACAAGTGTACTCCCAGAATGGACATTCAGTGCAGCTGGAGGGATTGTGATAGACAAGCAAAGTTGCCTAGCACACAGTGTCGATTACTCGACATTTATAAAAATGAACGAGACAGGGATAGCAGAGAGTTACACATGTAATTTGATCATTACTCATGATTATCCAGGCCCATGCTAGTTACTCCAGGCCTCATATGTACCCTTGCAACAGCCACAGCTATCCTGCACCACCACCCACAAGGCACCCAGTATCTCATTTCGTCCTACTTAACTTGACTTTACTCTAAAAAAAAAAAATAATAATAATTATATTATCCTGGTGTATACCATTTACTCCAGCTCTCATGCCAGCCATGGCCACAGGCACAGCTATCCTGCACCACCAGCTTGAAACCCAGTTTCTCATTTGGTCCTACTTTGATTGGCTTTTTCAGAAACAGAAAATAAAATTATTACTTTGGCACATGCCCATTATCCTAGACCTCTGTCTCTTACAGCGGCTGAAATTCAAATATTTATTTTGGAGATAATTGCCCAATATTTCGGCCCATGTCTCACACAATAGCAGAAATTCAAATATTTATTTTGGAGATAATTGCCCAATATTTCTGGCCCATGTCTCACACAATAGCAGAAATTCAAATATGTATTTGGCAGGCAATTGCCCAATTTCTCAGACCTCCTGTGTGGCTGCAAGAACAATGTTTTAGGCAGGTAATTGTCAATTTTTTCAGACTTCACATAAAGTCTTTGCATAAAATACGTATTTTTGGATTAACATTTTATTATTGATTCCCCTCCGCCATGCCACTGCCAGGTTTTTAAATATATATACCTTTTTAAAAGAAATTGTGGCTGCAGAGATGCCCGGAAGGTCACAATGTTAGGCCATCTGTACTACAGTAGGCAATGATATCAGTCAGCTTCAGTGAGGTGCAAATTAATCTCTAAGTCTTATTGTGTTTTATTATATTAATTTTTAGTTTGTTGAATGCTTTAGAGGAAAAATATATATATAATATTTTGATAACAATACCACTTTAATAAAATAGTCAGCTGAAAAAGGTATCTGGCACATATCTTATTTACATGTGCTAATTTAATCCTCACAGTGGGAGTAAGAGGAAAAGAAAAATAAATATAAAAGGTAGTAGGAGACCAAACCCAAGCAGTCCTGTTATATTAATCTGGCCTGCAATATGAAAGCAAACATAATCAGCGGCGGCTCCAGCTGCAGAATTTTGGGGGGGCTCAAAAAGGGCACAATGGCTGGCGGGGCTCAAGGGGGGGGGGGGCGACCGGAGTGGGCATGGTCATGACATCATGTGGGCGGGGCTAACTGTAATGTAGTTGTACCAGCTAATGTAGCTACATAAAAAAAAATATGAAGTAAATGCACGTAATGACAGACAGCCTTTCAATAATAAATGCACGTAATGACAGACAGCCTTTCACCAGTAAATGCATGTAATGAGAGACAGCCTTTCAATAGTAAATGCATGTAATGAGAGACAGTGTTTCACCAGTAAATGCACATAATGAGAGACAGCGTTTCCCCACTAAATGCACATAAGACACAGCCTTTCACCAGCAAATGCACATAATGAGAGACAGCGTTTCCCCACTAAATGCACATAAGAGACAGCCTTTCACCAGTAAATGCATGTAATGAGAGACATCCTTTCACCAGTAAATGTGTGTAATGAGAGACAGCCTTTCACCAGTAAATGCACGTAATGAGAGACAGCGTTTCCCCACTAAATGCACATAAGAGACAGCCTTTCCCTAGTAAATGCATGTAATGAGAGACAGCCTTTCACCAGTAAATGCACATAAGAGACAGCTTTTCACCAGTAAATGCAAGTAATGAGAGACATCGTTTCACCACTAAATGCACATAAGAGACAGCCTTTAACCAGTAAATGCACGTAATGAGAGACAGCCTTTCACCACTGAATGCAAATAAGAGACAGCCTTTCACCAGTAAATGCACATAATGAGAGACAGTGTTTCACCAGTTAATGCACATAATGACAGACAGCGTTTCCACAGTAAAAGCATGTAATGAGAGACAGCCTTTCACCAGTAAATGCATGTAATGAGAGACTGCGTTTCACCACTAAATGCACATAAGAGACAGCCGTTAACCAGTAAATGCACGTAATGAGAGACAGCCTTTCACCACTAAATGCACATAAGAGACAGCCTTTCACCAGTAAATGCACGTAATGAGAGACAGCGTTTCACCACAAAATGCATGTAATGAGAGACAGTGTTGCAGACAGAAGAAAGCAGGCTGGCACTTGCAAAGTTCAAATTATAAAAACAGCTTTATTTCATCCAGCTGTTAAATTTAAAACGTATGAAGCATAAATCACATATATGAGGTTGCCTACCATTCTGTTGATGGCTGCGGGGCAATGTGGGGGCAGTGGGGTCGCCTAACGACTGTTTCGCTCCTTGAGCGTCCTGAAAACTAAAGGACCTCCGGGTTGCCATGATGTTCTAAGTTAACATGTTCTATCAGTCTTGAACAGCCAACTCCTGATGAGATGGATCTAATATGACCCTGAATTCTTTCTTTGAGTTTCCTGGTGGTCATCCCTATGTAGAAACGGAGGCATGGGCACCAAATAATGTATACTGCATATTTAGTTACACATGTTACGGGGCATCCGCCGGAAGTGGGGTGGGTGGCGAGGTCCAGCACGTCACACTCCCAGGGAGGAATTCCCTATTAAAATTAGCCATGGCCCGGCGTTCTGATGTGCGCAGTAGCCTCTGAAGACGCTCAAGGAGTGAAACGGTCGTTAGGCGACCCCACTGCCCCCACATTGCCCCGCAGCCATCAACAGAAGGGTAGGCAACCTCATATATGTGATTTATGCTTCATACGTTTTAAATTTAACAGCCGGATTAAATAAAGCTGTTTTTATGCTTTGAACTTTGCAAGTGCCAGCCTGCTTTCTCCTGTCTGCATGATTGATGTTTGTATACTCCCTGGCTTGAGCACGCTTTCTCTGGCATACAACTACCCTATCTGCTGCCTCTGAACTTCCACCATGAATGCTTGCTAACAATGCTGTCTGCCAGTTGCTGCTAAATTGCTGTAGTGCCTGTTCTGTTTTCTACATTTCCTCTGATGAGAGACAGTGTTTCACCAGTTAATGCACATGATGACAGACAGCCTTTCACCAGTAAATGCATGTAATGATATAGATGTCCCCAGTATATGTAGCCAGGGGTATGTGTGCCCAGTATATGTAGCCAGGGGTATATGTCCCAGTATATGTAGCCAGGGGTATATGTGCCCAGTATATGTAGCCAGGGGTATATGTGCCCAGTATATGTAGCCAGGGGTATATGTGCCCAGTATATGTAGCCAGGGGTATTTGTCCCAGTATATGTAGGCAGGGGTACATGTGCCCAGTATATGTAGCCAGGTGTATAGTTGTCCCCAGGAGTATATGTCCCAGTATATGTAGGCAGGGGTATATGTGCCCAGTATATATAGCCAGGGGTATATGTCCCAGTATATGTATCATGGGGTATATGTGCCCAGCATATGTATCCAGGTGTATATGTACCCAGTATATGTAGCCAGGGGTATATGTGCCCAGTATATGTAGCCAGGGGTATATGTGCCCAGTGTATGTAGTCAAAGGTATATGTCTCCAGTGTATGTAGCCAGGGGTATATGGGCCCAGTATATGTAGCCAGTGGTATATGTGCCCAGTATATGTAGCCAGGGGTATATGTGCCCAGTATATGTAGCCAGGGGTATATGTGCCCAGTATATGTAGTCAGGGGGTATATGTGCCCAGTATATGTAGCCAGGAGTATATGTGCCCAGTATATGTAGCCAGGTGTATATGTGCCCAGTATATGTAACCAGGTGTATAGTTGTCCCCAGTATAGGTAGGTAGGACTTACCAATAACCAGGTGTATAGGTGCCCCCAGGAGGGGTGGAAGCGGAGAGAAGAGGAAGCCGTGTGGACAGTGGCGAAGAAGGGGGCCGTCTCCCCCTTTCCCTCACCTTGGGGCTCCCACTCTCTGCCTTGCTCCCCCCTCAGATATCAGCGGCTGGCGTCAGAAGACTTCCTCTCTTCCCAGCGCGGGAGAGAGAGATCGATCTGTGCGCTGCTACTCTGGTCTAGACTAGTCTAGACCAGAGCGGCACACAGATCAGCCGCGCTGGGAAGAGAGTGAGTCTTCTGACGCCAGCCGCTGATATCTGAGGGGGGAGCGAGGCAGAGTGGGAGCCCCAAGGTGAGGGAAGGGGGGAGACGGCCCCCTTCTCCGCCGCTGTCCACACGGCTTCCTCTTCTCTCCGCTTCCACCCCTCCTGCTGCTTGGCAACCCTGCGGATGGGGGGCTTTTGCAGGGGCTGACAGCTTGTCAGCTGGGGCTTAAGCCTGGGTAAGCCCCAGTGTAGCGCCGCCACTGAACATAATATCATGAAAGAATATGAAAAAAAGATAGAATACTGATCATGTTTATAAACTTGTACATTTATTTTAAAAAAAATACACATGACAGAATATCTAAAAACATCTACATAAAACAACCATCTTCATATGACACAATTCTTCAACAATGACACAATTTGGTTAGGTCCACACAATAACAGATGCACAACGGTGCATTCCCAGTGTATCCAGTGTGGTCAGTCGCAGTGTCTGTGGCAGTCGGTAACACTAGCACCATTGAGAATTCATCACTGTATCCACTCCAGTTTTTCTGTCACTGCTTCTGCTGCCAGTGGGGAAAAGCGCTGCAATAACAATGAGAGCCCTGGTAGAAGCACACTGCTGTGTCTTCACATTGGAATCAAATAGAACAATAAGTGCTTGTCCCTGGCAGCAGCAGAAGTGGTGACCCAAGCTGGGAGGCAGCAGTGAGAAAACAAAGCAGTTGAGAAGGCTAGTGTGAAAAGAACAATATTGGGATTAAGTCAGTCCATAAGAAGATAGAGATGAGGAGGATGGAAAAGGAAAATGGATTGAGGTTTACTTCAGAAGACAATGAAAACGGTGGGGGAGTATTGAAGTTCTGAGGTGGGGTGTGAGGTTATGGGCATATGTGAGAAAGGGAATGGAAGAAAGGAGCCAAGCCTCAGAACAGAAGCAGAAGGCCTTTGAAGTTGCCCCCCCCCCCAAAAAAAAAAATGCTGCTGAAGCTCAGAACATTAGAAGAAGGTCATTAGAAAGGTCTTCATTGAAGAAATGTCTTCATGGCACAATTAGAACTTTCCCAGTTAATCTCATTGTTCTTTTGTGTTTATGTTTGTGTGTGGGAGGGGGGAGTTGAGTTTGAGACATGAGATCGACACTATGCCAAAAATTGTCTCGGATTGTCTGAATTATTACAGATAACCTGTAGTGTGTAACAAACGTTGGAGAGGCAGTTGCGGTGAACAGCGCTACCATGGCAGCTACCTCCAGCTCTCTGCCTAGCAATCTATCCGTACCTCGGGCGTCAAGCACGCCGAGGACGGGTTTGTCAGCTGCACATAAGGTCGTCTTATCGCATGCGCGTGCGCACAGACAGGACCTTTATGCAGGGAGGAGGCATGTCAGCTGACCGGCTGGTTGGCTGACATCAGAGGAGACACTCGCCGCTCCTCATTGGCTGATAGGAGTAGGCGTGACGGAGGGTCTCCTCTGCTTTATAAGCCAAGCTGAATCACTCGCAACTTGTCTGCTGTTGCAAATACTTGGTGTTAGCGCTCAGACTTTAGATAGTTCCGGTGTGCTTTGATTCGGGAGGAAACCGGGGATTTCACACAAGATAGGAATTGTTTGATAGCTATAAAGATTATTCATTACTGTGTTATTATCTGTGCATGACTCTGGCTCATTCTGACTACTCTTCTGCTCAGTGATTCTGTACCTCTGCCCATCTGATCTTGCTGCCGACTCTGCCTGTTTAAACCTTCCTGTCTCTGCCTTCCGATTTTGTACTGCATCTGTCTGTCTGTTGCCAACCCGATTAGTCTGACCACTCTACTCTCACCAGAGGGCCCTTGACTCTGGTGAGGGGCACTGTACTGTTAGTACCCACCAGCTCCTCTGGTGAGGTATAGCTACACCTTTCAGTACTACTGTTGCACCAATCACTATACTTGCTATTGCTGTCACATCAGCTGTCTGATATACCTGCATTATAGGTGATTCTGCAGATCACCATATAATCAGGTATATATCTGCATTATAGGTGATACTGCAGATCACCTAATAATCAGAACTCTGTTTCTTGCTGACACAAATCGTTACAGAACAGCAGACCAAAATGTCTATGGACGCACTGCATAGCCAGGTTGAGGCCTTTACCACAGCGGTGAACAATTTAACCGTATTGGTCAATACCCAACAGACTTAGATCACCCAGCTGTCTGGGGTGGTCCGGACCCTCCAGACTGCGACAGTACCAGTGCAGTCCCCTTCAGTTATAGAGCCTAGAATACCTCTGTCGGGAAAGTTTTCAGGGCACAAATCTGATTTATAGAATTTCAGAAACCGCTGCTTTCCTTACTTTGAGATGAGACCTGTTTCATCAGGGACTGAGAGTCAGAGGGTAACCTTCATTAAAACACTTTTATCAGGGGATTCACAGACATGGGCTTACAGTCTTCCTACTGGTCATAAAGCATTGACATCAGTTCAGAATTTTTTCAAATCAATGGCTATCATATACGATGATCCAGATATCGTAGTCACTGCTTAGAGGAAACTTAAAAATCTCAGACAGGGACTTAACACCGCTGAGACCTATGCCGCAGAGTTTAGACGGTGGGCAGTATCGGCTAGATGGGGACAGTTTGCCTTATTAGACTGTTTCTTATCAGGGTTATCCGATCCCGTTGTGGATGCTAAGTCATCCTGAACCTAAGACTGTTGATGATGCGATTTCACTTGCAGTAAGAATAGATCACCGTATTCGTTATCAAAGGCAAGCTCGTGGTAGACACTCTGTGAGGTCTGTTCCCGTCACCTCTCCTACACCTTCTCCTCCATTGCAGATCGGACATTCAAAATTGTCAGAGGTCGAGAAAAATCGGAGACGGACGGAGGGGCTCTGTCTATATTGTGCAGAAAGGGGCCATATAGTACAGAACTGTCCTAAAAAGGTGGAAAACTCTGCTGCCTAGGAGTAGCTAGAGGTACTACTCTAGACGAGCCAGTGTTACCTCTAATTGATAATCGGTTACTACTCCCTTGTTCTATTTCCTGGAAAGATCAAGTCCGGTCTACCCAGGCATTTATAGACTCGGGTTCAGCTGCCAATTTTATAGATTATGATTTTGTTAAGGAATTGGGGATCCCCCTGCTCCCTTAGACAGACAGATTGTTCTCACAGCAGTGGATGACTCTACACTTCAAGGGAGTCAGCCCCTGTCTCAAACTCCAGGATTGTTATGTCATGTGGGGGTATTACATAGAGAACAAATACAGTTTTTTGTGCTTAAAATGGCCACTTCCACTATAATCCTTGGGATGCCGTGGCTGCAAAAGCATTCTCCTCAGATAGATTGGAGCTCCGGCCAGTTGCTAAGCTGGTCCTCCTTTTGCCATCATCATTGTATGGAGAAAGTTGCTGTTTGCATCACCAGGATTCAGGTGGAAGGGTTACCTGCACAATATGCAGAATTTGCTGATGTATTTTGTCCTAAGTCGGTGGACAAAATTCCTCCACACAGAAGTTTTGAACAGACTCGCATTTGAGGAATGGCGTCATTGGCTCGAGGGGGCAGAACATATGATTACAGTCTATACTGACCACAAAAATTTGGAATATATTGAAGGGGCCAAGAGGCTTAGTCCTCGACAGGCCCGCTGGTCATTATTCTTTTCAAGATTCAGATTTATCATTACGTATACGCCAGGGAGTAAAAATGTCAAGGCAGATGCCCTGTCTAGATGTTTTGAGCCCGAGACAGTACAGCCACCAATTCCCGAGAACATACTGCCCGAGAAAGTTGTCGTGGCAGCCACCGAGACATGGGAGGATGGGTCACTTACTTTGGGGCCCTATCAACAGGACGTTCCCGAAGGGAAAACCTGGTGGACTTTTATTTGTGCCACTTCATTTTCGTCTGCAAATTTTACAATTGTTCCATGCACATAAAAATGCAGGGCATCCTGGGGTGGCCAGAACGCAGGATATACTGTCTAGATGTGTGTGGTGGCCATCACTGGTCCTAGATTGTAGGGAGTTTGTCAGAGACTGTGCAGTCTGTGCCAGGAATAAGCCATCCAGACAGGCTCCTGTGGGCACCCTTCAGTCATTGCCAGTGCCTGAGGAACCATGGACCTATTTATCCATGGACTTTGTGGGCGAACTCCCCAGGTCCGAGGGGGAAAACAGTTATATGGGTGGTAGTCGACAGGTTCAGCAAAATGGCTCACTTTATTCCACTGGACGGACTCCCCTCTGCCCAGGAACTGGCGGATCTCTTCATTCAACACATTTTCCGCCTACATTGCATACCAGAAAATGTGGTGTCAGATAGGGGAGTCCAGTTTGTGTCCAAATTCTGGAGAGCCTTTTGTCATCATCTTGGAATGAACCTGTCATTTTCCTCCGGCTACCACCCACAAACCAATGGGCAAACTGAGAGGGTTAATCAGTCTTTAGAGCAGTTCCTTAGATGCTATGTGGCTGATGCGCAGTTAGAATGGGCAAAGTTCTTGCCATTCGCAGAATTTGCGCATAATAACCTGAAAAGTACCTCTTCAGGCTTTTCTCCCTTTCAGGTGGTGACAGGGAGATCTCCCAAATTATCTCCATTGCCAGTAGTATCTTCTCCTTTCCCTGCTTTGGAAGAGTGGCAGGGATCTTTTAAGGAGATTTGGACCATGGTCAAAAGGAATCTGGAAAAGGCCTTTCAGACCCAGAAGAAGCAGGCTGATAAAAAGCGATCAGTGGAATGGGACTTTGTACCCGGGGACATGGTGTGGGTTTCTACCCGACATCTGGCGCTGAAACAGCCATCAGCAAAATTGGGCCCCAGATTTATAGGCCCATACCCTGTTTCCAAAAAGATTAATAATGTCACTTATGTCATTTCACTGCCACCCAGTATGAGAGGTGTTAAGTCATTCCATGTGTCTCTGTTGAAGCCGGCTGTGCATGTGGATTCCTCCACCCAAACCCCCCCCCGAGATGATTCATGGGGAACCTGAGTATGAGATTAAGCGGATTTTGGATTCTCGTTGGGTGCGTAACTCGGTACAGTACCGTGTTCACTGGAAGGGATATGGGCCTGAGGAGAGATCTTGGGTGCCGAGTTATCGCATGCATGCTGAGGAACTTAGGAAAGAGTTTCATGAGTTGCATCCTGAGAAGCCATGCAGAACGTGTCCGGAGTCCACGCCTCAAGGGGGAGGTACTGTAACAAACGTTGGAGAGGCAGTTGCGGTGAACAGTGCCACCACCGCAGATGCCTCAAGCTCTCTGCCTAGCAATCTATCCGTACTTCGGGTGTCTAGCACGCCGAGGACGGGTTTGTCAGCTGCACATAAGGTCGCCTTATCGCGTGCGCGTGCGCACAGACAGGACCTTTATGCGGGGAGGAGGTGCGTCAGCTGACCGGCCAGTCGGCTGACGTCAGAGGAGATACTTGCCGCTCCTCATTGGCTGATAGGAGTAGGCGTGACGGAGGGGTCTCCTCTGCTTCATAAGCCAAGCTGAAACACTTGCAACTTGTCTGCTGTTGCGAATACTTGGTGTTAGCGCTCAGACCTTAGATAGATCCGGTGTGCTTTGATCCGGGAGGAAACCGGGGATTTCACACAAGATAGGAATTGTTTGATAGCTATGAAGATTATTCATTACTGTGTTATTATCTGTGCATGACTCTGGCTTGTTCTGACTACTCTTCTGCTCAGTGATTCTGTACCTTTGCCCATCTGATCTTGCTGCCGAATCTGCCTGTTTAAACCTTCCTGTATCTGCCTTCCGATTTTGTACTGCATCTGTCTGTCTGTTGCCAACCCGATTAGTCTGACCACTCTACTCTCACCAGAGGGCCCTTGACTCTGGTAAGGGGCACTGTACTGTTAGTACCCACCAGCTCCTCTGGTGAGGTATAGCTACACCTTTCAGTACTACTGTTGCACCAATCACTATACTTGCTATTGCAGTCACATAAGCTGTCTGATATACCTGCATTATAGATGATTCTGCAGATCACCATATAATCAGGTATATATCTGCATTATAGGTGATACTGCAGATCACCTAATAATCAAAACTCTGTTTCTTGCTGACACAAATCATTACACAGTGAGAGGAATCTGGGGAAGGAGTGACAGCATCAGTAACACCACCAACATGTAGAGGGAACATACGGAACTTTTAATTTTGTTAATTTGTGCTCTGTCATAAGCAAGCATACAGCATTATACTGCAGTTAATCAAATGTGTGAAAGCCAGTGAGGAAAACCCGTCGTTACTCGGGCTCTTGTCAGAATGTGCCACAGAATATGTTGGCGCTTTATAAATCAATAATAATGATGTCACAGGTCACACTCCAGAAAAAGATATAGTCTAGGGGTCCAAAGCCCCGTAATACTTACCTGCTCCCCAATATATGGGGGCTGGTATAATTAACACTTGGAGGGAGGAGGCACCCCAAAAAATAAAGAGAATGGCATATAAAAAAATATAAAAGGTTGACTTACCTCTATAAAAAAGCATATAGCCATAAACGGTAACAAAATGTATTAAATAGAAAATCAGACACTCACTCAGACTGTGTATCTGATTTTCTATTTAATAAATGTTACCGTTTACAGCTATCCCATTCTTTATAGAGTAAGCCAACCTTTTATATCTCTTTTATATGCCATTCTTTTTATTTTGGGGGCACATTCTCCACCAGCTGTGCTGAACCTTCGCTTCCAATAAGACACTTTCAACAAAATTAGCGAGCACCTCTACAGCATTTGATGCAAGCTTCAGTCACTGGTCCATTTTGGATAGTTAGCAGCCAGTAGAGTCCTCACTATTAAGGTTGTTGTTATCTGAGGAGAAGCTTATGTAATAATTGACCATGATAGACAAATCACATCTGTGAGTGCTAAACCTGTGTTATGTCACTTGAAAATAATTTGCAATGCTTCTGTTAGATGTGCCTTACCAGTAATTGTGCTACACACATTGTCTGCCATGTGTTGCATTGCTGCAACAGTTTGCAGAGTCATCCCTGCCATCATCAGGATATGATCTGCATAATTACCTTAAATATACCAAAGTGATGCATTTAGATTTATTACTATTATTATTTATTGTATTTATAAAGTGCATATTACGCAGCGCTGGACAATAATTAGGGATACATACAATTTAAACAAAGGGTGACAGATAGAGGGGTAGCAAATGGTTATATAACATTGCATAAGGTTGTCCATGCAAACAGGGTATAAGATGCATGATCATGTGATTTTTAAAGACGCAGCAATTCAAGTCCGAGTTAGTCCATGGGAAGGGTGTCACAGCTGGGGTTGCAAAATCAAGAAGGCCACAATAAAGGGGGGGGGGGGAGAGACCCTGCAGAAGGCTTACAATCTAAAGGGTGGGGGAGGGACACATAAAGTAGGGTGGTGGAAAAGGTCCTGAGAGTAGTGGTGCTCGTAATGGGTCAATTACGATTACGCAAAATTTAGCGTAATTTTTTGTTACGTTATGTACAGCATATCCACTTTTGTAAATCATAATTATGCCTGTAATTATGCAATTACACATAACTTGCGTTGACTGAGTAAAAAATTCACATCTATTCTCCAGTGTACTGCACATGCGCGGCTGTAACCTAAATATTAAATGCGAAAAATACGCTGGCATGTGAAACTAAATCTCATTCATTAGCCAGTACACTGCACATGGGCGGCTATTTAAATATTCAATGCAAAAAATGTGTTTGTTTGCGAAAATTATCCGCATTCATCAGCCAGTATACTGCACATGGGCGGCTATTTAAATATTCAATGCAAAAAATGTGTTTGCTTGCGAAAATAATCCACATTCTTCAGCCAGTATACTGCATATGTGTGTCTTTTATTTAGTTATTCAATGCGTAAAATACATTTGTTTGCCTCTGAAATTATGCTAACATACGTAATTACGTTTGCGTGCAAAAAATTGTATGTGTAATCTGCAAAGTTTGCATTATGATTATGATGCGTAATTGCAAATTACGATGTGTAATTATGCATAGGCATAATTTCTGCCCACTACTAGCAAGAGAGAGAGAGAAAGTTTGGTAGATGGGGGGTAGGCCATTTTATAGACATGTGTTTTGAGGGCTTGCTTGAAGGAGTTAAAGGAATGAGCGAGGCTGACTTCCTCCTCATCTGGTGAGATGTGGTTTACTATTTTGGTTGTTAAGTGCACAGTATACCAAAGAGAGTGGGTATCTGGAGATAGAAAAAGTGTTTTTGATATAATTTACTAATATAAGGGTTGATCTGTTAGCACAGCAATAAGAACTCATGTACCTCAAAATTCCTCCCCCAGCGGACACAGACAGTACAACAATGTTGTCTGATTGTTCCCCCTTCTATGGACAACTCCTGAGGTTTTGATACATAGAACGTCCCTTGCAAAGACTCCTCCATCTTCCTCCATCTGTGCCGAAGCATTTTCTTTTGGGAGAATGGCTTATCATCCATGTGCAATTAAGGCCCACATTTATTGGTACTGTTCTATTCCTCTCTTCTATTTATTGCCCATTCATCCATCCCTGCATTGTAATTAGTATACCTCTACTCCCCCTGTAAATACTGTGCCTCTATTATCCCTCTCTGGCTTCTACAATTAGTAAGCCTTTGCCATCCCATGTAATTAGTATGCTGCCATACCCACATTGAGTTTTGTAATTAGTATTCTCCGAATTACCTCCCTTTGCCTTCATTATCTCTTGTAATTAGTGGGGTGTCAATCCTCATTCCCTTCCAGAATTATTATATCTTCATTATGCACTGCAATTGGTATGCTAGAGTAATTAGTTTAGTTACATAAGAGAGCAAGCTGTCATACCATTGTGAAGTTTGCCTTTCAAAGTTTCCCACTCTCGCACCTTCTACTCTCATTACCCACTCCAAGGTAGAGTGTCTCAAGCTTACTCCTTGGTTTCCCTCTCTTCTCCAGGACCACTCATTCATCCATTTGTTTGGCTTACAGTATCACCTTTATGTATGGTTTTGCTGTTGACCTCTCTTCTTTAACATCTCATGTCCCTGACTTCCTCAGTGCCAGTGAAGAGGAGATCTCCCTTATGTCCTCTCAGTTTCTGAAACTCAACATAGAAAAAGGCGCACCAATAAGTCTGTGTCTACACATTCGTTGCCTAGCAGTCACACTTGATTTACGAGAGGCTGCTGACAAGTATTTATTTATTATTTATTTATTGTATTTATAAAGCGCCAACATATTACGCAGCGCCTTACCCAGAAAAAAATTAGCTAAAAAGCTGAAAATTGCAGGGTATGTTGGCCTATTTGTGTATTTGTATTAAATGATGCCACATCAACTACCTATGATTTTAACTTATCCTTTTTTTTCAGTCCAAAGTGAACATGGTCATCTCCAAAGAAGTTTAATGTGGAAGAGCATAGGAACATGAAAGGTGCAAAGCAGATCCATGATGAAATGTCATAAAAAATTGGTTGAAAGTGGCCCTTCATATGCAACAACAAAACGTTGGGTTGTCAATTTTAAAACTGGCCATTTCAGTGTTGAAAGTAAGAAACCCAGTGACTCTGTGCCTTCAAATGTGAAAGCCATCCATAGCATGATCATGGAGGACCACTAAATATTAGCCAGAAGTATTGCTACATATCTGGGAATATCACATAAGAGAGTTGATGCCATTATCCACAATGACTTGGAAGTGAAAAAGCTTGCCACAAAGTGGATCCTGAAACTTCTGACAACTGCATAAAAGAGGAGAAGTGAAAAGACATTGGTGGCTGTTTTGGAATATTTTGCAAAAAATTAGTGAGCTTTTCTGGACAAGCTGGTAATTGGCGATGAGATATGGATCTACTGTCATGGTACTGAGACAGGGGATCACTCTAAGGAATGGAGGCACAGTGGTCCCCCCAAGCCGAAAAAGTTCTTTATGGAAAAGCCAGAGCAGAAGCAAATAGCAATTTTTTTGGGGATACAAAGGGAGTTCTGCTTATGGCCAACTTCCCAATGGGTTCAATCATCAATGCAACATATTACTATTCTTTATTGATGAAGCTGAGGCAAAACATTAAAGAAAAACATCAAGGAAACCCCTTCAAATGGGTTATCCTGTTGCATGGCATGCCTCATTATGCACTGCAGGGGACAGTATTGAAAAAAATGACCTCCTTAGACTTCCAAGTTTTGCCCCATTAACCCTACTCCTTGACCTGGCGCCATCTGACTATCATCTATTCCCCAATCTCAAAAAACACCTAAAGTGACAAGGATTTGATGTGGTTATACCAGCAGTCCAAAGAATTCTATTTACAGGGACTTAAAAAGCTGCAGAGCAGATGTCACAAGTGCATTGGCATCCTGGGGTAATATGTGGAATAAAGCGGCAGTTACAGCTTCCTAGCTAATTTTTTGTCTGGGTAAGGCACAATACTTGTCAGCACCCCTTCATAGATCTCTCTTTCCAACCCCCCTTTAATATACTGACCACCTGTTCCTCCAACTAAAAATACATCTCCTGCATTCACCATTTCCTCGTACAGGACACAAATGAAATCCTAGTGCATGCCTTCATCATCATATCCTCTTTAGATTACTGCAACACCTTATACGTATATAGCCTAACTGCGAACTAACTAGCTCCACTCCGTCCTGAACTCTGCTGCATGATTCATCGACCTTTCTTCTTGCCTCTTTAATTCTTAGTCAGGAGGCATTTTATAACAGAAATAATTCAGTTTCAAGATTCTAATTCTAACCTATAAAACTCTCTTTAATATAGATATTTCATGCATTCTGGAATTAAAGCAAATATGTTATCAAAATTGTTATCTCCACTCTGGAAATGAATTATTGTCTCCATCAAGTATACAATCTGACATGATGTTTTCAAACTACTAGGCCTTATTTTCTACTACCTAGTCAGGTAACCATGGCTTGCCTATTGTCTATGTCAGTGATGTCTAACCATGGCACTCCAGCTGTGACAAAACTACAAATCCCATCACGCCTCTGTCTCCCCCAGTTATGCTTAGAGCTGTCAGAGTATTGCAATGCCTCATGGGACTTGTAGTTCCACCACAGCTGGATTGCCAAGGTTAGCCATCACTGGTCTATGTTATGATAATCATTTGACTCTGACATAAATTGTTGGCATGGGCTTCAACAGTGTGCAGAGTCTAAGTAGTCAGTGGTCTTTACCACAATGGTCTTACCACAGGTTACTTGTAGAATAGTCAAAGTTCAAGGCAGGTTGCAGGCAAGGCAAATAAGTATTCAGATGTTAGTCAAGGCAGGTAACTGAGCACTGAGGCGCTACACCTGCTATTGCCGAAATTCTGTTTTGTCCCCATTTTTATTGCCTGATGAAGCGGACTGTGCCTGCGAAACGCGTTGCACTTTTTTGGGGTATTATTTAATACATGTGATTGCTGCTATTCAGACAGTCTTTCGTGTCTGCTTTATGGAGGTAAGTCCACCACTTCCTCCCAGCAAATTTTAAAGTTTTTATCCGCTTTTATCCTGCTGGTGCCTCTATTCTCCTACTGCTCCCCCAACAAACAAGACAGAGTTGTCAAGCAGGCAGTAGTTGTGGCATTGGAATCTAGGATCACCTCCACTATATATTTATGATTGCTACTGACTAGCAACAGGGGAGTAGATGGTAAATCTCAGGTAGAGAAGCAATTCACAACCAGAAATATACAGTTTGAGGTAGGACGCATGAAATAATAACTGTGTTAAACTAACTCAAAAGCCACAGTATAAGTAACCTTTTTGATGTGATATTACAAATCTATTTCTTAGTTGTCTAGAAGGACAATTATTATTATAATTATTTTTATTTATATAGCACCAACATCTTCTGTACACATATTGTGGAACATAAATACATGAGAAGTTCAAGAAACTGTACAGTCATGACATTCAGTAATACATGTACAAATACATACATAATTAATGTGTGGATTTTTCACAAATTGATACACGTCCATATGGCAAATTACAGCAAAATAAGAAACAATAGGATTTGTCTGAGTAGGTGTGTTTTCAGATTACATTTGAAGGTTTCCAGGCTCAGAGCATTATGGACAGGCTGTGGGAGAGAGTTTCAAAAAAGAGGGAGCGACTGTGAGAAGTCCTGGATGCTAGAGTGAGAGGAGGTGACCAAGCTAGAGGACAAAATGGTCTCCTGTGAGGAATGGAGGTTCCAGGTAGTGTTGGGCGAACATCTAGATGTTCGGGTTCGGGCCGAACAGGCCGAACATGGCCGCGATGTTCGGGTGTTCGACCCGAACTCCGAACATAATGGAAGTCAATGGGGACCCGAACTTTTGTGGTTTGTAAAGCCTCCTTACATGCTACATACCCCAGATTTACAGGGTATGTGCACCTTGGGAGTGGGTACAAGAGGAAAAAAAAATTTAGCAAAAAGAGCTTATAGTTTTTGAGAAAATCGATTTTAAAGTTTCAAAGGGAAAACTGTCTTTTAAATGCGGGAAATGTCTGTTTTCTTTGCACAGGTAACATGCTTTTTGTCGGCATGCAGTCATAAATGTAATACATATAAGAGGTTCCAGGAAAAGGGACCGGTAATGCTAACCCAGCAGCAGCACACGTGATGGAACAGGAGGAGGGTGGCGCAGGAGGAGAAGGCCACGCTTTGAGACACAACAACCCAGGCCTTGCATGAGGACAAGAAGCGTGCGGATAGCATGCTTTGTACCACCATGCAGTCATAAATGTAATAAAGATAAGTGGTTCAATAAACAGGGACCACGCGGCAACGCTAACCCAGCAGCAGCACACGTGATGGAACAGGAGGAGGCGCAGGAGGAGAAGGCCACGCTTTGTGAGACACAACAACCCAGGCCTTGCATGAGGACAAAAAGCGTGCGGATAGCATGCTTTGTACCGCCATGTAGTCATAAATGTAATAAAGATAAGAGGTTCCATAAACAGGGACCGGCAACGGTAACCCAGCAGCAGCAGCAGCAGCAGCAGCACACGTGATGGAACAGGAGGAGGCGCAGGAGGAGAAGGCCACGCTTTGTGAGACACAACAACCCAGGCCTTGCATTAGGACAAAAAGCGTGCGGATATAGCAGCAATGCTTTTTGCCGCCATGCAGTCATAAATGTAATACAGATGAGAGGTTCAATAAACAGGGACCGGAAACGCTAAACCATCCCAGATGTTCATCGGTCATGTTACTTGGTTGGGGTCCAGGAGTGTTGCGTAGTCGTTTCCAATCCAGGATTGATTCATTTTAATTTGAGTCAGACGGTCTGCATTTTCTGTGGAGAGGCGGATACGCCGATCTGTGATGATGCCTCCGGCAGCACTGAAACAGCGTTCCGACATAACGCTGGCTGCCGGGCAAGCCAGCACCTCTATTGCGTACATTGCCAGTTCGTGCCAGGTGTCTAGCTTCATGCCCGGTTTCAGGTCCAGCGGTGCCAGCCACAAATCCGTCTGTTCCTTTATTCCCCTCCAAATTTCCTCCCCTGTGTGCTGCTTATCCCCAAGGCAGATCAGCTTCAGCAACGCTTGCTGACGCATGCCAACAGCTGTGCTGCACTGCTTCCACGATCCTACTGCTGCTGGTGCTGGGTTAGCATTTCCGGATGAGGTACAGCTTTGAGATGCGTTGGAGGAGAAGGAGTCAGAGAGGTAGGTGCTGCTGTTGTTATCCAGCTGTTTGCGGCGTGGGCAACACCCGCGCCGTAGCAGGTGAGGAATCGCTGCCAGGCTCCACAAGGTACACCCAGTGCGCGGTAAGGGAGATGTATCGACCCTGGCCGAACGCACTCGTCCAGGTGTCAGTGGTGAGGTGAACCTTGCAGGCAACGGCATTCTTCAAGCTTCGGGTTATTTAGCTGACCACGTGCTCATGCAACTCAGGCACTGCAGAGCGCGCAAAGTGGTAGCGGCTGGGAACCACGTAACGTGGGATGGCCACTGACATCATGCCCTTGAAGCTGTTTGTCTCCACCACTCGATATGGCAGCATTTCGCAGGCCAGAAGCTTGGCTATGCTGGCTGGCTGTTACTGCCACGGCCCGGGGGTCATTTGCTGGCAATTTCCTCTTGTGCTCAAACATCTCAGAGACAGACAACTCAACCGTAGCGCTGCACACCGAAGGGCTGTTGGTTGTTGTGTTTGATGAACACTGGGAGACCTCAAGAGCACTAGTCCGGAAAGTGACAGTGTCAGCATCGTCTGATGTTTGTGAATGTTGTGAACCACGCAATGGCTGGGCTACTGCTGCTGCTGAGGCGGGTCTGGTGGTGAGTCTGGTGAACCCAAGGGAGGCAGTGTTGCTGGTGGTACCCTGTCCTGCCGCGTTTGCCCACAGAGTGGGATGTTTGGATAGAATGTGGCGGCTCATGCTGGTGGTGGAGAGGTTGTTAATACTTTTCCCCCTGCTCAGGCGGGTCTTGCACACCTTGCAAATCGCCATGGTAACATCCTCAGTGCAGTCTTCAAAGAAAGCCCAGACTTTAACTGGCTGAGGACTCGGACCTCGTGCGTGATGTGCTGGTGCTGCTTAACCCACTGCTGGACGCTTGAGAGGTCATCCAAGTAATTATCTGGTCCTGTTCTTTTGGATCTGTGAGGGTTGTTGTCCTGGACAACATGGGCAGTATTGAGTGGGTTTTCTTGGGTGCTCCCCTGTGGCCTGTACGTGAACCGTCAGGGGAAACACCTCTTCCCTTGCCCCTCCCTCTTTCACCGGATTTCTTCCTCATTTCACTTATCCTTAAAGTACACGCTGACTGGCAGCAGTACAGTGGCAGTACAGAAATGCTATACAGTGGTGGGTGAGCGGTGTACCACTATTGTCAGCAGTGACACAGAGCACAATGCTATACAGTGGCGGGTGAGCGGTGTACTACTGTTCCCAGCAGACACAGAGTGGAAGTAAACACAATGCTATATAGTGTGGCTGAGCCGTGTACACAGAGTGGCATTAAACACAATGCTATATAGTCTGCTATATAGTCACCCCGAACAGGGTGATGTTCTGCAGAACCCGAACAGTGGCAAACACTGTTCGCCCAACACTACTGGGAGGGAACGCAGATTTTAGTACCTAAACACACGATACAACATGTTTTCCGGGGTCGGACTCTGAGGCACATACAGATGGTCCCGATCATCATCCTCATCATACAACTCTTCTCCTGAGTCTGACCCACCCACCACCTCTGCCACCCCAACATCCCCAGACACAGACCCCTCATCGTCCTCAACATTAACTTGGGATGCTGGCCTGAGCCAGACCTCCTCCTCCACATCAGGCCCCATCATCTCCTCAATGGCAGCCCTCATTAATCGCTCTGGCGACGGACTGATGGACACAACGTTCTCCTCCGGGGAGGGCTGCTGCTGACCACTGGCTGCTGGGGTGGATGTTATAGCTTGCGTGGGGCGTTGGCTGTTGCTGTTGTTGGGAGTGCTGCTCACAGCGGAGGTCTCTGGGGAACTCATGTTGAGCTCATATAGTGGTTGACGGTGAGTGGAGTATTACTGATCCCAGCAATATACACACTGACTGGCAGAGTACGCAATGCTATATAGTGTGGCTGAGCGGTGTACACAGAGTGGCAGTAAACACAATGCTATATAGTCTGGCTGAGCGAGCGGTGTACTACTGTTCCCAGCAGAATCAGAGTGGCAGTAAACAATGGTATATAGTCTGGCTGAGCGGTGTACACAGAGTGTCAGTAAACAATGGTATATAGTCTGGCTGAGCGAGCGGTGTACTACTGTTCCCAGCAGAATCAGAGTGGCAGTAAACAATGGTATATAGTCTGGCTGAGCGGTGTACACAGAGTGTCAGTAAACAATGGTATATAGTCTGGCTGAGCGGTGTACACACAATGCTATATAGTCTGCTATATAGTGTCAGTAAACAATGGTATATAGTCTGGCTGAGCGAGCGGTGTACTACTGTTCCCAGCAGAATCAGAGTGGCAGTAAACAATGGTATATAGTCTGGCTGAGCGGTGTACACAGAGTGTCAGTAAACAATGGTATATAGTCTGGCTGAGCGAGCGGTGTACTACTGTTCCCAGCAGAATCAGAGTGGCAGTAAACAATGGTATATAGTCTGGCTGAGCGGTGTACACAGAGTGTCAGTAAACAATGGTATATAGTCTGGCTGAGCGGTGTACACAGAGTGTCAGTAAACAATGGTATATAGTCTGGCTGAGCGGTGTACACAGAGTGGCAGTAAACACAATGCTATATACTCTGGCTGAGCGAGCGGTGTACTACTGTTCCCAGCAGACACAGAACAGTAAACAGAATGCTATATAGTGTGGCTGAGCGAGCGGTGTACCACTATTCCCAGCAGACACAGAACAGTAAACAGAATGCTATATAGTGTGGCTGAGCGAGCGGTGTACCACTATTCCCAGCAGACACAGAACAGTAAACAGAATGCTATATAGTGTGGCTGAGCGAGCGGTGTACCACTATTCCCAGCAGACACAGAACAGTGAACAGAATGCTATATAGTGTGGCTGAGCGAGCGGTGTACCACTATTCCCAGCAGACACAGAACAGTGAACAGAATGCTATATAGTGTGGATGAGCGAGCGGTGTACCACTATTCCCAGCAGACACAGAACAGTAAACAGAATGCTATATAGTGTGGCTGAGCGAGCGGTGTACCACTATTCCCAGCAGACACAGAACAGTGAACAGAATGCTATATAGTGTGGCTGAGCGAGCGGTGTACCACTATTCCCAGCAGACACAGAACAGTGAACAGAATGCTATATAGTGTGGCTGAGCGAGCGGTGTACCACTATTCCCAGCAGACACAGAACAGTGAACAGAATGCTATATAGTGTGGATGAGCGAGCGGTGTACCACTATTCCCAGCAGACACAGAACAGTAAACAGAATGCTATATAGTGTGGCTGAGCGAGCGGTGTACCACTATTCCCAGCAGACACAGAACAGTGAACAGAATGCTATATAGTGTGGCTGAGCGAGCGGTGTACCACTATTCCCAGCAGACACAGAACAGTGAACAGAATGCTATATAGTGTGGCTGAGCGAGCGGTGTACCACTATTCCCAGCAGACACAGAACAGTAAACAGAATGCTATATAGTGTGGCTGAGCGAGCGGTGTACCACTATTCCCAGCAGACACAGAACAGTAAACAGAATGCTATATAGTGTGGCTGAGCGAGCGGTGTACCACTATTCCAAGCAGACACAGAACAGTGAACAGAATGCTATATAGTGTGGCTGAGCGAGCGGTGTACCACTATTCCCAGCAGACACAGAGTGGCAGTAAACAGAATGCTATATAGTGTGGCTGAGCGAGGTACACAGAGTGGCAGTAAACAGAATGCTATATAGTGTGGCTGAGCAAGCGGTGTACTACTATTCCCAGCAGACACAGAGTGGCAGTAAACAGAATGCTATATAGTGTGGCTGAGCGAGGTACACAGAGTGGCAGTAAACAGAATGCTATATAGTGTGGCTGAGCAAGCGGTGTACTACTGTTCCCAGCAGTGACACAATGACAGGGGGGACCCTGGCTAGCGTGGCTGGAGCGCGAACTACCCTGCCTGCCTACCCAAAGCTAAACCCACAGACAAATGGCGGAGATATGACGTGGTTCAGGTATTTATTTACCCGAACCACGTGACAGTTCGGCCAATCAGAGCGCGTTCGGGTCCGAACCACGTGACCCGTTCGGCCAATCACAGCGCTAGCCGAACGTTCGGGGAACGTTCGGCCATGCGCTCTTAGTTCGGCCATATGGCCGAACTCGAACATCACCCGAACAGGGTGATGTTCTGCAGAACCCGAACAGTGGCGAACACTGTTCGCCCAACACTAGTTCCAGGTTGGGAGATATCTGGAAATTAATGAAGAAATGTATGGAGGTGACATCTTGTGTAGAGAAATGCAGTTTGAGGTTGATGGTAGAGATCCAAACTAAGTCTCTTAATATAAAAACATGACTCTCCCTCTGCTGAACCTGGAATAACATTTTCTATAGTTCTTAAATAGCGTGGGTGAGATTTTCTAACCTTTAAGAGCTAAAGATCTTTTTAGGGTTCTTCATGTACCACTCTCTGAAATAGTATTGTATTTGACAGTACTTGTAGAGGAGGAAAAACACAGGGACACTGGTGTCCCGATCTGGTGTATTATCATCAATGTTAGGGTTGATATATAAAAAAAGATGGTAATTATACTCACAAGGATGGGTTGCACGGGAGGCAACCACTCAAAGAGGCATTTGGTGAAGTAACATCCCTTCTCAGCCTCTGCCCCTACTCGGGTGTATGGTGATAGTCACAAGCTGCTCAGAAACAGTCCACTCAAAATGGTGAGATCCCCTTGTGGGGGAAGGTTAAGTAATAAGGGTAAAGTAGGAGGTGTCCAGGATCAACCAAAAACAGGTATATGCAAGGTGTAGGAACTGTAGGATTTAGACAGTAACAAAACAAAATTGTATATTGATCCTACCTTTAACAAGTAGTCTTCTACTGTAAAGTAGTTTGTAAAAGTATAAACTTTTATTGGTCAGTTTATTACGACATCTAAATAAATGAGGTTATAATGAGGTTTGTATCCTAGAGATACTCACATGAGAAAGATGTCTAATTGTATCCTATCAATCAGAGGAAATTTCCATATACCGTAAATATTTTTGGAGGCTTTGGTCATTGGGCATTTAAAGAAATTAAACTGGAAACCTGTGGTTGTGGATAACCTAACCTCAGCTGAAAAAGATAAATAAATAAAAAGAATTGCAAGAACCCCAAAAAATTATTATTAGACCTATTATTGTTATGTGAAATAAGTGATTAGGCTGTTTAATGATAAAAACACTTATGCAATACTGGCAAGTAGTCTTTTCACAGAAATAGCAGAAAGAAGAAGGAGCTACCGTAATTAATTAATAAATGTGCCTGGTAGGCTGGGGTCCTTGCAAGGAATAAGTGGACATACTGTATGAACAGGTGAATGATTACTAGATGCTGATGTGTCATTCAATAACTAAGGTCCACAAAATTTGAACAAACTCCTGAGATACCAAATTGTGAGTAACATTGAGGGCTGCCTGGAAAAACTAAGCCAACTAGATGATTAGAAAAGTAACATCACAATGAGGAAGTTGCCCTGCCCTTTTAGGACATTTTCACAGTGACAACTGATTAAGAAAGTGGTGCTGCCCATTACCTGTGCACAAAGCATCATTGCATACAGTGAAGAATACAGTTGATTAAAAGTGTACTTCACAGTGCCCATCAACGCATGCTTTTTGCGGTTACACACTGCATGGTCACTGTAGTGACCTTTAGTTTGCTATTGTTGCTTCTTCTTAAAATGAATAAAATATTACAATAAAGAAGACATTGTACCGCATGACTGCAACACATTATTTTATTAAATATTACTGACAGCCTGTCAAACACGCAATGGGATGCAATCTGATGTGATAAACAAAGGAATGCACATCTCACCCAATGATCGTGCTTACCAGTTCATATTTTGTGATCAGGCGTATTATGTTACAACTCTAGGCAAATGCTAAGATAATTTGTTCTTGTTATTTACCCTGTAATTTTTGTTTTCATTAACAGTTAGTAATGGCAATGAATTAACATTCAGTAATGGTACTAATGGTAAGAGTTTAGAAAATAAAAGTTGTTTTTTTACTTCTGAAAAGTAATGAAGACGCACCATAGGAAACACTGAGGGGATGCTACATCGTGTTCTTAGACAGGATAAAAAAAAAAAAAAAAACTTGCTCTATAAAGGATCTAACTTGTGGAGATAATTAGGTATGTTTAACTTTGTTCAAACCAAGTATATTAATTGTAACATATCAACACTTGCTGTAATTAACAAGTAATGAGCTTTAATTTATGCAGACCTGTAAACAATGCTGCAATTAGGAATTATGTAATTAAAGGGACATTAAACAACTGCACCTCAAATTTTACATGGAAATCAAGTCATTAGTTTACATGCAAAATATATAAAATTAGCTAATTCACCAGTACAAGTCCTGAATGCTACCAACGAATCACAACAGTTAGATTTCATCACACAGAGTGGCAAATCCCTATATGTATCTAACTCGTAAGTTAACAATGAAGCTTATATGTCACCAGAGGTAAATCATTCTAAACTAGGAAAGTATTTACTGATTGGCCCTAATAGCCAACATACTCAGCTTCATTTGAATATATTATTGAAACAGGATTCAGCAACACACATTGTTGAATGAATATCAATATTACAGTTATTTTGTATGAACACATTGCTGACATCCACAGCAGAACTTTATAGAGTTCATTGTGATCACTAGCTGTTCCTCTCACAATCTAATATTGCTGTCAATGTCTAAGCTAAGAGTGCCTTACACCATTAAAACATTGTACCATCACATTGGACATGTGCTACGCTGAGGAATTATACAGTGCAGTCTTTTGGCTTAGTGGTGCAATGATTCCCTAAGCACAAGGCAAGTGCCAGAAATGTAGTATGTACATACATGTTTCCCTACACATGTATTTTGCCACCAAATGCCCCTTTAGATAGCACTATGCAAACAAAGGGCCATGTACATATGTATACAGTGTGTTAAACAGTGTGCAAAATTGGGATTTTTTTCTTGTGTTATTAATTTCTTAAATAAAGTGTGTCCACCACTCCCAAGCTATATTCACTTTTGTCCCTAACCTAAGTAAATTCAGAGCCTATGTGCATGGGGCTCTGCCCACAGAGCATTATCAGTCAACATGGTCCATAACATTAGGGGATACTCTGCAAAAGGGGTTGATAAAGTCTAATATTCAGAGGACCGGGACTTATTCCCCGCCTCCATGAAATGACTACCACATGCATTTGGAGGATACTTGTGGTGGAATTTTGAAGCTCACACTTCAAGCTCACAAAAAGGAGATGTCAATTTTCTCCCAGGTAAATAAATAGAATGAGTTATTATGAGACCTTGCGCTTAGTAAGAAAAAAAAGGAGAAACGTATTTTTATTTGAAGTAAATATAATAAAAATAGATATTCTTAAAATAATTTTTTAAAAATGTGATCTGTATATTTCTATTTTCTTAAGTATACATTTGTCTTGTGTCAACTTTTTAATTCAATCTTGTGTAAATATTCTCCATAGTTATTTTGTTATTCTATTGTTCTTCTATTCATCTTTAACACTGATAGTAGAGATGTCGCGAACCGTTCGCCTGCGAACGGTTCCAGGCAAATTTTGGGGGTTCGCGTTTGCCTGCATCAGGCGAACTTTTGCGGAAGTTCGATTTGCCCCATAATGCTCTATTGAGCAAAACTTTGACCCTCCATATCACTGTCAGCAGACACATTATTGCCAAACACACTGGTCTCACTGCTGTAAGCCCGCCCACCCTCCCTCCTTCAAGCAAGGTCCTTATACCATTTGACTCAGTTGTCTGCCTACACTAATTAGTTATGGGACAGCTGCTACAGAGATTTTAATTAGCCTCTTGTGGGTCTCCTCCCACCTCCCTTCTACCTCCCACCTATTCCCTCCTCCCTCCTCCCTCCTACCGGAGGGAGGAGGATCTCATCTGTCAGGGAATTATCCTATTTCAAAAACCAGTATACATCATACCATGGCTGGGAATTGAACCCAGATCTTACTGTGTGGTGGGCAAGCACACTAACCACTGTACCACTACAGTAGTAACTGAAGCTGGCCTAAAATTTACCATGTATGCTCAATGCAATAGAAACATTAGGTTGCTTAAAGGGAACCTTAACTGAGAGTGATATGGATGTTTCCTGTAAACAATACCAGTTGCCTGGCAGTCCAGCTGATCTTTGTGACTGCAATAGTGGCTGAATCACACCCTGAAACAAGCATGCAGCTAATCCAGTCTGACTTCAGTCAGAGCACCTGATCTGCATGCTTGTTCAGGGGCTGTGGCCAAAAGTATTAGAGACACAGGAGCAGCAGGCGATTCAGGCAACTGGAGCTCATAGTTAGCAGGGGCATGTGTGCCCCTGCTAAAACGCCGCTATCCCGCAGCTAAACGGGGGTCCCTTCACCCCCAAACCCACCCCCGCAAACCTTGGTCGTAGACTTGGTCGTAAATCTTCTTTTCCTGGAGGCAGGGCTAACGGCTGCAGCCCTGCCTCTAGTCGCGTCTCTCAGACGCGCATCGCCGATTCTCCCCCGCCCCTCTCAGTGATGGAAGACTGAGAGGGGCAGGGGAGAGGCGGAGATACGCGTCTGACAGACGCAAGTGGGGCAGGGCTGCGGCAGTTAGCCCTGCCCCAATGCGGAAGCGCTCCCCTGCTGTACGGAGGGGATTTGGGGGTGAAGGGACCCCCGTTAAGCCGCGGGATAGCGACGTTTTAGCAGGGGTCCCTGCTATCTATGAGGTCTGAAGCGAGATTTATTCTCGCTTCAGACTCTCTTTAACTTCTCCCTAAATTTATGATGAGTGTTGGAGGTGAGAAAAGGACACATTGGGGAATGCTTTCTTTCACTGTGAGACGTTTGCATTCATAGTATACAGATGAACATATAGGTGAAATTGCAAATGATTGCAACATGTGGGTAATGTGTGCAAAAAAACATTTCTGCTCTCTGCTCACCCCTCTTCGTCCACCTCCTCCCTTCTCTGTCCACTCCCTGCCTTTCTCTGTCCACCATTCCCCCTTCTCTGTCTGTCCACCCCCTCCCCTTCTCTGTCCACTGCAGGGAAAGTCCTGTCTTGCTAATCATTTCACCCCTGAATGCTTCCCTAGTAAAATGATTCGAGATTCGGATCAAAGATCCGGATCTTTTCAATGATCCGATTCAAATCATCCGAATCATTGAAAAGATCCGGACTTCCTATCTCTACAGAGCTGCAGCCACTAGGGCACACTCAATAGGCAGTAGCAGTGTTAGGGAGTCCAGCCCAAGATTCTTTACTGAATAGGTGCTGACTTAATGAACAGGAAGAGTCAATTTTATGTGCTTGAATAAAAGACCCTTTTTCAATAAACTGGTCCAAATTCTTCAAGAGAGGTAAGATTCCGTCTCTGTTTATAAGATTAATAGCTTATTAGCCTATCCTTTATGCATTGGGCGCCTCCACCCCTGTTTTAAGTGTTTTGTCATACCTTTTTCAGAGGTGATAGTTTTTTAGTTGTCCTAAAGAACTTCCTGAGTGCGACCACCACCCAGTTCCTGTCACAGACTTGGGAAGCCGAGCGGGGATGCTTAATTTGCCGCCTGCTCTGACGGTGGTTGAAAGGATTTGCAACCCGCCTTTGTGAGTAATACATCCTTGCAATTTGCTTTCCTGAATCTTACCCGATTCTGCACCAATTGGGCTCCTGGCCTCCTTTTGTCTTTTAGATGAACCTGGGGTTGTTATAATCACAGGAACCATTGACATAAGCTATCTGCTGATAATGTCTTTGGACTCATTGTGATGAAGGTAATGTGCTTTTCTTCAAAATGCACGCGTTTAACAATCATGTACAATTTGTCTTTAAAGTGGACTTGAATTTAGGGAAGATCAGTGTGGTGCAAATTATTCTACGTTGGTGCAGAAATATGCAAATCATTATTGCTATTTTATCCATCTTAAATATTGACCAAACAAATGAAACCGAGGTATTTATTTTCAAGTTGCATAACTTTGCATAACACATTTGCATAATTTTGCATCAACTCAGAATTATTTGCCCGTCAGTGATCATCTCTACCTGCATCCTTGAAAAAAAAAGAGAGAGACCCTGCGAAAACACAGCCAGTCCCAAATATCACGGTTACATTAACTTATTACTCTCTTTCAGCATCTTTGCTTAGATTTTTCATGTGCCAATTCCATAAACTTTCAGAATTAACACATCCTCATTGCTCACTCCGCATGTATCAATGCTCATGCCTAGTGATTAAGTGGTTGCCAAGGCTTGTCACACACAACCACCAGGAAGGATTGCAGCAGGAACTGTAGTGGTGGCGCAGTACATTAAAATAGGTACATTCAAGTCACTGCTGGCTCATGATAGATGTGCTGTGTGGTGGCCAACCTTATTGGTTTTATTTCCTTGTTGTGTTGTTTGTTTTTTATAATAGCACAGAACACATTTAGGTCACTAGAAGTGTTTTGACATGGCATGACCTCAAAAAGCATTTACCACTTTGCTGATTTGGCTTGTTATTGCATATTTTTAACACTGGGTGTTTTGTTATTAAATTGTTAAAGATGACGTAATTTTGAACAAAAGGATCTTGAGTTAACACACTACACATGTTACCTTTTTACTTCATTTATGTAGGGACCATATGATTCACTACCGAAATGGCCCATTTTAAAAGGAATAACCACTTTAGGCTGCTCTCACATCAGGACGTTAAAGTCGCATGTTACAGTTGCCCATAACGCGAACAACTCACAGCAATGAAAAATCAATGAGCTGTTCACAGTGCCCATGTTGCGTTGGAGTATAACGCTGCACAGTAAATGAAAGTGCAGCATGCTGTGCATTATACTCGTATTTAGCTGCGTTAGAATGTTTGCACATGCTCAGTAATGTTTTTTGTTTTTTTATTTGACACATGCACCGTTTTCATTCTATCAGTATGGAACAAAAGCGATGCACCAAGAAATGCATAACGCGGCTCTATATAACGTCAGACTTCAACACCACCATGCGTTGCATTAGGGGCACGTTGTGCCACCTTAACGTCGCATAAAACGCAACGCCCGGATGTGAAAGCAGCCTACATGAGGAACTGTACTGAAGATAAGGTAATGAATAAAATTGCTTATTTTTTTACAACATTACTTGGTGAATTATTAAAGAGAATCTGTACTGTGAAAATCTTACATGAATAAACGTACAGGCTGGTGCCTGTTAGTTGTCTTCTCCTAGCCCCCTCTGTGTCATTTTCGCCACTCCCGCTGCTTTCTTGGTGATAAAATCACTGTTTTATTAATTGTTTTTGTAAACAATGAAGATGGCTGCCAAACAGGAAGTACATAATCAGAGCAGGTGCCTGTTTGCAGTGGCTCCTCTCAAGAGTGACTTGACTGCTGGAATGTTACTCCACTTATTGCCTTAGCTGCTTCTCTGGGCTCTGCACTGATCCTCTGCACTCACAGCTGTTCACAAGGTCACAGCTCCTGAGCCTGCAGGCACGCTGGCTGTTAGCAGAAACCTTGCCTGTGACTCATACACAGAGCACACAGGAGAGCAGAGAGGGGTGTACAGGGGGCGTGCATAACTTCTCCCTATCACAGCAGAGGCAGTGCATTTCTCTCTGGGTCAACAAAGCTTGACAAAGAAAAGGAGATTAGATATATTACAGAGACAGTGCAATTAGAAAAGGCTGCAGTAATCCCGACCATATTAAAACAGGTATAGGAACTTATAGGAAAGAAGAAATAAGACTGAAATTTTTGTTACAGAGTCTCTTTAAGTCATTTTTTTTCCAATTCTAAAAATGTTCCTCACTCTGATTTACATTCTGAAATTTATCACAGCTGACATCTTTAGTGCAATAAGGTGCAGCTCTGTTGAATGTTTGTTTAAAGAGTTCTGAAGCCAGTGAGAATAATACCTGGTCTCCTGAAATGTTGTGGGAGGAGAATTTCACATATCTAAACAGCCTAGGCTGTGACATCACTGGAAGGACACTGTGAAGGCAGGGCTACATACCAATATACCACACTATATAGATATAGGAGGTGTGTCTGATGCTTAAACCAGGATAACTAATTATCATAAAAGTGGGTCTCCTGAATAATTTACTACATTCTATCCCTTTATAGTAAACTCTAAGGGACTGGGCAAAGGGGTTAACTATATCAAAAGTTTAGTATATCAGAAATTGTCATTTTCAAGCACATGAAGTGTACTATTGTCCTCTATCTTAATTCATTATATAATGGGGAATCATTTTTTTCTTTTCAATGCTTCATCAAGCGACCACAGACCGTGTCTAAGCTAGATCAAAATGTCCAGTGCTCAATATGCAGGGATTTGCATGCAATAATAGCACAACAGCTTGCACAGGAAGCATAGGTTTCACCAGTAAACGTAGGTACAGTACTTATAGTGTGCTCCTATGTCCACATTTCTGTGCAGCCTGGGTGATACTGTAGCCTTGCAACCATGCACAAGCAAGTCACAGATGACAGACAATTGCTGGACGCCAGTAACCAGGCATCAGCTTATACAGGAAGCATAGGTCTCACAGGCTGGTGCTTTTGAGGTAATCCACACTATGCCAGAGTAGTGTGCAGATAGCCAACAGGCTACAAGGGGCTGCACGCCCTCCCACCGACCACAGCACATGGGTCTTAGACTAACATATAAGCATGCACCTGTCCACTTTATACTAAAGTCGGATACAGAATACTGCAGGAGCCCAAAAACAGGTTTACTATAACAGGAGTTCTATTATATCAGGGTTTACTATACCAATGCATTACTCTCTCATAATATTATAATGGTGCTTGGCCAGCACCTGGACATTTACTATACCCAAAGTTTTACTATATCAGAGTTTACTCTAATGCGATTACGCTGTATATGTCACAACGGTGCCTCTTTAACAGCTGAAAGTTGTGTTGTGCATAAACTTTAATCTACCATGGTCTCCTGCACTTCCAAACAGTGCTGGGCCGAAATTACGCATTAGCGTAATTACGCATCGTAATTCACTACAAATGCACCGTAAGCGTTACGTGTAAGGTTACGGTATTACGCGTAATTAATTACGCGTAGACCGTGGGTTACGTTTTACGCGTAACAAATTACGCGTAAGACAGTAAACTCCCATTGAAATTACACAGTCTGCCGTAATCGCGTAATATTACGCTCCCGTATAATATAAAAAAGCCGCCGACTTTAAGGGTTAATAGCAAAGCCCCCTTAAGTGCTAAGAGCCTCAAATTTGGAGAATATATTAAGGAGATCAGAAGGAATAAGAGGAAAAAAAAATTTTTCAAAAAGACCTTATAGTTTTTGAGAAAATCGATGTTAAAGTTTCAAAGGAAAAATAGATACATTTAAAAACCCGCCGACTTTAACGGTTAATAGCAAAGCCTGCTTAAAATTTAGAAACACCAAATTTACAGGGTATATTAAGGGGATCAGTGGGAATAAGAGGAAAAAATTTTTTTTCAAAAAGACCTTATAGTTTTTGAGAAAATCGATTTTTAAGTTTCAAGGGCAAAAATGTCTTTTAAATGCGGAAAATGTCAGGTTTTTTTGCACAGGTAACAATAGTGTTTTATTTTCATAGATTCCCCCAAGTGGGAAGAGTTTTACTTACTTCGTTCTGAGTGTGGGAAATATTTAAAAAAAAACGACGTCGGGTCCCCCCTCCCAGACCTCTTTAACCCCTTGTCCCCCATGCAGACTGGGATAGCCAGAATGCGGAGCACCGGCCGCGTGGGGCTCCGCACCCTGACTATACCAGCCCGCATGGTCCATGGATTGGGGGGTCTCGGAAGGGGAGGGGCAGCCAAGCTTTCCCCTCCCCCTCTGAGCCCTTGTCCAATCCAAGGACAAGGGGCTCTTCTCCACCTCCGATGGGCGGTGGAGGTGGAGGCCGCGATTTCCTGGGGGGGGAGGTTCATGGTGGCATCTGGGAGTCCCCTTTAAAAAGGGGTCCCCCAGATGCCCACCCCCCCTCCCAGGAGAAATGAGTATAGAGGTACTTGTACCCCTTACCCATTTCCTTTAAGAGTTAAAAGTAAATAAACACACAGACACTTTGAAAAAGTATTTTAATTGAACAAAAAACATAACCACGAAAAAAGTCCTTTAATATTCTTAATTAACCATTAATACTTACCTGTCCCTTTAAAAGCCAGTTCCCACGCAATATCCTCAGAAATATACTAATCAGTTACAATGTAACAAAGTTATTACAATGTAACAACTTTGTTACTTTGTAACACCACCGCACCCGACGTCACTCGCCGCCACCGCCGCGTCTGCGCTGACCCGACAGAGCTCTGAGCTATATAGCTCAGAGCTCCCTAAGCATCTTTGTATTTGGGCTCCAAGGAGCCCCATTGGTCCTTAGCAGACCAATGGGGTTCCTTTAAATCAGAAGGAACCCCATTGGTCTGCTAAGGACCAATGGGGCTCCTTGGAGCCCAAATACAAAGATGCTAAGAGAGCTCTGAGCTATATAGCTCAGAGCTCTGTCGGGTCAGTGCGGGACGCTAAGTCCCCGCCGCCTCCCGCTGTCAGCCCCGCCCACATCTGTCACCCACATGTCACCCACATGTGGGTGACATGTGGGTGACATGTGGAAGAGGCGGGGAGGACAGCGGGAGGCGGCGGGGACTTAGCGTCCCGCACGGACCCGACAGAGCTCTGAGCTATATAGCTCAGAGCTCTCTTAGCATCTTTGTATTTGGGCTCCAAGGAGCCCCATTGGTCCTTAGCAGACCAATGGGGTTCCTTCTGATTTAAAGGAACCCCATTGGTCTGCTAAGGACCAATGGGGCTCCTTGGAGCCCAAATACAAAGATGCTTAGGGAGCTCTGAGCTATATAGCTCAGAGCTCTGTCGGGTCAGCGCAGACGCGGCGGTGGCGGCGAGTGACGTCGGGTGCGGTGGTGTTACAAAGTAACAAAGTTGTTACATTGTAATAACTTTGTTACATTGTAACTGATTAGTATATTTCCGAGGATATTGCGTGGGAACTGGCTTTTAAAGGGACAGGTAAGTATTAATGGTTAATTAAGAATATTAAAGGACTTTTTTCGTGGTTATGTTTTTTGTTCAATTAAAATACTTTTTCAAAGTGTCTGTGTGTTTATTTACTTTTAACTCTTAAAGGAAATGGGTAAGGGGTACAAGTACCTCTATACTCATTTCTCCTGGGAGGGGGGGTGGGCATCTGGGGGACCCCTTTTTAAAGGGGACTCCCAGATGCCACCATGAACCTCCCCCCCAGGAAATCGCGGCCTCCACTTCCACCGCCCATCGGAGGTGGAGAAGAGCCCCTTGTCCTTGGATTGGACAAGGGCTCGGAGGGGGAGGGGAAAGCTTGGCTGCCCCTCCCCTTCCGAGACCCCCCAATCCATGGACCATGCGGGCTGGTATAGTCAGGGTGCGGAGCCCCACGCGGCCGGTGCTCCGCATTCTGGCTATCCCAGTCTGCATGGGGGACAAGGGGTTAAAGAGGTCTGGGAGGGGGGACCCCACGTCGTGTTTTTTTTAATATTTCCCACACTCAGAACGAAGTAAGTAAAACTCTTCCCACTTGGGGGAATCTATGAAAATAAAACACTATTGTTACCTGTGCAAAAAAACCTGACATTTTCCGCATTTAAAAGACATTTTTGCCCTTGAAACTTAAAAATCGATTTTCTCAAAAACTATAAGGTCTTTTTGAAAAAAAAATTGTTCCTCTTATTCCCACTGATCCCCTTAATATACCCTGTAAATTTGGTGTTTCTAAATTTTAAGCAGGCTTTGCTATTAACCGTTAAAGTCGGCGGGTTTTTAAATGTATCTATTTTTCCTTTGAAACTTTAACATCGATTTTCTCAAAAACTATAAGGTCTTTTTGAAAAAAAAATGTTTCCTCTTATTCCTTCTGATCTCCTTAATATATTCTCCAAATTTGAGGCTCTTAGCACTTAAGGGGGCTTTGCTATTAACCCTTAAAGTCGGCGGCTACCTAACATTGATCCATGCGTCAACTTTTCCGCTTGGCAGCATGACCTTACGCATTAATTGCTAGTAGGAATTTACGCGTAAGCCTATAACGTAACAACCTGAATTACGGTATTCTTACGCGTAATTGCGTAAGGGCAATGCGTAATTACAGACATGTACCGAAATTGAATGTCTATGCCGTAAGCGTAATTTCGTAATGCGTAATAGCGCAAAATTACGCGTAATGATCCATAAGCGTAGCTTTTTCCATTACGACCAGCACTGCTTCCAAACCATGCTCGGCTGCACTAGCAGCCATGTCTGGCTTCACTGGCATGCATAGGGGAACATGCATGCACAATTCTATATTCCCTACCAGGTATATCACATTTCCTGATGGGCAGGTCACCCACATCATGTACTGAATCATTGAGTCTTTGAATTGCATACGTGTAGTGTTTGAAAATTAAGAATTAAAAAATAAGATTTTTTTTTAATCAAACAGTGTGCACCAAAAAACGTATTAACACTTAATTCAACAGGCAGGTTGGGTGGTCGGGAAGATAGGGACCACAAGAATGTATCTCAGTCCCTTTACCAATACAAATACAAAGCAGTATGGTTTCAGTGTCAAGTAGAATGGTCTTGCCCACCACCTAGTGCACGAGGAGATGAGGTAATATCTGTACGCTCCCATAATAATATGGACTGCCCAAATATTCTCCCCCAGCCAGGAATATAGGCAAAAGTAGTCAAGTATGAACCCTAGGCTACGTATTTACCACAAATAAATAGAAAGTTCATCTTCCTACTGAGGCCAGGGCAACTGAGAGTGCATAATGTAAGTGGCCATGGGTTATCACCAGAGAATCCTACAGGAACTGTTGATCTTTGCTGCCTAGTGCCCACAGGTCATGCTCCAAGAATTTCCCATTGGTGGTGAGAGAACAGGTGACACTGGGATGTGGAGTAACAGATGACAGGGTCTAGAGACAAGAGGGCAAGTGAAGAACAATTGAAGTTAAAGAACATATCAAGGTCAGAGGAAAACATGTTAATTTCAAAAGTGAGGCAACAAGCAGGGGACAGTGGGTGTGGAGTTAGGTCAAAATGATAAACAAGCTGAGGCTGGGAATCCAGGAAATAGGCCATGGTCAAATCAGAGGATCAGATCAGGAATAGTCAAGGAAGTCTTTTCTGATGTGAGAAGTCAATCATGATTAGGGCTGGTAATGTACCACATGGGTTCTACCACAACGACTTTAGGTAAAAGTTATCAGCACTGAGCAATAGAGAAGGATACCTTGTTCGGACCAGGAGAAGCTGCCTTAACACATATTTTTGTGTTTCATGCATGTGCAAATATTTGCACTTTGCCCTGCGCATACACATGCAGAGCCTAATGTTACGCCATGCACATACTGTATGCAAACGTCCCCAACCATGGGTCTAAACCAACAGTGGTAGTACATTTACGCACATGATAATGCAAACTCTCAGAAAGAATCAAGGCAGGGTGAGACTGACACTCGGAGAACTCAAGCCCTACTGTCTTGTCCATTGCTCTTCAGCCAAAGACTGACTAAGAACCCCAGTCAGTTATTCTAGACCAATCATAATCATCAAGTGAAAAACAAGCCCCAGTGATAAATTCAAGTAAGTTCCAGTCTTTCAGGTTTTGAGGTAAAAACTATGCCTGTATCTAGATACAGGCATCGTTTTTTTACCTTAAAACCTGAAAAGAACAACAAATTAAAACCTAAAGAATTTCTTTGACAGCAAATAGCAATTTTTGATCTGTAATTGTGACCTCCTTCCCAGTGAAGCGGGCAGTTTTGCACCCAACAAACACTTGGTATAGACCATTTATGAAATATGCTAGTCTGGCACTCCATAGGCGAGAAAGTCAGTCACGCTGAATGAAATATGGTTAAGGTTATAGGACTGAAAAGATAAGAGACTTACATACTGTAGAAAGAAGATTAATGATGCTCAGCCTGCTGATGGGCAGTCATGCCACCTTGACCGCAGTATAAAATATGTTTGACAGGAACTTGTGAAGAGCAACCTGAGGCTAATTTCACAGTGCTGAAAGATTCCCTGAGGAGACTTCCAAGAAGGCATCATTCACAGAGTGCACAACCTAAACAGCAAATGTGTTTGCAAATAAAACTGGCAGACTTTGTTTTCCAGCACCTTTTATTACATTAGCTACAGTTAAGCACATTTAGAAGGATGCAGTTTAAATTTGATAAAATCCCAAACTACAAAGAAAGCGATTGCTTTATCTACTGTAAAAAGAAAAGGTGCAGTGTAAATATGTGCTTTACAGCTTATAATATCTATACTACTATGCATGTTATAATCATTACTAATATACAGTATATGTATATATATATATATATATATATATATATATTTATGTATACTGTATATGTATATATAACTACTATGGTATACTGTATATGTTTTTCACCATTTATTGAACATTTCATAGATCTGAAGGTATTAACAGCTCTAGGGGGTGCAATGCAGGAGCCTAAAACTACCGCTATACACCATTAGTTTCTTGTTAAAGCATTCCACAATCTTTGAATTCTAGAATGCACTGATATACACAAATACATATTGCCCAACAAGCTCATGGTAAACCAGAACTCCTGTTACACAAATACTTTTGCCCCTGCTATATCTCATTATGAAGACTGCCATGATGGAAGATTTAGGAACAGTCAGGACTTTTAAGATGGAAATGGGTACTAACAATTTAGTGCCCTTCAAGTGAACCCGAGGTGAAAATAAACTGATGAGATAAACAATTATATTTATCCTCCTACTCCTAAAAATGAGTTTTTTAGTCATCACAGGATTTTATTTTATATTTAAACATTTAGAAAGTAGATTGAATGTTTTGTTGTCTCTGTTCAGTTGCAGTCTATTAAGTGTCCCTAAATGAAAATATATGAACTATATTGATTCTTTCTCTCTCCCTCTGCTCTCAGAAATATGTAGAAAAAATATAATCTGCCAGGAAAACTTTTATGGCTGTAATATGCTTATCAGTGATGTTTACTGTATTCCTGACAAAGTACTGACAAGACAAAAGCTGCCACTTCCATCCTTAAAAATTAACTCTTTCAGGCAGCAAAATAAAACAAGTAAAACACCCTGGTTATTCATTTGCTTCGTACTGTACATACACATGTTTATCTCATCATGTCACATATCGCCTCGGGTACACTTTCAATATAAGGACGGAGCTCTGCTAAAAAAAATTATAAAAAGAAAGGGTGCAAGTAGATGCTTCTAGACTCATGTACTGTACCCTCTAATCAAGTGTAATATATAATAAGACTAGGCTCCCAATGGGTGTTACATTGTGTTTCCTGTAAAAGCAAGAATGCAGCAGAACAGAAAATTTAATTATCTGCACATTGTTTCACTTTCAGTGAAGTATATGAAAAGTCTGCTTCACTGTCAATGTTAATGTGCACATTTTGTGGTAAGACAATGCATGCAATGTGTTGGTACGCCGAATGCTGTTAAACCGCATTGCCCCAATTGCGCTGTGAACATCACATAGGTGGTGCATTGCAGTGCTATGATCCACATTACTATGCGGCCATTATGTCGCACTGCAATGAACCACTATGAGCATAGCCTGACTGTTTTAAGCTTGATAGCATGGCATTCACATTTTGACAGTAAAGGTGGAACAACTTTTGTTATTTTATTTTATCAGCCTCTACCCATTTGAACGTATTCATTTGGCGAGGCCCTGGAATATTATTCAGCATTTTAAACAGAATTCAAATTAGTTAACCTCAGTGTCCCAATACATTCAGCTTCAAATATAATATGTAATATAATATGTATGATACATATAGCTGAGTCTCTATTTGGTTTTAAAGACTGACTATATATTTTTTTTATGTCTCAGGGCCATATCCTATTGCAGAACTCACCAGCGCCAAGCGATGGGAGCATCGCTTAATCCAATTTAATTTGACACCCCCACCCCATCCGGTGGTAAAGATCTCACTTGGGCAATATAATTGGCAAGCAAAGTTCTTTACATCCTATGCAATTGCCAGCTTCATGCCTCTAGGAAGTGATGCTTTCCATCAGACACGTGTTAGCTTAGGCCTACAAAACCAGCTAACACACGTCGTCGCTGCTGCATCTGGGGCTCTACTTTAATAAGGAGACCCCAGAGCTCCCCGTGGGTTCACCACACAAAGCCGAAGCCCCCCTCCCTTTACTGGCACTCCAATAACAGTAATTACAGTAACAAATACACTGTAATTACAGTGTCATTGCGACGAGAGGTGGTGAACGTCTAGTGGCAGTAGGTAAACTGACAGAGGTAACAGTGTAGCTGCGAGAGCTTCTGTGATAAGCTGCAGCCCAATGGAGAGCTCTGGGGTCTCAATATTAAAGGAGACCCCAGATGCAGTGGCAGTAGATGGCAGCGGATGTTCAGCGGGTGTGCACATATCTCTGGGGAGCAAGGCTGTTGTGCTCAAGGACAGCAGCGCAGCATAAAACCTCCCTCTACATCGTGACGTGGAAACATTGCTCAGACTTTCGCCTGAGTAATGCTCCCTAATGATCGGACATTGCGCGAAGGAAACCAGCAACAGGATTTGCCATAATCCTCGCCAGTGGTGCTCAAATACCCCTTTTTAAATTCGAGTTTGGTCGAATTCGAATAGTAAATTATTCGAGGTCAGTCGAATATTCGAGTCGAATAAATTTTACTATTCGATTCGACCTCGGACTTCGAGCTCACTATTCGAGTCGGTATTCGAGCTCATTATTCGAGCTGACTATTCGCATTGGCCTTAAATAGCTTCCCAACACTTGTTTTGAGGGTGAATGATGCAAGAAACATATTTTTTTCCAAGTAACAACAGCAAGTGATTATGTGGGGATGTTCCTTTAAAAAAAAAAAGGTGAAAAGAGAAGTTGTGTCCAGAATTTTGTTCAGTACTGTATATACTTCTTCTTCTTCTTCTTTATCTTCTATATCTTCTTCTTCTTCTTCTATATCTTCTTCTTCTTCTATATTGTCTTCTTCTTCTTCTTCTTCTTCTTCATCTTCTTCTTCTTCATCTTCTTCATCTTCATCTTCTTCTTCATCTTCTTCATCTTCATCTTCTTCATCTTCTTCTTCATCTTCTTCATCTTCATCTTCTTCATCTTCTTCTTCTTCATCTTCTTCATCTTCTTCATCTTCATCTTCTTCTTCATCTTCTTCATCTTCATCTTCTTCTTCATCTTCTTCATCTTCATCTTCTTCTTCATCTTCTTCATCTTCTTCATCTTCATCTTCTTCATCTTCTTCTTCATCTTCTTCATCTTCATCTTCTTCATCTTCTTCTTCTTCATCTTCTTCATCTTCTTCATCTTCATCTTCTTCATCTTCATCTTCTTCTTCTTCTTCTTCTTCTTCTTCTTCTTCTTCTTCTTCTTCTTCTTCTTCTTCTTCTTCATCTTCTTCTTCTTCTTCTTCATCTTCTTCTTCTTCATCTTCTTCTTCTTCATCTTCTCCTATATCGTCTTCTTCTTCTTCACTTATTTCTCTTTTCATTTTTTTTTTTAAAGAAATGCAGCTATTTTTGAGCGTAACAACAAATAGCTGGTGGCGCACGCATGTTGGAAGCGCCATTGTATGTGCTCCCTGGCAGTGGAAACACACAGACAGCAGGAGGTAAATTCAGCAGCAGGAGGAGGAGGATGAGTGTGTGGCAGCATGCAGTCAATGAGGCAGGCAGCGTGACATAATAGCCCTGGTACCTAGCGGTGATACCAGGGCTGTAAATAAACACAACAGGAGGTCCCAGACAGCGGTCGTGCAGCCCACATTGTGTCCAATACACAACTGGGACAACACAGTTTTCAACCCGGGCACCTCAGAAAAATTAAACCTTTTTTTGTAATGGTTTTGTAGTTTTGGTTTTACAACCAATTACACAGATATATAGCTATTTTTTGACGTAATAGCTGGTGGCAGAGTGGCAGCAGAAGGTAAATCTGTGTACCCTGGCGGTGGGAAACACAGACAGACAGCAGCAGCAGCAGGAGGAGGAATGGAGGAGTAATTATGTGAGCAGCTATTGTTTGACGTAATAGCTGGTGGCAGTGTGGCAGCAGAAGGTAATTCTGTGTACCCTGGCAGTGGGAAACACAGACAGACAGCAGCAGCAGGAGTAATGGAGGAGTAGTGTGAGTGTGGCAGCAGGTAGACAGCGTGACATAATAGCCCTGGTACCTAGCGGTGATACCAGGCCGTAAATAAACACAATAGGAGGTCCCAGACAGCGGTCGTGCAGCCCACATTGTGTCCAATACACAACTGGGACAACACAGTTTTCAACCCGGGCACCTCAGAAAAATTAAACCTTTTTTTTTTTTAATGGTTTTTTGGTTTTGTTTGTAAAAGAAATTACACAGATATATAGCTATTGTTTGACGTAATAGCTGGTGGCAGAGTGGCAGCAGAAGGTAAATCTGTGTACCCTGGCGGTGGGAAACACAGACAGACAGCAGCAGCAGCAGGAGGAATGGAGGAGTATTGTGAGCAGCTATTGTTTGACGTAATAGCTGGTGGCAGTGTGGCAGCAGAAGGTAATTCTGTGTACCCTAGCAGTGGGAAACACAGACAGACAGCAGCAGCAGGAGTAATGGAGGAGTAGTGTGAGTGTGGCAGCAGGTAGGCAGCGTGACATAATAGCCCTGGTACCTAGCGGTGATACCAGGGCTGTAAATAAACACAACAGGAGGTCCCAGACAGCGGTCGTGCAGCCCACATTGTGTCCAATACACAACTGGGACAACACAGTTTTCAACCCGGGCACCTCAGAAAAATTAAACCTTTTTTTTTTTTATGGTTTTTTGGTTTTGTTTGTAAAAGAAATTACACAGATATATAGCTATTGTTTGACGTAATAGCTGGTGGCAGAGTGGCAGCAGAAGGTAAATCTGTGTACCCTGGCAGTGGGAAACACAGACAGACAGCAGCAGCAGCACACAGCAGCCCACTGTAGGTGTAAAATGTGTGGCTGCAGGCGACGTAATAGTCAAAGTGAACCAGGCTGGCTTAGTGAGCAGGAGCCAGGAGGTGGTAAAGGGTGGTAAGGCAAATTAACGATGGTTCTTAGCCAGTTCATGTCCCCCTCTCGCCGACAACAGGGGCCAGGAACTCGCCTTCCACCCACGCCTGGTTCATCTTGAGAAACGTCAGTCTGTCCACAGACTTGTGAGACAGACGTGAGCGTTTCTCGGTGACCACGCCACCAGCTGCACTGAAGCAGCGCTCGGACAGCACGCTGGAAGGGGGGCAGGACAGCACTTCCAGGGCGTACTGCGCCAGCTCGCTCCAGATCTCCAGGCGCTTGACCCAATACTCCATGGGATCAACAGGGGCATCGCTGTCAAGCCCGCTGTAGGACCCCATGTAGTCAGCCACCATGCGGGTCAGGCGCTGGCTGTGACCGGAGGAGGATGCTGCTGCATGCACCTCCTCTCTAGTCACTGCTGCCGGAGCCTCTACAGTCCTGTAGAGCTCATGGCTGAGAGACAGCAGGTCTGTGGGGCGCTTGCTGCTGCTGGATGCAGGCACCTGCTGCTGCCTCTGTGCTGGCTGCTGGACAGTGGGGGTGGAAGGCTGGGAGAAGGCTTCCTCCAAGCGCTCAACAAGGGCCTGCTGCAAGCTCCTTATTTGTTGCGCTGGGTCTCCTCCTGCAGGCGGCAGGAACTGGCTCAACTTCCCCTTGAGGCGTGGGTCCAACATCATGCTGATCCAGATGTCCTCCCTCTGCTTCATCTGGATCACCCTGGGGTCCCTGCGCAGGCACGTCAGCATGTGCGCTGCCATTGGGAAGAGGCGGGCCACGTCTGCTGGCACATCGACGGCAGTGCTGCTGTCCTCATCCTCCTCCTCTGCCTCGTCAGCCTCATCCTCTCTCCACCCCCGCACCAACTCAGCTGCACTGTGCTGCTCCCCCTCATCAGCAGCAAGGTCAGGGACCTCCACCAAGTCCTCCTCCTCCTCCCCCTCAGAGGTGGACTGTGCAGCTGCTTGCCGCTCCTGCTGGTCCAAGGCTGCCGCTCCCTGTTCCAGCAAAGCATCGAGGGCCCTGTTCAGCAGACAAACCAGGGGCACCCACTCGCAGACCATAGCATGGTCCCTGCTCACCATGTTAGTGGCCTGCAGAAAGGGAGCCAGCACTAAGCACACCTGCTGCATGTGCCTCCAGTCATCATCGGGGACGATGGACGGGATGTTGCTGGTCTTGTCCCTTCTCTGAGCGGCGGAAACAGTGGCCAGGGCAAGGTACTGGTTGACAGCGTGCTTCTGTTCAACCAGACGCTCCAACATCGCCAGGGTGGAGTTCCAGCGAGTCGGAACGTCAAGGATCAGCCGATGGCGTGGCAGCTCCAGCTCCTTTTGCACGTCTTCCAGGCTCGCACAGGCTGCAGCCGAGCGCCGGAAGTGACGCACAACGTTCCTTGCCGTTTCCAGCAGTTCGCCCATCCCCTGGTAGGTGCGCAAGAACTTTTGCACCACCAGGTTCAGCACGTGGGCAAGACAGGGGATGTGGGTCAGGTTTCCCCTGTCTATTGCGGCAACCAAATTGGCCCCATTGTCGGCCACCACCTCTCCGACTCTGAGGCCTCTGGGGGTCAGCCAAATCCTCTCCTGCTCCTGGAGTTTGGCCAACACATGGGTTGCCGTCAGCTTGGTCTTCCCAAGGCTGACCAAGTGCAGCAGCGCTTGGCAGTGGCGGGCCTTCACGCTGCTGCTGAGGCGGGGGGTTTGGCCAGGTGTGCCGGAGGATGGCAGAGGATCGGAGGAACCTGCTGCAGTTCCCCTGACCCTGCGGGGTGGCACCACCCACTGTGTTGCTGCTGCTGCTGTGCCCGCTGCTGCTCTCCCATCCTCACCCCCTTCCACCAAGCTGACCCAGTGGACAGTGAAGGACAGGTAGCGGCCTGTCCCGAAGCGGCTGCTCCAGGAGTCCATGGTGACGTGGACCCTTTCACCAACCGCGTGCTCCAGCCCTCTCTCCACATTGGCCATCACAAAGTGGTGCAGTGCAGGAATGGCCTTGCGGGAGAAAAAGTGTCTGCTGGGGAGCTGCCAGTCTGGGGCTGCGCAAGCAAGCAGCGCACGAATGTCGCTCCCCTCCTGCACGAGCGTGTACGGCAGGAGTTGGGAGCACATGGCCCGTGCCAGCAAGCCGTTCAGCTGCCGCACGCGACGGCTGCTGGGAGGCAGAGCCCTAACCACCCCCTGGAAGGACTCGCTCAAAAGGCTCTGGCGTCGCTTTTTGCTGGCACGGGAATCAGCAGACACAGCGGAGGAGGCCACTGAGGACTGGCTGCCAGAACAGGCCTCAGTGTCGGTGGCAGGAGTTGCAGAGGGGGGAGGAGCAGTGCGTTTCCGCACTCCTGCTGGTGCTGCTGGAGGAGCAGGAGGGCGGGTGGCTGCTGTTGCTGCTGCTGCTGCTGAAGGCTGTGCAGTGATGGGTGTGGTGCCACTGCCAGCACCAGATTCCTTCAGCCTCTGGAACTCCTCATGCTGGTGGAAATGTTTTGCAGCAAGGTGGTTGATGAGCGAGCTGGTGCTGAACTTTAAGGGGTCTGCACCTCTGCTCAACTTCCGCTGACAGTGGTTGCAAGTGGCGTACTTGCTGTACACAGTGGGCATGGTGAAATATCGCCAGATTGGTGACAGAAACATCCCCCTACGGCATGGAAGCGCTGCTGCCTGTCTCCCTGTGGTGGTTGGGGGGGGGGGGCTTGGGGGGCTTGGGTGCGGCTGGTGGTGGTACTGGCAGATGCTGCTGCTGCTGCTGCTGAGCCTGAGACACCAGCAGGCTGTGGGACCTGCCTACTGCTGCCAATGCTTGCAATGATGCGCCTCCTTGCAAGGCCCACAAGAGCATCCTCCTCCTCCTCCTCAGAGCTGCTGAGGACGACATCCCCTGGAGGTGGTGGCACCCAGTCTCTGTCTGTCACCGTGTCATCACCATCATCCTCCCCCTCCTGAAACATGTCCTGCTGGGATGATGACCCCCCAAACTCCTCTCCTGATGCATGGATGGGCTGCTTGACTGTCGCCACAGCCTTGCTGTCCAATCCCTCATCCCCCAAAGTGCCCATCAGCATCTCCTCCTCAAAATCGCCAACAACAGCAGACAATACCCTGATGGTGCCTGGGGTCAAAAGACTGCTGAGTGACAGGTCGGCGACTGACGGTGAACTGGCCTCCTCCCCAGGCCCTGCTGGGCGGCTGCTGCGAACAGGGGTGGTGGTGGTGGTGGTGAGGGTGGAGGCCTCGGATGCAGAGCTGATGGCGGGCTGCTCATCCTCCGTCATCAGTTGCACCACAGTGTCTGCATCCTTTTCCTCAATGGGACGTTTCCGACCCGGCTGGAGGAAAATCGGAGCAGGTGCTACACACTGCTGCTGCTGTGTCTCTGCAGCGTGAGTTGCAGATGCTCCTGCTGGGCGGCGCCCAAGGCGTCCACGGCCAGTGGCTATGGGAGGAATGTTAGCCACTGACGCTGCTGCTGCTGCTGCTGCGGAACTGTGCATGGTGGCGCGGCCGCGGCCTGCCACAATGCTGCTCCCTCTCCTCCTGATTCCCTTGCTGCCCTTCCCCTTGCCCAAACCGCGCTGGCTGCCACTTCCAGACATCTTCGATGTTTTGGGCGTATAGACAAAAGTTTTTTAAAAGGGCGGGTGAAAAGTGGGGTACTTTAATGGAGTGGGTTGGTGGGTGAGGTGACTGAGTGAGTGTCCCTAGTACAGTAAGTAAGTAGTAACAGTCAGGAAGTACAACTAACTAATTACAATAAGCAATCAGTTATCAGAAGGAAATAGAGTGTGTGTAGTGTGTGTACACAGACAGTGAGTGCACACACGCAGGAGCTAGTAGCCTATGAACAGTGACTGAGTGTCCTAGACTCCTAGTACAGTAAGAGTAACAAGTAGTAACAGTAAGTAACTAACTAATTGCAATAATCAATCAGTAATCAGAAGGAAATAGAGTGTGTGTAGTGTGTACTCAGACAGTGAGTGCACACACGCAGGAGCTAGTAGCCGATGAACAGTGACTGAGTGTCCTAGACTCGTAGTACAGTAAGAGTAACAAGTAAGAACAGTAAGTACAACTAACTAATTACAATAATCAATCAGTAATCAGAAGGAAATAGAGTGTGTGTAGTGTGTACTCAGACAGTGAGTGCACACACGCAGGAGCTAGTAGCCGATGAACAGTGACTGAGTGTCCTAGACTCCTAGTACAGTAAGAGTAACAAGTAAGAACAGTAAGTACAACTAACTAATTACAATAATCAATCAGTAATCAGAAGAAAATAGAGTGTGTGTAGTGTGTACTCAGACAGTGAGTGCACACACGCAGGAGCTAGTAGCCGATGAACAGTGACTGAGTGTCCTAGACTCCTAGTACAGTAAGAGTAACAAGTAGTAACAGTAAGTAACTAACTAATTGCAATAATCAATCAGTAATCAGAAGGAAATAGAGTGTGTGTAGTGTGTACTCAGACAGTGAGTGCACACACGCAGGAGCTAGTAGCCGATGAACAGTGACTGAGTGTCCTAGACTCCTAGTACAGTAAGAGTAACAAGTAGTAACAGTAAGTAACTAACTAATTACAATAATCAATCACTAATCAGAAGGAAATAGAGTGTGTGTGTACAAGACTGTGAGTGCACACACGCAGGAGCTAGTAGCCTTAGCCTTAGCCTATGAACAGTGACAGTGAGTGTCCTAGCCTAACTACAATACTAAATACAGAATCAATCAGTAGTAAAGGACAGCAGCAGAAATACTGGTATAGATGAGAGAAATATACTAACAGAGGACAGGAGAGAACAGCTGCCCACACAGGCAGGCCCTGAGGCCTAAAGCTGTGTAAGCCTGCAGCAGCTGTGTCTCTGTCTATGTAACACAAAAGCTACTAACTAAAATACAATGTCTATCTAACTAACAACAATATAGGTGTATATAGGAGGTGTATGTGAGCAAAAACGCTAGGTAAATGAACACAATAGAGCTCTTGCTAAGCCAAAGCACAAAGGAGCAACTCTCTCTCTGTACAAGTCTCAGGCAAGCACGGAGAAACCTAACATGGCGGCCGCTATTTATAGGGTAGGGGCTGGCCAGGGTCCCCCTCTGTGATTGGCTGCCGTCAGAGGGCCTGGGAGCCCTCTGATTGGCTCTAAGGACATCAATCTGGGCTATGACGCTATTCGAGCTCGGTACCGAGCTCGAATAGCGCCGTTTTGCTCGAATAGCTCGAATAGTGAATGGGCTATTCGAGTGTACTCGAATACCCCATTCGAATAGCTCTAGCTATTCGGAGCTCGAATACCGAGCTCGAATAGCTGAGAAAGAGCTCGAATATTCGAGCTACTCGAATATTCGAGCTCTGCTGAGCACCACTGATCCTCGCACGATGGCAAGGTGATAAGTAGCTCGCCTCTGCAAGCCACTTATCACCTTGAATAGGATACGGCCCTTAGAGCAGTGCTATAGAACGTCGTGGACATGGATGGCCAATGTTTTATGAATCTACATGGTGAAGGGCTGGCTACAATAAAGTGAGTACTTGCTGTAGCAATAGTTTAATATAATGCCAGTGTGCCGTTCAGAAGTACTATGACAAGCGGAATTGCTCACAGCAATAAACTCTGTGGCAACTGTGTCCCCCAATCCCCATAATTAAATCTGGGACCACTGTGCTCCCCTTAATGAACTCTGATGGGGATAGATTGTATGCCTCACTGAAGACATCCAGTGACATGATGGCAGGGATTAAATTGCGAGCTGTTCTAAAAACAGTTAGTGACATGATTACAAGGATTAGATTGCAAGCTGCTCTAAGGACAATTTGTAACGTGATGGAAGGGAATCCCAGGGATTAGATTGTAGTTAGTTCCCCACCCCCCAAATAAAAAATAAAAATTAGGCAGCGTTTACATCCATAATTAGATTCTCTTGCCACCCAAAAACCAACCACATAATTATGCTTTTACCCACATGAAAAAAATATAATTAGGCAGCATTTTGCCCTAAAAAATGCCTAAAATTGAGCAGCGCTCTCCCCACCTCCCCAAAAATAGTAATTTCACAGTGCTCCCCACACCTTAACTGAAATCTCCACAATCAAGATAAAGCAGCCTACACCCCCCCCCCCCCCCAAAAAAAAATAGCAGTTAGGCAGAGTTCCCCTTTGAAATTACTATTGGGTGGCCCTTCCTTCCCCTACCACCACCCCTTCTCCAGTTTACTCACCTGTCAAGTGATTCTTCTCCTGAGGTGTACATTATGCAATGGAATAAGTGTGACATAGGATAGGATGTTACTCTGAAGAAATTTCACAGAAATTATACAAAAGAATGAAGTTACATACGAACAATAAAAGGACACAGGGAAGATAACTACAGTTCTAAAATTGGTCATCATTATTCACAACCAAAGCATAGTGCTGTGTCCAGATATGAATACTATGGATCCAAAAGGAGGTTTCGGATCACTGCAGGATCAGACAACCTTTCATTTGAGGATAATAAGTGGGTTCAATGCATGGCAAACATGACTCAATATTAATCCCTATCAGACATTTGTATGACCCCTATTACTGCTCCACATTCCTCTTCACTCTCTTCTCAAAATTCCTTACTAAGCAAAACAGTGTTTGTAAAGAAAAAGAAAAAAAATGTCCACCACAGGACATCAGACATCCAGGTACCACAGCTAAAAATCAACACTCAACAACATTAAACCCCCTCCTGTCCCTTGTTTAAATGCAGCACTATGCATGGAAGCAGGATATGGCAAGCCCTGTCATGCCTTTACCGCATGTGTTTATAAAATCATCCAGCAGATCGCAAAACAGTCAGCTGATTTGTCCTGAGTGCAAAGAGCATCTGAGGAGGTCTTCATTATGTCCAAGCCAGCACATTGCTTTGGAAAGTCCTTTGCAGCCATAGTTGCTAGTTTCTTGATCTGACTGCTGACTCATGCAATCCTCCTCCGTATGGATGTGGAGATGTAAACTGGCTTCTGGGACTTGTGTTCAACCACTGAGATGCTGAGGACTGCAACCCTACTGAAACTCGTGGAACTTGTAGATCATCTACTGAGCTGAAAAGAATCATAACACTATCATTAGATTGTAAGCTCGCAAGGGCAGGGTCATCCTCCTAATGTTTACTGTTTTTGTAACAATATTTGTGCTGCTTGGAACTCTGCTGTACATTTGTTAGTTGTATCTATGTTCCCCTTGTCGTCTTATTGTGGATTGTAAAGCGCTGCGGAATATGTTGGCACTATATAAATAAAAAATAATAATCATCATAATAGGAGCTTCAGAAATGATTGGCTTAGAGTTAGAAAAAAAGGTTCAGATGCAGGTGATATTAGTTGTCATGTGAGTCACCCTTCTCGAATAAAAAAGCCTGTTTACATAGGCTGCTATCCTCTAACATACCATTGGGGGATGCTTCAAGTCAAGGAAGCTGCAACTAGCATTGCTCCAAGAAACAAAAAATGTTTTATCTTCAATAAAAAACAGCAAAGAAAAGTGAATAGATGTGGAAGACTGTAAGTTATAGCCAGTGGCATAGCTAAGGAGCTATGGGCCCCGATGCAAGTTTTACAATGCCCCCCCCCCCCCCCAAGCACTCTATACATAACAATTGATGCGGAGCACCAAAACCTGCCAAGGACAACTACAGTGTCAGAGGTGCAATAAGGGAATGGGGAACAGTTTGGTAATGATTACCACTATTCAAACTATCTATAGAAGTGATTATTATGAGCACAGGACCAATAGAGAGCTAATACTGTAGATGAGGGAGGGCCCTTCGGGGGCCCTTCTGGCCCAAGGGCCCCGATGCGGTCGCAACCTCTGCAACCCCTATTGTTACGCCCCTGGTTATAGCTCAATATAAAGCTTACTTGTAGTAGCTTATAACTCAATGTAAATCATACGTAGTAGTAGCAACTGACCACTGCATAAGCTGTTGTTTTGGATATCAGAACATATCCATTCTTGCACCATGAAGTGTACATAATATCGTTTTTTTAGAATTTGCAGAGAGCAAGATGGCCAACTACAATACACAGAGACAATATATTCTGTAATATTAGAATGCTAGGTAAGAAGGCAATGTGCATTACTAAATTAATGTTGTTTTGATAGGTGGAACATGGCAGAGATGAGATTTAGTGACGGAAACTTTAGTTCAGATTTGCTTTAAGTAAAACAAGAAGCTAGTGCTTCTGCCAGGTTGAATATTGTTTGTTGCTACAAATATGGAGGCTGGCATTGCGGACATCCTAAACAAGCTTGATGTATGGCTGTTATACTGATCTTCTGATAACAGTATATTCTGAGCTACTCATTTGGATCAAGAGCACAGATTTGGAAAGCAGGGTACTTAATCTCTATATTTATTTTAGGTGAGCATTTTAATAAGTTAAGGAAAGGTGTGTGGGGGGGGGGGGGGAGGCTGTGCATCCCTAAACACATGTTGCAATTGAATGGTTAATCGCACAGGCATACACCGCCTCTGCCAGACTGAAAAATGCATGCCCTGCATCCAAGACAAGTGCTAACATTTATTAAACTAGGAGGTACTTTAGCTTCCAATATGGTTTGCATGCAAAGTATATTATACTAGACACTTGCGTCATGGTGAGGCGGACCTCCGGGCAAGTGACCTAACCTAAATTTAAAACCTCGGGAGCAGCTATGCAAAAAAAAAAGTGTAACTTACATTTGGTAGAACAGCAAGGAGAACGCCAGCGCATACCACTAAGGCTGCATCTGAAATGACCACCAGCTCAGTGTGTAGCACCTATATAGACTTTCTGCACACTTCGCATTCAATTCATATGCAAATCATATGCAAATCTGCTAATACTTATCATGCAAACAAGAAACTCAGGAGGAGGGGCTGGGAGCAGCTAACCTGACAGTTACATACGGTAGTTACAAAGTTAAGGAAAGGTGGGGGGGGGGGGGGCTGCGCATCCCTAAACACATGTTGCAATTGAATGGTTAATCGCACAGGCATACACCGCCTCTGCCAGACTGAAAAATGCATGCCCTGCATCCAAGACAAGTGCTAACATTTATTAAACTAGGAGGTACTTTAGCTTCCAATATGGTTTGCATGCAAAGTATATTATACTAGACACTTGCGCCACGGTGAGGCGGACCTCCGGGCAAGTGACCTAACCTAAATTTAAAACCTCGGGAGCAGCTATGCAAAACAAATGTGTAACTTACATTTGGTAGAACAGCAAGGAGAACGCCAGAGCATACCACTAAGGCTGCATCTGAAATGACCACCAGCTCAGTGTGTAGCACCTATATAGACTTTCTGCACACTTCGCATTCAATTCAGATGCAAATCATATGCAAATCTGCTAATACTTATCATGCAAACAAGAAACTCAGGAGGAGGGGCTGGGAGCAGCTAACCTGACAGTTACATAGTTACAAAGTTAAGGAAAGGTGGGGGGGAAGGCTGCGCATCCCTAAACACATGTTGCAATTGAATGGTTAATCGCACAGGCATACACCGCCTCTGCCAGACTGAAAAATGCATGCCCTGCATCCAAGACAAGTGCTAACATTTATTAAACTAGGAGGTACTTTAGCTTCCAATATGGTTTGCATGCAAAGTATATTATACTAGACACTTGCGCCACGGTGAGGCGGACCTCCGGGCAAGTGACCTAACCTAAATTTAAAACCTCGGGAGCAGCTATGCAAAAAAAATGTGTAACTTACATTTGGTAGAACAGCAAGGAGAACGCCAGCGCATACCACTAAGGCTGCATCTGAAATGACCACCAGCTCAGTGTGTAGCACCTATATAGACTTTCTGCACACTTCGCATTCAATTCAGATGCAAATCATATGCAAATCTGCTACTACTTATCATGCAAACAGGAAACTCAGGAGGAGGGGCTGGGAGCAGCTAACCTGAAGGTTACATAGTTACAAAGTTAAGGAAAGGTGGGGGGGGGGGAAGGCTGCGCATCCCTAAACACATGTTGCAATTGATAGGTTAATCGCACACGCGAAGTGTGCAGAAAGTCTACATAGGTGCTACACACTGAGCTGGTGGTCATTTCAGATGCAGCCTTAGTGATATGCGCTGGCGTTCTCCTTGCTGTTCTACCAAATGTTACACATTTTTTTTTGCATAGCTGCTCCCGAGGTTTTAAATTTAGGTTAGGTCACTTGCCCGGAGGTCGAAGTTTGGGATGAACAGGATAGTTTTGGAGAAGTAGAAAGCTTTGTTGGATTTCTGACAAAGTTTTGATAATGCCTGCTGATATCCTAAAATTGACACCATAGGTCCCAGACTACTACTCAGCTTGCCTAGTAGACAATCTAGGCAACAAGATGACTTGTACTATGCGCACACTCCTGCCTCTTGACAATTTATTGACAACAGTTAATCAGAAACCAGATTAATGCACATCCCACCACATCTACAGACGAGTGGCTAAGGAATAATGCACTGCAGGAGAAACAATGATATGAAAAATAACATAGCACAGCAGTGGTTTTGAATGCTGTAAAGTACTGACCTAAACAGAAGATGAAAGGGACCCTTTTAAAAATGAGGGGCCTTGTGTAATTGCCAATTTTTCCCTGCAATGATAACCTGATGTATACTGAATTGCAAAGACATTGCATCAAGCACATAATACCATGCATTTGCTTGTAAAACACATGTGAGAGTTGTAAATTATTTATGAACCTTTTTGGCTATGAAATGAGGTCTTCTTCATGCTATCATTTTTTTGACATTATACTTCCTTAAGGGTGAAAACTAGAGACAACCTTCTTATTGAGGTTACATATGATGAAAATGTTACAGCATAATAGCATTTATTTTTGGCAAGTGACACTTTAATGACTGGTCAGGCATGCTAACCACTTATATTTTAGCTTTGGGCTCGATATCTAATTTATATTATCATTAACCACTATGTAGTGTAGCAGTACTGAATTGAATATAAATTGCAGCTTAACATTTTTGTGTCAGTCACCTGGAAGGAGACTTGGTTGTTATGAAGCAGGCCATTTTGGCTCACCACCAATGCCCAGTGGCTTAGCAATTTTCCACTGTGTCTCATCAAGTGAACATTTACATTAAAGTTTTTTTTTTCTTTTTTTGCAGTGTAGTTTTATATGTTGAGAAATAAGCTACAGGAATTTTGTGCTAAGCTAAAATAGAAGTGAATGTAGAAACATAACTATAAAACTACTGTATGGCTGCAGTTTATTTTCAAAATAAAAATATGAAGCTGATGGCAGTGATAACTGATGCTATATCATCCAAGACCACAGTAATTATAGGTCTGTGTTGTATTAGTTGTAACATTAATATAATACTACTCAAACACTGGTTTCATGCAGTGTCACCCTATTAAGAGTGGCGCCACACCGCACCTGCAGAATTTCCCAAAAATATTATTACTAATATTCTTACATTAGTGGAGTAATCTGCAGAATTAGCCGGTATTTCCTATTAAATCATGGGCTTCCCTTTACTTCCTGCTCACTTGAGTCAATAAGTAGAATATTCCAGTCAGTAGAAGGGTTGTACAATGCAAGAAGTGGAAGTCCGTGTTTCTTGCCATGTCACGAATACATAAATGTACAAATAAATATTATAAAATGTAATACAATATAAATAAAAGTTTTATTTATCATAACTGTCATAATTATCTTTGTACCACTTGAGAAACCAGCAGCTGAACCACATACTAATTCACTATTATGATAGAGGTCCCACTTCCATCCTTCTCTTAATTATTCAGGGAATTAGGGTAACACCATTACTAAGGCTATATTTTAAGCATATTAAGTTGATTTATATCATATTTGGGATTATTTATGATTATGTTGTAAATATGTCTCATCTTGTTCTTGCCCTGTATATATTTCTGTATGGCAACATTTATTAACATCTTCAATAGAGTCCCCCAGCTCCCTTTTTAAATGTAAGAAAAATGCAAATTGATATAGATCAAGTTATTTCCTAATTAAAAAGTTAAATATTAAATTAATATGTAACTCCACAACTCCACTTTCAAATCAAAACATGCTCCAAGAAATGAGCTATATATGTTACATAAGAGTGCCACCTGCAGGACATGGCATAATATAACCATGCAAAAAATGCACTATTCTTTATGGAATCTATTAGTTACATTATAATAGTTTATAAAATGCCAATGTGTTCTGTGGTATTGCACAGTTATATAGTGGGCAAACACAGGCAGTGCAGATAGTGAAATGTCTTTGGTATACCTTGCATACTGTATATAAATGGTGTGGGTAATACAGCATTCCTAGGGTACAAAAGAAGAGAACGCCTTGCCCATTTGAGCTTAAAGTCTAGTGAGCTGAGGAGTTGACATGGGGCAAGAGGATTTAGAAAGCTTCATATAAGATATGTAGATATGTGAAATTTACTGAATAGGCTAGGGGCTAATAACAGTGGGCCATTAACTCACTATAATGGATTAGGTTATATGATTTCCTGAAGAGATGAACTGTTAAAGTACACCAGAGCTGTATGTAGTAGGAGAAACTGGGGGAGCAGGCATATATTGGCAAAACGGGGAGGGACTTGGAGACCCGCATAGGAGAACATATTAAAAATATCAAGGGCAAAAATGTTGACAGTGCAGTAGCGCAACATTTTTTAGAATTTCACAATAGTGACCCAAAAGACCTTAAATTTAGAGGGATATATAAATTAAATATTAGCCCCAGGAGAGGGGATTTTGATAGAGTTCTGTTACAAAAGGAGTGTATGTGGATATACAAGTGTAACACCCGGGCCACTAGGGGAATGAATGTAGAGTTCAATTTGGGGTTTTTTCTCTAGGCGGGTCTTTTGAGTCCTGAACTGTCTACTGCCTGGGGCAGGCTGGATGAAATTTGGGTGATGGTTGCTCTTTTTGATCTTGGGTCCTCTCCCACCACTGTGAATCACATGTGTTTTAAAAGTAAAAAGATGGGGTGAAATGGATCCTCTGGTGTGGGCTAAAATAGGCAAGAAATTTTGGGTAGAAAGGAAGGTTTAGGCTACGTAATGAATAAAGAAAAAGGTGCAAAATGTTATAAGGGGAAAATCTTTGATGGAATCCTATGTGGAATGTAAAAATGCCTAAGAGATGCCTGTGCTGAGCAGTAGCCGCTTTTGGGCAGCCAAAAGTATAAGGTAAAAGGCATGGAATGTTGCATATGGACAATCATTGATAGAATCCTGTTAAACATCCCGCATGCAGTAATATAAAATGCCCACAAGATGTCAGCTATGAGCAGCAGCAGTCTGGAGGAGGAAAAAAGTTTCTCTGGGAAATATCTGCAACTATAAAAGCGCCCACAGGAGGGAGTAAGGAGCTTTGTTTTTGTTCTTGCCTTGAAAAAGTCAAAGGAATTTGATGAAACGCGTTGGCTGTTTTGGATCACCCAGGCTACCGTTGTTAGAGGAGATTGCGGAAGGATCTGCTGTTCCTCGGCTGCAGAGCCGGCGTGGCGTGGAGTGTGGAGCCGGCAATAAGGACAAGCAGCTCTGTGGACTATACAATCCGTGCCAGAAACAAGGAGTGTGAATGCGGGGACGCCCGCGGCAGGCATGGGACACGTGAATGCTCAAGGTGGCTGCAATTGGGCCATAGTCGGTGAATAGCTTTGGCAATCTGTATAGAAAGGACCCCCCAAGTGCACTGGGGAGAAGTCCAATGGTTTGCCTGGGTGACACATGTGGTTTTTATTCCTTGGAGGACTGTTTATGTAAACCCCTGTGCCATGTCCACAGTGTTTGATGGTTAAGGTACCCACAGTGAACTGAGATACAACTGACATGCAAATGACCTCCCTGCTGGCATTTTAATGGATGGATATCCTGGTGCTATTTAGGGCATGAACTGGACTTTGTGCATAGGAAAGATTGTAGTTCATGATGGTTAGAGGGGTGAAGCTAAGTAGCATATGTGGGGAAGAGGTGAATGGGGGGGGGGGGGTGATCAGTGCTCCATTTTACAGGTTTGTGCAATACTGGGGGATCTGTTGCATTGTATGTAATTGATTGTTTTGTACAATAATACAGCATTTTTGAAGCAAGATGTGATCTCTCAGTGATGTATTTATATGATATATTGGCAGTTGTCCTCCTGATGCCCACCGCTCCCCTGTTCTCCTCTGTCCTCCTCCTTTCCTACCTAAATGCCCCCGGCAACCTCATCTAGATCGCCGGAGTCAGGCATCAGTGAGCAGGCACTGGCCCATCTGCCCTCGTCCTACATTGCGCCTGTGGCTGTGAGTGCACTAGGCATGCACATGACATAACAACTACGTCATGCACATTTGCAGAGCTCTCCCGGCCACGGGCACGCACTGTAAGGAGCGCAGCCAGACCAGAGGCTGCACACTAATGCCCAACCCAGAAGAGGCTGCCAGGGGGGCATTTGGGTATCAAGGGAGGGGGACAGAGGAAAATGGGGGGATTGGTGGGAATCATGACAACTGCCAGTACATGCCTGCTGCCCGTTTTTCCTACTTCATTCAGCTCTGGTATCCTTTAAAGAGAACCCGAGGTCGGTATTTGGAATCTTAAAAGACCACAGAGGCATGTCCTGTGCATAATGACATGCCTCTGGGTCTCACTATTGCCGCCTCTAGTCCCCCCCAAGGTCCCCCCCTGTAAAAAGCGCCCAGCTAGTAGAGATGGCCCAAACGGTTCACACACGAACTTCGGTGGTTCGCGTTCGAGGTGAACCATGAAATATATGCGAGTTCGACCCGCCCCCTATACTACATCATTATAGGCAACTTTGACCCTTTACATCACAGTCAGCAGGCACAGGGTAGCCAATCAGGCTACACTCCCTCTTGGAGCCCCCCCCCCCCCCATAAAATGCAGGCAGTGTCAGCCTTTTCACTCACTCGTGTGGCTGCAGTAATCAGAGGAGGGAGAGAACCTGCTGACATAGGGAAAGCTTAGTTAGGCTCTTGTGCTAGGCTTGTTAGGTTGCTCCTACTTTCTGATCGTATTGCTAAAAAGCACTCCTCATCCTCAATAGCTCTTTTAAGAGCTAATGTTGTTCTTGTGATCTATTTTTTTTTTTGTGTCCCACAGACACTTGTGTTGCATATACAGCCCTGTCAGTCAGTCGCTGCTGCTGGTGGGACCTTGGCCCCTTGGTAATTCCTACTGTGCCACTGCCAGGCCCAGCAAATTCAGTGACTACCTGTGTGTGTGACAGCTGCACATATGTAATACCAATCACAGCATACCCACCTGTTCAGTGCACCTACCTACCTACGTGAAAGCACGCAGTGTCCCTGCACCTGCTGACGGTACCTGTGTGTTTGACAGCTGCACATTTGTAATACCAATCACTGCATACCCATCTGTTCAGCGCACCTACCTACCTACGTGAGCACACGCAGTGTCACTGCACCTGTTCATGGTACATGTGTGTGTGACAGCTGCACATTGTATTGATACCAGTCACTGCATACCTGTTCACTGCACCTGTGTGGCTGCACATTGTATTAGTCAAGTCAGTGCACATACAACTTCCTTACAAAGGCACATGATAACAAAGCACAAACTGCAATGGGATGACCACCTGAGGAAAAGCAGCACACAAAAGCAAAGCCTCACACTGCAGTGGAAGATACCATCACACAATTATTTCTCAAAAAAGGTGATACCCAAACTGTACTGTGATGTTGAAAGGCATGTGGTGTCATCTCTGGCACACAGCGTTGGGTCAAGGGTCCATCTGACCACGTGGTCTGCAAAGCACAGTCAGACCTGCCCGAAGACTAAGTCAGTTCCCACACACAGCATCTCTGCCTGCACGCCGTGTGACTGCCTGCCCCATGACTAAGTCAGTCCCCACACAGCATCTCTGATTGCAGGCCGCTTGACTTCCTTCTCCGCCACCATCAACAGGGTCCAGGACTCCAGGCAGATTCCTGAATTTGCTAGCAGCGGCTATAATACTTTTTCTGGTGCGTGTACATGCCTGCCTAATTTTTCTGGCTGCACTGCAGCTGCAACAACAAAACAAAAGGCATGTACATGTGTCAATTCCCCTTCATGATCGTTACTTTGCCACGGTGAAGGGGCTTGCGTATCACAATGAAGCAATGATCGCCGGCTATATGAGTGTCTCGGGGGGGGGGGCACACCCAAGATAATAAGGTCGTTGCTTCATTGTGGACAGACCAAATTCGATCTGCTGGACAGTCACTGTTCTGTTATTGAGCTACCACAGCCCAGCGACCATATGGGCTGTAAAGCCACCATCACCTGCAACTCTCGTCACCAGTCCAGCACCGCCGTCACTATGCAAACAGCTGTTTGCCACTGGCGTAACAATAGGGCCTGCAGCCCCTGCTCCCGCGGGGGGGCCCGGCCCCCCCCCTGGGGCCCGCTCGGGGCCGTTTTGCGGGGGTTGGAGGGGACGCAGCATGAGGGGAAAGCCATGCAGCAATTCAGCGGGGAGGAGGGACGGTCCCACCCCTCCCTCACCTCGGGGTTCTCCCCTCTGCACTCCCCTCCACTTTAAATCTAAGTCCGGGCAGTGTCTAGGCAGCGGCGGGCAAGCATGGGCTTAAATTCATCTTCGGGTGATCCGGATAGTAGTTATCCGGATGACACCCAGTACTGCTGTGCTGTGCGACGGGCTGGGCGGGGGATCAAGCTTACCCTTCTGACGTCTTCTCCGGCCATCCCTCGGCGCCTCCCACGATGTGTTCCACTCGGCGCTCACTTGACTTCAAACACTTCCTCCCTCAACCCAGAAGGAGGAAGTGTTTGAAGTCACGTGAGCGCCGAGTGGAACGCATCGTGGGAGGCGCCGAGGGATGGCCGGAGAAGACGTCAGAAGCGTAAGCTTGATCCCCCGCCCAGCCCGTCGCACAGCACAGCAGTACTGGGTGTCATCTGGATAACTACTATCCGGATCACCCGAAGATGAATTTAAGCCCATGCTTGCCCGCCGCTGCCCAGACACTGCCCAGACTTAGATTTAAAGTGGAGGGGAGAGCCCCCGCCGAATTGCTGCATGGCTTTCCCCTCATGCTGTGTCCCCTCCAACCCCCACAAAACGGCCCGGGGGGGGCCCGCTCAGAAATTCTGCAGGGGGGCCCGGTGAGGCCTAGTTACGCCCCTGCTGTTTGCGGTGCGTTAAACAGTGAGTTTGGTCTGTCAGTGTGAAGCAGTACACTAATTACACTATCTGATTGATGTATACACATGCAAGATGTTTTAAAGCACTTTAGGCCTCCAATTTAGCATGCAATGTGATTTCTGCCCTTAAAACACTGCTTTGCGTCAAATCCAGATTTTTCCCGGGGACTTTAGGCATGTATCTCACTCCTCCATGCAAAAACTCAGATGTTAGACCCCTTGAAACATCTTTTCCATCACTTTTGTGGCCAGCATAAATGTTTCAAATTTTCGAAGTTTGCCTCCTCATTGAAGTCTATTGCGGTTCGCGAAAGTTCGCGCGAACAAAACTTTTTGCGGAGGTTCGCGTTCGAGGCTCGCGAACCAAAAATCGGAGGTTCGAGCCATCTCTACCAGCTAGCGACAGTCTCCTTGTCGCTAGGCGTCTATTTACCTTCTGTATGTCATTCAATGCGTGCTCCCCCGCCTCTATCCCCGCCACTGCCCACCTCCTGTGAGCTTCCTCCAATCGGAAGTGAAGCCGCGACCCAGTAAAATCCTCCCAGGTCGCGACTTAGCTTCCGAATGACATACAGAAGGTAAATAGAGGGCTAGCGACAAGGAGATTGTTGCTAGCCGGGCGCTTTTTACAGGGGGATCCAGAAAACCCCAGGGGGGGGGGGGACTAGAGGCAGCAATAGCAAGACCCAGAGGCATGTCCTTATGCACAGGACATGCCTCTATGGACTCTTAAGATTTCAAATACCCACCTCGGGTTCTCTTTAAGCTGTGCTTACCACCTAGTAATGTAATAAGCACCTGGCTAATAGTGATGGCCATGTCTAGAGAAACTCATGGAGAAGCATGTGAACAGTTTGGTCAGGATAGATATGTACATCTCTGATTTGCTAGTCAAAATGATGTGCTAAATTAAAGCAGGAAGAGCTTTGCAAATCTGTCAGCTGATCAAACCAATCACATGCTTCTCAATCAGTTCTCCTAGACATGCCATTCACTACTAATTGTAATAAGAGGGCATTGTGTTTGGTATTATGCAATTTAAATGTACAGACCATACCTCACTATACTGAAGTTTGAAATTGTTACAGATTTTTCCTTCAATTTCTGCCTCATTAAGTTCCTTAGAAAATATTTACCAAATTTAATTTTCATCCTAAACATAGCAAGAATTGTGCTAAATGAGAGTCATTAGTAGGGATGGTCAATAAGATGCAAATAATTGTCAGATGATACAGAATTATGCAAACTGATGCATCTTGAAAATTGACCAATCAAATCCCACCGAGGTGGGATTCAATTGGTCCATTTTCAAGATGCATATATTTGCATACAAAATTTGTATTGTCCTGCATCAACTCAGAATTATTTGCAAAAGTATGCTCCTGCTGGATCCACACATACCTGTGTGCCTGAGAGACGCAACAACAGCACTTGCTGTGATGCAAGGTTGCATCCGAATCCCTCTAGACAAGCCATGCGCAGCTATGTGATTCGCATTTGTAACACAATTGTATGCAGGGTGCCATCTGTTTTTTCTCTGCAAGTGAAGTCAGATGCAGTCTATTGACTGAAATAGCCTTAAAAATTACATCCCAATTCACGTGCTGGGAATCAGCCGGTAATCGTAGCAGTGGACTCTTAGCCTAATAGTTTAGTATAGCACAAATATTATTTTGATAAATACTTGCTCCATTGGATATATGTCAATTATACTAATGTATATTTCAATTCAGTAATATTAGGTAATTCTGTAGTATTAAAGCAGTACATCAAGACCGGCATATGATGAACAACCTTATGGTCCACAGAATGGCATGAGGGTGAGACTGGCTCTTACGCTTTACCATTACACAAACTTGTGCCCTTATTTCAAAACATTGATTCTGGATACAACTGTTGGTTTATAGCCCAGTGTCACCTATGGTCTTTCCCAGTTAAGGTACATGCATATGTATGTGGGGTATATGGAATGCTGGTGCATGGGACCCGCTCACCCTTAGTGTGCCAATAGGGGAGAAGTAGAATGCTCTCTAGCTAAGGTGAAGTTCTATTTTCAAGGGCCCATACTGGTGTCTATGCTTATCTCGGGTCCTGGTTTGTTGCAGAATCTATGTACCAGCTGATGTGAATAGAGTATAATTTTATAGAAGTGGTTTATTAAACAACCTGGTATCTTTTACATTTGGGTGCGGGGGGGAGGGGGGGGGGTAAGATGCAGTTAAAGTGGATCCGAGATGAAAAACTATAACAAGTGACTTGTCTATATATCTTATATAAAGTTTAGATAGTTTACACAGCACATCTAGCTGCAAACAGCTTCAAAAGAATATTATTATTTCTTCCTGTGATACAATGAGAGCGGCCATGTTGTTTGTAAACATTACACACAGGCAAGCTTATCTGCATCTTCAGCACTCAGCCTGTGAAAAAAACCTAATCCCCCTCCTCCTCCCTCCGTCCCCTCTGCCTCTGAAATCTCTGGCTAGTAATGCCTCCCCCTCCTCCTGCCCAGACTGAGCTCCCATGAGCCCTTGCTACTGTCTGAAAATGCCAAGGCTCTCTGAAAAACTGTGGGTGAGGCTAGTTTATAGGGAATTAGAGTATTAAAACAAAAACAAAAAAGTCTTTGGCTTGAGGAATGCCCTATAAACAATATGAAAGGAACACAATTATGCAATGAGTAAAAGTTCATCTCGGATCCACTTTAAGTCTCATAAGTGCATTTTATTGGTAACTTTGAAAATGTAAGAAGCCCATTTCAGCAAAAGGGTTAAAGAATGAGACTTCTAGAAATAAAGTGGTTACTAACCTTAGGCTGACCAGCTAACGGAGGTTTTCTAAATCCGACCTGCTACAAATGTAAAATGAATTACTATACTGTATTTACACCAGAACATTAATCTTACTTTGTTTATCACTGAATTCTGTTTGTGGTTACCATCATGCAGTCTGTTCTGAGCTTTTCCTGTAAAACATTGCAAACAAAAAGTGAACCATTTTATCATGAGTTTGTTCTGGATCTATTTTTCTATTTATTTCACAGACATTGTGAAGATTACATCTGCTATGAGCACAACACACAAAAGATTTAATTTATTTGTTGTAAAACACTGGGCAAAATAGGTTATAAGAGATAATATTATGATTGTGTTCAAGCCGTTATAGTGCAGTTTTATCAGCAACGGATATTAGTTCAGCAATCCAATCTCAATTCAATCTGTGCCTGAATAGCTGTAGGACCTTTATTCTTGTTTAGATTTAAAATCATATTTAGATAAATAGATATGAATTGGAACTGAGGCAAAATGTAAAATTAATAGAAAGAAATAGCAAAAAATGAAAGATTTTTATTATTATTATTTTGTTGCAAATATTTATTTTCTCCCTCAATAGCGTAGAAGTCTAGGATATAAATGTTTTACTTTTTGCAGTATAAAATCTAAACATTGAGCAACATTAGTTAGAAAAGAATATTGCAATAATAATCAAGCAGTGATATATAGAGATGATCAAATCAAACCACTAAGTCAGATTTTGTCTTTGAACATGTTATTCCTCTCAAAAGAACATACTGTATGCAACTTATAAAGGGCAGTGGCACTCCTAAGGCCTCTTTCAGAAGGACAACTGAACTGGACCTTTGCAGAGCAGGTCAGCATCATGTCTGCAACTCACCAATGCAATTCCAGCGATGTTTTTACTCGGCAGAGGGCCGTGTTATGTAGCATCTGAGCCCAGATATGAGTCTATGGGGGACTGAAACAAGTATGAGGTAGGTTTACACTTTAAAAAGAGTACACAGAAAGAACGAAAGCCCAAATAGCACAATATGTCACCAATAAATTAAGAATATGAAAGGCAGGTGGAAAATCACAAACTCGTCTTCTCTTGGGTGTCCCAAAATGGTGTGCTGGTTATGGTCCCTCTCCAGTAAAAAAAAATGGCACTGACTGTGGCTAAGCCACAGAGAGCCAGTGCCCCTCCACATTGGGTCTCCACATTGGGTGGGGGGTGGTGCACAAAAGGTATATAAAACCTTGCTAAAACAACTAAAGGTGGGAGACTTCTGGTTCCGGCACCTGGATGTGGGGAAGCTGAAAATCGAGCTCTGTGCATGAGACCCAGTAACCTGGCACTAGCTCTCGGTACAGTGCCTGCCACCACACAACAGCAGCACTGGGATGCTCTGGAAGACATTCAGGCAAACACGGCAAGCCAATGGATCAATATTTCCTTCCGACAGAGAGCAAGAGCAAACGGGGCGAGCGTTGTGCCGAATTTAAGATGGCCACCAGGCAGAAAAAGCACGAGAAGGCCCAGTGTAACTTGCTAGACTGGGAGCAATCTCAGTCCTGAGACAGTGATACAAAGTAGCCGCTTGGTGAGTCTGATACTCTACTTGGCCCACCAAACCAAGAGTTGTGTTTTTTATTTTTGTTGTTTTTTTGTTTTTTTCTCATCAATTTGCTGTGTTGATGCAACAAGTACAGATGATTCAATCAAACATAAATATAAAGTAAGAAAAAAACAAAAACAAAGAGACATGAGGCCATATGCACTTGTAGGTGATAGGAGGTTTGCAGCTATGCAAATAAATTGCAAGTGAGTTTTTTTTTACGAATAGCCTGGCCTTACTAGAAATAGAATCAGGCAATGGTCTAATTGAAAATTTTAGAACGCACCAGTGCTTAAAGGGAATCTGAAGTGAGAGTTATATGGTGGCTGCCATATTTATTTCCTTTTAAACAATACCAGTTGCCTGGCAGCCCTGCTGATCTATTTGGCTGCAGTAGTTTCTGAATAACACCAGAAACAAGCATGCAGCTAATCTTGTCAGATCTGACAATAATCTCAGAAACACCTGATCTGCATGTGCTTTTTCAGGGTCTATGGCTAAAAGTATTACAGGCAGAGGATCAACAGGATAGCTAGGCAACTGGTATTGCTTAAAAGGAAATAAATATGGCAGCCTCCACATACCTCTCACTACAGTTGTCATTTAATGCTGCAAGTTTAGGAATCACAAAGGGTCCCGGGATTATGATGCTATTTGCTACAACAGAAACCACTCGCTTTTAGAACAGGAAGGTGTTTGGAAGGCATATATATTATTGACCTGAAAAAATAGCTCTAGGCCATGAAATGTTTTGTCTTTCTATTTTCCAGTAAACTGTCTAACATTTATTGAACAAACAGTTGTCTTCTATGAAGGTAAACCAACATCTACCTTATTTTTAAAAAATGTTTAATCAATTTATTGTTTATGGGTGTCTTTTGTTTTCACTGTGTTTTTAACCCTGTTGTGGGGTCAGAAATTTTAATTTTTGTTCTTAAAATTACTATTTTGGAAAACCGACCACACTACTACCTACCCAAAGGCCTGGTACTTCTCCACAAATGATTATACTGGTTGCATATTGAGTATCCACTTTTCTGCTTACTGACACTTTACTGTTGTTAAGAAAAAAAAAATACCACACGAAATTGCTCTCCTGGTATCCCGGTGCTCTCCCGGTGCTTTTTTTTTTTCTTTCTCCACATAAAACGTTAAAATGGATCCAAGATGAACTTTTACTCATTGCATAATTGTGTTCCTTTCCTATTGTTTATAGGACATTCCTCAAGCCTAATACTTTTTTGTTTTGATACTCTAATTCCCTATAAACTAAAAAAAGTCACGCCCACAGGTTTTCAGAGAGCCCTTTCAGACAGTAGCAAGGGCTCATGGGAGCTCAGTCTGGACAGGAGGAGGGGGGTATTACTAGCCAGAGTTTGGGCAGGAGGAGGGGGGGGGTATCAGTGGCGCACGGAGGGGGTTGTTCTGAGTGTCTAGAACAACCCCCTGCACCGGGACCGGAAGTGGGGCTGCCGCATGGCCCGGCCGGCTGGGGAGAGAAGACAGAAGAAAATGATGGAGGTGCCAGCCGCGCTAATAAGGGATGCGGGAGCTTTATTCCTCCCTCCCTCCCTCCCTCCCTCCCTCCCTCTGAATGCCCCTCACCTGCAGTGAATGTGTGCCCGGCTCCCCCATGAGTGTGTGCGCAGCGGAGCGGTAGGTCCTCTTACCGCAGATCAGGCGCACCAGCAACTGGAGTCTCATGCTTCCTGTTTACCATGACATCACAGGAAGCATGAGACTCCAGTTGCTGGTGCGCCTGATCTGCGGTAAGAGGACCTACCGCTCCGCTGCGCACACACTCATGGGGGAGCCGGCACACATTCACCGCAGGTGGGGGCATTCAGAGGCAGGGAGGGAGCGAGGAATAAAGCCGGTTCCCGCATCCCTTATTAGCGCGGCTGGCGCCTCCATCATTTTATTCTGTCTTCTCCCCCAGGCAATCTTCTCCCCACACAGGGGGCGGGCACCTTCCTTCACCTATCTTATACTGGGGGGCATATACCTATCTAATCTATCCTGGGGGGCATATACCTATCTAACCTATACTGGGGGGCATATACCTATCTAATCTATACTGGGGGGCATATACCTATCTAACCTATACTGGGGGGCATATACCTATCTAATCTATACTGGGGGGCATATACCTATCTAACCTATACTGGGGGGCATATACCTATCTAACCTATACTGGGGGACATATACCTATCTAATCTATACTGGGGGGCATATACCTATGTAACCTATACTGGGGGGCATATACCTATCTAACCTATACTGGGGGGCATATACCTATCTAACCTATACTGGGGGGCATATTCCTATCTAAGCTATACTGGGGGGCATATCCCTATCAAACCTATACTGGGGGGTATATCCCTATCAAACCTATACTGGGGGGCATATACCTATCTAACCTATACTGGGGGGCATATACCTATCTAACCTATACTGGGGGGCATATACCTATCTAACCTATACTGGGGGGCATAGCCCTATCTAACCTATACTGGGGGGCATATCCCTATCAAACCTATACTGGGGGGCATATACCTATCTAACCTATACTGGGGGGGCATATACCTATCTAACCTATACTGGGGGACATATACCTATCTAATCTATACTGGGGGGCATATACCTATCTAACCTATACTGGGGGCAACTATATGGGCTACCTATACTGGGGGGGGACCTATAGCTGGCTACCTATACTGCGGGCACCTATACCTGTCTCCACGTTGGGGGCGCATTTTACGCCCTCACCTTGGGTGCAATTTAGCCTAGAAACTGCTAGTATTTGGCTCCACCCACACCATATTTTGGCCACGCCCACACGCCACTTTCAGGAACCCCCCCCCCCTTGGAAATCCTGGATTTGCCCCTGCGGTATTACTAGCCAGAGATTTCAGAGGCAGAGGGGAGGAGGCGGGGGGGGGGGGGGGTAGGTTTTTTAAGCCTGCCTCTGTGTAATGTTTACAAACAACATGGCTGCTGTCATTGTATCACAGGAAGAAATAATCATATTCTATTAAAGCTGTTTGCAGCTAGATTTGCTGTGTAAACTTTAGATAAGATATATAGACAAGTTACTTGTTATAGTTTTTCATCTCGGATCTGCTTTAAGAAGCAATCATGTTTTCTGTGATGAATGGTAAGGTTGCCTGCATTATGATATGATGCATTTGATCACCAGTGTGAGCAGGGGCAAGCATCCACAGTTAGAAATGAACACAAATAAAGTGTAATTAAAAGAACAACTTCATGTGCAATCAGAAGTGATCATAAGCAATGTCCTCAATTCACTAAGCAGTTTAGTCTACAGATGGTTTTTAGTCTACTGATGGTTTGGTGTAATGTTTTAGACCTGTTTTTAGACCTGGTCTAACATTCAGTAATTACACAATTCACAAATGCAAACAAGGAGTAACCACGCCCACTTTTTCTGACAGAGATTAGACCAGCTGATTTCTGTAGGTAAAGTAATTCTGTGAGGTATTTTAGATGTGAGGATGGAACATTTGAATTAATTATGCAGGAGTTTAATTGTAAACAGAGGAGAGCTTTCCCCTGCTTTACCCATCTAATTACCAAATGGTTTAGACCAGGTCTGAAAACAGGTCTAAAACATTTGGTAATAGTGAATTCCCCTTTGATGCAACTGACCAAACCATCAGTAGACTAAAAACCACCAGTAGACTAGTCTAAATTGCTTAGTGAATTGAGGCCAAAGTAGGAATGCAAAGAGAAGTATCAATTTTTGTATACAAAATGTTGTTCAGGAAATAAGGTCTAGTGGCTTCATTTAATTGCCATTCATACCGTATCATGCACATTATATTGTATAAAATTGCTTGGCTTTTATGCTTATCGAAACAGATGTCAGCCAAGCAGACAGGTCACATTGCAGTATTGTGTTTTATCTGATGCCTTGGCTATTGTAAATAAATTATCTTTAACAGGACTGCATTGTTAAGATCCTGAATAGACTGTGTACACAGATATCTTTCCTTGAATGGGTTCATATCTATGGAGTAAAAGTTAGTACTTGAGACTACTTTTATTCATAGGCATCTCATGTATAATGTAGGGCGCTGCTGCAGAAATGTTACCAAATTGCTCAGTAGATAATCTGATCTGCTGGGAATATCCTCTTGTGGATGAAAGAATAATTTACCTTTCATACTTTTTCACTGCTCAAGCTCATCAAGAAAGAGATTACTTTTCTACATGTAGTCTCGTAAAGCAACATGGGGTAGTTTGTGTTGTGGATTGCAATGTTTATCAAAAAAAACAGCTGAGACAGCCTCTTATCATTCATGTGGTGGTCCATGCTTCAATAATGCAGTATATATTTTTTTATAATGTTAGATTTATATCTGCAGCAGCAGCCCATTTCCGATAGTGGATGCTTCCTGAAAGATGCTGTGCTGTAATTCTGTAACTGTGGTGCAAAAAAGCTGTATATTTCAGCTATGAAATCGTATGAATAACTAATGGTGAGAAACTAAATAATAGGCAATGAGTGATTTGTGACCATATATATATATATATATATATATATATATATATATATATATATATATATATCTCACATTTTTTTGTTTAGTTACAACATGGCAACTTAAATATTACATAATAATCACTTACGGTGTGTTTAATAGTCCCAAGGGATTAGAGTAAAGTAGAAATCTGTGCATACATCACTATTTTTTCTTTATCTTTCCTTGTTTAACCGTGTTTATTGTGTTTTCAACACCACAGTTATAAAAGGTAGAACAGCTTTTATTTTCTGGTAAAGTAGGCTTGCAAACATGGGAAAAAAGTATCATATTTACCTTAAAGTGTACCTGAGATGAGAAGCGTCTCAGGTACCATATTTACCTGGGGCTTCCTTGAGCTCATCCCTCATCATTTCCTCTGATGGCTCCTGCTTGAAAACCTAGGCAAGTTGTACTTCGTTGAGCATGCACGGCACGCGCGTTTCCCCATAGTGCTCCTGTGTCTGGAAGCATCCTGTGCTTGAGGAAGGAAGGCCCAGGTAAGTATGGCACCTGAGACGCTTCTCATCTCATGTTCTCTGTAAAGGGAACCTGACGTGAGAGGAATATGTAGGTTGACTTAAGGCGTGTACACACTCCATACTTTAGCACACGACGGGTCTGTCAGACCCTCCCGCTGGGTGTTCATTCTGCCGACTGTAGGACGTGTATGCACGCTGACTGATAAGACTGTTTCTGACAGATCCGCTCAGCGGATCTTTTCAAAAAGTCTGCCGTTTTGCACATGTCCTACTGTCGGCAGAACGTCCGCCCAGCGGGAGGGTCTGATGGCCCTGTCGTTTGCTAAAGTATGACGTGTGTGCACGCCTTTATAGCCATAGACCCTGAACAAGCATGCATGACCGATGTTTCTGATAAAAATCTGACAAGATTAGCTGCATGCTTGTTTCAGATGTGTGATTCAGAATCTACTAAAGTCAGAATGATCAGCAGGACTGCCAGGCAACTGATATTGCTTAGAAAAATGGCAGCACCTCTCTCTCTCTCTCTCTCTCTCTCTCTCTCTCTTTCACTATATATATATATATATAATATATATAATAATGTCTTGGATGATAATTTGAATACCCTTTAATTAATGTAGACCATGATTTTCCTTTTGAAAACATTGGGTAAATTGCTTTGTCTGGTGTCACCAAAATGGCAATAAATGGCCTTGGAGTCAAATTTGTATTTTGTTGTGGACAAAGAGCGGTGCTGTTGGTAATTATATTGAAGTTCACTTTTTACCACACAATACTTGATTAGTAATCTGCTATGTATTTTCAGTTCTTGTTTCTTTCATTTAAATGTATACATTTTTTTTTATTTTTTTTTTTACTGTGGAACAGTAATGCTTGTTGCACAGTAATATATACGGTAAGTCATAATGCATGGGTACAGTAAGGTGTCATATTAAATCAACAGCTACAGCTTGTAAAGCTTGTAACCTTGTGTCTTGTACATGTGATGATCTTCCCTGTGGTGTCCGTTCTGCTTTCAGACACTAATGCAGCCAGACAATGCTGACTGCTGTTTGCATGGCTTTTCTGGCATTCACAGTGAGTGTTCTGTCCATTTGCAATTCCTCCGCATTCCATTATAGTCTGGCCTGCTATTCTGAATCCAAATGTTATGCTGTTTGCATAATTATGCATGAGTTTATGAGATTTAGTTCTTGCTCTCAGCCTGCAGTCGGCGGGCTGAGTGAATGCAGATTGCTTCTTTGGCTCTTTGCATGTTTGTTTCTGATTGGTGCTTGCATGCATAAATGTCACTTCCTGCTTCGTTGCCCGACATACTGTCAGTTCACTCTGACTGCGGTTCTGGGTTCATGTTATTTCATGTCTTGTTCTTCCTGTGATATTTAGTCTAGTTAATCTTGTGGAGTTGCGTTTGCCTCTCCTTCTAGTTCAGTGAGCTCCAAGTCTAGTTTATCTTAGTTAACCCTTTGGAGTGCATTAGGCTCTCCTTCTAGTGCAGAGAGAGATCGTTTTGTATCTGTTATTGTTAGTTAGGGCATTCAGTACGCTTGGGACTATTGTACATATTACGCGGTTTCCGTACTGTAGCTAGTTGTCAGCTATCACTGGTTTGCATCATATGCTGGTTCGCCAGTGTATGCGCAGACCAGCGCGTTTGTTATTTTCCATGGCGTTCGCGGATTACTGTGTTGCATTTCTATGTCTCTATTTTCCTTACTACTCTTGTCTTTGACCAATTCTGGTCAGCTACATTTCAGGCTACTTTTTCCGTACCTGCCAGTGGGTCCTTTCCACTGGCAGATGGTGTACTGGCTGTGGCTCTTCCCACAGCCAGCTGTTATTTACTTGTGCCTACCAGTGGGCCCTTGCCCCTGGTAGATGGTATATTTACTGTGGGCCCTCGCCACAGTCACTAGTCATCCTTGCCTGTCTGTGGGCCCTTGCCACTGGCAGATGGTGTACTAATAGTGGGTCCTCACCACTATTATCTGTTTATTATCATTGATCTGTTTCTAATCTGCTCTGTGTGTGAATGTCTGTCCTCACAAAGTCTGCAATAAGTTTAACAGACATTCATCTGATCTGTTCCAAATCTGTTCTGTTTCTATACTGTTTAAGTATTGCTCATTGCTACATTTGCACTGAGCAATCTCTATCTGACATCTGTGGGACATTCAGAGGTGTTAATCCTCTGTGCTTCATAGCTCCTCCTGCTGGCTGGTCTGTTCCTCCACAGGTGCATTTGCACCATAACTAGGGTCCTCTGTCTGAGCGCTTGTGGGAGATCCCCTCAGTGTCAGCGTACATGTTGTGTGCTGACTGTGGAGATTATTTCCCAATCATTACAGTACATTTAAATTATACTTGTTCTTTAGTCCAACCCACAGACAGTGAGGATCACAGCTACCTTTTACACACAGAAATCTGAAATCCCGCCATCAATGCTAATTGTCCACTGAGGAAGAGGCTCATTCTTTAAATGATACCTTAGCTTTTAATTAATTCTGTAATTGCCCCCGTGCGTGTGGGTGGGGGGGAGGTGTGCATATGCTCACTGCACCTCCCGTGGCCCCACGTCTGTCTACATTCTTCTAAAAAAGGTTCCGGTCCAAAGCAGTGGTCGATGGTATTGGCGCAGCCACAGAGAGCATGCACGTCGGCTGCATCTTCCCGCAGGAGTGCATGCATACGCTCGCAAAAATACTGCAGCTGCACCGACCCCACCGACCACTGCTTTGGACCGGGACATTTTTTAGAAGAACGGAGGCTATGTACTACTTGGCTTTCAGGGTCATAAAGACATATCTTGCTTATTCAGGATTGATGCATCATGGGAAAACACCCTTGTTCATTTAAAATTATTGCAAATACCTTCTGTTTTAAGAAGGCAAAATTATATTTAGCTTTTTTAGTAAGCAGGTTTTGTGGTCTCTTTTAGCCACTTACAGTATACACTCCTAGAGTTCCTGGGTCACCATGAGCTCTCTGGGTACACAGCAGTACTGCTCCAAGTCCTATCCCATAGAGCCATTTCAATCAATGCCATGCATTGGTGTGGACTATAAAGTCTGAAACTGTGTGTGGCTCTGTAAAATGTATAAGCTATATGTTCACTATACACCAGCAGTTCTGGGTGTGTGCTTGGCTGCCAGGGTTCTTGAGAACCGTTTGGGTTCTGTTGATCCCATCACTGGTATCAAGGGGCATGCAGCCCTAGGGCATGGGGTCTAAGCGAGCATGGGTCTTCACCAGCGCGCCCTGCAAGGTGCTCGCAGGTCACAACCCCTAGCACTACCGTACCAGTGTTGGAAAGAACAGAGGGTACCTGACTGGATATAGGGGATACTGGCAGAGTGGACCGTTGGGCAAGGACAGGCTTGTAAGACCAGAAAGACAGGACAAGAAGGCCTAACCAATAGGGATCCCAAGAAGGAACTGACTGGCAGGAAAAAACCCAGGAAGGGAGCTGGCTGCATGGTTCCCAGGAGGCAGCGGACAGACAGAGGGAATCCCGGGTAAGAAGCTGACAGCCAGGATCCCAGGAGGAGTACTGACTAACAGGGTAAGTCCCAGAGATACTGGCAGTCAGGGGTAATCCTTGAGAAGAGAGCTGACAGGCTAGGAACGCAGGAGGGAACAGACAGACTGGAGGAAACCCTGGGATGATGTGGATGACAGGATAGTCATCCACAGGAGGGAACTGGCAGGCAGGGAAAATCCCCAGGGAAGCTGCGTATGACTGTAAGAATTCCAGAGGGAACTAGCAGGCTAAGGGAATCCCCAGGAAAGCTGCAGGCAACTGGGAGAGTTCCTAGAGGGAACTAGCAGGCAGAGGGAATCTCCAGCGAAGCTGCAGTTGACTGATGAGCTCCCGGAAGGGAACTGGCAGGCTGGGGGAAACCCAGGGAAGATGCAGGTGACTGGGAGAGCTCCCAGAGGGAACTGACAGGCTGAGGGAATCCTCAGGGAAGCTGCAGGGCAGGGAGTGAGGCAAAGAGACTAATAGGGAACAGGGATAGGCACAGGGAGGCAGGGCAGGAAGTGCATGCTGGGCAACAGGGATGGATGGCAGCCAGGAGTCTGACAGGGAGGGCAGGGATCCTGGTTAGGCTGCAGGCAGGTTAGCAGTTAGGATAAATCAGGCAGACAGGTAGGCAAGTATAGCAACAGGCATAAGCCAAAGGGATGTCCTGGTCGAGGGAAAGCCAACAGGGAAGAGATCCAGGAAAGGGAAAGTGGAACGGTGAAGGAACACCGTGGCTGTGACCAGGGATGCAACAGCAATGAAGTGTGAGAGTGCAGGGTTTAAATACTCACCTCTCAATTAGGGAGGGTGCAGTACTGCCTACGGCTACAGCAATATAAGGGTAGCAGAGGCGCGCACGCAAGGAGGCTGAACCCGGAAGCACTTAGGGTCAGTGTGCTCCGCTATTCGGGGAAGATAGAGTGGAGCTGCATGGGACCCATGGCAGGAGTGAAACGAGCGATTGTTACACTCCACCACCATTGCAAGAAAGCCAGCGCAGGAACGAGGTGAGGTAAGCACAAGCAATTGTGACACTGGCTCTCAAAGGCATAAAGAGATGATTTGCATATTTGGGAGTGCATCATGGGAAACTACAGTTGCTCACTTAAAGGGATATTTACAGTGTACAAGAGTTGAATAAAAGAAAACGTTTTATACATACTTGGGGCTTCCTCCAGCCCATCCGCTTGGATTTCTCCCACGCCGCCATCCTCCACTGTTTGCAGCTCCGGTATCGGGTCCCGTCAGTTCAGCCAGTCGGGGCCATTCTATGCAGGAGAAGTGCGCCCTCTATGTATCTCTCCAGCAGTTGCTGGAAAGATACACAAAGAGCGCACTTTTCTTACGTCAGACTGGCCCCAACTGACAGAAGTGACGGGACCTGATACCGGAGCTGCAGACAGCTGGGGATGGCAGCGTGGGAGCGATCCGAGCGGATGGGCTGGAGAAAGCCCCAAGTATGTATAAAACTTTTTATTTTATTTAGCTCTGGTTTTCTAGAAGGAAAAAAAAAAGAAGAAAAAGTTAAAGGAAACCTAAAGGGAAGTAAAATAATTAACTTACCTGGGGCTTCTACCATCCCTCTGCAGCCGTCCTGTGCCCTCGCCGGTCCTCAACGATCCTCCATTCTCCCGCCGCCAGCTAGTTTTGTTTTCACTGACTCTGAGTAGGTGGGCCTCTGTGCCTGCGCGGCCCTGGCCACGCGTATCCTTCTTTGCGTTCCCCTCTGCAATGGCGTCCTGCGCAGGTGCAGAATTGCACTTTTCTAGTGGTTCTGGGTCACAATGAACGATTTGGGTATTACTTATAAAGATAGCTAAGGCAACACATTGGCTTGATTTGTTTGTCTGTACGTATTAACCACTTGAGGACCACAGGCTTACACCCCCCTGTGACCAGGCTATTTTTTACAATTCAGCACACTGCAACTTTAACAGTTTATAGCATGACCACACAATGTAGCAGCCAAATTAATTTTTCCTCCTTTCTGTTGGTGGGATCTAATTGCTGCTGTGGTTTTTATTTTATTTTTTTAATTAATTTTATTATTATTATTATTATCATTTATAAAAATGGCTTTTTTTTAAATGTCCCTCCCCCTTCCCTCCCTCCCGAGAGACCCAATAACTAGGATCGCCTCTCATAGCCATCAGCCTATGAGAGGGATTGTGTTGTGCGCCACTCCAGGGGACACCCAGGTGACAGGGCTGACTTCAGTACAGCGCTGTGCTAGATCACAGCTCTGTACAAAAGAAAATAGCCGTTTTGTTGTCTCCTAACAGCCTGCCAGCTGTGATCACGGCTAGCAGGCTATTTACAGAGGGGAGCTCTGTAACTCAGTAAGGATGCACGATCCCCGCTAATCTCTGCCTACAGGACCTGATGCCAATCAGCGTTAGGTGGTCCTGTAGCTGCCACCCTCCCACCGCCAATGGGTGTTAGGTGGTCAGGAGGGGGTTAAGTTGTTTGACTGGACAAGGTGGCACTTCAGAGGGTTTAATACCTCATTTTTTAATCTTGCAAAGTAGCTCTGCAACAATAGACCGTTTACCACTTTCAGCTGTGCGTGTTTAGTCACTTTATTACATTTTGCATTCAGATCGATTCCTTATTTAGATCCCCATGTGTTAGTTTTATATTAAATTAAACAATAAAAGTTAGAGCTTTTTTCAGTATATTTATACTGCTATCTCTGACTGAAAAAAATGGTGTGTTTTTCGTATTACTAAGTCATTACTCACACAATTTCAATGCTTATCTAATATGCAAGCAACAAGAGATGGTCAATGAGTTGCTAAAGAGTCCCATTTGCATGCAGTGTTGATGCAAACTGTATGCAGCTTGGAATTAGGCCAATCAAATTCAATTCCTGCTGATTTTGATAGGCCCTTTTCCAAGCTGCTTCCAATTAGCATGTTAGCCAAATTATTATCATCCTACATACCATCTATTCCAGGAACGTATTTCAAAAAAAGTTAAGACAACAGCATCGGGGTCAATTCACAAATGTTGGTAAATTTGCTGTGTGCAGGCTGCGCTTGGCAATTTTACAGGCACTTACACCACTGATATAGCAGGCATTGTGCAATTAGTGCAACCCTTGTTACCTCGGTAACATGTGTATTGCTAGGGTAAGATGCGTTATGCAAGCAGCAATGTGTATGTTACCTAGGTAACATCAGTTGTGCTAATTGTACAATGCATGCGACGTTTGCTGTGTATAACTAAGAAAATTGCCATGCAGTACCTGCGCGCAGCAGTTTTACAATCATTCTGTGCATGTACCCTATTGTCTAGCTGAAATAAATAAAGGCAACAGGCTTTCCATGAAAAATACGTCTCTCACTCCCAAATTGTACTCTGGTGGTGAGGAAGTGATTTTAAACATATTTTTTACAGGTGTCAAAAGAAAAAAACACATCACCTGTTTGACTCAAAGTTCATCAAAGATCCCCCCCCCCCCAAAAAAAAGAAAATATATATATATATATATATATATATATATATATATATATATATATATATATATATATATATATACTGAATACAAAGAATATGAGTATGTCCTGTGTGAATGCTGATAAAAATAATATTTCCAAAATAATATTCAGTATTCAACTAAATATACAAGTTGAGCTTTAGCACAGTTACAAAAGACAATGGGCTTGATTCACAAAGCGGTGCTAACCTACTTAGCACATCTAAAGTCTTTAGAGGCGCTAACCAGGGTGCTAAGTAGGTTAGCACCGGATTTCTCAATCAGATCGTGCGCTAACTTTGCGCGCGTAAAGTTTTACGCGCGCAAAGTTTTACGCGCGCTAAGTCCCATAGGCTTTAATGGGCACTTCGTGCGGTGCGCCCTGCGCTCTGTGCAGTACGCGCGTAAAGTTTTACGCGCATAAAGTTTTGCGAGCGTAAAGTTTTATGCTCGAAAAGTTTGTTTAGACGTGCTAAGGGGGTTTTCACAGGCGTGCTAACAGTTAGCACCGCTTTGTGAATCAAGCCCAATATGTTTATTTTCACTTTCACAACAGTTAAAAGAGCAAATGTGCAACCATAAATGGGTTTAAAGGGACTCTGAGCACCTCTCATGGGCATGCCTTTAAGACTCCGACCAGTACTGCCAAGTATTCAAAGATGCATTACTTTCTGTAGCTTGCGCTGTCCTCTTTCATTTGATACCTGAATCGCCATTTTACACCAAACAGTTTTTGTTCAATTTCAATTTAAAAATTGTGGCTGCCATCTTGTCTATGTAATAACTTCTAGGTCACCCCCTGTCTTCTCTGTTAGAGAAGTGCATCACTGAATGAAGCAGGAAGAGGACATGGCACGCCTGGCCATTGCAAGAGGCTCCTCCAGAGGGGTCATAGCACGACTTTGTTGAAAGTCATCTGGCTTAAAGGCATGCCCATGAGAGGTGCTCGGAGTCCCTTTGAATATCTTTAAAAAAATATTTTGTACATGAAAATGCAGGTCATAGGGATGAGCAAAAATGAGTGCTTATGTTCTCTCAGCGAATCCCATTCTAACTATCCTGAGGAGGCAACAAGGGGGAGAGAAGAGAGGAGAAGGGAGGCAAACTGTGACGACTGCAGGCATTGCAATTGTATGGGCACTTTCCTGGCACTTGATGGCACTTGATATGGATGACTGAGCAGCTGGAGAACTGCTCAAATCAAGCCTAAACAGTATATAAAGGTAGGACATCGTTTTAATTGCATGTTTACGGTGGTTTATGCTGCTAATTGTTTGACAGTTTTGACTACAGTAGATACATTGTGACAATGGCTGTTAATGACAGGTAGAACTTGTCATTAATGACCCAGAGGAGTAGGCTATTCATGCCATGTAATACATGCATATCTCATCCCAGATGCTGGCCTTTGAAGTGCACTGATAACAAGCTGGTAGAGATGGCCCGAACCTCCAATTTTTGGTTCGCGAACCGGGTTTGCGAACTTCCGCAAAAAGTTTGGTTCACGGAAACTTCCGCGAACCGCAATAGACTTCAATAGACATCAATGGGGATCAACTAGAAACATGTACTGGCCACAGTACCATGTACTGGCCACAAAAGTGATGGAAAAGATGTTTCAAGGGGTCTAACACCTGGAGGAGGGCATGGGTGAGTGGGATAGATGCCAAAAGTCCCGGGGAAAAATCTGGATTTGACGCAAAGCAGCGTTTTAAGGGCAGAAATCACATTGCATGCAAAATTGCAAGCCTAAAGTGCTTTAAAACAGCTTGCATGTGTATACATCAATCAGGGAGTGTAATTAGAGTACTGCTTCACTCTGACACACCAAAGTCACTGTGTAACGCACCGCAAACAGCTGTTTTTTTCTAGTGACGGCCGTGCTGGAATGGTGCGCACCATGGCCGGAGTGCAGGCCGTGGTGGTTTTCAAGCCCAGTGCTTTAAAACATCTTGTATGTGTATACATCAATCAGGGAGTATAATTAGAGTACTGCTTCACACTGACACACCAAACTCACTGTGTAACGCACCGCAAACAGCTGTTTGTGTAGTCACGGCCGTGCTGGACTGGTGCGCACGATGGCTAGAGTGCAGGCTGTGGCGGTTGTTAAGCCCATATGGTCGCCGGGCTGTGGTAGCTCAATGATAGAACAACAGTGACTGTCAGGTAGGTATATGCAGTACTGGGTATTACAATGTGCACCTGTCACACACAGACAGATACCGGACAGGCAGAGTGACTCTGCATGCACTCACGTAGGTAGGTGGGTGCACAGTGAACAACAGGTAGGTATATGCAGTGGGTATTACAATGTGCACCTGTCACACACACAGGTAGTAGTCACTGAATGTGCTGGGCCTGGCAGTGGCACACACACACAGTATGAATTATCAAAGCTGTCTATGCAACACAAGTGTCAGTAGGACACACAGAAAAAAAAATAGATCACAAGAACAAGATTAGCTCTCAAAAGAGCTGTTGTGGGGTGCTATTTTAGCAATAAGAATCAGCAAGGAGCAAGCTAAGAAGCCTACAAGAGCCTAACTAAGCTTACCCTATGAGAGTCTGCAGCAGCTCTCCCTTCTCTAATTACTGCAGGCACACGAGTGAGTCCAATGCCTGATGCTGCCTGCCTTTTATAAGGGGGGGGTGGAGCTCCAGGAGGGAGTGTAGCCTGACTGGCTACAATGTGCCTGCTGACTGTGATGTAGAGGGTTAAAGTTGACCCTCATAATGCACTGTGGGGGCGAACCGAAGTTCCGGAAAAGTTTGCGGTTCTCCGCGAACGCGAACCACGGAAGTTCACTGGGAACAGTTCGCCGGCGAACCATTTGGGCCATCTCTACAAGCCGGATGGTACTTCTCTTCTTTAGCATGAGGGAGGCAGTATCCATCATTTCCAAAAAACAATAATATAAGACACAGAGACGACAGGACTTCCACCTCAACGCAGTCCATCTCAAATGTTATAGTAGATAGATAGATAGATAGATAGATAGATAGATAGATAGATAGATAGATAGATAGATAGATAGATAGAGAGAGAGTCCAGAAAAGGAAAAAGGAGCAGTGTATCTAAACATTGCTTGTGCAGGATGAATTTTCTTCACAGACAGTGATATTTGGAAGTGCTCCTAAACCCGTGCAGTGATTACCTTTACAGAATTATGCCACCCAAGGACCCAGAGAACATAGCCACCCTGCAGTGACTGTCATCCTTCTCCCTCTCTTGCAGAGATTTTTATACATTCATTTAAAGTTTTAATAATATTATGTACTGTAGATGATGAAACAGATGAGACAGAAGGGATTTATGTTTATGATGTTGATAGGATAGTTACAGGCAACAGCTACTTTGTCCCTAAATTCAAATATCTAATATTATGATTAGTGAGAGAATAAATGCGATGCTAAATTATAGTATGCCCAAATTTAATAGTATCTGGTCAGGATGGATTGATGATCTAAAAGTCAGTAGTCTCTACTATGCCCTAACAATACTATAATTTCTTTAATCTAGTATTTATTAACCATTATTTTATTTTTCATGCTTTATCTTCTTGATATTAATGTTTTGACATATATCGGTCAATGTTTGTTTGATTGTCTATTTGTTATGACAATCAATTGTTATGTATTGCATGATTTAATTTGCTATATGTATACATAATTGTTGGCAATGTTTATGTTTACTGCCAATAAAGAACTTTGAAATGCAAATATCCAGTGGCGATCAAGCCATAGCCATACAACTGACAACATTATCCAGTGTAAAGGGACAAGCATTCCTCCTGAAAATGGAAGAATTGGCCAAGTGTCATCTAACATCTATGCGTATCTTAAAGAGGAACTTCAAGTGGAAAATTCTCATCTGTCTTCTGCTACAATCTAATTTTCCTGAATTCTTCAGATTTTCTAAATATTTGATACTGCAAACATAATGTAATTGTTTGGTCTCAACCCTGTCACTCTACATGTCAGCAGAGGATGATCTGCAAACATAAAAGTAAGTGTGTGTGTGTGTGTGTATGTGTATGTGTGTGTGTATGTGTGTGTGTGTGTGTGTGTGTGTGTGTGTGTGTGTGTGTGTGTGTGTGTGTGTGTGTGTGTGTGTGTGTGTGTGTGTGTGTGTGTGTGTGTGTGTGTGTGTGTGTGTGTGTGTGTGTGTGTGTGTGTGTGTGTGTGTGTGTGTGTGTGTGTGTGTGTGTGTGTGTGTGTGTGTGTGAATGCGTGTGTGTGTGTATTCTCTAAGGGATTGCTATTTTTAAAGTAAGATTTCTGGCAGGCAGTTCCCTGTAGTCCTGTGGTATTCTTATTTAAATTGTGATAATGAATTAAAACACTGTTTTTTAAGCTCTTATTATTCATAAACTCTCTTTCCATGCTTATTAAATATCCCTTAACAGGGCAACCACACTGGAAAGAACAGTACAAAATGTGCCATACTAAGACATTTATCTTTTCATTCAATTGAAACTTACACGTTACATTTCCCAGCTGTGCAGGTATAGGAAGGTACACATTCAATTTGTTCTTCTCCAGCCAGTTAATTATTATGCAGCCGTTTTTGTTTTGTTGGGAAATAAATTAAGAAAAGAAATCCTTAGGCTATTTTCTTAAGATTTTAGGGGCGGTTAATTGAGGGAATGTTGTGGGAAGATAAGAAGTTTAGGTTATAGAAGTAAATTGCCTTTTCTTCATACTTCACACTACCCCCTAGGCAAGTGTTATCTTACATGAACACTCATATTGCAGAAATATATTGCTGTGGTACATGATAGCCAGGTGTCACTTTTGAGAGAAAAATTAGTGTCAAGTATTAGAAAGAACTAACCTCAAACTGTATCTTATAATTAATGTGTCTTGGAAAAATAAAGGTTCATTTCTTCATATAAACAATGTAATTTATATTTATAGCAATAACATCCTATGGCTTTTTCATATTTTTTTAAAATAATTATTAGAATGCCTAATACATCTTTCCAGCATTCTATAATTATTAGTTTAGGATATGCTTATAGTCAGCTGATAAAGAGTGGGAACAAGTTTCTCTGCAATATTCTGATTCCTGTCTACTTCAAGAGAATAATGTCTGATGATGTTATTCTGAAACATTACTGCAGAAGTCATCTTGGATACTCAAATTACATCATTGGTCATTAGATTATTTTGCGCTTTCCAAGGAATATTTTAGATAATCCTGCCTGGGTTCATTTGGGTCAGGGGCCTTTAACATTTGTAGTCAGAAACTTTGTGCAACAAAATATACCTGAAACATGCATTGAAACAAAAATGTTCAACATTCAGATTTTATTTTGCACAGACTCTTCTTCTGATAATAAATCGGACACCAAATGGTCATAGCAAAGGCACTGTCTGCTGCTGTATACTTTGTGATTGCCAGCTACTGTTTTATTTTACTAAGCTTGTATTTTAAAAAGTGCTTTTAATATTATTACACTCTAAAATACTCATCATAGTTTTATAAGACTCAGAAATGGACAAGGGAGGATCAATGAGAGAATTGAACTTTTATGTTATATACAGTTAGGTCCATAAATATTTGGACAGAGACAACTTTTTCCTGATTTTGGTTTTGTAGATTACCACAATGAATTTTAAATGAAACAACTCAGATGCAATTGAAGTGCAGACTTTCAGCTTTAATTCAGTGGGGTGAACAAAACCATTTTTTAACACAATCTTTTCATTTCCAGGGCTTAAAAGTAATTGGACAAATTAAATAACTGAAAATAAAATGTTAATTTCTAATATTTGGTTGAAAACCCTTTGCTGACAACGACAGCCTGAAGTCTTGAACTCATGGACATCACCAGATGCTTGGTTTCCCTTCTTTTTAAAGTGACCCTGTAACAAAGTTACAAGTTCCTAAACCTATTCTAATGTGTTCTGGCTCACTGCAGCACTTTGTACTATTACAGTCTCTGTAATAAATCAATGTATCTTTCCCCTGTCAGACTTGTCGGCCTGTGTCTGGAAGGCTGCCAAGTTCTTCAGTGCTGGTCTGTTCCTCTATGCACACTCTAGTGTGTGTTTTATTTACATAAGCCAGCAGCTTCTCTGCTATCTTATCAGTAATAGAAAAGAGCTGGATAAAAATCCTCCTCTGTGAAAGTAGCTGGCTGACACATACTGAGGGATTACAAACACAGGCACAGGCAGAGCTGTCTGCAGGAAGCCTGTAATGTTCAGTGCATGAGAGAAGAAGGGGACAGAAGATAAACACACAAATGATCTTTTGAGATTCAAAAGGAAAGCTGTATACAGCCTGCTTGTGTATGGATGTATTTTCTATGTGTGGACATATTGTACATCAATCTACTTCCTGTTTTGGTGGCCATTTTGTTTGTTTATAAACAAACTTTTTAAAACTATTTTTGACTACTTTTAATGCGGCGGGGAGCGGCGAAATTGTGACAGAGGGTAATAGGAGATGTCCCCTAACACACTGGTATGTTTACTTTTGTGCGATTTTAACAATACAGATTCTCTTTAATGCTCTGCCAGGCCTTTACTGCAGTGTCTTACAGTTGATGTTCGTGTGTGAGCCTTTCTGTCCTAAGTTTAGTCTTCAACAAGTGAAATGCTTGCTCAATTGGGTTAAGATAAGGTGACTGACTTGGCCATTCAAGAAGTTTCCACTCTTTTGTTTTAATAAACTCCTGGGTTGTTTTGGATGTATGTTTTGGGTCATTGTCTATTTGTCTCATGAAATGCCACCCAATCAATTTAACTGCATTTGGCTGAATTTTAGCAGACAATATGTCTCTGAACACCTCAGAACTCATGTGGATGCTTCTGTGTGGTGCCACATCATCAATAAACACTAGTGTCCCAGTGTCTCTGGCAGCCATGCATGCCCAAGCCATCACACTGCCTCCACTGTGTTTAACATGATGTGGTATGCTTTGCATAATGAACTGTTCAATGCCTTCTCCATACATTTTTCTTGCCATCATTCTGATAGAGGTTGATCTTGGTTTCATCTGTCTAAAGAGAGCTTTTCCAGAACTGTGCTGGCTTTTTTTTAGATATTCTTTAGCAAAGTCTACTCTAGGTTTTCTATTCTTGAGGCTTATGAGTGGCTTGCACCTTGCTGTGTACCCTCTGTATTTACTTTCATGCAGTCTTCTCTTTATGTTAGACTTGGATATTGATACACCTACTCCTGGAGAGTTGTTCTCTTGGTTGGCTGTTGTGAAGGGGTTTATCTTCACTATGAAAATTATTCTGTGATCCTCCACCACTGTTGTCTTGTGTGGGCATTCAGGTCTTTATGTGTTGGTGAGTTTACCAGTGCTTGCTTTCTTTCTCACGATGTATAAAACTGTAGATTTTGCCACATGTAATATTGTAGCAATTTCTCTGATTTTTTTTCTATTTTGGCAGCTTAAGGATGTCTTCTTTCACCTGCATGGAGAGATGTTTTAACCACACAATGTCTGTTCACAGCAAAATCTTCCAAATGCAAGCACCAAACCTCAAATCAATTCCAGGCATTTTATATGTTTAATTGATAATGGCATAACAATGAACTTGCTCACAACTGCCCATGAAATAGCCTTTGAGTCAGTTGTCTAATTACTTTTGAGCCCCTGAAATAAAGTTATTTTGTTTAATAAAATGCTTTAGTTGCCTCACATTTTTATGCAATCATTTAGTTCACCAACTGAACTAAAGCTGAAAGTCTGCACTTCAACTGCATTTGAGTTGTTTCATTTGAATTTCAGAACCAAAATTAGGAAAAGTTGTCTGTGTCCAAATATTTATGTACCCGATTGTGAGTTGAATACCTCATCTATAAGTGTGCTTTGGACCGCTTTATGCGGAGTGTTAACTTTTGGATAACTGTCTGAATTGATATTAGTAATGTAGCATACTGCCAGTGGAGCTTTTGGTATCTTACCCCACTGGTGAATCTTTAGCCAAAATCAACATGCTCATCAAATGACAAAAATGACTATTCCACCCTTTATAAGCTCTGTATGTAAGGATTGGTGGAACTGAGTGCCAGGATGGGAGCTGGATGTAACTACAGAAAAAAAAACTAATGAAATGTAATTATCTTCACAACAGACCTGTCTGCTGCACTTGCACCCTCTCACTCTCGATTCATTGGTCAGTGGCAATTAAAGCTATTTGCATACATTTTCATCACATGTATGACTAGATATCACATTTAGATTTTATTTGAAGCAGCAACAGAAACAGCAGCAAGACCTGCAGCAAAAAATAAAGTAGAAAACGCCTAGTAGAGATGTAGTGGTGTACAGTATGTTAATAAAGAATGACCCCCAACTGACTATAACTGACCAAGCTGAGGATATTCACCAGAATGAAGCAATTGCAGATACTTTACAGAATTTACATTTCTCGTAAAGCTTTTGAGAAAACATTCTCAGGAGCGTAGTTGGTTAACTCTAGTAAGACAACATTTTGTATGCAAATGAATGGATATTAAAATGTCATTTTTTATGCCTATACTCACAAAGGAATCGTAAGCATGCTAGCAATATCACATAATGATGATAATTATATTAATTGTGACATTTGTTAAGCCCATTCTTGTGAATCTAGATATTAGAACACTGTATGTTCTAATTACATAATCTCATGAACTGTGCTAATTAATGATCTTACATCTCTACTCCCAAATTTTTAATATATTCTGCTAAATATCTGACATCAGACTTCAAATGGCATCCCGCTGTTGTTGTAATGTATCGCAAGAGGTCAAATAATGTATAATGTAGTCTAATGTACTGTATTGCAATGTAATGTCAGGCAGCACAGCCATTAACTGTTCCCAAAACACTATGCGCTAAAAACAGCAATGCCTTTGGGCACAACATTTGGTGACTAACTACATGCTATTTAATGGTATAACGTTATTCAAATGCAATGCTAATAATCTATATCAAGCTTTGACATCCACATATAATTACTTATAACATCGAAGAAGTATATATTTTTTAAATGAGCCTCTGCAGAATTTAATATTATTCAAAACAGTATTGATAGCCTCATAAAACATGAAACAAGGGCTTATTTTAACAAACAATAATACATATGTAGTATAAACTTCCGGCATAAATTGTATTTTATTCTTACATTGTCATAAATGTCATTTATTGTCACATTTTACTGAATAAGAAATTATATGCTGAATTTTGCTTTTGTTTTGTTTTGTTTCTTTCACTTTTTGTTTTGTTGTTTTCCAAGCTCTGAATGAGTCATTATATTATAAAAAGTGAATATAAAGAAAATGCTAAAAAATGTTTCATGGTATTACCGGGATTGAATCCTCCAAGTTATTATTTCATAGGCCTACATGTTGAGTTTAAAGTGAACGTAAACACAGAGGAACTAATCAGTGGCTTTCTCCCTACAGTTTTACATGAATGGGTAGAGTGTGTAACCTGTTGCACTGCTGTACAGTACTGTCCACTTTCTTCAAACAGTCACACACTGATGCCAGCATACAGCAAAGTTGGAGTTTCTGGTCCTGGAGAGTCTTGTGATAGTACATCAAACAGAGTATTGTTACAAATGTTGCAAAGAGGTGTGGTTTGAGCTTGCTGTCAGATGGAAGATTAGAATAGAAAGATAATTTGTAACAGTAAATTGTAAAAAGACGTAAGTGGCACCCATCTTTATTTATCACAATTTTATACCAAAATTGGAAAGTCAATTTTATCTTTTTGACATCAGGTTGCATTCAGTTTAATGCCCCAGCTAAGCCATTAATATGGAGGGAATCCCTAGACTGTCTGATCCTAAATACAGACAATAAGCATTGGGGATTGTCCATCAAATAATTTGAGTGCTGGTAGCATGATATAGGAAGCTGGTCTGATGCACACCTATTCCCTGTAATGTTTTGCGATTCAGCTAAATCGCAAGATCGCAAATCGCTAGTGATTTTTAAATCGCATGGGCTGCTACTTTATCATAGAAATCATGAGAAGTATTTTCCACTACAGTGATTCGATTTGTAAACCGCAATCGCTCTATGGAGCAATTTTAAGAGGGATAATGCAATGCAAAGGAAAAATCGCAATCGCATAACAAAATTAATGAAAAATCGCAATTGCTGGCATTTGTGATTGCAATTGCTAGTGGAAAAGGGCCCTTTTTCATTAGGGGTAGTTTGGTGCCCTATTCTACTAGCAATCGCAATCGCTAGCAGCTACCAATTGCAATTCAGCAAGTTGCTCATTTTTTTAGCGATTGCGATTTTGCTATGCAATGCACTGCATAGCAGAATCGTGGTAAAAACTGCTCAGAGGAACGATCGCGCTGTGATTGCTATGTTATTTAGCAAACCCTAGCGATTTAAAAATCGCTAGCAATTTGCAATTTTGCGATTAAGCATCACAATCGCTGCTAGTGGAAAAGGGCCCTTACAGTATTGGAATGCATTTTTTCATGCTGTTCCACGCGTTTTACAGGAAGTTTTTGTATATTTAAATGCATTTTTTGCAGCTTCCATTTGTAAAAAAAATACAAAATTCATGCGTTTTCAGTGAAGTTTGAGTGTTGAAAAGTATAACTAGATATTGTGGTGTTATAAGTAAGAAGCACTTATAAGTACTTATTCAGCACAATTGGTGTGCAATCTGTATTTTGAACAGTTTATAAACCTAAATAAAAATATTTGGAAAAAAAAATTGATACAGGTAGTCCCAGACTTACAACCTACCTACCTATACGAAAGGCATAAAAAGGTGAATTTTGATTATAATAATAATGGCAGTATTTGTATAGCGCCTTTCTCCTGTCGGACTCAAAGCGCTTGCGAGGCAGCCACTAGAGCGCACTCAGTAGGCAGTAGCAGTGTTAAGGAGACTTGCCCAAGAAACTCCTTACTGAAACAGGTGCTGGCTTACTGAACAGGCAGAGCCGAGATTTGAACCCAGGTCTCCTGTGTCAGAGGCAGAGCCCTTAACCATTACACTATCCAGCCACTATGTGAGAACAAGCAAAAAAAAATTTTTTCAAAAAGACCTTTCGGTTTTTCAGAGAATCAATATAAAAAAAATCAAAGAAATAATGTTTTTTAAACTGGTAAAATTACATTTTACTGTTGTACACTGAGGGCACAGGGAGACAGAGGTGACACAGTGAGGGAATAGAGAGAAACACTGGAGGTACGGAAGCAGGAAAAAGGGCGCAGGCCGCTAGTGGACAAAAAGGGCGCCGCCATTCACTCTCATAATAAATAACGTTTAATGGGCGCCGAGCAGGAAAAAAAGGGCGCAGGACATAAATAACGTTTACAAACGGCGCCAGGAGATTTTTAATGATTTATAAGTGTGCTTGTGGTGATTTACGTTTATAAAATGCACCCGTGCCGAATAACGTTTATAAAAATACTAAACATATTAATCTTATTTAACTAATTAAAACATTATTTAAAGTTTTATCCCTTACTGTTTGTATAACATTATTATTCACAAAATAAAGCGATCAGTACGTAACGTAAATTACAAAATATTTTTGGCATCCACAATTAGTAAAACATTATTATCCACATAATAAAGGGGGGTCTTAGGTTTAGGCACCAACAGGGGGGTCTTAGGTTTAGGCACCAACAGGGGGGTCTTAGGTTTAGGCACCACCAGGGGGGTCTTAGGTTTAGGCACCAACAGGGGGGTCTTAGGTTTAGGCACCAACAGGGGGGTCTTAGGTTTAGGCACCAACAGGGGGGTCTTAGGTTTAGGCACCAACAGGGGGGTCTTAGGTTTAGGCACCAACAGGGGGGTCTTAGGTTTAGGCACCAACAGGGGGGTCTTAGGTTTAGGCACCAACAGGGGGGTCTTAGGTTTAGGCACCAACAGGGGGGTCTAGGGATTAGGGATAGGTACAGGGAGGGTTACTTAGACACCAACAGGGGGGGTCTTAGGTTTAGGCACCAACAGGGGGGTCTTAGGTTTAGGCACCAACAGGGGGGTCTTAGGTTTAGGCACCAACAGGGGGGTCTAGGGGTTAGGGGTAGGTACAGGGAGGGTTAATTAGGCACCAACAGGGGGGGTCTTAGGTTTAGGCACCAACAGGGGGGTCTTAGGTTTAGGCACCAACAGGGGGGTCTAGGGGTTAGGGATAGGTACAGGGAGGGTTCTGTGTAAGAGTAGGCTTAGGTATAGTTTTAGTAAAATTTTAGTAATAATTACTGTTTTACAACACTTATTACGAACGTAGTTATATTTATATCATCGTTATAAAGAATATTTTCAGATTTTATTATAAGAACAAACCATAAATGAAGGTTATTCACAATAATATAGAATTATAACAATTAAACATATATTATTGTTTTTTTAATAAACGTAATTATAAGTTTAACTTTAGAAACAGGGAAGATTAACGTTTTCACAATTTCCGATTTCATAAACATTATTTAATGATTTTTAATTTTGTTAAACATTATTTGTAAACGAAATATAGCACACTCTTTTTATAAACCCTATTAATGATTAATTATTATTTAGAGTTTACACCCCGCGCCCTTTTTGTCCGGGCACCCTTTTTGTACGTACGCGGAGGTACTGGGGACCAGAAAAGACACATAGGGGAGCTTTGAAGGCACAATGGGGCATTAAGGAGGTACAGGGGACAGAGATGGCCCAGTGTTATGACTTAGGAATAGGGATGGTCACCGCTTTCCGCGGAATTGTATTTTCCGCGATTCTGGCCAGAAATTGGTCATTCCGTTCCATTGGAACTGCTTTTTCAATGCGGCGGAATTCCGAAATTGACTGCGAAATTCCACCTGTATCCGTCGATGGTTTAAGTCTGAAAATTCAGTTCAAAGGCACCAAGTCCTAGAGAATAGAGCTGAAAAAAATCTCTCTCTTTCTCTCTCTCTCTCTCTTAAGCTCACATGCATTGGCCAGGAATCAAACCCAGGTCAACTGCTTGGAAGGCAGCTATGCTCACCACTATACCACCTACGCTACATGCTGAAGCCAGCCTAGCATGTACCATTGCAATATACCCAAGAGAAAAATGAGCGTGCTTATTTGCCTAATTTGCTAGATGAAAGCAGGGGGTCACATGGTGATACTGCTTACAGGCTTCAATTCAAGACTTCAGAAAGATCATGTGCCCCCCTGAATAATTCTGGTGTAACACACACAGCAAAGGACAGCAATTTGAAGCCTGGAAAATTCCAGGGCAAGGGTGGGAAGGATGAAAAGCTAGGTGGCCATGCAACCCTTCCTGCTAACCTAAAGCTTACTTGTGGCTTACAACACATTGGTTTAAGACTTTACCAAATCCAATGCTCCAATATGGGGAAGCTTCTCTGTTTGCTGTTTTGTTTTTTTGTTTCTTAAGTGTGGTGTCACAGTTCACTCATCTCTTCAACTACAAGAAAGGCCCAGGAGTAGTCTTAGCTATCGTAATATCTATGTTACGGCAGGGCCCTTATTACACTTTCTCTTACAGGGCTATGGAAACCGTTTTGTCCATGCGATAAAGCGAAGTGCAAAAATGAAATCATGCCTAGCAGAGGATGGTTTCAATCCATCGACCTCTGGGTTATGGGCCCAGCACTCTTCCACTGCGCCACTCTGCTTACATTTGTATACAATCTTCAAGTTTAAGAAGGGTACATTAGTTGAAATAGTTACACTACAATCTATGTTACAGCAAGGCCCTAATGGCACTTTCTCTTAAGGGGCTATGGCTGCCGATTGGCCCACGTGGTAAAGCAAGGTGTAAAAAACAAAGTACACCTAGCAGAGGATGGTTTCAATCCATTGACCTATGGGAAGCAAAGGACAGACTAGGAGCGGGAGCACAGGACAGACTAGGAGTAATTTATTGAGCCGGCTCGCGCGCAGCATAACGCAGCAGAGTGCAGGGGACATCAGAATAGAATAATCCATGACTGTTCAGAGCAAGAGGATTCCCCTCTCACATAACTAACTGTGCCAATTACCTGACGCCGTTAGTTTGCACAGGGGACGCGTCAGTAAGGTAGATAGAAAGAAAGACACACTTCACAGCAAAATCATATGCTGTGTTCGTTCTTACTGTTGTTGGCATGTTGATTTATACTGCTGCCAGAAATAGAACAACTTTGATATAATTCCTTTAATTGATGCTAAAACGCGTTCTTTACTAATTCACTGCCTGGCAGCAGAAGGACAGCATATATTCTACACTTTTAAGGTAGCTGATAACTCATGCTTCAGCCCTCCCCACATTAAAAATTTTCTTTGCTCCCAAAGTAAATGTGGTGACAGAAAGGTATAAATCCCAACAATGTGGGCAGTAGGCAAGAAAGAAGGGGAACAGCACCCACCAAAAAGGAGGAGCATGCCACGACTATTGGTCTCGACATCCTAAGACCACAATCTTGAAGAGGAGGAGATAGTCGGGACTCCGCACCGCTTGCAATGTAAAAAATAGCTCTTTATTTATAGTTCAAATTCAGCTATACACTCTCCTTGGTGTTATGTATTTGAGCTATAAATAAAGAGCTATTTTTTACATTGCTAGTGGTGCCGACTCTCTCCTCCTCTTCAATGTGGACAGCATGGCAATGTATCAGCAGTACTTAACCACTTCTGCCTTCAGTGTAATTTCCCCTTAAAGACCAGAGCAATTTTCACATTTCAGCGCTCCTCCCTTTCATCCCTCAATAACCATATTTTTTGTCACCAATTAGGCTTTTTTTTGGGGGGGGGGGGGGGGGTGATATTTTTTTCTAGTAAGTACTTGATTTTGTATGAATTTTAAAGGGAAAAAGAAGGAAAAAATTGAAAAAATACATTATTTCTCAATTTTCTTTCCTTATAGTTTTAAAATAAACAGTACTATTATAGATAAAACCCACACATTTCATGTGTTTCTTTTAGGGTTTCTCATTGTATCGGTAACTACAAAATCTTATTTGCAAATATAACAGTAATACACCCTCATAACCTGCATATTTGAGAAGCTGAGTCTCTAAGGTATTCTCTTTTCAATTTTGTTACTTTTGGTTTTTTTTTTTACAAGTGTTTTATTTTGGTGCAGAGTATATGAAAATAACAATTTTATTGCTTTTGATTTGCCACAAAACAAATATGACATATGCCCTAGCCCTCAAACACCCCAAATTTCTCTCGCTTGCTTCAAAAGGTCCACCATCATCCCTGTTTTCCAACCTCAACAACTTCAGGCCGGTGGCTCTCACATCTGTTATCATGAATACTTTTGAATGTTTTGAAAGCATGGTTGTAAAGAATGTGGAATATCTCCGTGGTCAGCGCAAAAGATGCATGCCGACACTGCGGAAATCCTCCACAAGCGTCTGAATAACAGAATCCAGCTGTGGTGCAATGTACCTGTAGAGGGAGAATTCCTAGCAGCAGATGGAGCTGTGGAGTGCAGAGGAATAAAGCCTCCGCACTGCCACACACGCCAGGCAGGAATTGTATGAGAGGAAGCAATACAGGGCAAGATAGCCCCTAGTGAAAGAGAGTGAGCACAGAGACAGAATGTATGTATGCCCACCAATCCATTCGCCACCCGGCGACGGTGAACACACAACTATGAAGATCAAGTGGGAAAGCAATCGCAAGAAATGGCGACTGCTAATAGCGACACAAGACTGAATGAGAACAGAGATAGAATGTATTTATGTCCACCAATCTAGTCGCCACCTGGCGACGGTGAACACACAACAGCGAAAACCAAGTGGGAAAGCAATCGCACGAATGGCGATTACTAACAGCGACACAAGACTGAGTAAAGACAGAGCATAGACGTAGTAAGAAAGACACAGTAAACAATAGTGATCAAAACGCCAAAGAAAATAACAAACGCGCTAACTTAACGTGGTTGCAGCACGAAAAGCGCAACAGCGACAAAACACGTTAATGGTGCAGTCTCCGCACGAGAAGCGCAACAGAGACAAAACACGCCAACCCTAACTATCAAATTAACCTAGAAACACAAACAAACAAACAACAGAAACGCTTGCTAACCGGCTGCCTTACCTCAGGCAACAGCAAGCGTTTGCTCCAAACAAACAGACAACAGGAACAAGTCAGATTGGATCCACTGCTCTTCCGCAAGAGATAATGTGCGATCCGTACATAGGAACAGGACCAAAAGAATCCACTGCTCCTCCACAAGAATGAGTGTGATTCGTACACAGGAATAGGACAGATAGGATCCACTACTCTTCCGCAAGAGCGAGTGCGATCCATACACGGGAACATAACTGAAAGGGTCCACTGCTCTTCCGCAAGAGCGAGTGCGATCCAAACAGACAGAACCATTCGCTATCGCCAACTGCTGGTGACAGCGCAATTGCAAGAACAAGACACGACAGAATAGGCAGTACAAATATACACAATCCTGACTGCACTAAACAGGAATGCAAGGAGCACTCCCAAAGGGTATCTACTCTAAGCTAGCAATAATAGCCAACAATAAGCAGAGGGCTGAGACTCCAGGCAAGTAAGCAGGAACAAACCACCATGACCAGCAAGGAATTCTGGGAGGAAATGGCATTTATACTGCAAGCCATCAAAGGAAGCAGCTAAGCAATTTGCATGACAAATAGATGAAAATTCCTTACCAGCAGAGCAACTCTGCAACTTGCAGAGTGAAGACAGGTCTCTTTTCCAGAGAACTGCAACACTCAGACCTAACGAATGGTCAAAAAGCTGTCTGCCTGTGCAGACAGCTGAGCAGATCATTACAATAGTTCTGCGGTTCTGCCCCTCCTAAAACTCTCCACAGAGGCCCTGCTGAACTCATTCCAGTTTGTATATGTAATGATCTGCTCGGCTGCCTGCGCAGGCAGCTTTTTGACCACTGTTTAGGTCTGCATTCTGCAGGTCTCTGGAAGAGAGAACTTTTGTCAGTTTTGCAGCTTGCTGTTGCTGGGGAATTTGCAAATTTCCTAGCCACATCCTCTGGAGGTTTGTACTATAAATACCATGTGATATCACAGACCTGGGCTGGTCATAAGGGTTAGTCCTGTGAAACACTCCTGGAGTGTCAGCCTTGCTCATTGTTTAAAGATTAGCTTAGAGTATTCCTGGGACTGCACTAGGCAGATTCCCTAGTGCAGTTAGGATTGCATATCTGTTTTGTTTGTCTGTTGCGATTGTTCTGTCCCAGCGGTGGTCGACAGGAAGTCGTTCTGATCTTTGTTCTTGGAGTATAGCTGGAGCAGCGGTTGCTACCAGCTATCTCTTCTAATCTGTCTTGCCTGGATCGCACTCGCCTAGCGCTAGTGCTGTGGATCCGTCTGATCTCCATCTCTCTTGCTGTTATCTCTCTCTTATTCCTGTTTTCGTGTATCTATCTTGTCTGCTACGAACGCTTGCTGGAGGCTCGGTGAGGTAACCGTTAAGCAAGCGCTCGCGTCCTCTGTTTCATGTTTGTCTGTCGGTGGTTAGTTAGGCGTGATTGTCTCTGTTGTGCTTAACACGCGGAGACCGTGCATAAACGCGTGCACTGTTGCGAATGAGTGCGGTGTTCGCGTTTAGTTAGCGTTTGTTATTTTCCTTATCTTCTCATTGTATGATTTGCTGTGCCTTTGCTACTCTCGTGCTCTGCCTTGCTGTAGCCTAGTGTCACCTCTGGCAATCGCCTCTCTCGCGATTGCGTTCCTACTTCATATCTGCTTCATATCTTGTGTATGCATCTTCGCGGGTTGGCGACTAGTTTGGTACACACACATACAATCTGCACATTGTATTAGTCAAGTCAGTGCATACCTTTCATTTCATCCCCCCCAATATGGACAAAACAAAAAGGCAGAGGCAGGCTACCTGGCACGTCGTGCTCTTGTGATTTTGTGCAGCCTGCGCCCAAAGTACAGTGTTCAGAAGAAGGCACGTGCCATCAACCCCCAATATTGTCAGGAAATAGTTGACTATGTAACACAGAACACCTCATCTTTCTCAGCTTCCGCATGGAAGTGTGACATATCTTCCACCTCCTGCTCTGATTCTGGCACCTCACTTAACACTCAGTCTGCCGCACCACCAAAGTGCCATCACCCCAGGGCTCAGCGGTGTGGACATTTTTTTGTGTGTCTGCCTCAGATGAGAGAAATGCCATCTGTACTCTCTGCCACCAACAATTGAGCCAAGACCCGCGTAGGGACAACTACCTTACGAAGGCACATGATTACAAAGCACAAACTGCAATGGGATGACCACCTGAGGGAAAGCAGCACACAAAAGCAAATCCACACACCGCAGTGGAAGATATGCAATTATTTCTCAAAAAAGGCGATACCCAAACAGTACCGTGATGTTGAAAGGCAAGTGATGTCATCTCTGGCACACAGCGTTGGGTCAAGGGACAATCTGACTACGTGGTCTGCAAAGCACGGTCAGGCCTGCCCAAAGACTAAGTCAGTCCCCACACACAGCATCTCTGCCTGCACGCCATGTGACTGCCTGTCCCCAAGACTAAGTCACTCCCCACACAGCATCTCTGCCTGCAGGCCGCTTGACTGCCTTCTCCGCCACCACCAACAGGGTCCAGGACTCCAGGCGGATTCCTGAATTTTTAGCAGCGGCCGCTATACTAATTTTTCTGGTGCGTGTACATGCCTGCCTAATTTTTCTGGCTGCACTGTGGCTGTAACAACAAAACAAAAGGCATGTACATGTGCCAATTCCCCTTCATGATCATTACCTTGCCGCGGTGAAGGGGCTTGCGTATCACAATGAAGCAATGACCGCCGGCTATATGAGTGTCTCACGGGGGGGGGGGGGCACACCCAAGATAATAAGGTCATTGCTTCATTGTGGACAGACCAAATTCAATCAGCTGGACAATCACCTCAGCCTGGTGAACATATGAGCATGAAAACCGCTATCGCCTGCACTCTCGCAATGGTGCGCACCAGTCCAGCACCGCCATCACAACACAAACCGCTGTTCGTGGTGCGTTACACAGTGAGTTTGGTGTGTCAGTGTGAAGCAGCACTCTAATTACACTCCCTGATTGATGTATACACATGCAAGATGTTTTAAAGCACTTTAGGCCTCCAATTTAGCATTCAATGTGATTTCTGTCCTTAAAACGCGGCTTTGCGTCAAATCCAGATTTTTACCCGGGACTTTTGGTGTCTATCCCACTCATCAATGCAATGCACTCATCAATGCAAAAACTCAGATGTTAGACCCTTGGAAACATCTTTTCCATCACTTTTGTGGCCAGCATACATTTTTCTGGTTTTCCAAGTTCGCCTCCTCATTGAAGTCTATTGCGGTTCGCCGATGTTCGCACGAGCCGAACTTTTTGCGGAAGTTCGTGAACCCGGCTCGGGAATCGAAAATCGGAGGCTCGGGCCATCTCTATAATGCTTTGTGTTATAATTGAATATTTGCATACTGGTCATTCCTTTGTAAAAAGAGCAGAACTGATGTTTTATAGAACTTCAGTAACTTGTAAGTAAACCTTGTTCCAGTTATCCTGCATCAATGGTTACTGAACATAACACAGATATTCTGCCTGCAATTCTTTAAGCCACTGGTCCAGAATGAACATGCATATCAGACTCTGTTCTGCCTCCACTTGTTGCATGTTTGTTGCAAGTGTGTGACTCAAAAGCAACTGAATCCAAAAGCTCAGCATGATAGACAAGTAACTTACAACGTTTATAAGGGAATGAAGATGGCAGCCTTGATTTTTCTGTCACTTCAGGTTCCCTTTCAGGCTAGCTTCAAACCATGCCAGAGCAGTACCGGAACTGTATTGTAGGGATGCTCCAAGTGAATACAGTGTATATAGTGCAGGAGACTTGGGTGCACAGGGAGTAACTTCGGCGCCGTCAGAACACGGAGCTGAAGTTACTTTTAAAACACAATAATTCGGCTTCCAGCAATTGCTGGAAGCCAAATTATTTCATTCCCCACCATCCATGGCGACCTGGAGGGGGAACAGTATTTAACACGGCCGGGACTTGTGCAGCAGCAGGATCAGCCATATACCGCCTGTATCCTGCACCGATTCCTCTCGTACATGCTCCAAGTAGCAGCTGTGGTCCACTGCAGGGTCTATTCCTACTACATGGTAGATACATACTATTCATCAGTTAAATGGCAAACACAATTTAACAGCAATATTGGATGCATTTGTTTTGAGTCCACTGCCCTTTCAGTTCTAACATTTCAGAACCATTAAAAGTCTTTTTCTTAAGATAATAAAATAAATCCAGTATAAACGGCCTAGGGAATGACCAGGCACTTGTTTTATGATGATGTGTTATCTCTCTAGTTGGCTATTGCAATATTGGAAATACATGGAACAGTATCACTTTCATTTTGGCAGTGAAATCTAGTGGCCTATTAGAAATTCTTGCAACTTCATGCTGATATTTTGATCCTCAAATTGTTATAGCAGTGTCATCTCTTTTATTTCTTAAATTTCAATTTTAGCAATGAATGGAGAATGAGGGGAGGATGGCACCCTGGAGTGTTAAAGGGGACTGAGGATACTCCCAGAGAGATGCATTACTGAACTATGCTGAGGTTATACAATGGAGTGTTTGAGTCACACACAAAAAAATCTTTTACTTGTTTACATTAAAATGTTTATTTCTTTATTTTTTAAATGTTTATATTTTATTTACATTATGTGGGGTGAGAGAGAGAATCAGAGGTAGATTAACTGACAAACTTCAATATAGTTTACACTCTCTATATACTGTATATTCAAAGGAATAGGTATGCAGCAGGAAACATGTATATAAATGCTTCTTGTATGTCATTGCATTCTCATTTTCCATATTCACACTTTTCAGAAAATACATTATAATATACAGTAGATGAATTACAAAAAAAAAAAAAGAAAACAAAAGAAAGAGAAAAGAAAGAAAGAAAAAAAATGAAGCATTATTGTCTTCGTGAAAACTACTTTAACCAAAAAAAAAATCATAATAAACTAGAGCTCAGGCAAATCCATTTCTTTATCCTGGGAAGCATTTTGAGGGATGATCTAGCTGCCTAATTTTAATATGAGCTTTCAGTTATGACTTCAGTTATGAGCTAAAAGCTGCTTATTTGAAGCAATGTTTCCCCAGCAAAAAAATCTTTCAGTGCCTAACATTCCCTGCAGAATAACAAGTTGCCATTTTTATGCACTACGTTATGTGTTCATGTTTAGGGCTAGGAATTATTCAGTAGGACGTATGTCTCATTGTGGTGCATTGTCACATAGCATTAACTTGACATTTTGCAGCAATAAACAAAACCTGCACTGTACACGAGTAAGATGCAAATTGTTTATATGCCACATATATTTCCTTCCACAGAACAGCTTAATCTAAGGGACTCATCTACAAAAGTGTCTTTAAAAATGTTAAACATCAGTTCACATTTTTAACGATAAAATCATTGAGTAATTTATAAAAGCACATCTTTATTGGTTAATAGAACCACCATCTAGCAATTTAAGTGAATAGATCTGCTAAAGAGCATGCACTAGACTGCTCATGAATGTGCTGAAGTCTTGGGAGGAATAAAATGCATCTGTTGCCTAGGCACATCGAACATCCTTGTACAGTATAGTCATGCCTCATTAACCAGACTGCAATTTTTATAAATATCCACTAGATGGCATTCACATTTAAAGCAAACCTGAAGCAAAAAAACAAAAACAAAAAAAAAACTTGTGATATAATAATTGTATGTGTAGTACAGATAATGAATAGAACATGAGTAGCAAAGAAAAGAGTACATTTTTATTTTCAGCTATATAGCTTATTTAATAACAATGCATCATTCTGTCACAGTTGTAGATTTGAAAAGCACACTCCGGCTCATATGCAATTCACTTTTACTCCTAAGTTTTCTCCAAGGAGATAATTATTCATCTTAAATTTGAATTAACTTTTTAGCACTTTGCAATGAAAAAAGTAACAAAAAATAAGTGAAATAGTACTGTCAAAATTATTTTAAGGATTTGTTTGCTTGCTTTTTATTTACAAATTGTCAAAATATCACCTATGAGAAAACTCAGGTGCAAAAGTGAATAGCATATAGCCCTCTATCTTTTAAACTATAAAACAAAGCACAAATAATGACCCTTTGAACTTTCCTGCAATAAAACCTTATTTCAAGCTGTCTCTTGAAGTTTATTTGCTGTTTAAGTGCTTTAGAAAGCAGGACTGTATTCGACCCAGTGGGTCGTGTTATCCTCTTTTGCATAAACAACAAAAGAAGTTTGTTAACTCTTCCTGTACTGGAAAACTATATGAGACTTTTCTTTGCTGCAAATGTTCTATTTTATTTATAAAGATGTTTATTGTCAAAAGTATAAAGCAATACAACTAAAGTATCACAAAGTATGTACTACATACACAATCCATTATATCATAAGTTTATTTTAGCTTAAAGTTTGCTGGAATTTAAGATATATAAATATACAAGCTCTGAAGAATGAGATGGGGGCTGGAAAAGAAGACACAGGGTGTGGTAGAAGATTCAGAGACAATCTCAGTGGTGAAATAAATATGAGATCCTAAAAGAGCCTAGCAAGTAGGGGAAGAGGCTGTGGGCAAAAATTCTGCAGGAAGTGGCGTAACAAAGTGAAAAGTCTCTGGATGGCCCAGAGGTTTCCAGGATCCTCCTACATCCCTCTGCTCCAGCTCAGGGTGCCTAGGTTTGTTCTGGCCCATTCAAACTGGACATACATAAGTAAAGTCCACGAATGCCCACTAGAACAAAGGGCTCTTGCCCAGGGAAAAAAAGCTATGCATGAGTGGCGTCATTGTACTGGACATGTGCGGACCTCACTTATGCTTGCCTAGTCCAGATTTCTGTTGCCTCATCACACCCTTAAAATTATATTATCCAGTAACATTCATGGATGTGTTGTATGTAATATTGCTCATCCCAAGGTGGGCTTAAAGATAGATGTTGTTGTACTGAAAATTGAATATGCCCCAACTGTCTCATCAAACCCTTAGAGCCTTGTTTTTTCTGTCTCCCACTGGGTAGCTCTCTTGTCTCCATATGAGGATAAATCCAAAATGCCGCTTCTGGCATCTATCAATAAAAGTGGGTAATTTTAATTCTCAGGAGACTCTGACACTGCCAGCTCATGGTTCTCTGGCTTCTCTCGATTCTCAGCTGGACTGCCTCATGTTGGGATCTACGGTCATGGCTAAAAAGTTTTGACTGTGACACAAATGTTGTGTTTTACAGTTTCTTGCTTCAGCTTTTGTGGAGGCAATTCACATAGTTTTTGGATTCTTTTGCAAAATTATCAGATGCATATTATTTCAGTTTAAAGAGCTGTAATAGCCTTAAAATTGTCTTTTTATACAAGAAAACGTATATCTCCTAACCTAATTTCTCTACAATCATTTCATCAGCAGAGGTAAAGGTGTGAATGAGTGCACTTGAAATAACTCTAACTAAATTATATGAGCCAACTGGTTGCTATAAAAGAGGATCAGATGTGCTTCAAATCATTGTTGACTTTTGTTAGCAATGGTTACCTTCAAGGGACTGTGTGCAGCCATCATTGCTTTGCATTAAAATGGCCTAACTTGCAAGGAAATTGCTGCTATTACATCTGAAAGAAACATTATTATATTATCAAGAAGGTCAAGTTGATAAGATTAATATCTGCAAAGAAGGCTTCAGGACTTCCAAGAATATCCAGCAAGCACCAGGACTGTCTCCTACTGAGAAGTCAGCTATAGAATTGTCACCTGTTGAGAGTTTGCTTAACCACTTCAGCCCACAGCTGTTTTCACCAGGACAGAAGCTATTTTTTCCTTGTCAGCGCTCCTCCCATTCATTCTTTAATAACTTTATCACTACTCATCACACGTAAATGATCTATAATTTGTTTTTTTCGCTACAAATTAAGGTTTTTGTGAGCAATACTTGTTTTCAGTAATTACTTTATTTTCTATCTACAGTTGTGTTCAAAATTATTCAGCCCCCACTGAAATTGAGTGTTTTGGCTAGTTTGACATTGATTTTGATCATTTCAGTCATCTTGTTTACAAGTAAATCAAAGAGGCACTTGTAAGTCAGACAAATATAACATAACATTTATAATGAAATAACCACAGATGTCTTTTCTGTGCTGACATCGTTATCAGTTTTATTCAACCCCCAAGTAACATTCATTCTAAGTACTTAGTTCAGCATCCTTTTCCAGTTATAACAGCTTTTAAACCTGAAGTATAGCTTAACACAAGTGTCTTGCAGCGATCTGCGGGTATCTTAGCCCATTCTTCATGGGCAAAAGGCTCCAGTTCAGTCACATTCTTAGGCTTGCGCGCTTCAACTGCTTTCTTTAAGTCCCATCAGAGGTTCTCAATCGGATTTAAGTATGGTGACTGCGATGGCCACTCCAAAATGTTCCAGCCTTTAATCTGCAACCATGCTCTAGTGGACTTGGAGGTATGCTTGAGATCATTGTCCTGTTGAAAGTCCAATGTCTCCCAAGCCTCAGGTTTGTGATGGACTGCATCACATTTTCATCCAATATCTCCTGGTACTGAAGAGAATTCATGGTACCTTGCACACGCTGAAGCTTCCCTGTACCTGCAGAAGCAAAACAGCCCCAAAGCATGATTGACCCCCCGCCACACTTCACAGTAGGCAAGGTGTTCTTTTCTTCATAGGCCTTGTTCCTTCTCCTCGAAACATAGCGTTGACTCATGGGCTCAAACAGTTCTAAGTTTGTTTTATCAGTCCACAAAACACTACCACAAAAGTTTTGGGATAGTGTTCAGTGGACTGATGAAACAAAATTAGAACTGTTTGGGCCCATGGATCAACGCTATGTTTGGAGGAGGAAGAACAAGGCCTATGCAGAAAAGAACACCTTGCCTACTGTGAAACATGGCGGGGGTCAATCATGCTTTAGGGCTGTTTTGCTTCTGCAGGTACCTACCTCTTCCCCCTGCGCACAGACCTTCAAGGTGCGTGCGCATCATATACCCTACACGCACGGCGTCAGCCTGGACGCATGCGCATTGCCAACTCAGGCCCCCAGCGCACTCCAGACTCAATGCGCCCAGCGTTGTATCCGACGCAGGCGCAGTACTCGCTCAGCCCCTGGCGCCCACATCAATGCGTCATTCCCCGGCGACCGGCATCTGCCTTCGGTATACTGCCAATCACTCTCCCTAACACGCCCACCAACAGCTGTTCACACTTGTAAGCACACCCCTATTACGGAGGAACCCACCGCTCTCTGCATAGCCCCCAACACGCCCATTCTTCTAGCTAGGACATCTAACCCCGCCCACCCTACTCACCCACGCCCTCTCAATCAATTTTCCCTCCGTTATTTCACACATATAAGCACACCAGTACAGGTAACATGCCACTGAGGCGCTAACCCTGCTACTACAGATTCCCTGGTAAGTTCTGCTCATTTGTCACTATTGTCTCTGCATATTGTCCCTACGTATTACTTTTTACTTCTAACTTAGGTGCACTACATCAGTCTGCACTTGTACTGATATATTTACCTTTATCACCTTTAGCATTACATCAGCTTCTCTTCTATTGCATTGCCTCCCACTACCCTTACCATTCCCCTTATCTTTTGGTACCACCCACTAAACATTCCTCAGAGATACAACAAAAATTTTTTTCCCCAAATACCGTACCATGTACTACTTAGGTGATTTTAATTTATAATTTTTTTTGCACTATATATTATGGAGTTGATTTTCTATACACAGACTTCTTGTGCATTTTGTTTGATTCTAATTAGCGCTTTTTATATAATAACAACATTGTCTGTACTTTACACATAGCCTGTAGTAACTTTTTAGCCTCCATCCCAGCCAATATTGTTTATTGCTACTATTTGTTTTTCACTTACAGTTAACCCCTTGTTTGCCTGATGAAGCGGGCTTGACCCGCGAAACGCGTTGCATTTCCTACTGGGGTATCGTATAATAAACGTGTTATTTATTTGAAAACAGGTAGTCTGTTTTGCTTTTGGGAGGCAAGTCCACCACTTCCTCCCAGCAATTTTAAAACTTTTATGAACTTTTATCCTGCTGGCGCCTCTGTACTGCATACCAATACATTGCGTCCACTCCTGGTGGATGGGAGTGTCATCTCCACTTTCCTACTTCTACAGAGAGCGACTTCTTAGCCCTGAGTGAGGACAGGCTTAATCTCCTCACCTGCCTTTATAGTGGTTACCTGGACGGTAACCCATGTTTGTGAGTATAATTATTCTCACTTTACCATTTATCAACATTCCTGACATACTACACTATATTGGGCTCTCGGTTTTTCTCTTTAGTTTACAATCCTGAGGCTTGGGAGACAGGACAATTATCACAAGCATACCTCCAAGTCCACTAGAGCATGGTTGCAGATTAAAGGCTGGAACATTTTGGAGTGGCCATCGCAGTCATCAGACTTAAATCCGATTGAGAACCTCTGGTGGGACTTAAAGAAAGCATGAAGAATGGGCTAAGATACCCGTAGATCGCTGCAATAAAACTGATAATGATGTCAGCACAGAAAAGACATTTGTGGTTATTTCATTATAAATGTTATGTTATATTTGTCTGACTTACAAGTGCCTCCTTGATTTAATTGTAAACAAGATGACTGAAATGATCAAAATCAATGTCAGACTGGCCAAAACACTCAATTTCGATGGGGGTTGAATAATTTTGAACACAACTGCAGTTTGGGGCCAAATACACACACAAAAAAAGAAAAAATGCAGTATTTCTCCAATTCCACCCCCTATAGTTTGAAAATAAGCAATGCTACTATAAATAAAACCACCCATTGTATTTGCCCATTAGTCCCGGCTATCACAACACTTAAATTATGTTCCTAGTACAATGTATGGCGACAATATATTATTTGGAAATAAAGTTGTATTTTTATGTAGGTTTTTTTGTGTCCCATCAATTGTAATCCCTTATCTACTAATATTAAAATAATTAAATCACTTCCAAAGCCCCCCCCCCAGTTAAGAAGCAAACAATTTAAAATATTTAAAAAAATCCATTAATAGTTGCCTTAGGGACTTATCTTTTTTTAATATGTATGTCATGTGGGTATTAATATGTATGTCATGTGGGGTTTTTTTATGCAAAATCTGTGCAGGGTAATTTCACTTTTCACCACTAGATGGTGATAAACACTCATTGATTTACATGGCAGTGTTTTAACGTTAATGAAGTTAAAAAAAAAATTACATTCTTATGAATAGACATGGCCGCTGATTGGGGTCATGTCCTTTCATCACAGGCATTGCGATTGATTCAGAGAAGCTTTCTTTCTCTTCCCCAATCATTGACATGGAAAACAGTGTGCATAGGCTGCAGCCCGCGCACCCCGGCGGTACTGCTGTTTGCTGTTTGCAAACTGGATGAGAATTCTTGTACAGTTTGCCTTTAGCTGCGCCTATCTGGACAAAAATACTTGTCCAGATAGGGTTAAGTGGTTAATATTGGCAGCAGGTAAATGTGAGTGCATGTGCATGCACAGTGAAGTGAAGACTTTTGGGCATAGGTCTTGTGTCAAGAAGGGGGACAAAGAACAAAACTTATTTCCAAGAAAAACATCAAAGCAGAATATAATTCCGAAGAAGCTACACTCACAGCCATGACAAGCAGTGATGAGCAAATCCGATCCGGATGCTACTCGGATAGCAGCTATCCGGATTTCTCCCAGTAATGCACTGCGGCCTGGGCGGGGGATTTAATCCTTACCTATCATGACGTCCCTCGGCGCCTCCCACGATGCACTCCACTCCGGCGTCACGTGACTAAAAAACACTTCCTCCTTCCGGGTTGAAGGAGGAAGTGTGTAGTCACGTGACGCCGGAGTGGAACGCATTGTGGGAGGCGCCGAAGGACGGACGAAGAAGACGTCATGATGGGTAAGGATTAAACCCCCCGCCCAGGCCGCAATGCATTACTGGGAGAAATCCGGATAGCTACTATCCGAGTAGCATCCGGATAGGATTTGCTCATCACTAATGACAAGGTCCTCCAGCATCCAAGACTGAGACACCAAAGTGCACCCCTCTATTCCGCCCACACCAGCCATCACACACTAATTGCTATTAGACTAAGAGGCACCCCAGGGCCCCCAACCCCCCTCAACACCTTAATCTCAAGTTATCTGGGTTGCAGTCACTGCCATGTATCCAGGTTTCTTATTTCTCTCTGTTTCAAACACAATAGGGGAATGATAGCTGAGTGAGCTGTGCGCCTCCTCCTACACTGCACACTGAGGCTGGAGCCTCTCTCGCCTCTGCCTCGGCCCGGCCCTGACTACAAGTACTGGACAGCAAAAAGACTGATGAAATGTTATTTTTCAGAGTGAATCCTCCTTTTGACTCTTTGGCACTTCTGGAAAATTAATTGTCCTGAAAAGAAAAGGAAAGTGCCACCTTTATCCCCGATTGTCTCCCCAAAGCATAGTATCAAAACATTCTCCAAGATCAACTTCTCTCAGTAATTAAGGCACAATGGGGTGATGATTGGTGTATTTTCTGGAAGGATGAAGCACCATGTGACAAGGCAAAAGTGATAACAAAGGGGGTCAGCTATAACAACATTGAAATTTTGGTACATTGGCTAGAAAACTCTCCAGCTCTTCTTAATCCCATTAAGAACCTGCAAGAAGCAGATAAATAAGCAGAAGCCCACAAATTGTGATCAACTCCAAGAATGAACAAGGCAAGAGTGGATCACCATCAGTCATGATTGCGCACAGAAGCTGATAACCAAAATACCGGAGCGAATTGCAGATGTAATGAAGAAGGGTCAACACTATGAATATTGACTCTGCATACATTTGATATATTTGGCAGGAGACATCTGTAAACTTTATTTAGTGTATAATCCTTCAGTATACCACAAAAACATGTTAAAAAAAAAAAGTCATCCAAAGATGCTGAAGCAGCAAACTTTGCACACAACATTTATATCACTGCCAACATTTTTGGTCAATACTGAAAATCTTTTAGGTAGAAACATGTGGATAAAAGCATTTAGGAGTAGGGATTGGCTGGCAGTGAATAGACACTAATGCAAATTATCGGCAATCGGGTGCCCAATGTAGATAGTAGCTGATCAGCTACTACACAAAGAATAGTGATTGCAGTTGATCGTCTATAGACCAGCTACAAATGAGGGGGATAGAGAGCCAATGAAGGGATTTGCAATGGGAGGTAGCTGATGATGGGCATTAGGAGGAAAGGATAATACTGGCTGCTGCATTTATGATGGATTTTTAGGAATAGAGCCAGGACTCGGCAGGTCCAAACTAAAGGACAACTATCGAAAAAAATAACTTTTTTTTAACCCTGTATGTTAGGGCACACATTACCACAAGTACTAGGAGCAATTTCTTTAATCACACAGCTTTGCCAGCTTGACCATCTGGTCACCAGCTGAAGCTCAGAAGAAGATGGGTGTTGCAACAGAACAATGACCCAAAGCATAGAAGTAAATCAACAACAGAATGGATTAAACAGAAGAAAATACACCTCCTGGAGTGGCCCAGGCAGAGTCCTGACCTCAACCCGATTGAGATGCTGTAGCATGACCTAAAGAAAGCAATTTACACCAGACATCCCAAGAACATTGCTGAACTGAAACAGTTCTGTAAAGAGGAATGGTCAAGAATTATTCCTGATCGTTGTGCAGGTCTGATCTGCAACTACAGAAAACGTTGAAGTTATTGCTGCCAAAGGAGGTTCGACCAATTATTAAATCCAAGGGTTCACATACTTTTTCCACCTACACTGTCAATGTTTACATGGTGTGTTCAATAAAAACATGGAAACATTTAATTACTAGTGTGGTATTAGTTTAAAGAGACTCTGTAACAAAATTTTCAGCCTTTTTTCTACTATCCTACAAGTTCCTACATCTATTTTAACTTTTTTAGTTGCTCAATTGCTGTAATAAATCAAATGTACTCTCCTTTGTCAGGCTTGTCGGCCCAAAGAGGAAGTGGCTGTAATTGTTTACAGACAGAAGGAGGTTACACTGATAGCCCTGCTCTGAGTCTCTTCGAATCTTTCACACACTGAAAACTGTGAAAAGCAGAGCTCACACATTCCCTGCTCTCAGTAACTCAGTATCATCTACTGATAAAAGCTGATAATTGTGAGAAGCATAGTTTATAGACTATTGCAGAATGCAGACACGGACCTGATATCAGTAATCACTACTAAAGATTGCAGCATCCTTTACAAGGTAAAACTTCTTCTAAACTATGAAATAAACTCTTAAGGCTGAATTTATTGTTCAATAATATAACCTTTCATGGAAACTGTAATGCAGTTTACAGGAATATGCAATATTATGATGAACTTCCTGTTTGGCAGCAATACTTTTTGTTTACAAAAAAAAGTTTATAAAACTGCTTTTTTTGGGCCAGGATCCTGGTGGGGAGCAGCGAAAATGTGACAGAGGGGGACAGGAGATGAAAACCTACAGGCCGGTATGTTTATTTATATGAGGTTTATAGGTTACAGATTCTCTTTAAGCAGACTGTGATCGTCTATTGTTGTGACTTAAATGAAGATCAGATCACATTTTATGTCCAATTTGTGAATTATTCAAAAGGGTTCACATATTTTTTCTTGTTACTGTAGTATAGAGTTAACTGTTATTCTGTCAGGAAAGTAGCCACTGAGTAAATAATAGGAGCAAATCATGCAAAAGGGCAAAGTGCAATAATCAAATGATAAACTGCAATGATCATAATGTCCATACCCCCAGAGGAAAGACAAAATTATTTTTGCTAACGTACAATAGATAAGCATTATCAGCAGGGCAGTAGCATAAAATAGACAATCAGTTCAAGAGGAGGTACTGACACTCTCTAGGTTTTACCTAGACGTCAGCATTTCAAAGTGGCTAATTTATCAATGGATATGGCATTGGTACGGTGTCTTAAAGGGAACCTAAACTGAGAGGCATATGGAGGTTTCCTTTTAAACAATACCAGCTGCCTGGCAGTCCTGCTGATCTCTTTGGCTGTAGTGGCTGAATCACACACCTGAAACAAGCATGCAGCTAATCCAGTCTGACTTTAGTCAAAGCACCTGATCTGAATGCTTGTTGAGAGGCTGTAGCTAAAAGTATTAGAGACACAGGGTCAGCAGGAGAGTCAGGAAACTGGTATTATTTTAATAGGAAAAATCCATATCCTTCTCAGTTTAGGTTCCCTTTAAGCAGTGGAGAAGAGAGACAGCATCCTGTTTGTCCAAGATCCAAGCAGAGATGCACAGTAAGAGCTACAGTATAGGGCGGGGTTTTCCATCACACCGGAGCCGGCACAGTGACGTGGTGACTTCGGACATCGCTCGTCACCGCATCATCAAGTCACATGCTTACATAAAGATCTCCATGGCAGCGGTAGGCGTAAGCTACGAACACCTCAGTGGATAGTCTAATAATCACCGTTGTAATAATCTGTTGTAATAATCTTATTCAGGAGATGGTAAAGGATTAAGTTTTCCTCAATGTATGTTTATCGTCTTCATTTCTCTGACTGCTCACAAAGACATTATCAGTGTGTCTTTAGAGTGATAATAAGAGGAATAAGAAATCGTAGAACAGTTTAAAAAATGCAGTATTTATACCACCAGTCTTATAAAGGAGGAAAAAGAAGGTTTGTCTGCTAAAAAAAAAATGGGTTTCATACTTTGAGAAACCACCAACTATGACAGAAATGTAAAAGTAGCAGCTATGGGAGAAACTTATGATAAGTTAAAAAATATATAAACTACCTCACTTTGCAAGTCCCTTTATTGGTTCTGGATCATAATTAAAATATAATTTAAACTCCTCTGCCTGGCATATAAATCCATTCACTATACCTTCCCCTTATACATCTCCGATCTCATCCAGATACATTCCCCAAATTAATCTCTTTGCTCCTACCACACTCTACAGATGTTTACCCCATGTATTACTTGTTCACAGGTTCCAGGACTTCTCTAGAGCAGACCCATCCCTCTGGCACTCCCTTCGAACTCCCATCCTCCTTGCAACCAACTTCTACTCATCCAAGCAGACCCTAAAGACCCATTAAACTGTTTGAATACTTTGTATTATTTGCTTACCCCCCTCATCTTCTTTATCCTAGACCCATCCTCTGAACTTTTGCACCACCCCTTCCTTATTGTGTCCTGTATACACCTTTAGATTATAAACCTGTTTGGCAAGGCCCTCCTCTCACGTCATCTCTCACCCACCAAAGGGACTCCTGTCTTTACTATGTGACTCCTCATTAGACAGTTATTCAGTGTGGTAATGTACACCCTGTTTATTATACAGCACTGCATAATATGTTAGTCATTCATAAATAATAATAATAATAATAATAATAATAATAATTCGTATCTGGAATGAACTTGAGGCCTTTACACAAGATGGACTTTTGAATATTTTCATTCTCATTTACCACCTTAAAAAAACATTTCTTCCTTGTTTAATTTGGCCTTTTCAGCTCTTACCTTTTAAGGTTTGGGTATACGTACCCCTTTGTACTTGGTGAGGATGCTGCAAAATACCCTCTTTTGAATGTTTATAGCATAAAAGCAGGGGACTGTATATTACCTACTCACATATCCCAGAGATTAAGGACTCCCCTGGGGGTCTTCCCCCTTATATCCATGTGGTATAAATAGGAACATTGTACTTAATGTATTCTTTCTGTTGTCTCCTTTCTCTCTCTTTTATAAGTTTTTTTTGTGTTCTTTGAGAGCCTGTATTGACATAGGATTTATTTCCCACATTAAATTTAAATATATGCTTTTCCTTTTTGCCTTTCTGATATTCCTTAGACTCTGTATGTTTTACTTATTCCTCTGAGCATTGACCTGACATTTTTTGGACAGAGATACAGTATATAATCCTCTTGGGGGCTAATTTGTTTTTTTATCTCTTACATTTTCTCTTTAAAGGGGAACTGAAGAGAGAGGTATATGGAGGCTGTCATGTTTATTTCCTTTTAGACAATACCAGTTGCCTGGCAGCCATGCTGATCCTCTGCCTCTAATACTATTAGCCATAGCCCCTGAACAAGCATGCAGCAGATCAGGTGTTTCAGTGGTTCAGACTTATAAGTCTGATCTGACAAGACTAGCTGCATGCTTGTTTCTGGTTTTCATCAGATACTACTGCAGAGAAATAGACCAGCAGGGCTGCCAGGCAACTGGTATTGATTAAAAGGAAATAAAAATGACAGCCTCCATATACCTCTCTCTTCAGTTCCCCTTTAAGTTTAATTTACGCTTCCTTCTATTTATAACATACCTCATAGCTCCCACTCCACATTTAATATGTTCAGTGATTTGCAACCTAAAGTTAACTCTCTTTTCTACAAAGCCTTCCAAATATTTTTAAGCACTTTGGTAATTTGTGCATAAGTTTTTTGCAGATTTTTTTTTTTCATCTTATCTTTGCAACACTTATGTTTTTTCATTTGTGTGAGACATGGAAATTTGAGACTTCACTTATCTTTATTATTTAGATTGGTGTACTCTGTCTGATGAGATCATATGTGTCTTGAGTGCACTTGCTAATATATTTCCAAGCATATAGGAAATGAAATCTAACATTTGTAAAGTTATTTTCCCCTTTTGAATTCAAAGTGCATAGGAATATAAGAAGAGATGTATTGTGAACTGAACAGAGGCGCCAAAAGGATAAAAACAATATTTAAAATGTAATGGTACACTCCATTAATGGTACTAAACCCCTGGAGTGTACCTTTAAAATTACCTTTGTTGAATAACACAGCATTCTTGTGTCTGCTTGAGGGAGGTAAGTCCACCACTGCCTCCTAAGCGTTTTTAAACATTTTAAATATTGTTTTTATCCTTTTGGCGCTTCTGTTCAGTTCATAATACATTAATACATCCACCCTTGGTGGAGGGGGAACCACCTTTTTCTTCACGTCTACAAAGAGCGACTTCTTAGCCCTGAGTGAGGACAGGCCAATCTCCTCACCTGCTTATACAGTGGTTGCCTGGAGGTAACCCTGGTTTGTGAGTATATATTTTACTCCTTCTCATCATACCAATTGCCTTGACTTACTACACTATATTGGGCTCTCGGTTCTCTTTTTATATATAAGAAGAGATGTGGTCAGTTATGATATAAACCTGCCATATTTCAAAGGTCAATTACTTAAGGGAAAGCCAATTAACCTACCAGTGTGTATGCTTTGGTTTTGTACGGTATATGTTTTCTTGCATTACCGTAGGGCAGCTGTTAATTGTGTAACTATATGTGATTGTGTAATAATTAATGGAAGTATTCCTCAACCTATGCATTGATTTCCACAGCAGAATCGTTTCTGTTTTTTAAATGCAGTGCCACTCATGGGCCAGAACATCACTTTACTATTTCCATATGGATTTCTGTGGATTCTCTGGATTATGTGAAGACATATGTATTGTAATGTATTATAATGTATTGTGAATGAACTAAATTATTTGCTGTTATACTGTGTATTGAAGAACATCATTGTTACCTTACTACACTATTTGCTTGCACAGTGTTTCCTGGAGTGGTGTGCCCCTTCACATGTTTATTTCTGAGAGGCTCTGCACTTTGGGATTGCATGTTTATGCTCAATTGTGTTACTGACCTATTGCCAGTTAGTCTAATTAGTTGTGAAATGTTGTAACAAGTGTTATATTTTTTCATAACAGAACTTTAATTTAGGGCTCTTTCACACCAGAGCCCTTTTTCCACGTTTTAACGCAAAGTCTATACTTTGCGTTAACCAAGGTAAAAGGAAAGTCAATAGACTTTCCTTTTACCTTTCACACCCGACGCTGCGTTTCGATACGTTGTGGTACGACGCGTCCCGGCGCATTTTATCGTCGGAAATCGCCGTTTCCCCTTCAGGTTAATTAACTACTACCGCCGCTACTCAGAGTCGCACCGGAGTTTCCCGACGACACGTCACAACGCGTGCAGGAGCCGTTCTCCTGCACGCTTTCAGTGTGTAACCGGCCTTAGAGTATTTTGTTGCCCGTCCCAACTTTTTTCAAACATGTTGCTGCCATCAAATTAAATATAAGTTTGTATTTTTGTAAAACAATAATATTACTTTGTTCTAACATTTAAAATTTTTCATTATACAAATTCCAATTAAATATAGAGTTAAATGATTTTCCAATCCTTGTATTCTGCTTTTATTCATATTTGACAGCATCCCAACTTGTTTTGGGGAGTTTTAATCCCTTATCTTCAGTAACTTATGGGACAATTTCAAAACTAATGCATCACCGAAAAGCAACTTTAAAGGGACTCCGAGCAGTGCAGAAACTATGGAAAGATACATATCATTTTAAAGCTCTCTTTCTCCTCTTTCCAATGATATATAAATCACCACCCTACGCCTTTTAGTTTTCGTTATTTTCGCGATCAAAATTGCCACGGCCGTGACTTCGATTGCGAAAATAGAGAAAACTAAAAGGCGTAGGGCGACTATTTAGGTGTCATCAGAAAGAGGAGAAAGAGGGCTTTAAAATGATATCAATCTTTCCATAGTTACATTGTATTACACAGGGCGACTTTTTCTGCTGAATGGAGCTGCTGACTTTGAGAAAAAGTCGCCCTGTGTAATACAATGTAACTATGGAAAGATGGATATCATTTTAAAGCTCTCTTTCTCCTCTTTCTGACGACACCTAAATCGTCGCCCTATGCCTTTTAGTTTTCGCTATTTTTGCGATCGAAGTCGCGGCCGTGGCAATTTCGATCGCGAAAATAACGAAAACTAAAAGGCGTAGGGCGGTGGTTTATATATCATTGGAAAGAGGAGAAAGAGAGCTTTAAAATGATATGCATCTTTCCATAGTTTCTGCACTGCTCGGAGTCCCTTTAAATCATCCTGTTCTTGCCTTTCCCATTAAACTGCTTGAATACTTTGTATTATTTGCTGTAGTTTCACATTCTAGAGAAAATTTTAGCAACATGCCACTCAAGAGGAATCTATGTACCATAAACATGACAAAAACTGTGTACAAGAATGAACACACTAGTGGCCTAACACTTCTGTGAACCAGAAGACAGCACACATGATCTGAAAGTACTTATTCTTAATGGTAATTTCAAACATGAACAATCAAGAAACAATTCCAATTACTAATACAAGAAAATCTTCAAGAAATTAACAGAAGGTTTAAATTGATGAATGGGTTTCATAACACCTTATTTAACATGATTGACTTGACTTCATGATCTTCAGCCTGCTGGACTTATTTTATACTTGCATGAGCTCACCGTCTTCTACCTACCTGACACCAAATTGCTAAATAGCAACCAGCACAACTGTCATCTACGTTTTTACTATTGATCTGCATACATTGCTTTACTTTAGCTTACATGTGGAAATATGCCTGAAGAAGGGGTCTAGTTCCCTGAAAGCTTGTTGCAAAATGTAACTTTATCAGTTAGCCATTAAAGGGTATAACTTATACAAAAAACTTTACTGACTGATTCTATTGCTTGTTCTGCCACATTAAGGCTTACAGTAGCAATAATATACTTTGTGTCAGTGAATATTCTATGTTAAATGTAATATACCCAATTCAATTAAGGAAAATTAGGACACCAAAACAAGTTGCAACATTTAATTACATTTTATTAAAAGCTCAGGTTACAGCAAAAGATGGTGGACAGTACAGAGTACTCAGCCGTATAGCTGTTTTGCAGGATTCTGCGCTTCATCTGGGCCACTAAACCTTAAAAATAATGTTTTGGAAATACACATTTGTTTTTGAAAATATGGTGCTCTTGTGCTTTTATTTCCTCATCTCTTCAACTTTAAACTTCAACTATACTCATATATCTTTACCTGTAATTTAAATTTATTATTATTATTTTATAAAGTTCCAACATATTCTGTGGCGCTGTACAAAGTAGGAAAACAAACGAGGGGTACATAATGATACAGTCAATGATATCAAATATGAACACTGGTACAAAATGCAGAACTGTTGATTACAATGACAGATGTAACACGATCACTAACATTTATAACAGAGAGCAAGCTAAGAAATGAATGAACAAATTCCAAGACACAAAAATGGGAGAAGCCTTGCCCTTGAAAGCTAACAATCAAAAGGAATGGGGGAAACAAGAGGTTGGTAAGTATGCAGTATACATACAGGCAGTGTATGTTTAGGTTATCTAATAAGGAATAAAACTTGATAGGAGGTTGGAGGGAGAATGGCCTAAGTTAGTGCATGTGCTTGTTGGAAAAAGTGAGTAAAATTACAAGGCAATGCCTAGTCAGTCACTGGATGGGAGCATGGAGATTAGGCAAGTGTAGTTCATACAAGAGTTCACCCAGATCCATAGGATGGGTATACGGTAATGGAGGTCCGTGAACAGGTAGCAGAAACAAGGAAGAGGACCCTGCCAGAAGGCTTACAATCACCAGTGGGATGAATGGAAAACTGCTTTTAACACTCATGGGCATTGTGAATATTTAGTGATGCCATTTGGTCTTTTTAATGCACCAGCTGTATTTTAGGATTTTGTGAATTATGTGTTTCAAGACTTTTGGGGAAAATTTGTGGTTGTCTATTTGGATGAACTTTTGATATTTTCCTCATCTTTGGTAGAGCACTGCCTGCAGTTAAAGCAGTCCTGCAGAAGTTGTGGCAGAATCGCTTCTATGCCAAGCTTGAGAAGTGTGTGTTTGAAACCAGTCAGGTTTCATTTCTGGGTTATGTCATTTCAGACTTTGGTTTTGGCCATAGATTCAGCAATTTCTTGACTGTGCTTGATTTGCCTCAACCCAACGATTTGAAATTACTGCAGTGATTCCTGGGGTTTGCAAACTTTTACCAATTGAGTTTTAAAAGATAAAAGGTGGAAGGCAGGTGCAGGAGAGAGTTGGCTGAATGTACAGCATTCTGCCAACACTACCACCTTGTGTATTACCAGGTCTGGGTGTATGGTTGCATTGAAAGACAAATAACGATTTAACAACAAGCAACAGGATGCATGCTAGTAGATTCGGGCCTGTGAAGGTGAAGATGATGCTGCCAGATCAGGTGAAGAGGACGAAGGTGGAATTCTTCATAATGGTACTGGTAAATCCATCTCCAGTTCACTTCCAGTTCTGAGTAACACTTTAATTACACTATCTCCTCTTAACTAGGAAGAGACTGTCAGTTTCACACAATAATACAATTACATGGCAGCAGGTACATGCCGGGTCGGCAGTCTCCAGGCCCCTGTCCCACCACTAATATGTGACTTGGAAGCTAACTCACCTGCGGGGTTCCTAAAATACAACACAGAGGTGTGCAAAAAAGGAGGAGTTCCAGGTGCTCTCAATGACCAGGACCATGCTTTGCAAGCTACACCCCAAAGGGGAGCGGAAGCAGTGCGCGCAGTCCCCCAAGATACTCTCACCACTTGAGTGGTGAATCAGTGACCCAAAGCGCACCAGGTGCTTTGAGTCACTGATTCACCACTCATCTTTCCACTTGGAGCATCCATGATACACAAAGGACTGGTAACTATGGTGGTCCACGCTGTTTTCAACCTTGTTGATGACATTACAAGGGCTTTATCATATGGACTGGGAGAAGGTTTATTGTGAAACTCTGCAAAGGCTACCCACTAACATTACTGAACCTATTCACTTTGATGGACTGCAATTGGGTCCTTTGGAATACATATATAATTTGTGATCTTGCATGCATGGTTCTTCATATCCAATCTGCGAGTGGGATTATGGATTATACAGAGGTTTACAACTTTGCTTATCTGTGCTGAGGCTATTATCCCTGCTGGAAATTGGGAGCTATTTGCTTTGCATCTCGGCCTGTCTGCTATGCCTGCTTCCTACTACCACTTCATGTGCATATTAACACCTGGAATATGTTTGATCTGCATACAAGGTTGTGAAGTGTGTGGACACTCAATAATCAGCCTATTCATGCTGTTGCTGCCTGCCTTTGCTGGAAGTAAAATATAAACTGCCTTATATTACAGTTTACCTTACATCTGCCCTTTAGGACCATGTCATGTGCACATTAATACCAGGAACTTTGTCATTTTGGAGGACTGCAACCTCCTCTAGGTTATGATGAGTGGAATAGCGACTCATTTTAATATGTTTATATTTATATATTGTGTATTGTGATGTTGTTTAGATAAGAATTTTTTATTAATAAAACGGAGTTTTTTTGTATGCACCCAAGAGCCAATCCTCTTTTGCGTGCGTTGTTGTATTGAATTTGTTGGCATGGTGCATGCATAAAACATTAAATAGATATACGGTACAATTTTTGTGATTATTAGACTTACTGTTGGTTGGTTATTCCCTGCTATGGTTCCCATTTTTTTTAAATCGTGATATAGCAGTTATTTTAACACATTTATTATTCTAATGGAAAAAAATAATTAAAAAAAAACATTGTTAGAGACGAGATTTTAAAATTTTGCCTTCAACCCGCACCTTTTAATACCGTTATTTTAACATATTTATTATACTAACGGAGATAAAGAAACAATGAAAACCATTGTTATAGACAAGCTTTTTAAATTTTGGCTTCATCTGCGCCCTTTTTTCCTTGCGACTTAATTTAATGTATGCCACCTTAACTCCTCCAGAGCAATGATAGGGTTATATCCCACCTACACTAGGTGACACCGAAGCAGAGAGATACATCATGGATCTGTAACAACATCAGACTTAAAAGTGTGTGTGTGCGCATGTGTGTGCGTGCGTGCGTGTGCTACCATTTTACTATAGGTTTTAACATAACTTACTTAGGTGCAGCTTATTGTACAAGTCTCTGGATTCACATCAGTTTGTCCCACTCTGTAAACTACATACAAAGAACTGAAAGGACTGCCCTTGAATTAAAAAAAAAAAAACACTTTTCAGGATGACCTTTTGTAACTGTGTTTTGTGCTCTGAAAACAATTGCTTCTTTACTGTGTAGCCTTCTTGGTCAGGGTTGGTGAATCAGCTAAAGGAATCCTGTCCTGCACACATTATGTATTTCTCGATGAATTGTACTGTCACACACAGTTTGCAAGGATAAAAAGATTTGTTAGTATTTGCTGTCCTCTAGTGGACCAATGCAGACAACTCTTAAAAATATTACGCTGAAGCTCCAGTATGGTTAGTGGTAAAAAGAAAAAAATAACTTTCCCTGACATACAATCAGGCAAGTCTTTCCAAACCCAAATTGTTAAGTAGGATCTGGCAACTTTTAAAAGAAAGCAAATATGTCATATCAGTAGATGAGCATCGTATTTTTTCCAAGGTAAAAGCTTACTGTAGTCAAGCCAAAGACCAATGGCAGGCTTACCTAACTCTTTACATACAGTATATCTCTGTGATGATTCATTAAACAGGCAAAAAACTGGAACAAATGGGTCAGTTGACTGAACAGGTAAATATGTATCTATTTTTTTTCCTTTTTACATTTCATGCCTAAAACACAATTGGATGCTGTAGACAATCATTCATCTTTTGGTCCAATCGTCTTGCACTTTTCAGTAAACTATTACTCAAGAGAAAAGCAATGCAGCAGTTACAAAGCAAAGAGAAATCTGTGAAAGTGAATTATATGCTCAACTTGTGTACTCCTGCCCTTTAATGTAATTACCATATATACTTGACTATACATCTAGAAATTTAGGTCTGACTCACTAAATAAAAGTATAGGGATCGACCAGTGGGGTAGCAACGGAGCTATGGGCCCCAGTGCGAGCTTTACATTGGACCCCCCCAACACTCTAAACCTAACAACTGATACGGCGCACCAAAACCTGCCAAGGACAACCACAGTGTCAGAGGTGCACGTTTAGAATACTCTTCAAGATTGGACTGCTGACATTCAAATCCCTGCACAATCTGGGCCCTGGATACATGAAGGACTTGCTGAAGCTGCACCACACCTCTCACAACCTCAGATCAGCAAGTTCTATAAACTTGGTCACTCCCAGAGTGCACCTCAAAAAATCTGGAGACAGAGCCTTCTGTCATGCTGCCCCTACTCTTTGGAACTCCCTACCACACCCAGTAAAGACAGCACCATCCCTGGAGCTATTCAAATCCAGACTGAAAAGCCACCTGTTTAGCCTGGCATTTCCAGATTTATAAAATTCTTCCTCTGTACCACGATGGTCGGAGCCATGCTTATGCGCTTTGAGTCCCACGGGAGAAAAGCGCTTTACAAATGTTATTTGTTGTTGTTGTTGTTGTTGTAGTAATGATTACTACTATTCAAAGGATCTATAGAAGTGATTATTACTAGCACTAGACTAATAGAGATCTAATACTGTGGTTGGGGAGGCCTGGCCCAAGGGCCCCAGTGCGATCAAGACCTCTGCAACCGCTATTGCTATGCCACTGGGGACAACATGTACACAAATCTAACCTTACATTTTCTGACTCATAGCAGTAGGGGTGGGGGGCACACCTCTCTCTCAAATTTGGCAGAATGAGCTGCAGTGGCCAGCATATTTTATAGCCCCCTCCCTCACACCGTCCAGTTTTGCTTGGAAAAGCACTACTTTGTATAGCTTACTTTTGATATAAGAAAGTTTTAGAGGCATATATTACCAACCAATGGGTGCAAAACAGAGCATACTGAGTAGTGTGTGCACTATTAGTGACACTCCCGTTTACCCAGTGCTAAGTGACAGTATCTTCATAAAGGAAATGCCAAGAAAACACAGGTCTGAAAGTCCTGCTCACAACAATTACCATGAAAGGTCAGGGGGAAAGATAATGGACTGCAGTACTTACTAAGGATGGGGAGTGGACAAGTGCTACACTTGTGGACCTACAGGAGTTATTGGCTGCACTTAAGGGCTGTAACACTGTATGCAGTGAAGTCATTAACCCCTCCTGGTCCCCAAGTGCAGCCATTAACTTTGTTGGGTAGACTTATACTTGAGTCAATAAAAGATCCCAGCTTAGAAGGCTCAAATTTTGGGGTTGACTAATATTCGAGAATATAAGTTTGGAACACTCAGTCTATCATATCTGAAACCTAGACATATTGTATGTGTAGACTATAATTTTGCTATTTCATTACAGATAAAATAGATATATTATGCCAGGGAACAATTGTTACATCTATAGATCTGTGGATAAAATTGTAATATCCAGTTAGACTCTATTTTTATTGAAGAAATCTCTTCTGGCAATTGAATTATTTACATACATTGTGCAGATTTTGCAAATATTCAGCTGAAATATTTTGCAATCATTCTTGTAAAATAAACCAAAGATTTTTGGGGCTGGTTGGACATGTATGTGCCTTTGACCATAGGATTTATGACACATACGATGATCCTCTTTCCCCAGATACCCTTTAAACAGCTTGGAAATATGTTTGGGATCTTTCACATATTGAATGGTAAACATAGCATCACTTAAACCTAGAACAGAAGATATATTTTAGTGTTACAGTATGGAATGGCAACTATTCTTGTTTAACATGCTTCCCATGCAAGACAACTCTATGCCATTCTATGCAATGAAACAAACTCAAACCATAATGTTAACAACTCCATGTCTGACTGTGAGTATGAGGTGCTCTAGTAACGTCTTTGTTTGATGACAAACACTTGGGACAGAAAGTCACGGTCTTGTAATTGTTGTATAGTTTCAAAAACATCACCAACACTGGTACATGTTAATTTTGGACAGTGCAACAGAAACAGAAAACACTAGGGGGAGGCCCCTGCCCTTGCAAGCTTACTAATCTAGAGGGTAGTGGGGTGGATACACTGAGGAAGTAGACTAAGGGGTTAGCATTTGAGGCAGTAGCCTCAAATTTTAGTTGTAACAAATTAAAAGTGTGTCTGAAGAAGTCTGCCTTGAGAGTGCATTTGAAAATTTCCAGGCTTGGAGGATGATAGACAGGGTGTAGGAGAGAGTTCCAATGGGGAGCTGACAATCATGAGAAGTCCTGGATGCGAGAGTAAGAGGAAGCGACCAAGCTGAATGACAAGAGGTTCTCTTGGGATCTCTATAAGACCCCTTTTTGCAGCAACCACTCAGATGGAGCTGATATCTGCCATACGTTTTTTGTTGGCTACATTCCTTGAAGAAGGGACCCTATAAAGACCCTCAAACAATAGAAAATATTTGATTCCATAATGAAGTGTATGTTGAAAATTCCTTGACTATTTGCAACTGAAGAAGGGGTGCACAAGGACTGAGGTGATGAGCGTAAAAAAGGAAAGGCACACATCCACACACGCATGAACTGATGTGAGAAGGGGCACATGCACACAATCTGGGTGAACAAGAGGTACACATACACACACAAAAGCAGCTTTTTAAGCATTAAGAACTATACTCATTCCTCAAGGTTCTAAATTGGTTAGATTAGGGAAGTTGATAAAGGAGCATGATTTGGCCCTCGCTTATCCTGGCCCCACCCATTCTGGTGACCAGGAAGCATAGAGCTTCCTGTTGGTGTAGAAATGAACCAATTGGGAATTCGCCTGCAACAGAGAAAATTCTCATTTATTCATCCAATTAGAATCCTACATGTTGCTAGGTAGGATTCACATGAAGTTTCTTTACAAACCAACAGGAAGCCCCATGCTTCCTGATCTCCAGTCAAGCGTGGGATGAGCAGCAATGTGTTGGGGCGGCGTGGATAATGAAAAAAGCAGCAGAGGTACCTGTATACAGGTGGTGACACATACACAGCAGCCAGTGTGAACAGCACCAGTGCATTTGCTTAGGTCCTGAGCCATTTATGCATATGCTGCATTTGCGGTATAGTGTGAACCTGGCCTAACACTTGCACAATGAGTTTACTTTTAAATTGTAGTTGTGGTTATGTATGTTTAAGTGGTATGTCATAGAAGGCTACATTTTATTCCCTTTTTAGGGCCCTATTTTATGTAAAACTGTCCCTGGCTTAGTCAGAAAGGCAACCTAGCGCTCTGACAAAATAAGGAGAATATCGTCTCTATACAATTTCTGCGCAAATGTTCCTATCTGTGCATGGCACATGACTGTCTGCTGTCTTATAGGACATAGAAGGTCATAGGAGCTCTGGCTAAATCGGTAGATCTTTAACAAGATAACAGACCTGTAACTACAGGTCATAATATCCCTACCCAATTCTGTGCATTTGACTTTCTATGACATTCAGCAATGTGACAATACAGCTGCATAAATTAGCCAGCTTCCAGCTGCAAGAATTCTCCTGTGTGACTCACAATGCCCTACTTAGAGTTTTTGCTAAATGAAGTCATAAAACATTTCAAGAATTAAACTGCCTAATGGGATCATAAAAGGAAAGAAATGTTAAATCTAATAGTTCTTTGTAAAGCTGATAATTGCTCTGCAGCTATATTCTTTTATAAGTATTGATATATAAGAATGCAAAGGGCCTGTATATTATTGTACTCATACAATATTTCAATAGATATGTATATATTTGTAATATTTACCTTCTAATTTGTACTAGGCTACATGTGTAATACAAAAGAAAGAATGTAAAGGATGTGTAGCAGATAAAGAAGTGCATCATAACTATTCCTCCGAGTTTTAGGGTATCATGGTACCCTGTACAGAGTCTTCACATGGCATTCCCATTTTGATAATCATACTCTATCTTCCATAATACTGCATATAACTTACATGAAACTGTGGTGCACATGTGGACAGTTTAGAAGAAAGGGACAGATTGCTGTGGCTACCAGGGTCATTTTCCAGTTTTTCTTTTCATTCCTATTACAAAGCAGTTTCAGTTGTATATCCCACCGTGAGTCACCTTGCCAGCAATATAGATGCTGGCATCCCTGATAAAATTAAAAACGTAAATCAGGGTGAGGTAAGACTTTACAATGATCAAAACCGATTAAATAATTTATAAATGAATCATGTATCAATAAGCAATTTTAATTCATTAAGTTATATACAGTAAAGTTAGTTAACCCTTCACACACTCACATGCAAATGTTCAGACAAATGCTTTCACAGAAATCAATGATGCAGGAACCACTGCCCACCCTACAGCTAAGTTAAAAGCTTGGGTCTTAGTTTATTATTATTATTATTATTTATTGTATGTATATAGCGCCAACATATTATGCAGCGCTGCACAATAGATAAAAGGGGTAACATACAAGGTAGAACATACAGGAAACTCACAACAAAACAAGATCATGCAAATGATTTGATAATACAGTTTCATAGGTCAAAATAGAGATTGTTCTAGTCCACAAAAGGGGTGATTGTCAGTAAGATTGCATAATCAAGCGGGAAACACTAAGGGAGATGGCCCTGCCAGAGGCTTACAATCTAAAGGGTGGGGGTGGAGACAATAGGTGCATCTGTTGAGAGGGTGTCTAACAAAACATATTATGGTGCTGGTGTAGGGGGGTATGCGAGCATGAAAGGGTGAGTCTTGAGAGCTTGTGCGAAGGTATTAAAGGTGGGGGCAAGTCTGGTGGCTGGAGGGAGTGAGTTCCAGAGAGCAGGGGCAGCCCTGCTGAGGTCCTGCAATCATGCATGTTTGTTTTTATTTGATGGAGTGGCTTGTGGGCTGTGCAGTTCAGATTCAAAGGCAGAGATGATCTAGTTAGACAGCAATAGCGTTCAGCAATACAAGTAAATCACAACAAAGATAATGTTACCTTAATGTGGTGCTTATTTCTGCTGAATTACTGGTGAATTCTGGTAAATTCATTTTTTCGCCCTTTGAAAGCTGCCCTTAGAAAGCGAACCTATTTGTCGGCGAACCAACAAAAGAATGAGCTCTCCTTAGATACACAGAGCTAATCAGGAAGGCCTGGTCAGCTGGCAGACAATATGCTAATTAATAGCGGTGGGCTTGTCTCCTGCAAGTTCAAACAGATCTGTTATTGATACAGGCTTTGATGGAAATTGCAGGCCAGCCACCAGGAAGTAAAGTGTGAACAAACAATGCCAGAATTCAATAGCAATTACAATAATGTCTGTAATGTTACTCAGGTGCTTACACTACTTACAGAGGAAGATCAAGAAAGCAAAAGTGATCAAATACAAAAGATGGAAATTATCAGACATACACAGGCAATGCAGGATGAGATTAAGCGTGTGGTTGCAGATTTCAGTGCAGTTCAGATTCAAAGATGGAAATTATCAGACATACACAGGCAATGCAGGATGAGATTAAGCGTGTGGTTGCAGATTTCAGTGCAGTTCAGATTCAAAGATGGAAATTATCAGACATACACAGGCAATGCAGGATGAGATTAAGCGTGTGGTTGCAGATTTCAGTGCAGTTCAGATTCAAAGATGGAAATTATCAGACATACCTGTTGAGAAAGGATGAAGATGATCAGGAAAAATCAGGGAAATTGCAGATCGGGTTGCAGATGCAAGTATTATGAGTCATAGATGAGTCAGTGGGTTAGGAGTCATAAATTGAATTCTGGTAAATTCATTTTTTCGCCCTTTGAAAGCTGCCCTTAGAAAGCGAACCTATTTGTCGGCGAACCGACAAAAGAATGAGCTCTCCTTAGATACACAGAGCTAATCAGGAAGGCCTGGTCAGCTGGCAGACAATATGCTAATTAATAGAGGTGGGCTTGTCTCCTGCAAGTTCAAACAGATCTGTATGTGATACAGGCTTTGATGGAAATTGCAGGCCAGCCACCAGGAAGTAAAGTGTGAACAAACAATGCCAGAATTCAATAGCAATTACAATAATGTCTGTAATGTTACTCAGGTGCTTACACTATTACAGAGGAAGATCAAGAAAGCAAAAGTGATCAAATACAAAAGATGGAAATTATCAGACATACACAGGCAATGCAGGATGAGATTAAGCGTGTGGTTGCAGATTTCAGTGCAGTTCAGATTCAAAGATGGAAATTATCAGACATACACAGGCAATGCAGGATGAGATTAAGCGTGTGGTTGCAGATTTCAGTGCAGTTCAGATTCAAAGATGGAAATTATCAGACATACACAGGCAATGCAGGATGAGATTAAGCGTGTGGTTGCAGATTTCAGTGCAGTTCAGATTCAAAGATGGAAATTATCAGACATACACAGGCAATGCAGGATGAGATTAAGCGTGTGGTTGCAGATTTCAGTGCAGTTCAGATTCAGTTTAAAAGAATACATTCTCTTGCATAGTCACCTACACCACCATGGTACTTCAGTACAGTATGACATTCATTGTATCAAACCTATCTAAAGATGAGGTACAAAGTTGTAACTAGAGGGGAGCAGCACCTGCGTTTGCGGGGGGGGGGGGCGGAGCTGTGGGGGGGGACCCAACTTCTAACCTTTCCTTCCTCCGATACAGGGGACTATACTTCAGATTGGATGTTTTTGTGGCTCCACTTGTTATGGGTGTGAAGATCATGATGGCCACACTTCTTTTATGACCCGTGTGAGATGAGCACTGAGGCCGAGGAGGGCAGCAAGGGGAGGCAAGAGAAGGGGTGTGAACTTTGGGGGGGCCCATCAAAGTTTCGCTGGGGGGCTCTATGGCATAGAAAGTGCAAAGTAATCCCACAAGGATGCTAACAAACTCAATATACTGTAAAGTTTCTCTTTAAAGGACACCCAAGGCGACAATAAACAAATGAAATTAACGATTGTATTCTTCTTCTAAAAATGACTTTTTAAGATATTCCACAGTTATTTTATCTTTAAATCTACTTTTAAGTTTTAGCTGTTTTATTATTTTTGCTCAATGACACATTCATTGAAGTATGCCAGAGCTAAAATCTATGAACTATTGACCCATTTTATCTCTTTTCTGCTCTCAGAAGCCATTTTCTGCTAGGAAAGTATTTTGTAGTTGGAATTTCTTATCAGTGAGGGTCACCTTGTAGTCACTTCCTGTCTGAGTCAAGACTAAGTCAGCCACTTACATACCTGATAATTAACTCTTTCAGGCAGAGAAAGAAAAAAGGAACACAGCATAGTTATTTGTGTGCTAGACACTGTACATACACATGTCTATCTCATTATGTCACATGTCACCTTGGGTATCCTTTAAGATGGCACAAGCTTGAGTTTGGGTTATTAATCAGTACCTTATCAAAACTAAATGAACATGATCTACAGCTTTACAAAACTATATTTAAATGTGCACAGTGTATAGTATATGTAAAAGAGTGTGTGTGTGTGTGTGTGTGTGTGTGTGTGTGTGTGTGTGTGTGCGTGCGTGCGTGCGTGCGTGCGTGCGTGCGTGCGTGTGCATGCGTGCATATTTTATGTTAACAATTGAAAACACATATCAATAATATATGGCATACGATTAAATTATGCATTATGCCAGTGGTTATCAGTATTTTAATTAAGACTTAGCTATGCTAATCTTATAGTAAGGTGAACTCTTGCATCCGTTATGTAGTCCAGACAGATATACTCCCAACACTAGTAAGTGATAATAAATTGACTAAGTGGCATATCTTATGAAAGGCACTACTAGCTACAATTAAGATTCTACCATGCACAATCTTTACTGTTGTTATGCTTGGCAGCAGAACACTCCTCTATGTGTTCTGACATAGGGCTGCCAGATTCCAAACTTTATACTGAATATTTTCTACTTTCAAAGTGTCCATCGTTTTAGGGACAATCCTAGCTTTCAAAATATTGTCTATTTTTTGAAAATAGGCCCACTGTACTAACAGTACATGCAGGTAAATTATATTTTCTCAGCCTTTATTGTCTTAATTTTCTTAATTTAGGATTTAGGATTTAGAGATGTTTTAAAAAAAATGAAGCAAAATTATGTATAATTTCTTTGGGTTTAGCCTTGTATTGTAGTTAGTTATATTCTTGATCTATGCTACAGCCGGGTTTTATAGGATGCAATAATATTCAAGAGTCACTTTCCCATAATAACTGAGATAGATCTTTTTTAGCTCTTTATCTCTCTCTTCAGGAATTTCAGAAAGAAAATTTAAAGCATGCAGCCATAACGCTTGGCATGCACTGAAAGGGCAAGCACATGTGAAAAAGTGCAGTAAATTGGTCGCTGGGAGAAGCCAATAGCAGGATATCTGTACAATTACTATTACAATTACGGTATTATTACAATTCTACTATTGGGTACTAGCTTATACCAGTAGTAGAATATCAATCATTTTTACCAATATTTTACTGTCACTTAACCCCTCCCTCTACCTACTCCTTAGACTAGAAAAACAGGAGAGGAGGAGCTTTTCGTAGTGTGATACCATTTTATTAGGCAAAAGCAAAATAAAAGTACACTTACTGTGTCAAAACATAAAATGAACCTGCAGCTGGGCATAGAGCCTCTCAATATACCCTTAGGGGTGCAACCTGAGGAACCACCATGACCAGCAGCAGTCACTGTCCAGATGGAGCAAGGACTCAGGGTGCTCTCCCGTCAGACTTCCATGTGCTGGTGACGTCACTATGCATTTTTGCGTCTCCACTCCTTCATCAGACCTGAGGGCTCATTTTATGTTTTGACACAGTACGTGTATTTTTATTGTGCTTTTGCACAATAAAATGGTATCACACTACGGAGCGCTCCTCCTCTTCTGTTTTTCTCCTGCAAGTTGGGTATTAAGGAGCTCCTAGTGTGCTACCACCCTTCCCTGGTGCTATCCCTGGATCTATTGCGCAAGACAAGATTTCACATTTATAATCCTTCAGCTAACCTTATTCCCCAGCCCCCCTCCCTTCCCAATCCCTCTGCCCATATCAGTTCTGCTAAACACCTCTTTTGCTGATATGTGTGCCACTTGATTGACATTGCGGCCTATGTGGCATCCTTTTTTAAGTTAACACACTACTGGCTAATATTAACCTCCCTGGTGGTATGATTATTTCCAGATTTTAGGGTCTTTTCTGAACATTTAAGACCCTAACATCTAAAATCAGGAAACAATGACCTCTGGCCAAGTTATACTAGAAAAACACCCTACTTTTAGGTATAGATATTGTATACTACCCCACCTATTGTTCACCTCCATTCCTTTAGCTTGTAAGTTTGCAAGGGGAGGTCTCTCTCACCCTTTTGTGTCTTGGATTTTGGTACACATTTATTCATACTTGTCAGTGTTATTACCAATTCTTTACTTTGTACTGATTCTGTATTTTGTACCAAATCTGTATTTTTTACATTGGCGTATACCATTGTCTGTATTGTACATTGTATCCCATGTTTGTTTTTTACTTTGTACAGCACCATGGAATATGTTGGCGCTTTATAAATCAATAATAATAATAATAATAAAAAATCTATGATTCCTTTAAAATAAACAATGGATAATCAAAGGGTTAGGCTAAAGGCTTCCATTTAACATTAGATGTGGTATAGTGTTAAAGATACTATTACATATTAGTGCACACCATAGGTTTAGTTTCTCTTGTGGGTGAAAATCAGTGATTAGTGCTGCTGTCCTTTAATTTGGTGTATCTGCCGATTAACCACTTCCCCACCACAGGTTATTTCCCCTTTAAAAACCAAAGCAATTTTTACACACCACACTCCTCCCATTCATTTCCCAATAACTTTATTGCCACTTATGACACCAAAATGATCTATACATCTTTTTTTTCACCACAAATTAGGCTTTCTTTGGGTGGTACTTTTTGCTAAGAATTATTTCATTCTAGCTGCGTTTTAAAGGGAGTAAAAAAAAGGGAAAAAAAAACATTATTTCTCAGTTTTCAGCCATTATAGTTTTCAAATAAAATCTGTTGAGTCAGATAAAACACACACATTTTATTTTCCCATTTCTCCAGGCTATTACACCATTTAAATTGTGTCCCTACACTGTATCACGCAGAGGCGGGACAAGGTCCTTCAGCACCCAAGGCTGAGACATCAAAGTGCGCCCCCCCATCCCTCCCACACCAGCCGTCACACACTGATTGCTATTAGACTAAGAGGCGCCACAGGGCCCACAACCTCCCCAACACCTTCATCTCTAGTTATCTGGCTTGCAGTCACTGTCATGTATCCCTTTTCTTATTTCTTTCTGCTTCAAACACAATTGGGAATGACAGCTGAATGAATTGTGCGCCCCCTCCTACACTGCGCCCTGAGGCTGGAGCCTCTCCAGCCTCTGCCCCGGCCCGGCCCTGGATCACGACAATACTTAATTTGGAAATTAAGGTGTATTTTTTCTGAATGTGCTGTTCAGTACTTCTTTATACTAAATAAATAATTACAAGTCCTAATTTGCATAAGTAATAGTGATATACCCTAAGACATATATACTAAAAAAAAAAAGTCCCTCAGGTAACTATTTATGGTTATTATTATTTTTATGCTGTCACTTTTTTTTTTTTTTACAATAATAATAATAATAATGGATATACAGACCGGAGGGGAAAATAGGGGTGAAGATTGGGTATATTATTTTATGAAATTTAACATTTGTAGGTGTATTTTTTTGGGCCACTAGATGTCCTCATACAATCCTGTGTGCTGTGTACAGGAAGTAGTGAAGAGATGTTAATCATGGAGACATCTCTCTGATGCCAGAAGATAATTAATTGCAGGGACATGATCGGTGAGTACCGATCAGCAATCTGCCACTGTGGGGGGGTCGCAATAGTTGCGGGGGATGCTCATCGCTGTAAACACTGCTATACGTGTATGGTCCCTAGTGCTAAAGTAAAGAAAAGTAAAACGTGAGCAGTCCAAGAAATAATACAAAAGGTATCAAATACCAAAGCCAGGGCTATTAGCATACACAATAAACCACAAAAAGTGCACTTAATTGGAAGAACTACAACTCTAATATGCCATGAAGCAATGTAGTAAACGTCAGGGATGAGTTCTGGATGAATACCAAATGGGTTTCATTCGGAATTCATCCAGGGAATTAGTGCACCTGAGCGGGTGGGTGAGTGAGGGTTAACTTACCCAGCAGCCGTCTTCTTTAATGTGTCCCACGGTGCGTTCCAATTCACGGTCATATGAGTACCACTCTTCTTCCTGCAACCCGGAAGGAGGAAGCAGTGGTAGTCATGTGACCCCGAATTGGAAAGCAGCGTGGAATGCACCGTAGGACACATTAAAGAAGACGGCTACTGCTGGGTATGTTAACCCCTTCCTCCTCCACCCGCTCAGGTGCACTAATTACCTGGATAAATTCCAAATGAAACCCATTCGAAATTCATTTGGAGCTCATTCCTGGTAAACTCTATTGAAAAAATGCTGATACATAAAAAAAACAATGAAAAACTTTTTCGATTAGCCCCCGGATCGCCTCTTCCGCGTGCCTGCCGCGTCCCCGCTCGCCGCGTGTGCGCCGCATTCGATTCCCCGCTCGTGCCCGCTCGTCCCCACCGGCGCCGCTTATCTTCCGCTCAATTCCCTGCCATTGTTCCCTCGCAGGGAGCGAGCAGGGAATCGGCGGTGCGGAGATCCGTCCTGTCGGATCTTATCAATCGAGCCGCATCAGCGGCTCGATTGATAAGGAGCATCGCGGCCGCATCTACTCATGTAGATGCGGCTTTAAGCCTATGAATACTGAAGATGGCAGCAACTTATCAAATACATATTACTACTCTTATGATAAATGTGTTATGTGCTCAGCGTTCAATGTTCATGAAATACCATTAATACTTGAGACTGAGAGTTCTGTCTTTAGGGAGAGGCATTTGCACAAAATTTCTAAAATCTGCATTATTTCAACAGAAATCTAAAAGTAGCATTTCCCAACAATTTGTAGTGGTAATGGAAGGATACCATTGTGCTTTGTTCAAGTAATGAATGTCTCTTGAATAACTCATGAATACCTGATAATTTTATTACAGAGTATATGCTGCTCACCCTTATATGCCATTTTTTGCAGTGACATAAATGTACCCATGAAAGATCACATAATGGGCCTAAAGGAAACACCTCATCCTCACTTGTTGTCTGACTGACATCACTTGACAGAAAAAGCCAACACAAAGGTAAAAGAATAATGTCTGTGAACTTTGCTATCACACCAGTGCTACTATCTGCAGCTGATACAACTGACAACAACCGACAGGTACAGGACCGGATTTACGGCAAGGCCCCCCAGGCCATGGCCTAGGGCACCACTGAAGCAAGGGCACCAAAGCAGCAGGCTAAATTGGTGCAAGCTTGCAAATGCTGCAGTGCAGGGAGATCAGGTGAGCACCTGACCGCTGTACTCTGTTGCCAGCGTCCTGTGCATTGGCCACCTTGCTCTTTGTGCAGGTTTGCATTGCGGCTGGCGGCTATGGGCTTGGGCAGCATTGGAGATGGAAAGGAAGAGAATAAATGAGTGACACTGATGCCTGCTGCGGTGCGAAGCTAAGCTGGCTACCTGTACTGAAGGGGGGGGGGGGGGGAAGGAGGGATTGAGGAAGTCATCTGGCTACCTACAGTGGGATGCAAAAGTTTGGGCAAACATGTTAATAGTCATGATTTTCCTGTATAAATCATTGGTGGTTATGATAAAAAATGTCAGTTAAATATATCATATAGGAGACACACACAGTGATATTTGAGAAGTGAAATTAAGTTTATTGGATTTACATAAAAATGTGCAATAATTCTCTAAACAAAATTAGGCATTTGCATAAATTTGGGCACCACAAAAAAAGAAATGATATTAATATTTAGTAGATCCTTCTTTTGCAAAAATTAAAGTCGCTAAACGCTTGCTGTAGGTTCCAATGAGAGTCTGGATTCTGGTTGAAGGTATTTTGGACCATTCCTCTTTGTAAAAAAAAACATCTCTAGTTCATTCAGGTTTGATGGCTACCGAGCATGAACAGCTTTCTTTAACTCACACCACAGATTTTCAATTATATTCAGGTCAGGGGACTGAGATGGCCATTCCAGAACATTGTACTTGTTCCTCTGCATGAATGCCTTAGTGGATTTTGAGCACTGTTTGGGGTCGTTGTCTTGATGAAGGATCCAGCCCCGGCGCAGCTTCAGCTTTGTCGCTGATTCCTGGACATTGGTCTCCAGAAACTGCTGATACTGAGCGGAATCCTTGCGTCCCTCAGCTTTGACAAGATTTCCAGTCCCTGAACTGACCACATAGCCCCACAGCATGATGGAACCATCACCATATTTTACTGTATGTAGCAGGTGTTTCTTGTAATGCTGTGTTCTTTTTCCTCCATGCATAACGTCCTTCGTTATGCTCAAATAACTAAATTTTAGGTTCATCAGTCCACAGCACCTTCTTTCAAAATGAAGCTGGCTTGTCCAAATGTGCTTTAGCATACCTCAAGCGACTCTGTTTGTGCTTTGGACTGAGGAAAGGCTTCCTCTGCATCACTCTTGCATACAGCATCTCCTTATGTAAAGTGCACCGAATGGTTGAATGATGCACAGTGACTCCATCTGCAGCAAGATTATGTTGTAGGTGTTTGGTGCTGATCTGTGGGTTGACTCTGACTGTTCTAGCCATGCATCACTTCTGTTTATCTGAGATTTTTCTTGGTCTGCCACTTCGAGCCTTAACTTGAACTGAGCCTGTGGTCTTCCATTTCCTCGTAATGGTCCTAAAATCTCAGCTAAAATCTCTGAGACAGCTTTCTGTATCCTTCCCCTAAAGCATGTTGGTAAACAATATTTGTCTTCAGTTCATTTGAGAGTTGTTTTGAGACAACCATGTTGCTACTCTTCAGAGAAAATTAAAAGAGGAGGGAAACTATCAATTGACCCCTTAAATACTCTTTCTCATAATTGGATTCACCAGTGTATGTAGGTCAGGGGTCACTGAGCTTACCAAGACAATTTGAGTTCTAATAATTAGTTCTAAAGGTTTTGGAATCAGTAAAATGACAACAGTGCACAGATTTATGCACCTGCCTAACTTTGTTTAAAGAATTATTGTGCACTTTCTGTTAATCTAATAAACTTAATTTCACTTTTCAAATATCACTGTCTCTGTCTCCTATATGATATATTTAACTGACAGTTTGTATCGTAACCACCAACGATTTATACAGGAAAATCATGATGATTAACAAGGTTGCCCAAACTTTTGCATACCACTGTATGTAAAAAAATTAGAAAACACAATCGAGAGCCCTCAGTAGTGTATTATTGATGATAAAGGAATGCAAAGGTAGCAGCAAATAGAAATTTACTCACAAGTATGGGTTGCCGGGTTCAGGCAACCACTTAAAGAGAAACTCTGACCAAGAATTGAACTTTATCCCAATCAGTAGCTGATACCCCCTTTTACATGAGAAATCTATTCCTTTTCACAAACAGACCATCAGGGGGCGCTGTATGACTGATATTGTGTTGGAACCTCTCCCACAAGAAACTGAGGACCGTGGTACTCCTGGCAGTTTCCTATCTGTGAACCTTCTTGCTTTGTGGGAAATAGCTGTTTACAGCTGTTTCCAACTGCCAAAAAAGCATGCAGCAGCTACATCACCTGCCAACAGTAAAAATGTCACCATGTAATAAATGTCAGAATGTAAATCAGGGATTTAAAATATTTTACAACGGGCAAACACTGTCTAAATCAATTATACATAATTATTGTAAAAATTAGGCACTTTTTTAATTATGGTACATTATTTTCACTGGCGTTCCTCTTTAAACCACTTATGGGGACATTAGGCCTGTCCCCACTCAGGCTTAAAAGTCGTTCTCTGTAGAAGGAGAGAAGGGGTGTTCACCCATTCACCAGGTGGATAACAATAATTGCAATGGAAACAGAGGCACCAGCAGAGTAAATCTGGCTACCTATACTGGAGGGAAGGGGAGGGATCATTTTTACAAAAACCTCTAAAAGTAAGTTAGTGTTTTTGAATACTGTTGTTCAGCCATAGTGTTTTTTTAGACCTATTGTCAAGTACCCACAAGTCATGTTTTGATAAATTCCTAGAGATTAAATATTTGTGGTAATTACTAGGTCAGCAATAGTGATTGAATCATCTATTAACTACCGCATTATGCAAATGGGCGTGACCGCAGCGGCAGCCCCAGGACCGCCTAACGCCGATTGGCATAAAGTCCTGGGGCTGCAGTTTGCAGATCGCACGCAGGCTGTGCGCACATCTCCTGCTTGGTAGGCGGAGCTGAACAAATAAGTAGGAATAAACAAACATTCAGGGAGCTCTTTGTTGGTGGGGAGAAAAGAGGGTGGGAATCACTTGTGTGCTGTGTTGTGCAGCCCTGCAGCTTGGCCTTAAAGCTGCAGTGGCCCATTTTACAAACAATGGCCTGGTATTTAGGGGTGGGGGGGTACAGCCAGGGGCGTAGCAATAGGGGGTGCAGAGGTAGCCACCGCATTGGGGCCCTTGGGCCAAAAGGGCCCCGAAGGGCTCTCCCTCAATTACAGTATTAGCTCTCTATTGGTCCTGTGCTCAAGATAATCACTTCTATACATACTTTGAATAGTAGGGATCATTAACAAACAGCTCCCCATCCCCTTCTTGCACCTCTGACACTGTAGTTGCCATTGGCAGGTTTTGGTGTGCCATATCAATTGTGATGTATAGAGTGCTTGGGGGGCCCCATTGTAAAACCCACAGCGCCTTAGCTACGCCACTGGGTAAAGCCTGTGGTCCTGAAGTGGTTAAAGGAAATAGAAAGAAAATCCTGAAAGCTTGGCTGCTAGTGGTTCTTCAGGATGGGTGATGTTGTTGTTATAATTATATTACAAATATAAGACAAAAAGTTGCAGAAGCATGTCATAAAGCACAAAAGATAGGTCCACACTAGGTCTGTGACAGATCGCATCTGTTTGAAACAGATCTGTATTGTTTTTATGTTTTTTAATATGTTTGGAGCATACGTTTCCAGTCTGTGGAAACGTATGCCCAGGGAGGGGGCCGCCGAACTGGAGGGTGAAACAGCCAGGACGGGGTTGACATCGGTCGGCGGAGAGGGCGGCCATTTCTCTCCCCCCCCCCCCCCCCCCAGGCTGGGACACAGAAAACGGATCCGTTTCTGTGTCCAAAACTACCTGTGTAGAGGGGGATCCGTTTTCCTATTGCCTGCCACTACCACTCCGTGTATCAGGATCCATATGTGGTGTGGGAAAATGCAGCAGATCCGGACCTTCCGTTCAGGTTTTGAAAACGGATCCCCGCAAACGCAGACGGATCAGTTTTTTTTTTGTTTCGGTGAAGATAGCTGCTATTTTTAACATTGCTATCCGTGGCTCCGGTTTTGATCAGGTTTTAAAAACGGAGCCATGGTTATGTTCCCGGACCTAGTGTGAGCCTACTCAAAGAGGACTCTGACTTATAATGCTCACAATCAAAGATGTATAACTGTCACAAGAGCCCCACTGGCCGTGAACACGCAAAACCGTCCGATCCGATTCTAGCACACAGATTGAGAGCTATGGACGCAATCTGCGTAGAATTGGCGGAGTTTGAGCGTCACGACGCAGTAGGGAGCCTGTGAGGTTACGAAAATACACTTTTACTCCAACCCAGGGGTAGATTTGCCACCATCTCTGTTTTCTATCAGCCCAGAGAAAACTGCTAACTGGCTATAGACCTGTGAAACAAACAACCGGTTAAAACTGTGCAATTCCTATCTATCTATCAAAACAGTAGCGTCCCTTCGGAAGTTTAGGTCTCGTCTGTGTATACTGAATAGAAGGTTTTACTGAGAGGTAAAGACCTTTTAAAAAGCCTTTATTTGTTACAATATAAATAATTAATATATACAGACAATCGTGAACAATTAAACGATGAGAGACAGTGATAACACAGTACATAAAAGAAAAAGGGATAAAAAGAACGAATACTTATGATTCTGTGGAAAGTCCGTTCGGGAAAAGACAAAGTTCCTTTGTTGCAGTTAGTTCGCAATATGGCCGAACCACATGGCCGTTGCTTCGCCTGCAAGATGGCCACTGCTATTTCCCCAAGCAGTGGCAGTCTTTTCGGTATGATGGAAAGTGGGGGAATTGGCTGGGGGTCCTCATGCAATCAGTTTTGAGCACTGACATTTCTGGGCGGAGTCTCAAGCTCAGCCCAGGGGCGTGTCAGGCAGTGAGTTCTCAGGGGAGGAACTTCCAGCCATCCACAAAATATGTCCAATTTCATACCCCGCCGGGGTTTTGTCGCACATGCAAACCGATTTCATATTCAGATTGGGCTGAGAATACACGTTCATAGGACATCAAACTTGCAATATTTGGGGCGCACGGGGACCCCATTATTCATATCTCAGCCCCTGCTCGGGTTACCTGGCTATGTCTAGTATCACCATATTCTACAGAATTAGGGAAACAAAATTATGTAATTTTCATATTCCTCCCATGGATGGTATTTGCAAAATGTGACAAAGTTATCAACACCATGCATTCCATACTCAGTTTAGTCGGTGCCGTCAAGACTGGGAGGAATGTAGGTGTCAATAGACCTCATGCTGTGCTAGCTTCCCCTGTTGAATAGACTCTGTTGGTATTTCAGCTCTGCCCAATTAGCACATTAGTGTCACCAGAGCTTTTCCGGGAGCCTTAACAGGATTTCTTGCTAAACCAGGTTGCTTTAGCCATATGCTAACGCAGGCCCATTCAGCCCTCATGGCAAAAGGGGGGGGAAGGCAGGAAGGAAAAACTTCTATTTTAAAAATAAAGAATGTCAGTTTTCCGATCACGGTTGCGATCGGACAATCGGCCGCGAATCCTCGGACGACTGGGCGTCGCCCGGCGTCACACCTCCCCCTTCCCGAGCTCTGCTCAGGGAGGTGTCAACAGGACGCCTTCCGTAGCAGCTATTGGCGCTGTTGGGTCGGGTTCCCCCTGACACCGCGACAGCCCATCAGCGTTTTGGTGTCGGCTGCCTGCTTTGTGTTGGATCGTAAAGTCGTACTGCTGCAATGACAGGCTCCACCGTAGGAGCTTGCCGTTGGTTCCAGCAGTACGGTTTAGCCAACTCAGGGGATTGTGATCAGTGACGATCGTGAAGGAGCGGCCGTACAGATACGACTGCAGTTTCTGTAGGGCCCACACGATCGCCAGGCACTCCTTTTCAGTTGTGGAGTAGGCTACCTCTCGGGGCAGGAGCTTCCGGCTCAGGTAGAGGATAGGGTGTTCATCCCCCTTTCCATCCACCTGGCTGAGGACTGCGCCGAGACCGTAGTCAGAGGCATCGGTTTGCACCACAAACCGACGACTGAAGTCTGGGGCCTGAAGCACAGGGGCGCTTGCGAGGGCCTGCTTCAAGGCCTGGAAGGCATTCTCGCAAGCGGGGGTCCAGCTAACAACCTTGGGGTGCTTCTTGCTAGTGGCATCGGTCAGGGGCTTCGCCAGTGTACTATAGGCGGGAACAAATTTCCTATAGTAGCCGGCGGTCCCCAGGAACGCCTGGACCTGCTTTTTCGTGATAGGTCGAGGCCATGCCAGGATGGCGTCCACCTTTCCCGTGTCAGGTTTCAGGGTGTTACCCCCCACCCGGTGACCTAAGTACTGCACCTCGGTCATGCCAATCTGACACTTACTCGGTTTAACCGTCAGATTGGCCATGGCCAGCCTCTCTAGTACCTGGGACAGGTGTTTGAGGTGTTCTTCCCAGGTGGGGCTGAACACCGCAATGTCATCCAGATACGCTACAGCGAACCCTTGCATTCCCTCTAGCAGGTCGTTCACGGCCCGCTGAAACGTGGCGGGGGCGTTCTTCATCCCAAAGGGCATCATCGTGAACTCGAAGAGGCCGAAAGGGGTGATGAAGGCCGACTTTTGCCTCGCGTCAGGTGCAAGTGGTATCTGCCAATACCCCCGGCTCAGATCCATGATTGATAGGTACCTGGCTGATGCCAGTGTATCTAGCAGCTCATCAATGCGAGGCATGGGGTAGGCGTCTGTAGTGGTGATGGCGTTCAGTTTCCTGTAGTCTACGCAGAACCGAGTTGTCTGGTCCTTCTTGGGGACCAGGACAACAGGGGCTGCCCAGGCACTACTGGACTTTTGAACCACCCCTAACTCCAGCATCTCCCTCACCTCCTTCTGCATGTCCGCCTGTACCTCGGGAGAGACACGGTAAGCGGATTGCCTGATGGGGGGATGGGTACCTGTATCTACCCCATGCACCGCCATACTGGTCCGCCCCGGGATACCGGAGAAGGTGTGCTGGTACTGGCCCAGCACCTTCTGTAACTGCTCTTGCTGGGCTGAGGCGAGCTGTGGATTGACGTTTAGGTCGCCGTCCACATCTCGTACGTCAGCCAGCAGGTCTAACAGGGGGTCTGCCTCTCCCTGCTCTAACCGGCTGCACACTGGCAGCGCATACTGGGTCCTGTCATGGTGGGCCTTCAGCATGTTTACATGAAAGCTCTTCTGCTTCCTGCCCCCCATGTTCACTAGATACGTCAGAGGGTTTAACCGCTGCACTACAGTAAAAGGCCCCTCCCAGGCTGCTTGCAGCTTGTTCTGCCTCACGGGAAGAAGGGCATATACCTTGTCACCCACATCAAATGACCGCTCTCCAGCAGTGCGGTCGTACCATGCTTTTTGTTTGGCCTGAGCCTGGGCCAGGTTGTTGGTCACTACTGCGGACAGGGACTCCATTTTGTCCCTGAACTTGAGGACGTAATCGACCACGGAGACATCAGTGGGGTCGCCCTTGCCCTCCCATGTCTCCCGCATCAATTGTAAGGGTCCTCGGACATTCCTCCCATACAGGAGTTCAAACGGGGAAAACCCGGTTGACTCCTGCGGCACCTCCCTGTACGCAAACAACAGATGAGGCAGGTATCGTTCCCAGTCCCCACCTTGCGACTCAACAAACGTGGTCAGCATTTGCTTCAGCGTCCCGTTGAACCGTTCACACAGTCCATTGGTCTGCGGGTGGTAGGGACTGGAGACAATGTGCGTCATGTGTATCTTTTTGCACAGGGCCTCCATGAGTTCGGACATAAACTGGGATCCCTGATCGGAGAGCATCTCCGCAGGGAACCCGACTCGGGAGAAAATGTTAAGTAGCGCGTCTGCTACCTTGTCCGCCCTCAGGGAGGAAAGCGCCATGACCTCAGGATAGCGGGTGGCGTAATCCACCACCGTCAGGATGTACCTTTTGCCACTGCTGCTGGGAGTGGGCAATGGTCCAATTATGTCGACTGCCACTCTGTGAAAGGGCTCACCTATGATTGGCAGTGGACACAAGGGAGCCTTGCGGGGGTTCCCAGCCCGTTTTACCTTTTGGCAAACAGTACATGAGCGGCAATAGTTGGTCACATCGATCCGCATCCTGGGCCAGTAGAAATGACCCTGGATACGGTCAAGTGTCTTGTGGATTCCCAAGTGCCCTGCCAGGGGAATGTCATGTGCGGACTTCAGCACATGCCCCCGGAAGGCACTGGGTACCACAAGCAACTTGGTACCCACACTTGTTTCACCTTCGGTGGGCTGTACAGGCTCGCTGTACAGCTTACCACCTTCCCAATATACCTTGAAGGTATCTTCATTCGTGAGGGGCTCCGAAGCCTGTCTTCTGAGTGCCTCGAGGCTAGGGTCAGTCTGGAGTGCTTGCACAAATGCAGCACTCTCGCTCTCAGCCAGCTGGCCCGTGGCATATGCAGTTAGTGGCTGAAGGCTACCATCCCTGTGGTCAGAGGAGGGGGAGGAGGCCGGAACCTCTTCCACCTGCTCTGAGCCCAGGTTCTGAGCAGCGCGGCTGCGTGTTACTGCCAGTACAGGTACACCTTCAGACTGGCACATACTGGCATTACTCACATCCTGGCTGCATGCATGAATTACAGTGACAGGTACAACAACATTTTCATCACAAACAATCGGTATATCAAACACAGGTACCTGTGACACAGGTACTATTGGACTCGGTACCCCTGGACTGGGCACATTCAACCCACCTCCCCCCTGTTCTTGCCCCTTGGTGCAAAGTACCTTAGTGTGGGCGGATAGTCCGTCTCCCTCCTGGCAGTCTGAGGGGCTTGGGGCAGGTTCATAATAGGACACAAGCTTGCCCAGGTCGGTCCCCAACAAAACTGGGACCGGCAGTTGGTCCAGGACCCCAACAACCTTCTCTTGAACCCCCACCCCCCAATCGATGGACACCCGAGCCTGGGGAATGCGAGAAAGAGTGCCCCCCACTCCAGTGAGGGTAAGGTATTTGTCAGGGAGGATATTTTCCGTCGGGACCAGGTGCGCACGCACCAGGGTGACATCCGCTCCAGTGTCGCGGAAACCGGTAACAAGCTGGTCGTTCACTGTAACCAGCTGGTGGTTGCTCGTAGCGGAGTGGATCCCTCTCCCACCTGCGAACATGACGTTGTTGGGTGCTCCCGGCTGGGGTGCGCTGGCTGGCGGCAGTTGCCGTGGGCGAGGTGTAGGTGGTGCAGGAGCTGGCGCGGTCTGCCTCCGCTCCGGGCAGTTAAACTTCATGTGTCCGGGCTTGCGGCAAAAGTGACAGGTGATGCCCTCTGTTACTGCAGGCCTGGACGCAGCAGCTGCGCTGGAGGGCCTCTGGGGCGCACGGCTCACAGAGGTAGGAGAGTCTGCAAAATTGTGGGACTGACCTCCTCTCCAGCTAGATGGGGCAGTCCTGCGGGTCTCCGGCACCCTGGTCGTTGCAAAGGTCTCAGCGAGGTCTGCAGCGACCGTCGCTGACGCCGGTCGGCGCTCCAGCACAAACTGGCGTACATCAGCCGGGCAAATGTTCAGAAACTGCTCCAGGACGATTAAGTCCTCCAGGACACCGTAAGACCCTTTAGTGAGGCCTAGCGTCCACTGGCGGAGTGTGGTGAGCAGACTGCTGACCACATCTTGATAAGAATCAGTAGATTTTTTCTGCCAGGACCTGAACCTTTTCCGGTAGGCTTCTGGCGTCAGCTGGTACTTAGTGATTATAGCCTCCTTTATAGCGGTATAATCATTGTCCTTTTCCACAGGCAGCTCTGAGAAAGCATCAAGCGCTTTGTAGCGCAGCAAGGGTGTCAGATGTCTGGCCCACTGGTCTTGGGACAGACGATACTGACGGCAGGCCTTTTCGAAAGACCTCAAAAACAAGTCAATGTCAGTGTCTTTTTCGATAATAGCAAATTTAAATTTTGCACTTACTGGAGCGGCAGTCCCTTCAGCAGGGAGGCTGGGCGTTGAACTCCGGCTGGCTTGCTGCACTTTCGCCATGTTCAGCTCATGCTGTCGTCTCTCCCGCGCCTCTGCAGATTGGCGTTCCTCTCGCTTTTGCTCCGCCATGTACTGCAGGTACTTGTCCACATCAGTTTCCATCAGCTTTTGCAATGCCTGCTGCATTACTGGATCAACATAACTGGACAGTCCAGTACTGGCCGGTTCCAGGCGAGTACTTTCAGGGGTTCTGGGGTCGGGGATCACACTGACAGCCTCCTGCGTATCTGTTGCCGCATTGCCCGCGGGTTGCTCAACCTCGGTACGCACAGGATCTTCAGTCTCTGGTTCCCCTCGACTTGCGTTAGATGAGCCGGTGTCCTCCACAGTGGACACCTCCAGCGTCCGCAGATTCTGGCTATCCCATCGGTACAAGTCCGTTATCAGGTCCTGCTGTTTCTTGCCGCGGATGTCCATGCCTCTCGCCTCGCACAGACTCTGCAGGTCGGATAGGACCATGACCTTGTAATTCCCGGACATTTCCATGCCAAATAAAAGAAAACTTAGGGGAGGGGTACTGGTTACACAGTCTCTCTGTATATATGAAAAATATATTGCACTCAGTCACTACCAACGAATTAGTTCGTTTCTCGATAGGGCTAATTCGATAGCCCTACCTGAGATACTATCAGCACACACAGATCCCAAACGCTGCCGACCACTGTCACATGAGCCCCACTGGCCGTGAACACGCAAAACCGTCCGATCCGATTCTAGCACACAGATTGAGAGCTATGGACGCAATCTGCGTAGAATTGGCGGAGTTTGAGCGTCACGACGCAGTAGGGAGCCTGTGAGGTTACGAAAATACACTTTTACTCCAACCCAGGGGTAGATTTGCCACCATCTCTGTTTTCTATCAGCCCAGAGAAAACTGCTAACTGGCTATAGACCTGTGAAACAAACAACCGGTTAAAACTGTGCAATTCCTATCTATCTATCAAAACAGTAGCGTCCCTTCGGAAGTTTAGGTCTCGTCTGTGTATACTGAATAGAAGGTTTTACTGAGAGGTAAAGACCTTTTAAAAAGCCTTTATTTGTTACAATATAAATAATTAATATATACAGACAATCGTGAACAATTAAACGATGAGAGACAGTGATAACACAGTACATAAAAGAAAAAGGGATAAAAAGAACGAATACTTATGATTCTGTGGAAAGTCCGTTCGGGAAAAGACAAAGTTCCTTTGTTGCAGTTAGTTCGCAATATGGCCGAACCACATGGCCGTTGCTTCGCCTGCAAGATGGCCACTGCTATTTCCCCAAGCAGTGGCAGTCTTTTCGGTATGATGGAAAGTGGGGGAATTGGCTGGGGGTCCTCATGCAATCAGTTTTGAGCACTGACATTTCTGGGCGGAGTCTCAAGCTCAGCCCAGGGGCGTGTCAGGCAGTGAGTTCTCAGGGGAGGAACTTCCAGCCATCCACAAAATATGTCCAATTTCATACCCCGCCGGGGTTTTGTCGCACATGCAAACCGATTTCATATTCAGATTGGGCTGAGAATACACGTTCATAGGACATCAAACTTGCAATATTTGGGGCGCACGGGGACCCCATTATTCATATCTCAGCCCCTGCTCGGGTTACCTGGCTATGTCTAGTATCACCATATTCTACAGAATTAGGGAAACAAAATTATGTAATTTTCATATTCCTCCCATGGATGGTATTTGCAAAATGTGACAAAGTTATCAACACCATGCATTCCATACTCAGTTTAGTCGGTGCCGTCAAGACTGGGAGGAATGTAGGTGTCAATAGACCTCATGCTGTGCTAGCTTCCCCTGTTGAATAGACTCTGTTGGTATTTCAGCTCTGCCCAATTAGCACATTAGTGTCACCAGAGCTTTTCCGGGAGCCTTAACAGGATTTCTTGCTAAACCAGGTTGCTTTAGCCATATGCTAACGCAGGCCCATTCAGCCCTCATGGCAAAAGGGGGGGGAAGGCAGGAAGGAAAAACTTCTATTTTAAAAATAAAGAATGTCAGTTTTCCGATCACGGTTGCGATCGGACAATCGGCCGCGAATCCTCGGACGACTGGGCGTCGCCCGGCGTCACATATAAGGCATAGAACCATATAAGTAAGAGAGGTAGTAGAAAAGTTTTTATTGAATGATTAGGTTGACGGGAAGTTGGGTGTTTAACTTTAAAGGCAGTGTAGAGAGAAAAGAGAGCAGAGCAAAAAACTGAGCCTTTGGGATCACTGACAAAGAAATTAGAGGTATTTCATTGACTGATGATGATTTACATTTATGAGCAGTTAGGTGCACTAAAGGTAGCACACAAAAATAATGAAGATAAACTGAGGTCAATAAAAAGCAAAAAAACATTTTTAGAATGAACACCAGTAACTGCAGTTTCAGAGATGGGATCTCTTTAAAATGTTGTGCCAATGAAATTGTCAGAGATTGATACAGGCTTTTATTCTTCTACAATAAAACAAGTGCATCCTGTATTACAATGTGTAATCTCAGTTGGGGAACATTAGAGAAAAAAATGTGAAGCAAACCAAAATAAAGAAGCCTCCATGCCTTTATTAACATATCTATCAGTATTCATCAAGTCACAGAAATTGCAGGCATGAGTTGACCGTAAGGATTATTTTGTCACTCTGTTTTACTGTATCTTTGTTTCGCCAAGCAGAAGGTTAAAATGAATAACATAACACCACAGAATATATTTTTGGCTGACATATAATAACTTCATTGTTGATGCAGCACTATGCGAGCAAGTACTGCTGTTCCATATAGTTTTATTGAGAAAGGGTCTATTTGTTCTGACAAATCGATCAACCTCCGGGCATGTTTTGCATCACAGAACTGATTTTACATCTCATCAGTTATTTAACCAGATGAGAAAAATAGCAGAGATATCTGAATTTCTAAAATATTAACAGCTTGAGTCACAAGAAGCTGTGTGAGGTGAGCTGAAGAAATAATTGAAATATAGTAATTTTTATCACACAGTTCCTCTACATCCATCATTCATTTGCCTACTCAACAGATGCTCAATTAGAGCCAACCTCAAGAGGAAACATAAAACTTAGAAAGCATCATTAAGCACCTGCGTGTGAGATATTGCTATACTGCCAAACTAAGTTAAATACAATAAATGAAGCAATAAGGCTGAGTTTCTGATAAATATGTTAAGCTGGTGTACATGTTTCACAGGAAGTCCAGTAAAATGGATTTGTCTTTAGAGATGGTCAAGAAGATGCAAACATTTCTGACATATGGGTGAATGTAATGCGCATTGTACATTATGTATCCATCAGTGCTGCTCGGATACCCCTTTTCAAAAGCCGGATCCGATTCGGATCCGGATACCCCGCTATCCGATCCGGGTCGGATATCCGAATTCAAATTTTTCCGATCCGAATCCGATTCGGATATCCGACCCTAGTATCCGACCGGATTCGGATATCCGGGTTTAATCCCGGAAGTGGCCTTTAAATTGCTTTAAAAAGGTTTTTTAGGGTATATGAGGCATGTAGCATCATAATTTTGAAAAGGGAAACACTGATGATGTGGGGACTTAAAATCCCCCCCCCCCCCCAAAAAAAAAAATGGCTGTCAATCAACATCAGAGTGGTATCAGGAAGCAGTCGTACTGCCGCAGTTAGGGCCTCCCCACAACTTGGACAGCAGACACCTCAAAAAAAAAAAATTACACAGCTATTGTGTTTAGATAGTTGATTATGGCACTGTTGTAGGTACCATGGCACAGTAAAAAATTAGGAGAGGTTCCAGGAAGCGGTCGTACTGACGCAGTTGGGGCCTCCCCACAACTCGGACAGCACAGACACCTCCAAAAAAATTACACAGCTATTGTGTTTAGATAGTTGATCATGGCACTGTTGTAGGTACCACGGCACAGTAAAAAATTAGGAGAGGTTCCAGGAAGCGGTCGTACTGACGCAGTTGGGGTCTCCCCACAACTTGGACAGCAGACACCTCCAAAAAAAATTACACAGCTATTGTGTTTAGATAGTTTATCATGGCACTGTTGTAGGTACCACGGCACAGTAAAAAATTAGGAGAGGTTCCAGGAAGCGGTCGTACTGACGCAGTTGGGGCCTCCCCACAACTCGGACAGCACAGACACCTCCAAAAAAATTACACAGCTATTGTGTTTACATAGTTGACCATGGCAGGTACCACGGCACAGTTAAAAAAATAAGAACCTGGCTTCATGAAGATGGAGTCAGGAGGTTGTGGTGGTAAAGGGTGGTGAAGCAGGCATAGTGATTACCACTCAGCCACTTCATTTCCCCCTCTTGCCAACAACAGGGGCCAGGAACTCACCAACCGCCCAAGCGTCGTTCATCTTTAACCACTTCCCGACCGCCGTATATACAATTGGCGGCCGGGAAGTGCACCCCGCAAGGACCGCCGTATAGACAAATGGCGGCGGTCCTTGTAGGGGCATGGGCGGAGCGATCGCATCATCCGTGACGCGATCCTCCGCCTGGCGCCGCTCACCCGCCGCAACATCCCGCCGGCCATACGGAAGCGCCGGTGGGATGTTAACCCGACGATCGCCGCATACAAAGTGTATAATACACTTTGTAATGTTTACAAAGTGTATTATACAGGCTGCCTCCTGCCCTGGTGGTCCCAGTGTCCGAGGGACCACCAGGGCAGGCTGCAGCCACCCTAGTCTGCACCAAGCACACTGATTTTCCCCCCCCCTGCCCCAGATCGCCCACAGCACCCATCAGACCCCCCCCTGCCCACCCCCCAGACCCCTGTTTGCACCCAATTACCCCCCTAATCACCCATCAATCACTCCCTGTCACTATCTGTCAACGCTATTTTTTTTTATCCCCCCCTGCCCCCTCCTGATCACCCCCCACCCCTCAGATTCTCCCCAGACCCCCCCCCATGTACTGTATGCATCTATCCCCCCTGATCACCTGTCAATCACTCATCAATCACCCCCTGTCACTGCCACCCATCAATCAGCCCCTAGCCTGCCCCTTGCGGGCAATCTGATCACCCCCTGTTAGGCTTGGAGGTGTATTCTCCACAGTCAGCATGCAACACATAAGCTGACGTGAAGGAGGTACACACACCAGCACAAGGAATCAGGATATCCCCAGCTCAGTGGAGGAGAGGACTGACTCCAATAGGAGATTGTGGCGCACAGAGCCGGTGCAGATCCAAACAGCCACAAACAATACTTTCGTGATAACGTCTCAGCGCAAAGTAGCGCTGAGCGCATAAACCAGGACTGAGGAGATCAGAACAGGTTGACAGAATGAACGCTTGCTTAACTAGCCACTACTTAGTGACAGCAAGCGTCCACAACAAGACAGACTGGAATGAGGCAGCCAATGCTTGCAGCGATGGCGTGCCTCACAAAGACAGGACAGGATAGTCAGGAAATAGGAGGATCAAGATAGATGAACGTAACACAGACAAATATACAATAAGTATGTTTTCCTAGCGTATTACAATTACAGCTATCAATGAAACTATTTGTAACGTCTGACTAACATATGTATATATCGGCAATGAACCGATATATGACATAAGCAGGAACACTGACTAGAACTGGAGTAATACAGGGAACAGGACTCAGAAGGATTCGCTATCTCCTCGCAGAGATGAACGCAATCCACAAACAGAACCAGGAGCAGGATACTAACTCAGCACGGGTGATCACGATACGCGCAACCTACCAAAACGTGCTGGAAGGCTGACTAACTGAACACAGGAAATAAACAGTTCGTGTACGTATATATCAGCGACACTGATGTATCAACGTAACACGAATACAAGGAAAATAACAAAACGTGCAAGTATGCGTATATATTGGCGATGAACCAATATATGACACAAGACAAGCAGAGTAACAACTTCTAGAACAAGAGCAGAACTAGGAGGACTCGCTGACCCCTTCGCAGGAGTCAGCGCAGTCCACACGGACTAGGAACGAGGTGGGGCACGAGCAGAGTAACAGACAGAATCTGAGACTATGGTAGCCCATGAAGCATTGCAGGAAGCAGTTCTTTATACTGAGGTCATCCAATGGGAGCAGACCTGCAGATTCCCACACAAGTGAATGGTAATTAATCACAGGCTGACAGCAGGAAAAGGCAGACAAGGATATGCAGCCTGCAGGAAAGGGATTACCACTCCATTGCAGCAGACAATGTTTGTTTACACAAAAGCATATTAAACTGTCATTAACTTCAGAGCGACTGCAGATGGAATCAGCAACTAGTTTAAGTGCAAACCAAACTATGCAAGCAAATGCATGTAATGACATCAGAACTGCTTGGGTTGCAATACCACTGCAGCCAGCAGTAAACGCTGCAGAAGCGATCATAACAGTACCCCCCCCCCCCCTTAAACGCGGCCTCTGGACGCCTATAAAAACTGACATATTTCTCCTGAACCACCCAAACCAAAAAATCAGAAGTGGAAAATCCAGCAAACTGATCTGACTGAAAACTCATGAAGGTCGGATCAGCCCGACAAAACCAAATTCCTGAATCAGTCTCACCAAAACTAGACCAATTGGAACCAGAACCTACCGAACCATGCCCGTCAGCACTACAAGCCTCAGTGTGATACCCATCAGAACCACGACTTCCAGAAAAAAGCCCCCAGAAACTCTCTGAGCGATACCCACCGCCTTCCAGGGACTGTCCAAAAACGCCAAAGCCTTTGCAATGCCCACCGGAACTGTCCTTACCAACACAAAACCCACTGTTGAACCAGTCCAAGGTACCAGGACAAGTTTCCTCAGAGATCTCCCAGAACACTTGGAAGCTCCAAAGAGATCCCCACAGGTTAGAACGCCCCTTAGGCTCACATGGAGAACTATCAAGAACCCCTATGGAACCCAGGGCAACTCCAGAGTCAGGGTCACCAGGACAAACATCAAGATCAGGCCTTTTAGGGACCAGAACCATCTCCGGGCATGCAGGCCAACCGGCAACATCAGAACATGTCTCCACTAGGGAAGCATGTGAGCACGCTAACACAGACACACTTGGGCACTCTGGCATATGAAGCACATCTGGGCACACCGTCAAAAGAGAGACCTCTGGGCATGTCAAGAACTGCGAACCTCAAAGTCAGTCAAGACAGGACCGAAACCAGGACTGGGCAAAAAAAAATCATCATGACTAGACTTCACAGTTACTGGATTCTCACTAAAAAATGCAGGATCAGACTTAGATGTCTCTGATTCCAGCAAGGTTATTAACAAATCATGTTCAGGGGCATTTACAAGACAGGACAAATCTGATGTCTGCACCGAACTAGACAGGGTTCCCATAACTTCTTCTGGACTAGACAGAGACTCATTAAATACACTGGATTGGAGCTCATGAAGGGCTGCAAAACAAGTCAGTATTGCAGCAATCCCCACTGAACTAGGCAAAACTGAGGAACTCACTGGACAGGAAGGGGACTCTGGAACTACTGCCACACCGGCCAGAAAACCAGAATTTTCCAGGATACAGGGCTGGGTTTCAGAAACACTCATTAACCCGGACTGAAATTCTGAGATTTCTATTATTTTTTCCAGCGAGTCAGAATTATCCATGTTACAGGGCAATACTTCTGAAACATTCAGAGGACAGGGCTGAAGTTCCCTGACTACTGTGATATCAGAGAGGGACTCAACATCTTTAGCTAAATCAGACTGTGTACAGGGCAAGGTATCAAAAACGCTTGCTGACAAAGACAATGTTTCAATAGCTTCACTGGACAGGATCACTGAACAGGCCATATCGCAGGTCAAAACCATGGAAGCACCTGCTGGACAGCATAATGATTCTGTGACCTGAGCTTCATTGGGAAGATCTACTGCACAATTCATGGTACAGGGCAAATTTACTGAAACATTTTCTGAACAAGGTAATAATTCTACAATTTCAGGTTCACATAGCAGATGCTCTGAGCTATTCACGAAACTAGAGCGAGGTGTAGAGACAGGAAGATCAAGACACAATGTTTGTGCATCTGAATCACTATTCAATTGTAAAATTGGGAAATTCAGATGCTGGGGTTCTGAGGTTTCTAGACATGATTGCTGGGACTCAGAAACTAATGTAGTGCATCTATTGGCATCTGCTGGATCAGACAGGAGTTGAACTTTATTAACACAGGTAAATTCTACAGAAGTGTTTGCAGAGGCAGGCAAAGATTTTCTAATGTCTGTTTCACTGAACAAAGACTCATGAGTACTGGCTAGGCTGGACTCAGAAGTCAGCAGGACCTATGGGTCCTCTGCTGAGAAATGTGTGCAGGGCAAGATTAAGGAAGTATTAGTAATTTCTGTCTTACTGGGAAGTAACACTGAGTTATCCATGGTACAGGGTGGAATTACAGGAACTTCAATTTCACACAAAAAGAGCTCTGAATCACTCGCTGAATCAGCCAAAGGTGCTGAAGCAGGTGAGTCCTCAGGAACTGAGGAAGTAGAACAATCTCCAATTGACAGTGTGTCTTCCCTGGTATCAACTTATTGAATCGCATAAAAATCGTTCAAAATCATTCTCCACACATCGATCAATGGAGCCACGAAGTCATACCCACACACACCAGTCTTTATTAGGTTATAAGCCGACTTAATGCATGCATTCAATACTAATTCACTTTTTGCACTGTAAAACTGACAAAATGAACTTGCATCTTTCTTCCATTCATAGACCAGGGCTTCCATCTCTACTTTCTCAAATGGAGGATCCCATGCATATTTAACAGCTGAGCATTCAGACTGATCACAGTTTGCAAATGTGTTTGTGGCAGAAACATACATTGGGTTATTTAGCAGGCGATTGGTCGATTTCTTATTCCTAAGGATCTCCAATACCTGTAGCAAATTTTGAACTGTAGTGTATGCAAATTTCCCTTGCTGCACGAATAAATTGATCTGTTCAATACTCTGTAATATATCTTCATAATCATATTCAGATAATTCATTTAAACAAGAACTTTTATTTTCCCTGGCTAGCAATGAAAGTTCATTAGTAGTTTCATAGGTCCATTTGACTCCCCTGAATGGTGACTGAATTTCATTATCTGCTAATGGCGGAGTCTCATTACAGATCTGATGCGCAGTCGCTAAGGGCAATGACTCCGCTGATTGTAACGCTTTTCTTTTGGAGCGCTTACGTTTGGCTTTAGACCCTGCTGCCTTAGGTGATTTATTCAAAGCAGAAGAAAAGCTATCAGAACAATTATCTGCTTGCTGATTATCTTTGTAAGCAGTAGAAGGAGCAGCTGATTGACAAGCTGCCAGGAGCTTATCAAAAGGGCTAGGCAAATCGGTTTTGCGCAGCCAGTTATGGATCACAAACGCTAGAAATTCCAGCGTTCTCTCTTTTAAATTGGTATGATCCAAGACATCGTAGGCCCACTGAAACAATCTTCCCTTAAATAAAACATAAACTAGCTGGGGGGCCCACGTTGAAACAGGAGTAGCCTGGAGCTCAGGATTGGCCAGGAACCTGGTACATTCAGAAAAAACTCATTTTCTGTTTCAGAATTAAGTTTCTCAAATTTCTTAAAGGAACAGGAACCATAACAAACAGTGTCATTTTTGCTGGAAACCCCCCCCACAATGGGGATTGGTAATGGGGCTACCATAATGTTAGGCTTGGAGGTGTATTCTCCAGTCAGCATGCAACACATAAGCTGACGTGAAGGAGGTACACACACCAGCACAAGGAATCAGGATATCCCCAGCTCAGTGGAGGAGAGGACTGACTCCAATAGGAGATTGTGGCGCACAGAGCCGGTGCAGATCCAAACAGCCACAAACAATACTTTCGTGATAACGTCTCAGCGCAAAGTAGCGCTGAGCGCATAAACCAGGACTGAGGAGATCAGAACAGATTAACAGAATGAACGCTTGCTTAACTAGCCACTACTTAGTGACAGCAAGCGTCCACAACAAGATAGACTGGAATGAGGCAGCCAATGCTTGCAGCGATGGCGTGCCTCACAAAGACAGGACAGGATAGTCAGGAAATAGGAGGATCAAGATGGATGAACGTAACACAGACAAATATACAATAAGTATGTTTTCCTAGCGTATTACAATTACAGCTATCAATGAAACTATTTGTAACGTCTGACTAACATATGTATATATCGGCAATGAACCGATATATGACATAAGCAGGAACACTGACTAGAACTGGAGTAATACAGGGAACAGGACTCAGAAGGATTCGCTATCTCCTCGCAGAGATGAACGCAATCCACAAACAGAACCAGGAGCAGGATACTAACTCAGCACGGGTGATCACGATACGCGCAACCTACCAAAACGTGCTGGAAGGCTGACTAACTGAACACAGGAAATAAACAGTTCGTGTACGTATATATCAGCGACACTGATGTATCAACGTAACACGAATACAAGGAAAATAACAAAACGTGCAAATATGCGTATATATTGGCGATGAACCAATATATGACACAAGACAAGCAGAGTAACAACTTCTAGAACAAGAGCAGAACTAGGAGGACTCGCTGACCCCTTCGCAGGAGTCAGTGCAGTCCACACGGACTAGGAACTAGGTGGGGCACGAGCAGAGTAACAGACAGAATCTGAGACTATGGTAGCCCATGAAGCATTGCAGGAAGCAGTTCTTTATACTGAGGTCATCCAATGGGAGCAGACCTGCAGATTCCCACACAAGTGAATGGTAATTAATCACAGGCTGACAGCAGGAAAAGGCAGACAATGATATGCAGCCTGCAGGAAAGGGATTACCACTCCATTGCAGCAGACAATGTTTGTTTACACAAAAGCATATTAAACTGTCATTAACTTCAGAGCGACTGCAGATGGAATCAGCAACTAGTTTAAGTGCAAACCAAACTATGCAAGCAAATGCATGTAATGACATCAGAACTGCTTGGGTTGCAATACCACTGCAGCCAGCAGTAAACGCTGCAGAAGCGATCATAACACCCCCCCACACCAATACATCGCCCGCAGATCCGACATCAGATCACCTCCCAAATCCATTGTTTACATCTATTCTCTCCTCTAAACACCCACTAATTACCCATCAATCACCCCCTATCACCACCTGTCACTTTTACCTATCAGATCAGACCCTAATCTGCCCCTTGCGGGCACCCAATCACCCGCCCACATGCTCAGATTGCCCTCTGACCCCCCCTTATCAATTCACCAGTGCATTAATTACATCTGTTCTTCCCTGTAATAACCCACTGATCACCTGTCAATCACCTGCCAATCACCTATCACCCATCAATCCCCCCCTGTCACCCCCTGTCACTGCCACCCATCAATCAGCCCCTAACCTGCCCCTTGCGGGCAATCTGATCACCCACCCACACCATTAGATCGCCCGCAAACCCGCCATCAGATTACCTCCCAAATGTATTGTTTACATCTGTTATCTTCTCTAAACACCCACTAATTACCCATCAATCACCCCCTATCACCACCTGTCACTGTTACCTAGCAGATCAGACCCTAATCTGCCCCTTGCGGGCACCCAATCACCCGCCCACACGCTCAGATTGCCCTCAGACCCCCCCCCCCCCCTTATCAATTCGCCAGTGCATTAATTACATCTGTCCTTCCCTGTAATAACCCACTGATCACCTGTCAATCACCTGCCAATCACCTATCACCCATCAATCACCCCCTGTCACTGCCACCCAACAATCAGCCCCTAACCTGCCCCTTGCGGGCAATCTGATCACCCACCCACACCAATAGATCGCCCGCAGATCCGACATCAGATCACCACCCAAGCACAGCGTTTACATCTATTCTCTCCTCTAAACACCCACTAATTACCCATCAATCACCCATCAATCACCCCCTATCACCTGTCACTGTTACCCATCAGATCAGACCCTAATCTGCCCCTTTGCGGGCACCCAATCACCCGCCTACACGCTCAGATTGCCCTCAGACCCCCCCTTATCAATTCGCCAGGGCATTATTTACATCAGGAATCAGGAATCATTTATTTCGCCAAGCATGACTGGGTCATGCCCGGAATTGGATTTGGCACAGTACATATAGCTCAAGAGAGACAACAGTAGGTAGCGTAGGACAGCAGAACAGAGTTAACACTACACTTATACACAGAGGAAAGCAATTACATTCACATTACATTCACATTATATTGCACTTGACATTTGTGTTACACGCTAGAGCATTTATACACAGAGGAAAGCAATTACATTCACATTGTATTGCACTTGACATTGTGTTACATTCTAGAGCAGCATCTACCCCCATTACAGTACTCATGGAAGGCCTGTCAACACTTTTTGTCAGTTTTTGTGTGCTGATGGGAGTATGTGGAGGGAATTAAGGAGGCTGACGGCCGCGGGAAAGAAAGAGTTACTGTGTCTGGCCGTCCTTGTGGAGATGGCCCGAAGTCTCCGTCCTAGTGGGAGCTGACAGAAGTAGAGGTGGCCCGGGTGAACAGGATCGTTAGCGATTTTCAGCGCCCTTGATCTCAACCTTCTCTTGTGTAGGAGGTCAAGTGAGGGGAGAGGTCCTCCAATGATCCTCTCCGCTACCCTGATGACCCTCTGAAGTGTAAGGCCTGTCGCTGGCGGTTGCGCCAGTGTACCAGACCAGGATGGAAGAGCAGACGATCGATTCGATGGTGGCGGAGTAGAAGCTGGTCAAGATCTGTCCTTCCCTGTAATAACCCACTGATCACCTGTCAATCACCCATCAATCACCCCCTGTCACTGCAACCCATCAATCACCCCCTGTCACTGCCACCCATCAATCAGCACCTAACCTGCCCCTTGCGGGCAAACTGATCACTAACCCACACCAATAGATCGCCCGCAGATCCGACATCAGATCACCACCCAAGCGCAGTGTTTCCATCTATTCTCTCCTCTAAACACCCACTAATTACCCATCAATCACCCCCTATCCCCACCTGTCACTGTTACCCATCAGATCAGACCCTAATCTGCCCCTTGCGGGCACCCAATCACCCGCCTACACGCTCAGATTGCCCTCAGCCCCCCCCTTATCAATTCGCCAGTGCAATATTTACATCTGTTCTCCCCTGTAATAACCCACTGATTACCTGTCAATCACCTATCAATCACCCATCAATCACCCCCTGTCACTGCCACCCATCAATCACCCCCTGTCACTGCCACCCATCAATCAGCCCCTAACCTGCCCCTTGCGGGCAATCTGATCACCCACCCACACCAATAGATCGCCCGCAGATCCGATGTCCGATCACCTCCCAAGTGCAGTGTTTACATCTGTTCTCTACCCTAAACACCCACTAATTACCCATCAATCACCCCCTGTCACTGCTACCTATCAGATTAGACCCCTATCTGCCCCTAGGGCACTCAATCGTCCGCCCACACCCTCAGAATGCCCTCAGACCCCAGCCCTGATCACCTCGCCAGTGCATTGCTTGCATCTATTCCCCCCTCTAATCACACCTTGAGACACCCATCAATCACCTCCTGTCACCCCCTAGCACACCTACCCATCAGATCAGGCCCTAATTTGCCCCGTGTGGGCTCCTGATCACTCGGCCAAACCCTCAGATCCCCCTCAGACCCCCTTCCGATCACCTCCCCAGTGCATTGATTGCATCTATTTTCCCCTCTAACCACCCCCTGAGACACCCATCAATCACCTCCTGTCACCCCCCTAGCACTCCTATCCATCATATCAGGCCCAATACAACCTGTCATCTAAAAGGCCACCCTGCTTATGACCGGTTCCACAAAATTCGCCCCCTCATAGACCACCTGTCATCAAAATTTGCAGATGCTTATACCCCTGAACAGTCATTTTGAGACATTTGGTTTCCAGACTACTCACGGTTTAGGGCCCATAAAATGCCAGGGCGGTATAGGAACCCCACAAGTGACCCCATTTTAGAAAAAAAGACACCCCAAGGTATTCTGTTCATAGAAGATTTTATTTTTTGTCAAAAGTTAGCGGAAATTGATTTTTATTGTTTTTTTTCACAAAGTGTCATTTTTCACTAACTTGTGACAAAAAATAAAATCTTCTATGAACTCGCCATACACCTAACGGAATACCTTGGGGTGTCTTCTTTCTAAAATGGGGTCACTTGTGGGGTTCCTATACTGCCCTGGCATTTTAGGGGCCATAAACCACGAGGAGTAGTCTAGAAAACAAATGCCTCAAAATGACCTGTGAATAGGACGTTGGGCCCCTTAGCGCACCTAGGCTGCAAAAAAGTGTCACACATGTGGTACCGCCGTACTCAGGAAAAGTAGTATAATGTGTTTTGGGGTGTATTTTTACACATACCCATGCTGGGTGGGAGAAATTTCTATGTAAATGGACAATTGTGTGTAAAAAAAATCAAACAATTGTCATTTACAGAGATATTTCTCCCACTTAGCATGGGTATGTGTAAAAATACACCCCAAAACGCATTATACTACTTCTCCTGAGTACGGCGGTACCACATGTGTGGCACTTTTTTACACCCTAAGTACGCTAAGGGGCCCAAAGTCCAATGAGTACCTTTAGGATTTCACAGGTCATTTTGCGACATTTGGTTTCAAGACTACTCCTCACGGTTTAGGGCCCCTAAAATGCCAGGGCAGTATAGGAACCCCACAAATGACCCCATTCTAGAAAGAAGACACCCAAAGGTATTCCGTACGGAGTATGGTGAGTTCATAGAAGATTTTATTTTTTGTCACAAGTTAGCGGAAAATGACACTTTGTGAAAAAAAAACAATTAAAATCAATTTCCGCTAACTTGTGACAAAAAAATAAAAACTTCTATGAACTTACCATACTCCTAACGGAATACCTTGGGGTGTCTTCTTTCTAAAATGGGGTCATTAGTGGGGTTCCTATACTGCCCTGGCATTTTAGGGGCCCTAAACCGTGAGGAGTAGTCTTGAAACAAAAATGACCTGTGAAATCCTAAAGGTACTCATTGGACTTTGGGCCCCTTAGTGAAGTTAGGGTGCAAAAAAGTGCCACACATGTGGTATCGCCGTACTCGGGAGAAGTAGAATAATGTGTTTTGGGGTGTATTTTTACACATACCCATGCTGGGTGGGAGAAATACCTCTGTAAATGACAATCTTTTGATTTTTTTACACACAATTGTCCATTTACAGAGGTATTTCTCCCACCCAGCATGGGTATGTGTAAAAATACACCCCAAAACACATTGTACTACTTCTCCCGAGTACGGCGCTACCACATGTGTGGCACTTTTTTGCACCCTAACTGCGCTAAAGGGTCCAAAGTCCAATGAGTACCTTTAGGATTTCACAGGTCATTTTGAGAAATTTCGTTTCAAGACTACTCCTCACGGTTTAGGGCCCCTAAAATGCCAGGGCAGTATAGGAACCCCACAAATGACCCCATTTTAGAAAGAAGACACCCCAAGGTATTCCGTTAGTAGTATAGCGAGTTCATAGAAGATTTTATTTTTTGTCACAAGTTAGCGGAAATTGATTTTAATTGTGTTTTTTCACAAAGTGTTATTTTCCGCTAACTTGTGACAAAAAATAAAATCTTCTATGAACTCACCATACTCCTAACGGAATACCTTGGGGTGTCTTCTTTCTAAAATGGGGTCATTTGTGGGGTTCCTATACTGCCCTGGCATTTTAGGGGCCCTAAACCGTGAAGAGTAGTCTTGAAACGAAATTTCTCAAAATGACCTGTGAAATCCTAAAGGTACTCATTGGACTTTGGGCCCTTTAGTGCAGTTAGGGTGCAAAAAAGTGCCACACATGTGGTATCGCCGTACTCAGGAGAAGTAGTATAATGTGTTTTGGGGTGTATTTTTACACATACCCATGCTGAGTGGGAGAAAGATCTCTGTAAATGGACAATTGTGTGTAAAAAAAAATAAAAAATTGTCATTTACAGAGATATTTCTCCCACCCAACATGGGTATGTGTAAAAATACACCCCAAAACACATTATACTACTTCTCCTGAGTATGGCAATACCACTTGTGTGGCACTTTTTTGCAGCCTAACTGCGCTAAGGGGTCCAAAGTCCAATGAGCACCTTTAGGCTTTACAGGGGTGCTTACAATTTAGCACCCCCCAAAATGTCAGGGCAGTAAACACACCCCACAAATGACCCATTTTGGAAAGTAGACCCTTCAAGGTATTCAGAGAGGGGCATGGTGAGTCCGTGGCAGATTTCATTTTTTTTTGTCGCAAGTTAGAAGAATTGGAAACTTTTTTTTTTTTTTGTCACAAAGTGTCATTTTCCGCTTACTTGTGACAAAAAATAATATCTTCTATGAACTCATTATGCCTCTCAGTGAATACTTTGGGATGTCTTCTTTCCAAAATGGGGTCATTTGGGGGGTATTTATACTATCCTGGAATTCTAGCCCCTCATGAAACATGACAGGGGGTCAGAAAAGTCATAGATGCTTGAAAATGGGAAAATTCACTTTTTGCACCATAGTTTGTAAACGCTATAACTTTTACCCAAACCAATAAATATACACTGAATGGTTTTTTTTTTAATCAAAAACATGTTTGTCCACATTTTTCGCGCTGCATGTATACAGAAATTTTACTTTATTTGAAAAATGTCAGCACAGAAAGTTAAAAAAAACTTTTTTTGCCAAAAATCATGTCTTTTTTGATGAATATAATAAAAAGTAAAAATCGCAGGAGCAATCAAATAGCACCAAAAGAAACCTTTATTAGTGACAAGAAAAGGAGCCAAAATTCATTTAGGTGGTAGGTTGTATGAGCGAGCAATAAACCGTGAAAGCTGCAGTGGTCTGAATGGAAAAAAAGTGGCCGGTCCTTAAGGGGTAGAAAGCCCTAGGTCCTCAAGTGGTTAAAAAAGTCAGTCTGTCCACAGACTGGCCTGACAGACAAGAGCGCTTCTCGGTGACCACGCCACCGGCCGCACTGAAGCACCTTTCCGACATAACGCTGGAAGGCGGGCAGGACAGCACTTCCAGGGCGTATTGCGCCAGCTCGCCCCAGATATCCAGGTGCTTCACCCATTACTCCAAGGGGTCCACAGGGGTGTCGGTGTCAAGCCCGCTATAGGACCCCATATAGTCGGCCACCATCCGGGTCAGGTGCTGGTTCTGGCTTTGAGAGCCGGATGCTGCTGCAGGCACCTCCTCTGTAGGCAGCGGTACTGGTGTGGCATAGAGTGCCTTTGTCAGAGACAGCAGGTTTGTTGGGCGCCTGCTGATGCTGGATGCAGGCACCTGCTGCTGTGCTGGCTGGACTGAGACAGCAGGGGGGGTGGAAGTCCGGGGGAAGGCTTCCTCCAAGCGCCGAACCAGAATCCGCTGCAAGTCCCTGATTCGGCGCACAGGGTCTCCTCCTACAGGCAGGAACTGAGCCAGCTTCCCCTTCAGCCGTGGGTCCAGCATCAGGGTGATCCAGATGTCCTCCCGAGCACTCATCTGCTTCACCCTTGGGTCTTTGCGCAGGCACTGCAGCATGTGCACTGCCATGGGGAAGAGGGCTGCCATCTCTGCTGACCTATCATCTTCTGCACCGCTGACAGTGCTGTCGTCCTCCTCTGATTCTGGAGCCTCATCTTGCTCTCTCCACCCCCGCACTACTGCAGCTGTGCCCCCTCCTCTTCAAGGTCAGGGACCTCTAACTCCTCCAAGTCCTCCTCCAACTCCTCTGAATCCTCCTTCTGCTGCATAGAGGTGGACTGCGAAGTTTGCTGCTGCTGCTCCTGCTGGATCAAGGCTTCCTCTCCCACTTCCAGCAGAGCATCGAGGGCCTTGTCCAGCATGCACACAATGGTCACCCACTCACACAGCGATGCATGGTCCCGGCTGACCATGTTGGTGGCCTCCAGGAAGGGTGCCAGCACAAAGCACACCAGCTGCATTTTTCCCCACTCAGCAGGGCGGATGATGTCTGGGAGGTGGGTGGTGCCGGTCCCCAACAAGTTGGCATCCATGGTGGCTCTGGCCAGGTACACGTTGACAGCCCGCCTCTGTTCAACCAGACGTTCCAACATCGCCAGGGTGGAATTCCAGCGTGTTGGAACATCTATAATGAGCCGGTGCTGTGGGAGGTTCAGCTCCAGCTGCACGGCTGTAAGGGTCGCTAAGGCACTACCCGAGCGGCGAAAATGACCCACCGTTTTCCTTGCCGCTCCCAAAAGAGTGTCCATCCCCTGGTAGGTGTGCAGGAATTTCTGCACCACTAGGTTCAGGACGTGGGCCAGACAGGGGATGTAGGTGAGGTTTCCCCGCTGGATGGCGGCAACCAAGTTTGCCCCATTGTCGGCCACCACCTCTCCGACTCTGAGGCCTCTGGGGGTCAGCCAACTCCTCTCTTGCTCTCGGAGCTTGGCCAAGACATGGTCTGCATCAGCTTGTTCTTGCCCACCGTGACCATCTGCAGCAGCGCTTGGCAGTGGTGGGCCTTCACGCTGCTGCTGAGGCGGGGTTGTTTGGCGGCGGATGGAACTGGATCAGAGCTGGAAGCTGCTGCACTTCCCCTGACCCTGCTGCGGGGTGGCACCACCCACCGGGGTGATGATGCTGCTGTCTCCTCTTCACCTCTTTCCAGCAAACTGACCCAGTGCGTGGTGAAGTACAAATAGCGGCCTGACCCGAACCGGCTGCTCCATGAGTCCATTGTCACATGGACGCGCGCACCAAGCGCATGATCCAGCCCACGCTCCACGTTAGCCTTCACAAAGCGGTGCAGTGCTGGGATGGCCTTGCGTGCGAAGTAGTGCCGGCTGGGGATTGGCCAATCCGGCGCTGCGCACAGCAGGAGCGCACGCATCCGGCTCCCCTCCTGCACAAACGAGTACGGGAGGAGCTGGGAGGACATGGCCTGTGTCAACAAGCCGTTCAGCTGGCGTATGCGACGGCTGCCGGGAGGCTGAGCCCTGACCACAAAAGAGTCACTCAGCAGGGTCTGGTGGTGGGGGCGTTTTAGGCTTGCACGTGAAGCCGAGGAGAGAGCAGAGGAGACCACTGAGGAGGACTGGCTGCCTGAACAGGCCTCAGTGTCAGCAGGAGTGGCAAAGCTGGTTATAGTGCTCTGACCTCTGCAAGGGCCAGCACCAGCTTCCTTCAGCCTCTTGAATTCCTGATGCTCAGGTTTGTGCTTATTGCCCAGATGGTTTATGAAGCTGGAGGTGCCATAAGTGGAGGGGTGAGACCCTCTGCTCAGCTTCACATGGCATAATTTGCACGTTACAAACTTGCTATCCAGTGAGGGCAGATGGAAAAACTGCCATATTGGGGATTGGAGTTTTCCCTTACGTGGTTCAGAACGGGATGCTGCTGTGGATTTTCTCCCGGTGGTGGTTGGGGCCTGGGGTTGAGTGGTGCGGCTGGTGGTAGTCGTGCCACTGACAGATGGAGCAGCAGCCTGCGGGTCACATATTCCATGCCCACTGCTGCTCCTGCCAATCCCTGCAATGCTCAACCTGCGTGCCAGACCCACTGACTCCTCCTCCTCAGAGTCAGAGCTGACATGCCCCTCCGGTCACTGGTAGTCCGGGTCCTTCACCTCATCATCAAACTCCCCTTCATCAAACTGCTGGGATGATGAGCCCGCCTCAAACTCCTCTTCTGCTGACACATCATGGACGGGCTCCCCCCCAACAATTACTGTCAGCATCTCAGACTCTTCTGAAAAGCCAATTTTGCTGAGAATATTTTCTCTAGGGCTAGGGCTGGTGGTGGTGGCCTCACTGTCACTGGCTTGCTCCTCGTCATGCGCCATCTGCTGCATCACAGACGCGGCGTCCTTCTCCTCCAATCTGCGCCGCTGACCCTGCTTGAAAAATTTACGCAACACGCTGCTGCGTCTCTGCAGCGTGACTGCCAGTGGGTAGCGGCGGAATGACTGATGCGGTAGAACTGCTGCCAGAGGCCGCAATGTTGCTCACTCTCCTTTTGGCCTTGCCCCTCCCCCGGCTGACACTGCCAGTGCCAGACATAGTACAAGACTCACTGATGAGTCGACGTCACAGATGATGTGTGTGGGGTACTTGGTGCACTTTTATTATTGGCGGCGGGCTTGGAAATTATCAGCAGATTGACAGACAGGAGCAGAGTACAACAACTAAACACACTGACACTGCTCACTCAACAGCACAGCAGCAATAATCTGTAGTACTAGCACTGCAACTACACAATATAAAACCACAGTATAATAGCAGCCCAGCCAGCAGCAAGGAGCCTGGAGTGTGTGCACACAGACACAGCACACACAAAGACACAGGACCTAGTAGCAGGCACAGGCAGCTGCTGCAGCTGAAAGACTGACTGACAAGACTGACTGACACTAACAAATTACACAGACTAGCTAAGCTAACTACAACACAGTAAAACAGTAAAACCAGAAGGTGTTTTAGTGTTAAAACGCTGGGTTACCACTGGGATAATGCACTTGCTTCAGCCAAACACACTGGACAAGCTATCACAGTGGTAGTCACAAAGCAAGGACGAGATTCTTAACATGCCCCCCTCCTTATATACAGGAGGGACTGGCCAAGGTTCCCCTCTGTGATTGGGTGCTTGGGTTTAGGCTGGGAGCGCTCTGATTGGCTGAATGACGTCATGGACGTCATCTCCATGGTTACAGTACCCGGATTCGGATATCCGACCGGTATCCGCGGATATCCGGGTTATGCGACCAACTATCCGCATAGAGCTATCCGGATTACCGTCCAGATATCCGGAATCCGGATCCGATCGGATAGGCCTAAAAAGTTCGGATATCCGAGTCTACTCGGATATCCGGTATCCTGATGAGCAGCACTGGTATCCATTTTCATATATACTTGGAATTTGCCCAATCAAAGTCAGCAGGAAATGGATGTGGGGGGCCCATTTCCAAGCATCACACAATGCGCATTAAATTTGCATGCAAGTCAAAATTATTAACATCTCATTAATCATTACTACTTGTCTTTACCCAAAGCAGTAAGAACAGAATTCTGTGTATTGTGATAACCGGGTTATTGAATCACCCGAATGCACACAGGTGAGGTTAATAATACAAATTAGAATAAAAACATGATTTTTTGGGCCATTCATGCCAACTTCACACAAATATCGCTGTGTAAGTTTAATTAAAAGTATACAGCTATTAGGTGCACTATTTGCAGACATGCAAAATAGTACACCAGAAGGGCCAGTAACGGCCCTGCTGCCAATACCCTGAGACTGAGCTGCAGCATGGTGGCCAAGTACGTACAACAATTTCTTAGAACAAGAGAATGTATGCCTGCTCAAACACCAAGTTTAACCTTAACAAATCTGGCTTTGCAAATCCGGCCTAACTGGCTTATTATGAGGCATTGCTCATGCAAATATGCATTTGCTTTCGCATGCCAGTGCCGGGAGGGGCGTCCGCACCCACCTCCCAATATTAAAAACAGGCACGCACCTGAACGTCCATTGCATTCTGCTACATGTGCATTAACTTGGGGGCACCACATGGGAAAGGAGTGAAGCATGGGTCACCCCAAGCTTTGGAGTTCAGGGCTGGCTTACACACAACACTCCAGAGGGGGGGGGGGACAGGTGCAGCAGAGGCGGCCTTTGGGGGGGCACTGGGGCGGTCACCCCAGGCCCCGCGTCTGAAGGAGGCCCCGTGGTCAGACAGTAATATAGGCAATACTACCGCACTCCGATACTGCCTTCCGTGTATTTGTTTACTAGGAGAGCCCAATGCTGCCTCCATACATGCCCTCCTCTGCTCCTGGCCAGTAGAGGCAGTCAACACTGCTCTCTGCTTCAGCCTCCTCCCCTAAACCCGCCCCGTCCCCATAGCAGCAGCCATCAGCCTCCAGAGTAGTGTTTACCACTTTTTTGAGGCCCCGCCTCTAACTCCGCCGCCGCTCGTTATTCTAGGCATAAGGGCGACAGAGAGACTATGTTCCCCTGCGTGGCTGTGTCTCCCTGGCTCCTCCAGACACAGAGAGACTCGAGAAGGAGCTGCAGCCAGTGAGGGGACACAGGCAGAGGGCACACACCAGAGTGTGTGGGAGTGAGACAGGCACTGTTAGCTCTGAGGACACAGGCAGCAGCTGCAGAATTAACAGGGATCCGTGGTGGCCACAGATGAGGTGACAACATATGAGTCAGTGTCATACACACTGCTTTTGTGTCCAATGCAGAATCTTCAGCAGTAGGAATAAATGATAATTGCTTCTGAGTGCTCTTCTTTTTTTTTTTTTTTTCTTACTGATTTTGAAATAAAGTTATTCGTTTTCTGAGTAGTTTTCTCTTAGGGCCCGTTTCCACTATCGCGAATCCGCATGCGTTGTCCGCATGTGGATTCGCACAGCCAATACAAATGGATGGGCCTGTTTCCACTTGTCAGTTTTGTTGTGCGTTTTTCTGTGCAGGATTTTTCTGCATGGCAGAGCCCTCAGAATTCGCCTGCGTGTGAAATGCAGGCGAATCGCACACAATGTATTTAATAGGGAAATCGCATGCATTTTCCCCATGCGTTTTTTGCCACGAATTTGCATGTGAATTCGCATAGGTACCAATGTAAATTCACACAGGCAGTGACATGGTTAAAATCGCATATACCCTCACCTATGCGAATTCGCGGCAAAAAACGCATGCGGAATCGCATCCGCATGCGATTTCGTCAGCGGTGGAATCCAGGCGATTCCGCACCGCAATAGTGGAAACGGGCCCTTATGTACATGTGCGGTGTTGGAAAATTTCTGGATTTCTGGGGCTAAACCTAACTGATAGCATCATATTAATAAGCTGCCTGCATATCAGTATCATGTTGTGGCCCCAGAAATCTCCTCTTCCCCACTGAGACCACCTATGTATATAGGAAACACAATGAGAAAATCTGCTAGTTTCATTTTCAACCCAGCTATTAGCAGCACAGCACATTGGAATGTGGAAGATTTACAGTACTTGCCTAATGTTGGGCATACACGGTGAGATTTATGCGCCGGATCGAGCTGTTGGCTCGATCCCGTCGCGTCCCCGCCGGCGCCTGAATCGATTCCCGCTCGTTCCCGTGGGTGCTCCTTATCTTTAGCTCGTTTTCTTCCCATTGTCCGCCCGCGGGTATCGAGCTGGGAATCGAGCGCCTCGCTGATCGGACCTGTCGGAAATTATCAATCGAGCCATCAGCGGCTCGATTGATAAGAAGAATCTCACCGTGTATGCCCAGCATAATGCTGGGAATATACCATCAAATTTTCTGTTAAATTTTTCTGTTAGACTTTCTGTTAGATTTACTGTAATTAGATTATTTTCTGTAGAGACTGGTCATTATCTCTGGTGCATTGTCTTCTGGTTATCTCCTGCTGAGTAGAACAATGCCTAATTGCTAGGCAGATGGTAAGATAGATAAAGTCCAACATGTTGGTAATTTATCTATCCGGCAGGTAAATCTAACAGAAAATTGTATGGTGTATTCCCACCATAACAAGAGGGAAGCCTTCTATAGAGGCCTCCCATGGCTTCCTCTGGTCCCCTGTCACTGCTTGTGGACACCCAAAGTTTTCCGACAAGAGCTTGTCGGAAATCTGAGCAGGCCCCGCTCTTCTTCACACAGCTTTAGGGCCCGTTTCCACTAGAGCGAATCTGCATGTGTGTCCTGCATGCAGATTCGCTCAACCAATACAAGTGGATGGGCCTGTTTCCACTTGTGCGTTGTGCACTCCGTTTTTGTGTGGGGGGAAAATCTGCACGGCAGAGGCGTCAGAATTCGCTCCCCACACACCGCTATGCGAATCGCACGCCATGTATTTAATAGGGAAATCGCATGCCAAAAAGTTTTCCCCCGCGATTATGCGTGCGATTCCGCATAGGAACACATGTTAATTTAAACAGGCAGTGACATGCTTAAATTCGCATATAACCTTACCTATGTGGAATCGCATGCGAAATCGCGGCAAAAAACGCATGCGGAAACGCATCCACATGCGGTTTCGGCCGCGGTGGAATCCATGTGATTCCGCACCGCAAGAGTGGAAACGAGCCCTTACTGTGCCTGTGGAACTCATACTCTAATCCTTTCACAGTCAAATGTTCTACCATATTATTATTATCTGAATTTGATCTGTGGGGCATGATATCTGCATTTGATCTGTGTGGGGCATGATATCTGCATTTGATCTGTGTGGGGTATGATATCTGCATTTGATCTGTGTGGGGCATGATATCTGCATTTGATAAGTGGGGGACATGATATCTGCATTTGACCTGTGATGGGCATGATATCTGCATTACGATTATTTTCAGGCAGGCGGAGGAGTTGGGGATGGGTACTAGGCTGGCTGTGGAGCATGTCTAGATAGAGATACAAACTTTGGTCTCCAAACCTTGTATCTCTATCCAGACACACTCCCCAGTCAACCTAGCACTCATTCCCAGCCAGTCAGGTACACACCCCTAGCTCCCCAGCCAGCCTGTACCTATCCCAAGTTCCCTAGCCAGCCTTTACCTATTCTTGGCTCCCCAGCCAGCTTAGTACCCACCCCCAGTATATTGGTTGACTTAGTGACCTTTAACAAACTTAATTATTTTTAAACAATAAGGCATACTGCATTAGAGGTGGACAAGCCAGTGAGCGTGGTGGTACAGTACATGGCCTACACTTATGGCTCTAGGCCCCGCGTATGACACTCGCCCCAGGCCCTGCATACTCTAAGGCCACCTCTGGGTGCAGACAGCTCACCCCAGGGCTCACATCACCTAGAGCAAGCCATCCACCACCTGCCTCCAAAGAATACAACTATGAAAATGCATAGAACAAGAGCATTTATGCGTGCTCAAACACCAAGTTTAACCCTAACAAATCTGGCTTTGCAAATCTGGCCTAATTGGCTTATTATGAGGCATTGCTCATGCAAATATGCATTTGCTTTCACATGCCAAACTATGCAGGGTCAAAAACCAATACCGCAAAGCGGTTGCCCTGCGGGATTTAGTTCATGCTATATTAGCACTATCCAGGAGCGCCACGGGGAGGCTTCCCAATGCCCCCATACAACCAGGGGGAGGGGGCATTGGGAAGCCTCCCCGTGCCTCATAATAAGCCAATTAGGCCAGATTTGCAAAGCCAGATTTGTTAGGGTTAAACTTGGTGTTTGAGCATGCATAAATTCTCTTGTGGTAACCATTTTCATAGTTGTATCCTTTGGAGGCAGGTGGTGGTGCCTGTCCCCCCCCCCTCTCTGAAGTGTTGTGTGTAAGCCAGCCCTGAGCTCCAAAGCTTTGGGTTGATCCATGCTTCACTCCTTACCCATGTGGTGCCCCCAAGTTAATGCACATGTAGCAGAACGCAATGGACTTTAAGGTAAGTGCCTGTTTGTAATATTGGGAGGTGGGTGTGGACGACCCCCGGCGCTGGCCACGCTTGGAGGGGGTCGCCTGCGCCACCCAGCCTCTCCGGGGTGCCGCTGTGGTTCCCAAACAGTGAGAGAGCTTGGGGCCCCGCAGCCCCCCCTGGTTGTATGGGGGCATTGGGAAGCCTCCCCGTGGAGATCCTGGATAGTGCTAATGTAGCATGAACTAATTCCTGCAGGGCAACTGTTTTGCGGTATTGGTTATTGACGCTGCATTGTTTGGCATGCGAAAGCAAATGCATATTTGCATGAGCAATGCCTCATGATAAGCCAATTAGGCCAGATTTGCAAAGCCAGATTTTATAGGGTTAAACATGGTGTTTAAGCACGCATAAATTCTCTTGTGGTAACCATTTTCATAGTTGTATCCTTTGGAGGCAGGTGGTGGATGGCTTGCTCTGAGTGGTGTGAGCCCTGGGGTGAGCTGTCTGAGCCTATCCTCCCCCCTCTCTGGAATGTTGTGTGTAAGCCAGCCCTGAGCTCCAAAGCTTGGGGCGACCCATGCTTCACTCCTTTCCCATGTGGTGCCCCCAAGTTAATGCACATGTAGCAGAATGCAATGGACGTTAAGGTAAGTGCCTGTTTTTAATATTGGGAGGTGGGTGCGGATGCCCCCCCCCCAGCACTGTCCACGCTTGGAGGGGTCGCCTGCCCCACCCAGCCTCACCCTCCGGGGTGCCACTGTGGTTTTTAAGCAGTGAGAGAGCTTAGGGCCCTGCGGTATTTGAACACGCATAAATTCTCTGGTGGTAACCATTTTCATAGTTTTATCCTTTGGAGGCAGGTGGTGGATGGCTTGCTCTAGGTGGTGTGAGCCCTGGGGTGAGCTGTCTGTGCCTGTCTTCCCCCCTCTCTAGAGTGTTGTGTGTAAGCCAGCCCTGAGCTCCAAAGCTTGGGGTGACCCATGCTTCACTCCTTTCCCATATGGTGCCCCCAAGTTAATGCACATGTAGCAGAACGCAATGGACGTTAAGGTAAGTGCCTGTTTTTAGTATTGGGAGGTGGGTGTGGACGGCCTCCCGGCGCTGGCCACACTTGGTGGGGTCGCCTGCGCCACCCAGCCTCCCCCTCCGGTTGTATGGGGGCATAGGGAAGCCTCCCCATGGCACTCCTGGATAGTGCTACTGTAGCATGAACTAATTCCCACAGGGCAACCGCTTTGCGGTATTGGTTTTTGACGCTGCATAGTTTGGCATGCAAAAGCAAATGCATATTTGCATGAGCAATGCCTCATGATAAGCCAATTAGGCACGCATAAATTATCTTGTTGTAACCATATAGCAATTTAACAGAACAGGTTCCACTCCGAACAGGCTCCGCCATAGTCAACCAAAGAAGTTGAGTGCACATGCTCAGCGTCATATGCAGAGGTTGTATTTTGCAAATAGATGTATGATTGCTGGCAGCATTGCTGCAGAGGTTGAAGGAGTGGTGGCTCAGTTTGTCAGTGCTTAGACCATACACAGAACACAGCATCAAACTAGTCTCCCTGGCTGTCATGCCAGAAGGAAGCTTCTTCTTAATCTGTTGCACCAGGAAGCCCACAAACAGCTTGCTGAAGAAAAGAAAACTAAGGATATGGATTACTGGAACCATGTCCTGTGGCCTGATGAGACCCAAGATAAACATATTTTGTTCAGATGATGTCAAGCGTGTGTGGTGGCAACTGTTGGTTATGTATTAGAGAAGACACTAGAAGCTCGTGATGAGGCAGAACTTGGTTTACTTCGCTGGATTAAGTTGCAAGCATACAGAGCATTTCAGTAAACTGTAACAGCAGACATCTCAGTTGTGAAGAGAGAGGCAGAGATGAAGAAAACAAGTTTTTCAGACAGACACATAACTGTTAGTATTTGCTACAGTGCTATCTACTGGTCTAGTGGTGTTAATACTCAGTACTATATAAAGTACATGCAGTTGTATCTCCAACACCCCTTATCAACGGCATGTGCGTTATTATACGACATTCAGTCTCTTTTGTAGAAAACAATGACGTTCCCTTGGCAAAGGTTTGGTGAGTGCGTCTGCAGTCATCTCCTCTGATGGGCAGTACTGAATGTCGATAACTCCTTGTTCTTGCATGTCCCTAAGCAGATGATATTTTACATCAATATGCTTGGTTCTTGGGTTAACCTTCTCAGATTGTGTGAGCGTTATGCATCCCTGATTGTCTTCAAAGATGGGTGTGGGTTGTGACATATTTAGTCCTATGTCTAGTAGAAGCTGATGAATCCAAATGGCTTCTTGACATGCATAAGCTGCTGCTATGTATTCCGCTTCAGTTGAAGAGAGTGCAACAGTCGCTTGTTTCTGACTTGACCAGCTTATGGTTCCTTGTCCATACTGGAAGATGTAACCACTTGTAGATGTGCGGTCAGTGGTGTCTCCAGCCCAATCGGCATCCACATATCCAATCAGTTTTGGGTTTGACGATGCTGGAAGTCTCAGCTTCATCTGATTTGTTCCCTTTAGGTATTGCATTACCCTTTTTACTGCGTTCCAGTCGCGTTGACACGGTGATGCGACTTTTCTGCAATATATTCCCACTGCTACAGCAATGTCTGGTCTTGTCACGGTGGCAATGTATAGCAATTTTCCGATTGCCCTGCGGTAGTAATCATTGTTAGGTAACAAATTTTCTGTTCCATTGTATTTTGGATAATCTGGTTCCACCGGTGTTCTCGCTTCCTTTGCATCTTGCATGTGAAACTGTTCTAATATTTCTGTAATTTTCTGATTTTGGTTAAGAAGATAGCTTCCATCCTCTTCCCGCTCTATTTGAATTCCTAGATAGTGAGTAATGTTCCCCAACTCTTGAATTTCAAAGTTCTGTTTCAGTTTGTGAACTATTTGGTCATAGTCCCCTTAAAACACGTCAAGATGTCATCAACCTAAATTAGGATATATGTCCATCTGTTCTCTTGATTCTTTGAGTACAGACATGGATCCACTTTACTTCTTGAGAATACTTCTTTTGTGAGTATTTCGTTCACTTTTTCATTCCACACTCTCGCTGCTTGCTTGAGCCCATAGATGCTCTTCTGCAGTTTGCATACAAGGTTCTTTTTCTCCTCAAATCCTGGTGGCTGTTCCATGTATAGATCCTCCTTGATGTCTCCCTATAGAAAGGACCAGAAACTGAACTGACGCTAGAATATGTTAAGGGAAAACTAATTGATGAATACAGCAGAAGAAAGGAAAACCTGCATAATAAAGAGAATGAGAGATGAGAAAATGCTCTAAAGGTGCATGAAGGCACAAGACAAAGCGAAGAAACCAGGGTGTGTTTTCGCTGTAAAAAGGCCGGTCACCTGAAAAAGAACTGCTCAATCTGGAAAGCTGAGCAAAGAAAGCAGGAACCACCCACAAGAGAAAAAGCTAAAGCAGTCATGCAGGAAAATGAAAGTGCATCATGGAGTGGTACTTTTAAAGTGACTCAGAATAGCACCTCAATCGGATGGTACATCGACTCAGGGGCAACAAGTCACATGACAAGTGACGAGACATTCTTCACAGAAATTGATTACAGTGTAAAAGACAAAGTCTTTCTTGCAAATGGGAAAACTATTACTGCTGAAGATAATGGTCAGGGGTTTCTGAACTGCAAAACACCATCAGGGGCAAGCAGAGTATCTTTGTAAAGAATGTTCTATATGTTCCAAGCCTAGAAGGAAGCCTCCTATCAGTGAAAACCCTAGCAAGCAATGGACTCACTGTCCAGTTCAGAGGTAATGAATGTACAATTCAAAATGGAAAGCAAGTCCTAGCAAGTGGAAAGTTAAATGAACACCTGTACAAGCTCGTCACTGAAAATGAGAAGGCTAAAGCAGCAACTCATAATCCACATGTCAAGTGCATCCACCTATGGCACAGAAGATTGGGACATCAAAACCCAGAAGCTATAAAGGACCTTGCAAAGAGGGGTCTATCAGAAGACACGAAGATACTGCCTTGCCACACACTCAGCAAGTGCACGTGTTGCATCAAAGCAAAAGCCACCAGAACCCCTCTTCCACAGACCAGTCAGAGAAAAAACACTAAACCTATGGAACTGATACATAGTGATGTGTGCGGACCAATGAAAACCGTCACACCCGGCGGGAACAGCTATTTACTGACTTTCATTGACGATTATTCTAGGTACACAATAACTTATCTGATGAAGCACAAAAGTGAAACTTTAGAAAAACTTCAAGAGTTTGTAGCTATGACAAGCAACAAGTTTCAAAGAAAGCCTGGAATAATACGCACTGACATTGGAATAGAATATACGAGTAAGGAGATGGAATCATACCTAAAGAAACAAGGTATCTGTGATGATCCGCTCAGCTGCCTGCGCAGGCAGGCAGCTTTCTGACCACTGTTCAGGTCAGCATTCTGCAGGTCTCTGGAAAAGAGACCGTTTGTCAGTTTTGCAGCTTGCTGCTTCTGCGGAATTTGCATACGTTTGTCATGCAAATTGCCTAGCCACATCCTTTGTAGGCTTGCTCTATAAATACCATGTGATTCCACAGTACTTCGCTGGTCATTCCTTCAGGGTTTGTAGTAAACACTCCTAGAGTGTCAGCCATGCTACTTCTTGTTAAAGTTAGCTTAGAGTAATTCATGGGACTGCACTAGGCAGTTTCCCTAGTGCAGTTAGGATTGCATATCTGTTTGTTTGTCTGTTGCGATTGTCCTGTCCCAGCGGTGGTTGACAGGAAATCGTTCTGTGTGTCTGGGTGCTAACCGGAACAGTGGTTGTTGCTGGTAGCCCCTTCTGATCTGTCTTGCCTGGATCGCACTCGCCTTGCGCTAGTGCTGTGGATCCTTCTGTTCTGTCTTCCTGGATCGCACTCGCCTTGCGCTAGTGCTGTGGATCCTTCTGTTCTGTCTTCCTGGATCGCACTAGCCTCTAGCTCTAGCGCTGTGGATCCTTCTGATCTGTTTTCTTGTTCCTGAGTTTAGATCGCACTAGCCGCTAGCGTTAGCGGCTGTGGATCTTTCTGATCTGTGTTCCTGCTTGGATCACACTTGCTCTGGCGGAAGAGCGGTGGATCCTTTCTGCCTAGTTCTTGTTTCTCGTTTGTCTGTCTTGTCTGATACGGGCGCTTGCTGTAGGTTCGGTGAGGTAACCGTTAAGCAAGCGTTCACGTTCTTTGTTTCGTGTTTGTCTGTCAGTGGTTAGTTAGGCGTGCTTGTCTCTGTTGTGCTTAACACGTGGAGACCGCGTGATAAACGCGTTCGCTGTTGCGAATGAGTGCGGTGTTTGCGTTTAGTTAGCGTTTGTTATTTTCTTTATCATTCTCATTGTAATATTTGCTGTGCCTTTGCTCCTCTTGTGTTCTGTTCTAGTCTGTCTTGTGTCACTTCTGGCGATTGCCTTTCTCGCAATCGCGTTCCTACTTTTGTTTCTGCTGATGTGTGTTCACCGTCGCAGGGTCGCGACTAGATTGGTGAACACACATTCGTCCTGTCCCTGTGCTCCTTCTCTTTATGGGCTGTTCAGCCCCGCATTGTCTTGATCTGTACAATCCCCATTTGGCATCTGTGGCCGTGCAGCGATTGTACTCATCTGCACTCCACAGCGCCATCTGCCGGTGGGAATTGCCCTCTGCTGGTGCATTGCACCTAGCCTGTGTTCACCCAATTATATGCTTGTGGAAGGTTTTCGCTGTCAGTGCGCATCTCGTGCGCTGACCACGAAAACGATTACGCAATCGTTACAGTATCATACACCAAACAACTTTACCATATACTCCTGAGCAAAACAGTGTGGCAGAAAGGAAGAATCGCACTCTTGTAGAAATGACCAGATGTATGCTTTCAGATGCTGCCTTACCTAACAAATACTGGGGAGAAGCTATAATGACTGCAACATACCTACAAAATAGACTCCCATCAAAAGCTATTGAGAGTACACCATACGAAATGTGGAATGGATCGAAACCTAATGTAGGCCACATCAGAGTGTTCGGCTGTAAAGCATATGCCCACATTCCAAGTGAGAAACGCTCCAAGTTGGAGAACAAAGCCATAGGAGGCATTCTGGTGGGCTACAGTGAGAAGAGTAAGGGATACAGAATCCTTTGTCCAAAGACCAATAAGGTGACAGTCAGCCGCAGTGTCTATTTTGACGAAAGCGAAGAACCAGATAATTAAATTCTTGAGAAATGTGCAGAGGATTTGCGGGCTGAATCAGCAAGAGACACTGACTCATGTGAAGCAGAACAAGAGCCAGACCAAGAAGTGGAACTTACAATCAACGAGCCAGTAGCACCCACTGAACAACAAGAAATCAGAAGATCCACTCGGACTACAAAAGGGATACCACCCCGCAGGTTATCATATGCTGCAAAAACGCATCAAACGCAGGAGCCAACATCCTGGGAAGACATAGAAACTTTGTCAAGAACGGAAGCTGATCAATGGAGAAAAGCAGCTGAAGAAGAAATAAAATCACTTCAAGAAAATAAAACTTGGTCACTAACAGAACTCCCTCCTGGTCGCAAGACCATCGGAAGCAAATGGACTTTTAAAGTGAAATATGATGCAGAGGGAAACATCTATAGATACAAAGCAAGATTAGTTGCCAAGGGATACTCCCAGAAATTTGGAGAAGATTATGATGAAACATTTGCTCCATTTGTGAATTATTCCACCATGAGAATGTAATGATCCGCTCAGCTGGCTGCACAGGCAGCCAGCTGTTTGACCATTCCTTATGTCTGAGAGATGCAGGTCTCTGGAAAAGAGACCTGGCTACATCTTGCAACTTTCAGAGTTGCTTTGCTGAGGAATTTGCATACATGCAAATTGCTTAGCTGTCTCGTTGGAGGGCTGGCAGTATAAAAGCCTGCTGCTGACCAGAAGGCTTCGCTGGTCATAATGGTTTGTAAACACACTCCTGGAGTGTCAGCCTTCTCTGTTGGATTGTTAGCTAACTTAGAGTAATTCTGGGGGCTGTATTAGACACCCCTCTAGTTCAGTCAGGTTGTATATTTGTATTGCCTGTTCTGTCTGTTGGGTGCTAACCAGAGCAGCGGTTGCTACTGGTAGCTCCTTCTGTTTCTATACTTGGATCACACTCGCTCTGGCGGAAAGAGCAGTGGATCTTGCTAAGCTCTGTTGCTATACTTGGATCACACTTGCTCTGGCGGAAAGAGCTGTGGATCCTGCTAGCTCTGTTGCTTTGCTTGGATTGCACTTGCTCTAGCGGAAAGAGCAGTGGATCCTGCTAGCTCTGTTGCTTTACTTGGATCACACTTGCTCTGGCGGAAAGAGCAGTGGATCCTGCTAACTCTGTTTCCCTATTTAGATCGCACTCGGTCTGGCGGAATAGCGGTGGATCGCATCTCTCACTTATTCCTGTTTTCGTTTATCTGTCTTGTCTGATACGAACGCTTGCTGGAGGCTCGGTGAGGTAACCGTTAAGCAAGTGCTCGCGTCCTCTGTTTCGTGTATGTCTGTCGGTGGTTAGTTAGGCGTGCTTGTCTCTGTTGTGCTTAACATGCGGAGATTGCACTGTAAGCGCGTTCGCTGTTGCGAATGAGTGCGGTGTTCGCGTTTAATTAGCGTTTGTTATTTTCCTTATCTTCTCATTGTATGATTTGCTGTGCCTTTGCTACTCTCGTGCCCTGTCTTGCTTTAGCCTTGTGTCACCTCTGGCAATCGCCTTTCTCGCGATTGCGTTCCTACTTCGTATCTGCTGTTGTGTGTGCACCGTCGCGGGTTGGCGACTAGATTGGTGCACACACATACATTCTGTCCCTGTGCTCATTCTCATTCGCAATTGCTTCTCTTGCCATTGTGTTCTCACTTGGTTTCCTCTGTTGTATGTCCACTGTCGCAGGTTGGCGACTAGATTGGTGGACATACATACAATCCTCCTCTGTGCTTATTCAGTCTTGTGTCGCTGTTAGCAATCACCATCCCTTGAGATTGCCTTCTCACCTGATTTTCATGGTTGTGTGTTCATCGTCGCTATCTTGCCCTGCGTTCTTTCCTTCGTACAATTCCTGTCTGGCGTCTGTGGCAGGGCAGAGGATCTGTGCCGCTGCACTCCACAGCTCCATCTGCCAACAGGTATCTCCCTCGAAAGGGGCGTTGCACCTTTTGCTGGGTTCTCTCAAATTATACACTTGTGGAGGATTTCCACAGTGTCAGCGCACATCCTGTGCACTGATCACGGAGAGAATTCCACAATCGTTACAGAGAACATTCCTTAGAGTTGCTGTCGGAAAGGGAATGCAAGTGAAGCACCTAGACGTCAAAAGAAAGATGAAGAAGGAAGTAAAAAATTAATGTTTGAACTGTTCACATACCCAACTCTGCTTCAAAACGTAAAATACTTGATGATCCCAATCTGTAAGAAAACAGAATGCAGAAAGCACAGAACAGAAAATACAATCTAACATGCATAAATAAATACAAAGACAGATATACAATAGTTCATATGGCATGCCTACGATGAGACCTGTAAAAAAACATAGCTAAATTTGTATGCATTTTACACTGAAGAAGACAATGAAGGAGAGAAGAGAGGAAGAAGGATGAAGGTAGAGAAAAACGATCATGTCTAAACTGTTCACATACCCAAATCATCTTCAAAACGAAAAGTACTTGTTCCCCATCTGTAAGAGAAAAAAATGGAGAAAACAGAACAGAACAAACCATCTCACATGCATTAATACATACAACAACAGATATACAACAGTACACATGGCATGCTAAAAACGTGACCTGTACATAAACACATACAATAGCAGAACTGTAAGAGAACACAATCGAGACAAAACAGAAAAAGAACAAGCATCTGACATGTAAAAATACATATAATTACAGATATACAATACTACATATGGCATGCCTACAATATAACCAGTAAAAAAAAAGATGGTTCGTGTTTGCATGTATTTTACACCGAAAAAGAGAAAGAAATAAAGAAAGAAAGAAAAAAGAAAGAAAGAAAGAAAGAAAGAAAGAAAGAAAGAAAGAAAGAAAGAAAGAAAGAAAGAAAGAAAGAAAGAAAGAAAGAAAGAGAAATGAAGGAAAAGAGCAAAAAAAAGTCATGTCTAAACAATTCACATACCCACTTCTGCTTCAAAACGTAAAGTATTTGTTGACTCCAATCTGTAAGAGAGAAGAATGAAGACAACACAGAACAGAAAAAAACAAAACAAAAATCTTACATGCATAAATACATACAATGAAAGATAGACAATACTATACTGTAGTACACATGGCATGCCTACAATGTGACCTTTAAAAAAGATGGTTCATGTTTGCAAGTATTTTACACTGAAAAAAAAGAACGAAAGACAGAAAAAGGGGTAGGAAGATGAAGAGAAAAAACAAAAAACATGTTGACACAGTTCACATACCCAACTCTGCTTGAAAACGAGAAGTACTTGACGATCCAAATCTGTAAGACAACAGAGTGAAGACAACACAGAACAGAACCAACTAACATGCATAAAAAATTTACATTAACAGAGACAAAATAATACACATATCTTGCTAACACGGAGACCTGTAAAGAAAACATGGCTAACTTTTGCATGTATTTTGCACTAAAGAAGAGAATGAAAGTGAGAAAGAGGGAAAGAAAGATGAAGAAGGAAGTAAAAAATTAATGTCTGAACTGTTCACATACCCAACTCTGCTTCAAAACGTAAAGTACTTGATGATCCCAATCTGTAAGAAAACAGAATGAAGAAAGCACAGAACAGAAAAAACAATCTAACGTGCATGAATAAATACAAAGACAGATATCATATGGCATGCCTACGATGAGACCTGTAAAAAAACATAGCTACATTTGTATACATTTTACACTGAAGAAGACAATGAAAGAGAGAAGAGAGGAAGAAAGATGAAGGTAGAGAAAAACGATCATGTCTAAACTGTTCACATACCCAAATCATCTTCAAAACTAAAAGTACTTGTTTCCCATCTGTAAGAGAAAAAAATGGAGAAAACAGAACAGAACAAACCATCTCACATGCATTAATACATACAACAACAGATATACAACAGTACACATGGCATGCTAAAAAGGTGACCTGTACATAACCACATACAATAGCAGATATAAAACTGTACACATTAAATGCTTAAAAGGAGAAATGTAAAAAAAATGGCTAACATTTTTTTCTTATGTATTGCAAGATATGATTTGTATTCAAAACATTTCCCACACTCAGTACATGAATACGGCATTTCAACAGTGTGAGTTACCTCATCTCTGAGAAGGTGTGCGTTGATTCCAAAACATTTCCCACACTCAGCACATGAATTGGGCTTCTAACCAGTGTAAAATATCTGATGCCTCTCAGGATGCAATTCATGTTCAAAATGATCCCAATCTGTAAGAGAACACAATCAAGACAAAACAGAAAAAGAACAAGCATCTAACATGTAAAAATACATACAATTACAGATATACAATACTACATATGGCATGCCTACAATATAACCTGTAAAAAAAAAAAGATGGTTCGTGTTTGCATGTATTTTACACTGAAAAAGAGAAAGAAAGAAAGAAAGAGAAATGAAGGAAAAGAGCAAAAAAAAGTCATGTCTAAACAATTCACATACCCACCTCTGCTTCAAAACGTAAAGTATTTGTTGACTCCAATCTGTAAGAGAAAAGAATGAAGACAACACAGAACGGAAAAAAACAAAACAAAAATATTACATGCATAAATACATACATTGAAAGATAGGCAATACTATACTGTAGTACACATGGCATGCCTACAATGTGACCTTTAAAAAAGATGGTTCATGTTTGCAAGTATTTTACACTGAAAAGAAAGAACAAAAGACAGAAAAAGAAGTAGAAAGATGAAGAAAAAAAAAACAAAAAACATGTTGACACAGTTCACATACCCAACTCTGCTTGAAAAGGAGAAGTACTTGACGATCCAAATCTGTAAGACAACAGAATGAAGACAACACAGAACAGAACCAACTAACATGCATAAAAAATTTACATTAACAGAGACAAAAAAATACACATATCTTGCTAACACGGAGACCTGTAAAGAAAACATGGCTAACTTTTGCATGTATTTTGCACTAAAGAAGAGAATGAAAGTGAGAAAGAGGAAAAGAAAGATGAAGAAGGAAGTAAAACAATTAATGTCTGAACTGTTCACATACCCAACTCTGCTTCAAAACGTAAAGTACTTGATGATCCCAATCTGTAAGAAAACAGAATGAAGAAAGCACAGAACAGAAAAAACAATCTAACGTGCATGAATAAATACAAAGACAGATATCATATGGCATGCCTACGATGAGACCTGTAAAAAAACATAGCTAAATTTGTATGCATTTTACACTGAAGAAGACAATGAAAGAGAGAAGAGAGGAAGAAAGATGAAGGTAGAGAAAAACGATCATGTCTAAACTGTTCACATACCCAAATCATCTTCAAAACGAAAAGTACTTGTTCCCCATCTGTAAGAGAAAAAAATGGAGAAAACAGAACAGAACAAACCATCTCACATGCATTAATACATACAACAACAGATATACAACAGTACACATGGCATGCTAAAAAGGTGACCTGTACATAAACACATACAATAGCAGATATAAAACTGTACACATTAAATGCTAAAAAGGTGACATTTAAAAAAAAATGGCTAACATTTTTTCTTATGTATTGCAAGATATGAATTGTATTCAAAACATTTCCCACACTCAGTACATGAATACGGCATTTCAACAGTGTGAGTTACCTCATCTCTGAGAAGGTTTGCGTTGATTCCAAAACATTTCCCACACTCAGGACATGAATTGGGCTTCTAACCGGTGTAAGATATGTGATGTCTCTCAGGATGCAATTCATGTACAAAATGATCCCAATCTGTAAGAGAACACAATCAAGACAAGACAGAAAAAGAACAAGAATCTGACATGTAAAAATACATACAATTACAGATATACAATACTACATATGGCATGCCTACAATATAACCTGTAAAAAAAAGGGTTCGTGTTTGCATGTATTTTACACGGAAAAAGAGAAAGAAAGAAAGAAAAATGAAGGAAAAGAGCAAAAAAAACGTCATGTCTAAACAATTCACATACCCACTTCTGCTTCAAAATGTAAAGTATTTGTTGACTCCAATCTGTAAGAGAAAAGAATGAAGACAACACAGAACAGAAAAAAACAAAACAAAAATATTACATGTATAATACATACAATGAAAGATAGACAATACTATACTGTAGTACACATGGCATGCCTACAATGCGACCTTTAAAAAAGATGGTTCATGTTTGCAAGTATTTCACACTGAAAAAAAAGAACGAAAGACAGAAAAAGGGGTAGAAAGATGAAGAAAAAAAAACAAAAAACATGTTGACACAGTTCACATACCCAACTCTGCTTGAAAAGGAGAAGTACTTGACTATCCAAATCTGTAAGGCAACAGAGTGAAGACAACACAGAACAGAACCAACTAACATGCATAAAAAATTTACATTAACGGACACAAAATAATACACATATCTTGCTAACACGGAGACCTGTAAAGAAAACATGGCTAACTTTTGCATGTATTTTGCACTAAAGAAGAGAATGAAAGTGAGAAAGAGGGAAAGAAAGATGAAGAAGGAAGTAAAAAATTAATGTCTGAACTGTTCACATACCCAACTCTGCTTCAAAACGTAAAGTACTTGATGATCCTAATCTGTAAGAAAACAGAATGAAGAAAGCACAGAACAGAAAAAACAATCTAACGTGCATGAATAAATACAAAGACAGATATCATATGGCATGCCTACGATGAGACCTGTAAAAAAACATAGCTAAATTTGTATGCATTTTACACTGAAGAAGACAATGAAAGAGAGAAGAGAGGAAGAAAGATGAAGGTAGAGAAAAACGATCATGTCTAAACTGTTCACATACCCAAATCATCTTCAAAAAGAAAAGTACTTGTTCCCCATCTGTAAGAGAAAAAAATGGAGAAAACAGAACAGAACAAACCATCTCACATGCATTAATACATACAACAACAGATATACAACAGTACACATGGCATGCTAAAAAGGTGACCTGTACATAAACACGTACAATAGCAGATATAAAACTGTACACATTAAATGCTAAAAAGGCGACATTTAAAAAAAATGGCTAACATTTTTTCTTATGTATTGCAAGATATGAATTGTATTCAAAACATTTCCCACACTCAGTACATGAATACGGCATTTCAACAGTGTGAGTTACCTCATCTCTGAGAAGGTTTGCGTTGATTCCAAAACATTTCCCACACTCAGGACATGAATTGGGCTTCTAACCGGTGTAAGATATGTGATGTCTCTCAGGATGCAATTCATATACAAAATGATCCCAATCTGTAAGAGAACACAATCAAGACAAGACAGAAAAAGAACAAGAATCTGACATGTAAAAATACATACAATTACAGATATACAATACTACATATGGCATGCCTACAATATAACCTGTAAAAAAAAAAGGGTTCGTGTTTGCATGTATTTTACACGGAAAAAGAGAAAGAAAGAAAGAAAAATGAAGGAAAAGAGCAAAAAAAACGTCATGTCTAAACAATTCACATACCCACTTCTGCTTCAAAATGTAAAGTATTTGTTGACTCCAATCTGCTATTGTATGTGTTTATGTACAGGTCACCTTTTTAGCATGCCAGGTGTACTGTTGTATATCTGTTGTTGTATGTATTAGCAATAGCAGAAATTTTACTTTATTTGAAAAATGTCAGCACAGAAAGTTAAAAAAATCATTTTTTTGCCAAAATTCATGTCTTTTTTGATGAATATAATAAAAAGTAAAAATCGCAGGAGCAATCAAATAGCACCAAAAGAAAGCTTTATTAGTGACAAGAAAAGGAGCCAAAATTCATTTAGGTGGTAGGTTGTATGAGCGAGCAATAAACCGTGAAAGCTGCAGTGGTCTGAATGGAAAAAAAGTGGCCGGTCCTTAAGGGGTAGAAAGCCCTAGGTCCTCAAGTGGTTAACAGGGACAAAATAATACACATATCTCGCTAACACGGAGACCTGTAAAGAAAACATGGCTAACTTTTGCATGTATTTTGCACTAAAGAATAGAATGAAAGTGAGAAAGAGGGAAAGAAAGATGAAGAAGGAAGTAAAAAATTAATGTCTGAACTGTTCACATACCCAACTCTGCTTCAAAACGTAAAGTACTTGATGATCCTAATCTATAAGAAAACAGAATGAAGAAAGCACAGAACAGAAAAAACAATCTAACATGCATGAATAAATACAAAGACAGATATCATATGGCATGCCTACGATGAGACCTGTAAAAAAACATAGCTAAATTTGTATGCATTTTACACTGAAGAAGACAATGAAAGAGAGAAGAGAGGAAGAAAGATGAAGGTAGAGAAAAACGATCATGTCTAAACTGTTCACATACCCAAATCATCTTCAAAACGAAAAGTACTTGTTCCCCATCTGTAAGAGAAAAAAATGGAGAAAACAGAACAGAACAAACCATCTCACATGCATTAATACATACAACAACAGATATACAACAGTACACATGGCATGCTAAAAAGGTGACCTGTACATAAACACATACAATAGCAGATATAAAACTGTACACATTAAAAGCTGAAAAGGCGACATTTAAAAAAAATGGCTAACATTTTTTCTTATGTATTGCAAGATATGAATTGTATTCAAAACATTTCCCACACTCAGTACATGAATACGGCATTTCAACAGTGTGAGTTACCTCATCTCTGAGAAGGTTTGCGTTGATTCCAAAACATTTCCCACACTCAGCACATGAATTGGGCTTCTAACCGGTGTAAGATATGTGATGTCTCTCAGGATGCAATTCATGTACAAAATGATCCCAATCTGTAAGAGAACACAATCAAGACACAACAGAAAAAGAACAAGAATCTGACATGTAAAAATACATACAATTACAGGTATACAATACTACATATGGCATGCCTACAATATAACCTGTAAAAAAATGGTTCATGTTTGCATGTATTTTACACTGAAAAAGAGAGAGAAAGAAAGAAAGAGAAATGAAGGAAAAGAGCAAAAAAAGTCATGTCTAAACAATTCACATACCCACCTCTGCTTCAAAATGTAAAGTATTTGTTGACTCCAATCTGTAAGAGAAAAGAATGAAGACAACACAGAACAGAAAAAAAACAAAACAAAAATATTACATGTATAATACATACAATGAAAGATAGACAATACTATACTGTAGTACACATGGCATGCCTACAATGTGACCTTTAAAAAAGATGGTTCATGTTTGCAAGTATTTCACACTGAAAAAAAGTACGAAAGACAGAAAAAGGGGTAGAAAGATGAAGAAAAAAAAAACAAAAAACATGTTGACACAGTTCACATACCCAACTCTGCTTGAAAAGGAGAAGTACTTGACGATCCAAATCTGTAAGACAACAGAATGAAGACAACACAGAACAGAACCAACTAACATGCATAAAAAAATTACATTAACAGGGACAAAATAATACACATATCTTGCTAACACGGAGACCTGTAAAGAAAACATGGCTAACTTTTGCATGTATTTTGCACTAAAGAAGAGAATGAAAGTGAGAAAGAGGGAAAGAAAGATGAAGAAGGAAGTAAAAAATTAATGTCTGAACTGTTCACATACCCAACTCTGCTTCAAAACGTAAAGTACTTGATGATCCCAATCTGTAAGAAAACAGAATGAAGAAAGCACAGAACAGAAAAAACAATCTAACGTGCATGAATAAATACAAAGACAGATATCATATGGCATGCCTACGATGAGACCTGTAAAAAAACATAGCTAAATTTGTATGCATTTTACACTGAAGAAGACAATGAAAGAGAGAAGAGAGGAAGAAAGATGAAGGTAGAGAAAAACGATCATGTCTAAACTGTTCACATACCCAAATCATCTTCAAAACGAAAAGTACTTGTTCCCCATCTGTAAGAGAAAAAAATGGAGAAAACAGAACAGAACAAACCATCTCACATGCATTACAGATATACAACAGTACACATGGCATGCTAAAAAGGTGACCTGTACATAAACACGTACAATAACAGATATAAAACTGTACACATTAAATGCTAAAAAGGCGACATTTAAAAAAAATGGCTAACATTTTTTCTTATGTATTGCAAGATATGAATTGTATTCAAAACATTTCCCACACTCAGTACATGAATACGGCATTTCAACAGTGTGAGCTACCTCATCTCTGAGAAGGTTGGCGTTGATTCCAAAACATTTCCCACACTCAGGACATGAATTGGGCTTCTAACCGGTGTAAGATATGTGATGTCTCTCAGGATGCAATTCATGTACAAAATGATCCCAATCTGTAAGAGAACACAATCAAGACAAGACAGAAAAAGAACAAGAATCTGACATGTAAAAATACATACAATTACAAATATACAATACTACATATGGCATGCCTACAATATAACCTGTAAAAAAAAAAGGGTTCGTGTTTGCATGTATTTTACACGGAAAAAGAGAAAGAAAGAAAGAAAAATGAAGGAAAAGAGCAAAAAAAAGTCATGTCTAAACAATTCACATACCCACTTCTGCTTCAAAATGTAAAGTATTTGTTGACTCCAATCTGTAAGATAAAAGAATGAAGACAACACAGAACAGAAAAAAACAAAACAAAAATATTACATGTATAATACATACAATGAAAGATAGACAATACTATACTGTAGTACACATGGCATGCCTACAATGCGACCTTTAAAAAAGATGGTTCATGTTTGCAAGTATTTCACACTGAAAAAAAAGAACGAAAGACAGAAAAAGGGGTAGAAAGATGAAGAAAAAAAAACAAAAAACATGTTGACACAGTTCACATACCCAACTCTGCTTGAAAAGGAGAAGTACTTGACTATCCAAATCTGTAAGGCAACAGAGTGAAGACAACACAGAACAGAACCAACTAACATGCATAAAAAATTTACATTAACGGAGACAAAATAATACACATATCTTGCTAACACGGAGACCTGTAAAGAAAACATGGCTAACTTTTGCATGTATTTTGCACTAAAGAAGAGAATGAAAGTGAGAAAGAGGGAAAGAAAGATGAAGAAGGAAGTAAAAAATTAATGTCTGAACTGTTCACATACCCAACTCTGCTTCAAAACGTAAAGTACTTGATGATCCTAATCTGTAAGAAAACAGAATGAAGAAAGCACCGAACAGAAAAAACAATCTAACGTGCATGAATAAATACAAAGACAGATATCATATGGCATGCCTACGATGAGACCTGTAAAAAAACATAGCTAAATTTGTATGCATTTTACACTGAAGAAGACAATGAAAGAGAGAAGAGAGGAAGAAAGATGAAGGTAGAGAAAAACGATCATGTCTAAACTGTTCACATACCCAAATCATCTTCAAAACTAAAAGTACTTGTTCCCTATCTGTAAGAGAAACAAATGGAGAAAACAGAACAGAACAAACCATCTCACATGCATTAATACATACAACAACAGATATACAACAGTACACATGGCATGCTAAAAAGGTGACCTGTACATAAACACGTACAATAGCAGATATAAAACTGTACACATTAAATGCTAAAAAGGCGACATTTAAAAAAAATGGCTAACATTTTTCTTATGTATTGCAAGATATGAATTGTATTCAAAACATTTCCCACACTCAGTACATGAATACGGCATTTCAACAGTGTGAGTTACCTCATCTCTGAGAAGGTTTGCGTTGATTCCAAAACATTTCCCACACTCAGGACATGAATTGGGCTTCTAACCGGTGTAAGATATGTGATGTCTCTCAGGATGCAATTCATGTACAAAATGATCCCAATCTGTAAGAGAACACAATCAAGACAAGACAGAAAAAGAACAAGAATCTGACATGTAAAAATACATACAATTACAGATATACAATACTACATATGGCATGCCTACAATATAACCTGTAAAAAAAAAAGGGTTCGTGTTTGCATGTATTTTACACGGAAAAAGAGAAAGAAAGAAAGAAAAATGAAGGAAAAGAGCAAAAAAAACGTCATGTCTAAACAATTCACATACCCACTTCTGCTTCAAAATGTAAAGTATTTGTTGACTCCAATCTGTAAGAGAAAAGAATGAAGACAACACAGAACAGAAAAAAACAAAACAAAAATATTACATGTATAATACATACAATGAAAGATAGACAATACTATACTGTAGTACACATGGCATGCCTACAATGCGACCTTTAAAAAAGATGGTTCATGTTTGCAAGTATTTCACACTGAAAAAAAAGAACGAAAGACAGAAAAAGGGGTAGAAAGATGAAGAAAAAAAAACAAAAAACATGTTGACACAGTTCACATACCCAACTCTGCTTGAAAAGGAGAAGTACTTGACTATCCAAATCTGTAAGGCAACAGAGTGAAGACAACACAGAACAGAACCAACTAACATGCATAAAAAATTTACATTAACAGAGACAAAATAATACACATATCTTGCTAACACGGAGACCTGTAAAGAAAACATGGCTAACTTTTGCATGTATTTTGCACTAAAGAAGAGAATGAAAGTGAGAAAGAGGGAAAGAAAGATGAAGAAGGAAGTAAAAAATTAATGTCTGAACTGTTCACATACCCAACTCTGCTTCAAAACGTAAAGTACTTGATGATCCTAATCTGTAAGAAAACAGAATGAAGAAAGCACCGAACAGAAAAAACAATCTAACGTGCATGAATAAATACAAAGACAGATATCATATGGCATGCCTACGATGAGACCTGTAAAAAAACATAGCTACGGTAAATTTGTATGCATTTTACACTGAAGAAGACAATGAAAGAGAGAAGAGAGGAAGAAAGATGAAGGTAGAGAAAAACGATCATGTCTAAACTGTTCACATACCCAAATCATCTTCAAAACGAAAAGTACTTGTTCCCCATCTGTAAGAGAAACAAATGGAGAAAGCAGAACAGAACAAACCATCTCACATGCATTAATACATACAACAACAGATATACAACAGTACACATGGCATGCTAAAAAGGTGACCTGTACATAAACACATACAATAGCAGATATAAAACTGTACACATTAAATGCTAAAAAGGTGACATTTAACAAAAATGGCTAACATTTTTTCTTATGTATTGCAAGATATGAATAGTATTCAAAACATTTCCCACACTCAGTACATGAATACGGCATTTCAACAGTGTGAGTTACCTCATCTCTGAGAAGGTTTGCGTTGATTCCAAAACATTTCCCACACTCAGCACATGAAATGGGCTTCTAACCGGTGTAAGATATGTGATGTCTCTCAGGATGCAATTCATGTACAAAATGATCCCAATCTGTAAGAGAACACAATCAAGACAAAACAGAAAAAGAACAAGAATCTGACATGTAAAAATACATACAATTACAGATATACAATACTACATATGGCATGCCTACAATATAACCTGTAAAAAAAATGGTTTGTGTTTGCATGTATTTTACACTGAAAAAGAGAAAGAAAGAAAGAAAGAAAGAAAGAAAGAAAGAAAGAAAAATGAAGGAAAAGAGCAAAAAAACGTCATGTCTAAACAATTCACATACCCACTTCTGCTTCAAAATGTAAAGTATTTGTTGACTCCAATCTGTAAGAGAAAAGAATGAAGACAACACAGAACAGAAAATAAACAAAACAAAAATATTACATGTATAATACATACAATGAAAGATAGACAATACTATACTGTAGTACACATGGCATGCCTACAATGTGACCTTTAAAAAAGATGGTTCATGTTTTCAAGTATTTCACACTGAAAAAAAAGAACGAAAGACAGAAAAAGGGGTAGAAAGATGAAGAAAAAAAAAACAAAAAACATGTTGACACAGTTCACATACCCAACTCTGCTTGAAAAGGAGAAGTACTTGACGATCCAAATCTGTAAGACAACAGAATAAAGACAACACAGGACAGAACCAACTAACATGCATAAAAAATTTACATTAACAGGGACAAAATAATACACATATCTTGCTAACACGGAGACCTGTAAAGAAAACATGGCTAACTTTTGCATGTATTTTGCACTAAAGAAGAGAATGAAAGTGAGAAAGAGGGAAAGAAAGATAAAGAAGGAAGTAAAAAATTAATGTCTGAACTGTTCACATACCCAACTCTGCTTCAAAACGTAAAGTACTTGATGATCCCAATCTGTAAGAAAACAGTATGAAGAAAGCACAGAACAGAAAAAACAATCTAACGTGCATGAATAAATACAAAGACAGATATCATATGGCATGCCTACGATGAGACCTGTAAAAAAACATAGCTAAATGTGTATGCATTTTACACTGAAGAAGACAATGAAAGAGAGAAGAGAGGAAGAAAGATGAAGGTAGAGAAAAACAATCATGTCTAAACTGTTCACATACCCAAATCATCTTCAAAACGAAAAGTACTTGTTCCCCATCTGTAAGAGAAAAAAATGGAGAAAACAGAACAGAACAAACCATCTCACATGCATTAATACATACAACAACAGATATACAACAGTACACATGGCATGCTAAAAAGGTGACCTGTACATAAACACGTACAATAGCAGATATAAAACTGTACACATTAAATGCTAAAAAGGCGACATTTAAAAAAAATGGCTAACATTTTTTCTTATGTATTGCAAGATATGAATTGTATTCAAAACATTTCCCACACTCAGTACATGAATACGGCATTTCAACAGTGTGAGTTACCTCATCTCTGAGAAGGTTTGCGTTGATTCCAAAACATTTCCCACACTCAGGACATGAATTGGGCTTCTAACCGGTGTAAGATATGTGATGTCTCTCAGGATGCAATTCATGTACAAAATGATCCCAATCTGTAAGAGAACACAATCAAGACAAGACAGAAAAAGAACAAGAATCTGACATGTAAAAATACATACAATTACAGATATACAATACTACATATGGCATGCCTACAATATAACCTGTAAAAAAATGGTTCGTGTTTGCATGTATTTTACACTGAAAAAGAGAAAGAAAGAAAGAAAGAAAGAAAGAAAAATGAAGGAAAAGAGCAAAAAAACGTCATGTCTAAACAATTCACATACCCACTTCTGCTTCAAAATGTAAAGTATTTGTTGACTCCAATCTGTAAGAGAAAAGAATGAAGACAACACAGAACAGAAAAAAAACAAAACAAAAATATTACATGTATAATACATACAATGAAAGATAGACAATACTATACTGTAGTACACATGGCATGCCTACAATGTGACCTTTAAAAAAGATGGTTCATGTTTGCAAGTATTTCACACTGAAAAAAAAGAACGAAAGACAGAAAAAGGGGTAGAAAGATGAAGAAAAAAAAACAAAAAACATGTTGACACAGTTCACATACCCAACTCTGCTTGAAAAGGAGAAGTACTTGACTATCCAAATCTGTAAGACAACAGAGTGAAGACAACACAGAACAGAACCAACTAACATGCATAAAAAATTTACATTAACAGAGACAAAATAATACACATATCTTGCTAACACGGAGACCTGTAAAGAAAACATGGCTAACTTTTGCATGTATTTTGCACTAAAGAAGAGAATGAAAGTGAGAAAGAGGGAAAGAAAGATGAAGAAGGAAGTAAAAAATTAATGTCTGAACTGTTCACATACCCAACTCTGCTTCAAAACGTAAAGTACTTGATGATCCCAATCTGTAAGAAAACAGAATGAAGAAAGCACAGAACAGAAAAAACAATCTACCATGCATGAATAAATACAAAGACAGATATCATATGGCATGCCTACGATGAGACCTGTAAAAAAACATAGCTAAATTTGTATGCATTTTACACTGAAGAAGACAATGAAAGAGAGAAGAGAGGAAGAAAGATGAAGGTAGAGAAAAACGATCATGTTTAAACTGTTCACATACCCAAATCATCTTCAAAACGAAAAGTACTTGTTCCCCATCTGTAAGAGAAAAAAATGGAGAAAACAGAACAGAACAAGCCATCTCACATGCATTAATACATACAACAACAGATATACAACAGTACACATGGCATGCTAAAAAGGTGACCTGTACATAAACACATACAATAGCAGATATAAAACTGTACACATTAAATGCTAAAAAGGTGACATTTAAAAAAAATGGCTAACATTTTTTCTTATGTATTGCAAGATATGAATTGTATTCAAAACATTTCCCACACTCAGTACATGAATACGGCATTTCAACAGTGTGAGTTACCTCATCTCTGAGAAGGTTGGCGTTGATTCCAAAACATTTCCCACACTCAGCACATGAATTGGGCTTCTAACCGGTGTAAGATATGTGATGTCTCTCAGGATGCAATTCATGTACAAAATGATCCCAATCTGTAAGAGAACACAATCAAGACAAAACAGAAAAAGAACAAGAATCTGACATGTAAAAATACATACAATTACAGATATACAATACTACATATGGCATGCCTACAATATAACCTGTAAAAAAATGGTTCGTGTTTGCATGTATTTTACACTGAAAAAGAGAAAGAAAGAAAGAAAGAAAGAAAGAAAAATGAAGGAAAAGAGCAAAAAAACGTCATGTCTAAACAATTCACATACCCACTTCTGCTTCAAAATGTAAAGTATTTGTTGACTCCAATCTGTAAGAGAAAAGAATGAAGACAACACAGAACAGAAAAAAAACAAAACAAAAATATTACATGTATAATACATACAATGAAAGATAGACAATACTATACTGTAGTACACATGGCATGCCTACAATGTGACCTTTAAAAAAGATGGTTCATGTTTGCAAGTATTTCACACTGAAAAAAAAGAACGAAAGACAGAAAAAGGGGTAGAAAGATGAAGAAAAAAAAACAAAAAACATGTTGACACAGTTCACATACCCAACTCTGCTTGAAAAGGAGAAGTACTTGACTATCCAAATCTGTAAGACAACAGAGTGAAGACAACACAGAACAGAACCAACTAACATGCATAAAAAATTTACATTAACAGAGACAAAATAATACACATATCTTGCTAACACGGAGACCTGTAAAGAAAACATGGCTAACTTTTGCATGTATTTTGCACTAAAGAAGAGAATGAAAGTGAGAAAGAGGGAAAGAAAGATGAAGAAGGAAGTAAAAAATTAATGTCTGAACTGTTCACATACCCAACTCTGCTTCAAAACGTAAAGTACTTGATGATCCCAATCTGTAAGAAAACAGAATGAAGAAAGCACAGAACAGAAAAAACAATCTACCATGCATGAATAAATACAAAGACAGATATCATATGGCATGCCTACGATGAGACCTGTAAAAAAACATAGCTAAATTTGTATGCATTTTACACTGAAGAAGACAATGAAAGAGAGAAGAGAGGAAGAAAGATGAAGGTAGAGAAAAACGATCATGTTTAAACTGTTCACATACCCAAATCATCTTCAAAACGAAAAGTACTTGTTCCCCATCTGTAAGAGAAAAAAATGGAGAAAACAGAACAGAACAAGCCATCTCACATGCATTAATACATACAACAACAGATATACAACAGTACACATGGCATGCTAAAAAGGTGACCTGTACATAAACACATACAATAGCAGATATAAAACTGTACACATTAAATGCTAAAAAGGTGACATTTAAAAAAAATGGCTAACATTTTTTCTTATGTATTGCAAGATATGAATTGTATTCAAAACATTTCCCACACTCAGTACATGAATACGGCATTTCAACAGTGTGAGTTACCTCATCTCTGAGAAGGTTGGCGTTGATTCCAAAACATTTCCCACACTCAGCACATGAATTGGGCTTCTAACCGGTGTAAGATATGTGATGTCTCTCAGGATGCAATTCATGTACAAAATGATCCCAATCTGTAAGAGAACACAATCAAGACAAAACAGAAAAAGAACAAGAATCTGACATGTAAAAATACATACAATTACAGATATACAATACTACATATGGCATGCCTACAATATAACCTGTAAAAAAATGGTTCGTGTTTGCATGTATTTTACACTGAAAAAGAGAAAGAAAGAAAGAAAGAAAGAAAGAAAAATGAAGGAAAAGAGCAAAAAAACGTCATGTCTAAACAATTCACATACCCACTTCTGCTTCAAAATGTAAAGTATTTGTTGACTCCAATCTGTAAGAGAAAAGAATGAAGACAACACAGAACAGAAAAAAAACAAAACAAAAATATTACATGTATAATACATACAATGAAAGATAGACAATACTATACTGTAGTACACATGGCATGCCTACAATGTGACCTTTAAAAAAGATGGTTCATGTTTGCAAGTATTTCACACTGAAAAAAAAGAACGAAAGACAGAAAAAGGGGTAGAAAGATGAAGAAAAAAAAACAAAAAACATGTTGACACAGTTCACATACCCAACTCTGCTTGAAAAGGAGAAGTACTTGACTATCCAAATCTGTAAGACAACAGAGTGAAGACAACACAGAACAGAACCAACTAACATGCATAAAAAATTTACATTAACAGAGACAAAATAATACACATATCTTGCTAACACGGAGACCTGTAAAGAAAACATGGCTAACTTTTGCATGTATTTTGCACTAAAGAAGAGAATGAAAGTGAGAAAGAGGGAAAGAAAGATGAAGAAGGAAGTAAAAAATTAATGTCTGAACTGTTCACATACCCAACTCTGCTTCAAAACGTAAAGTACTTGATGATCCCAATCTGTAAGAAAACAGAATGAAGAAAGCACAGAACAGAAAAAACAATCTACCATGCATGAATAAATACAAAGACAGATATCATATGGCATGCCTACGATGAGACCTGTAAAAAAACATAGCTAAATTTGTATGCATTTTACACTGAAGAAGACAATGAAAGAGAGAAGAGAGGAAGAAAGATGAAGGTAGAGAAAAACGATCATGTTTAAACTGTTCACATACCCAAATCATCTTCAAAACGAAAAGTACTTGTTCCCCATCTGTAAGAGAAAAAAATGGAGAAAACAGAACAGAACAAGCCATCTCACATGCATTAATACATACAACAACAGATATACAACAGTACACATGGCATGCTAAAAAGGTGACCTGTACATAAACACATACAATAGCAGATATAAAACTGTACACATTAAATGCTAAAAAGGTGACATTTAAAAAAAATGGCTAACATTTTTTCTTATGTATTGCAAGATATGAATTGTATTCAAAACATTTCCCACACTCAGTACATGAATACGGCATTTCAACAGTGTGAGTTACCTCATCTCTGAGAAGGTTGGCGTTGATTCCAAAACATTTCCCACACTCAGCACATGAATTGGGCTTCTAACCGGTGTAAGATATGTGATGTCTCTCAGGATGCAATTCATGTACAAAATGATCCCAATCTGTAAGAGAACACAATCAAGACAAAACAGAAAAAGAACAAGAATCTGACATGTAAAAATACATACAATTACAGATATACAATACTACATATGGCATGCCTACAATATAACCTGTAAAAAAAATGGTTCGTGTTTGCATGTATTTTACACTGAAAAAGAGAAAGAAAGAAAGAAAGAAAGAAAGAAAAATGAAGGAAAAGAGCAAAAAAACGTCATGTCTAAACAATTCACATACCCACTTCTGCTTCAAAATGTAAAGTATTTGTTGACTCCAATCTGTAAGAGAAAAGAATGAAGACAACACAGAACAGAAAAAAAAAAAAAAATACTACATGTATAATACATACAATGAAAGATAGACAATACTATACTGTAGTACACATGGCATGCCTACAATGTGACCTTTAAAAAAGATGGTTCATGTTTGCAAGTATTTCACACTGAAAAAAAAGAACGAAAGACAGAAAAAGGGGTAGAAAGATGAAGAAAAAAAAACAAAAAACATGTTGACACAGTTCACATACCCAACTCTGCTTGAAAAGGAGAAGTACTTGACTATCCAAATCTGTAAGACAACAGAGTGAAGACAACACAGAACAGAACCAACTAACATGCATAAAAAATTTACATTAACAGAGACAAAATAATACACATATCTTGCTAACACCGAGACCTGTAAAGAAAACATGGCTACCTTTTGCATGTATTTTGCGCTAAAGAAGAGAATGAAAGTGAGAAAGAGGGAAAGAAAGATGAAGAAGGAAGTAAAAAATTAATGTCTGAACTGTTCACATACCCAACTCTGCTTCAAAACGTAAAGTACTTGATGATCCCAATCTGTAAGAAAACAGAATGAAGAAAGCACAGAACAGAAAAAACAATCTACCATGCATGAATAAATACAAAGACAGATATCATATGGCATGCCTACGATGAGACCTGTAAAAAAACATAGCTAAATTTGTATGCATTTTACACTGAAGAAGACAATGAAAGAGAGAAGAGAGGAAGAAAGATGAAGGTAGAGAAAAACGATCATGTTTAAACTGTTCACATACCCAAATCATCTTCAAAACGAAAAGTACTTGTTCCCCATCTGTAAGAGAAAAAAATGGAGAAAACAGAACAGAACAAACCATCTCACATGCATTAATACATACAACAACAGATATACAACAGTACACATGGCATGCTAAAAAGGTGACCTGTACATAAACACATACAATAGCAGATATAAAACTGTACACATTAAATGCTAAAAAGGTGACATTTAAAAAAAATGGCTAACATTTTTTCTTATGTATTGCAAGATATGAATTGTATTCAAAACATTTCCCACACTCAGTACATGAATACGGCATTTCAACAGTGTGAGTTACCTCATCTCTGAGAAGGTTGGCGTTGATTCCAAAACATTTCCCACACTCAGCACATGAATTGGGCTTCTAACTGGTGTAAGATATGTGATGTCTCTCAGGATGCAATTCATGTACAAAATGATCCTAATCTGTAAGAGAACACAATCAAGACAAAACAGAAAAAGAACAAGAATCTGACATGTAAAAATACATACAATTACAGATATACAATACTACATATGGCATGCCTACAATATAACCTGTAAAAAAAAAAAGGGTTCGTGTATGCATGTATTTTACACTGAAAAAGAGAAAGAAAGAAAGAAAGAAAGACAGAAAAATGAAGGAAAAGAGCAAAAAAAGTCATGTCTAAACAATTCACATACCCACTTCTGCTTCAAAATGTAAAGTATTTGTTGACTCCAATCTGTAAGAGAAAAGAATGAAGACAACACAGAACAGAAAAAAACAAAACAAAAATATTACATGTATAATACATACAATGAAAGATAGACAATACTATACTGTAGTACACATGGCATGCCTACAATGTGACCTTTAAAAAAGATGGTTCATGTTTGCAAGTATTTCACACTGAAAAAAAAGAACGAAAGACAGAAAAAGGGGTAGAAAGATGAAGAAAAAAAACAAAAAACATGTTGACACAGTTCACATACCCAACTCTGCTTGAAAAGGAGAAGTACTTGACGATCCAAATCTGTAAGACAACAGAATAAAGACAACACAGGACAGAACCAACTAACATGCATAAAAAATTTACATTAACAGGGACAAAATAATACACATATCTTGCTAACACGGAGACCTGTAAAGAAAACATGGCTAACTTTTGCATGTATTTTGCACTAAAGAAGAGAATGAAAGTGAGAAAGAGGGAAAGAAAGATGAAGAAGGAAGTAAAAAATTAATGTCTGAACTGTTCACATACCCAACTCTGCTTCAAAACGTAAAGTACTTGATGATCCCAATCTGTAAGAAAACAGTATGAAGAAAGCACAGAACAGAAAAAACAATCTAACGTGCATGAATAAATACAAAGACAGATATCATATGGCATGCCTACGATGAGACCTGTAAAAAAACATAGCTAAATGTGTATGCATTTTACACTGAAGAAGACAATGAAAGAGAGAAGAGAGGAAGAAAGATGAAGGTAGAGAAAAACAATCATGTCTAAACTGTTCACATACCCAAATCATCTTCAAAACGAAAAGTACTTGTTCCCCATCTGTAAGAGAAAAAAATGGAGAAAACAGAACAGAACAAACCATCTCACATGCATTAATACATACAACAACAGATATACAACAGTACACATGGCATGCTAAAAAGGTGACCTGTACATAAACACGTACAATAGCAGATATAAAACTGTACACATTAAATGCTAAAAAGGCGACATTTAAAAAAAATGGCTAACATTTTTTCTTATGTATTGCAAGATATGAATTGTATTCAAAACATTTACCACACTCAGTACATGAATACGGCATTTCAACAGTGTGAGTTACCTCATCTCTGAGAAGGTTTGCGTTGATTCCAAAACATTTCCCACACTCAGGACATGAATTGGGCTTCTAACCGGTGTAAGATATGTGATGTCTCTCAGGATGCAATTCATGTACAAAATGATCCCAATCTGTAAGAGAACACAATCAAGACAAGACAGAAAAAGAACAAGAATCTGACATGTAAAAATACATACAATTACAGATATACAATACTACATATGGCATGCCTACAATATAACCTGTAAAACAAATGGTTCGTGTTTGCATGTATTTTACACTGAAAAAGAGAAAGAAAGAAAGAAAGAAAGAAAAATGAAGGAAAAGAGCAAAAAAAGTCATGTCTAAACAATTCACATACCCACTTCTGCTTCAAAATGTAAAGTATTTGTTGACTCCAATCTGTAAGAGAAAAGAATGAAGACAACACAGAACAGAAAAAAAAAAAAAAAAATACTACATGTATAATACATACAATGAAAGATAGACAATACTATACTGTAGTACACATGGCATGCCTACAATGTGACCTTTAAAAAAGATGGTTCATGTTTGCAAGTATTTCACACTGAAAAAAAAGAACGAAAGACAGAAAAAGGGGTAGAAAGATGAAGAAAAAAAAACAAAAAACATGTTGACACAGTTCACATACCCAACTCTGCTTGAAAAGGAGAAGTACTTGACTATCCAAATCTGTAAGACAACAGAGTGAAGACAACACAGAACAGAACCAACTAACATGCATAAAAAATTGACATTAACAGAGACAAAATAATACACATATCTTGCTAACACCGAGACCTGTAAAGAAAACATGGCTACCTTTTGCATGTATTTTGCGCTAAAGAAGAGAATGAAAGTGAGAAAGAGGGAAAGAAAGATGAAGAAGGAAGTAAAAAATTAATGTCTGAACTGTTCACATACCCAACTCTGCTTCAAAACGTAAAGTACTTGATGATCCCAATCTGTAAGAAAACAGAATGAAGAAAGCACAGAACAGAAAAAACAATCTACCATGCATGAATAAATACAAAGACAGATATCATATGGCATGCCTACGATGAGACCTGTAAAAAAACATAGCTAAATTTGTATGCATTTTACACTGAAGAAGACAATGAAAGAGAGAAGAGAGGAAGAAAGATGAAGGTAGAGAAAAACGATCATGTTTAAACTGTTCACATACCCAAATCATCTTCAAAACGAAAAGTACTTGTTCCCCATCTGTAAGAGAAAAAAATGGAGAAAACAGAACAGAACAAGCCATCTCACATGCATTAATACATACAACAACAGATATACAACAGTACACATGGCATGCTAAAAAGGTGACCTGTACATAAACACATACAATAGCAGATATAAAACTGTACACATTAAATGCTAAAAAGGTGACATTTAAAAAAAATGGCTAACATTTTTTCTTATGTATTGCAAGATATGAATTGTATTCAAAACATTTCCCACACTCAGTACATGAATACGGCATTTCAACAGTGTGAGTTACCTCATCTCTGAGAAGGTTGGCGTTGATTCCAAAACATTTCCCACACTCAGCACATGAATTGGGCTTCTAACTGGTGTAAGATATGTGATGTCTCTCAGGATGCAATTCATGTACAAAATGATCCCAATCTGTAAGAGAACACAATCAAGACAAAACAGAAAAAGAACAAGAATCTGACATGTAAAAATACATACAATTACAGATATACAATACTACATATGGCATGCCTACAATATAACCTGTAAAAAAAAAAGGGTTCGTGTATGCATGTATTTTACACTGAAAAAGAGAAAGAAAGAAAGAAAGACAGAAAAATGAAGGAAAAGAGCAAAAAAAGTCATGTCTAAACAATTCACATACCCACTTCTGCTTCAAAATGTAAAGTATTTGTTGACTCCAATCTGTAAGAGAAAAGAATGAAGACAACACAGAACAGAAAAAAAACAAAACAAAAATATTACATGTATAATACATACAATGAAAGATAGACAATACTATACTGTAGTACACATGGCATGCCTACAATGTGACCTTTAAAAAAGATGGTTCATGTTTGCAAGTATTTCACACTGAAAAAAAAGAACGAAAGACAGAAAAAGGGGTAGAAAGATGAAGAAAAAAAACAAAAAACATGTTGACACAGTTCACATACCCAACTCTGCTTGAAAAGGAGAAGTACTTGACGATCCAAATCTGTAAGACAACAGAATAAAGACAACACAGGACAGAACCAACTAACATGCATAAAAAATTTACATTAACAGGGACAAAATAATACACATATCTTGCTAACACGGAGACCTGTAAAGAAAACATGGCTAACTTTTGCATGTATTTTGCACTAAAGAAGAGAATGAAAGTGAGAAAGAGGGAAAGAAAGATGAAGAAGGAAGTAAAAAATTAATGTCTGAACTGTTCACATACCCAACTCTGCTTCAAAACGTAAAGTACTTGATGATCCCAATCTGTAAGAAAACAGTATGAAGAAAGCACAGAACAGAAAAAACAATCTAACGTGCATGAATAAATACAAAGACAGATATCATATGGCATGCCTACGATGAGACCTGTAAAAAAACATAGCTAAATTTGTATGCATTTTACACTGAAGAAGACAATGAAAGAGAGAAGAGAGGAAGAAAGATGAAGGTAGAGAAAAACGATCATGTTTAAACTGTTCACATACCCAAATCATCTTCAAAACGAAAAGTACTTGTTCCCCATCTGTAAGAGAAAAAAATGGAGAAAACAGAACAGAACAAGCCATCTCACATGCATTAATACATACAACAACAGATATACAACAGTACACATGGCATGCTAAAAAGGTGACCTGTACATAAACACATACAATAGCAGATATAAAACTGTACACATTAAATGCTAAAAAGGTGACATTTAAAAAAAATGGCTAACATTTTTTCTTATGTATTGCAAGATATGAATTGTATTCAAAACATTTCCCACACTCAGTACATGAATACGGCATTTCAACAGTGTGAGTTACCTCATCTCTGAGAAGGTTGGCGTTGATTCCAAAACATTTCCCACACTCAGCACATGAATTGGGCTTCTAACCGGTGTAAGATATGTGATGTCTCTCAGGATGCAATTCATGTACAAAATGATCCCAATCTGTAAGAGAACACAATCAAGACAAAACAGAAAAAGAACAAGAATCTGACATGTAAAAATACATACAATTACAGATATACAATACTACATATGGCATGCCTACAATATAACCTGTAAAAAAAATGGTTCGTGTTTGCATGTATTTTACACTGAAAAAGAGAAAGAAAGAAAGAAAGAAAGAAAGAAAAATGAAGGAAAAGAGCAAAAAAACGTCATGTCTAAACAATTCACATACCCACTTCTGCTTCAAAATGTAAAGTATTTGTTGACTCCAATCTGTAAGAGAAAAGAATGAAGACAACACAGAACAGAAAAAAAAAAAAAAATACTACATGTATAATACATACAATGAAAGATAGACAATACTATACTGTAGTACACATGGCATGCCTACAATGTGACCTTTAAAAAAGATGGTTCATGTTTGCAAGTATTTCACACTGAAAAAAAAGAACGAAAGACAGAAAAAGGGGTAGAAAGATGAAGAAAAAAAAACAAAAAACATGTTGACACAGTTCACATACCCAACTCTGCTTGAAAAGGAGAAGTACTTGACTATCCAAATCTGTAAGACAACAGAGTGAAGACAACACAGAACAGAACCAACTAACATGCATAAAAAATTTACATTAACAGAGACAAAATAATACACATATCTTGCTAACACCGAGACCTGTAAAGAAAACATGGCTACCTTTTGCATGTATTTTGCGCTAAAGAAGAGAATGAAAGTGAGAAAGAGGGAAAGAAAGATGAAGAAGGAAGTAAAAAATTAATGTCTGAACTGTTCACATACCCAACTCTGCTTCAAAACGTAAAGTACTTGATGATCCCAATCTGTAAGAAAACAGAATGAAGAAAGCACAGAACAGAAAAAACAATCTACCATGCATGAATAAATACAAAGACAGATATCATATGGCATGCCTACGATGAGACCTGTAAAAAAACATAGCTAAATTTGTATGCATTTTACACTGAAGAAGACAATGAAAGAGAGAAGAGAGGAAGAAAGATGAAGGTAGAGAAAAACGATCATGTTTAAACTGTTCACATACCCAAATCATCTTCAAAACGAAAAGTACTTGTTCCCCATCTGTAAGAGAAAAAAATGGAGAAAACAGAACAGAACAAACCATCTCACATGCATTAATACATACAACAACAGATATACAACAGTACACATGGCATGCTAAAAAGGTGACCTGTACATAAACACATACAATAGCAGATATAAAACTGTACACATTAAATGCTAAAAAGGTGACATTTAAAAAAAATGGCTAACATTTTTTCTTATGTATTGCAAGATATGAATTGTATTCAAAACATTTCCCACACTCAGTACATGAATACGGCATTTCAACAGTGTGAGTTACCTCATCTCTGAGAAGGTTGGCGTTGATTCCAAAACATTTCCCACACTCAGCACATGAATTGGGCTTCTAACTGGTGTAAGATATGTGATGTCTCTCAGGATGCAATTCATGTACAAAATGATCCTAATCTGTAAGAGAACACAATCAAGACAAAACAGAAAAAGAACAAGAATCTGACATGTAAAAATACATACAATTACAGATATACAATACTACATATGGCATGCCTACAATATAACCTGTAAAAAAAAAAAGGGTTCGTGTATGCATGTATTTTACACTGAAAAAGAGAAAGAAAGAAAGAAAGAAAGACAGAAAAATGAAGGAAAAGAGCAAAAAAAGTCATGTCTAAACAATTCACATACCCACTTCTGCTTCAAAATGTAAAGTATTTGTTGACTCCAATCTGTAAGAGAAAAGAATGAAGACAACACAGAACAGAAAAAAACAAAACAAAAATATTACATGTATAATACATACAATGAAAGATAGACAATACTATACTGTAGTACACATGGCATGCCTACAATGTGACCTTTAAAAAAGATGGTTCATGTTTGCAAGTATTTCACACTGAAAAAAAAGAACGAAAGACAGAAAAAGGGGTAGAAAGATGAAGAAAAAAAACAAAAAACATGTTGACACAGTTCACATACCCAACTCTGCTTGAAAAGGAGAAGTACTTGACGATCCAAATCTGTAAGACAACAGAATAAAGACAACACAGGACAGAACCAACTAACATGCATAAAAAATTTACATTAACAGGGACAAAATAATACACATATCTTGCTAACACGGAGACCTGTAAAGAAAACATGGCTAACTTTTGCATGTATTTTGCACTAAAGAAGAGAATGAAAGTGAGAAAGAGGGAAAGAAAGATGAAGAAGGAAGTAAAAAATTAATGTCTGAACTGTTCACATACCCAACTCTGCTTCAAAACGTAAAGTACTTGATGATCCCAATCTGTAAGAAAACAGTATGAAGAAAGCACAGAACAGAAAAAACAATCTAACGTGCATGAATAAATACAAAGACAGATATCATATGGCATGCCTACGATGAGACCTGTAAAAAAACATAGCTAAATGTGTATGCATTTTACACTGAAGAAGACAATGAAAGAGAGAAGAGAGGAAGAAAGATGAAGGTAGAGAAAAACAATCATGTCTAAACTGTTCACATACCCAAATCATCTTCAAAACGAAAAGTACTTGTTCCCCATCTGTAAGAGAAAAAAATGGAGAAAACAGAACAGAACAAACCATCTCACATGCATTAATACATACAACAACAGATATACAACAGTACACATGGCATGCTAAAAAGGTGACCTGTACATAAACACGTACAATAGCAGATATAAAACTGTACACATTAAATGCTAAAAAGGCGACATTTAAAAAAAATGGCTAACATTTTTTCTTATGTATTGCAAGATATGAATTGTATTCAAAACATTTACCACACTCAGTACATGAATACGGCATTTCAACAGTGTGAGTTACCTCATCTCTGAGAAGGTTTGCGTTGATTCCAAAACATTTCCCACACTCAGGACATGAATTGGGCTTCTAACCGGTGTAAGATATGTGATGTCTCTCAGGATGCAATTCATGTACAAAATGATCCCAATCTGTAAGAGAACACAATCAAGACAAGACAGAAAAAGAACAAGAATCTGACATGTAAAAATACATACAATTACAGATATACAATACTACATATGGCATGCCTACAATATAACCTGTAAAACAAATGGTTCGTGTTTGCATGTATTTTACACTGAAAAAGAGAAAGAAAGAAAGAAAGAAAGAAAAATGAAGGAAAAGAGCAAAAAAAGTCATGTCTAAACAATTCACATACCCACTTCTGCTTCAAAATGTAAAGTATTTGTTGACTCCAATCTGTAAGAGAAAAGAATGAAGACAACACAGAACAGAAAAAAAAAAAAAAAAATACTACATGTATAATACATACAATGAAAGATAGACAATACTATACTGCAGTACACATGGCATGCCTACAATGTGACCTTTAAAAAAGATGGTTCATGTTTGCAAGTATTTCACACTGAAAAAAAAGAACGAAAGACAGAAAAAGGGGTAGAAAGATGAAGAAAAAAAAACAAAAAACATGTTGACACAGTTCACATACCCAACTCTGCTTGAAAAGGAGAAGTACTTGACTATCCAAATCTGTAAGACAACAGAGTGAAGACAACACAGAACAGAACCAACTAACATGCATAAAAAATTGACATTAACAGAGACAAAATAATACACATATCTTGCTAACACCGAGACCTGTAAAGAAAACATGGCTACCTTTTGCATGTATTTTGCGCTAAAGAAGAGAATGAAAGTGAGAAAGAGGGAAAGAAAGATGAAGAAGGAAGTAAAAAATTAATGTCTGAACTGTTCACATACCCAACTCTGCTTCAAAACGTAAAGTACTTGATGATCCCAATCTGTAAGAAAACAGAATGAAGAAAGCACAGAACAGAAAAAACAATCTACCATGCATGAATAAATACAAAGACAGATATCATATGGCATGCCTACGATGAGACCTGTAAAAAAACATAGCTAAATTTGTATGCATTTTACACTGAAGAAGACAATGAAAGAGAGAAGAGAGGAAGAAAGATGAAGGTAGAGAAAAACGATCATGTTTAAACTGTTCACATACCCAAATCATCTTCAAAACGAAAAGTACTTGTTCCCCATCTGTAAGAGAAAAAAATGGAGAAAACAGAACAGAACAAGCCATCTCACATGCATTAATACATACAACAACAGATATACAACAGTACACATGGCATGCTAAAAAGGTGACCTGTACATAAACACATACAATAGCAGATATAAAACTGTACACATTAAATGCTAAAAAGGTGACATTTAAAAAAAATGGCTAACATTTTTTCTTATGTATTGCAAGATATGAATTGTATTCAAAACATTTCCCACACTCAGTACATGAATACGGCATTTCAACAGTGTGAGTTACCTCATCTCTGAGAAGGTTGGCGTTGATTCCAAAACATTTCCCACACTCAGCACATGAATTGGGCTTCTAACTGGTGTAAGATATGTGATGTCTCTCAGGATGCAATTCATGTACAAAATGATCCCAATCTGTAAGAGAACACAATCAAGACAAAACAGAAAAAGAACAAGAATCTGACATGTAAAAATACATACAATTACAGATATACAATACTACATATGGCATGCCTACAATATAACCTGTAAAAAAAAAAGGGTTCGTGTATGCATGTATTTTACACTGAAAAAGAGAAAGAAAGAAAGAAAGACAGAAAAATGAAGGAAAAGAGCAAAAAAAGTCATGTCTAAACAATTCACATACCCACTTCTGCTTCAAAATGTAAAGTATTTGTTGACTCCAATCTGTAAGAGAAAAGAATGAAGACAACACAGAACAGAAAAAAAACAAAACAAAAATATTACATGTATAATACATACAATGAAAGATAGACAATACTATACTGTAGTACACATGGCATGCCTACAATGTGACCTTTAAAAAAGATGGTTCATGTTTGCAAGTATTTCACACTGAAAAAAAAGAACGAAAGACAGAAAAAGGGGTAGAAAGATGAAGAAAAAAAACAAAAAACATGTTGACACAGTTCACATACCCAACTCTGCTTGAAAAGGAGAAGTACTTGACGATCCAAATCTGTAAGACAACAGAATAAAGACAACACAGGACAGAACCAACTAACATGCATAAAAAATTTACATTAACAGGGACAAAATAATACACATATCTTGCTAACACGGAGACCTGTAAAGAAAACATGGCTAACTTTTGCATGTATTTTGCACTAAAGAAGAGAATGAAAGTGAGAAAGAGGGAAAGAAAGATGAAGAAGGAAGTAAAAAATTAATGTCTGAACTGTTCACATACCCAACTCTGCTTCAAAACGTAAAGTACTTGATGATCCCAATCTGTAAGAAAACAGTATGAAGAAAGCACAGAACAGAAAAAACAATCTAACGTGCATGAATAAATACAAAGACAGATATCATATGGCATGCCTACGATGAGACCTGTAAAAAAACATAGCTAAATTTGTATGCATTTTACACTGAAGAAGACAATGAAAGAGAGAAGAGAGGAAGAAAGATGAAGGTAGAGAAAAACGATCATGTCTAAACTGTTCACATACCCAAATCATCTTCAAAACGAAAAGTACTTGTTCCCCATCTGTAAGAGAAAAAAATGGAGAAAACAGAACAGAACAAACCATCTCACATGCATTAATACATACAACAACAGATATACAACAGTACACATGGCATGCTAAAAAGGTGACCTGTACATAAACACGTACAATAGCAGATATAAAACTGTACACATTAAATGCTAAAAAGGCGACATTTAAAAACAATGGCTAACATTTTTTCTTATGTATTGCAAGATATGAATTGTATTCAAAACATTTCCCACACTCAGTACATGAATACGGCATTTCAACAGTGTGAGTTACCTCATCTCTGAGAAGGTTTGCGTTGATTCCAAAACATTTCCCACACTCAGGACATGAATTGGGCTTCTAACCGGTGTAAGATATGTGATGTCTCTCAGGATGCAATTCATGTACAAAATGATCCCAATCTGTAAGAGAACACAATCAAGACAAGACAGAAAAAGAACAAGAATCTGACATGTAAAAATACATACAATTACAGATATACAATACTACATATGGCATGCCTACAATATAACCTGTAAAAAAAAAAGGGTTCGTGTTTGCATGTATTTTACACTGAAAAAGAGAAAGAAAGAAAGAAAAATGAAGGAAAAGAGCAAAAAAACGTCATGTCTAAACAATTCACATACCCACTTCTGCTTCAAAATGTAAAGTATTTGTTGACTCCAATCTGTAAGAGAAAAGAATGAAGACAACACAGAACAGAAAAAAAACAAAACAAAAATATTACATGTATAATACATACAATGAAAGATAGACAATACTATACTGTAGTACACATGGCATGCCTACAATGTGACCTTTAAAAAAGATGGTTCATGTTTGCAAGTATTTCACACTGAAAAAAAAGAACAAAAGACAGAAAAAGGGGTAGAAAGATGAAGAAAAAAAAAACAAAAAACATGTTGACACAGTTCACATACCCAACTCTGCTTGAAAAGGAGAAGTACTTGACTATCCAAATCTGTAAGACAACAGAGTGAAGACAACACAGAACAGAACCAACTAACATGCATAAAAAATTTACATTAACAGAGACAAAATAATACACATATCTTGCTAACACGGAGACCTGTAAAGAAAACATGGCTAACTTTTGCATGTATTTTGCACTAAAGAAGAGAATAAAAGTGAGAAAGAGGGAAAGAAAGATGAACAAGGAAGTAAAAAATTAATGTCTGAACTGTTCACATACCCAACTCTGCTTCAAAACGTAAAGTACTTGATGATCCCAATCTGTAAGAAAACAGAATGAAGAAAGCACAGAACAGAAAAAACAATCTACCATGCATGAATAAATACAAAGACAGATATCATATGACATGCCTACGATGAGACCTGTAAAAAAACATAGCTAAATTTGTATGCATTTTACACTGAAGAAGACAATGAAAGAGAGAAGAGAGGAAGAAAGATGAAGGTAGAGAAAAACGATCATGTTTAAACTGTTCACATACCCAAATCATCTTCAAAACGAAAAGTACCGTATTTTTCGGAATATAAGACGCACTTTTTCTTCCCCAAAACTGGGGGGAAAAAGTGGGTGCGTCTTATATTCCAAAGGTACGGTATTTTCGCCCCATAACATACTTACCGGATCCTGCCGCCACGATCCTAGCCTCCTTTGTCTGTCCGCCGTCATCCAATGTCGCAGCAGCCATCATCAGAGGGTCCAGCAATCCCATCCAGTATCCCGACTGATCCCCGCTCTTTAAGTGTCCAAGTCACCGGCTCCTCTTCACTGCAGTCATGCTTGTATGCAGGCTCGCGGTGATTACGCGCTGCCGGGGCCGCCTTCCTCCATAGTTACTGCGTCCTCTTCTTAGATACAGTGCCCCCTTCTGTGTGACGAGCGGCGCATGTGCGCCGGGGTCACGCATGACGTCAGGCGCACGTGCGCCGCTCGTCACGCAGAACGGGGCACTGTATCTAAGAAGAGGACGCTGTAACTATGGAGGAAGGCGGCCCCGGCAGCGCGTAATCACCGCGTGATCACCCCGGGGCTGCATACAAGCATGACTGCAGCGAAGAGGATCCGGCAACCTGGACACTTAAAGAGCGGGGATACTGGATGGGATTGCTGGACCCTCTGATGACACCTAATGGGACCCTCAGATGATGGCGGCTGCGACTCTCGGGTGATGACAGGCAGATGGAGGAGGGGAGGATCGCGGCGACAGGATCAGGTGAGATGCAGCAGGGGTGTAGTGTAGTGTTGTTTGGGTTGGCTGAAGGGGTTACTTAGTGAAGTGTAGTGTAGTTTGGGTTGGCTGCAGATGTTAGTGAGGGAAGTGTAGTATAGTGTAGTGTAGTGTAGTTGTAGTAGGGGTTAGTGAAGTAATGTGTAGTTGATGGGGGCAGCAGGGGTGAAGTGAAGTGTAGTGTAGCAGGTGTTATTATAGATGGGCAGTGTAGCTTAGATAAAGACAGTTTTGGGGGAGTTAGAGGTCCATAAGAAGCCCCTGCACCATAGACGCACCTAGGTTTAGTTTATTTTTTTTTTCCTGATTTTTGCCCTCTAAATCTAGGTGCGTCTTATATGCCGGAGCGTCTTATATTCCGAAAAATACGGTACTTGTTCCCCATCTGTAAGAGAAAAAAATGGAGAAAACAGAACAGAACAAACCATCTCATATACATTAATACATACAACAACAGATATACAACAGTACACATGGCATGCTAAAAAGGTGACCTGTACATAAACACATACAATAGCAGATATAAAACTGTACACATTAAATGCTAAAAAGGTGACATTTAAAAAAAATGGCTAACATTTTTTCTTATGTATTGCAAGATATGAATTGTATTCAAAACATTTCCCACACTCAGTACATGAATACGGCATTTCAACAGTGTGAGTTACCTCATCTCTGAGAAGGTTGGCGTTGATTCCAAGACATTTCCCACACTCAGCACATGAATTGGGCTTCTAACCGGTGTAAGATATGTGATGTCTCTCAGGATGCAATTCATGTACAAAATGATCCCAATCTGTAAGAGAACACAATCAAGACAAGACAGAAAAAGAACAAGAATCTGACATGTAAAAATACATACAATTACAGATATACAATACTACATATGGCATGCCTACAATATAACCTGTAAAAAAAAAAGGGTTCGTGTATGCATGTATTTTACACTGAAAAAGAGAAAGAAAGAAAGAAAGACAGAAAAATGAAGGAAAAGAGCAAAAAAAGTCATGTCTAAACAATTCACATACCCACTTCTGCTTCAAAATGTAAAGTATTTGTTGACTCCAATCTGTAAGAGAAAAGAATGAAGACAACACAGAACAGAAAAAAAACAAAACAAAAATATTACATGTATAATACATACAATGAAAGATAGACAATACTATACTGTAGTACACATGGCATGCCTACAATGTGACCTTTAAAAAAGATGGTTCATGTTTGCAAGTATTTCACACTGAAAAAAAAGAACGAAAGACAGAAAAAGGGGTAGAAAGATGAAGAAAAAAAACAAAAAACATGTTGACACAGTTCACATACCCAACTCTGCTTGAAAAGGAGAAGTACTTGACGATCCAAATCTGTAAGACAACAGAATAAAGACAACACAGGACAGAACCAACTAACATGCATAAAAAATTTACATTAACAGGGACAAAATAATACACATATCTTGCTAACACGGAGACCTGTAAAGAAAACATGGCTAACTTTTGCATGTATTTTGCACTAAAGAAGAGAATGAAAGTGAGAAAGAGGGAAAGAAAGATGAAGAAGGAAGTAAAAAATTAATGTCTGAACTGTTCACATACCCAACTCTGCTTCAAAACGTAAAGTACTTGATGATCCCAATCTGTAAGAAAACAGTATGAAGAAAGCACAGAACAGAAAAAACAATCTAACGTGCATGAATAAATACAAAGACAGATATCATATGGCATGCCTACGATGAGACCTGTAAAAAAACATAGCTAAATGTGTATGCATTTTACACTGAAGAAGACAATGAAAGAAAGAAGAGAGGAAGAAAGATGAAGGTAGAGAAAAACGATCATGTCTAAACTGTTCACATACCCAAATCATCTTCAAAAAGAAAAGTACTTGTTCCCCATCTGTAAGAGAAAAAAATGGAGAAAACAGAACAGAACAAACCATCTCACATGCATTAATACATACAACAACAGATATACAACAGTACACATGGCATGCTAAAAAGGTGACCTGTACATAAACACGTACAATAGCAGATATAAAACTGTACACATTAAATGCTAAAAAGGCGACATTTAAAAAAAATGGCTAACATTTTTTCTTATGTATTGCAAGATATGAATTGTATTCAAAACATTTCCCACACTCAGTACATGAATACGGCATTTCAACAGTGTGAGTTACCTCATCTCTGAGAAGGTTTGCGTTGATTCCAAAACATTTCCCACACTCAGGACATGAATTGGGCTTCTAACCGGTGTAAGATATGTGATGTCTCTCAGGATGCAATTCATGTACAAAATGATCCCAATCTGTAAGAGAACACAATCAAGACAAGACAGAAAAAGAACAAGAATCTGACATGTAAAAATACATACAATCACAGATATACAATACTACATATGGCATGCCTACAATATAACCTGTAAAAAAAAAAGGGTTCGTGTTTGCATGTATTTTACACGGAAAAAGAGAAAGAAAGAAAGAAAAATGAAGGAAAAGAGCAAAAAAAACGTCATGTCTAAACAATTCACATACCCACTTCTGCTTCAAAATGTAAAGTATTTGTTGACTCCAATCTGTAAGAGAAAAGAATGAAGACAACACAGAACAGAAAAAAACAAAACAAAAATATTACATGTATAATACATACAATGAAAGATAGACAATACTATACTGTAGTACACATGGCATGCCTACAATGCGACCTTTAAAAAAGATGGTTCATGTTTGCAAGTATTTCACACTGAAAAAAAAGAACGAAAGACAGAAAAAGGGGTAGAAAAATGAAGAAAAAAAAAAAAAAAACATGTTGACACAGTTCACATACCCAACTCTGCTTGAAAAGGAGAAGTACTTGACTATCCAAATCTGTAAGGCAACAGAGTGAAGACAACGCAGAACAGAACCAACTAACATGCATAAAAAATTTACATTAATGGAGACAAAATAATACACATATCTTGCTAACACGGAGACCTGTAAAGAAAACATGGCTAACTTTTGCATGTATTTTGCACTAAAGAAGAGAATGAAAGTGAGAAAGAGGGAAAGAAAGATGAAGAAGGAAGTAAACAATTAATGTCTGAACTGTTCACATACCCAACTCTGCTTCAAAACGTAAAGTACTTGATGATCCTAATCTGTAAGAAAACAGAATGAAGAAAGCACAGAACAGAAAAAACAATCTAACGTGCATGAATAAATACAAAGACAGATATCATATGGCATGCCTACGATGAGACCTGTAAAAAAACATAGCTAAATTTGTATGCATTTTACACTGAAGAAGACAATGAAAGAGAGAAGAGAGGAAGAAAGATGAAGGTAGAGAAAAACGATCATGTCTAAACTGTTCACATACCCAAATCATCTTCAAAACGAAAAGAACTTGTTCCCCATCTGTAAGAGAAACAAATGGAGAAAACAGAACAGAACAAACCATCTCACATACATTAATACATACAACAACAGATATACAACAGTACACATGGCATGCTAAAAAGGTGACCTGTACATAAACACATACAATAGCAGATATAAAACTGTACACATTAAATGCTAAAAAGGTGACATTTAACAAAAATGGCTAACATTTTTTCTTATGTATTGCAAGATATGAATAGTATTCAAAACATTTCCCACACTCAGTACATGAATACGGCATTTCAACAGTGTGAGTTACCTCATCTCTGAGAAGGTTTGCGTTGATTCCAAAACATTTCCCACACTCAGCACATGAATTGGGCTTCTAACCGGTGTAAGATATGTGATGTCTCTCAGGATGCAATTCATGTACAAAATGATCCCAATCTGTAAGAGAACACAATCAAGACAAAACAGAAAAAGAACAAGAATCTGACATGTAAAAATACATACAATTACAGATATACAATACTACATATGGCATGCCTACAATATAACCTGTAAAAAAATGGTTTGTGTTTGCATGTATTTTACACTGAAAAAGAGAAAGAAAGAAAGAAAAATGAATGAAAAGAGCAAAAAAACGTCATGTCTAAACAATTCACATACCCACTTCTGCTTCAAAATGTAAAGTATTTGTTGACTCCAATCTGTAAGAGAAAAGAATGAAGACAACACAGAACAGAAAAAAAACAAAACAAAAATATTACATGTATAATACATACAATGAAAGATAGACAATACTATACTGTAGTACACATGGCATGCCTACAATGTGACCTTTAAAAAAGATGGTTCATGTTTGCAAGTATTTCACACTGAAAAAAAAGAACGAAAGACAGAAAAAGGGGTAGAAAGATGAAGAAAAAAAAACAAAAAACATGTTGACACAGTTCACATACCCAACTCTGCTTGAAAAGGAGAAGTACTTGACTATCCAAATCTGTAAGGCAACAGAGTGAAGACAACACAGAACAGAACCAACTAACATGCATAAAAAATTTACATTAACGGAGACAAAATAATACACATATCTTGCTAACACGGAGACCTGTAAAGAAAACATGGCTAACTTTTGCATGTATTTTGCACTAAAGAAGAGAATGAAAGTGAGAAAGAGGGAAAGAAAGATGAACAAGGAAGTAAAAAATTAATGTCTGAACTGTTCACATACCCAACTCTGCTTCAAAACGTAAAGTACTTGATGATCCCAATCTGTAAGAAAACAGAATGAAGAAAGCACAGAACAGAAAAAACAATCTACCATGCATGAATAAATACAAAGACAGATATCATATGGCATGCCTACGATGAGACCTGTAAAAAAACATAGCTAAATTTGTATGCATTTTACACTGAAGAAGACAATGAAAGAGAGAAGAGAGGAAGAAAGATGAAGGTAGAGAAAAACGATCATGTTTAAACTGTTCACATACCCAAATCATCTTCAAAACGAAAAGTACTTGTTCCCCATCTGTAAGAGAAAAAAATGGAGAAAACAGAACAGAACAAGCCATCTCACATGCATTAATACATACAACAACAGATATACAACAGTACACATGGCATGCTAAAAAGGTGACCTGTACATAAACACATACAATAGCAGATATAAAACTGTACACATTAAATGCTAAAAAGGTGACATTTAAAAAAAATGGCTAACATTTTTTCTTATGTATTGCAAGATATGAATTGTATTCAAAACATTTCCCACACTCAGTACATGAATACGGCATTTCAACAGTGTGAGTTACCTCATCTCTGAGAAGGTTGGCGTTGATTCCAAAACATTTCCCACACTCAGCACATGAATTGGGCTTCTAACCGGTGTAAGATATGTGATGTCTCTCAGGATGCAATTCATGTACAAAATGATCCCAATCTGTAAGAGAACACAATCAAGACAAAACAGAAAAAGAACAAGAATCTGACATGTAAAAATACATACAATTACAGATATACAATACTACATATGGCATGCCTACAATATAACCTGTAAAAAAAAAAGGGTTCGTGTATGCATGTATTTTACACTGAAAAAGAGAAAGAAAGAAAGAAAGACAGAAAAATGAAGGAAAAGAGCAAAAAAAGTCATGTCTAAACAATTCACATACCCACTTCTGCTTCAAAATGTAAAGTATTTGTTGACTCCAATCTGTAAGAGAAAAGAATGAAGACAACACAGAACAGAAAAAAAACAAAACAAAAATATTACATGTATAATACATACAATGAAAGATAGACAATACTATACTGTAGTACACATGGCATGCCTACAATGTGACCTTTAAAAAAGATGGTTCATGTTTGCAAGTATTTCACACTGAAAAAAAAGAACGAAAGACAGAAAAAGGGGTAGAAAGATGAAGAAAAAAAACAAAAAACATGTTGACACAGTTCACATACCCAACTCTGCTTGAAAAGGAGAAGTACTTGACGATCCAAATCTGTAAGACAACAGAATAAAGACAACACAGGACAGAACCAACTAACATGCATAAAAAATTTACATTAACAGGGACAAAATAATACACATATCTTGCTAACACGGAGACCTGTAAAGAAAACATGGCTAACTTTTGCATGTATTTTGCACTAAAGAAGAGAATGAAAGTGAGAAAGAGGGAAAGAAAGATGAAGAAGGAAGTAAAAAATTAATGTCTGAACTGTTCACATACCCAACTCTGCTTCAAAACGTAAAGTACTTGATGATCCCAATCTGTAAGAAAACAGTATGAAGAAAGCACAGAACAGAAAAAACAATCTAACGTGCATGAATAAATACAAAGACAGATATCATATGGCATGCCTACGATGAGACCTGTAAAAAAACATAGCTAAATGTGTATGCATTTTACACTGAAGAAGACAATGAAAGAGAGAAGAGAGGAAGAAAGATGAAGGTAGAGAAAAACGATCATGTCTAAACTGTTCACATACCCAAATCATCTTCAAAAAGAGAAGTACTTGTTCCCCATCTGTAAGAGAAAAAAATGGAGAAAACAGAACAGAACAAACCATCTCACATGCATTAATACATACAACAACAGATATACAACAGTACACATGGCATGCTAAAAAGGTGACCTGTACATAAACACGTACAAAAGCAGATATAAAACTGTACACATTAAATGCTAAAAAGGCGACATTTAAAAAAAATGGCTAACATTTTTTCTTATGTATTGCAAGATATGAATAGTATTCAAAACATTTCCCACACTCAGTACATGAATACGGCATTTCAACAGTGTGAGTTACCTCATCTCTGAGAAGGTTTGCGTTGATTCCAAAACATTTCCCACACTTAGGACATGAATTGGGCTTCTAACCGGTGTAAGATATGTGATGTCTCTCAGGATGCAATTCATGTACAAAATGATCCCAATCTGTAAGAGAACACAATCAAGACAAGACAGAAAAAGAACAAGAATCTGACATGTAAAAATACATACAATCACAGATATACAATACTACATATGGCATGCCTACAATATAACCTGTAAAAAAAAAAGGGTTCGTGTTTGCATGTATTTTACACGGAAAAAGAGAAAGAAAGAAAGAAAAATGAAGGAAAAGAGCAAAAAAAACGTCATGTCTAAACAATTCACATACCCACTTCTGCTTCAAAATGTAAAGTATTTGTTGACTCCAATCTGTAAGAGAAAAGAATGAAGACAACACAGAACAGAAAAAAACAAAACAAAAATATTACATGTATAATACATACAATGAAAGATAGACAATACTATACTGTAGTACACATGGCATGCCTACAATGCGACCTTTAAAAAAGATGGTTCATGTTTGCAAGTATTTCACACTGAAAAAAAAGAACGAAAGACAGAAAAAGGGGTAGAAAAATGAAGAAAAAAAAAAAAAAACATGTTGACACAGTTCACATACCCAACTCTGCTTGAAAAGGAGAAGTACTTGACTATCCAAATCTGTAAGGCAACAGAGTGAAGACAACGCAGAACAGAACCAACTAACATGCATAAAAAATTTACATTAATGGAGACAAAATAATACACATATCTTGCTAACACGGAGACCTGTAAAGAAAACATGGCTAACTTTTGCATGTATTTTGCACTAAAGAAGAGAATGAAAGTGAGAAAGAGGGAAAGAAAGATGAAGAAGGAAGTAAACAATTAATGTCTGAACTGTTCACATACCCAACTCTGCTTCAAAACGTAAAGTACTTGATGATCCTAATCTGTAAGAAAACAGAATGAAGAAAGCACAGAACAGAAAAAACAATCTAACGTGCATGAATAAATACAAAGACAGATATCATATGGCATGCCTACGATGAGACCTGTAAAAAAACATAGCTAAATTTGTATGCATTTTACACTGAAGAAGACAATGAAAGAGAGAAGAGAGGAAGAAAGATGAAGGTAGAGAAAAACGATCATGTCTAAACTGTTCACATACCCAAATCATCTTCAAAACGAAAAGAACTTGTTCCCCATCTGTAAGAGAAACAAATGGAGAAAACAGAACAGAACAAACCATCTCACATACATTAATACATACAACAACAGATATACAACAGTACACATGGCATGCTAAAAAGGTGACCTGTACATAAACACATACAATAGCAGATATAAAACTGTACACATTAAATGCTAAAAAGGTGACATTTAACAAAAATGGCTAACATTTTTTCTTATGTATTGCAAGATATGAATAGTATTCAAAACATTTCCCACACTCAGTACATGAATACGGCATTTCAACAGTGTGAGTTACCTCATCTCTGAGAAGGTTTGCGTTGATTCCAAAACATTTCCCACACTCAGCACATGAATTGGGCTTCTAACCGGTGTAAGATATGTGATGTCTCTCAGGATGCAATTCATGTACAAAATGATCCCAATCTGTAAGAGAACACAATCAAGACAAAACAGAAAAAGAACAAGAATCTGACATGTAAAAATACATACAATTACAGATATACAATACTACATATGGCATGCCTACAATATAACCTGTAAAAAAAATGGTTTGTGTTTGCATGTATTTTACACTGAAAAAGAGAAAGAAAGAAAGAAAAATGAATGAAAAGAGCAAAAAAACGTCATGTCTAAACAATTCACATACCCACTTCTGCTTCAAAATGTAAAGTATTTGTTGACTCCAATCTGTAAGAGAAAAGAATGAAGACAACACAGAACAGAAAAAAAACAAAACAAAAATATTACATGTATAATACATACAATGAAAGATAGACAATACTATACTGTAGTACACATGGCATGCCTACAATGTGACCTTTAAAAAAGATGTTTCATGTTTGCAAGTATTTCACACTGAAAAAAAAGAACGAAAGACAGAAAAAGGGGTAGAAAGATGAAGAAAAAAAAACAAAAAACATGTTGACACAGTTCACATACCCAACTCTGCTTGAAAAGGAGAAGTACTTGACTATCCAAATCTGTAAGGCAACAGAGTGAAGACAACACAGAACAGAACCAACTAACATGCATAAAAAATTTACATTAACGGAGACAAAATAATACACATATCTTGCTAACACGGAGACCTGTAAAGAAAACATGGCTAACTTTTGCATGTATTTTGCACTAAAGAAGAGAATGAAAGTGAGAAAGAGGGAAAGAAAGATGAAGAAGGAAGTAAAAAATTAATGTCTGAACTGTTCACATACCCAACTCTGCTTCAAAACGTAAAGTACTTGATGATCCTAATCTGTAAGAAAACAGAATGAAGAAAGCACCGAACAGAAAAAACAATCTAACGTGCATGAATAAATACAAAGACAGATATCATATGGCATGCCTACGATGAGACCTGTAAAAAAACATAGCTAAATTTGTATGCATTTTACACTGAAGAAGACAATGAAAGAGAGAAGAGAGGAAGAAAGATGAAGGTAGAGAAAAACGATCATGTCTAAACTGTTCACATACCCAAATCATCTTCAAAACGAAAAGTACTTGTTCCCCATCTGTAAGAGAAACAAATGGAGAAAACAGAACAGAACAAACCATCTCACATGCATTAATACATACAACAACAGATATACAACAGTACACATGGCATGCTAAAAAGGTGACCTGTACATAAACACATACAATAGCAGATATAAAACTGTACACATTAAATGCTAAAAAGGTGACATTTAAAAAAAATGGCTAACATTTTTTCTTATGTATTGCAAGATATGAATTGTATTCAAAACATTTCCCACACTCAGTACATGAATACGGCATTTCAACAGTGTGAGTTACCTCATCTCTGAGAAGGTTTGCGTTGATTCCAAAACATTTCCCACACTCAGCACATGAATTGGGCTTCTAACCGGTGTAAGATATGTGATGTCTCTCAGGATGCAATTCATGTACAAAATGATCCCAATCTGTAAGAGAACACAATCAAGACAAAACAGAAAAAGAACAAGAATCTGACATGTAAAAATACATACAATTACAGATATACAATACTACATATGGCATGCCTACAATATAACCTGTAAAAAAAAAAGGGTTCGTGTTTGCATGTATTTTACACTGAAAAAGAGAAAGAAAGAAAGAAAAATGAAGGAAAAGAGCAAAAAAACGTCATGTCTAAACAATTCACATACCCACTTCTGCTTCAAAATGTAAAGTATTTGTTGACTCCAATCTGTAAGAGAAAAGAATGAAGACAACACAGAACAGAAAAAAAACAAAACAAAAATATTACATGTATAATACATACAATGAAAGATAGACAATACTATACTGTAGTACACATGGCATGCCTACAATGTGACCTTTAAAAAAGATGGTTCATGTTTGCAAGTATTTCACACTGAAAAAAAAGAACGAAAGACAGAAAAAGGGGTAGAAAGATGAAGAAAAAAAAAAAAAAACATGTTGACACAGTTCACATACCCAACTCTGCTTGAAAAGGAGAAGTACTTGACTATCCAAATCTGTAAGACAACAGAGTGAAGACAACACAGAACAGAACCAACTAACATGCATAAAAAATTTACATTAACAGAGACAAAATAATACACATATCTTGCTAACACGGAGACCTGTAAAGAAAACATGGCTAACTTTTGCATGTATTTTGCACTAAAGAAGAGAATGAAAGTGAGAAAGAGGGAAAGAAAGATGAAGAAGGAAGTAAAAAATTAATGTCTGAACTGTTCACATACCCAACTCTGCTTCAAAACGTAAAGTACTTGATGATCCCAATCTGTAAGAAAACAGAATGAAAAATGCACAGAACAGAAAAAACAATCTACCATGCATGAATAAATACAAAGACAGATATCATATGGCATGCCTACGATGAGACCTGTAAAAAAACATAGCTAAATTTGTATGCATTTTACACTGAAGAAGACAATGAAAGAGAGAAGAGAGGAAGAAAGATGAAGGTAGAGAAAAACGATCATGTTTAAACTGTTCACATACCCAAATCATCTTCAAAACGAAAAGTACTTGTTCCCCATCTGTAAGAGAAAAAAATGGAGAAAACAGAACAGAACAAACCATCTCACATACATTAATACATACAACAACAGATATACAACAGTACACATGGCATGCTAAAAAGGTGACCTGTACATAAACACATACAATAGCAGATATAAAACTGTACACATTAAATGCTAAAAAGGTGACATTTAAAAAAAATGGCTAACATTTTTTCTTATGTATTGCAAGATATGAATTGTATTCAAAACATTTCCCACACTCAGTACATGAATACGGCATTTCAACAGTGTGAGTTACCTCATCTCTGAGAAGGTTGGCGTTGATTCCAAGACATTTCCCACACTCAGCACATGAATTGGGCTTCTAACCGGTGTAAGATATGTGATGTCTCTCAGGATGCAATTCATGTACAAAATGATCCCAATCTGTAAGAGAACACAATCAAGACAAAACAGAAAAAGAACAAGAATCTGACATGTAAAAATACATACAATTACAGATATACAATACTACATATGGCATGCCTACAATATAACCTGTAAAAAAAAAAGGGTTCGTGTATGCATGTATTTTACACTGAAAAAGAGAAAGAAAGAAAGAAAGACAGAAAAATGAAGGAAAAGAGCAAAAAAAGTCATGTCTAAACAATTCACATACCCACTTCTGCTTCAAAATGTAAAGTATTTGTTGACTCCAATCTGTAAGAGAAAAGAATGAAGACAACACAGAACAGAAAAAAAACAAAACAAAAATATTACATGTATAATACATACAATGAAAGATAGACAATACTATACTGTAGTACACATGGCATGCCTACAATGTGACCTTTAAAAAAGATGGTTCATGTTTGCAAGTATTTCACACTGAAAAAAAAGAACGAAAGACAGAAAAAGGGGTAGAAAGATGAAGAAAAAAAACAAAAAACATGTTGACACAGTTCACATACCCAACTCTGCTTGAAAAGGAGAAGTACTTGACGATCCAAATCTGTAAGACAACAGAATAAAGACAACACAGGACAGAACCAACTAACATGCATAAAAAATTTACATTAACAGGGACAAAATAATACACATATCTTGCTAACACGGAGACCTGTAAAGAAAACATGGCTAACTTTTGCATGTATTTTGCACTAAAGAAGAGAATGAAAGTGAGAAAGAGGGAAAGAAAGATGAAGAAGGAAGTAAAAAATTAATGTCTGAACTGTTCACATACCCAACTCTGCTTCAAAACGTAAAGTACTTGATGATCCCAATCTGTAAGAAAACAGTATGAAGAAAGCACAGAACAGAAAAAACAATCTAACGTGCATGAATAAATACAAAGACAGATATCATATGGCATGCCTACGATGAGACCTGTAAAAAAACATAGCTAAATGTGTATGCATTTTACACTGAAGAAGACAATGAAAGAGAGAAGAGAGGAAGAAAGATGAAGGTAGAGAAAAACGATCATGTCTAAACTGTTCACATACCCAAATCATCTTCAAAAAGAAAAGTACTTGTTCCCCATCTGTAAGAGAAAAAAATGGAGAAAACAGAACAGAACAAACCATCTCACATGCATTAATACATACAACAACAGATATACAACAGTACACATGGCATGCTAAAAAGGTGACCTGTACATAAACACGTACAATAGCAGATATAAAACTGTACACATTAAATGCTAAAAAGGCGACATTTAAAAAAAATGGCTAACATTTTTTCTTATGTATTGCAAGATATGAATTGTATTCAAAACATTTCCCACACTCAGTACATGAATACGGCATTTCAACAGTGTGAGTTACCTCATCTCTGAGAAGGTTTGCGTTGATTCCAAAACATTTCCCACACTCAGGACATGAATTGGGCTTCTAACCGGTGTAAGATATGTGATGTCTCTCAGGATGCAATTCATGTACAAAATGATCCCAATCTGTAAGAGAACACAATCAAGACAAGACAGAAAAAGAACAAGAATCTGACATGTAAAAATACATACAATTACAGATATACAATACTACATATGGCATGCCTACAATATAACCTGTAAAAAAAATGGTTTGTGTTTGCATGTATTTTACACTGAAAAAGAGAAAGAAAGAAAGAAAAATGAATGAAAAGAGCAAAAAAACGTCATGTCTAAACAATTCACATACCCACTTCTGCTTCAAAATGTAAAGTATTTGTTGACTCCAATCTGTAAGAGAAAAGAATGAAGACAACACAGAACAGAAAAAAAACAAAACAAAAATATTACATGTATAATACATACAATGAAAGATAGACAATACTATACTGTAGTACACATGGCATGCCTACAATGTGACCTTTAAAAAAGATGTTTCATGTTTGCAAGTATTTCACACTGAAAAAAAAGAACGAAAGACAGAAAAAGGGGTAGAAAGATGAAGAAAAAAAAACAAAAAACATGTTGACACAGTTCACATACCCAACTCTGCTTGAAAAGGAGAAGTACTTGACTATCCAAATCTGTAAGGCAACAGAGTGAAGACAACACAGAACAGAACCAACTAACATGCATAAAAAATTTACATTAACGGAGACAAAATAATACACATATCTTGCTAACACGGAGACCTGTAAAGAAAACATGGCTAACTTTTGCATGTATTTTGCACTAAAGAAGAGAATGAAAGTGAGAAAGAGGGAAAGAAAGATGAAGAAGGAAGTAAAAAATTAATGTCTGAACTGTTCACATACCCAACTCTGCTTCAAAACGTAAAGTACTTGATGATCCTAATCTGTAAGAAAACAGAATGAAGAAAGCACCGAACAGAAAAAACAATCTAACGTGCATGAATAAATACAAAGACAGATATCATATGGCATGCCTACGATGAGACCTGTAAAAAAACATAGCTAAATTTGTATGCATTTTACACTGAAGAAGACAATGAAAGAGAGAAGAGAGGAAGAAAGATGAAGGTAGAGAAAAACGATCATGTCTAAACTGTTCACATACCCAAATCATCTTCAAAACGAAAAGTACTTGTTCCCCATCTGTAAGAGAAACAAATGGAGAAAACAGAACAGAACAAACCATCTCACATGCATTAATACATACAACAACAGATATACAACAGTACACATGGCATGCTAAAAAGGTGACCTGTACATAAACACATACAATAGCAGATATAAAACTGTACACATTAAATGCTAAAAAGGTGACATTTAACAAAAATGGCTAACATTTTTTCTTATGTATTGCAAGATATGAATAGTATTCAAAACATTTCCCACACTCAGTACATGAATACGGCATTTCAACAGTGTGAGTTACCTCATCTCTGAGAAGGTTTGCGTTGATTCCAAAACATTTCCCACACTCAGCACATGAATTGGGCTTCTAACCGGTGTAAGATATGTGATGTCTCTCAGGATGCAATTCATGTACAAAATGATCCCAATCTGTAAGAGAACACAATCAAGACAAAACAGAAAAAGAACAAGAATCTGACATGTAAAAATACATACAATTACAGATATACAATACTACATATGGCATGCCTACAATATAACCTGTAAAAAAAATGGTTTGTGTTTGCATGTATTTTACACTGAAAAAGAGAAAGAAAGAAAGAAAGAAAGAAAGAAAGAAAGAAAGAAAGAAAGAAAGAAAGAAAGAAAGAAAGAAAGAAAGAAAGAAAGAAAGAAAGAAAGAAAAATGAAGGAAAAGAGCAAAAAAACGTCATGTCTAAACAATTCACATACCCACTTCTGCTTCAAAATGTAAAGTATTTGTTGACTCCAATCTGTAAGAGAAAAGAATGAAGACAACACAGAACAGAAAAAAAACAAAACAAAAATATTACATGTATAATACATACAATGAAAGATAGACAATACTATACTGTAGTACACATGGCATGCCTACAATGTGACCTTTAAAAAAGATGGTTCATGTTTGCAAGTATTTCACACTGAAAAAAAAGAACGAAAGACAGAAAAAGGGGTAGAAAGATGAAGAAAAAAAAACAAAAAACATGTTGACACAGTTCACATACCCAACTCTGCTTGAAAAGGAGAAGTACTTGACGATCCAAATCTGTAAGACAACAGAGTGAATACAACACAGAACAGAACCAACTAACATGCATAAAAAATTTACATTAACAGAGACAAAATAATACACATATCTTGCTAACACGGAGACCTGTAAAGAAAACATGGCTAACTTTTGCATGTAGTTTGCACTAAAGAAGAGAATGAAAGTGAGAAAGAGGGAAAGAAAGATGAAGAAGGAAGTAAAAAATTAATGTCTGAACTGTTCACATACCCAACTCTGCTTCAAAACGTAAAGTACTTGATGATCCCAATCTGTAAGAAAACAGAATGAAGAAAGCACAGAACAGAAAAAACAATCTACCATGCATGAATAAATACAAAGACAGATATCATATGGCATGCCTACGATGAGACCTGTAAAAAAACATAGCTAAATTTGTATGCATTTTACACTGAAGAAGACAATGAAAGAGAGAAGAGAGGAAGAAAGATGAAGGTAGAGAAAAACGATCATGTCTAAACTGTTCACATACCCAAATCATCTTCAAAACGAAAAGTACTTGTTCCCCATCTGTAAGAGAAAAAAATGGAGAAAACAGAACAGAACAAACCATCTCACATACATTAATACATACAACAACAGATATACAACAGTACACATGGCATGCTAAAAAGGTGACCTGTACATAAACACATACAATAGCAGATATAAAACTGTACACATTAAATGCTAAAAAGGTGACATTTAAAAAAAATGGCTAACATTTTTTCTTATGTATTGCAAGATATGAATTGTATTCAAAACATTTCCCACACTCAGTACATGAATACGGCATTTCAACAGTGTGAGTTACCTCATCTCTGAGAAGGTTGGCGTTGATTCCAAGACATTTCCCACACTCAGCACATGAATTGGGCTTCTAACCGGTGTAAGATATGTGATGTCTCTCAGGATGCAATTCATGTACAAAATGATCCCAATCTGTAAGAGAACACAATCAAGACAAAACAGAAAAAGAACAAGAATCTGACATGTAAAAATACATACAATTACAGATATACAATACTACATATGGCATGCCTACAATATAACCTGTAAAAAAAAAAGGGTTCGTGTATGCATGTATTTTACACTGAAAAAGAGAAAGAAAGAAAGAAAGACAGAAAAATGAAGGAAAAGAGCAAAAAAAGTAATGTCTAAACAATTCACATACCCACTTCTGCTTCAAAATGTAAAGTATTTGTTGACTCCAATCTGTAAGAGAAAAGAATGAAGACAACACAGAACAGAAAAAAAAAAAAAAAAAATATTACATGTATAATACATACAATGAAAGATAGACAATACTATACTGTAGTACACATGGTATGCCTACAATGTGACCTTTAAAAAAGATGGTTCATGTTTGCAAGTATTTCACACTGAAAAAAAAGAACGAAAGACAGAAAAAGGGGTAGAAAGATGAAGAAAAAAAACAAAAAACATGTTGACACAGTTCACATACCCAACTCTGCTTGAAAAGGAGAAGTACTTGACGATCCAAATCTGTAAGACAACAGAATAAAGACAACACAGGACAGAACCAACTAACATGCATAAAAAATTTACATTAACAGGGACAAAATAATACACATATCTTGCTAACACGGAGACCTGTAAAGAAAACATGGCTAACTTTTGCATGTATTTTGCACTAAAGAAGAGAATGAAAGTGAGAAAGAGGGAAAGAAAGATGAAGAAGGAAGTAAAAAATTAATGTCTGAACTGTTCACATACCCAACTCTGCTTCAAAACGTAAAGTACTTGATGATCCCAATCTGTAAGAAAACAGAATGAAGAAAGCACAGAACAGAAAAGACAATCTAACGTGCATGAATCAATACAAAGACAGATATCATATGGCATGCCTACGATGAGACCTGTAAAAAAACATAGCTAAATGTGTATGCATTTTACACTGAAGAAGACAATGAAAGAGAGAAGAGAGGAGGAAAGATGAAGGTAGAGAATAACGATCATGTCTAAACTGTTCACATACCCAAATCATCTTCAAAAAGAAAAGTACTTGTTCCCCATCTGTAAGAGAAAAAAATGGAGAAAACAGAACAGAACAAACCATCTCACATGCATTAATACATACAACAACAGATATACAACAGTACACATGGCATGCTAAAAAGGTGACCTGTACATAAACACGTACAATAGCAGATATAAAACTGTACACATTAAATGCTAAAAAGGCGACATTTAAAAAAAATGGCTAACATTTTTTCTTATGTATTGCAAGATATGAATTGTATTCAAAACATTTCCCACACTCAGTACATGAATACGGCATTTCAACAGTGTGAGTTACCTCATCTCTGAGAAGGTTTGCGTTGATTCCAAAACATTTCCCACACTCAGGACATGAATTGGGCTTCTAACCGGTGTAAGATATGTGATGTCTCTCAGGATGCAATTCATGTACAAAATGATCCCAATCTGTAAGAGAACACAATCAAGACAAGACAGAAAAAGAACAAGAATCTGACATGTAAAAATACATACAATTACAGATATACAATACTACATATGGCATGCCTACAATATAACCTGTAAAAAAAAAGGGTTCGTGTTTGCATGTATTTTACACGGAAAAAGAGAAAGAAAGAAAGAAAAATGAAGGAAAAGAGCAAAAAAAACGTCATGTCTAAACAATTCACATACCCACTTCTGCTTCAAAATGTAAAGTATTTGTTGACTCCAATCTGTAAGAGAAAAGAATGAAGACAACACAGAACAGAAAAAAACAAAACAAAAATATTACATGTATAATACATACAATGAAAGATAGACAATACTATACTGTAGTACACATGGCATGCCTACAATGCGACCTTTAAAAAAGATGGTTCATGTTTGCAAGTATTTCACACTGAAAAAAAAGAACGAAAGACAGAAAAAGGGGTAGAAAGATGAAGAAAAAAAAACAAAAAACATGTTGACACAGTTCACATACCCAACTCTGCTTGAAAAGGAGAAGTACTTGACTATCCAAATCTGTAAGGCAACAGAGTGAAGACAACGCAGAACAGAACCAACTAACATGCATAAAAAATGTACATTAACGGAGACAAAATAATACACATATCTTGCTAACACGGAGACCTGTAAAGAAAACATGGCTAACTTTTGCATGTATTTTGCACTAAAGAAGAGAATGAAAGTGAGAAAGAGGGAAAGAAAGATGAAGAAGGAAGTAAACAATGAATGTCTGAACTGTTCACATACCCAACTCTGCTTCAAAACGTAAAGTACTTGATGATCCTAATCTGTAAGAAAACAGAATGAAGAAAGCACAGAACAGAAAAAACAATCTAACGTGCATGAATAAATACAAAGACAGATATCATATGGCATGCCTACGATGAGACCTGTAAAAAAACATAGCTAAATTTGTATGCATTTTACACTGAAGAAGACAATGAAAGAGAGAAGAGAGGAAGAAAGATGAAGGTAGAGAAAAACGATCATGTCTAAACTGTTCACATACCCAAATCATCTTCAAAACGAAAAGTACTTGTTCCCCATCTGTAAGAGAAAAAAATGGAGAAAACAGAACAGAACAAACCATCTCACATGCATTAATACATACAACAACAGATATACAACAGTACACATGGCATGCTAAAAAGGTGAACTGTACATAAACACATACAATAGCAGATATAAAACTGTACACATTAAATGCTAAAAAGGTGACATTTAAAAAAAATGGCTAACATTTTTTCTTATGTATTGCAAGATATGAATTGTATTCAAAACATTTCCCACACTCAGTACATGAATACGGCATTTCAACAGTGTGAGTTACCTCATCTCTGAGAAGGTTTGCGTTGATTCCAAAACATTTCCCACACTCAGCACATGAATTGGGCTTCTAACCGGTGTAAGATATGTGATGTCTCTCAGGATGCAATTCATGTACAAAATGATCGCAATCTGTAAGAGAACACAATCAAGACAAAACAGAAAAAGAACAAGAATCTGACATGTAAAAATACATACAATTACAGATATACAATACTACATATGGCATGCCTACAATATAACCTGTAAAAAAAATGGTTCGTGTTTGCATGTATTTTACACTGAAAAAGAGAAAGAAAGATAGAAAGAAAGAAAAATGAAGGAAAAGAGCAAAAAAACGTCATGTCTAAACAATTCACATACCCACTTCTGCTTCAAAATGTAAAGTATTTGTTGACTCCAATCTGTAAGAGAAAAGAATGAAGACAACACAGAACAGAAAAAAAAACAAAACAAAAATATTACATGTATAATACATACAATGAAAGATAGACAATACTATACTGTAGTACACATGGCATGCCTACAATGTGACCTTTAAAAAAGATGGTTCATGTTTGCAAGTATTTCACACTGAAAAAAAAAAACGAAAGACAGAAAAAGGGGTAGAAAGATGAAGAAAAAAAAAACAAAAAACATGTTGACACAGTTCACATACCCAACTCTGCTTGAAAAGGAGAAGTACTTGACTATCCAAATCTGTAAGACAACAGAGTGAAGACAACACAGAACAGAACCAACTAACATGCATAAAAAATTTACATTAACAGAGACAAAATAATACACATATCTTGCTAACACGGAGACCTGTAAAGAAAACATGGCTAACTTTTGCATGTATTTTGCACTAAAGAAGAGAATTAAAGTGAGAAAAAGGGAAAGAAAGATGAAGAAGGAAGTAAAAAATTAATGTCTGAACTGTTCACATACCCAACTCTGCTTCAAAACGTAAAGTACTTGATGATCCCAATCTGTAAGAAAACAGAATGAAGAAAGCACAGAACAGAAAAAACAATCTACCGTGCATGAATAAATACAAAGACAGATATCATATGGCATGCCTACGATGAGACCTGTAAAAAAACATAGCTAAATTTGTATGCATTTTACACTGAAGAAGACAATGAAAGAGAGAAGAGAGGAAGAAAGATGAAGGTAGAGAAAAACGATCATGTTTAAACTGTTCACATACCCAAATCATCTTCAAAACGAAAAGTACTTGTTCCCCATCTGTAAGAGAAAAAAATGGAGAAAACAGAACAGAACAAGCCATCTCACATGCATTAATACATACAACAACAGATATACAACAGTACACATGGCATGCTAAAAAGGTGACCTGTACATAAACACATACAATAGCAGATATAAAACTGTACACATTAAATGCTAAAAAGGTGACATTTAAAAAAAAATGGCTAACATTTTTTCTTATGTATTGCAAGATATGAATTGTATTCAAAACATTTCCCACACTCAGTACATGAATACGGCATTTCAACAGTGTGAGTTACCTCATCTCTGAGAAGGTTGGCGTTGATTCCAAGACATTTCCCACACTCAGCACATGAATTGGGCTTCTAACCGGTGTAAGATATGTGATGTCTCTCAGGATGCAATTCATGTACAAAATGATCCCAATCTGTAAGAGAACACAATCAAGACAAAACAGAAAAAGAACAAGAATCTGACATGTAAAAATACATACAATTACAGATATACAATACTACATATGGCATGCCTACAATATAACCTGTAAAAAAAAAAGGGTTCGTGTATGCATGTATTTTACACTGAAAAAGAGAAAGAAAGAAAGAAAGACAGAAAAATGAAGGAAAAGAGCAAAAAAAGTAATGTCTAAACAATTCACATACCCACTTCTGCTTCAAAATGTAAAGTATTTGTTGACTCCAATCTGTAAGAGAAAAGAATGAAGACAACACAGAACAGAAAAAAAACAAAACAAAAATATTACATGTATAATACATACAATGAAAGATAGACAATACTATACTGTAGTACACATGGCATGCCTACAATGTGACCTTTAAAAAAGATGGTTCATGTTTGCAAGTATTTCACACTGAAAAAAAAGAACGAAAGACAGAAAAAGGGGTAGAAAGATGAAGAAAAAAAAACAAAAAACATGTTGACACAGTTCACATACCCAACTCTGCTTGAAAAGGAGAAGTACTTGACGATCCAAATCTGTAAGACAACAGAATAAAGACAACACAGGACAGAACCAACTAACATGCATAAAAAATTTACATTAACAGGGACAAAATAATACACATATCTTGCTAACACGGAGACCTGTAAAGAAAACATGGCTAACTTTTGCATGTATTTTGCACTAAAGAAGAGAATGAAAGTGAGAAAGAGGGAAAGAAAGATGAAGAAGGAAGTAAAAAATTAATGTCTGAACTGTTCACATACCCAACTCTGCTTCAAAACGTAAAGTACTTGATGATCCCAATCTGTAAGAAAACAGAATGAAGAAAGCACCGAACAGAAAAGACAATGTAACGTGCATGAATCAATACAAAGACAGATATCATATGGCATGCCTACGATGAGACCTGTAAAAAAACATAGCTAAATGTGTATGCATTTTACACTGAAGAAGACAATGAAAGAGAGAAGAGAGGAGGAAAGATGAAGGTAGAGAAAAACGATCATGTCTAAACTGTTCACATACCCAAATCATCTTCAAAAAGAAAAGTACTTGTTCCCCATCTGTAAGAGAAAAAAATGGAGAAAACAGAACAGAACAAACCATCTCACATGCATTAATACATACAACAACAGATATACAACAGTACACATGGCATGCTAAAAAGGTGACCTGTACATAAACACGTACAATAGCAGATATAAAACTGTACACATTAAATGCTAAAAAGGCGACATTTAAAAAAAATGGCTAACATTTTTTCTTATGTATTGCAAGATATGAATTGTATTCAAAACATTTCCCACACTCAGTACATGAATACGGCATTTCAACAGTGTGAGTTACCTCATCTCTGAGAAGGTTTGCGTTGATTCCAAAACATTTCCCACACTCAGGACATGAATTGGGCTTCTAACCGGTGTAAGATATGTGATGTCTCTCAGGATGCAATTCATGTACAAAATGATCCCAATCTGTAAGAGAACACAATCAAGACAAGACAGAAAAAGAACAAGAATCTGACATGTAAAAATACATACAATTACAGATATACAATACTACATATGGCATGCCTACAATATAACCTGTAAAAAAAAAAGGGTTCGTGTTTGCATGTATTTTACACGGAAAAAGAGAAAGAAAGAAAGAAAAATGAAGGAAAAGAGCAAAAAAAACGTCATGTCTAAACAATTCACATACCCACTTCTGCTTCAAAATGTAAAGTATTTGTTGACTCCAATCTGTAAGAGAAAAGAATGAAGACAACACAGAACAGAAAAAAACAAAACAAAAATATTACATGTATAATACATACAATGAAAGATAGACAATACTATACTGTAGTACACATGGCATGCCTACAATGTGACCTTTAAAAAAGATGGTTCATGTTTGCAAGTATTTCACACTGAAAAAAAAAAACGAAAGACAGAAAAAGGGGTAGAAAGATGAAGAAAAAAAAAACAAAAAACATGTTGACACAGTTCACATACCCAACTCTGCTTGAAAAGGAGAAGTACTTGACTATCCAAATCTGTAAGACAACAGAGTGAAGACAACACAGAACAGAACCAACTAACATGCATAAAAAATTTACATTAACAGAGACAAAATAATACACATATCTTGCTAACACGGAGACCTGTAAAGAAAACATGGCTAACTTTTGCATGTATTTTGCACTAAAGAAGAGAATGAAAGTGAGAAAGAGGGAAAGAAAGATGAAGAAGGAAGTAAAAAATTAATGTCTGAACTGTTCACATACCCAACTCTGCTTCAAAACGTAAAGTACTTGATGATCCCAATCTGTAAGAAAACAGAATGAAGAAAGCACAGAACAGAAAAAACAATCTACCGTGCATGAATAAATACAAAGACAGATATCATATGGCATGCCTACGATGAGACCTGTAAAAAAACATAGCTAAATTTGTATGCATTTTACACTGAAGAAGACAATGAAAGAGAGAAGAGAGGAAGAAAGATGAAGGTAGAGAAAAACGATCATGTTTAAACTGTTCACATACCCAAATCATCTTCAAAACGAAAAGTACTTGTTCCCCATCTGTAAGAGAAAAAAATGGAGAAAACAGAACAGAACAAGCCATCTCACATGCATTAATACATACAACAACAGATATACAACAGTACACATGGCATGCTAAAAAGGTGACCTGTACATAAACACATACAATAGCAGATATAAAACTGTACACATTAAATGCTAAAAAGGTGACATTTAAAAAAAATGGCTAACATTTTTTCTTATGTATTGCAAGATATGAATTGTATTCAAAACATTTCCCACACTCAGTACATGAATACGGCATTTCAACAGTGTGAGTTACCTCATCTCTGAAAAGGTTGGCGTTGATTCCAAAACATTTCCCACACTCAGCACATGAATTGGGCTTCTAACCGGTGTAAGATATGTGATGTCTCTCAGGATGCAATTCATGTACAAAATGATCCCAATCTGTAAGAGAACACAATCAAGACAAGACAGAAAAAGAACAAGAATCTGACATGTAAAAATACATACAATTACAGATATACAATACTACATATGGCATGCCTACAATATAACCTGTAAAAAAAAGGGTTCGTGTTTGCATGTATTTTACACGGAAAAAGAGAAAGAAAGAAAGAAAAATGACGGAAAAGAGCAAAAAAACGTCATGTCTAAACAATTCACATACCCACTTCTGCTTCAAAATGTAAAGTATTTGTTGACTCCAATCTGTAAGAGAAAAGAATGAAGACAACACAGAACAGAAAAAAAACAAAACAAAAATATTACATGTATAATACATACAATGAAAGATAGACAATACTATACTGTAGTACACATGGCATGCCTACAATGTGACCTTTAAAAAAGATGGTTCATTTTTGCAAGTATTTCACACTGAAAAAAAAGAACGAAAGACAGAAAAAGGGGTAGAAAGATGAAGTAAAAAAAACAAAAAACATGTTGACACAGTTCACATACCCAACTCTGTTCGAAAAGGAGAAGTACTTGACGATCCAAATCTGTAAGACAACAGAATGAAGACAACACAGAACAGAACCAACTAACATGCATAAAAAAATTACATTAACAGGGACAAAATAATACACATATCTTGCTAGCACGGAGACCTGTAAAGAAAACATGGATAACTTTTGCATGTATTTTGCACTAAAGAATAGAATGAAAGTGAGAAAGAGGGAAAGAAAGATGAAGAAGGAAGTAAAAAATTAATGTCTGAACTGTTCACATACCCAACTCTGCTTCAAAACGTAAAGTACTTGATGATCCTAATCTATAAGAAAACAGAATGAAGAAAGCACAGAACAGAAAAAACAATCTAACGTGCATGAATAAATACAAAGACAGATATCATATGGCATGCCTACGATGAGACCTGTAAAAAAACATAGCTAAATTTGTATGCATTTTACACTGAAGAAGACAATGAAAGAGAGAAGAGAGGAAGAAAGATGAAGGTAGAGAAAAACGATCATGTCTAAACTGTTCACATACCCAAATCATCTTCAAAATGAAAAGTACTTGTTCCCCATCTGTAAGAGAAAAAAATGGAGAAAACAGAACAGAACAAACCATCTCACATGCATTAATACATACAACAACAGATATACAACAGTACACATGGCATGCTAAAAAGGTGACCTGTACATAAACACATACAATAGCAGATATAAAACTGTACACATTAAATGCTAAAAAGGCGACATTTAAAAAAAAAATGGCTAACATTTTTTCTTATGTATTGCAAGATATGAATTGTATTCAAAACATTTCCCACACTCAGTACATGAATACGGCATTTCAACAGTGTGAGTTACCTCATCTCTGAGAAGGTTTGTGTTGATTCCAAAACATTTCCCACACTCAGGACATGAATTGGGCTTCTAACCGGTGTAAGATATGTGATGTCTCTCAGGATGCAATTCATGTACAAAATGATCCCAATCTGTAAGAGAACACAATCAAGACAAAACAGAAAAAGAACAAGAATCTGACATGTAAAAATACATACAATTACAGATATACAATACTACATATGGCATGCCTACAATATAACCTGTAAAAAAAATGGTTCGTGTTTGCATGTATTTTACACTGAAAAAGAGAAAGAAAGAAAGAAAGAAAAATGAAGGAAAAGAGCAAAAAAACGTCATGTCTAAACAATTCACATACCCACTTCTGCTTCAAAATGTAAAGTATTTGTTGACTCCAATCTGTAAGAGAAAAGAATGAAGACAACACAGAACAGAAAAAAAACAAAACAAAAATATTACATGCATAATACATACAATGAAAGATAGACAATACTATACTGTAGTACACATGGCATGCCTACAATGTGACCTTTAAAAAAGATGGTTCGTGTTTGCAAGTATTTCACACTGAAAAAAAAGAACGAAAGACAGAAAAAGGGGTAGAAAGATGAAGAAAAAAAACCAAAAAACATGTTGACACAGTTCACATACCCAACTCTGCTTGAAAAGGAGAAGTACTTGACGATCCAAATCTGTAAGACAACAGAGTGAAGAACACACAGAACAGAACCAACTAACATGCATAAAAAATTTACATTAACAGAGACAAAATAATACACATATCTTGCTAACACGGAGACCTGTAAAGAAAACATGGCTAACTTTTGCATGTATTTTGCACTAAAGAAGAGAATGAAAGTGAGAAAGAGGGAAAGAAAGATGAAGAAGGAAGTAAAAAATTAATGTCTGAACTGTTCACATACCCAACTCTGCTTCAAAACGTAAAGTACTTGATGATCCTAATCTGTAAGAAAACAGAATGAAGAAAGCACAGAACAGAAAAAACAATCTAACGTGCATGAATAAATACAAAGACAGATATCATATGGCATGCCTACGATGAGACCTGTAAAAAAACATAGCTAAATTTGTATGCATTTTACACTGAAGAAGACAATGAAAGAGAGAAGAGAGGAAGAAAGATGAAGGTAGAGAAAAACGATCATGTCTAAACTGTTCACATACCCAAATCATCTTCAAAACGAAAAGTACTTGTTCCCCATCTGTAAGAGAAACAAATGGAGAAAACAGAACAGAACAAACCATCTCACATGCATTAATACATACAACAACAGATATACAACAGTACACATGGCATGCTAAAAAGGTGACCTGTACATAAACACATACAATAGCAGATATAAAACTGTACACATTAAATGCTAAAAAGGTGACATTTAACAAAAATGGCTAACATTTTTTCTTATGTATTGCAAGATATGAATAGTATTCAAAACATTTCCCACACTCAGTACATGAATACGGCATTTCAACAGTGTGAGTTACCTCATCTCTGAGAAGGTTTGCGTTGATTCCAAAACATTTCCCACACTCAGCACATGAATTGGGCTTCTAACCGGTGTAAGATATGTGATGTCTCTCAGGATGCAATTCATGTACAAAATGATCCCAATCTGTAAGAGAACACAATCAAGACAAAACAGAAAAAGAACAAGAATCTGACATGTAAAAATACATACAATTACAGATATACAATACTACATATGGCATGCCTACAATATAACCTGTAAAAAAATGGTTCGTGTTTGCATGTATTTTACACTGAAAAAGAGAAAGAAAGAAAGAAAGAAAGAAAAATGACGGAAAAGAGCAAAAAAACGTCATGTCTAAACAATTCACATACCCACTTCTGCTTCAAAATGTAAAGTATTTGTTGACTCCAATCTGTAAGAGAAAAGAATGAAGACAACACAGAACAGAAAAAAAACAAAACAAAAATATTACATGTATAATACATACAATGAAAGATAGACAATACTATACTGTAGTACACATGGCATGCCTACAATGTGACCTTTAAAAAAGATGGTTCATTTTTGCAAGTATTTCACACTGAAAAAAAAGAACGAAAGACAGAAAAAGGGGTAGAAAGATGAAGTAAAAAAAACAAAAAACATGTTGACACAGTTCACATACCCAACTCTGTTCGAAAAGGAGAAGTACTTGACGATCCAAATCTGTAAGACAACAGAATGAAGACAACACAGAACAGAACCAACTAACATGCATAAAAAAATTACATTAACAGGGACAAAATAATACACATATCTTGCTAGCACGGAGACCTGTAAAGAAAACATGGATAACTTTTGCATGTATTTTGCACTAAAGAATAGAATGAAAGTGAGAAAGAGGGAAAGAAAGATGAAGAAGGAAGTAAAAAATTAATGTCTGAACTGTTCACATACCCAACTCTGCTTCAAAACGTAAAGTACTTGATGATCCTAATCTATAAGAAAACAGAATGAAGAAAGCACAGAACAGAAAAAACAATCTAACGTGCATGAATAAATACAGAGACAGATATCATATGGCATGCCTACGATGAGACCTGTAAAAAAAACATAGCTAAATTTGTATGCATTTTACACTGAAGAAGACAATGAAAGAGAGAAGAGAGGAAGAAAGATGAAGGTAGAGAAAAACGATCATGTCTAAACTGTTCACATACCCAAATCATCTTCAAAATGAAAAGTACTTGTTCCCCATCTGTAAGAGAAAAAAATGGAGAAAACAGAACAGAACAAACCATCTCACATGCATTAATACATACAACAACAGATATACAACAGTACACATGGCATGCTAAAAAGGTGACCTGTACATAAACACATACAATAGCAGATATAAAACTGTACACATTAAATGCTAAAAAGGCGACATTTAAAAAAAAAATGGCTAACATTTTTTCTTATGTATTGCAAGATATGAATTGTATTCAAAACATTTCCCACACTCAGTACATGAATACGGCATTTCAACAGTGTGAGTTACCTCATCTCTGAGAAGGTTTGTGTTGATTCCAAAACATTTCCCACACTCAGGACATGAATTGGGCTTCTAACCGGTGTAAGATATGTGATGTCTCTCAGGATGCAATTCATGTACAAAATGATCCCAATCTGTAAGAGAACACAATCAAGACAAAACAGAAAAAGAACAAGAATCTGACATGTAAAAATACATACAATTACAGATATACAATACTACATATGGCATGCCTACAATATAACCTGTAAAAAAAATGGTTCGTGTTTGCATGTATTTTACACTGAAAAAGAGAAAGAAAGAAAGAAAGAAAAATGAAGGAAAAGAGCAAAAAAACGTCATGTCTAAACAATTCACATACCCACTTCTGCTTCAAAATGTAAAGTATTTGTTGACTCCAATCTGTAAGAGAAAAGAATGAAGACAACACAGAACAGAAAAAAAACAAAACAAAAATATTACATGCATAATACATACAATGAAAGATAGACAATACTATACTGTAGTACACATGGCATGCCTACAATGTGACCTTTAAAAAAGATGGTTCGTGTTTGCAAGTATTTCACACTGAAAAAAAAGAACGAAAGACAGAAAAAGGGGTAGAAAGATGAAGAAAAAAAACCAAAAAACATGTTGACACAGTTCACATACCCAACTCTGCTTGAAAAGGAGAAGTACTTGACGATCCAAATCTGTAAGACAACAGAGTGAAGAACACACAGAACAGAACCAACTAACATGCATAAAAAATTTACATTAACAGAGACAAAATAATACACATATCTTGCTAACACGGAGACCTGTAAAGAAAACATGGCTAACTTTTGCATGTATTTTGCACTAAAGAAGAGAATGAAAGTGAGAAAGAGGGAAAGAAAGATGAAGAAGGAAGTAAAAAATTAATGTCTGAACTGTTCACATACCCAACTCTGCTTCAAAACGTAAAGTACTTGATGATCCTAATCTGTAAGAAAACAGAATGAAGAAAGCACAGAACAGAAAAAACAATCTAACGTGCATGAATAAATACAAAGACAGATATCATATGGCATGCCTACGATGAGACCTGTAAAAAAACATAGCTAAATTTGTATGCATTTTACACTGAAGAAGACAATGAAAGAGAGGAAGAAAGATAAAGGTAGAGAAAAACGATCATGTCTAAGCTGTTCACATACCCAAATCATCTTCAAAACGAAAAGTACTTGTTCCCCATCTGTAAGAGAAAAAAATGGAGAAAACAGAACAGAACAAACCATCTCACATGCATTAATACATACAACAACAGATATACAACAGTACACATGGCATGCTAAAAAGGTGACCTGTACATAAACACATACAATAGCAGATATAAAACTGTACACATTAAATGCTAAAAAGGTGACATTTAAAAAAAATGGCTAACATTTTTTCTTATGTATTGCACGATATGAATTGTATTCAAAACATTTCCCACACTCAGTACATGTATACGGCATTTCAACAGTGTGAGTTACCTCATCTCTGAGAATATTTGTGTTGATTCCAAAACATTTCCCACACTCAGCACATGAATTGGGCTTCTAACCGGTGTAAGATATGTGATGTCTCTCAGGATGCAATTCATGTACAAAATGATCCCAATCTGTAAGAGAACACAATGAAGACAAAACTGAAAAAGAACAAGAATCTGACATGTAAAAATACATACAATTACAGAAATACAATACTACATATGGCATGCCTACAATATAACCTGTAAAAAAAATGGTTCATGTTTGCATGTATTTTACACGGAAAAAGAGAAAAAAAGAAAGAAAGAAAAATGAAGGAAAAGAGCCTAAAAAACGTCATGTCTAAACAATTCACATACCCACTTCTGCTTCAAAATGTAAAGTATTTGTTGACTCCAATCTGTAAGAGAAAAGAATGAAGACAACACAGAACAGAAAAAAACAAAACAAAAATATTACATGTATAATACATACAATGAAAGATAGACAATACTATACTGTAGTACACATGGCATGCCTACAATGTGACCTTTAAAAAAGATGGTTCATGTTTGCAAGTATTTCACACTGAAAAAAAAGAACGAAAGACAGAAAAAGGGGTAGAAACATGAAGAAAAAAAAACAAAAAACATGTTGACACAGTTCACATACCCAACTCTGCTTGAAAAGGAGAAGTACTTGACGATCCAAATCTGTAAGACAACAGAATGAAGACAACACAGAACAGAACCAACTAACATGCATAAAAAAATTACATTAACAGGGACAAAATAATACACATATCTTGCTAACACGGACACCTGTAAAGAAAACATGGCTAACTTTTGCATGTATTTTGCACTAAAGAAGAGAATGAAAGTGAGAAAGAGGGAAAGAAAGATGAAGAAGGAAGTAAAAAATTAATGTCTGAACTGTTCACATACCCAACTCTGCTTCAAAACGTAAAGTACTTGATGATCCCAATCTGTAAGAAAACAGAATGAAGAAAGCACAGAACAGAAAAAACAATCTAACGTGCATGAATAAATACAAAGACAGATATCATATGGCATGCCTACGATGAGACCTGTAAAAAAAATAGCTAAATTTGTATGCATTTTACACTGAAGAAGACAATGAAAGAGAGAAGAGAGGAAGAAAGATGAAGGTAGAGAAAAACGATCATGTCTAAACTGTTCACATACCCAAATCATCTTCAAAACGAAAAGTACTTGTTCCCCATCTGTAAGAGAAACAAATGGAGAAAACAGAACAGAACAAACCATCTCACATGCATTAATACATACAACAACAGATATACAACAGTACACATGGCATGCTAAAAAGGTGACCTGTACATAAACACATACAATAGCAGATATAAAACTGTACACATTAAATGCTAAAAAGGTGACATTTAACAAAAATGGCTAACATTTTTTCTTATGTATTGCAAGATATGAATAGTATTCAAAACATTTCCCACACTCAGTACATGAATACGGCATTTCAACAGTGTGAGTTACCTCATCTCTGAGAAGGTTGGCGTTGATTCCAAGACATTTCCCACACTCAGCACATGAATTGGGCTTCTAACCGGTGTAAGATATGTGATGTCTCTCAGGATGCAATTCATGTACAAAATGATCCCAATCTGTAAGAGAACACAATCAAGACAAAACAGAAAAAGAACAAGAATCTGACATGTAAAAATACATACAATTACAGATATACAATACTACATATGGCATGCCTACAATATAACCTGTAAAAAAAAAAGGGTTCGTGTATGCATGTATTTTACACTGAAAAAGAGAAAGAAAGAAAGACAGAAAAATGAAGGAAAAGAGCAAAAAAAGTCATGTCTAAACAATTCACATACCCACTTCTGCTTCAAAATGTAAAGTATTTGTTGACTCCAATCTGTAAGAGAAAAGAATGAAGACAACACAGAACAGAAAAAAAACAAAACAAAAATATTACATGTATAATACATACAATGAAAGATAGACAATACTATACTGTAGTACACATGGCATGCCTACAATGTGACCTTTAAAAAAGATGGTTCATGTTTGCAAGTATTTCACACTGAAAAAAAAGAACGAAAGACAGAAAAAGGGGTAGACAGATGAAGAAAAAAAAACAAAAAACATGTTGACACAGTTCACATACCCAACTCTGCTTGAAAAGGAGAAGTACTTGACTATCCAAATCTGTAAGACAACAGAGTGAAGACAACACAGAACAGAACCAACTAACATGCATAAAAAATTTACATTAACAGAGACAAAATAATACACATATCTTGCTAACACGGAGACCTGTAAAGAAAACATGGCTAACTTTTGCATGTATTTTGCACTAAAGAAGAGAATGAAAGTGAGAAAGAGGGAAAGAAAGATGAAGAAGGAAGTAAAAAATTAATGTCTGAACTGTTCACATACCCAACTCTGCTTCAAAACGTAAAGTACTTGATGATCCCAATCTGTAAGAAAACAGAATGAAGAAAGCACAGAACAGAAAAAACAATCTACCATGCATGAATAAATACAAAGACAGATATCATATGGCATGCCTACGATGAGACCTGTAAAAAAACATAGCTAAATTTGTATGCATTTTACACTGAAGAAGACAATGAAAGAGAGAAGAGAGGAAGAAAGATGAAGGTAGAGAAAAACGATCATGTCTAAACTGTTCACATACCGAAATCATCTTCAAAACGAAAAGTACTTGTTCCCCATCTGTAAGAGAAAAAAATGGAGAAAACAGAACAGAACAAACCATCTCACATGCATTAATACATACAACAACAGATATACAACAGTACACATGGCATGCTAAAAAGGTGACCTGTACATAAACACATACAATAGCAGATATAAAACTGTACACATTAAATGCTAAAAAGGTGACATTTAAAAAAAAAATGGCTAACATTTTTTCTTTTGGATTGCAAGATATGAATTGTATTCAAAACATTTCCCACACTCAGTACATGAATACGGCATTTCAACAGTGTGAGTTACCTCATCTCTGAGAAGGTTTGCGTTGATTCCAAAACATTTCCCACACTCAGGACATGAATTGGGCTTCTAACCGGTATAAGATATGTGATGTCTCTCAGGATGCAATTCATGTACAAAATGATCCCAATCTGTAAGAGAACACAATCAAGACAAGACAGAAAAAGAACAAGAATCTGACATGTAAAAATACATACAATTACAGATATACAATACTACATATGGCATGCCTACAATATAACCTGTAAAAAAAATGGTTCGTGTATGCATGTATTTTACACTGAAAAAGAGAAAGAAAGAAAGAAAGAAAGAAAGAAAGAAAGAAAGAAAGAAAGAAAGAAAGAAAGAAAGAAAGAAAGAAAGAAAGAAAGAAAGAAAAATGAAGGAAAAGAGCAAAAAAAGTCATGTCTAAACAATTCACATACCCACTTCTGCTTCAAAATGTAAAGTATTTGTTGACTCCAATCTGTAAGAGAAAAGAATGAAGACAACACAGAACAGAAAAAAAACAAAACAAAAATATTACATGTATAATACATACAATGAAAGATAGACAATACTATACTGTAGTACACATGGCATGCCTACAATGTGACCTTTAAAAAAGTTGGTTCATGTTTGCAAGTATTTCACACTGAAAAAAAAGAACGAAAGACAGAAAAAGGGGTAGAAAGATGAAGTAAAAAAACAAAAAACATGTTGACACAGTTCACATACCCAACTCTGCTTGAAAAGGAGAAGTACTTGACGATCCAAATCTGTAAGACAACAGAATGAAGACAACACAGGACAGAACCAACTAACATGCATAAAAAATTTACATTAACGGAGACAAAATAATACACATATCTTGCTAACACGGAGACCTGTAAAGAAAACATGGCTAACTTTTGCATGTATTTTGCACTAAAGAAGAGAATGAAAGTGAGAAAGAGGAAAAGAAAGATGAAGAAGGAAGTAAAAAATTAATGTCTGAACTGTTCACATACCCAACTCTGCTTCAAAACGTAAAGTACTTGATGATCCCAATCTGTAAGAAAACAGAATGAAGAAAGCACAGAACAGAAAAAACAATCTACCATGCATGAATAAATACAAAGACAGATATCATATGGCATGCCTACGATGAGACCTGTAAAAAAACATAGCTAAATTTGTATGCATTTTACACTGAAGAAGACAATGAAAGAGAGAAGAGAGGAAGAAAGATGAAGGTAGAGAAAAACGATCATGTTTAAACTGTTCACATACCCAAATCATCTTCAAAACGAAAAGTACTTGTTCCCCATCTGTAAGAGAAAAAAATGGAGAAAACAGAACAGAACAAACCATCTCACATACATTAATACATACAACAACAGATATACAACAGTACACATGGCATGCTAAAAAGGTGACCTGTACATAAACACATACAATAGCAGATATAAAACTGTACACATTAAATGCTAAAAAGGTGACATTTAAAAAAAATGGCTAACATTTTTTCTTATGTATTGCAAGATATGAATTGTATTCAAAACATTTCCCACACTCAGTACATGAATACGGCATTTCAACAGTGTGAGTTACCTCATCTCTGAGAAGGTTGGCGTTGATTCCAAGACATTTCCCACACTCAGCACATGAATTGGGCTTCTAACCGGTGTAAGATATGTGATGTCTCTCAGGATGCAATTCATGTACAAAATGATCCCAATCTGTAAGAGAACACAATCAAGACAAAACAGAAAAAGAACAAGAATCTGACATGTAAAAATACATACAATTACAGATATACAATACTACATATGGCATGCCTACAATATAACCTGTAAAAAAATGGTTCGTGTTTGCATGTATTTTACACTGAAAAAGAGAAAGAAAGAAAGAAAAATGAAGGAAAAGAGCAAAAAAACGTCATGTCTAAACAATTCACATACCCACTTCTGCTTCAAAATGTAAAGTATTTGTTGACTCCAATCTGTAAGAGAAAAGAATGAAGACAACACAGAACAGAAAAAAAACAAAACAAAAATATTACATGTATAATACATACAATGAAAGATAGACAATACTATACTGTAGTACACATGGCATGCCTACAATGTGACCTTTAAAAAAGATGGTTCATGTTTGCAAGTATTTCACACTGAAAAAAAAGAACGAAAGACAGAAAAAGGGGTAGACAGATGAAGAAAAAAAAACAAAAAACATGTTGACACAGTTCACATACCCAACTCTGCTTGAAAAGGAGAAGTACTTGACTATCCAAATCTGTAAGACAACAGAGTGAAGACAACACAGAACAGAACCAACTAACATGCATAAAAAATTTACATTAACAGAGACAAAATAATACACATATCTTGCTAACACGGAGACCTGTAAAGAAAACATGGCTAACTTTTGCATGTATTTTGCACTAAAGAAGAGAATGAAAGTGAGAAAGAGGGAAAGAAAGATGAAGAAGGAAGTAAAAAATTAATGTCTGAACTGTTCACATACCCAACTCTGCTTCAAAACGTAAAGTACTTGATGATCCCAATCTGTAAGAAAACAGAATGAAGAAAGCACAGAACAGAAAAAACAATCTACCATGCATGAATAAATACAAAGACAGATATCATATGGCATGCCTACGATGAGACCTGTAAAAAAACATAGCTAAATTTGTATGCATTTTACACTGAAGAAGACAATGAAAGAGAGAAGAGAGGAAGAAAGATGAAGGTAGAGAAAAACGATCATGTTTAAACTGTTCACATACCCAAATCATCTTCAAAACGAAAAGTACTTGTTCCCCATCTGTAAGAGAAAAAAATGGAGAAAACAGAACAGAACAAACCATCTCACATACATTAATACATACAACAACAGATATACAACAGTACACATGGCATGCTAAAAAGGTGACCTGTACATAAACACATACAATAGCAGATATAAAACTGTACACATTAAATGCTAAAAAGGTGACATTTAAAAAAAATGGCTAACATTTTTTCTTATGTATTGCAAGATATGAATTGTATTCAAAACATTTCCCACACTCAGTACATGAATACGGCATTTCAACAGTGTGAGTTACCTCATCTCTGAGAAGGTTGGCGTTGATTCCAAGACATTTCCCACACTCAGCACATGAATTGGGCTTCTAACCGGTGTAAGATATGTGATGTCTCTCAGGATGCAATTCATGTACAAAATGATCCCAATCTGTAAGAGAACACAATCAAGACAAAACAGAAAAAGAACAAGAATCTGACATGTAAAAATACATACAATTACAGATATACAATACTACATATGGCATGCCTACAATATAACCTGTAAAAAAATGGTTCGTGTTTGCATGTATTTTACACTGAAAAAGAGAAAGAAAGAAAGAAAGAAAGAAAAATGAAGGAAAAGAGCAAAAAAACGTCATGTCTAAACAATTCACATACCCACTTCTGCTTCAAAATGTAAAGTATTTGTTGACTCCAATCTGTAAGAGAAAAGAATGAAGACAACACAGAACAGAAAAAAAACAAAACAAAAATATTACATGTATAATACATACAATGAAAGATAGACAATACTATACTGTAGTACACATGGCATGCCTACAATGTGACCTTTAAAAAAGATGGTTCATGTTTGCAAGTATTTCACACTGAAAAAAAAGAACGAAAGACAGAAAAAGGGGTAGACAGATGAAGAAAAAAAAACAAAAAACATGTTGACACAGTTCACATACCCAACTCTGCTTGAAAAGGAGAAGTACTTGACTATCCAAATCTGTAAGACAACAGAGTGAAGACAACACAGAACAGAACCAACTAACATGCATAAAAAATTTACATTAACAGAGACAAAATAATACACATATCTTGCTAACACGGAGACCTGTAAAGAAAACATGGCTAACTTTTGCATGTATTTTGCACTAAAGAAGAGAATGAAAGTGAGAAAGAGGGAAAGAAAGATGAAGAAGGAAGTAAAAAATTAATGTCTGAACTGTTCACATACCCAACTCTGCTTCAAAACGTAAAGTACTTGATGATCCCAATCTGTAAGAAAACAGAATGAAGAAAGCACAGAACAGAAAAAACAATCTACCATGCATGAATAAATACAAAGACAGATATCATATGGCATGCCTACGATGAGACCTGTAAAAAAACATAGCTAAATTTGTATGCATTTTACACTGAAGAAGACAATGAAAGAGAGAAGAGAGGAAGAAAGATGAAGGTAGAGAAAAACGATCATGTTTAAACTGTTCACATACCCAAATCATCTTCAAAACGAAAAGTACTTGTTCCCCATCTGTAAGAGAAAAAAATGGAAAAAACAGAACAGAACAAACCATCTCACATACATTAATACATACAACAACAGATATACAACAGTACACATGGCATGCTAAAAAGGTGACCTGTACATAAACACATACAATAGCAGATATAAAACTGTACACATTAAATGCTAAAAAGGTGACATTTAAAAAAAATGGCTAACATTTTTTCTTATGTATTGCAAGATATGAATTGTATTCAAAACATTTCCCACACTCAGTACATGAATACGGCATTTCAACAGTGTGAGTTACCTCATCTCTGAGAAGGTTGGCGTTGATTCCAAGACATTTCCCACACTCAGCACATGAATTGGGCTTCTAACCGGTGTAAGATATGTGATGTCTCTCAGGATGCAATTCATGTACAAAATGATCCCAATCTGTAAGAGAACACAATCAAGACAAAACAGAAAAAGAACAAGAATCTGACATGTAAAAATACATACAATTACAGATATACAATACTACATATGGCATGCCTACAATATAACCTGTAAAAAAAAAAGGGTTCGTGTATGCATGTATTTTACACTGAAAAAGAGAAAGAAAGAAAGACAGAAAAATGAAGGAAAAGAGCAAAAAAAGTCATGTCTAAACAATTCACATACCCACTTCTGCTTCAAAATGTAAAGTATTTGTTGACTCCAATCTGTAAGAGAAAAGAATGAAGACAACACAGAACAGAAAAAAAACAAAACAAAAATATTACATGTATAATACATACAATGAAAGATAGACAATACTATACTGTAGTACACATGGCATGCCTACAATGTGACCTTTAAAAAAGATGGTTCATGTTTGCAAGTATTTCACACTGAAAAAAAAGAACGAAAGACAGAAAAAGGGGTAGAAAGATGAAGTAAAAAAACAAAAAACATGTTGACACAGTTCACATACCCAACTCTGCTTGAAAAGGAGAAGTACTTGACGATCCAAATCTGTAAGACAACAGAATGAAGACAACACAGGACAGAACCAACTAACATGCATAAAAAATTTACATTAACGGAGACAAAATAATACACATATCTTGCTAACACGGAGACCTGTAAAGAAAACATGGCTAACTTTTGCATGTATTTTGCACTAAAGAAGAGAATGAAAGTGAGAAAGAGGAAAAGAAAGATGAAGAAGGAAGTAAAAAATTAATGTCTGAACTGTTCACATACCCAACTCTGCTTCAAAACGTAAAGTACTTGATGATCCCAATCTGTAAGAAAACAGAATGAAGAAAGCACAGAACAGAAAAAACAATCTACCATGCATGAATAAATACAAAGACAGATATCATATGGCATGCCTACGATGAGACCTGTAAAAAAACATAGCTAAATTTGTATGCATTTTACACTGAAGAAGACAATGAAAGAGAGAAGAGAGGAAGAAAGATGAAGGTAGAGAAAAACGATCATGTTTAAACTGTTCACATACCCAAATCATCTTCAAAACGAAAAGTACTTGTTCCCCATCTGTAAGAGAAAAAAATGGAGAAAACAGAACAGAACAAACCATCTCACATACATTAATACATACAACAACAGATATACAACAGTACACATGGCATGCTAAAAAGGTGACCTGTACATAAACACATACAATAGCAGATATAAAACTGTACACATTAAATGCTAAAAAGGTGACATTTAAAAAAAATGGCTAACATTTTTTCTTATGTATTGCAAGATATGAATTGTATTCAAAACATTTCCCACACTCAGTACATGAATACGGCATTTCAACAGTGTGAGTTACCTCATCTCTGAGAAGGTTGGCGTTGATTCCAAGACATTTCCCACACTCAGCACATGAATTGGGCTTCTAACCGGTGTAAGATATGTGATGTCTCTCGGGATGCAATTCATGTACAAAATGATCCCAATCTGTAAGAGAACACAATCAAGACAAAACAGAAAAAGAACAAGAATCTGACATGTAAAAATACATACAATTACAGATATACAATACTACATATGGCATGCCTACAATATAACCTGTAAAAAAATGGTTCGTGTTTGCATGTATTTTACACTGAAAAAGAGAAAGAAAGAAAGAAAGAAAGAAAAATGAAGGAAAAGAGCAAAAAAACGTCATGTCTAAACAATTCACATACCCACTTCTGCTTCAAAATGTAAAGTATTTGTTGACTCCAATCTGTAAGAGAAAAGAATGAAGACAACACAGAACAGAAAAAAAACAAAACAAAAATATTACATGTATAATACATACAATGAAAGATAGACAATACTATACTGTAGTACACATGGCATGCCTACAATGTGACCTTTAAAAAAGATGGTTCATGTTTGCAAGTATTTCACACTGAAAAAAAAGAACGAAAGACAGAAAAAGGGGTAGACAGATGAAGAAAAAAAAACAAAAAACATGTTGACACAGTTCACATACCCAACTCTGCTTGAAAAGGAGAAGTACTTGACTATCCAAATCTGTAAGACAACAGAGTGAAGACAACACAGAACAGAACCAACTAACATGCATAAAAAATTTACATTAACAGAGACAAAATAATACACATATCTTGCTAACACGGAGACCTGTAAAGAAAACATGGCTAACTTTTGCATGTATTTTGCACTAAAGAAGAGAATGAAAGTGAGAAAGAGGGAAAGAAAGATGAAGAAGGAAGTAAAAAATTAATGTCTGAACTGTTCACATACCCAACTCTGCTTCAAAACGTAAAGTACTTGATGATCCCAATCTGTAAGAAAACAGAATGAAGAAAGCACAGAACAGAAAAAACAATCTACCATGCATGAATAAATACAAAGACAGATATCATATGGCATGCCTACGATGAGACCTGTAAAAAAACATAGCTAAATTTGTATGCATTTTACACTGAAGAAGACAATGAAAGAGAGAAGAGAGGAAGAAAGATGAAGGTAGAGAAAAACGATCATGTTTAAACTGTTCACATACCCAAATCATCTTCAAAACGAAAAGTACTTGTTCCCCATCTGTAAGAGAAAAAAATGGAAAAAACAGAACAGAACAAACCATCTCACATACATTAATACATACAACAACAGATATACAACAGTACACATGGCATGCTAAAAAGGTGACCTGTACATAAACACATACAATAGCAGATATAAAACTGTACACATTAAATGCTAAAAAGGTGACATTTAAAAAAAATGGCTAACATTTTTTCTTATGTATTGCAAGATATGAATTGTATTCAAAACATTTCCCACACTCAGTACATGAATACGGCATTTCAACAGTGTGAGTTACCTCATCTCTGAGAAGGTTGGCGTTGATTCCAAGACATTTCCCACACTCAGCACATGAATTGGGCTTCTAACCGGTGTAAGATATGTGATGTCTCTCAGGATGCAATTCATGTACAAAATGATCCCAATCTGTAAGAGAACACAATCAAGACAAAACAGAAAAAGAACAAGAATCTGACATGTAAAAATACATACAATTACAGATATACAATACTACATATGGCATGCCTACAATATAACCTGTAAAAAAAAAAGGGTTCGTGTATGCATGTATTTTACACTGAAAAAGAGAAAGAAAGAAAGACAGAAAAATGAAGGAAAAGAGCAAAAAAAGTCATGTCTAAACAATTCACATACCCACTTCTGCTTCAAAATGTAAAGTATTTGTTGACTCCAATCTGTAAGAGAAAAGAATGAAGACAACACAGAACAGAAAAAAAACAAAACAAAAATATTACATGTATAATACATACAATGAAAGATAGACAATACTATACTGTAGTACACATGGCATGCCTACAATGTGACCTTTAAAAAAGATCGTTCATGTTTGCAAGTATTTCACACTGAAAAAAAAGAACGAAAGACAGAAAAAGGGGTAGACAGATGAAGAAAAAAAAACAAAAAACATGTTGACACAGTTCACATACCCAACTCTGCTTGAAAAGGAGAAGTACTTGACTATCCAAATCTGTAAGACAACAGAGTGAAGACAACACAGAACAGAACCAACTAACATGCATAAAAAATTTACATTAACAGAGACAAAATAATACACATATCTTGCTAACACGGAGACCTGTAAAGAAAACATGGCTAACTTTTGCATGTATTTTGCACTAAAGAAGAGAATGAAAGTGAGAAAGAGGGAAAGAAAGATGAAGAAGGAAGTAAAAAATTAATGTCTGAACTGTTCACATACCCAACTCTGCTTCAAAACGTAAAGTACTTGATGATCCCAATCTGTAAGAAAACAGAATGAAGAAAGCACAGAACAGAAAAAACAATCTACCATGCATGAATAAATACAAAGACAGATATCATATGGCATGCCTACGATGAGACCTGTAAAAAAACATAGCTAAATTTGTATGCATTTTACACTGAAGAAGACAATGAAAGAGAGAAGAGAGGAAGAAAGATGAAGGTAGAGAAAAACGATCATGTTTAAACTGTTCACATACCCAAATCATCTTCAAAACGAAAAGTACTTGTTCCCCATCTGTAAGAGAAAAAAATGGAGAAAACAGAACAGAACAAACCATCTCACATACATTAATACATACAACAACAGATATACAACAGTACACATGGCATGCTAAAAAGGTGACCTGTACATAAACACATACAATAGCAGATATAAAACTGTACACATTAAATGCTAAAAAGGTGACATTTAAAAAAAATGGCTAACATTTTTTCTTATGTATTGCAAGATATGAATTGTATTCAAAACATTTCCCACACTCAGTACATGAATACGGCATTTCAACAGTGTGAGTTACCTCATCTCTGAGAAGGTTGGCGTTGATTCCAAGACATTTCCCACACTCAGCACATGAATTGGGCTTCTAACCGGTGTAAGATATGTGATGTCTCTCAGGATGCAATTCATGTACAAAATGATCCCAATCTGTAAGAGAACACAATCAAGACAAAACAGAAAAAGAACAAGAATCTGACATGTAAAAATACATACAATTACAGATATACAATACTACATATGGCATGCCTACAATATAACCTGTAAAAAAAAAAGGGTTCGTGTATGCATGTATTTTACACTGAAAAAGAGAAAGAAAGAAAGACAGAAAAATGAAGGAAAAGAGCAAAAAAAGTCATGTCTAAACAATTCACATACCCACTTCTGCTTCAAAATGTAAAGTATTTGTTGACTCCAATCTGTAAGAGAAAAGAATGAAGACAACACAGAACAGAAAAAAAACAAAACAAAAATATTACATGTATAATACATACAATGAAAGATAGACAATACTATACTGTAGTACACATGGCATACCTACAATGTGACCTTTAAAAAAGATGGTTCATGTTTGCAAGTATTTCACACTGAAAAAAAAGAACGAAAGACAGAAAAAGGGGTAGAAAGATGAAGAAAAAAAACAAAAAACATGTTGACACAGTTCACATACCCAACTCTGCTTGAAAAGGAGAAGTACTTGACGATCCAAATCTGTAAGGCAACAGAGTGAAGACAACACAGAACAGAACCAACTAACATGCATAAAAAATTTACATTAACAGAGACAAAATAATACACATATCTTGCTAACACGGAGACCTGTAAAGAAAACATGGCTAACTTTTGCATGTATTTTGCACTAAAGAAGAGAATGAAAGTGAGAAAGAGGGAAAGAAAGATGAAGAAGGAAGTAAAAAATTAATGTCTGAACTGTTCACATACCCAACTCTGCTTCAAAACGTAAAGTACTTGATGATCCCAATCTGTAAGAAAACAGAATGAAGAAAGCACAGAACAGAAAAAACAATCTACCATGCATGAATAAATACAAAGACAGATATCATATGGCATGCCTACGATGAGACCTGTAAAAAAACATAGCTAAATTTGTATGCATTTTACACTGAAGAAGACAATGAAAGAGAGAAGAGAGGAAGAAAGATGAAGGTAGAGAAAAACGATCATGTCTAAACTGTTCACATACCGAAATCATCTTCAAAACGAAAAGTACTTGTTCCCCATCTGTAAGAGAAAAAAATGGAGAAAACAGAACAGAACAAACCATCTCACATGCATTAATACATACAACAACAGATATACAACAGTACACATGGCATGCTAAAAAGGTGACCTGTACATAAACACATACAATAGCAGATATAAAACTGTACACATTAAATGCTAAAAAGGTGACATTTAAAAAAAAAATGGCTAACATTTTTTCTTTTGGATTGCAAGATATGAATTGTATTCAAAACATTTCCCACACTCAGTACATGAATACGGCATTTCAACAGTGTGAGTTACCTCATCTCTGAGAAGGTTTGCGTTGATTCCAAAACATTTCCCACACTCAGGACATGAATTGGGCTTCTAACCGGTATAAGATATGTGATGTCTCTCAGGATGCAATTCATGTACAAAATGATCCCAATCTGTAAGAGAACACAATCAAGACAAAACAGAAAACGAACAAGAATCTGACATGTAAAAATACATACAATTACAGATATACAATACTACATATGGCATGCCTACAATATAACCTGTAAAAAAAATGGTTCGTGTATGCATGTATTTTACACTGAAAAAGAGAAAGAAAGAAAGAAAGAAAGAAAGAAAGAAAGAAAGAAAGAAAGAAAAATGAAGGAAAAGAGCAAAAAAAGTCATGTCTAAACAATTCACATACCCACTTCTGCTTCAAAATGTAAAGTATTTGTTGACTCCAATCTGTAAGAGAAAAGAATGAAGACAACACAGAACAGAAAAAAAACAAAACAAAAATATTACATGTATAATACATACAATGAAAGATAGACAATACTATACTGTAGTACACATGGCATGCCTACAATGTGACCTTTAAAAAAGATGGTTCATGTTTGCAAGTATTTCACACTGAAAAAAAAGAACGAAAGACAGAAAAAGGGGTAGAAAGATGAAGTAAAAAAACAAAAAACATGTTGACACAGTTCACATACCCAACTCTGCTTGAAAAGGAGAAGTACTTGACGATCCAAATCTGTAAGACAACAGAATGAAGACAACACAGGACAGAACCAACTAACATGCATAAAAAATTTACATTAACGGAGACAAAATAATACACATATCTTGCTAACACGGAGACCTGTAAAGAAAACATGGCTAACTTTTGCATGTATTTTGCACTAAAGAAGAGAATGAAAGTGAGAAAGAGGAAAAGAAAGATGAAGAAGGAAGTAAAAAATTAATGTCTGAACTGTTCACATACCCAACTCTGCTTCAAAACGTAAAGTACTTGATGATCCCAATCTGTAAGAAAACAGAATGAAGAAAGCACAGAACAGAAAAAACAATCTACCATGCATGAATAAATACAAAGACAGATATCATATGGCATGCCTACGATGAGACCTGTAAAAAAACATAGCTAAATTTGTATGCATTTTACACTGAAGAAGACAATGAAAGAGAGAAGAGAGGAAGAAAGATGAAGGTAGAGAAAAACGATCATGTTTAAACTGTTCACATACCCAAATCATCTTCAAAACGAAAAGTACTTGTTCCCCATCTGTAAGAGAAAAAAATGGAGAAAACAGAACAGAACAAACCATCTCACATACATTAATACATACAACAACAGATATACAACAGTACACATGGCATGCTAAAAAGGTGACCTGTACATAAACACATACAATAGCAGATATAAAACTGTACACATTAAATGCTAAAAAGGTGACATTTAAAAAAAATGGCTAACATTTTTTCTTATGTATTGCAAGATATGAATTGTATTCAAAACATTTCCCACACTCAGTACATGAATACGGCATTTCAACAGTGTGAGTTACCTCATCTCTGAGAAGGTTGGCGTTGATTCCAAGACATTTCCCACACTCAGCACATGAATTGGGCTTCTAACCGGTGTAAGATATGTGATGTCTCTCAGGATGCAATTCATGTACAAAATGATCCCAATCTGTAAGAGAACACAATCAAGACAAAACAGAAAAAGAACAAGAATCTGACATGTAAAAATACATACAATTACAGATATACAATACTACATATGGCATGCCTACAATATAACCTGTAAAAAAATGGTTCGTGTTTGCATGTATTTTACACTGAAAAAGAGAAAGAAAGAAAGAAAAATGAAGGAAAAGAGCAAAAAAACGTCATGTCTAAACAATTCACATACCCACTTCTGCTTCAAAATGTAAAGTATTTGTTGACTCCAATCTGTAAGAGAAAAGAATGAAGACAACACAGAACAGAAAAAAAACAAAACAAAAATATTACATGTATAATACATACAATGAAAGATAGACAATACTATACTGTAGTACACATGGCATGCCTACAATGTGACCTTTAAAAAAGATGGTTCATGTTTGCAAGTATTTCACACTGAAAAAAAAGAACGAAAGACAGAAAAAGGGGTAGACAGATGAAGAAAAAAAAACAAAAAACATGTTGACACAGTTCACATACCCAACTCTGCTTGAAAAGGAGAAGTACTTGACTATCCAAATCTGTAAGACAACAGAGTGAAGACAACACAGAACAGAACCAACTAACATGCATAAAAAATTTACATTAACAGAGACAAAATAATACACATATCTTGCTAACACGGAGACCTGTAAAGAAAACATGGCTAACTTTTGCATGTATTTTGCACTAAAGAAGAGAATGAAAGTGAGAAAGAGGGAAAGAAAGATGAAGAAGGAAGTAAAAAATTAATGTCTGAACTGTTCACATACCCAACTCTGCTTCAAAACGTAAAGTACTTGATGATCCCAATCTGTAAGAAAACAGAATGAAGAAAGCACAGAACAGAAAAAACAATCTACCATGCATGAATAAATACAAAGACAGATATCATATGGCATGCCTACGATGAGACCTGTAAAAAAACATAGCTAAATTTGTATGCATTTTACACTGAAGAAGACAATGAAAGAGAGAAGAGAGGAAGAAAGATGAAGGTAGAGAAAAACGATCATGTTTAAACTGTTCACATACCCAAATCATCTTCAAAACGAAAAGTACTTGTTCCCCATCTGTAAGAGAAAAAAATGGAGAAAACAGAACAGAACAAACCATCTCACATACATTAATACATACAACAACAGATATACAACAGTACACATGGCATGCTAAAAAGGTGACCTGTACATAAACACATACAATAGCAGATATAAAACTGTACACATTAAATGCTAAAAAGGTGACATTTAAAAAAAATGGCTAACATTTTTTCTTATGTATTGCAAGATATGAATTGTATTCAAAACATTTCCCACACTCAGTACATGAATACGGCATTTCAACAGTGTGAGTTACCTCATCTCTGAGAAGGTTGGCGTTGATTCCAAGACATTTCCCACACTCAGCACATGAATTGGGCTTCTAACCGGTGTAAGATATGTGATGTCTCTCAGGATGCAATTCATGTACAAAATGATCCCAATCTGTAAGAGAACACAATCAAGACAAAACAGAAAAAGAACAAGAATCTGACATGTAAAAATACATACAATTACAGATATACAATACTACATATGGCATGCCTACAATATAACCTGTAAAAAAATGGTTCGTGTTTGCATGTATTTTACACTGAAAAAGAGAAAGAAAGAAAGAAAGAAAGAAAAATGAAGGAAAAGAGCAAAAAAACGTCATGTCTAAACAATTCACATACCCACTTCTGCTTCAAAATGTAAAGTATTTGTTGACTCCAATCTGTAAGAGAAAAGAATGAAGACAACACAGAACAGAAAAAAAACAAAACAAAAATATTACATGTATAATACATACAATGAAAGATAGACAATACTATACTGTAGTACACATGGCATGCCTACAATGTGACCTTTAAAAAAGATGGTTCATGTTTGCAAGTATTTCACACTGAAAAAAAAGAACGAAAGACAGAAAAAGGGGTAGACAGATGAAGAAAAAAAAACAAAAAACATGTTGACACAGTTCACATACCCAACTCTGCTTGAAAAGGAGAAGTACTTGACTATCCAAATCTGTAAGACAACAGAGTGAAGACAACACAGAACAGAACCAACTAACATGCATAAAAAATTTACATTAACAGAGACAAAATAATACACATATCTTGCTAACACGGAGACCTGTAAAGAAAACATGGCTAACTTTTGCATGTATTTTGCACTAAAGAAGAGAATGAAAGTGAGAAAGAGGGAAAGAAAGATGAAGAAGGAAGTAAAAAATTAATGTCTGAACTGTTCACATACCCAACTCTGCTTCAAAACGTAAAGTACTTGATGATCCCAATCTGTAAGAAAACAGAATGAAGAAAGCACAGAACAGAAAAAACAATCTACCATGCATGAATAAATACAAAGACAGATATCATATGGCATGCCTACGATGAGACCTGTAAAAAAACATAGCTAAATTTGTATGCATTTTACACTGAAGAAGACAATGAAAGAGAGAAGAGAGGAAGAAAGATGAAGGTAGAGAAAAACGATCATGTTTAAACTGTTCACATACCCAAATCATCTTCAAAACGAAAAGTACTTGTTCCCCATCTGTAAGAGAAAAAAATGGAAAAAACAGAACAGAACAAACCATCTCACATACATTAATACATACAACAACAGATATACAACAGTACACATGGCATGCTAAAAAGGTGACCTGTACATAAACACATACAATAGCAGATATAAAACTGTACACATTAAATGCTAAAAAGGTGACATTTAAAAAAAATGGCTAACATTTTTTCTTATGTATTGCAAGATATGAATTGTATTCAAAACATTTCCCACACTCAGTACATGAATACGGCATTTCAACAGTGTGAGTTACCTCATCTCTGAGAAGGTTGGCGTTGATTCCAAGACATTTCCCACACTCAGCACATGAATTGGGCTTCTAACCGGTGTAAGATATGTGATGTCTCTCAGGATGCAATTCATGTACAAAATGATCCCAATCTGTAAGAGAACACAATCAAGACAAAACAGAAAAAGAACAAGAATCTGACATGTAAAAATACATACAATTACAGATATACAATACTACATATGGCATGCCTACAATATAACCTGTAAAAAAAAAAGGGTTCGTGTATGCATGTATTTTACACTGAAAAAGAGAAAGAAAGAAAGACAGAAAAATGAAGGAAAAGAGCAAAAAAAGTCATGTCTAAACAATTCACATACCCACTTCTGCTTCAAAATGTAAAGTATTTGTTGACTCCAATCTGTAAGAGAAAAGAATGAAGACAACACAGAACAGAAAAAAAACAAAACAAAAATATTACATGTATAATACATACAATGAAAGATAGACAATACTATACTGTAGTACACATGGCATGCCTACAATGTGACCTTTAAAAAAGATGGTTCATGTTTGCAAGTATTTCACACTGAAAAAAAAGAACGAAAGACAGAAAAAGGGGTAGAAAGATGAAGTAAAAAAACAAAAAACATGTTGACACAGTTCACATACCCAACTCTGCTTGAAAAGGAGAAGTACTTGACGATCCAAATCTGTAAGACAACAGAATGAAGACAACACAGGACAGAACCAACTAACATGCATAAAAAATTTACATTAACGGAGACAAAATAATACACATATCTTGCTAACACGGAGACCTGTAAAGAAAACATGGCTAACTTTTGCATGTATTTTGCACTAAAGAAGAGAATGAAAGTGAGAAAGAGGAAAAGAAAGATGAAGAAGGAAGTAAAAAATTAATGTCTGAACTGTTCACATACCCAACTCTGCTTCAAAACGTAAAGTACTTGATGATCCCAATCTGTAAGAAAACAGAATGAAGAAAGCACAGAACAGAAAAAACAATCTACCATGCATGAATAAATACAAAGACAGATATCATATGGCATGCCTACGATGAGACCTGTAAAAAAACATAGCTAAATTTGTATGCATTTTACACTGAAGAAGACAATGAAAGAGAGAAGAGAGGAAGAAAGATGAAGGTAGAGAAAAACGATCATGTTTAAACTGTTCACATACCCAAATCATCTTCAAAACGAAAAGTACTTGTTCCCCATCTGTAAGAGAAAAAAATGGAGAAAACAGAACAGAACAAACCATCTCACATACATTAATACATACAACAACAGATATACAACAGTACACATGGCATGCTAAAAAGGTGACCTGTACATAAACACATACAATAGCAGATATAAAACTGTACACATTAAATGCTAAAAAGGTGACATTTAAAAAAAATGGCTAACATTTTTTCTTATGTATTGCAAGATATGAATTGTATTCAAAACATTTCCCACACTCAGTACATGAATACGGCATTTCAACAGTGTGAGTTACCTCATCTCTGAGAAGGTTGGCGTTGATTCCAAGACATTTCCCACACTCAGCACATGAATTGGGCTTCTAACCGGTGTAAGATATGTGATGTCTCTCAGGATGCAATTCATGTACAAAATGATCCCAATCTGTAAGAGAACACAATCAAGACAAAACAGAAAAAGAACAAGAATCTGACATGTAAAAATACATACAATTACAGATATACAATACTACATATGGCATGCCTACAATATAACCTGTAAAAAAATGGTTCGTGTTTGCATGTATTTTACACTGAAAAAGAGAAAGAAAGAAAGAAAGAAAGAAAAATGAAGGAAAAGAGCAAAAAAACGTCATGTCTAAACAATTCACATACCCACTTCTGCTTCAAAATGTAAAGTATTTGTTGACTCCAATCTGTAAGAGAAAAGAATGAAGACAACACAGAACAGAAAAAAAACAAAACAAAAATATTACATGTATAATACATACAATGAAAGATAGACAATACTATACTGTAGTACACATGGCATGCCTACAATGTGACCTTTAAAAAAGATGGTTCATGTTTGCAAGTATTTCACACTGAAAAAAAAGAACGAAAGACAGAAAAAGGGGTAGACAGATGAAGAAAAAAAAACAAAAAACATGTTGACACAGTTCACATACCCAACTCTGCTTGAAAAGGAGAAGTACTTGACTATCCAAATCTGTAAGACAACAGAGTGAAGACAACACAGGACAGAACCAACTAACATGCATAAAAAATTTACATTAACGGAGACAAAATAATACACATATCTTGCTAACACGGAGACCTGTAAAGAAAACATGGCTAACTTTTGCATGTATTTTGCACTAAAGAAGAGAATGAAAGTGAGAAAGAGGAAAAGAAAGATGAAGAAGGAAGTAAAAAATTAATGTCTGAACTGTTCACATACCCAACTCTGCTTCAAAACGTAAAGTACTTGATGATCCCAATCTGTAAGAAAACAGAATGAAGAAAGCACAGAACAGAAAAAACAATCTACCATGCATGAATAAATACAAAGACAGATATCATATGGCATGCCTACGATGAGACCTGTAAAAAAACATAGCTAAATTTGTATGCATTTTACACTGAAGAAGACAATGAAAGAGAGAAGAGAGGAAGAAAGATGAAGGTAGAGAAAAACGATCATGTTTAAACTGTTCACATACCCAAATCATCTTCAAAACGAAAAGTACTTGTTCCCCATCTGTAAGAGAAAAAAATGGAGAAAACAGAACAGAACAAACCATCTCACATACATTAATACATACAACAACAGATATACAACAGTACACATGGCATGCTAAAAAGGTGACCTGTACATAAACACATACAATAGCAGATATAAAACTGTACACATTAAATGCTAAAAAGGTGACATTTAAAAAAAATGGCTAACATTTTTTCTTATGTATTGCAAGATATGAATTGTATTCAAAACATTTCCCACACTCAGTACATGAATACGGCATTTCAACAGTGTGAGTTACCTCATCTCTGAGAAGGTTGGCGTTGATTCCAAGACATTTCCCACACTCAGCACATGAATTGGGCTTCTAACCGGTGTAAGATATGTGATGTCTCTCAGGATGCAATTCATGTACAAAATGATCCCAATCTGTAAGAGAACACAATCAAGACAAAACAGAAAAAGAACAAGAATCTGACATGTAAAAATACATACAATTACAGATATACAATACTACATATGGCATGCCTACAATATAACCTGTAAAAAAATGGTTCGTGTTTGCATGTATTTTACACTGAAAAAGAGAAAGAAAGAAAGAAAGAAAGAAAAATGAAGGAAAAGAGCAAAAAAACGTCATGTCTAAACAATTCACATACCCACTTCTGCTTCAAAATGTAAAGTATTTGTTGACTCCAATCTGTAAGAGAAAAGAATGAAGACAACACAGAACAGAAAAAAAACAAAACAAAAATATTACATGTATAATACATACAATGAAAGATAGACAATACTATACTGTAGTACACATGGCATGCCTACAATGTGACCTTTAAAAAAGATGGTTCATGTTTGCAAGTATTTCACACTGAAAAAAAAGAACGAAAGACAGAAAAAGGGGTAGACAGATGAAGAAAAAAAAACAAAAAACATGTTGACACAGTTCACATACCCAACTCTGCTTGAAAAGGAGAAGTACTTGACTATCCAAATCTGTAAGACAACAGAGTGAAGACAACACAGAACAGAACCAACTAACATGCATAAAAAATTTACATTAACAGAGACAAAATAATACACATATCTTGCTAACACGGAGACCTGTAAAGAAAACATGGCTAACTTTTGCATGTATTTTGCACTAAAGAAGAGAATGAAAGTGAGAAAGAGGGAAAGAAAGATGAAGAAGGAAGTAAAAAATTAATGTCTGAACTGTTCACATACCCAACTCTGCTTCAAAACGTAAAGTACTTGATGATCCCAATCTGTAAGAAAACAGAATGAAGAAAGCACAGAACAGAAAAAACAATCTACCATGCATGAATAAATACAAAGACAGATATCATATGGCATGCCTACGATGAGACCTGTAAAAAAACATAGCTAAATTTGTATGCATTTTACACTGAAGAAGACAATGAAAGAGAGAAGAGAGGAAGAAAGATGAAGGTAGAGAAAAACGATCATGTTTAAACTGTTCACATACCCAAATCATCTTCAAAACGAAAAGTACTTGTTCCCCATCTGTAAGAGAAAAAAATGGAAAAAACAGAACAGAACAAACCATCTCACATACATTAATACATACAACAACAGATATACAACAGTACACATGGCATGCTAAAAAGGTGACCTGTACATAAACACATACAATAGCAGATATAAAACTGTACACATTAAATGCTAAAAAGGTGACATTTAAAAAAAATGGCTAACATTTTTTCTTATGTATTGCAAGATATGAATTGTATTCAAAACATTTCCCACACTCAGTACATGAATACGGCATTTCAACAGTGTGAGTTACCTCATCTCTGAGAAGGTTGGCGTTGATTCCAAGACATTTCCCACACTCAGCACATGAATTGGGCTTCTAACCGGTGTAAGATATGTGATGTCTCTCAGGATGCAATTCATGTACAAAATGATCCCAATCTGTAAGAGAACACAATCAAGACAAAACAGAAAAAGAACAAGAATCTGACATGTAAAAATACATACAATTACAGATATACAATACTACATATGGCATGCCTACAATATAACCTGTAAAAAAAAAAGGGTTCGTGTATGCATGTATTTTACACTGAAAAAGAGAAAGAAAGAAAGACAGAAAAATGAAGGAAAAGAGCAAAAAAAGTCATGTCTAAACAATTCACATACCCACTTCTGCTTCAAAATGTAAAGTATTTGTTGACTCCAATCTGTAAGAGAAAAGAATGAAGACAACACAGAACAGAAAAAAAACAAAACAAAAATATTACATGTATAATACATACAATGAAAGATAGACAATACTATACTGTAGTACACATGGCATGCCTACAATGTGACCTTTAAAAAAGATGGTTCATGTTTGCAAGTATTTCACACTGAAAAAAAAGAACGAAAGACAGAAAAAGGGGTAGACAGATGAAGAAAAAAAAACAAAAAACATGTTGACACAGTTCACATACCCAACTCTGCTTGAAAAGGAGAAGTACTTGACTATCCAAATCTGTAAGACAACAGAGTGAAGACAACACAGAACAGAACCAACTAACATGCATAAAAAATTTACATTAACAGAGACAAAATAATACACATATCTTGCTAACACGGAGACCTGTAAAGAAAACATGGCTAACTTTTGCATGTATTTTGCACTAAAGAAGAGAATGAAAGTGAGAAAGAGGGAAAGAAAGATGAAGAAGGAAGTAAAAAATTAATGTCTGAACTGTTCACATACCCAACTCTGCTTCAAAACGTAAAGTACTTGATGATCCCAATCTGTAAGAAAACAGAATGAAGAAAGCACAGAACAGAAAAAACAATCTACCATGCATGAATAAATACAAAGACAGATATCATATGGCATGCCTACGATGAGACCTGTAAAAAAACATAGCTAAATTTGTATGCATTTTACACTGAAGAAGACAATGAAAGAGAGAAGAGAGGAAGAAAGATGAAGGTAGAGAAAAACGATCATGTTTAAACTGTTCACATACCCAAATCATCTTCAAAACGAAAAGTACTTGTTCCCCATCTGTAAGAGAAAAAAATGGAGAAAACAGAACAGAACAAACCATCTCACATACATTAATACATACAACAACAGATATACAACAGTACACATGGCATGCTAAAAAGGTGACCTGTACATAAACACATACAATAGCAGATATAAAACTGTACACATTAAATGCTAAAAAGGTGACATTTAAAAAAAATGGCTAACATTTTTTCTTATGTATTGCAAGATATGAATTGTATTCAAAACATTTCCCACACTCAGTACATGAATACGGCATTTCAACAGTGTGAGTTACCTCATCTCTGAGAAGGTTGGCGTTGATTCCAAGACATTTCCCACACTCAGCACATGAATTGGGCTTCTAACCGGTGTAAGATATGTGATGTCTCTCAGGATGCAATTCATGTACAAAATGATCCCAATCTGTAAGAGAACACAATCAAGACAAAACAGAAAAAGAACAAGAATCTGACATGTAAAAATACATACAATTACAGATATACAATACTACATATGGCATGCCTACAATATAACCTGTAAAAAAAAAAGGGTTCGTGTATGCATGTATTTTACACTGAAAAAGAGAAAGAAAGAAAGACAGAAAAATGAAGGAAAAGAGCAAAAAAAGTCATGTCTAAACAATTCACATACCCACTTCTGCTTCAAAATGTAAAGTATTTGTTGACTCCAATCTGTAAGAGAAAAGAATGAAGACAACACAGAACAGAAAAAAAACAAAACAAAAATATTACATGTATAATACATACAATGAAAGATAGACAATACTATACTGTAGTACACATGGCATGCCTACAATGTGACCTTTAAAAAAGATGGTTCATGTTTGCAAGTATTTCACACTGAAAAAAAAGAACGAAAGACAGAAAAAGGGGTAGACAGATGAAGAAAAAAAAACAAAAAACATGTTGACACAGTTCACATACCCAACTCTGCTTGAAAAGGAGAAGTACTTGACTATCCAAATCTGTAAGACAACAGAGTGAAGACAACACAGAACAGAACCAACTAACATGCATAAAAAATTTACATTAACAGAGACAAAATAATACACATATCTTGCTAACACGGAGACCTTTAAAGAAAACATGGCTAACTTTTGCATGTATTTTGCACTAAAGAAGAGAATGAAAGTGAGAAAGAGGGAAAGAAAGATGAAGAAGGAAGTAAAAAATTAATGTCTGAACTGTTCACATACCCAACTCTGCTTCAAAACGTAAAGTACTTGATGATCCCAATCTGTAAGAAAACAGAATGAAGAAAGCACAGAACAGAAAAAACAATCTACCATGCATGAATAAATACAAAGACAGATATCATATGGCATGCCTACGATGAGACCTGTAAAAAAACATAGCTAAATTTGTATGCATTTTACACTGAAGAAGACAATGAAAGAGAGAAGAGAGGAAGAAAGATGAAGGTAGAGAAAAACGATCATGTCTAAACTGTTCACATACCGAAATCATCTTCAAAACGAAAAGTACTTGTTCCCCATCTGTAAGAGAAAAAAATGGAGAAAACAGAACAGAACAAACCATCTCACATGCATTAATACATACAACAACAGATATACAACAGTACACATGGCATGCTAAAAAGGTGACCTGTACATAAACACATACAATAGCAGATATAAAACTGTACACATTAAATGCTAAAAAGGTGACATTTAAAAAAAAAATGGCTAACATTTTTTCTTTTGGATTGCAAGATATGAATTGTATTCAAAACATTTCCCACACTCAGTACATGAATACGGCATTTCAACAGTGTGAGTTACCTCATCTCTGAGAAGGTTTGCGTTGATTCCAAAACATTTCCCACACTCAGGACATGAATTGGGCTTCTAACCGATGTAAGATATCTGATGTCTCTCAGGATGCAATTCATGTACAAAATGATCGCAATCTGTAAGAGAACACAATCAAGACAAAACAGAAAACGAACAAGAATCTGACATGTAAAAATACATACAATTACAGATATACAATACTACATATGGCATGCCTACAATATAACCTGTAAAAAAAATGGTTCGTGTATGCATGTATTTTACACTGAAAAAGAGAAAGAAAGAAAGAAAGAAAGAAAGAAAGAAAGAAAGAAAGAAAGAAAGAAAGAAAGAAAGAAAGAAAGAAAGAAAAATGAAGGAAAAGAGCAAAAAAAGTCATGTCTAAACAATTCACATACCCACTTCTGCTTCAAAATGTAAAGTATTTGTTGACTCCAATCTGTAAGAGAAAAGAATGAAGACAACACAGAACAGAAAAAAAACAAAACAAAAATATTACATGTATAATACATACAATGAAAGATAGACAATACTATACTGTAGTACACATGGCATGCCTACAATGTGACCTTTAAAAAAGATGGTTCATGTTTGCAAGTATTTCACACTGAAAAAAAAGAACGAAAGACAGAAAAAGGGGTAGAAAGATGAAGTAAAAAAACAAAAAACATGTTGACACAGTTCACATACCCAACTCTGCTTGAAAAGGAGAAGTACTTGACGATCCAAATCTGTAAGACAACAGAATGAAGACAACACAGGACAGAACCAACTAACATGCATAAAAAATTTACATTAACGGAGACAAAATAATACACATATCTTGCTAACACGGAGACCTGTAAAGAAAACATGGCTAACTTTTGCATGTATTTTGCACTAAAGAAGAGAATGAAAGTGAGAAAGAGGAAAAGAAAGATGAAGAAGGAAGTAAAAAATTAATGTCTGAACTGTTCACATACCCAACTCTGCTTCAAAACGTAAAGTACTTGATGATCCCAATCTGTAAGAAAACAGAATGAAGAAAGCACAGAACAGAAAAAACAATCTACCATGCATGAATAAATACAAAGACAGATATCATATGGCATGCCTACGATGAGACCTGTAAAAAAACATAGCTAAATTTGTATGCATTTTACACTGAAGAAGACAATGAAAGAGAGAAGAGAGGAAGAAAGATGAAGGTAGAGAAAAACGATCATGTTTAAACTGTTCACATACCCAAATCATCTTCAAAACGAAAAGTACTTGTTCCCCATCTGTAAGAGAAAAAAATGGAGAAAACAGAACAGAACAAACCATCTCACATACATTAATACATACAACAACAGATATACAACAGTACACATGGCATGCTAAAAAGGTGACCTGTACATAAACACATACAATAGCAGATATAAAACTGTACACATTAAATGCTAAAAAGGTGACATTTAAAAAAAATGGCTAACATTTTTTCTTATGTATTGCAAGATATGAATTGTATTCAAAACATTTCCCACACTCAGTACATGAATACGGCATTTCAACAGTGTGAGTTACCTCATCTCTGAGAAGGTTGGCGTTGATTCCAAGACATTTCCCACACTCAGCACATGAATTGGGCTTCTAACCGGTGTAAGATATGTGATGTCTCTCAGGATGCAATTCATGTACAAAATGATCCCAATCTGTAAGAGAACACAATCAAGACAAAACAGAAAAAGAACAAGAATCTGACATGTAAAAATACATACAATTACAGATATACAATACTACATATGGCATGCCTACAATATAACCTGTAAAAAAATGGTTCGTGTTTGCATGTATTTTACACTGAAAAAGAGAAAGAAAGAAAGAAAAATGAAGGAAAAGAGCAAAAAAACGTCATGTCTAAACAATTCACATACCCACTTCTGCTTCAAAATGTAAAGTATTTGTTGACTCCAATCTGTAAGAGAAAAGAATGAAGACAACACAGAACAGAAAAAAAACAAAACAAAAATATTACATGTATAATACATACAATGAAAGATAGACAATACTATACTGTAGTACACATGGCATGCCTACAATGTGACCTTTAAAAAAGATGGTTCATGTTTGCAAGTATTTCACACTGAAAAAAAAGAACGAAAGACAGAAAAAGGGGTAGACAGATGAAGAAAAAAAAACAAAAAACATGTTGACACAGTTCACATACCCAACTCTGCTTGAAAAGGAGAAGTACTTGACTATCCAAATCTGTAAGACAACAGAGTGAAGACAACACAGAACAGAACCAACTAACATGCATAAAAAATTTACATTAACAGAGACAAAATAATACACATATCTTGCTAACACGGAGACCTGTAAAGAAAACATGGCTAACTTTTGCATGTATTTTGCACTAAAGAAGAGAATGAAAGTGAGAAAGAGGGAAAGAAAGATGAAGAAGGAAGTAAAAAATTAATGTCTGAACTGTTCACATACCCAACTCTGCTTCAAAACGTAAAGTACTTGATGATCCCAATCTGTAAGAAAACAGAATGAAGAAAGCACAGAACAGAAAAAACAATCTACCATGCATGAATAAATACAAAGACAGATATCATATGGCATGCCTACGATGAGACCTGTAAAAAAACATAGCTAAATTTGTATGCATTTTACACTGAAGAAGACAATGAAAGAGAGAAGAGAGGAAGAAAGATGAAGGTAGAGAAAAACGATCATGTTTAAACTGTTCACATACCCAAATCATCTTCAAAACGAAAAGTACTTGTTCCCCATCTGTAAGAGAAAAAAATGGAGAAAACAGAACAGAACAAACCATCTCACATACATTAATACATACAACAACAGATATACAACAGTACACATGGCATGCTAAAAAGGTGACCTGTACATAAACACATACAATAGCAGATATAAAACTGTACACATTAAATGCTAAAAAGGTGACATTTAAAAAAAATGGCTAACATTTTTTCTTATGTATTGCAAGATATGAATTGTATTCAAAACATTTCCCACACTCAGTACATGAATACGGCATTTCAACAGTGTGAGTTACCTCATCTCTGAGAAGGTTGGCGTTGATTCCAAGACATTTCCCACACTCAGCACATGAATTGGGCTTCTAACCGGTGTAAGATATGTGATGTCTCTCAGGATGCAATTCATGTACAAAATGATCCCAATCTGTAAGAGAACACAATCAAGACAAAACAGAAAAAGAACAAGAATCTGACATGTAAAAATACATACAATTACAGATATACAATACTACATATGGCATGCCTACAATATAACCTGTAAAAAAATGGTTCGTGTTTGCATGTATTTTACACTGAAAAAGAGAAAGAAAGAAAGAAAGAAAGAAAAATGAAGGAAAAGAGCAAAAAAACGTCATGTCTAAACAATTCACATACCCACTTCTGCTTCAAAATGTAAAGTATTTGTTGACTCCAATCTGTAAGAGAAAAGAATGAAGACAACACAGAACAGAAAAAAAACAAAACAAAAATATTACATGTATAATACATACAATGAAAGATAGACAATACTATACTGTAGTACACATGGCATGCCTACAATGTGACCTTTAAAAAAGATGGTTCATGTTTGCAAGTATTTCACACTGAAAAAAAAGAACGAAAGACAGAAAAAGGGGTAGACAGATGAAGAAAAAAAAACAAAAAACATGTTGACACAGTTCACATACCCAACTCTGCTTGAAAAGGAGAAGTACTTGACTATCCAAATCTGTAAGACAACAGAGTGAAGACAACACAGAACAGAACCAACTAACATGCATAAAAAATTTACATTAACAGAGACAAAATAATACACATATCTTGCTAACACGGAGACCTGTAAAGAAAACATGGCTAACTTTTGCATGTATTTTGCACTAAAGAAGAGAATGAAAGTGAGAAAGAGGGAAAGAAAGATGAAGAAGGAAGTAAAAAATTAATGTCTGAACTGTTCACATACCCAACTCTGCTTCAAAACGTAAAGTACTTGATGATCCCAATCTGTAAGAAAACAGAATGAAGAAAGCACAGAACAGAAAAAACAATCTACCATGCATGAATAAATACAAAGACAGATATCATATGGCATGCCTACGATGAGACCTGTAAAAAAACATAGCTAAATTTGTATGCATTTTACACTGAAGAAGACAATGAAAGAGAGAAGAGAGGAAGAAAGATGAAGGTAGAGAAAAACGATCATGTTTAAACTGTTCACATACCCAAATCATCTTCAAAACGAAAAGTACTTGTTCCCCATCTGTAAGAGAAAAAAATGGAAAAAACAGAACAGAACAAACCATCTCACATACATTAATACATACAACAACAGATATACAACAGTACACATGGCATGCTAAAAAGGTGACCTGTACATAAACACATACAATAGCAGATATAAAACTGTACACATTAAATGCTAAAAAGGTGACATTTAAAAAAAATGGCTAACATTTTTTCTTATGTATTGCAAGATATGAATTGTATTCAAAACATTTCCCACACTCAGTACATGAATACGGCATTTCAACAGTGTGAGTTACCTCATCTCTGAGAAGGTTGGCGTTGATTCCAAGACATTTCCCACACTCAGCACATGAATTGGGCTTCTAACCGGTGTAAGATATGTGATGTCTCTCAGGATGCAATTCATGTACAAAATGATCCCAATCTGTAAGAGAACACAATCAAGACAAAACAGAAAAAGAACAAGAATCTGACATGTAAAAATACATACAATTACAGATATACAATACTACATATGGCATGCCTACAATATAACCTGTAAAAAAAAAAGGGTTCGTGTATGCATGTATTTTACACTGAAAAAGAGAAAGAAAGAAAGACAGAAAAATGAAGGAAAAGAGCAAAAAAAGTCATGTCTAAACAATTCACATACCCACTTCTGCTTCAAAATGTAAAGTATTTGTTGACTCCAATCTGTAAGAGAAAAGAATGAAGACAACACAGAACAGAAAAAAAACAAAACAAAAATATTACATGTATAATACATACAATGAAAGATAGACAATACTATACTGTAGTACACATGGCATGCCTACAATGTGACCTTTAAAAAAGATGGTTCATGTTTGCAAGTATTTCACACTGAAAAAAAAGAACGAAAGACAGAAAAAGGGGTAGAAAGATGAAGTAAAAAAACAAAAAACATGTTGACACAGTTCACATACCCAACTCTGCTTGAAAAGGAGAAGTACTTGACGATCCAAATCTGTAAGACAACAGAATGAAGACAACACAGGACAGAACCAACTAACATGCATAAAAAATTTACATTAACGGAGACAAAATAATACACATATCTTGCTAACACGGAGACCTGTAAAGAAAACATGGCTAACTTTTGCATGTATTTTGCACTAAAGAAGAGAATGAAAGTGAGAAAGAGGAAAAGAAAGATGAAGAAGGAAGTAAAAAATTAATGTCTGAACTGTTCACATACCCAACTCTGCTTCAAAACGTAAAGTACTTGATGATCCCAATCTGTAAGAAAACAGAATGAAGAAAGCACAGAACAGAAAAAACAATCTACCATGCATGAATAAATACAAAGACAGATATCATATGGCATGCCTACGATGAGACCTGTAAAAAAACATAGCTAAATTTGTATGCATTTTACACTGAAGAAGACAATGAAAGAGAGAAGAGAGGAAGAAAGATGAAGGTAGAGAAAAACGATCATGTTTAAACTGTTCACATACCCAAATCATCTTCAAAACGAAAAGTACTTGTTCCCCATCTGTAAGAGAAAAAAATGGAGAAAACAGAACAGAACAAACCATCTCACATACATTAATACATACAACAACAGATATACAACAGTACACATGGCATGCTAAAAAGGTGACCTGTACATAAACACATACAATAGCAGATATAAAACTGTACACATTAAATGCTAAAAAGGTGACATTTAAAAAAAATGGCTAACATTTTTTCTTATGTATTGCAAGATATGAATTGTATTCAAAACATTTCCCACACTCAGTACATGAATACGGCATTTCAACAGTGTGAGTTACCTCATCTCTGAGAAGGTTGGCGTTGATTCCAAGACATTTCCCACACTCAGCACATGAATTGGGCTTCTAACCGGTGTAAGATATGTGATGTCTCTCAGGATGCAATTCATGTACAAAATGATCCCAATCTGTAAGAGAACACAATCAAGACAAAACAGAAAAAGAACAAGAATCTGACATGTAAAAATACATACAATTACAGATATACAATACTACATATGGCATGCCTACAATATAACCTGTAAAAAAATGGTTCGTGTTTGCATGTATTTTACACTGAAAAAGAGAAAGAAAGAAAGAAAGAAAGAAAAATGAAGGAAAAGAGCAAAAAAACGTCATGTCTAAACAATTCACATACCCACTTCTGCTTCAAAATGTAAAGTATTTGTTGACTCCAATCTGTAAGAGAAAAGAATGAAGACAACACAGAACAGAAAAAAAACAAAACAAAAATATTACATGTATAATACATACAATGAAAGATAGACAATACTATACTGTAGTACACATGGCATGCCTACAATGTGACCTTTAAAAAAGATGGTTCATGTTTGCAAGTATTTCACACTGAAAAAAAAGAACGAAAGACAGAAAAAGGGGTAGACAGATGAAGAAAAAAAAACAAAAAACATGTTGACACAGTTCACATACCCAACTCTGCTTGAAAAGGAGAAGTACTTGACTATCCAAATCTGTAAGACAACAGAGTGAAGACAACACAGAACAGAACCAACTAACATGCATAAAAAATTTACATTAACAGAGACAAAATAATACACATATCTTGCTAACACGGAGACCTGTAAAGAAAACATGGCTAACTTTTGCATGTATTTTGCACTAAAGAAGAGAATGAAAGTGAGAAAGAGGGAAAGAAAGATGAAGAAGGAAGTAAAAAATTAATGTCTGAACTGTTCACATACCCAACTCTGCTTCAAAACGTAAAGTACTTGATGATCCCAATCTGTAAGAAAACAGAATGAAGAAAGCACAGAACAGAAAAAACAATCTACCATGCATGAATAAATACAAAGACAGATATCATATGGCATGCCTACGATGAGACCTGTAAAAAAACATAGCTAAATTTGTATGCATTTTACACTGAAGAAGACAATGAAAGAGAGAAGAGAGGAAGAAAGATGAAGGTAGAGAAAAACGATCATGTTTAAACTGTTCACATACCCAAATCATCTTCAAAACGAAAAGTACTTGTTCCCCATCTGTAAGAGAAAAAAATGGAAAAAACAGAACAGAACAAACCATCTCACATACATTAATACATACAACAACAGATATACAACAGTACACATGGCATGCTAAAAAGGTGACCTGTACATAAACACATACAATAGCAGATATAAAACTGTACACATTAAATGCTAAAAAGGTGACATTTAAAAAAAATGGCTAACATTTTTTCTTATGTATTGCAAGATATGAATTGTATTCAAAACATTTCCCACACTCAGTACATGAATACGGCATTTCAACAGTGTGAGTTACCTCATCTCTGAGAAGGTTGGCGTTGATTCCAAGACATTTCCCACACTCAGCACATGAATTGGGCTTCTAACCGGTGTAAGATATGTGATGTCTCTCAGGATGCAATTCATGTACAAAATGATCCCAATCTGTAAGAGAACACAATCAAGACAAAACAGAAAAAGAACAAGAATCTGACATGTAAAAATACATACAATTACAGATATACAATACTACATATGGCATGCCTACAATATAACCTGTAAAAAAAAAAGGGTTCGTGTATGCATGTATTTTACACTGAAAAAGAGAAAGAAAGAAAGACAGAAAAATGAAGGAAAAGAGCAAAAAAAGTCATGTCTAAACAATTCACATACCCACTTCTGCTTCAAAATGTAAAGTATTTGTTGACTCCAATCTGTAAGAGAAAAGAATGAAGACAACACAGAACAGAAAAAAAACAAAACAAAAATATTACATGTATAATACATACAATGAAAGATAGACAATACTATACTGTAGTACACATGGCATGCCTACAATGTGACCTTTAAAAAAGATGGTTCATGTTTGCAAGTATTTCACACTGAAAAAAAAGAACGAAAGACAGAAAAAGGGGTAGACAGATGAAGAAAAAAAAACAAAAAACATGTTGACACAGTTCACATACCCAACTCTGCTTGAAAAGGAGAAGTACTTGACTATCCAAATCTGTAAGACAACAGAGTGAAGACAACACAGAACAGAACCAACTAACATGCATAAAAAATTTACATTAACAGAGACAAAATAATACACATATCTTGCTAACACGGAGACCTGTAAAGAAAACATGGCTAACTTTTGCATGTATTTTGCACTAAAGAAGAGAATGAAAGTGAGAAAGAGGGAAAGAAAGATGAAGAAGGAAGTAAAAAATTAATGTCTGAACTGTTCACATACCCAACTCTGCTTCAAAACGTAAAGTACTTGATGATCCCAATCTGTAAGAAAACAGAATGAAGAAAGCACAGAACAGAAAAAACAATCTACCATGCATGAATAAATACAAAGACAGATATCATATGGCATGCCTACGATGAGACCTGTAAAAAAACATAGCTAAATTTGTATGCATTTTACACTGAAGAAGACAATGAAAGAGAGAAGAGAGGAAGAAAGATGAAGGTAGAGAAAAACGATCATGTTTAAACTGTTCACATACCCAAATCATCTTCAAAACGAAAAGTACTTGTTCCCCATCTGTAAGAGAAAAAAATGGAGAAAACAGAACAGAACAAACCATCTCACATACATTAATACATACAACAACAGATATACAACAGTACACATGGCATGCTAAAAAGGTGACCTGTACATAAACACATACAATAGCAGATATAAAACTGTACACATTAAATGCTAAAAAGGTGACATTTAAAAAAAATGGCTAACATTTTTTCTTATGTATTGCAAGATATGAATTGTATTCAAAACATTTCCCACACTCAGTACATGAATACGGCATTTCAACAGTGTGAGTTACCTCATCTCTGAGAAGGTTGGCGTTGATTCCAAGACATTTCCCACACTCAGCACATGAATTGGGCTTCTAACCGGTGTAAGATATGTGATGTCTCTCAGGATGCAATTCATGTACAAAATGATCCCAATCTGTAAGAGAACACAATCAAGACAAAACAGAAAAAGAACAAGAATCTGACATGTAAAAATACATACAATTACAGATATACAATACTACATATGGCATGCCTACAATATAACCTGTAAAAAAAAAAGGGTTCGTGTATGCATGTATTTTACACTGAAAAAGAGAAAGAAAGAAAGACAGAAAAATGAAGGAAAAGAGCAAAAAAAGTCATGTCTAAACAATTCACATACCCACTTCTGCTTCAAAATGTAAAGTATTTGTTGACTCCAATCTGTAAGAGAAAAGAATGAAGACAACACAGAACAGAAAAAAAACAAAACAAAAATATTACATGTATAATACATACAATGAAAGATAGACAATACTATACTGTAGTACACATGGCATACCTACAATGTGACCTTTAAAAAAGATGGTTCATGTTTGCAAGTATTTCACACTGAAAAAAAAGAACGAAAGACAGAAAAAGGGGTAGAAAGATGAAGAAAAAAAACAAAAAACATGTTGACACAGTTCACATACCCAACTCTGCTTGAAAAGGAGAAGTACTTGACGATCCAAATCTGTAAGGCAACAGAATAAAGACAACACAGGACAGAACCAACTAACATGCATAAAAATTTTACATTAACAGGGACAAAATAATACACATATCTTGCTAACACGGAGACCTGTAAAGAAAACATGGCTAACTTTTGCATGTATTTTGCACTAAAGAAGAGAATGAAAGTGAGAAAGAGGGAAAGAAAGATGAAGAAGGAAGTAAAAAATTAATGTCTGAACTGTTCACATACCCAACTCTGCTTCAAAACGTAAAGTACTTGATGATCCCAATCTGTAAGAAAACAGAATGAAGAAAGCACAGAACAGAAAAAACAATCTACCATGCATGAATAAATACAAAGACAGATATCATATGGCATGCCTACGATGAGACCTGTAAAAAAACATAGCTAAATTTGTATGCATTTTACACTGAAGAAGACAATGAAAGAGAGAAGAGAGGAAGAAAGATGAAGGTAGAGAAAAACGATCATGTCTAAACTGTTCACATACCGAAATCATCTTCAAAACGAAAAGTACTTGTTCCCCATCTGTAAGAGAAAAAAATGGAGAAAACAGAACAGAACAAACCATCTCACATGCATTAATACATACAACAACAGATATACAACAGTACACATGGCATGCTAAAAAGGTGACCTGTACATAAACACATACAATAGCAGATATAAAACTGTACACATTAAATGCTAAAAAGGTGACATTTAAAAAAAAAATGGCTAACATTTTTTCTTATGGATTGCAAGATATGAATTGTATTCAAAACATTTCCCACACTCAGTACATGAATACGGCATTTCAACAGTGTGAGTTACCTCATCTCTGAGAAGGTTTGCGTTGATTCCAAAACATTTCCCACACTCAGGACATGAATTGGGCTTCTAACCGGTATAAGATATGTGATGTCTCTCAGGATGCAATTCATGTACAAAATGATCCCAATCTGTAAGAGAACACAATCAAGACAAAACAGAAAAAGAACAAGAATCTGACATGTAAAAATACATACAATTACAGATATACAATACTACATATGGCATGCCTACAATATAACCTGTAAAAAAAATGGTTCGTGTATGCATGTATTTTACACTGAAAAAGAGAAAGAAAGAAAGAAAGAAAGAAAGAAAGAAAGAAAGAAAGAAAGAAAGAAAGAAAGAAAGAAAAATGAAGGAAAAGAGCAAAAAAAGTCATGTCTAAACAATTCACATACCCACTTCTGCTTCAAAATGTAAAGTATTTGTTGACTCCAATGTGTAAGAGAAAAGAATGAAGACAACACAGAACAGAAAAAAAACAAAACAAAAATATTACATGTATAATACATACAATGAAAGATAGACAATACTATACTGTAGTACACATGGCATGCCTACAATGTGACCTTTAAAAAAGATGGTTCATGTTTGCAAGTATTTCACACTGAAAAAAAAGAACGAAAGACAGAAAAAGGGGTAGAAAGATGAAGTAAAAAAACAAAAAACATGTTGACACAGTTCACATACCCAACTCTGCTTGAAAAGGAGAAGTACTTGACGATCCAAATCTGTAAGACAACAGAATGAAGACAACACAGGACAGAACCAACTAACATGCATAAAAAATTTACATTAACGGAGACAAAATAATACACATATCTTGCTAACACGGAGACCTGTAAAGAAAACATGGCTAACTTTTGCATGTATTTTGCACTAAAGAAGAGAATGAAAGTGAGAAAGAGGGAAAGAAAGATGAAGAAGGAAGTAAAAAATTAATGTCTGAACTGTTCACATACCCAACTCTGCTTCAAAACGTAAAGTACTTGATGATCCCAATCTGTAAGAAAACAGAATGAAGAAAGCACAGAACAGAAAAAACAATCTACCATGCATGAATAAATACAAAGACAGATATCATATGGCATGCCTACGATGAGACCTGTAAAAAAACATAGCTAAATTTGTATGCATTTTACACTGAAGAAGACAATGAAAGAGAGAAGAGAGGAAGAAAGATGAAGGTAGAGAAAAACGATCATGTTTAAACTGTTCACATACCCAAATCATCTTCAAAACGAAAAGTACTTGTTCCCCATCTGTAAGAGAAAAAAATGGAGAAAACAGAACAGAACAAACCATCTCACATACATTAATACATACAACAACAGATATACAACAGTACACATGGCATGCTAAAAAGGTGACCTGTACATAAACACATACAATAGCAGATATAAAACTGTACACATTAAATGCTAAAAAGGTGACATTTAAAAAAAATGGCTAACATTTTTTCTTATGTATTGCAAGATATGAATTGTATTCAAAACATTTCCCACACTCAGTACATGAATACGGCATTTCAACAGTGTGAGTTACCTCATCTCTGAGAAGGTTGGCGTTGATTCCAAGACATTTCCCACACTCAGCACATGAATTGGGCTTCTAACCGGTGTAAGATATGTGATGTCTCTCAGGATGCAATTCATGTACAAAATGATCCCAATCTGTAAGAGAACACAATCAAGACAAAACAGAAAAAGAACAAGAATCTGACATGTAAAAATACATACAATTACAGATATACAATACTACATATGGCATGCCTACAATATAACCTGTAAAAAAAAAAGGGTTCGTGTATGCATGTATTTTACACTGAAAAAGAGAAAGAAAGAAAGAAAGACAGAAAAATGAAGGAAAAGAGCAAAAAAAGTCATGTCTAAACAATTCACATACCCACTTCTGCTTCAAAATGTAAAGTATTTGTTGACTCCAATCTGTAAGAGAAAAGAATGAAGACAACACAGAACAGAAAAAAAACAAAACAAAAATATTACATGTATAATACATACAATGAAAGATAGACAATACTATACTGTAGTACACATGGCATACCTACAATGTGACCTTTAAAAAAGATGGTTCATGTTTGCAAGTATTTCACACTGAAAAAAAAGAACGAAAGACAGAAAAAGGGGTAGAAAGATGAAGAAAAAAAACAAAAAACATGTTGACACAGTTCACATACCCAACTCTGCTTGAAAAGGAGAAGTACTTGACGATCCAAATCTGTAAGGCAACAGAATAAAGACAACACAGGACAGAACCAACTAACATGCATACAAATTTTACATTAACAGGGACAAAATAATACACATATCTTGCTAACACGGAGACCTGTAAAGAAAACATGGCTAACTTTTGCATGTATTTTGCACTAAAGAAGAGAATGAAAGTGAGAAAGAGGGAAAGAAAGATGAAGAAGGAAGTAAAAAATTAATGTCTGAACTGTTCACATACCCAACTCTGCTTCAAAACGTAAAGTACTTGAGGATCCCAATCTGTAAGAAAACAGAATGAAGAAAGCACAGAACAGAAAAAACAATCTACCATGCATGAATAAATACAAAGACAGATATCATATGGCATGCCTACGATGAGACCTGTAAAAAAACATAGCTAAATTTGTATGCATTTTACACTGAAGAAGACAATGAAAGAGAGAAGAGAGGAAGAAAGATGAAGGTAGAGAAAAACGATCATGTCTAAACTGTTCACATACCCAAATCATCTTCAAAACGAAAAGTACTTGTTCCCCATCTGTAAGAGAAAAAAATGGAGAAAACAGAACAGAACAAACCATCTCACATGCATTAATACATACAACAACAGATATACAACAGTACACATGGCATGCTAAAAAGGTGACCTGTACATAAACACATACAATAGCAGATATAAAACTGTACACATTAAATGCTAAAAAGGTGACATTTAAAAAAAAAATGGCTAACATTTTTTCTTTTGGATTGCAAGATATGAATTGTATTCAAAACATTTCCCACACTCAGTACATGAATACGGCATTTCAACAGTGTGAGTTACCTCATCTCTGAGAAGGTTTGCGTTGATTCCAAAACATTTCCCACACTCAGGACATGAATTGGGCTTCTAACCGGTGTAAGATATGTGATGTCTCTCAGGATGCAATTCATGTACAAAATGATCCCAATCTGTAAGAGAACACAATCAAGACAAAACAGAAAAAGAACAAGAATCTGACATGTAAAAATACATACAATTACAGATATACAATACTACATATGGCATGCCTACAATATAACCTGTAAAAAAAATGGTTCGTGTATGCATGTATTTTACACTGAAAAAGAGAAAGAAAGAAAGAAAGAAAGAAAGAAAGAAAGAAAGAAAGAAAGAAAGAAAGAAAAATGAAGGAAAAGAGCAAAAAAAGTCATGTCTAAACAATTCACATACCCACTTCTGCTTCAAAATGTAAAGTATTTGTTGACTCCAATCTGTAAGAGAAAAGAATGAAGACAACACAGAACAGAAAAAAAACAAAACAAAAATATTACATGTATAATACATACAATGAAAGATAGACAATACTATACTGTAGTACACATGGCATGCCTACAATGTGACCTTTAAAAAAGATGGTTCATGTTTGCAAGTATTTCACACTGAAAAAAAAGAACGAAAGACAGAAAAAGGGGTAGAAAGATGAAGTAAAAAAACAAAAAACATGTTGACACAGTTCACATACCCAACTCTGCTTGAAAAGGAGAAGTACTTGACGATCCAAATCTGTAAGACAACAGAATGAAGACAACACAGGACAGAACCAACTAACATGCATAAAAAATTTACATTAACGGAGACAAAATAATACACATATCTTGCTAACACGGAGACCTGTAAAGAAAACATGGCTAACTTTTGCATGTATTTTGCACTAAAGAAGAGAATAAAAGTGAGAAAGAGGAAAAGAAAGATGAAGAAGGAAGTAAAAAATTAATGTCTGAACTGTTCACATACCCAACTCTGCTTCAAAACGTAAAGTACTTGATGATCCCAATCTGTAAGAAAACAGTATGAAGAAAGCACAGAACAGAAAAAACAATCTAACATGCATGAATAAATACAAAGACAGATATCATATGGCATACCTACGATGGGACCTGTAAAAAAACATAGCTAAATGTGTATGCATTTTACACTGAAGAAGACAATGAAAGAGAGAAGAGAGGAAGAAAGATGAAGGTAGAGAAAAACGATCATGTCTAAACTGTTCACATACCCAAATCATCTTCAAAACGAAAAGTACTTGTTCCCCATCTGTAAGAGAAAAAAATGGAGAAAACAGAACAGAACAAACCATCTCACATGCATTAATACATACAACAACAGATATACAACAGTACACATGGCATGCTAAAAAGGTGACCTGTACATAAACACATACAATAGCAGATATAAAACTGTACACATTAAATGCTAAAAAGGTGACATTAAAAAAAAATGGCTAACATTTTTTTCTTATGTATTGCAAGATATGAATCGTATTCAAAACATTTCCCACACTCAGTACATGAATACGGCATTTCAACAGTGTGAGTTACCTCATCTCTGAGAAGGTTTGCTTTGATTCCAAAACATTTCCCACACTCAGCACATGAATTGGGCTTCTAACCGGTGTAAGATATGTGATGTCTCTCAGGATGCAATTCATGTACAAAATGATCCCAATCTGTAAGAGAACACAATCAAGACAAAACAGAAAAAGAACAAGAATCTGACATGTAAAAATACATACAATTACAGATATACAATACTACATATGGCATGCCTACAATATAACCTGTAAAAAAAAATTGGTTCGTGTTTGCATGTATTTTACACTAAAAAAGAGAAAGAAAGAAAGAGAAATGAAGGAAAAGAGCAAAAAAAAGTCATGTCTAAACAATTCACATACCCACTTCTGCTTCAAAATGTAAAGTATTTGTTGACTCCAATCTGTAAGAGAAAAGAATGAAGACAACACAGAACAGAAAAAAACAAAACAAAAATATTACATGTATAATACATACAATGAAAGATAGACAATACTATACTGTAGTACACATGGCATGCCTACAATGTGACCTTTAAAAAAGATGGTTCATGTTTGCAAGTATTTCACACTGAAAAAAAAGAACGAAAGACAGAAAAAGGGGTAGAAAGATGAAGTAAAAAAAAACAAAAAACATGTTGACACAGTTCACATACCCAACTCTGTTCGAAAAGGAGAAGTACTTGACGATCCAAATCTGTAAGACAACAGAGTGAAGACAACACAGAACAGAACCAACTAACATGCATAAAAAAATTACATTAACAGGGACAAAATAATACACATATCTTGCTAGCACGGAGACCTGTAAAGAAAACATGGATAACTTTTGCATGTATTTTGCACTAAAGAATAGAATGAAAGTGAGAAAGAGGGAAAGAAAGATGAAGAAGGAAGTAAAAAATTAATGTCTGAACTGTTCACATACCCAACTCTGCTTCAAAACGTAAAGTACTTGATGATCCTAATCTATAAGAAAACAGAATGAAGAAAGCACAGAACAGAAAAAACAATCTAACGTGCATGAATAAATACAAAGACAGATATCATATGGCATGCCTACGATGAGACCTGTAAAAAAACATAGCTAAATTTGTATGCATTTTACACTGAAGAAGACAATGAAAGAGAGAAGAGAGGAAGAAAGATGAAGGTAGAGAAAAACGATCATGTCTAAACTGTTCACATACCCAAATCATCTTCAAAATGAAAAGTACTTGTTCCCCATCTGTAAGAGAAAAAAATGGAGAAAACAGAACAGAACAAACCATCTCACATGCATTAATACATACAACAACAGATATACAACAGTACACATGGCATGCTAAAAAGGTGACCTGTACATAAACACATACAATAGCAGATATAAAACTGTACACATTAAATGCTAAAAAGGCGACATTTAAAAAAAAAATGGCTAACATTTTTTCTTATGTATTGCAAGATATGAATTGTATTCAAAACATTTCCCACACTCAGTACATGAATACGGCATTTCAACAGTGTGAGTTACCTCATCTCTGAGAAGGTTTGTGTTGATTCCAAAACATTTCCCACACTCAGGACATGAATTGGGCTTCTAACCGGTGTAAGATATGTGATGTCTCTCAGGATGCAATTCATGTACAAAATGATCCCAATCTGTAAGAGAACACAATCAAGACAAAACAGAAAAAGAATAAGAATCTGACATGTAAAAATACATACAATTACAGATATACAATACTACATATGGCATGCCTACAATATAACCTGTAAAAAAAATGGTTCGTGTATGCATGTATTTTACACTGAAAAAGAGAAAGAAAGAAAGAAAGAAAAATGAAGGAAAAGAGCAAAAAAACGTCATGTCTAAACAATTCACATACCCACTTCTGCTTCAAAATGTAAAGTATTTGTTGACTCCAATCTGTAAGAGAAAAGAATGAAGACAACACAGAACAGAAAAAAAACAAAACAAAAATATTACATGCATAATACATACAATGAAAGATAGACAATACTATACTGTAGTACACATGGCATGCCTACAATGTGACCTTTAAAAAAGATGGTTCGTGTTTGCAAGTATTTCACACTGAAAAAAAAGAACGAAAGACAGAAAAAGGGGTAGAAACATGAAGAAAAAAAAACAAAAAACATGTTGACACAGTTCACATACCCAACTCTGCTTGAAAAGGAGAAGTACTTGACGATCCAAATCTGTAAGACAACAGAGTGAAGAACACACAGAACAGAACCAACTAACATGCATAAAAAATTTACATTAACAGAGACAAAATAATACACATATCTTGCTAACACGGAGACCTGTAAAGAAAACATGGCTAACTTTTGCATGTATTTTGCACTAAAGAAGAGAATGAAAGTGAGAAAGAGGGAAAGAAAGATGAAGAAGGAAGTAAAAAATTAATGTCTGAACTGTTCACATACCCAACTCTGCTTCAAAACGTAAAGTACTTGATGATCCTAATCTGTAAGAAAACAGAATGAAGAAAGCACAGAACAGAAAAAACAATCTAACGTGCATGAATAAATACAAAGACAGATATCATATGGCATGCCTACGATGAGACCTGTAAAAAAACATAGCTAAATTTGTATGCATTTTACACTGAAGAAGACAATGAAAGAGAGGAAGAAAGATAAAGGTAGAGAAAAACGATCATGTCTAAACTGTTCACATACCCAAATCATCTTCAAAACGAAAAGTACTTGTTCCCCATCTGTAAGAGAATAAAATGGAGAAAACAGAACAGAACAAACCATCTCACATGCATTAATACATACAACAACAGATATACAACAGTACACATGGCATGCTAAAAAGGTGACCTGTACATAAACACATACAATAGCAGATATAAAACTGTACACATTAAATGCTAAAAAGGTGACATTTAAAAAAAATGGCTAACATTTTTTCTTATGTATTGCAAGATATGAATTGTATTCAAAACATTTCCCACACTCAGTACATGTATACGGCATTTCAACAGTGTGAGTTACCTCATCTCTGAGAATATTTGTGTTGATTCCAAAACATTTCCCACACTCAGCACATGAATTGGGCTTCTAACCGGTGTAAGATATGTGATGTCTCTCAGGATGCAATTCATGTACAAAATGATCCCAATCTGTAAGAGAACACAATGAAGACAAAACTGAAAAAGAACAAGAATCTGACATGTAAAAATACATACAATTACAGAAATACAATACTACATATGGCATGCCTACAATATAACCTGTAAAAAAAATGGTTCATGTTTGCATGTATTTTACACGGAAAAAGAGAAAAAAAGAAAGAAAGAAAAATGAAGGAAAAGAGCCTAAAAAACGTCATGTCTAAACAATTCACATACCCACTTCTGCTTCAAAATGTAAAGTATTTGTTGACTCCAATCTGTAAGAGAAAAGAATGAAGACAACACAGAACAGAAAAAAACAAAACAAAAATATTACATGTATAATACATACAATGAAAGATAGACAATACTATACTGTAGTACACATGGCATGCCTACAATGTGACCTTTAAAAAAGATGGTTCATGTTTGCAAGTATTTCACACTGAAAAAAAAGAACGACAGACAGAAAAAGGGGTAGAAACATGAAGAAAAAAAAACAAAAAACATGTTGACACAGTTCACATACCCAACTCTGCTTGAAAAGGAGAAGTACTTGACGATCCAAATCTGTAAGACAACAGAATGAAGACAACACAGAACAGAACCAACTAACATGCATAAAAAAATTACATTAACAGGGACAAAATAATACACATATCTTGCTAACACGGACACCTGTAAAGAAAACATGGCTAACTTTTGCATGTATTTTGCACTAAAGAAGAGAATGAAAGTGAGAAAGAGGGAAAGAAAGATGAAGAAGGAAGTAAAAAATTAATGTCTGAACTGTTCACATACCCAACTCTGCTTCAAAACGTAAAGTACTTGATGATCCCAATCTGTAAGAAAACAGAATGAAGAAAGCACAGAACAGAAAAAACAATATAACGTGCATGAATAAATACAAAGACAGATATCATATGGCATGCCTACGATGAGACCTGTAAAAAAACATAGCTAAATTTGTATGCATTTTACACTGAAGAAGACAATGAAAGAGAGAAGAGAGGAAGAAAGATGACGGTAGAGAAAAACGATCATGTCTAAACTGTTCACATACCCAAATCATCTTCAAAACGAAAAGTACTTGTTCCCCATCTGTAAGAGAAAAAAATGGAGAAAACAGAACAGAACAAACCATCTCACATGCATTAATACATACAACAACAGATATACAACAGTACACATGGCATGCTAAAAAGGTGACCTGTACATAAACACATACAATAGCAGATATAAAACTGTACACATTAAATGCTAAAAAGGTGACATTTAAAAAAAATGGCTAACATTTTTTCTTATGTATTGCAAGATATGAATTGTATTCAAAACATTTCCCACACTCAGTACATGTATACGGCATTTCAACAGTGTGAGTTACCTCATCTCTGAGAAGGTTTGCGTTGATTCCAAAACATTTCCCACACTCAGCACATGAATTGGGCTTCTAACCGGTGTAAGATATGTGATGTCTCTCAGGATGCAATTCATGTACAAAATGATCCCAATCTGTAAGAGAACACAATGAAGACAAAACTGAAAAAGAACAAGAATCTGACATGTAAAAATACATACAATTACAGTAATACAATACTACATATGGCATGCCTACAATATAACCTGTAAAAAAAATGGTTCGTGTTTGCATGTATTTTACACGGAAAAGGAGAAAAAAAGAAAGAAAGAGAAATGAAGGAAAAGAGCCTAAAAAACGTCATGTATAAACAATTCACATACCCACTTCTGCTTCAAAATGTAAAGTATTTGTTGACTCCAATCTGTAAGAGAAAAGAATGAAGACAACACAGAACAGAAAAAAACAAAACAAAAATATTACATGTATAATACATACAATGAAAGATAGACAATACTATACTGTAGTACACATGGCATGCCTACAATGTGACCTTTAAAAAAGATGGTTCATGTTTGCAAGTATTTCACACTGAAAAAAAAGAACGAAAGACAGAAAAAGGGGTAGAAACATGAAGAAAAAAAAACAAAAAACATGTTGACACAGTTCACATACCCAACTCTGCTTGAAAAGGAGAAGTACTTGACGATCCAAATCTGTAAGACAACAGAATGAAGACAACACAGAACAGAACCAACTAACATGCATAAAAAAATTACATTAACAGGGACAAAATAATACACATATCTTGCTAACACGGACACCTGTAAAGAAAACATGGCTAACTTTTGCATGTATTTTGCACTAAAGAAGAGAATGAAAGTGAGAAAGAGGGAAAGAAAGATGAAGAAGGAAGTAAAAAATTAATGTCTGAACTGTTCACATACCCAACTCTGCTTCAAAACGTAAAGTACTTGATGATCCCAATCTGTAAGAAAACAGAATGAAGAAAGCACAGAACAGAAAAAACAATCTAACGTGCATGAATAAATACAAAGACAGATATCATATGGCATGCCTACGATGAGACCTGTAAAAAAACATAGCTAAATTTGTATGCATTTTACACTGAAGAAGACAATGAAAGAGAGAAGAGAGGAAGAAAGATGACGGTAGAGAAAAACGATCATGTCTAAACTGTTCACATACCCAAATCATCTTCAAAACGAAAAGTACTTGTTCCCCATCTGTAGGAGAAAAAAATGGAGAAAACAGAACAGAACAAACCATCTCACATGCATTAATACATACAACAACAGATATACAACAGTACACATGGCATGCTAAAAAGGTGACCTGTGCATAAACACATACAATAGCAGATATAAAACTGTACACATTAAATGCTAAAAAGGCGACATTTAAAAAAAATGGCTAACATTTTTTCTTATGTATTGCAAGATATGAATTGTATTCAAAACATTTCCCACACTCAGTACATGAATACGGCATTTCAACAGTGTGAGTTACCTCATCTCTGAGAAGGTTTGCGTTGATTCCAAAACATTTCCCACACTCAGGACATGAATTGGGCTTCTAACCGGTGTAAGATATGTGATGTCTCTCAGGATGCAATTCATGTACAAAATGATCCCAATCTGTAAGAGAACACAATCAAGACTAAACAGAAAAAAAACAAGAATCTGACATGTAAAAATACATACAATTACAGATATACAATACTACATATATCATGCCTACAATATAACCTGTAAAAAAAAAATGGTTCGTGTATGCATGTATTTTACACTGAAAAAGAGAAAGAAAGAAAGAAAGAAAGAAAAATGAAGGAAAAGAGCAAAAAAAAAGTCATGTCTAAACAATTCACATACCCACTTCTGCTTCAAAATGTGAAGTATTTGTTGACTCCAATCTGTAAGAGAAAAGAATGAAGACAACACAGAACAGAAAAAAACAAATAAAAATATTACATGTATAATACATACAATGAAAGATAGACAATACTATACTGTAGTACACATGGCATGCCTACAATATGACCTTTAAAAAAGATGGTTCATGTTTGCAAGTATTTCACACTGAAAAAAAAGAACGAAAGACAAAAAAAGGGGTAGAAAGATGAAGAAAAAAAAACAAAAAACATGTTGACACAGTTCACATACCCAACTCTGCTTGAAAAGGAGAAGTACTTGACGATCCAAATCTGTAAGACAACAGAGTGAAGACAACACAGAACAGAACCAACTAACATGCATAAAAAATTTACATTAACAGAGACAAAATAATACACATATCTTGCTAACACGGAGACCTGTAAAGAAAACATGGCTAACTTTTGCATGTATTTTGCACTAAAGAAGAGAATGAAAGTGAGAAAGAGGGAAAGAAAGATGAAGAAGGAAGTAAAAAATTAATGTCTGAACTGTTCACATACCCAACTCTGCTTCAAAACGTAAAGTACTTGATGATCCTAATCTGTAAGAAAACAGAATGAAGAAAGCACAGAACAGAAAAAACTATCTAACTTGCATGAATAAATACAAAGACAGATATCATATGGCATGCCTACGATGAGACCTGTAAAAAAACATAGCTAAATTTGTATGCATTTTACACTGAAGAAGACAATGAAAGAGAGAAGAGAGGAAGAAAGATGAAGGTAGAGAAAAACGATCATGTCTAAACTGTTCACATACCCAAATCATCTTCAAAACGAAAAGTACTTGTTCCCCATCTGTAAGAGAAAAAAATGGAGAAAACAGAACAGAACAAACCATCTCACATGCATTAATACATACAACAACAGATATACAACAGTACACATGGCATGCTAAAAAGGTGACCTGTACATAAACACATACAATAGCAGATATAAAACGGTACACATTAAATGCTAAAAAGGTGACATTTAAAAAAAATGGCTAACATTTTTTCTTATGTATTGCAAGATATGAATTGTATTCAAAACATTTCCCACACTCAGTACATGAATACGGCATTTCAACAGTGTGAGTTACCTCATCTCTGAGAAGGTTTGCGTTGATTCCAAAACATTTCCCACACTCAGCACATGAATTGGGCTTCTAACCGGTGTAAGATATGTGATGTCTCTCAGGATGCAATTCATGTACAAAATGACCCCAATCTGTAAGAGAACACAATCAAGACAAAACAGAAAAAGAACAAGAATCTGACATGTAAAAATGCATACAATTACAGATATACAATACTACATATGGCATGCCTACAATATAACCTGTAAAAAAATGGTTCGTGTTTGCATGTATTTTACACTGAAAAAGAGAAAGAAAGAAAGAAAGAAAAATGAAGGAAAAGAGCAAAAAAACGTCATGTCTAAACAATTCAAATACCCACTTCTGCTTCAAAATGTAAAGTATTTGTTGACTCCAATCTGTAAGAGAAAAGAATGAAGACAACACAGAACAGAAAAAAAAACAAAACAAAAATATTACATGTATAATACATACAATGAAAGATAGACAATACTATACTGTAGTACACATGGCATGCCTACAATGTGACCTTTAAAAAAGATGGTTCATGTTTGCAAGTATTTCACACTGAAAAAAAAGAACGAAAGACAGAAAAAGGGGTAGAAAGATGAAGAAAAAAAAACAAAAAACATGTTGACACAGTTCACATACCCAACTCTGCTTGAAAAGGAGAAGTACTTGACGATCCAAATCTGTAAAACAACAGAATGAAGACAACACAGAACAGAACCAACTAACATGCATACAAAATTTACATTAACAGAGACAAAATAATACACATATCTTGCTAACACGGAGAACTGTAAAAAAAACATGGCTAACTTTTGCATGTATTTTGCACTAAAGAAGAGAATGAAAGTGAGAAAGAGGGAAAGAAAGATGAAGAAGGAAGTAAAAAATTAATGTCTGAACTGTTCACATACCCAACTCTGCTTCAAAACGTAAAGTACTTGATGATCCCAATCTGTAAGAAAACAGAATGAAGAAAGCACAGAACAGAAAAAACAATCTAACGTGCATGAATAAATACAAAGACAGATATCATATGGCATGCCTACGATGAGACCTGTAAAAAAACATAGCTAAATGTGTATGCATTTTACACTGAAGAAGACAATGAAAGAGAGAAGAGAGGAGGAAAGATGAAGGTAGAGAAAAACGATCATGTCTAAACTGTTCACATACCCAAATCATCTTCAAAAAGAAAAGTACTTGTTCCCCATCTGTAAGAGAAAAAAATGGAGAAAACAGAACAGAACAAACCATCTCACATGCATTAATACATACAACAACAGATATACAACAGTACACATGGCATGCTAAAAAGGTGACCTGTACATAAACACGTACAATAGCAGATATAAAACTGTACACATTAAATGCTAAAAAGGCGACATTTAAAAAAAATGGCTAACATTTTTTCTTATGTATTGCAAGATATGAATTGTATTCAAAACATTTCCCACACTCAGTACATGAATACGGCATTTCAACAGTGTGAGTTAAAAAAAATGGTTCGTGTTTGCATGTATTTTACACTGAAAAAGAGAAAGAAAGAAAGAAAGAAAGAAAGAAAGAAAGAAAGAAAGAAAGAAAGAAAGAAAGAAAGAAAGAAAGAAAGAAAGAAAGAAAGAAAGAGAAATGAAGGAAAAGAGCAAAAAAATGTCATGTCTAAACAATTCACATACCCACTTCTGCTTCAAAATGTAAAGTATTTGTTGACTCCAATCTGTAAGAGAAAAGAATGAAGACAACACAGAACAGAAAAAAAAACAAAACAAAAATATTACATGTATAATACATACAATGAAAGATAGACAATACTATACTGTAGTACACCTGGCATGCCTACAATGTGACCTTTAAAAAAGATGGTTCATGTTTGCAAGTATTTCACACTGAAAAAAAAGAACGAAAGACAGAAAAAGGGGTAGAAAGATGAAGAAAAAAAACAAAAAACATGTTGACACAGTTCACATACCCAACTCTGCTTGAAAAGGAGAAGTACTTGACGATCCAAATCTGTAAGACAACAGAATGAAGACAACACAGAACAGAACCAACTAAGATGCATAAAAAAATTACATTAACAGGGACAAAATAATACACATATCTTGCTAACACGGACACCTGTAAAGAAAACATGGCTAACTTTTGCATGTATTTTGCACTAAAGAAGAGAATGAAAGTGAGAAAGAGGGAAAGAAAGATGAAGAAGGAAGTAAAAAATTAATGTTTGAACTGTTCACATACCCAACTCTGCTTCAAAACGTAAAGTACTTGATGATCCCAATCTGTAAGAAAACAGAATGAAGAAAGCACAGAACAGAAAAAACAATCTAACGTGCATGAATAAATACAAAGACAGATATCATATGGCATGCCTACGATGAGACCTGTAAAAAAACATAGCTAAATTTGTATGCATTTTACACTGAAGAAGACAATGAAAGAGAGAAGAGAGGAAGAAAGATGAAGGTAGAGAAAAACGATCATGTCTAAACTGTTCACATACCGAAATCATCTTCAAAACGAAAAGTACTTGTTCCCCATCTGTAAGAGAAATAAATGGAGAAAACAGAACAGAACAAACCATCTCACATGCATTAATACATACAACAACAGATATACAACAGTACACATGGCATGCTAAAAAGGTGACCTGTACATAAACACATACAATAGCAGATATAAAACGGTACACATTAAATGCTAAACAGGTGACATTTAAAAAAAATGGCTAACATTTTCTCTTATGTATTGCAAGATATGAATTGTATTCAAAACATTTCCCACACTAAGTACATGAATAAGGCATTTCAACAGTGTGAGTTACCTCATCTCTGAGAAGGTTTGCGTTGATTACAAAACATTTCCCACACTCAGCACATGAATTGGGCTTCTAACCGGTGTAAGATATGTGATGTCTCTCAGGATGCAATTCATGTACAAAATGATCCCAATCTGTAAGAGAACACAATCAAGACAAAACAGAAAAAGAACAAGAATCTGACATGTAAAAATACATACAATTACAGATATACAATACTACATATGGCATGCCTACAATATAACCTGTAAAAAAAAATAATGGTTCGTGTTTGCATGTATTTTACACTGAAAAGGAGAAAGAAAGTAAAATGAAGGAAAAGAGCAAAAAAACCGTCATGTCTAAACAATTCACTCACCCACCTCTGCTTCAAAATGTAAAGTATTTGTTGACTCCAATCTGTAAGAGAAAAGAATGAAGACAACACAGAACAGAAAAAAACAAAACAAAAATATTACATGTATAATACATACAATGAAAGATAGACAATACTATACTGTAGTACACATGGCATGCCTACAATGTGACCTTTAAAAAAGATGGTTCATGTTTGCAAGTATTTCACACTGAAAAAAAAGAACGAAAGACAGAAAAAGGGGTAGAAAGATGAAGAAAAAAAAACAAAAAACATGTTGACACAGTTCACATACCCAACTCTGCTTGAAAAGGAGAAGTACTTGATGATCCAAATCTGTAAGACAACAGAATGGGGACAACACAGAACAGAACCAACTAACATGCATAAAAAAATTTACATTAACAGAGACAAAATAATACACATATCTTGCGAACACGGAGACCTGTAAAGAAAACATGGCTAACTTTTGCATGTATTTTGCACTAAAGAAGAGAATGAAAGTGAGAAAGAGGGAAAGAAAGTTGAAGAAGGAAGTAAAAAATTAATGTCTGAACTGTTCACATACCCAACTCTGCTTCAAAACGTAAAGTACTTGATGATCCCAATCTGTAAGAAAACAGAATGAAGAAAGCACAGAACAGAAAAAACAATCTAACGTGCATGAATAAATACAAAGACAGATATCATATGGCATGCCTACGATGAGACCTGTAAAAAAACATAGCTAAATTTGTATGCATTTTACACTGAAGAAGACAATGAAAGAGAGAAGAGAGGAAGAAAGATGACGGTAGAGAAAAACGATCATGTCTAAACTGTTCACATACCCAAATCATCTTCAAAACGAAAAGTACTTGTTCCCCATCTGTAGGAGAAAAAAATGGAGAAAACAGAACAGAACAAACCATCTCACATGCATTAATACATACAACAACAGATATACAACAGTACACATGGCATGCTAAAAAGGTGACCTGTGCATAAACACATACAATAGCAGATATAAAACTGTACACATTAAATGCTAAAAAGGCGACATTTAAAAAAAATGGCTAACATTTTTTCTTATGTATTGCAAGATATGAATTGTATTCAAAACATTTCCCACACTCAGTACATGAATACGGCATTTCAACAGTGTGAGTTACCTCATCTCTGAGAAGGTTTGCGTTGATTCCAAAACATTTCCCACACTCAGGACATGAATTGGGCTTCTAACCGGTGTAAGATATGTGATGTCTCTCAGGATGCAATTCATGTACAAAATGATCCCAATCTGTAAGAGAACACAATCAAGACAAAACAGAAAAAGAACAAGAATCTGACATGTAAAAATACATACAATTACAGATATACAATACTACATATGGCATGCCTACAATATAACCTGTAAAAAAAAAAATGGTTCGTGTTTGCATGTATTTTACACTGAAAAGGAGAAAGAAAGTAAAATGAAGGAAAAGAGCAAAAAAACCGTCATGTCTAAACAATTCACTCACCCACCTCTGCTTCAAAATGTAAAGTATTTGTTGACTCCAATCTGTAAGAGAAAAGAATGAAGACAACACAGAACAGAAAAAAACAAAACAAAAATATTACATGTATAATACATACAATGAAAGATAGACAATACTATACTGTAGTACACATGGCATGCCTACAATGTGACCTTTAAAAAAGATGGTTCATGTTTGCAAGTATTTCACACTGAAAAAAAAGAACGAAAGACAGAAAAAGGGGTAGAAAGATGAAGAAAAAAAAACAAAAAACATGTTGACACAGTTCACATACCCAACTCTGCTTGAAAAGGAGAAGTACTTGATGATCCAAATCTGTAAGACAACAGAATGGGGACAACACAGAACAGAACCAACTAACATGCATAAAAAAATTTACATTAACAGAGACAAAATAATACACATATCTTGCTAACACGGAGACCTGTAAAGAAAACATGGCTAACTTTTGCATGTATTTTGCACTAAAGAAGAGAATGAAAGTGAGAAAGAGGGAAAGAAAGTTGAAGAAGGAAGTAAAAAATTAATGTCTGAACTGTTCACATACCCAACTCTGCTTCAAAACGTAAAGTACTTGATGATCCCAATCTGTAAGAAAACAGAATGAAGAAAGCACAGAACAGAAAAAACAATCTAACGTGCATGAATAAATACAAAGACAGATATCATATGGCATGCCTACGATGAGACCTGTAAAAAAACATAGCTAAATTTGTATGCATTTTACACTGAAGAAGACAATGAAAGAGAGAAGAGAGGAAGAAAGATGAAGGTAGAGAAAAACGATCATGTCTAAACTGTTCACATACCCAAATCATCTTCAAAACGAAAAGTACTTGTTCCCCATCTGTAAGAGAAAAAAATGGAGAAAACAGAACAGAACAAACCATCTCACATGCATTAATACATACAACAACAGATATACAACAGTACACATGGCATGCTAAAAAGGTGACCTGTACATAAACACATACAATAGCAGATATAAAACGGTACACATTAAATGCTAAAAAGGTGACATTTAAAAAAAATGGCTAACATTTTTTCTTATGTATTGCAAGATATGAATTGTATTCAAAACATTTCCCACACTCAGTACATGAATACGGCATTTCAACAGTGTGAGTTACCTCATCTCTGAGAAGGTTTGCGTTGATTCCAAAACATTTCCCACACTCAGCACATGAATTGGGCTTCTAACCGGTGTAAGATATGTGATGTCTCTCAGGATGCAATTCATGTACAAAATGATCCCAATCTGTAAGAGAACACAATCAAGACAAAACAGAAAAAGAACAAGAATCTGACATGTAAAAATGCATACAATTACAGATATACAATACTACATATGGCATGCCTACAATATAACCTGTAAAAAAATGGTTCGTGTTTGCATGTATTTTACACTGAAAAAGAGAAAGAAAGAAAGAAAGAAAAATGAAGGAAAAGAGCAAAAAAACGTCATGTCTAAACAATTCAAATACCCACTTCTGCTTCAAAATGTAAAGTATTTGTTGACTCCAATCTGTAAGAGAAAAGAATGAAGACAACACAGAACAGAAAAAAAAACAAAACAAAAATATTACATGTATAATACATACAATGAAAGATAGACAATACTATACTGTAGTACACATGGCATGCCTACAATGTGACCTTTAAAAAAGATGGTTCATGTTTGCAAGTATTTCACACTGAAAAAAAAGAACGAAAGACAGAAAAAGGGGTAGAAAGATGAAGAAAAAAAAACAAAAAACATGTTGACACAGTTCACATACCCAACTCTGCTTGAAAAGGAGAAGTACTTGACGATCCAAATCTGTAAAACAACAGAATGAAGACAACACAGAACAGAACCAACTAACATGCATACAAAATTTACATTAACAGAGACAAAATAATACACATATCTTGCTAACACGGAGAACTGTAAAAAAAAACATGGCTAACTTTTGCATGTATTTTGCACTAAAGAAGAGAATGAAAGTGAGAAAGAGGGAAAGAAAGATGAAGAAGGAAGTAAAAAATTAATGTCTGAACTGTTCACATACCCAACTCTGCTTCAAAACGTAAAGTACTTGATGATCCCAATCTGTAAGAAAACAGAATGAAGAAAGCACAGAACAGAAAAAACAATCTAACGTGCATGAATAAATACAAAGACAGATATCATATGGCATGCCTACGATGAGACCTGTAAAAAAACATAGCTAAATGTGTATGCATTTTACACTGAAGAAGACAATGAAAGAGAGAAGAGAGGAGGAAAGATGAAGGTAGAGAAAAACGATCATGTCTAAACTGTTCACATACCCAAATCATCTTCAAAAAGAAAAGTACTTGTTCCCCATCTGTAAGAGAAAAAAATGGAGAAAACAGAACAGAACAAACCATCTCACATGCATTAATACATACAACAACAGATATACAACAGTACACATGGCATGCTAAAAAGGTGACCTGTACATAAACACGTACAATAGCAGATATAAAACTGTACACATTAAATGCTAAAAAGGCGACATTTAAAAAAAATGGCTAACATTTTTTCTTATGTATTGCAAGATATGAATTGTATTCAAAACATTTCCCACACTCAGTACATGAATACGGCATTTCAACAGTGTGAGTTAAAAAAAATGGTTCGTGTTTGCATGTATTTTACACTGAAAAAGAGAAAGAAAGAAAGAAAGAAAGAAAGAAAGAAAGAAAGAAAGAAAGAAAGAAAGAAAGAAAGAAAGAAAGAAAGAAAGAAAGAAAGAAAGAGAAATGAAGGAAAAGAGCAAAAAAATGTCATGTCTAAACAATTCACATACCCACTTCTGCTTCAAAATGTAAAGTATTTGTTGACTCCAATCTGTAAGAGAAAAGAATGAAGACAACACAGAACAGAAAAAAAAACAAAACAAAAATATTACATGTATAATACATACAATGAAAGATAGACAATACTATACTGTAGTACACCTGGCATGCCTACAATGTGACCTTTAAAAAAGATGGTTCATGTTTGCAAGTATTTCACACTGAAAAAAAAGAACGAAAGACAGAAAAAGGGGTAGAAAGATGAAGAAAAAAAACAAAAAACATGTTGACACAGTTCACATACCCAACTCTGCTTGAAAAGGAGAAGTACTTGACGATCCAAATCTGTAAGACAACAGAATGAAGACAACACAGAACAGAACCAACTAAGATGCATAAAAAAATTACATTAACAGGGACAAAATAATACACATATCTTGCTAACACGGACACCTGTAAAGAAAACATGGCTAACTTTTGCATGTATTTTGCACTAAAGAAGAGAATGAAAGTGAGAAAGAGGGAAAGAAAGATGAAGAAGGAAGTAAAAAATTAATGTCTGAACTGTTCACATACCCAACTCTGCTTCCAAACGTAAAGTACTTGATGATCCCAATCTGTAAGAAAACAGAATGAAGAAAGCACAGAACAGAAAAAACAATCTAACGTGCATGAATAAATACAAAGACAGATATCATATGGCATGCCTACGATGAGACCTGTAAAAAAACATAGCTAAATTTGTATGCATTTTACACTGAAGAAGACAATGAAAGAGAGAAGAGAGGAAGAAAGATGAAGGTAGAGAAAAACGATCATGCCTAAACTGTTCACATACCCAAATCATCTTCAAAACGAAAAGTACTTGTTCCCCATCTGTAAGAGAAAAAAATGGAGAAAACAGAACAGAACAAACCATCTCACATGCATTAATACATACAACAGATACACAGCAAGTATGTCTGGGCACACACTACTCTAATCCAGTGCCACTTCCCTATTGAATTCCTCAGGGTTCTGTACTATCACCATTACTCTTTGCAGTCTACATGCTCCCACTGCGCAAAATAATCCAGAACTATGGCCTAGGATACCATTGTTATGCTGATGACACACAACTGTATCTGTCCTTCAAGCCTGGCACCCAAGACCCATCAGCATCCAAAAATGCGTGTCTAGTGGATTTACAAAATTGGATGAACACCAGCTGGCTGAGGCTGAACTCTGACAAAACAGAGGTGTTGGTGGTAGGTGGTCCACACATGATGGATAAAGTTCAAAACGCTCACCACCTCAAACTAGCAATTGGGGGAGATACTGTACAGTATAAAGACCAAAGTAGTAAGAATTGGTTAGCACTCCAGCTTCTCAAGACAAGACAAGACAAGACAAATAACATTTATATTGCGCTTTTCTCCTTGCGGACACAAAGCGCTAGAGCAGAGCAGCAGCCACTAGGGCGCGCTCTATTGGCAGTAGCAGTGTACGGGAGACTTGCCAAAGGTCTCCTACTGAATTAGTGGGGGCTTACTGAACAGGCAGAGCCGAGATTCGAACCCTGGTCTCCTGTGTCAGAGGCAGAGCCCTTAACCATTACACTATCAGCCAACACTTAGGTTACCTAAGTGTTGACACATGATTAAAGAATAAAATACTTGCTCATTTGAGAAGCTGGAGTGCTAACCAATTCTTACTACTTTGGACTGATTTCTGGATGCTGCTGACATCCATGGTTATGCACCCACACTACGGTAAGGTGTGCCTCTCCCCACCGTCTACTTTGTACAGTATAAAGACTCTGTGCAAAACCTTGGGGTGATCCTGGATGGAAATCTAAAACTCAAACAGCAGATATCGGCTATCGTCAAGTCTTCCTTCTTCCATCTAAGAAATATAGCAAAAATCAAAAGGTAGAAAACCGAGAGCCCAATATAGTGTAGCTTGTATTGGAGGAGTGTGAATGATAATGATGAAACGTAAGTATTGTACTTACAAACCAGGGTTACCTCCAAGGCAACCACTGAAAAGGCAGGTAGAGAGACCAAGCCTGTCCCCACTCAGGATTAAGACGTCGCTCTCTGTGGATAGAGGAAAAAAAGGGGGTGTACCACCCTTCCACCAAGGGTGGATTCTTTGGGCTTGATTCACAAAGCGGTGCTAACTGTTAGCACGCCTGTGAAAACCCCCTTAGCACGTCTAAACAAGCTTTTCGCGCATAAAACTTTACGCGCGCAAAACTTTATGCGCATAAAACTTTACGCGCGTACTGCACAGAGCGCAGGGCGCTCCGCACGAAGTGCCCTTTAAAGCCTATGGGACTTAGCGCGCATAAAACTTTGCGCGCGTAAAACTTTGCGCGCGCAAAGTTAGCGCGCGATCTGATTGAGAAATCCGGTGCTGACCTACTTAGCACCCTGGTTAGCGCGTCTAAAGACTTTAGACGTGCTAAGTAGGTTAGCACCGCTTTGTGAATCAAGCCCTTAATGTGTAGAGCTGTACAGAGGCGCCAATACGATAAAAGTCACTAAAATGTTTAAAACGTTCGGGATGCGGTGGTGGACCAGCCAACCCAAAACAGACACAGGTACTGTCGATTCAAGTAATAAATAATGTATTTATATACTCCAAAGACAAGTTGCAACGCGTTTCACGGGCAAAATCCCGCTTCCTCAGGCAATAAACAACAGGAGTGATACACTAAAAATGACGACAGAGATAAAAAGCAACAATTAGAAGACCGTGTGTGGCGTAACAGTATGACAATAATGTGGTATTGACAACCGTGACTTATACATAAGAGGGTCTAATACCGTGACCCTGGACTTATGAACTATACAATCTGTATCAATAAATAATGTGTAGCGAAGACACCAAATTTATATGTTATCAATACTGGTATGAGGTGGGACTAAGTCTGAAAATCCAAAGTTATATAATTATTTCAATAACCATAAACAATGTATTTATGAGCGATTTTCATGTCAATCTGTAATATCCCAAATATATACATATGAAACCTTATCCCTATGATAGAAAACTATAGTGCGATAGGTAAATGTTAATGTTGTATAGGGGGAGGGGAAAAAAATTGGAATGAAGGGGGGGGGGGGGGGGGAAATGGGCAGTTAACAGGTAGGAGAGAGGTAATGGTTTCTAACAGGGGGGAGGGTACTCCTTACCTATCACTCCCTCCCCCCTGTTAGAAACCATTACCTCTCTCCTACCTGTTAACTGCCCATTCCCCCCCCCCTCATTCCAATTTTTCCCCCCCTCCCCCTTATCCCAGCTGAAGACCTACCTGCCCTGGTTCATGCATTTGTATCCTTCCGCCTAGACTACTGCAACGCCCCCTGTTCATCGGATCTACAGAAAAGGTTCTGCGCCCCTTACAGCTAGTACAGAATGCTGCAGCCAGACTCCTAGCCAATGCCCCCCGCAGCTCACACATCACCCCAGTACTGCAAACTCTTCACTGGTTGCCAGTAAAATGGAGAATCAATTTTAAGATCTGCCTGCTGACATTCAGGCTCTACACCACATGGGACCCAAATACATAGCGGATCTATTGGAACTTTATGCCCCTCCACGCACACTCCGCTCTGCCAACAAGATGAAGCTGATTATTCCCAGGATACACCTAACATTTGGTGCTCGGGCCTTTTCCTACGCAGTCCCTACTCTATGGAACTCACTTCCACAATCAGTACGAGAGGCTCCCTCTCTGGACAGCTTTAAAAAAAGGCTAAAAACTCACCTCTTTTCCCTAGCCTTTGAGACTGTATAATGCAGGGTCACAGCGCTTTGAGTCCCCAGGGAGAAAAGCGCTATATAAATATTATTGTTATTGTTACACAACAGTACACATGGCATAATAAAAAGGTGATCTGTACATAAACACATACAATAGCAGATATAAAACCATACACATTAAATGCTAAAAAGGTGACGTAAAAAAAGGGCTAACATTTTTTCTTATGTATTGCAAGATATGATTTGTGTTCAAAACATTTCCCACACTCAGCAAATGAATACGGCATTTCAACAGTGTGAGTTACCTCATCTCTGAGAAGGTTTGCGTTGATTCCAAAACATTTTCCACACTCAGCACATGAATTGGGCTTCTAACCGGTGTAAGATATCTGATGCCTGTCAAGATGCAATTCATGTACAAAATGATCCCAATCTGTAAGAGAACACAATCAAGACAAAACAGAAAAATAACAAGCATCTGACATGTAAAAATAGATACAATTACAGATATACAATACTACATATGGCATGCCTACAATATAATTGTAAAAAAAAGATGGTTCGTGTTATCCAATGCAAGTATTACCATTATTATGGAAACATGTAGACATAGCGTCACTAAACAAAGCCTTTAGTAAGTTCGTTTGGAATAATAGGAGACCCCGCATAAAGCTAAGCAGACTGCAACTCCCAAAGGAGATGGGAGGACTAGGTTTCCCAAACATAAGAAAATATAATCTGTCATGTGTCTTTCGACATACTCGAGACTGGTTAATCGGCACAGAAGAATTTTCCAATACTACCTTGGAGGGACATGTTGCCGAGCCCTTCGATCTAATTGGTATTCTACATACTGGTTGGGCCGATCTACCATTGCGTTTGAAACACAATATTATCTACAGAGACACTCTCATAGCCTGGAGGGAAATCAGAAAATTATTTGGCTTGCCATGGAAAATCTCTAAATATACCCCCTTTGAGGGTAACCCGGGCTTTCCACCGGGTTTAATGCATCTAAATTATCTTAAATGGAAGGACAGGGGTATCACTAAATTGGGAAATCTACTAGACCTAAGAACACATACGTGGCTTACGTTCGCGGAGGTGGCTCGGCAATATGGAATCCCTAAATCAGACTTCCTAGCATATAGACAGGTCAGATCATTTGTGGGAGCTCAGATTAGAGAAATCTCAGTACTAGCCCGTATCCACCCCTTTGATAAATTCTTGAGGCCAGAAGGTGGCAAAAAATCATTATCAGACATTCAAAAAGAATTGGCCAACTTAGGAGCCCAACATTTAGCCGTCAGAAATATGGCAAAATGGAATAAATTCTTAACAGTCCTAGACCTAGAACAGAGGATAATATATGGAAACAATTGCGTTAGGCAAAAAATTGTAAGTGAGAGATGGAGAGAATCACACCTACTTATGATATTCTATGCTAAATATGCATTCAATATTAGATACCGCTCTCCCAGACCGGGTTACATAGACCACTGCCCGAAATGTAAAATGGCCCAAGCTGACATGTTCCATAGCCTGTGGAACTGCCCACAGATACAAAGATATTGGGATGAGGTTTTAAAATATGCTAGGAGAATAGGCAAGGTTACTGTGCCAAAAGACCCTATGATCCTATTATTCAATTCCATTGCAAAAGAAGATAATACAATAAAAGTTTCCACTTTACTACATGTTCTATTTGTAGCAGCCAGAAAAGTAATATACAACAGATGGATCTACCCTACTCCTCCAACTACCTGGGACCTACAGGAAGAACTAAGGCATCTTATGCTGTTAGAAAAACTGGACGCTAGTTTAAATAAGGAAAAGGGCACTAAAAAGTTCTTCAAAAAATGGAAACCTTTCATGTTGGACGTCTACTCGGACTCAGATTTAAACAAAATCGTGACCCCGTTTAAATATACCACATGGTACTTGAAAGCTCACATAGCTGGTACGCTAGGACGCTTGGACTTTGGCGTATGACCAATGCTACAGTATACGGATTTAATAAAGCCAATTAACCCAAGGAGTTATAGACTTACACTTAGATATAATATGATCAGAGAGTGGTGAGGGGGGGGGGGAGAGGGTATTGGTTGGGGGAAGGGGTTCAGGGCAGCCAAGGGAAGGCTGGGGGGGGGGGGCAACTTAGATACGCCAATGCTTGTTGCAATGTAACATTATTCTGCCCGCTTTGTACACTTTGTGGATAAACAATATTGGAAAATTAATAAAACATGTTTTAAAAAAAAAAAAAGATGGTTCGTGTTTGCATGTATTTTACACTGAAAAAGAGAAAGAAAGAAAGAAATGAAGGAAAAGAGCAAAAAAAAAAAAAATCATGTCTAAACAATTCACATACCCACTTCTGCTTTAAAACGTAAAGTATTTGTACATCCCAATCTGTAAGAGAAAAGAATGAAGACAACACAGAACAGAAAAAAAAAAAATCTTACATGCATAAATATATACAATGAAAAATAGACTATACTATACTGAAGTACACATGGCATGCATACAATGGGCTTGATTCACAAAAGAGTGCTAACTGTTAGCACTGCCGTTTTCGTGCGAATTTTCACATCGCGCGCGACCGCAAATTTTCACGCGAAACGATAACGTTTTCGAGCGCAAATGCAATTCGCGCGAAAACGATATCGATTTTGCGGGAACATTCGCGTTTGCACGCGAAACCGTTATCGTTTCGCGGGAAAATTCTCGATCGCGCGCAATGCAAAAATTCGCGTGAAAGCGGCCGTGCTAACAGTTAGCACTCTTTTGTGAATCAAGCCCCATGTGTTTGCATGTACAGGATCTTCTCAAAAAATTAGCATATTGTGATAAACTTCATTATTTTCTGTAATGTACTGATAAACATTAGACTTTCATATATTTTAGATTCAAATACACACAACTGAAGTAGTTCAAGCTTTTTATTGTTTTAATATTGATGATTTTGGCATACAGCTCATGAAAACCCAAATTTCCTATCTCAAAAAATTAGCATATTTCATCTGACCAATAAAAGAAAAGTGTTTTTAAAACAAAAAAAGTCAACCTTCAAATAATTATGTTCAGTTATGCGCTCAATACTTGGTCGGGAATCCTTTTGCAGAAATGACTGCTTCAATGCGGCGTGGCATGGAGGCAATCAGCCTGTGGCACTGCTCAGGTGTTATGGAGGCCCAGGATGCTTCGATAGCAGCCTTAAAGGGGAACTGAAGAGAGAGGTATATGGAGGCTGTCATGTTTATTTCCTTTTAGACAATACCAGTTGCCTGGCAGCCCTGCTGATCCTCTGCCTCTAATACTATTAGCCATAGCCCCTGAACAAGCATGCAGCAGATCAGGTGTTTCAGTGGTTCAGACTTATAAGTCTGATCTTACAAGACTAGCTGCATGCTTGTTTCTGGTTTTAATCAGATACTACTGCAGAGAAATAGACCAGCAGGGCTGCCAGGCAACTGGTATTGATTAAAAGGAAATAAACATGACAGCCTCCATATACCTATCTCTTCAGTTCCCCTTTAAGCTCATCCAGAGTGTTGGGTCTTGCGTCTCTCAACTTTCTCTTCACAATATCCCACAGATTCTCTATGAGGTTTAGGTCTGGAGAGTTGGCAGGCCAAATGAGCACAGTAATACCATGGTCAGTAAACCATTTACCAGTGGTTTTAGCACTGTGAGCAGGTGCCAGGTCGTGCTGCTGAAAAATAAAATCTTCATCTCCATAAAGCTTTTCAGCAGATGGAAGCATGAAGTGCTCCAAAATCTCCTGATAGCTAGCTGCATTGACCCTGTCCTTGCTAAAACACAGTGGACCAACACCAGCAGCTGACATGGCACCCAAGACCATCACTGACTGTGGGTACTTGACACTGGACTTCTGGCATTTTGGCATTTCCCTCTCCCCAGTCTTCCTCCAGACGTGGGCACCTTGATTTCCAAATGACATGTAAAAGTTGCTTTCATCCGAAAAAAGTACTTTGGACCACTGAGCAACAGTCTAGTGCTGCTTCTCTGTAGCCCAGGTCAGGCGCTTCTGCCGCTGTTTCTGGTTCAAAAGTGGGTTCATGCTTCCATCTGCTAAAAAGCTTTATGGAGATGAACATTTCATTTTTCAGCACGACCTGGCACCTGCTCACAGTGCCAAAACCACTGGTGAATGGTTTACTGACCATGGTATTACTGTGCTCAATTGGCCTGCCAACTCTCCTGACCTGAACCCCATAGAGAATATGTGGGATATTGTGAAGAGAAAGTTGAGAGACGCAAGACCCAACACTCTGGATGAGCTTAAGGCCGCTATCGAAGCATCCTGGGCCTCCATAACACCTGAGCAGTGCCACAGTCTGATTGCCTCCAAGCCACGCCGCATTGAAGCAGTAATTTCTGCAAAAGGATTCCCGACCAAGTATTGAGTGCATAACTGAACATAATTATTTGAAGGTTGACTTTTTTTGTTTTAAAAACACTTTTCTTTTATTGGTCGGATGAAATATGCTAATTTTTTGAGATAGGAAATTTGGGTTTTCATGAGCTGTATGCCAAAATCATCAATATTAAAACAATAAAAGGCTTGAACTACTTCAGTTGTGTGTATTTGAATCTAAAATATATGAAAGTCTAATGTTTATCAGTACATTACAGAAAATAATGAAGTTTATCACAATATGCTAATTTTTTGAGAAGATCCTGTATATTACACTGCATCCATTCTAACTCACCGCTGCCATTTCTACTTCCAGCCGTTAGGGGGAGCTCCGGTTGCAGTTTTCTTCACTGGTAGGACAGCCGCTCGTTTTCTCTTCTCGTTCCTGCAACTTCTGCCGCTAGGTGACGGACCTGAGAGCTCCGGTCTATCGGGGGATGCAGAACGAAGGGACACACGTCTGTCTCCGCCGCTGTCGCTCGAGATGTGAGCCAGGATTGGTGACGTCATGTTAGCTCTTGTGACGTGCCTGTGCTGGTGGCCGCACGCGTGCCGCTGAGGATGGCACATGCAACCCACGTGACCACAGCCCCTCTGCTATTGCTGTGCTAGAAGGTAAATACAGCTCTAATAATTCCATTCTGTCACGAGCAATAGCCGCTCTGCACGCCCTGTATTATTGCTGAATACAGAGCTATGTGGAGGTGATGCATGTAAACCGGGACAGATGGGGAGTGTGCAGGGGCGTAGCAATAGGGGGTGCAGAGGTAGCGAACGCATCGGGGCCCTTGGGCCAGAGGGGCCCCGAAGGGCTCTCCCTCATCTACATTATTACCTCTCTATTGGTCCTGTGCTCATAATAATCATTTCTATAGATGCTGTGAATAGTAGTAATCACTAACAAACTGTTTCCCAGCTTATTCTTGCACCTCTGACACTGTAGTTGCCATTTGCAGGTTTTGGTGCGCCGTATCAATTGTTATGTATAGAGTGCTTGGGGGGCCCCATGTAAAACTTGCATCGGGGCCCACAGCTCCTTAGCTACGCCACTGGGAGTGTGTGCTGTGCCAGGGAGGTTACGGGGAAATGTAGACACCCGAATTTCCCCTCAATGGTGATATCTAACTGGGCGCCTATGTCAGAGCCCAAACTTCCATCGCTAGCAGGTTGCGCACATTTCCAGGTTTCTAACCTCCCATATCGGTGGCCAGAGAGACATTTATCTGTGACCAGCGAGGCGCCATGTATATGTGACTGACTGAACTCGCCTCTCAGGGTTTTCAGGCCGATGTGGGGGCGGGGCTCAGTGGCGCGATTCAGTGTCAACAATCTGTAAACTAATTTCTGCCCCCAGAAATGTAATTCTATTGCATCCATTCTAACTCACCACTGCCATTTCTAGTTCCGGCCGCTAGGGGGAGTTCTTGTTACAGTTTTCTTCACTGTTAGGACAGCCGCTTGTTTTCTCCGGTCTATTGGGGATGCAGAGTGAAGGGACACGTCTGTCTCCGCCGCTGTCGCTCGAGATGTGTGTCAGGAAGGATGATGTCATGTCAGCTCCCGTGACGTGCCTGTGCTGGTGGTGCCGCTGAGGATGGCACATGCAACCCACGTGACCACAGCCCCTCTGCTATTGCTGTGCTAGAAGGTAAATACAGCTCTAATACCAGTCTGTCACCAGCAGTAGCCTCTCTGCACTAATTGCTGAAGACAGAGCTATGTGGAGGATGGAGGTGATGCATTATATGTAAACTGGAAAAGATGAGGGAGCGTGTGCTGAGACATCTATGCAAAAAATGCACTGAGGATAAAATTGGGACGGTAAAACCGAAATTGTTTTTGGGGGGGGTAATCAGAGCTAAAAATCCTATTCTCACTCTGAACCATCCCTCAACTGATGGCTAACCTTAACACCCCCTCTCCCATATATAAACTTAACCACCTTCCCCTTATGGCTAACCTTAACTACCCCACCCCCCTTTCCCCAATCCACTGTAAGAGGGAAAAGACGAAATTAAAAGCTAATTTTTGCAAATTTACCCCTAAAAACGATATTTGAATGAGTGCCTACGTCAGCAGTGAACTCTCTCCAGTAGCAGGCACCCATATTTCCTAACCTGTGTGCTGAGCTGCATATGCTGCTGTGCTGTATGTGTATCATGTAGCAATGTATTGAAATTTCCGTGTGTAAAGTTCATGTATATAGAAAGCTATATATATGTACAAGCTAAATATGGGCTATAAGGCCGTCTATCCACAGGCAGCTGAAGGCGGTAAATTCACCGCCTTACAGCTGTTCCCGTTGACCGGCCAGTCGCTTGCTAACACAGGCATTGTATAAGCGCCCCATGGAGCGGACCTTGCATGAGATGGTATTTTGACGCCTGGTCATTTTGCTGCGCATCATGTGACACCTGTGGTTTACTAAACAGTCTGCCACTGTGCTGCATGTAATTGCAGCCAAAAGGCACTTTGTGGCCGAGAACTGCCCGATAAGCGAGTATTTCAGTCACCCGTTGAAAAGAGGGCGAAGGGTCGGTTCACACGAGCTCCTGACAGTGTCTTGTTTAGCTAATGCTGAACACTTTTCTGCAACAGAGAAGAAAAGTGTTTGCTATCAGTTCCCGTCATTCCATCGACACCTTTTGAGCACCCTAGGGGGACATGGACCGAGATACCAGGATCTGTTGTGTTGTTTATACAAATTATGCGAAAAGCCATAACTGACGTTTATTAATCGCTCCCATACACTGCTTGAACAGGAAACAGCGATGCCCGTGTGAACTGGCCCTAAGACATGAAAGAGCACCTGAAGTGTACTCAACAATAAAAGTGATGTCATTTACATGTTGTAACGATAAAGAATTGGAAATGGAAGATGTATCAAACTAAGTGCCTGAAACCCTACCGTAACCCCTCCTCTTTCCTGGTTGTTCTCCTAAAGCCTTGCTGGACCAGCCCCAGCTCTGTGGTCACCCCCAGTGCAATAGCCTAATCACGTGATTCATTCTTGAGGAGAGGAGGACTCTTGCAAGATTAGGCCGCAGCTGCCAAACAGGCTATTTCAGTCACTTAGCATGTTTTAGGCCAAGTGAGTAATATACAGTTTCAATTGCTGCTTTTTTTTTTTTCTTTATTGCACAGTGACGTCACTTTTATTGTTGAGCACATTTTAAGGGAACCTAAAATGAATGTAAAAAAAAGTTTTACTTACCTAAGGCTTCTACCAGCCCCCTGCAGCCGCCCTGTGCCTGTACCGTTTGATGAAATCGACACTGCAGGGGATCACTGCAGGGGATCAGAGAATTGTTCCGTGATGACACGGGCACAGGGCGACTGCAGGGGGCTGGTAGAAGCTCCAGGTAAGTGAAACTTTTTTTTTTAAAATGTTCACTTTAGGTTCCTTTTCAGGTGCTCTTAAATGTATTTATTTATTTATTGTCTGTGGGTTAGGCAGAGCTTCTATAAAGGGAACTTCGCGCGTCCTCATTCACACACCCACCACTGGGAGCGTCCTGTGCATGCGCAATGGATCAGAACAGTAGCGCTGCACATTATGCTCACTTTGGATCCGGTACAGTGAAGTCTTCAGTCAATAAAAAGTATGCTTTACTTTTTCTGGTAAGCGTGCATTTAGTGGTAACTTTTCCATATTCCATTGGCTTTATTGGGCGTCCAAATCTCTAGGTGCCCTTTTTTTTTCATGTACGCAGCAATAGAAACTGGTTTGATGTTACAGATAATGTCACTTTTTTTTACTTCTGTCATAAGTAAAGATCTGCTTTAACATGATCACATTGCTGATTGCTAGACCTACCATGCCAGACATTCGATTTGTTTTTAGTAAGTGGAAATGTTAGAGACCCTGAAGTAAAAAAAAGGGCCCGGGGGGCAGGGGCGTAACAATGGACCATGCAGGGGATGCAGCGCAGGGGTGCCCAGAAGCCGCAGGAGGTCCCATGGCAAAGTTTCTTTTCCCTGTCCTGAGAGACTGACAACTAAGGGCATGGAGAGAAAAAGCTTTCTGATCTCTGCACAATTGTACCTCATGACTGCATCTGCTCAGCTACTGATAAGGAATCATACAAAGTTTTGTAGACAAAGATTTGTAGACAGTCCCTATTGAGTGTGAATCAGGATTGTGTGTACAGGGCCCTGCCCAAGCCTTTCCACCCCCTTCCCAAGTGATGTGTACTGTAGTGATGCTGGAGGATCTTGCAGAGCCAGTTCTGCTCCATCAGAAGAGGACTGAGTGAGTGTAATAAGCTGAGGCTGGGAGAACACTGGTCTGTCGGATTTCTGTATGTGTTTTCTGCACACCATGGGCTTGATTCACTAAACCGTGATAACTCAAATATCTCACCTTATCAAAGATATCACACCTTATGAAAAGATATCACACCTTATCAAAGTTAACATGCTTTATCAGAGTAGCATAGCGTGCGCTACAAACTTATGCCTGCTAATTGGCAATGACACTTGTCCTGCCCTGAGCCGCTGCGCGTTCGTAGCGCTCGCTATACTACTCTGATAGGGCGTGTTAACTTTGATAAGATGTGATATCTTTGATAAGGTGTGATATCTTTCCATAAGGTGTGATATCTGAGTTATCACGGTTTAGTGAATCAAGCCCCATGTGTGTCTGTATGTGTGAAAACATGCACGTTTCATCACAGAAACGAATGTAATTGATAGAGAAAATGCATGCAGTGGCTGACTGCTGTCAGTTTTTATCTACATGGGGAAACACACTAAAGTGTGCACTAGCCAATTTATTAACATTGGTTCTCAGTTTACCTGGGTAGGGGGGGGGGGGGCCCAATTCAAAATTTCGCAAGGGTTCCCAGCGATTTCTAGTTACGCCCCTGCCGGGGGGTACTTACCTAGAAAGGGGTTCAAGCTCGCTGACGAGGATGGAAGAAGCCTTTTCAGGATACAGAGTCTTCTTTCATGCATCCGTAGTGTCTGAATCACACGCCTGAAACAAGCATGCGGCAAATGCAGTGAAACTTAAGTCTTTATCTGCATGCTTCGTTCAGGTTCTATGGCTTTAAGTAGAAGAGGCAGAGGATCAGCACGACAGTCAAGATATTTGCATTCTTTAAAAGGAAATAAAAATAGCAGCCTCCATATCCCTCTCACTTCAAGTGGCTTTTAAGGTGCAACAATAGTTCAGCCAGGCCACGGAATGGGTCCACCAGGTGGTGAAGCATGTTGCATAGTTACAGGAGGTGTGTAAGAATACAGTGCATGTGCTTACAGTGGATGGTTAAGTGTACAACACAGGTGCTTACAGTGTGTGGATGAGTACACAGAGCATGTGCTTATTTTGGTTTATTTATTTATTTATTGTATTTATAAAGTGCCAACATATTACGCTGTGATTGACATTAGTTAAGGTTACAGACAATATTTAGAGGTGACATACAGCAATAAGACAATACAGGAATATCTACAAACCAGATCACGCAGCACAGTATGAGTATACGGTAATGCTTAGTCAGTCACTTAAAGGGAACATGGAGATTAGGCAAGTTGAGTTCACTCAGATTCATAGGATGGGTGTACAGTAATGGAGGTGCATGAACAGGTAGGAGACATAAGGAGGGGGACCCAGCCCAAAGGCTTACAATCTAGAGGGTGAGGTAGGGACACGAAAAGTAAGAAAAGAGTTCACCTGCGAGTTTAGAGCACTAGTGAGGGGGTGGGGTAGGCGAGAGTGAAAAGGTGAGTTTTGAGGGCCTTCTTAAAGATGTTGAAGGAGGGGGAAACCCCAATGGTGGGGGGAGTTCCATAGTGTTGGAGCAGCTCTTGATAAGTCCTGGACTCCTGCATGGGATTTGGTGTTTTGCGGGGGGGGGGGGGGCGCGAAGTTCATGGAGGAGCAGAGTGAAAGCTGGTTCACACTTGGCAATTCTTCAGCACTTTGCTGATTAGGTGGCGACAGAGGTCGGGATAGGGCGGATCTTGCAGATGTTACCGAGGTAGAAGTTGCAGGACTTTGTGATGTTTTGGATGTGGGGGGTGAAGCAGGGTGCAGAGTCCAGGGTAACACCCAGACAGAGGGCTTGAGAGATAGGGTGAATGGTAGTGTGGTTAACAGTTGGTCGGATCAATGTACAACATGTGGTTACAGTATGTGCAGTAATTTGCAGCATGTGCACTGGCAGTAAGGGTACTGTGCAAGTGTTTGCGGGGTGGGGTGGGGGTTATTTGTGAGTATACAGTGCATGTGCATGCAGTGGGTGGATAATTGTACATCACACGTGCTTGTAAGGGGTGGGTAAGCAACATATGTGCTTACAGTGGATGTATGTAGCATGTCTGCTTACAGCACATGGATAAGTGTGCTGGGTGTGTGCTTACATTGAATAGGTAAATGTATTGTATATGTTACAGCTGTTGATCCCTATGTGATTGGGATTCCATTTGATAGTAATTGAATCCTTCCATATGTGGCAATCTACATTTTAATAGATTTTAGCATAGGTCAAACTGAAAATGTTGTGCAATACAGTGCAAGTCTATGGGATCATTGATCTCCCGCCATTCCCTGACATTTTCTAACATATCCGATTATCAGACTTTCATTTCATAAAGTGGCCAAAATGCATGGCAAGCAAATTGATCAGATTTGTGGGAGCAATGGATGTTTGGAAGAATAGATCTGTGTAATGGAATTGACGGGGAATTCATAAAAAATGAACACATCTATAGGCAGCTTTGGGAAAACAGAGATGTTGTACAGTAACATATTTAGTATATTAGTATGAAATGTCTGTTTTTGCAGGGACAGTTTTGCAAACAGAGACTATGGTGCTATTAGAAAATATCTAAAGTTACATATACACGCTAGATTAAACACAGCTAGGGCGGCTGATAAAGACAGTCTCGGGCGAGAATCTAATGTGAAAATGTGTGTGTATGTGAGCTCCCCAAATGTGGCCTTAAATGAATAATAATAACAACCTTAGATGAATAATAAAAAAAAAATCATACACACCTGGGGCTTCCTCCAGCCCCATTCGGGCCTGATCCGGCCGTCGCCGCTATCCTCTGCATCCTGCATCCTTCATTATGGCTTCCGCTAACTTTGGGAGTTGGAGCTTACTGCACATGCCTGGCCGCATGCCGTTCCACACTAACACCACCAGGAGCATTCTGCATCTGCGCTGTACTACTGGCCCCAGGACAATCTACTAGGGCTAATCCTGTGTCACCGGAATATTCACATTCTAATCTAAAAAATAAGTCTTTGTTTAACCCTCCTGACATGTATAAAGATAGCACTATTGGAAATTTTAAAAAGGTGTTTCTTATGGAGCCGGATAATCTGGAAATGAAAAAACCTAAAGGTATGCAGATGATTAATGAGCAGACTAAAGAACTAGTGGACAGTAAAGATTTGATCCTGAAGCCCACCAACAAAGGGGGAGGACTAATCATTCTAAGTCAAACACAATATAATGATGAGATGTTAAGAATATTGAGTGACAATGAGACATATAAGCCCCTCCCGGATAACCCCTTGGTTGAATACAAATGGTGTTTGAAGGAAATCTTATTGAAGGGGGTGAAGGAAACAATTATCTCAACAGTGGAATTCACACATTTATTGGCTAATACCCCAAGAATATTGGAATTCCACGTGAAAGACCAATACAAAGTGGTGTACACATGAGAAGTGGAACGAAAATCATACATGATTCCAAACATTTTTTACAAATCAATAACTGCAAAGTGGGGTGTGCGTAATTATTCAGCCCCATTTGGTCTGAGTGCAGTCAATTGCCCATAGACATTGCCTGATGAGTGCTAATGACTAAATAGAGTGCACCTGTGTGTAATCTAATGTCAGTACAAATACAGCTGCTCTGTGACGGCCTCAGAGGTTGTCTAAGAGAATATTGGCAGCAACAACACCATGAAGTCCAAAGAACACACCAGACAGGTCAGGGATAAAGTTATTGAGAAATTTAAAGCAGGCTTAGACTGCAAAAAGATTTCCAAAGCCTTGAACATCCCACGGAGCACTGTTCAAGCGATCATTCATAAATGGAAGGAGTATGGCACAACTGTAAACCTACCAAGACAAGGCCGTCCACCTAAACTCACAGTCCGAACAAGGAGAGCGCTGATCAGAAATGCAGTCAAGAGGCCCATGGTGACTCTGGACGAGCTGCAGAGATCTTCAGCTCAGGTGGGGGAATCTGTCGATAGGACAACTATTAGTCGTGCACTGCACAAAGTTGGCCTTTATGGAAGAGTGGCGAGAAGAAAGCCATTGTTAACAGAAAAGCATAAGAAGTCCCATTTGCAGTTTGCCACAAGCCATGTGGGGAACACAGCAAACATGTGGAAGAAGGTACTCTGGTCAGATGAGACCAAAATAGAACTTTTTGGCCAAAATGCAAAGCGCTATGTGTGGCGGAAAACTAACACTGCATGTCACTCTGAACACACCATCCCCACTGTCAAATATGGTGGTGGCAGCATCATGTTTTGGGGGTGCTTCTCTTTAGCAGGGACAAGTAAGCTGGTCAGAGTTGATGGGAAGATGGATGGAGCCAAATACAGGGCAATCTTGGAAGAAAACCTCTTGGAGTCTGCAAAAGACTTGAGACTGGTGTGGAGGTTCACCTTCCAGCAGGACAACGACCCTAAACATAAAGCCAGGGCAACAATGGAATGGTTTAAAACAAAACATATTCATGTGTTAGAATGGCCCAGTCAAAGTCCAGATATAAATCCAATCGAGAATCTGTGGCAAGATCTGAAAACTGCTGTTCACAAACGCTGTCCATCTAGTCTGACTGAGCTGGAGCTGTTTTGCAAAGAAGAATGGGCAAGGGTTTCAGTCTCTAGTTGTGCAAAGCTGGTAGAGACATATCCTAAAAGAATGGCAGCTGTAATTGTAGCAAAAGGTGGTTCTACAAAGTGTTGACTCAGGGGGCTGAATAATTACACTCACCCCAATTTGCAGTTATTGATTTGTAAAAAATGTTTGGAATCATGTATGATTCTCATACCACTTCTCACGTGTACACCACTTTGTATTGGTCTTTCACAGGGAATTCCAATAAAATGTATATATATATATATATATATATATATATATATATATATATATATATATATTTTGCTGCTATATGTACTAGTGCTGCCCATATTTTTTTTTATATACTTTTTTAATTTTTATACTATATATATATATATATATTACTCAAAATTTAAAAAAAGTTCTTTATTTTTATTTGTACGCATGCTTGCAGATAGCTTGTAAGATCACAACTTGCAAGCGGTGCGCTAAAATGCTAACATTATAATGAAACCCTTAAGAATAATTGTATCTCTTTTGGTAAAAAAATTTTTTTTTTGCATAAATTGAATACAAAGGAGGTTAAGGAGAAATTTGGACTCCCGAATTTCCCCTCAATGGCGATATATAAATGGTCACCTATAGAAGTGCCCAAACTGACATTACTAGCAGGGTGCCCAAATTTCCAGTTTTCTATCCTCCCGTCCCTTATAGGTAGTCAGACAGCTATGTATGCGTGACTAGAAATCCCATCGCAGCCCCCCCCCCCCCCTCCTTTCCTCCCTACCAAAGCAGTGTACAGCAGTGGGGTGAAAGAACTTGCCTCTCCAGGTTTACAGCCAGCTGTGGGGGAGGAGCTTCATGGTGGCTTGGAGGCGGGGCTCAGCACTGCAATGTGGGGGCGGAGCTTGTGGCGATTTGGGGACAGGGCTCCGAGCGGCCCCCCTGCACACCCTCAGAGCGGAATATTGTGTCTTCTATAAGCTATGGACTATGGATGAATGTCAACAATCTATAATTTCAGAAATCTAATTCTATTGCATCCATTCTAACTCACCACTGCCATTTCTACTTCCAGCCGCTAGGGGGAGCTCCAGTTGCAGTTTTCTTCACTATTAGGACAGCTGCTTGTTTTCTCTTCTTGTTCCTGCAGCTTCTGCCGCTAGGTGACAGTGTAGTGAAAAATTTTGCTACCCATCATATTTTGCAACTTGCCATAGAGAACAGTGTATGACTGTGTAGGCGTGGCTCCTCTCTGTTAACACGCCTGTAATTTTTTGCAACCACAGATCCCATTGAGCTAGAAGGGGGATTGTTCCCTCCAGGGGTGTTATTAGTTGAGCAAGAGGGGGACTGTTCCCTCGGGGGGAGGGGGTTATTAGTTGAGCAAGAGGGGGGATTGTTTCCTCCAGGGGGGGTTATTAGTTGAGCAAGAGGTGGGGTTTGCTCCCTCCAGGGGAGGTTATTAGTTAAGCAAGAGGGGAGGGTTCTGTGTGAGAATAGGATTTGGTTGGGTTGCATTTTCTGATACAGATAGGTTAAAGTCAATGGTTAGGTTGCACTTTCTGATAACTATACCTATAAATAAGTGCAACCGGTTGCAAAATCTGATAAAGTTGCAAAAAATTTCACCACAACGGGCCTGAGAGCTCCGGTCTATCGGGGGATGCAGAGCGAAGAGACACACGTCTGTCTCCGCCGCTGTCGCTCGAGATGTGTGCCAGGAAGGGTGACGTCATGTTAGCTCTTGTGACGTGCCTGTGCTGGTGGCCGCACGCGTGCCGCTGAGGATGGCACATGCAACCCACGTGACCACAGCCCCTCTCTGCTATTGCTGTGCTAGAAGGTAAATACAGCTCTAATACCAGTCTGTCACCAGCAGTAGCCTCTCTGCACTCATTGCTGAAGACAGAGCTATGTGGAGGATGGAGGTGATGCATTATATGTAAACTGGGAAAGATGAGGGAGCGAGTGCTGAGACATCTATGCAAAAAATGCACAAAGGATAAAATCGGGCCGGTAAAACCGAAATTTTTTTGGGAGGGTAATTAGAGCTAAAGATCCTATTCTCACTCTGAACCATTCCTTAACTGATGGCTAACCTTAACACCCTCTCCCATAGATTACCTTAACCACCTTCCCCTTATGGCTAACCTTAACTACCCCACCCCCCTTTCCCCAATCCACTGTAAGAGGGAAAAGACGAAATTAAAAGCTAATTTTTGCAAATTTACCCCTAAAAACGATATTTGAATGAGTGCCTACGTCAGCAGTAAACTCTTTCTCCAGTAGCAGGCACCCATATTTCCTAACCTGTGTGCTGAGCTGCATATGCTGCTGTGCTGTATGTGTATCATGTAGCAATGTATTGAAATTTCCGTGTGTAAAGTTCATGTATATAGAAAGCTATATATATGTACAAGCTAAATATGGGCTATAAGGCCGTCTATCCACAGGCAGCTGAAGGCGGTAAATTCACCGCCTTACAGCTGTTCCCGTTGACCGGCCAGTCGCTTGCTAACACAGGCATTGTATAAGCGCCCCATGGAGCGGACCTTGCATGAGACGGTATTTTGACGCCTGGTCATTTTGCTGCGCATCATGTGACACCTGTGGTTTACTAAACAGTCTGCCACTGTGCTGCATGTAATTGCAGCCAAAAGGCACTTTGTGGCCGAGAACTGCCCGATAAGCGAGTATTTCAGTCACCCGTTGAAAAGAGGGCGAAGGGTCGGTTCACACGGGCTCCTGACAGTGTCTTGTTTAGCTAATGCTGAACACTTTTCTGCAACAGGGAAGAAAAGTGTTTGCTATCAGTTCCCGTCATTCCATCGACACCTTTTGAGCACCCTAGGGGGACATGGACCGAGATACCAGGATCTGTTGTGTTGTTTATACAAATTATGCGAAAAGCCATAACTGACGTTTATTAATCGCTCCCATACACTGCTTGAACAGGAAACAGCGATGCCCGTGTGAACTGGCCCTAAGACATGAAAGAGCACCTGAAGTGTACTCAACAATAAAAGTGATGTCATTTACATGTTGTAACGATAAAGAATTGGAAATGGAAGATGTATCAAGCTAAGTGCCTGAAAACCTACCGTAACCCCTCCTCTTTCCTGGTTGTTCTCCTAAAGCCTTGCTGGACCAGCCCCAGCTCTGTGGTCACCCCCAGTGCAATAGCCTAATCACGTGATTCATTCTTGAGGAGAGGAGGACTCTTGCAAGATTAGGCCGCAGCTGCCAAACAGGCTATTTCAGTCACTTAGCATGTTTTAGGCCAAGTGAGTAATATACAGTTTCAATTGCTGCTTTTTTTTTTTCTTTATTACACAGTGACGTCACTTTTATTGTTGAGCACATTTTAAGGGAACCTAAAATGAATGTAAAAAAAAGTTTTACTTACCTAAGGCTTCTACCAGCCCCCTGCAGCCGCCCTGTGCCTGCACCGTTTGATGAAATCGACACTGCAGGGGATCACTGCAGGGGATCAGAGAATTGTTCCGTGATGACACGGGCACAGGGCGACTGCAGGGGGCTGGTAGAAGCTCCAGGTAAGTGAAACTTTTTTTTTTTTAAATGTTCACTTTAGGTTCCTTTTCAGGTGCTCTTAAATGTATTTATTTATTTATTGTCTGTGGGTTAGGCAGAGCTTCTATAAAGGGAACTTCGCGCGTCCTCATTCACACACCCACCACTGGGAGCGTCCTGTGCATGCGCAATGGATCAGAACAGTAGCGCTGCACATTATGCTCACTTTGGATCCGGTACAGTGAAGTCTTCAGTCAATAAAAAGTATGCTTTACTTTTTCTGGTAAGCGTGCATTTAGTGGTAACTTTTCCATATTCCATTGGCTTTATTGGGCGTCCAAATCTCTAGGTGCCCTTTTTTTTCATGTACGCAGCAATAGAAACTGGTTTGATGTTACAGATAATGTCACTTTTTTTTACTTCTGTCATAAGTAAAGATCTGCTTTATGATCACATTGCTGATTGCTAGACCTACCATGCCAGACATTCGATTTGTTTTTAGTAAGTGGAAATGTTAGAGACCCTGAAGTAAAAAAAAGGGCCAGGGGGGCAGGGGCGTAACAATGGACCATGCAGGGGATGCAGCGCAGGGGTGCCCAGAAGCCGCAGGAGGTCCCATGGCAAAGTTTCTTTTCCCTGTCCTGAGAGACTGACAACTAAGGGCATGGAGAGAAAAAGCTTTCTGATCTCTGCACAATTGTACCTCACATCTGCTCAGCTACTGATAAGGAATCATACAAAGTTTTGTAGACAAAGATTTGTAGACAGTCCCTATTGAGTGTGAATCAGGATTGTGTGTACAGGGCCCTGCCCAAGCCTTTCCACCCCCTTCCCAAGTGATGTGTACTGTAGTGATGCTGGAGGATCTTGCAGAGCCAGTTCTGCTCCATCAGAAGAGGACTGAGTGAGTGTAATAAGCTGAGGCTGGGAGAACACTGGTCTGTCGGTTTTCTGTATGTGTTTTCTGCACACCATGGGCTTGATTCACTAAACCGTGATAACTCAAATATCTCACCTTATCAAAGATATCACACCTTATGAAAAGATATCACACCTTATCAAAGTTAACATGCTTTATCAGAGTAGCATAGCGTGCGCTACAAACTTATGCCTGCTAATTGGCAATGACACTTGTCCTGCCCTGAGCCCCTGCGCGTTCGTAGCTCTCGCTATACTACTCTGATAAGGCGTGTTAACTTTGATAAGATGTGATATCTTTGATAAGGTGTGATATCTTTCCATAAGGTGTGATATCTGAGTTATCACGGTTTAGTGAATCAAGCCCCATGTGTGTCTGTATGTGTGAAAACATGCACGTTTCATCACAGAAACGAATGTAATTGATAGAGAAAATGCATGCAGTGGCTGACTGCTGTCAGTTTTTATCTGCATGGGGAAACACACTAAAGTGTGCACTAGCCAATTTATTAACATTAGTTCTCAGTTTACCTGGGTAGGGGGGCCCAATTCAAAATTTCGCAAGGGTTCCCAGCGATTTCTAGTTACGCCCCTGCCGGGGGGGTACTTACCTAGAAAGGGGTTCAAGCTCGCTGACGAGGATGGAAGAAGCCTTTTCAGGATACAGAGTCTTCTTTCATGCATCCGTAGTGTCTGAATCACACGCCTGAAACAAGCATGCGGCAAATGCAGTGAAACTTAAGTCTTTATCTGCATGCTTCGTTCAGGTTCTGTGGCTTTAAGTAGAAGAGGCAGAGGATCAGCACGACAGTCAAGATATTTGCATTCTTTAAAAGGAAATAAAAATAGCGGCCTCCATATCCCTCTCACTTCAAGTGGCTTTTAAGGTGCAACAATAGTTCAGCCAGGCCACAGAATGGGTCCACCAGGTGGTGAAGCATGTTGCATAGTTACAGGAGGTGTGTAAGAATACAGTGCATGTGCTTACAGTGGATGGTTAAGTGTACAACACAGGTGCTTACAGTGTGTGGATGAGTATACAGAGCATGTGCTTATTTTGGTTTATTTATTGTATTTATAAAGTGCCAACATATTACGCTGTGATTGACATTAGTTAAGGTTACAGACAATATTTAGAGGTGACATACAGCAATAAGACAATACAGGAATATCTACAAACCAGATCACGCAGCACAGTATGAGTATACGGTAATGCTTAGTCAGTCACTTGAGGGGAGCATGGAGATTCGGCAAGTTGAGTTCACTCAGATTCATAGGATGGGTGTACAGTAATGGAGGTGCATGAACAGGTAGGAGACATAAGGAGGGGGACCCAGCCCAAAGGCTTACAATCTAGAGGGTGAGGTAGGGACACGAAAAGTAAGAAAATAGTTCACCTGCGAGTTTAGAGCACTAGTGAGGGGGTGGGGTAGGCGAGAGTGAAAAGGTGAGTTTTGAGGGCCTTCTTAAAGATGTTGAAGGAGGGGGAAACCCCAATGGTGGGGGGAGTTCCATAGTGTTGGAGCAGCTCTTGATAAGTCCTGGACTCCTGCATGGGATTTGGTGTTTTGCGGGGGGGGGGGGGGGGACGCGAAGTTCATTGGAGGAGCAGAGTGAAAGCTGTAGGAGAACAGAGGTGCTACACCTGCTATTGCTGAAATTCTGTCTTGTCCCCATGTTTATTGCCTGATGAAGCGGGCTGGACCTGCGAAACGCGTTGCACTGTTTTGGGGTACTAGTTAATAAATGTGATTGCTACTATTCAGACAGTCTTTCGTGTCTGCTTTATGGAGGTAAGTCCACCACTTCCTCCCAGCAAACTTTAAAGTTTTTATCTGCTTTTATCCTGCTGGCGCCTCTGTTCTCCTACTGCTATACCGTGTCTCCCCCTGGTGGAGGGGTGATCTACCCCCTTTCGCATCTACAGAGAGCGACTTCTTATCCCTGAGTGAGGACAGGTCTAATCTCCTCACCTGCCTATACAGTGGTTGCCTTTGTGGTAACCCACGTTTGTGAGTATAATTTTCTCATGATAACCTTTACTTCATTTATGCTTAACCACTTGCCGACCGCACACTCATAACGTGCGTCGGCAAAGTGGCAGCTGCAGGACCAGCGACGCAGTACTGCGTCGCCAGCTGCAGCCTAATTAATCAGGAAGCAGCCGCTCGTACGAGCGGCTGCTTCCTGTCAAATCACGGCGGGGGGCTCCGTGAATAGCCTGCGGGCCGCCGATGGCGGCTCGCAGGCTAGATGTAAACACAAGCGGAAATAATCCGCTTTGTTTACATTTGTACGGCGCTGCTGCGCAGCAGCGCCGTAAGGCAGATCGGCGATCCCCGGCCAATCAGCGGCCGGGGATCGCCGCCATGTGACAGGGGACGTCCTGTCACTGGCTGCACAGGACGGATAGCGTCCTGTGCAGCCCGGATCTCCAGGGGAGGCAGCAGGTAGGAGAGGGAGGGGGGAATTTCGCCGCGGAGGGGGGCTTTGAGGTGCCCCCCCCGCCACCCACAGCAGGCAGGAGAGATCAGACCCCCCCAGCACATCATCCCCATAGGGGGAAAAAAGGGGGGCAATCTGATCTCCCTGCCTGCACCCTGATCTGTGCTGGGGGCTGCAGAGCCCACCCAGCACAGATCAATCAAACCAGCGCTGGTCCTTAAGGGGGGGTAAAGGGTGGGTCCTCAAGTGGTTAAAATACTACACTATATTGGGCTCTCGGTTTCTCTACACTTTAGAGTGAAAGCTGGTTCACACTTGGCAATTCTTCAGCACTTTGCTGATTAGGTGGCGACAGAGGTCGGGATAAGGCGGATCTTGCAGATGTTACGGAGGCAGAAGTTGCAGGACTTTGTGATGTTTTGGATTGTGGGGGGTGAAGGAGGGTGCAGAGTCCAGTGTAACACCCAGACAGAGGGCTTGAGAGATAGGGTGAATGGTAGTGTGGTTAACAGTTGGTCGGATCAATGTACAACATGTGGTTACAGTATGTGCAGTAATTTGCAGCATGTGCACTGGCAGTAAGGGTACTGTGCAAGTGTTTGCGGGGTGGGGTGGGGGTTATTTGTGAGTATACAGTGCATGTGCATGCAGTGGGTGGATAATTGTACATCACACCTGCTTGTAAGGGGTGGGTAAGCAACATATGTGCTTACAGTGGATGGATAAGTATGTAGCATGTCTGCTTACAGCACATGGATAAGTGTGCTGGGTGTGTGCTTACATTGAATAGGTAAATGTATTGTGGTGGCTGGATAGTGTAATGGTTAAGGGCTCAGCCTCTGACACAGGAGACCTGGGTTCGAATCTCGGCTCTGCTTGTTCAGTAAGCAAGCACCTATTTCAGTAGGAGACCTTTGGCAAGTCTCCCTAACACTGCTACTGCCTATAGAGCGCGTCCTAGTGGCTGCTGCTCTGGCGCTTTGAGTCCGCCAGGAGAAAAGCGCGATATAAATGTTCTGTGTTTGTTTGTATTGTATATGTTACAGCTGTTGATCCCTATGTGATTGGGATTCCATTTGATAGTAATTGAATCCTTCCATATGTGGCAATCTACATTTTAATAGATTTTAGCATAGGTCAAACTGAAAATGTTGTGCAATACAGTGCAAGTCTATGGGATCATTGATCTCCCGCCATTCCCTGACATTTTCTAACATATCCGATTATCAGACTTTCATTTCATAAAGTGGCCAAAATGCATGGCAAGCAAATTGATCAGATTTGTGGGAGCAATGGATGTTTGGAAGAATAGATCTGTGTAATGGAATTGACGGGGAATTCATAAAAAATGAACACATCTATAGGCAGCTTTGGGAAAACAGAGATGTTGTACAGTAACATATTTAGTATATTAGTATGAAATGTCTGTTTTTGCAGGGACAGTTTTGCAAACAGAGACTATGGTGCTATTAGAAAATATCTAAAGTTACATATACACGCTAGATTAAACACAGCTAGGGCGGCTGATAAAGACAGTCTCGGGCGAGAATCTAATGTGAAAATGTGTGTGTATGTGAGCTCCCCAAATGTGGCCTTAAATGAATAATAATAACAACCTTAGATGAATAATAAAAAAAAAAAAATCATACATACCTGGGGCTTCCTCCAGCCCCATTCGGGCCTGATCCGGCCGTCGCCGCTATCCTCTGCATCCTGCATCCTTCATTATGGCTTCCGCTAACTTTGGGAGTTGGAGCTTACTGCACATGCCTGGCCGCATGCCGTTCCACACTAACACCACCAGGAGCATTCTGCATCTGCGCTGTACTACTGGCCCCAGGACAATCTACTAGGGCTAATCCTGTGACACCGGAATATTCACATTCTAATCTAAAAAATAAGTCTTTGTTTAACCCTCCTGACATGTATAAAGATAGCACTATTGGAAATTTTAAAAAGGTGTTTCTTATGGAGCTGGATAATCTGGAAATGAAAAAACCTAAAGGTATGCAGATGATTAATGAGCAGACTAAAGAACTAGTGGACAGTAAAGATTTGATCCTGAAGCCCACCAACAAAGGGGGAGGACTAATCATTCTAAGTCAAACACAATATAATGATGAGATGTTAAGAATATTGAGTGACAATGAGACATATAAGCCCCTCCCGGATAACCCCTTGGTTGAATACAAATGGTGTTTGAAGGAAATCTTATTGAAGGGGGTGAAGGAAACAATTATCTCAACAGTGGAATTCACACATTTATTGGCTAATACCCCAAGAATATTGGAATTCCACGTGAAAGACCAATACAAAGTGGTGTACACATGAGAAGTGGAGCGAAAATCATACATGATTCCAAACATTTTTTACAAATCAATAACTGCAAAGTGGGGTGTGCGTAATTATTCAGCCCCATTTGGTCTGAGTGCAGTCAATTGCCCATAGACATTGCCTGATGAGTGCTAATGACTAAATAGAGTGCACCTGTGTGTAATCTAATGTCAGTACAAATACAGCTGCTCTGTGACGGCCTCAGAGGTTGTCTAAGAGAATATTGGGAGCAACAACACCATGAAGTCCAAAGAACACACCAGACAGGTCAGGGATAAAGTTATTGAGAAATTTAAAGCAGGCTTAGACTGCAAAAAGATTTCCAAAGCCTTGAACATCCCACGGAGCACTGTTCAAGCGATCATTCATAAATGGAAAGAGTATGGCACAACTGTAAACCTACCAAGACAAGGCCATCCACCTAAACTCACAGTCCGAACAAGGAGAGCGCTGATCAGAAATGCAGTCAAGAGGCCCATGGTGACTCTGGACGAGCTGCAGAGATCTTCAGCTCAGGTGGGGGAATCTGTCGATAGGACAACTATTAGTCGTGCACTGCACAAAGTTGGCCTTTATGGAAGAGTGGCGAGAAGAAAGCCATTGTTAACAGAAAAGCATAAGAAGTCCCATTTGCAGTTTGCCACAAGCCATGTGGGGAACACAGCAAACATGTGGAAGAAGGTACTCTGGTCAGATGAGACCAAAATAGAACTTTTTGGCCAAAATGCAAAGCGCTATGTGTGGCGGAAAACTAACACTGCATGTCACTCTGAACACACCATCCCCACTGTCAAATATGGTGGTGGCAGCATCATGTTTTGGGGGTGCTTCTCTTCAGCAGGGACAGGTAAGCTGGTCAGAGTTGATGGGAAGATGGATGTAGCCAAATACAGGGCAATCTTGGAAGAAAACCTCTTGGAGTCTGCAAAAGACTTGAGACTGGTGTGGAGGTTCACCTTCCAGCAGGACAACGACCCTAAACATAAAGCCAGGGCAACAATGGAATGGTTTAAAACAAAACATATTCATGTGTTAGAATGGCCCAGTCAAAGTCCAGATATAAATCCAATCGAGAATCTGTGGCAAGATCTGAAAACTGCTGTTCACAAACGCTGTCCATCTAGTCTGACTGAGCTGGAGCTGTTTTGCAAAGAAGAATGGGCAAGGGTTTCAGTCTCTAGTTGTGCAAAGCTGGTAGAGACATATCCTAAAAGACTGGCAGCTGTAATTGTAGCAAAAGGTGGTTCTACAAAGTGTTGACTCAGGGGGCTGAATAATTACACTCACCCCAATTTGCAGTTATTGATTTGTAAAAAATGTTTGGAATCATGTATGATTTTCATTCCACTTCTCACGTGTACACCACTTTGTATTGGTCTTTCACAGGGAATTCCAATAAAATGTATATATATATTGCTGCTATATGTACTAGTGCTGCCCATATTTTTTTTTATATACTTTTTTAATTTTTATACTATATATATATATATATTACTCAAAATTTAAAAAAAGTTCTTTTTTTTTATTTGTACGCATGCTTGCAGATAGCTTGTAAGATCACAACTTGCAAGCGGTGCGCTAAAATGCTAACATTATAATGAAACCCTTAAGAATAATTGTATCTCTTTTGGTAAAAAATTTTTTTTTTTGCATAAATTGAATACAAAGGAGGTTAAGGAGAAATTTGGACTCCCGAATTTCCCCTCAATGGCGATATATAAATGGTCACCTATAGAAGTGCCCAAACTGACATTACTAGCAGGGTGCCCAAATTTCCAGTTTTCTATCCTCCCGTCCCTTATAGGTAGTCAGACAGCTATGTATGCGTGACTAGAAATCCCATCGCAGCCCCCCCCCCCCCCCTCCTTTCCTCCCTACCAAAGCAGTGTACAGCAGTGGGGTGAAAGAACTTGCCTCTCCAGGTTTACAGCCAGCTGTGGGGGAGGAGCTTCATGGTGGCTTGGAGGCGGGGCTCAGCACTGCAATGTGGGGGCGGAGCTTGTGGCAATTTGGGGACAGGGCCCCGAGCGGCCCCCCTGCACACCCTCAGAGCGGAATATTGTGTCTTCTATAAGCTATGGACTATGGATGAATGTCAACAATCTATAATTTCAGAAATCTAATTCTATTGCATCCATTCTAACTCACCACTGCCATTTCTTCTTCCAGCCGCTAGGGGGAGCTCCAGTTGCAGTTTTCTTCACTATTAGGACAGCTGCTTGTTTTCTCTTCTTGTTCCTGCAGCTTCTGCCGCTAGGTGACAGTGTAGTGAAAAATTTTGCTACCCATCATATTTTGCAACTTGCCATAGAGAACAGTGTATGACTGTGTAGGCGTGGCTCCTCTCTGTTAACACGCCTGTAATTTTTTGCAACCACAGATCCCATTGAGCTAGAAGGGGGATTGTTCCCTCCAGGGGTGTTATTAGTTGAGCAAGAGGGGGACTGTTCCCTCGGCGGGAGGGGGTTATTAGTTGAGCAAGAGGGGGGATTGTTTCCTCCAGGGGGGGTTATTAGTTGAGCAAGAGGTGGGGTTTGTTCCCTCCAGGGGAGGTTATTAGTTAAGCAAGAGGGGAGGGTTCTGTGTGAGAATAGGATTTGGTTGGGTTGCATTTTCTGATACAGATAGGTTAAAGTCAATGGTTAGGTTGCACTTTCTGATAACTATACCTATAAATAAGTGCAACCGGTTGCAAAATCTGATAAAGTTGCAAAAAATTTCACCACAACGGGCCTGAGAGCTCCGGTCTATCGGGGGATGCAGAGCGAAGAGACACACGTCTGTCTCCGCCGCTGTCGCTCGAGATGTGTGCCAGGAAGGGTGACGTCATGTTAGCTCTTGTGACGTGCCTGTGCTGGTGGCCGCACGCGTGCCGCTGAGGATGGCACATGCAACCCACGTGACCACAGCCCCTCTGCTATTGCTGTGCTAGAAGGTAAATACAGCTCTAATAAATGCATTCTGTCACGAGCAATAGCCGCTCTGCACGCCCTGTATTATTGCTGAATACAGAGCTATGTGGAGGTGATGCATGTAAACCGGGACAGATGGGGAAGTGTGTGCTGTGCCAGGGAGGTTACGGGGAAATTTAGACACCCGAATTTCCCCTCAATGGTGATATCTAACTGGACATCTATGTCAGAGCCCAAACTTCCATCGCTAGCAGGCTGCGCACATTTCCAGGTTTCTAACCTCCCATATCGGTGGCCAGAGAGACATTTATCTGTGACCAGCGAGGCGCCATGTATATGTGACTGACTGAACTCGCCTCTCAGGGTTTTCAGGCCGATGTGGGGGCGGGGCTCAGTGGCGCGATTCAGTGTCAACAATCTGTAAACTAATTTCTGCCCCCAGAAATGTAATTCTATTGCATCCATTCTAACTCACCACTGCCATTTCTAGCTCCGGCCGCTAGGGGGAGCTCTTGTTACAGTTTTCTTCACTGTTAGGACACAGCCGCTTGTTTTCTCCGGTCTATTGGGGATGCAGAGTGAAGGGACACGTCTGTCTCCGCCGCTGTCGCTCGAGATGTGTGCCAGGAAGGACGATGTCATGTCAGCTCTCGTGACGTGCCTGTGCTGGTGGTGCCGCTGAGGATGGCACATGCAACCCACGTGACCACAGCCCCTCTGCTATTGCTGTGCTAGAAGGTAAATACAGCTCTAATACCAGTCTGTCACCAGCAGTAGCCTCTCTGCACTCATTGCTGAAGACAGAGCTATGTGGAGGATGGAGGTGATGCATTATATGTAAACTGGAAAAGATGAGGGAGCGTGTGCTGAGACATCTATGCAAAAAATGCACTGAGGATAAAATTGGGACGGTAAAACCGAAATTGTTTTGGGGGGGTAATCAGAGCTAAAAATCCTATTCTCACTCTGAACCATCCCTCAACTGATGGCTGACCTTAACACCCCCTCTTCCATATATAAACTTAACCACCTTCCCCTCATGGCAAATTTCCACCTAAAAACAATATTTTAATGAGTGCCTACATCAGCAGTGAACTCTTTCTCCAATAGCGGGCGCCCTTATTTCCTAACCCATGTGCTGAGCTGTGTATGCGTATCATTTAGCAATGTATTGATATTTCCGTGTGTAAAGTTCATGTATATAGAAAGCTATATATGTGTACAAGCTAAATATGGGCTATAAGGCCATCTATCCACAGGCAGTTAAAGGCGGTAAATTCACCGCCTTACAGCTGTTCCCGTTGACCGGCCTGTCGCTTGCTAACACAGGCATTGTATAAGCGCCCCATGGAGCGGACATGACATGAGACAGTATTTTGTCGCCCGGTCATTCTGCTGCGCATCATGTGACAGTCTGCCATTGTGCTGCATGTAATTGCAGCCAAAAGGCACTTTGTGGCCGAGAGGCGGAACTGCCCGATAAGCGAGTAGTTCAGTCACCCGTTGAAAAGAGGCCGAAGGGTCGGTTCACACGGGCTCCTGACAGTGTCTTGTTTAGCTAATGCTGAACGCTTTTCTGCAACAGAGAAGAAAAGTGTTTGCTATCGGTTCCCGTCATTCCATCGATACCTTTTGAGCACCCTAGGGGGACATGGACCGAGACACCAGGATCTGTTGTGTTGTTTATACAAATGATGCGAAAAGCCATAACTGTCGTTTATTAATCGCACCCATACACTGCTTGAACAGCAAACACAGCAATGCCCATTTGAACTGTCCCTAAGACATGAAAGAGCACCTGAAGTGTACTCAACAATAAAAGTGATATCATTTACATGTAGTAACGATAAAGAATTGGAAATGGAAGATGTATCAAGCGAAGTGTATCAAGCGAAGTGCCTGAAACCCTACCGTAACCCCTCCTCTTTCCTGGTTGTTCTCCTAAAACCTTGCTGGACCAGCCCCAGCTTTGTGGTCACCCCCAGTGCAATAGCCTAATCACGTGATTCATTCTTGAGGAGAGGAGGACTCTTACACGATTAGTCCGCGGCTGCTGAGCAACAGGCTGTTTCGGTCACTTTTAGGCCAAGTAAGTAATGTGCAGTTTCAATTGCTGATTTTTATTTATTTTTTATTACACAGTGATGTCACTTTTATTGTGAGCACACTTCAGGTGTTCTTAATTTTGCTGAGCAACATGCTGTTTCAGTCACTTAGCATGTTTTACAGTTTCAATTGCTGCTTTTTTTTTTTTCTATTACTACACAACGCCACTTTTATTGTTAAGTACACTTCAAGGGAACCTAAAATGAATGTAAAAAAAAGTTTCACTCACCTAAGGCTTCTACCAGCCCCCTGCAGCCACCCTGTTCCTGCACCGTTTGACGAAATCGACACTTAGTCACTGTGGGGGTTCAGAGGATTGTTCCGTGATGACGCAAGCACAGGCGACTGCAGGGGGCTTGTAGAAGCTCCAGGTTATGTTCACTTTAGGTTACTTTTCAGGTGCTCTTAAATGTATTTTTTTTTTTTTTTTGTCTGTGGGTTAGGGAGAACTTCTTTAAAGGGAACTGCGCACGTCCTCATTCACACTCCCACCACTGGGAACGTCCTGTGCATGCGCAATGGATCAGAACAGTAGCGCTGCACATTATGCTCACTTTGTATCCGGTACAGTGAAGTCTTCAGTCATAAAAAGGTATGCTTGACTTTTTCTGGTAAGCGTGCATTTAGTGGTAACTTTTCCATATTCCGTTGGCTTTTGTGGGCGTCCAAATCTCCAGGTGACCTTTTTTTTCATGGACGCAGCAGTAGAAACTGGTTTGATGCTACAGATGTCACTTTTTTTTACTTCTGTCATAAGTAAAGATCTGCTTCAACATGATCACATTTATGATTGCTAGACCTACCATGCCAGACATTCGATTTGTTTTTAGTAAGTGAAAATATTAGAGACCCTGAAGTAAAAAAAAAAAAAGTGCCCAGGGGGCAGGGGCGTAACAATAGATCATGCAGGGGATGCAGCCACAGGGGGCCCCGTGGTGAAGTTTCTTTTCCCTGTCCTGAGAGACTGACAACTAAGGGCATGGAGAGAAAAAGCTTTCTGCTCTCTGCACAATTGTACCTCATGACTGCATCTGCTCAGCTACTAATTAGGAATCATACAAAGTTTTGTAGACAGTCCCTATTTAGTGTGAATCAGGCTCGTGTATACATGGCCCTGCCCAAGCCTTTCAACCCCCTTTCCAAGTGCTGTGTACTGTAGTGATGCTGGAGAAGCCCGCAGAGCCAGTTCTGCTCCATCAGAAGAGGACTGAGTGTAATAAGCTGAGGCTGGGAGAACACTGGTCTGTCGGTTTTCTGTATGTGTTCTCTGCACACCTTGGACTTGATTTACTAAACCGTGATAACTCAAATATCACACCTTATGACAAGATATCACACCTTATGAAAAGATTTCACACCTTATCAAAGTGAACATGTCTTATCAGGGTAGCATAGCGAGCGATACTAACTTATGCCTGCTAATTGGCAATGGCACTTGGTCCTGCCCTGAGCCCCTGCGGGTTCGTAGTGCTCGCTATACTACTCTGATAAGGCATGTTTACATTGATAAGGTGTGATATCTTTCCATAAGATATGATATCTTTCCATAAGGTGTGATATCTGAGTTATCACGGTTTAATGAATCAAGCCCCATGTGTGTCTGTATGTGTGAAAATATGCACGTTTTATCACAGAAGCTAATGTAATTGATAGAGAAAATGCATGCAGTGGCTGACTGCTGTCAGTTTTTATCTGCATGGGGAAACACATTTAAGGGACATAGCCAATTTATTAACATTGGTTCTCAGTTTACCTGTGCTGAAACCGACAGGGTGGGGGGAGGGTAGGGGGGCCCCAATTCAAAATTTCTCAGGGGTTCCCAGCAATTTCTAGTAACGCCCCTGCTAAGGGGGTACTTACCTAGAAAGGGGAAAGCATCTGGATCCTTAAGAGGCTTCCCCTGTCCTCAGCAGAGGCGATCCAGTGGTGGGACCCTGAAAGTCCTCTTGTCAGCGCTGCACACATGTGCAATAGCATCTTTCTGCTTGGGCTCCGTCAGAAATAGCTGAGCCCGATCCGGTCTACAGAGCGGATCCAGCCGGGCTATTTCCGTTCCGCCAGAGCTGTAACGTAAAGCTGCTACTGATCGGGGATTCCAGTGCTGGATCAAGCTCGCTGACGAGGATGGGAGAAGCCTTTTCAGGATACAGAGTCTTTCTCCTCCTGAGGTAAGTTTTTTTTTTCCTATCAGTTGCTTGGCATCCTGCTGATCTTTCATGCATCCGTAGTGTCTGAATCACACGCCTGAAACAAGCATGCGGCAAATGCAGTGAAACTTAAAGGGAACCTAAACTGAGAGGGATATGGATGTTTCCTTTTAAACAATACCATTTGCTTGGCAGTCCTGCTGATCTATTTGCCTGCAGTACTGGTAATTACACAGCTGAAACAAGCATGTAGCTAATCCAGTCTGACTTCAGTCAGAGCATCTGATCTGCATGCTTGTTGAGGGGTTGTGGCTAAAAGTATTAGAAACACAGGATCAGCAGGAGAGTCAGGCAACTGGTATTATTTTAAAAGGAAAAATTCATATCCTTCTCAGTTTGGGTTCCCTTTAAGTCTTTAACATCTTATCTGCATGCTTCGTTCAGGTTCTATGGCTTTAAGTAGTAGAGGCAGAGGATCAGCACGACAGTCATGATATTTGCATTCTTTAAAAGGAAATAAAAATAGCAGCCTCCATATCCCTCTCACTTCAAGTGGCTTTTAAGGTGCAACAATAGTTCAGCCAGGCCACAGAATGGGTCCACCAGGTGGTGAAGCATGTTGCATAGTTACAGGAGGTGTGTAAGAATACAGTGCATGTGCTTACAGTGGATGGTTAAGTGTACAACACAGGTGCTTACAGTGTGTGGATGAGTATACAGAGCAAGTGCTTTTATTGGTTTGTTTATTTATTTATTTATTGTATTTATAAAGTGCCAACATATTACTCAGTGATTGACATTAGTTAAGGTTACAGACAATATTTAGGGGTGACATACAACAATAAGACAATACAGGAATATCTACAAACCAGATCACGCAGCACAGTATGAGTATAAAGTAATGCTTAGTCAGTCACTGGATGGGAGCATGGAGATTAGGCAAGTTAAGTTCACTCAGATTCATAGGATGGGTGTACTGTAATGGAGGTGCATGAACAGGTAGGAGACGTAAGGAGGAGGACCCTGCCCGAAGGCTTACATTCTACAGCGAGAGGTAGGGACACAAAAGGTAGGGGACCAAATTTCAGCTGCGGGTTTAGAGCACTAGTGGGCGGGGGGGAGGGGGGTTGGCCAGAGTGAAAAGTTGATTTTTGAGGGCCTTCTTAAGGATGTTGAATGAAGGGGAAACCTAATTCAAGGAGGACCCTGCCCAAGGGCTTACATTCTACAGCGAGAGGTAGGGACACAAAAGGTAGGGGACCAGAGTTCAGCTGCGGGTTTAGAGCACTAGGGGGGGGGGGGATGTAGGCCAGAGTGAAAAGGTGATTTTTGAGGGCCTTCTTAAAGATGTTGAATGAGGGGGAAACCCTAATGGTGTGTGTGTGTGTGTGTGTGGGGGGGGGGGGGGGAGTTCCATAGTGTTGGAGCAGCTCTTGATAAGCCTGATCCAGCCGTCGCCGCTATCCTCCGCATCCTGCATCCTTCATTATGGCTTCCGCTAACTTCTGGAGTTGGTGCTTACTGCGCAAGCCTGGCCGCATGCCCTGCCGCACTAACGCCACCAGGAGCATTCTGCGTCTGAGGTGTACTACCGGCCCCGACTGGCTTAAGTTACTGGGTTATCCATATTCATATCTGGGATATCCATAACGGATCATCAGGAAGGCGAAAAAGGATGGGGAGGGAGCAATCATGACGAAGGTGGCTGAGGGAGCCCCAGGTTTGTATGGGTTTTTTTTTGTTATTATTGATGTACATTTTAAGAGCCAGCATGCTGGATCTTTAGTGCTCCTGGACAACCCCCAAATGCATTGTTCTCCCACTAGCCCCGCACCCAAAACTACTTTATCTTGCACCCTGCATATTCTCAGTTGAACATATATGCAGATTTACTGCCCTGGGGTTTCTTTCAGCCCATAGAAGTCTGTGAGTCCCTCTCTGCAGGTCCGCTTGGGCTTCACGCTCCCGCTCTCAGCTCCGTAGTGGGTTGGGGTCTTCGTCACAAGTGCGCTTCCACCGCCGGGAGCATTCTGTGCAGGCGCAGTAGCACTCTACCTGCAAAAGTGTGCTGGATGTATTCATTGCAGGCTTTCTTGTATGTGCTACCGACCAGTCTCCCTGTTTTAGTATTTACGCTTGTGTAGGACATAAAGAGTACTTGAGTCTTGACAGGCTCTGACTTGATGATGAGTATTAATTGGGGAGAAGGGGTGTCGTGCGGTTAAATACTTAACCTGTTCTAGCGTCATCCCTCCAAAGAGCAACTGCTTTGCCTCCCTTAGGAAAAAGGGCCCTTGCCATTTTCTTTTTTTCTTCAAAGTGGCTTCCGAGGCTCTGGCCACCCCCATCTGCATTGCCACTGCCTGCCCATAGCTCAGCAGCCACTGCTTAAAGGACAACTGTAGTCATAAGAATATAAAAGCTGCCATATTTATTTCTTTTTAAATAATGCCAGTAGCCTGGCAGCCCTGCTGGTCTATTTGGCTGCTGTGGTGTCTAGATCTGACAATTTTGTCAGAAGCACCTCATCTGCTGCATGCTTGTTCGGGGTTTATGGCTAAAAGTATTAGAGGCAAAGGATCAGCCGGATAGCAATGTAACTAGTATTACTTAAAAGGAAATAAATATGGAAGCCTCCATATTCTTCTCATTACAGTTGTCCTTTAATAGGTGGGGTCGTGCCGCGGCAGGGCAGGTGGAGGTTTCCAAAGAGCTTCAACAGTCTTCATCAGAAACATAGCCATGACTGTGTTGCTAAGGAGGGGATGGAGCATCACCTGTGACCTGGAGATGTCACTATAGGTAAGTATATATAGCAATAGAGTCAGCACCGTCCAGTATTCTTAAGCTCTTTTATTAGTTAAAATAGCATGATGTATGCTGGCAGCATACATCATGCTATTTTAACTAATAAAAGAGCTTAAGAATACTGGACGGTGCTGACTCTATTGCTATAGATACATTGGGGTATCCTGTGCAGAGATACTGAGGGTCACAGCACGTCATCTATCCTCTCCTGGGTGCATGCTTCAGATTGGAGAAAACTATAGGTAAGTATATTCAGTACTGTGCCTCCCCCCCCCCCCCCCAATCATGTAATAGGCAACTGTGTATCACTCTCAACAGGACACTAGAGTTTTTTCTTTGTGACTTGAGGCTAATTTATGTTAGTATCTTTATATGATGGGCATAGCACCATGTATTGTCCTTAAAAGATACCTCAGGATAAATATTTTTCAAAAAGGACGCCTAATGTGTGTGTACTGTTCTGTACTTCCTGGTCGGCGCAGTGAGTGCCCTCCGATCTGGAGATACTGCGCTGCTCCACTTGGGCGCCTTGTGACCACACAACTGCACTTAAGTCTTATGGGGTCACTGGGGAGCGTGGTCGAAGGTGCCCAAGTAGACATACTGCACATGTGCAGCATAGTATCTCTGGGTTAGAGGGCGCTGACCAGGAAGTACAGATATTTGATAATTACCCGAGAACGGAGGGAGACGCTGGGGCACAGAAGGTACGGTAAGTATGTGCACATTTCCTCCGACACACATTAGGCATTGTTTTTTGAAAAATATTTATCTATAAGGTATCCTTTAAAGCAGAGGTCCCCCCGGTGGTCCGTGGGCGGATTTCTGGGGGGCCGCGGCGGATCTGGCCTTTCTCCCTCTCCCCTAACCCCCCCCCCCAATCCCCCCCGACCCCCCCCCCCCCCCACCCGCGGCTCCTGTTACCTTATGAGCGGGCGGCCGCTTCCTTCCTTATATTCCCCATAGCCCCTCTCCGCTTTGCAGCATTTCTTATCACAGCAGCGCTTCCTGTGCGGCTGCTGTAAGAAGGGAAGGAGGCGGGGCAGCAGATCCCATGGTGATGGTGATCACCGCTACAGGAAGCCACTGCCCTGCTTCCTTCCCTTACAGCAGCCGTGCGGGAAGCGCTGCTGTAATACGAGATGCTGCAAGAGGACAGGAGCTATGGGGAATATAAGGAAGGAAGCGACCGCCCGCTCATAAGGTAACAGGAGCGGCGGCCGCAGGGGGGTTGGGGGAAGGAAGAGGGCACCTCTCCTAGCTACACTGGGGCAGCTATACTGGGGTGACTACTGGCTACACTGGGCTAACTACTAGCTTACTCTTCCTACTACCGCTTCCACGCTCTCCTATCCCAGGCTCTCACCCACGGTCTCCTCTGAGGATACCAGCACGTCTGGACCTATGATGAGTCACTTGAACATCCAGACTTCTGTGCCTCAATGCATGGGGGCCATTCCTAAACATTCTTATGACACTATCGCTTTTAGGGATACGAATGACTACAGTCATAATGTAGTTTATGAATGGGGGAGGTGGGAATCTTTTTACAGGTCCCTTAAGTCCACCCTCAAAAAGTTCACTCCCAAGAAAAATGTGAGTTTCAGCTCTCTGGATACTTCAGGGTTCTTATCAGATGTTTCTGAGGCCCCTGATTCAAGCCGCAGAGCTTTACAATCCATTTTTCCTAATGTCACTCATCAAACAGGGGACCCTCCATTGCTTCAGACATCAGACATCATTCCTCAACCCTCTTACTACAGGACACAAAGGAAACCAAACAAAACAAAGAAACGAAAACAAAAAAGAAACGTGTTAGACGAGGAGGGTACAAACATAGAAAGTCGAATAACCAGGTAGCTTCTAGTGCAGAGTCCACTACCTGTAATGTGGTGAATCTCTCCAGTTACACCCTTTCCCCAGATCAGGTCAAATTATTGTCTAGAGGCTTATCCTTTGCTCCTTCAAATCATTTTGATTTATTTCGGACAATCCTGGACCTCAATAAATTTGTGCGAAATTTAGTAGTGAGGAAACATTTTTTTGAGGATCCTTCTGAAATGACTGAATCTTGTGTGCCAATGTCCTTGTCACGGAAACAAATTGAGGATGTTCCCTCTTTCTGTGACATTAGGAATTTTTTGGCGCTCCAGGCCTTGGATGACAGGGGTATGGCTGAAGTAGATATCGATCAGGTGGTACCTATCAAGATTTCTAACCCTTCTTTTTATCCAGTCAATGCAAGGTCTCCTTAGATTGACGTTTTCCAGGACCATATAGAGAGGGAGCTTACCGATCTGTCGAGGTTGTCCAGGGCACCGTCTGACCTCTCGCCCTCCGAGCGGCAGGCTCTGATTTCTCTTCAGAGTAATACGGACATTGTTATCCGCTCGGGGGGGCAGTTGTTGTCCTGGACGCCGCAGACTATCGGTCGGAGGCCTTGAGGCAGTTGGGGGATGCTGATGTGTATCGACCCCTACTCCGAAATCCTACTTTGGACTTTCTTGGTGATCTTCGGGAGCTCTTGGAATTGGGACAAAATATGGGCGTCATTACTAAAAGTATGTCAGAATTTCTATGCCCATTACATCCTATTGTCCCTGTTTTCCATCACCTCCCGAAGATACACAAGCCGGGCGCTCCCCCGCGGGGCCGACCCATTGTGGCGGGTATTGGCTCCATAGGCGAGCGCCTGGGTGAGTGGGTCGATTCACATCTACAGCCCCTTGTTTTGAGATTGCCAGGGTACTTACAGGACACTCGCCACGTTTTGTCCAGTTTTGCAGATGTGGGAAGAACATTTTCATTGGGTGACCTTGGATGTCACCTCTTTATATTCCTCCATTCCGCAAGGACTTGCCTTGAAGGCTCTATGTTTCCATCTTGGGAAATATTCAGCCTTTGATGCCTATTTGCAATCCTACCGTGTGAGGGCTGTGGAGTACCTCCTCACGCACAACTATTTTATGTTTGATTTGGGGTTCTATCTCCAGAGATGCGGAGCTTCCATGGGGGCAACGTTTTCCCCCTCCTTGGCCAACCTATACATGGGCTGGTGGGAGGAGCTCCGCATCTTTGGAGATGAGAACCCCTTTGCCTCCCATATCGTTTGGTATGGCAGGTTTATAGACGATTTGCTTTTGGTGTGTGTGTGTGTGGGGGGGGGGGGCTCCCAGCCTTTTGGAGGATTTTTTGGCTTATGTCAATTGTAATGAACTCAATCTGAATTTTACTATGAGCCATCATAATATACATATTGACTATCTGGACCTGACCCTGACTGGAGACACTTTACTTCACTGAGTTTCCACCAGGACTTATCGTAAGCCCACAGCAGGAAATTCTATACTCTTTGCCAGTTCTTGTCATCCTAGACATACCATAAATGCCATCCCCACAGGGGAATTCACTCGGGCAGGCCGCAACTGCTCCAACCCAGTGGTATTGGAACAGGAATGCAATTTGGTTGAGGAAAGATTAAGACAAAGAGGGTACACTAGGAAACAGTTAGCTTGGGGACGACTCAGGGGCACAAGGAAACCACGGAGTGAACTTTTACAAACTAGGAGCCGGACTGGGGACCGAGACGACACGGTAACTTTTATAACTGAGTACAGCCTTGAGTTTAATAAAATCACAAACATTGTGAAGAAATATCTTCCAGTGCTGGATTCCGATTTTAAGTTCAGGGCAATTTTAAAGAAGGGGTGTCGCTTCTCCGCCAGAAGGGCACGCACCTTGGGATCTATCCTTTCGCCCAGTTGTTTTCAGTCCGCCCTTCCGTCTCGTACCCCTACCTGGCTTGCAACAGTGGGATCTTATCCCTGTGGGTTTTCTACCTGTAAATATTGCCACTGTCATAAAAAGGGATCGTCCATCCTCTCTTTTGCGACTGGTAGCACTTTCCCCATTAAACAGTATGTAAATTGCAACACGAGGTGCGTTATTTATGTTATTTCTTGCACCTCGTGCCGCTTGCAATATGTGGGGTGCACCACTCGCAACTTGAGAGCTCGCATTGCTGATCATTATTGTGGTACAAACTGGAAAACTTTTAAGAAGTTGGCAGTTTCTAAACATTTTGAAAACATCCATAAGGGTGATCTCTCTTCTTTTGCTTTTCAAGGGGTAGAACAAATAGTGAGTCCTAAGAGAGGCGGTGACACTCACAAATTACTTTTGAGGCGAGAAGCATATTGGATCCACAAGATGGACACTCGCACTCCAAGGGGTCTCAACACACGTTGGGATCTAAATCTAGTTTATGATTGCTAATTTTGCCTCCTCTATTTTTGCTCCTGTCATACAGAATTCAAGTATGTTTTTTACTCTTTTTCTTTTCTATATAGTTTGCTATTTGTTACTTGAAGCTTTAATGTTTCTTCCAGAAGTGACTTTTTATACATTATATCTTTTAATACCATTTGACTATTGTTATTAATGATAATATTTTTCTATGTATTCATACATTGTGTGTATTTGTAATGTCTCCTTTAAGGTGATGGCTGACTGAGGTATAGGGTGGAGTTTGTTGCTCTCCCACCTACTTAAAGCCCTCCCCTTGCAGGTTTACTTTTAGCTATGACTAAGGGCAGATTGTAAGCCTGACACGCGTCAGTTGAACCTTGTGGTTTTATGCATTTGTCATGTGGAATTCCTGAATAAAGAATACCAGCTTTTTTCAACCAATGGTCGGTTTGCGGATCCCTCTGTGTACATTTGTGGACTGGCTTGGCTTACCTGATCCTGCACCCACTGGTTTGTTATATAGGGGGTAGAGCGTTTTGAACTTTCAACTTTCTTCTAACTACTAGCTAGTAGTTAGCCCAGTGTAGCCAGTAGTTACCCCAGTATAGCTGCCCCAGTGTAGCTAGGAGAGGTGCCCTCTTCCTTCCCCCAACCCCCCCGTGGCCGTCGCTCCTGTTACCTTGCTATACTGGGCAAACTATACTTGCTATACTGTGGTAACTGTACTAGCTATACTGGGCTAACTGTACTAGCTATACTGGGATAACTATACTTGCTATACTGTGGTAACTGTACTTGCTATATTGGGCTAACTGTACTTGCTATATTGGGCTAACTGTACTTGCTATACTGGGCTAACTGTACTTGCTATACTGGGCTAACTGTACTTGCTATACTGGGGTAACTGTACTTGCTATACTGGGCTAACTGTACTAGCTATACTGGGCTAACAGTACTTGCTATACTGGGCTAACTGTACTAGCTATACTGGGCTAACTGTACTTGCTATACTGGGCTAAATGTACTAGCTCTACTGGGCTAACTGTACTAGCTATACTGGGCTAACTGTACTTGCTATACTGGGCTAACTGTACTTGCTATACTGTGGTAACTGTACTTGCTATACTGGGCTAACTGTACTTGCTATACTGGGATAACTGTACTTGCTATACTGGGCTAACTGTACTAGCTATACTGGGCTAACTGTACTAGCTATACTGTGCTAACTGTACTTGCTATACTGTGGCAACTGTACTTGCTATACTGGGCTAACTGTACTTGCTATACTGGGCTAACTGTACTAGCTCTACTGGGCTAACTGTACTAGCTATACTGGGCTAACTGTACTTGCTATACTGTGGTAACTGTACTTGCTATACTGGGCTAACTGTACTTGCTATACTGGGATAACTGTACTTGCTATACTGGGCTAACTGTACTAGCTATACTGGGCTAACTGTACTAGCTATACTGTGCTAACTGTACTTGCTATACTGTGGCAACTGTACTTGCTATACTGGGCTAACTGTACTTGCTATACTGGACTAACTGTACTGGCTATACTGTGGTAACTGTACTAGCTATACTAGGGTAACTCTACTAGCTATACTGGGCTAACTGTACTTGCTATACTGGGCTAACTGTACTTGCTATACTGGGCTAACTATACTTGCTATACTGTGGTAGCTGTACTTGCTATACTGGGCTAACTGTACTAGCTATACTGGGGTAACTATACTAACTATATTGGGGTAACTATACTACCTAACTAACTATACTGGGGCAACTATAGTCCTTATACAGGGGCAACTGTGTTAGCTAACTATACTGGGGGCAACTATACCTAGATACCTACTTACCTATATATTACACTCAAAATCGGGGGAAAAAGGGGGAGCAGCCGCCGCCACTAACCACGCCCCCCAAACCCCCCTCCCTCCCAGGGGGGCCCCGGAGAAAATTTTGGTCGGGATAGTGGGCCCCGGGCTCAAAAAGGTTGGGGACCTCTGCTTTAAAGGCTATCCAAGCTGAAAAGTAAAAGTTCCAGCACCTAGCAGTCTGTGTGGTCCGTTACTGCAGTTCAGCTGCCCTGCAGTGCGCCGCTAGCCCCTTTGTAAGATCACCAACTCCAGCTGTGGTCACGGTCTTCTGCACATACGAGGGCATCTCTGCGTGCCTTTCACAATCTCACGAGAATGCGAGAGGTGCTTGGATACGCCCATACATCCGCAGAAGGCCGCAACCACAGCTGGAGTTGGCAAGCTTATGGAGGGGAAAAGTTGTGCATTGGAGGGCAGCTGAACTGCAGCAACAAACCAAACAGTCTGCAAGGGGCTGGAAGAAGCCCCAAGTAAGTAAAACTTAACTTTTACTTTTCAGCTCAGATATCCTTTAAGAGCAATGTACAAAATACATTTTGTTAAAGATGGATAATGTTTACCAAATTTGATATTGTAAGAGTCTTGTGCTCATCATTTTGTAAAGACAGCTGAATAGTGATGTATGTACTGTGTTTATAGAGTGTTCAACATTACATGTAGCCTGTTTGTCTATGGATGTTTAGGGGGTGCTTTGTGGTACAATGGTACAAGCAGTGTTCTTCCCAGAGCCTATTGGCCAGGCATTCCGCCTAGGTAAAATTGGCAGAAGCCCAGCTGACTTAATTAGCCCCTGCCCGGCAAGAAGAAGAGGGGGGGCAGGGGCACAGGCAGAAGGATGTAGCCGCTTACCGCTAGGGAGCCAGTGATGCATGCAGGGCCGGATTTGTACTTTCCAGCGCCCTAGGCCAGCTGTCACCAACCACCCCCCCCCCATTCTGTCCAACTCTGACTAGTTTGAACGCCCCCCCCTCTGTTTTGCTGCTTTGCCCTGTTCACAGAGGCGGGACAAGGTCCTCCAGCACCCAAGGCTGAGACACCAAAGTGCGCCCCTCCATCCCTCCACCCCAGCCCTCACACACTGATTGCTATTAGACTAAGAGGTGCCCCAGGGCCCCCAACACCTTAATCTCTAGTTATCTGGCTTGTTGTCACTTCCATGTATCTCCTTTTCTTATTTCTTTCTGCTTCATACACAATTAGGAATGACAGCTGAATGAATTGTGCGCCCCCTCCTACACTGCGCCCTGAGGTTGGAGCCTCTCCAGCCTGTGCCTCGGCTCGGCCCTGCCCGTTCAACAAAGAAGCAGTGCATGCTCTGTCCACTCCATGTAATTTTGCGCTCCTGTCTGCATGCACAGCAGGCGATAGTGTTCTGGGCTTGCATACTTCAGAAATGATGCTCATGTGTGAGCACTCAGCAGCACTTGTCAAGTACACATACCCATAACACTCCCTCGGCTCCTGTGCACATGCATACAGGAGCGCAAAATCACAAGGAGCCCCAGTGGACAGCGCTGCTTCTTTGTGCTCTGTGCGACTAGCTGTAGTCAGAGCCACAAACGGGACAAAGCAGTGCAATGGAGAGAAGCCCATCCAAAACAGAGTCCAGGTAAGTAGAAGGTTCTGACACTACACACACTGGCATAGATGTAGTGTAATGCTAGGTACACATGATGCAATTTTCGGACAGATTTAATGTCAGGTCGATTATTTCCATCATGTCTGATCTAATTTCAATTTTTCGATCAATTTTCTGTTCACTTCTATGAAAAAACATTCAGAAAATTGATTGGAAAGCATATCGGACATGTTGGAAATAGTCGATGTGACAGTAAATCTGTCAGAAAATTGCATTGTGTTTACCCAGCATAAGCTCAGGTGTACTTTACACAGTGACAATTTAGCACTTGAGACAGATCTTAAAATCAGTCAGCAGGAAGTTTTGTAACAGAATAACACTTTTTATTGGCTAACCAAAAGAAAAACAGTGAGAGCCGTCTTCAGACTTGTGTACAAGATGTTAGGGACACAGCTATATATACAGTCAGCAGGAGATCCATTGATTGTTTTGTAAATGTAAATAAATGTAACACAGTTGTCATTCTGTTTCAAATCATCCTGTTTTCACTGACGGCTAACACATTACTTTGCAGGCAAAAAATGCCAGGAAAGAGTTAAACTGTAGGACAAAGAATGTTGTTGTCATTCTCTAATAGGAAAAAAAAAGCCATAAATTTGACAGGTCTGAGGTCTTTAACAGCATTGACCTACTAATAATAAACTAACATCAGTCAGCGAGAGGGAGAGCTGCTAATTCCTTCCCGTGAGTGAATGCGTGCTGCATGAAAAAAACTTATCGGAACTCAAGAGTTCTGCTACTTGAGCCGATATATTTTTCTTCTCACAGCAGATTGTTTGTCCCCTCTTATCATACAGGTAACAGCAGATTCTGACTGCCATAACACACACTTTGCACAAGTAAGAGAGATGCAGGGATCTCTGGAATTCAGGCAGACCAGAGCAAAGCAGGAGAGGTGATTTACTTTGACATGTGACCTCTTATCTCTCCAAGTCCTGCGCCCTGCTAATTTTTATCGCCCTAGGCCTTGGCCTCTGTGACCTTCCCAGAAATCCGGCCCTGGATGCATGGGGGGGGGGGGGGGCTATCTCTGCCCTGACTGATCTGACTCCTTGGACCCTGAGTAATGCACTGTACAGGGGATCTGGATGAGGGGACAGGGTTGCCAGGGTGACATTGTACTGGCTGTGGCATTGCCACATGTACTTAGGGGGGGGCTCTCCGTCTGAAAGCGGTGTTTGAGGATCTCGCAAATGCCATTGGGGGGGGGGGGGAGTGGGGGTCTTTGGCACACACACACACACTCTTCGGTGTGACCCTCCCTTTCCACCCAGCTTGACCTTAGGGCCTTTTTCCACTAGCTGTGATCTGCTTCAGAAAGCAGCAGTCTTGATGATCGCAATGGGCCATGTGATAACGTGTAAATTGCAGTGCTCATTTCCCAGTAGCGTACGTCATGTTTTTCCAAATCTAAACCGTCGGGTGATTGTGCTCCGTTTCCGGCAGCTAAACAGCACAATCACAGGTAGTGGAAATTGTAGCTTACGCGATCTCAGCGTGATTGCGCTTCCTAGTGGAAAGGGGCCCTTACTTCCCTACCTGGCTACTTTTTTATGCCACCCGGCTGGAAAAAAATTCTGGGGAGAACACTGCTAAAAAAGAGAATGAAGCGAGAGATAAAGAGCAAAGAAAGGTGAAGGATGAGGAAAAAATGTATGTCTCAATGGGTCACGTGACCAGCTCTGCTTCAAAATGAAAAGTACTTGTTGAATGCGATTTGTAGGAAAGCAAAAGAGAGACAACATCGAAAAGGAGGAATTATTCTACATGCATAAATACATACAATGACAGCAATAAAATAATTGTTTGTGGAGTATGTGAATAAATTGTCTTTCTATCAAGCGACAATTTCATGTCCTTTTTGGAGTGACCGGTCCACCACCGACACCCGAATGTTTTAAACTTTTTAGCGTACTTTTATCTTTTTGGCGCCTCTGTACATCTTATGATCAAAATTTTCCACCCTGGTGGAAGGGTGATACACCCCTCTTTCTTCTTCAGAGAGCGACATCTTAATCCTGAGTGGGGACAGGTCTAATCTCCCCACCTGCCTATACAGTGGTTGCCTATGCGGTAACCCTTGTTTGTGAGTATAATACATACTTGTCATTTTTCTCCTGGTTCCAGTACATACTACACTATATTGGGCTCTCGGTTTTTCTCTGTTTATAGCAATAAAATACCACACATGGCATGCCTGTAATGTGATCTGTAAAAGAGAGAGAGTGGCCTACTGGGGATGCTGGGAGTGGAAGGGGAGAGAGATAGCGGCTTTTTAATGGTCTAGAGGAGAGAGTTATGCTGGGCATACATGGCTCGATGCCCCCTTATCAATCAAGCCGCTGATGGCTTGATTGATAAAATCCGACGTGTCCGATCGCCGCGGGGATCGATTCCGCGCTTGATCCCCGCAGGCGGACAATAGCGGCGAATCAATTGGGAGATAAAAAGCGCCGGCGGGTACGAGCGGGAATCGATTCAGGTGCACAAGCGGGGACGCGGCAGGAGTCGATCCGATTAGCCGCCGGATCGACCTGTGTATGCCCAGCATTAGGCTAGTGAGGAGATGGGAGAGAAGGTCAGGGCAGATTCTAAGTTGAATAGCTCTCAGAGCACAGCTGTAAAATAATTCCCCCCCCCCCCCCCCCCCCACAGAAACCCTGTGAATCCGTAGCAAGAGGAGCCCCCAGTGTTAGGTAGTCACCTGTACATGTAACTAGATGTGGAGCCCCCATTATTGTTAGCCAAAGAGGGCCCCCAGGATAAGGTGGCAAGAGAGAGCCCCCTAGTATAAGGTGGCAAGAGAGTGTGCCACTAGTATAGGTAGCCAGAGTGCACCCCCATATATGTAGCTAGACCCCCCAGTATAGGTAGACAGAGGAACCCCCCAATGTTCAGGTAGCTAGAGAGTCCCCCAGGATAGGTAGCCAGTTAATCAGGTCATGTCAGCACAATAGCCAGACCCCAATTACGTGTCCGAAAGGGACAAGCCATGCAATCAGTAGGGGAATATATTTGTTACATTCCCCTACTTTGCCTAGCGTGGGAAGAGACGTCTCTCAGCTTCTGAGGTAGATAGGTAGCCAGAGAGCCAACGCTACATCGAAAAAGGAGTGCCTGGGAAATTTGGGCACCCAGAAAAGCAGAGAGTAGAATATTGGTAAATTTATCGATATTCTTCTATCATAGTGGAAATGACGATAGTAAAATATCAGTCATACATACCAATATTTTACTACAGCTAAACAGAACCCTATTCCCACACTGAACATTATGGATGCTTAACCTTAACCACTTCCACGTACCGGCTAACCTTAACCACCACCTCCCACACGGCTAACCTTAAACCTTCCCCAGCCACCAATCATCCCCCCAAAAATTTTCCCGGTGCTGCCAGAGGTGCCCATTCAAATATCGGCGTTAACCTTCCTTGCGTCAAGGACAAGCCTGGCTCATCCATGAAAAACTAGCTAGGATTGGTATGGATGAGTCAGGCTTTTCCAACAATTACAATTACTCACCTGCGGCATTGCTGGTATGTGGGATCCCTCGTTAGCACATCGCGGCTTCTCTGAGAGCACATTTCCGACGTCTTCTCGGCAATCCCTGTTGGCAATCTCCATTCTTTCTTGTTCATCACTTCCTGTTCCTTGGCAATCACATGTCCCCCAGCAGCCTCTGCTGTCGGGCGTATACAGCGGCATCACATTGGGCAGAAAATTCAAATTTTTTTGTATTGGATGCAATGCAATCTGTATTAGATCCAATATTTAACTATCATCTGTATGCAGATGACACCTAAATCTACCTCCACACCCCTGATATATCCACCACTACCATGGACAAGGTCTCCTCCTGCCTATCAGCCATCTCCTCCTGGATGTCCTCTAGGTTCCTGAAACTAAATCTAGACAAAACGGAATTTATGATCTTCCCACCCCAGCCATCCATGAACCTCCCAGATGTGCATGTCACTGTTAACCACACTACCATTCGCCCTACCTCTCAAGCCCGTTGTCTGGGTGTCACCCTGGACTCCTCACTTTCCTTCACTCCCCAAAACCTCACAAAGACCTGCAACTTCCACCTCCGTAACATCTGTAAGATTCGCCCTTTCCTGACCTTTGCCACCACCAAACTCCTCAACCATACCCTCATAATTTCCCGCCTTGACTACTGCAATGCCCTTCTGTCTGGTCTCCCTATGACCCGAATAGCCCCACTGCAGTCCATCATGAATGCGGCAGCCAGAATTATCCACTGCTCCCATCGCTCCACCACGGCGGATCCCCTCCTTGAATCCCTCCACTGGCTTCCTATCCAGTCTAGAATCAGATTCAATATACTTTGTCTGACCTACAAATCTGTCCACAAAACCTGTCCAACCTACATTTCTGATCTTACTCAGAGGTACACATCTAGCCGCTCGCTCCGCTCTTCCAATGAACTTCACCTGACCGCCCCCCCACATCACCCAGTCCCATGCACGCCTCCAGGACTTCTCAAGAGCTGCTCCAACACTATGGAAGTCCCTACCTCCACCCATTAGGGCAGCCCCCTCTTTCAACATTTTCAAGAAGGCCTTCAAAACTCACCTTTTCACTCTGGCCTACTACCGCTCACAAGTGCTCTAAACCCACAGCTGAACTCTGGTCCCCTACCTTTCGTGTCCCTTCCTCTCTCTAGATTGTAAGCCTTTGGGCAGGGTCCTCCTCCTTTTGTGTCCTACCTGATCATGCACCTCCATTACTGTGAACCCATGCTATGCATTTGAGTGAACCTAACTTGCCTAATCTCTATGCTCCCATCCAGTGACTGACTAAGCAGTCCAGGACGGAGCCTGGACACGCACGCTTTACCAACCTGACACGGAGGACGGAACTACCAGCGCTGCGGCGTGGAAACGTGGAGGACATCAATGCCGGTTAGCCGGACATGTGAGATGAGCCTTTGTTTTTATTGTACATGGTACGCATATGCTTTTATTAGGGGCTAGACCCATATTAAATAAGGATTTTACGCAATGAGAAGCGGATGTCTTATGTTTTCTTCTAGCCACCTGTTGTAGTGATTATATATTTGCCTGAATACAAAGCAGAGATTTGGTGAGCAGGGGATTGAGGGGGGAGTGTGACCCCCGTTCCTGCATGCGGTGTCTTTTCCCAGAGCATGGTGTGTTGTGTTGACACAGGGTGTACGAGTGTTTAAGGATTACCCGCTATGTGCCTGCTCTCTTTTTGACACAGGTTTCTAATACAGCACAGGAGTTAACTCCAGAAGCGCTGCTGTGAACGATATACTTTTGCTGTGAGGAGAACTGATTGGTTTTGCTCTTTTTGGCAGTTAGCTGCATATTGGAAGGACTTTACAAGAGGTGGTGAGTGCTGTGTCGCTTTTTGAATTTTGACTAAGCATTACCTTGTACTCATACTGTGCTGCATGATCTGGTTTTTCATGTATTCATGTATTGTCATATTGCTGTATGTTACCCCTAAATATTGTCTGTAACCTAAACTAATGTCCAGCGGTGCGTAATATGTTGGCGCTTTATAAATACAATAAATAAATATGAAAAATTCAAAGTGTAAAAAAAAGAAAATATGGGCAACACTACTGCTCATAAGAGCAAACAATAAAGAAAAAAAATAAAAAAGGTGCTTTCTTTATATTGCTTACTTGCAGTCAGCTTGCAAGGCTGCGACTTCACAGTGGTCCGTCAAAAAAGCGTACAGTATAAAGAAGCGCTTAAAAACAATTGTATATCTTTTGCTACAAAAATCCTGCATAAATTGAACAACAGGGAGGTTATGGGGAAATTCTAGCGCCGAATTTCACCTCCATGTCAATATCTAAATGGGCGCCTACAGTATGTCAGTGCCCAAACTTCCACTGCTAGCAGGGTGCGCAAATTTCCTGTTTTTTAGTCTCCCATATAGGTAGCCAGAGAGCCATGTATATGTGACTAGAGGAAGCTCCAGGAATGTATCTTTTATGGCGGAGGCCCTATTTCTGGTACACTTTAAGGTTTCCCCTCAATGACAATATCTAAATGGGTGGTATCGCAGCGCCCAAACATCCGTCGCTAGCTGGGTGCCCAAATTTCCAGTTTTATACATTTTCATATAGGTAGTATAGGTAGCTAAAGAGCCAAGCTTCTAAGGGCAACAATGGTTAATTTGCATATATTCAGCAATGATGCACTGGGAGACATCTCAAGCTCACTCCAACCTGAATTATCACAAATTCTTTCTATTTTAAGAAAGCAAACTCTTGTTTTCCTTAGTATTTTAGTAAGGGGGCTTTTAGGACCATTGTAGCTCCTCACACACTCCAATGAGTTCTGGTTCACCATGAGCTTGCTGGTTAATCTGTACCTCACTGTGCTAGAAGGTAAATACAGCTCCAGTTCCAGTCTGTCACCAGCAATAGCCTCTCTGCACGTCCTGTATTATTGCTGAAGACAGAGCTATGTGGAGGCGAGGCATTACATGTAAACTGGGAAATATGAGGGAGCATGTGCTGAGGCATCTATGCAAAAAGCGTGCCCGGTAATACCGAGAACTTGACCACCTACCCCCCATGGCTAACCTTAACTATCCCCCCCCCCCTTTCCCTCAACCCACTGTAAAAGGGAAAAAACCCCAAATAGAACCGATTTTTTGCAAATTTCTTTAAAAAACCTATATTTGAATGAGTGCCTATGTCAGCGGTGAAATCTTCCTCCGATAGCGGGCACCCATATTTCCTGAGCTGTGTATACTGCTGTGCTGTATGTGTATCGTGTAGCAATGTATGCGTAAAGTTCATGTACTGTATATAGAAAGCTATATATATATACGTACAAGCTAAGCATTGTCTATGAGGCCCCTTATCCACAGGCAGCTGAAGGCGGTGAATTCAGCACCTCACAGCTACGCCCATTTACCGGTCAGCCGCTTGCTAGCGCTCGGCACAGGCATTGTATAAGCGTCCCCATGGAGTGGACCCGACATGAGATGGTATTTTGTCGCCCGGTCATTCTGCTGTGTGTCATGTGACCAGTGGTTTACTAAACAGTCTGCCATTTTGCTGCATGTAATTGCAGCCAAAAGGCGCTTTGTGGCTGGGGGGCTTAACTGCCCAACAAGCGAGTAGTTCAGTCACGCGTGGAAAAGAGGCCGAAGGGTCGGTTCACATGGGCTCTTGCCAGCGTCTTGTTTAGCTAATGCTGAACGCTTTTCTGCAACAGAGCAGAAAAGTGTTTTCTATTAGTTCCCGTCATTCCACTGTCACCTTTTGAGCCCCCTAGGGGGACATGGAAGTACGAATGTAGCCAATTATGTCGCGTCCAAGACGAGACACCAGGATCTATCGTGTAATTTATGCGAACGATGCGAAAAGCCGTAACTGTCATATATTAATCGCCCCCATACATTGCTTGACCATCAAATGCAGCATTTAGATGCCCGTGTGAACTGGCCTAAGACATGAAAGAGCACCTGAAGTGTACTCCACAATAAAAGTGATGTCATTTACATGTAGTAACGATAAAGAATTGGAAATGGGAGATGTATCAAGCTAAGTGCCTGAAACCCTGCCGTAACCCCTCCTCTTTCCTGGTTGTTCTCCTAAAGCCTTGCTTGACCAGCCCCAGCTCTGTGGTCACCCCCACTGCAATAGCCTAATCACGTGATTTATTCTTGAGGAGAGGAGGACTCTTGCACGATAAGGCCACGGCTGCTGAGCAACAGGCTGTTTCAGGCACTTAGCATGTATTAGGCCAAGTGAGTAATATACAGTATCAATTGCTGATTTCTTTTTTTTTTTTTTTTATTACACAACGATGCCACTTTTATTGTTGAGCATACTTTAATGGAACCTAAAATGAACTTAAAAAATGTTTCACTTATCTGAGGCTTCTACCAGCCCCCTGCAGCCGCCCTGTGCCTGCACCGTTTGACAAAACCGACACTTAGTCACTGCGGTGGATCGGCGGATTGTTCCATGATAACGCTGGCACAGGGCGGCTGCAGGGGGCTGGAAGAAGCTCCAGGTAAGTGAAACTTTTTTTTTTATGTTCACTTTAGGTTTCTTTTCAGGTGCTCTTAAATGTATTTATTAATTTATTTTTGTCTGTGGGTTAGAGAGAGCTTCTTTAAAGGGAACTTTGCGCGTCCTCATTCACACTCCCACCACTGGGAGCATCCTGCACAATGGATCGGAACAGTGGCGCTGCGCGTTATGCTCAATTTGGATATGGTACAATGAAGCCTTCAGTCAATAAAAAGTATGCTTCACTTTCTCTGATAAAGCGTGCATTTAGTGGTAACTTTTCCATATTCCATTGGCTTTTTTGGGCATCCAAATCTCCAGGTCCCCTTTTATTTCAGGTATGCAGCAGTAGAAACTGGTCACACGACTGAAGTAGAAGTGGATGTATACTGTGGTACAGTACTATTTTTTATTTGACGCTACAGATAATGTCAATTTTTTTTTACTTGTGTCATAAGTAAAGATCTGCTTTAACATGATCACATTTCTGATTGCTAGATCTACCTTGCCAGACATTCGATTTGTTTTTAGTAAATGGAAATGTTAGAGACCCTGCGAAGTGAAAAAAGTGCCGGGGGGGGGGGGGGGGGGGGGGGGGGGTATATGGATACCAGTATATGATGCCCTTTGTGCTACCGGTATCTACTTAAATTGTCTGTGAAAGTTCCGTCACCTTGTGTGAGGCTGAGCATACCAGGCATTCCTATGAGCCATATGTTCACTGATTGTGTTATTCTGCACCCTGTTGTAAATCTGAATACCGTACATTTTTTTTGAAAAGTAAAACCAGATACTTTAATCCCTCTGATCAAATGACACATTGATATCCTCCAGGGCCTTTTTACATTGGGGCGGTTTTACCATACCCCACTGCAGGGCAATGAAAGCCGATGGAGACTTCCACACTGACGCAGTACAGCGTGATGCGACAGAAGTGATGTTTTCGCTGCATCACTGATGCTTGGACAGATCTACGTTACTGTGTGGTTCTGCGTTGACGTGTAGAGGACCGGAAGTCATGTAAGTCAATGGCGACGTGTGTCAATGTGAAAACCCGCAAAAGGTTTTACGCATCGCGCACGTGCACAAGCATATTTTTTGCAATCGTGATCGCATCAGCCACAGGAAGTGAGCGTCACTACCTGCTTGGCTGACTGCCAGACAGGGATTACCGCGTACCAACAAGGTAGGCCAACAAAGGCCTGTTTTTGGCAGTGCGGCCCCCACCAATCTGCAGTGTGCAGCCAGCCTCAATATTATAATTCAAAATAATTTTTATTAATATACACAACTTAACCACTTGCCAACCGCCCACTACCTATGGGCGGCAGCAAAATGGACCCCGCAAGGACCGCAATACGCCCATCGTCGGCGGCTCCTGGGGGCGTGTTTGGCCGGCGATCGTGTCACTGGTGACGCACGCTTCCGCCGGCCATAGTTACCGCCCACCTGACGCACTAACCCGCCGGCCAATTAGCAGCGCCAGCGGGTTTAAAAATACACGATCTGGCCAATTAAAGTGTATAATACACTTTGTTTACTTAACAAAGTGTATTATACAGGCTGCCTTCTCCCCTAGCGGTCTCTTTGTTCGAGCGACCACCAGAGAGGATGGAAACCCTGTAAGTACAAGCACACATACATTCACACACACAGACCCCCGATCGCCCCCCCCCACCCCTCAGCCCCCCCCCCCCCCCTGATCACCCCATCAGACCACAGTTTGCACCCAAGCACCCCCCTAAAAACCCATCAATCACTAACTGTCACTAACTGTCGACGCTATACCCTAGATTAGGTCCCTAACTGCCCCCTAAGGGCCCCTGATCACCCTCCCTTCCCTCAGATCCCCCCAGACTACCCCCATATACTGTATACATTTGTGTACCTATCTATCTTACTCACTGACCACCCACTGATCACCTGTCTATCACCCCTTGTCACCACCACCCATCAGAGCAGACCCTAAACTGTCCCTTGGGGGCGCCAGATCACCCGCCCAGACCCTCAGATCGTCCTCAGAACCCCTTCCTGATAACCTCCCCAGTGCATTGTTTACATCTATTCTCTCCTGCAATCACCCACTTATCTCCCATCGGTCACCCCCTGTGTCTGCCACCCATCAGATCAGGACTCAATCTGCCCCTTGTGGGCACCTAAACAACCCCCCACACCCTCAGATCGCCCTCAGACCCCCCCCCCCCCATCACCTTCCCAGTGCATTGGATTTGATTGTGCTGTAATTGGATTTGATTGTGCTGTAATTGGATTTGATTGTCCCGTGATCGGCTTTGATTGTCCCGTGATCAGCTTTGATTGTCCCGCGATTGGCTTTGGTTGTCCCGCGATTGGCTTTGATTGTCCCGTGATTTGAGTGCCCCGTGATTGGCCTGTGGTTGGCCTGTGATTGGCTTTGTTTTCTCGTGATTGGCTTTGATTGTCCCATAGTTTTTAGTGCCCCGCGATTGGCTGTGATTGGCCTGCGATTGTCCTGTGATTGACTTTGATTACCTTGTGATTTGGCTTTGATTTCTCGTGATTGGCTTTGGTTGTCCCGTGATTGTTTCTGATTGCCTCTGATTCCCCACTCGCCACCACCCCCCACCCATACTCCCCCCCCCCCCTTTTCCTGGTGATCTAAAAACAGTGATCAGTGAAAACTGTCACTTTTTAGTATTACTAGTGTTAGCAGTTAGTATAGTATCTGTAAGTGATCATTACTGATCGCAGTCAGATCTATATTAGGGTCACTAGGATCAACTAAAAACGCAGTGTTTTCCCGATCAGGCCTGATCATTCGCCTGCACTTGCGTTCAGCCCGCCCCACCGCGGTGACAGAATTTTTTTTCTGATCACTGCAAAAAACACCGTACAATAGCTGTGGCACTGTAAAGATCAGTTTTGATTTTTTTTTAATCAAAACTCAGTGACTATAGCTTTCTGTTCCGCAAGTACTCCCTTTTGCTAGGTAGGTGCTCTTTTACCTGGTTAGTCTCAGAGGAATACCCCCTAAATTTAGCAGTCCACCATGGCAAGAAAGGGGTATTCCGATGATGAGTTGTACAGGTACATGGCCTAGTCGGATGAGGACGATTGGGACGACTAATTCGACGAATCTTCTGGGTCAGAGTTCGTACCTGTAGAGAGCAGTGGCTCGCTGACCGATAGCGACGACGAGGTTGAGGTCCTGGCTAGAGCCAGGCGTACCACACCCCATGTCGTTGGACCGCAGGTAGCGCAAGATCTTCCTCAAGGGCAGCAGAGTGGTGCTAGTGCTGTTCTGATATTTCATGGTAAGGCAGGCGCCAGCAGCACAGCATCTCCTGAACTTAGCACCAGTGCTTCCTTATACCCTGGTGAAGTGGCGAGCGCCAGCATGGAAGTTGAAACTGGTTCGGTGGCACATGCATTAAGACCCCGGTCGCAGCCACCAAGAAGACGGGCCCGTACTACCTCTAGTTTACCAGAGGTGCTGGCAAATCCCCTGTTTCTGCCGCACCCATACTGCCCCCTTTCACCGCCCCCTTTCACCGCCCAGTCTGGAATCCAGGTGGAGACAACTCATCTAGGATCGGCCCCAGACTTTTTTCATCTGTTCATCACTGAGGATCTCTACGACTTAATTGTGTCTGAGACCAACCGTTACGCCACACAATTTATAACTGCCAATCCGAATAGCTTCCTTGCCCAGTGTTTTTGGTGGAAACCAGTCCAAGTTTCCGAACTTAACCACTTCGTCCACACGTCAGTAGATATACGTCCTCTGAGACTTCATCTAAGCCACAGGTCAGTAGATCTACGGACCTGTCCAGAAGCAGTGCTGTGCAGGATTGGGCTTGCTCCTGTGCACATTTCTGGCGCTATCTGATGCAGGACTAATTGATGAATGAAAATATAAGTTTCCTGAGCTAAGGAGATTGATTTTTACTATTAAAAATACTTTTATTTTCTCATTCATAGTGAAAAACACACTCTGTAGCATTATTTCAGAATCAAATATCTTCACCATAAATTGTGACCGGAACATGATCTAAGTTTTATGATAAGCAGTAAGAATAGCCAAACAAAATTTGTGTTTTTTATCTACAGTAGCACTTTTTATTTTTAAACTGGAATTGGTAAAACTGAGAAATACATGTTTTTTTTAATTTTTTCTTTGTTTTCCCATTAAAATTCATAGAAAACCAAATTGTTTGAGGGAAAAAATGGAATACAATGAAAGCCTAGCCATATTTCATTTCTGTGTCATAAGTAGGGATAAAGTTATTTCTGATTAAATAGGGACATAGCTAAACTCAAAACTGCTCTGGTCAATAAGTTGAAAACAAGGTCTGGATGCAAAGTGGTTCAAAATTTTTTGGGCCTTCTCCTTCACATGGGTCTAGTCAAACAGAATGTATTGGTCTACGGACCAAATACATCACGTTCCCTTGTACTCTGCTGCCATGTCCAGGACACAATTTGAGAACATCCTGCGCTTCCTGCACTTCAATGACAACACAACCTGTCATCAAAGTGACCACCCTGCTTATGACCGGCTCCACAAAATTCGGCCCCTCGTAGACCACCTGTCATCCAAATTTGCAGGTGCTTATACCCCTGAACAGAACATCGGGGTAGACGAGTCCCTCATATGTTTTACCGGGCGTCTTGGCATCAAACAGTACATCCCAAGCAAGCGCACCCGGTATGGGGTGAAACTGTATAAGCTCTGTGAAAGGGCCACAGGCTATACTTATGGTTTTAGGGTCTATGAGGGAAAAGACTCAAAATTGGAGCCGGTCGGATGCCCTGACTACCTGGGGAGCAGTGGAAAGGTTGTGTGGGACTTGGTGTCACCCTTGTTCCAGAAGGGGTATCATCTTTATGTGGACAACTATTACACAAGTGTGGCCCTCTATCAGCACTTAAAGATAGAAGGAATCCGATGCTGTGACACCGTGAGGCCTAGTCGCCGGGGCTTCCCCCAATGGCTCGTTAACACCAGACTTCAACGGGGGCAGAGGGCCGCCTTGTGTACTGACGACCTGCTCACAGTGAAATGGAAGGACAAAGGGGACATTTACTTTCTGTCCACCATTCACACAGACACAACAGTCCAAATTCAACGGGCAACTGAGGTAATTGAAAAACCCCTTGTCATCCACGACTATAATACTAACGTGGGAGGGGTGGACTTCAATGACCAGAGGTTAGCGCCCTATTTAGTTTCCCAGAAAACAAGACGCTGGTATAAAAAAGTGTCTTTTTATCTGATTCAATTGGCAGTTTACAACAGCTTTGTTCTCTACAGTAAGGCTGGGAGAACTGGATCTTTCCTTAAATTTCAGGAACAGATCGTTACGGAACTCCTGTATCCAGGAGGTGCTGTGGCCCAACCCCCAAATGCAACTAGCCGGCTGCATGTTAGGCATTACGCCTATCCGATTCAGAGTACCCCAGGTCAACGCATCCGAAGAAAACGTTGTCGTGTCTGCAGCAGTGCTGGATTAGGGCGTGACACCACTGTTCACTGTCCCACCTGTCCTGGCCAGCCTGGCCTATGCCTAGCGGAGTGTTTTGAGAGGTACCACGAGCAGGTACACTATTAGAGAGTAGGGAACTCCAGACACAGCAGTAGGCACACAAGGGTCTCTCAGTGCTATTTCACACTGGTGCGATGCGTTAGGGCAAATTGCCTAGCGAAAGTCACACTTTGCAGTGACCCCCCTACGCCGGAAGTGCTTGACTTAACGCTATTGCATGCCTACGTTACTGCGTGGCTTCTGCGCCAATTTAGTGGTATCGTCGTACTCAGTAGAAGTAGTATAATGTGCTATGGGGTGTATTTTTACACATACCCATGCTGGGTGGGAGAAATATCTCTGTAAATGGACAATTGTGTGTAAAAAAAACAAAAAATTGTCATTTACAGAGATATTACAGAGGTACCACAAATGACCCCATTTTGGAAAGAATACACGCCAAGGTATTCCATAAGGGGCATGGTGAGTTCCTAGAAAATTTTATTTTTTGTCACAAGTTAGCGGAAAATGACACTTTGTGAAAAAAAAACAATAAAAATCAATTTCCGCTAACTTGTGACAAATGAATCAAATCTTCTATGAACTCACCATGCTTCTAACGGAATACCTTGGGGTGTCTTCTTTCTAAAATGGGGTCATTTGTGGTACCTCTGTAAGAAATTGTCATTTACAGAGATATTTCTCCCACCCAGCCTCTGTATGTGTAAAAATACACCCCAAAACACATTTCAATTCAATTCAATTCACTTTATTGTCATTGTGTAACACAACGAAATTACTTTTCAAGACTCGCCTCTGATATAGGAGTGAAGCTCTGGTCAGATCATGCACCAGTATATTGTTCCCTGGATATCCTGCAGTCCACAAAAGGGGAATTTATTTGGAGACTTAATAACAATCTACTCAAAGACCCTGAGTGTCTGCAGGATATACGAGGGACCATTGCAGATTTCATGGCAAACCATGCAAACGACGAGACGTCTGAGGCAGTGAAATGGGAGGCTCTTAAGTGCACTATAAGAGGCCAATTCATTTCCCATGGTACAAGGCTAAAAAGAACTAAAAATATAAAGTTGGCTGAACTCCTATCCAAGCTTACCTTGCTAGAAGCCAAACACAAAACGGAAAACAGTAGAATTCCGTCCACTACGGTGGAGCTTTCTAAGATCCGCCACCAAATCCTCTCCCTGCTTGATGAGCAATCTCTTAGACACCGAGAGAGAATTCAATCATGCGCTATGCACAAGCAAACAAATGTGGCACTGCTCTGGCACGCTATCTACACCCCAGGACCAATACTACTTTTGTTCCCTCTATCTCCTCCCAGTCAGGAACAATAAAACACAAACCTACAGATATAGCAGAGTCTTTTCGAATTTTCTATCAATCACTATACAATCTCCCAGGCAAATTCAAAGACTTTGATCGCCCTGCTCTATCAGCAAAGATCAAATACCAGATTGCCTGCACTCTCCCCTGACACGATTACGGAACTTGAAAAAGAGTTCTCTGAGGTGGAGGTTCTTTCAGGAATCAGTTGTATGAAATCTAACAAGAGCCCAGGCCCTGATGGGTTCACTGGTGCCTTTTATAAAACATTCTCAAAAGAACTGGTGCCTCTACTTACTTCTGCCTTTAATTCTATCACACAGGACTCCCCTTTCCCAAAACAGACACTACAGGCCCACATAGTGGTCATCCCGAAACCGGGAAAAGACCCTAACTCCTGTGGGAGTTATCGCCCTATCTCGCTCATCAACCTGGATGTCAAACTCTATTCCAAAATTATAGCAGACAGACTCAAAGACTCCTTGCCCCAGATTATCCACACAGACCAGGTGGGCCTTGCGCCCCTTAGAGAGGCCAGGGACAACACCCTGAAAACAGTATCCTTGATCCACAGAGCTCAACATCACAAGATCCCTATGTGTGTGTTGTCAGTTGACGCAGAGAAGGCGTTCGACAGGATCCACTGGGAGTTTATGAGGGAATCCCTAATACAGATTGGCATTGGCCCTGGCCTGCTGCAAAAAATTATGGGCCTATACAGCTCCCCCTCGGCTCGGGTTAGAGTAAACGGGATCCTGTCGGATGCCTTCCACATCAACAATGGCACGAGGCAAGGATGCCCCCTGTCTCCCCTCCTCTATATCCTGTGCATGGAACATTTTGCCAATGCACTGAGAGCCAATCCTGATATACGAGGAATCCAGGTTGATGGATCACTCTATGCTGATGATCTTTTATTATACATAACATCTCCACACATCTCCTTTCCTAATTTCCTCAAGGAAGCCGAAACATTTGGCAACCTCAGTAACTTCAAAATTAATTTGTCCAAGACAGAGGTCTTAAATATCTCTTTACCACCTGCTTCAGTCCCCAGTCTTAAAAAGGCACTCCCCTTTAAATGGCAGGCAGATGCCTTAAAGTATTTGGGAATATTGATCCCGGCGGACCTTTCTAAGCTCTACACCCTAAACTTCCCACCACTTCTCAATAAAATTCACAAAGATCTTCAATCCTGGGATAAACTACATTTGTCTTGGATAGGAAGAGTGAACATCATAAAAATGGATATCCTCCCGCGACTTCTATATGTACTGCAGGCTATACCCATTTCTCTGCCTCACACGTTTTTAAAATTGATAAGACGTAGAATAAGTAACTTTATCTGGAACGGTAGGAAACCAAGGGTCAGACTTAAACTCCTTCATAGACCTAAGGATGAAGGTGGATTGGGCCTCCCTGATATACAGAAATACCATGTTGCTGCTCAATCCTGATCTTAGACTGGTTCCATGATAGGCAACAGAAACAGTGGGTCTCTTTAGAAAAAGGATCTCATGATCTGGACCAAAGGGCCTTACCCTGGACCCCAAAATCTAAACGTCCTCCACTCAACTCACTTCCCTATTGGTCCTCGGTATTATTAGCAAAATGGGACCTTTACTGCTCCAGACACCACCTGTCCACCATTCCCAGCCCGCTCACCCCCCTGCTTGACAACTGTGATTTTGGTATAGGTATGGCTAGGAAAACATTCTTAGGCCACGATAGATCCAAGTGGCCACAGATAAGACACTTTACTGATAACTCCTCTTTGCTCCCCCCGAATAGGTGGTCTTATAATACCCAATCACCCAAACCAGACTGGCTTACTGCCTCTCAATTGAGAAAGTTCTATGCTTCCCTTCTCCCATGATCTAAACTACATAGAGCCCTCTACCCCTTTGAACAACTATGCTGTATGCAAGACAGGCCCTCTCATATGCTAGCCCAAGTTTACTCTATTTTAAATGCATCCAATGGCTCTGAAGGCCTACAGAAATTACAGGACACCTGGCATAAAGACCTAGGTAGAGAAATCGACAATGAGGAATGGGACAAAATATTTACACTAGCCCACAAACTATCCCCGTCTGTGGATGCTCAAGAGAGAAACTTCAAAATCATATGTAGGTGGTATAAAGACCCAGCCCGGCTAGCTAAGTTCCAGCCCTCTTCTTCAAATCTTTGCTGGAGATGCGAAAAAGAAATAGGAGACTATTACCATATATGGTGGAAATGCAAACATATTCGCCCATTCTGGTCAGATGTTTTTGAACTGCACAATCTTCTATACCTAATTCCTATGCCCTGCACCCCTGAAATAGCTCTCCTGTCTGCCTTACCTGGCTCCATTTCCAAAGCTAAAAAATCCATTTTCAGATATATCCTTATTGGGGCTCGCCTATTACTCACTAGAAAATGGAAACAACAAACCTTCCCCTCTAAGGCTGAATTAATTGTGCAGATCAATCATCTCAAAAGAATGGACGAACTATTACTATCCGCCCAGGATAAAAACGATATCTTTGTAACACGCTGGGCCATCTGGGTGGAGTTTTGTGATTCTGATAAACTCACTACTTATCTACATAACAGCTAGGAGCCTGCAAGCCATAAGTGTCCCCCCTTATCTACCTACCGGCTATAGTTAACCTCAGCCACTAACCTGATATATTTACGCTTGCCAAGAAGATAAGGGTTCCCCATATCCCTCCTCCTTCCCTCCCCCCTCTTCCCCTCCCCCCTCTTCCACCTGCGCACCTACCTGCTCTCCGTATGGGAGATGCCTCCCTCGCCCCCTCCCCCTCCCTAACTACCCTGTCCCCCCCCCCCCAATCCTTCTCCTCCCCATAATGATACTGGTCCAATTAGTTTCTCCAGTTCTCTGAGATTTGTTATGGTACGACTTGCCTATACCTCAGTATTGCTTTAGGTGCCTTCTTGTTCAACTCTTCTTTAGGCTTTACAGGCTTATGGTTGTACAATTTGCATGGTATTTCCTTTACTGTTACTTGTATGTAACCACTGTACCTTTGTTGTCATTTGCAAACCTTTTATAAAATCAATAAAACTTGATTTTTGAAAAAAAAAAAAAGCTAATGTGACCCCATATTTAAATAAAAAAAAAGTCAGATACTCACCTAAGGAGAGGGAAGGCTGACTAGAAGTATCTAGTCAGATACTCACCTAAGGAGAGGGAAGGCTCGGTCCTAATGAGCCTTACCTCTCCTCTCCCGGTGCCCTCGGTGCTGCGCTGGCTCCCCCGTTCGCATCCGTCGCCATGGGGACTTTGGAAGTCTTCGGGAGCCGAGTCCCCCCGAAGACAGGCAGCGCACACGCGAGTGCGTCATAGAGGGCGCTTGCACGTGCGCAGTGTAGAGCGGCCGGTCTTCGGGAGCACTCGGGCTCCCAAAGCATTTCCGAAGCCTCCCTTCGGCGGGGGAACAGCGGTATTTGACCGAAACGGTCGAATACCACTACGGGGGAGCCAGCGCAACGACGAGGACACCACTGTTCACTGTCCCACCTGTCCTGGCCAGCCTGGCCTATGCCTAGCGGAGTCTTTTGAGAGGTATCACGAGCAGGTACACTATTAGAGAGTAGGGAACTCCAGACACAGCAGTAGGCACACAAGGGTCTCTAAGTGCTATTTCACACTGGTGCGATGCGTTAGGGCAAATTGCCTAGCGAAAGTCACACTTTGCAGTGCCCCCCTCCCCCCTACGCCGGAAGTGCTTGACTTAACGCTAGTGCGTGCCTACGTTACTGCGTGGCTTCTGCGCCAATTTAGTGGTATCGTCGTACTCAGAAGAAATAGTATAATGTGCTATGGGGTGTATTTTTACACATACCCATGCTGGGTGGGAGAAATATCTCTGTAAATGGACAAATGTGTGTAAAAAAAACAAAAAATTGTCATTTACAGAAATATTACAGAGGCACCACAAATTACCCCCTTTTGGAAAGAATACACGCCAAGGTATTCCATAAGGGGCATGGTGAGTTCATAGAAAATTTTATTTTTTGTCACATGTTAGCGGAAAACGACACTTTGTCAAAAAAACAACAACAATAAAAATCAATTTCCGCTAACTTGTGACAAGAAAATAAAATCTTCTATGAACTCACCATACTTCTAACGGAATACCTTGGGGTGTCTTCTTTCTAAAATGGGGTCATTTGTGGTACCTCTGTAATAAATTGTCATTTACAGAGATATTTCTCCCACCCAGCCTCTGTATGTGTAAAAATACACCCCAAAACACATTATACTACTTCTCCTGAGTACGTCAATACCACATGTGTGGCACTTTTTTGCAGCCTAACTGCGCTAAGGGGCCCAAAGTCCTATGAGCACCTTTAGGCTTTACAGGGGTGCTTACAATTTAGCACCCCCAAAATGCCAGGCCAGTAAACACACCCCACAAATGACCCCATTTTGGAAAGTAGACACTCCAAGGTATTCAGAGAGGGGCATGGTGAGTCTGTGGCAGATTTCATTTTTTTTTTTTTTGGTCACACGTTAGCAGAAACGAAAACATTTTTTTTCTTTCACAAAGTGTCATTTTCCACTAATGTGTGACAAAAAATAAAATCTTCTATGAACTCACCATGCCTCTCAGTGAATACTTTAGGATGTCTTCTTTCCAAAATAGTGTCATTTAGTATTTATGCTATCCTGGAATTCTAGCACCTCATGAAACATGACAGGTGCTCAAAAAAGTCAGAAATGCTTCAAAATGGGAAAATTCACTTTTTGCACCATAGTTTGTAAATGCTATAAAGGTAGCCATACACTGGTTGATTTGCCATTAGATCGACCAACTGACAGATCCCTATCTGATCGAAGCTGATCAGAGGGATCGTATGGCTGCCTTTACTGCAAACAGATTGTGAATCGATTTCAGCCTGAAACCGATCACAATCTGTTGAGCTGCTCCTGCCGCCTGTCCCCCCCCCCCCCCGTTTACATTACCTGAAGCTGGCTCCTGGTCCTCTTCTCCGCGCTGCTCCACATCCCAGCATCCCGCACCGCATCCCGGCGTACACTGTGTCACTCCAAGACCAGGAAGTTCAAATAGTGCGCCCTCTATTTAAACTTCCTGGTCACTGGAGTGACACAGGAAGTTAATGTACGCTGGGATGGAGCAGGAACAGAGCGGTGCAGCGCGGAGAAGATGCCCAAGAGTCGGCGTCAGGTAATGTATACCTGTATCAGATCGGCCGCCGCTAGCGACGTGCTCCCTACCCGCGGGCAATCGACGGTAATTTCCTGCATGGCGCGATCGATGGATCGATCCGATTTCGGGAGGAAATCGGATCGGCGGGTGCGTTTAGCGCGAACGATTGGCAGCACATTAGATCCCAGTGATCAAATCTGCTGTTGAACGGCGGCAATTCAGGCCAGTGTATGGCCAGCTTAACTTTTACCTAAACCAATAAATATACACTGAATGTTTTTTTGTTTTTTATCAAAGACATGTAGCACAAAACATTTGGACAAAAATGTATACAGAAATTTTTCTTTATTTGAAAAATGTCAGCACAGAAAATGTCAGACACAAAATGCATGCCTTTTTTGATGAATATAATAAAAACTAAAAAACCCAGCAGCAATCAAATAGTAACAAAAGAAATCTGTATTAGTGACAAGAAAAGGAGGTAAAAATCATTTAGATGGTAGGTTGTATGACCGAGCAATAAAACATTAAAGCTAATGTGACCCCATATTTAAATAAAACAAAGTCAGATACTCACCTAAGGAGAGGGAAGGCTCGGTCCTAATGAGCCTTACCTCTCCTCTCCCGGTGCCCTTGGTGCTGCGCTGGCTCCCCCGTTCGCATCCGCCACCACGGGGACTTCAGAAGTCTTCGGGAGCCGAGTCCTCCCGAAGACAGGCGGCGCACACGCGAGTGCGTCATAGAGGGCGCTCCGCGCGTGCGCAGTGTAGAGCAGCCGGTCTTCGGGAGCACTCGGGCTCCCAAAGCATTTCCGAAGCCTCCCTTCGGCGGGGGAAAAGCGGTATTTGACCGAAACGGTCAAATACCACCAAGGGGGGGGGGGGGGGGGTATGGGGCCAGCGCAACGACGAGGACCGGGAGAGAGGAGAGGGGATGCTCTATGGGACCCAGAGCCTCCCTCTCCTTAGGTGAGTATCTGACTTTTTTATTTAAATATGAGTTCCCATTAGCTTTAAAGCTGCAGTGGTCTGAATGGAAAAAAAGGCTCTGGTCCTTAAGGGGTGTAAAGACTGTAGTCCTCAAGTGGTTAAGCACTGTGCAAAAAAAAATTATTTTTTTTTAATCAGTGTCCGCATACATAGAAAACCCCTGCCAATGCAGCCCCCTTCTCTTAGTGCTGACTTAGTTGAACAAGTGTCCACAAGTATATGCAGGTGTAAAGGTGCGTACACACATGCGACTATAGTCGTTTGTAACGATCGTTCCCCGATCTTTACCAATGACGATCGTTACAAAAAACGAACCACCGACTATTAAGGCAAACGACGAACGAGCCAAATCGCTACAAAAGAAAGTTCTGTCTCGGCGGATTTTAACCAACGACGATCGTTTGCAAAAGTAGTACATCGTTGGAAACGATCGTTCGTACTAGGCTTGACATGCGCATTTCACTATTTCTCCGTGAAACTTCTCATTTTTATGCGCAGGCGCAATAGTTGCTTTTTGTGATGTAACGTTCGTTCTAACGATCAGATCGTTACACACCTTTTAAAACTATCTTTACTTAGGTCGTTCTTTCATCAATTAAAAGTTCGTTCGTCGCTCTCAACGAACGATCGTTGTCGCATGTGTGTACGTAGCATAAGAGTTCCACAACTGCAGAGATCTTCTGATGGCCACTCAGTATGTAATCCATACAACAGCATTTGTAAAATCAGAATCAACTTTATTCATAAAATACGACAGGTATCGCAAATGGAATTGTTTGTGGTGCGCATGTGGCATTGGTCATAGTAACAACATACATCAAGGTGCAAAGAACATTGTAAAGCGAACATTGAAGACACCCATTTATCAATTAAGGCACAGGTTCAGTAATGCAAGGATTTCAGGGAGGCTAAAGAGGGTGTCTGAGGGAGTACATTTGAAATCGGCACCGGTAGACTTGGGCGCAGAATACAGCCGGTATATGGCTGATCCTGCTTCTGCACAAGTCCGGGCCGATTTAATTACTATTCCCCCTCCAGGCCGCCATGGATAGTGGGGGAATGAAATAATTCGGCTTCCAGCGATTGCTGGAGGCCGAATTATTATGTTTTTAAGCAACCTCGGCTCCGTCTGCTGACGGCTCCGACGTTACTCACTGAGCGCTGCAATAGGAGTGATTCCTGTTGTAGTTTATGGAGGCACTGGCTGCGCCCAAATCTAGCAGCGCTGAAAAGCACTGCTCCAGTCTGAGGGGTTTTGGTGTGTGTGTGTGTGTGTGTGGGGGGGGCTTGAGCAACACTTGGAGGAAGAAGGTGTTCCTGTGTCTGGAGGTTCCAGGGACTATCTTGTAGCAGTGGCCTGTTGAGGAACCTACTCAGTCTGGATGTGTGGAGGAGAGAGGTACAGCGATGGCGGGAGTGACCCAATGATCCTCTCAGCAGCACTGATCACTCTGTGAAGTTTGTGCCTGTCCCTTGCAGTTGTTCGTGAGAAGCAGACGATGATGGAGGAGCAGAGGATAGATTTGATAGCGGCAGCGGCTGTCCAGCTTCATACCAAACTCTCTCGGTTGTCTCAGGAAGCACAACCTTTGCGGAGCCTTCTTCTGGGTTTGGTGGTGTTCTCGCCCCATATCAAATTGTTGATGATGGTAGTGCCTAGGAATTGGTGACATTGAATGTACCCTGCAGACCTCAGTGCTTTCAATGAAGACTTGAGTAAGGGTGGGTGTCTTCTAAAATCCAGTCAGTTTAACAGTTGTTGCCACATTAAAGGACAACTGAAGTGAGAGGGATATGGAGTCTGCCATATTTATTTCCATCTAAGTTGCCTGGCAGCCCTGCTGAACCTTTGCCTCTAATACTATTAGCCATAGCCCCTGAACAAGCATGCAGCAGATCAGGTGTTTCTGACATTAATGCCAGATCTGACAAGACTAGCTTCATGCTTGTTTCTGGTGTTCTTCAGATACTACTGCAGAGAAATAGACCAACAGGGCTGCCAGGCAACTGGTATTAATTAAAAGGAAATAAATATGGCAGCCTCCGTATACCTCTTACTTCAGTTCCCCTTTAATGGCCAATTCACACTGGGAATTGCAAAAGACTTGCAACATCGCTAGCATTTTGCAACAGGGATTTTTTTTGTGCATTATGCGTTTTTTTTTACTGGACAATTTTGCAATTGTTGAGCGATCACTTTTTTTAACATTTCAATCTCTACCTCTCTGAAAATGCAAAAAAGTGCTGCATACACTACATTTTTGTTTACTGCAAATCACGAATCAATGGAGATTGCTGCAGTGAGATCACTGGCATATAAACTAGCACTTTTCAAAGCATTAGCGATCGCCGATGATTTGTCAATAAATGCCTGCAAATCGTCCCAGTCTGAATGGGCCCTTATGCTGGGAATACACGGTTCGTTTTTGAGGTGATTAGATAGTTCGATAGATAATTTCCGACATGTCCGATCTCCCTTTCAATTCTTTTGCCGCTTGATTACTGATAGAAGTGAATGGAAAAAGATAAGAAAAACGAGCGGAAGATAAGAGAATCAACTGCAGAATCGAGCGGCAAAAACGATCGAGAGCAGAAATGCACGACAGAAACAAACTGTGTATTCCCAGCATAAGGACGGGTTTGTTGACTTTGCACAAATTGCAGATGTTATATCAATGACTCACAGATGGTGATCCTGATGGTGATGATAACATCTGTTTGTTGTCACCAGTGAAGCCAAAGGTAATAAATTATAAACTGCCCACTTGCAGCCCAGACCAACAACACTTGTGAACTGGCACAGGCATAATCACAGCCGCTCCCGTCCAACAACACTTGTGAACCGGCACAGGCCCAATCACAGCCGTTCCCGTCCAACAACACTTGTGAACAGGCACAGGTCCAATCACAGCCGCTCCCATAGAATCAGAGTCCTGTCCATGATAATTATAGCCCTGTTTGTAATCATATGGTGTACTGTGCCATTACACTCACCTAAAGAATTATTAGGAACACCATACTACCGTAATACGGTGTTTGACCCCCGTCAGAACTGTCTTAATTCAACAAGGTGCTGAAAGCATTCTTTAGAAATGTTGGCCCATATTGATAGGATAGCATCTCACAGTTGAGCAGGGCATGAAGCTCCCATTCCATCACATCACAACGATGCTCTATTGTGTTCAGATCTGGTGACTGTGGGGGCCATTTTAGTACAGTGAACTCATTGTCATGTTCAAGAAACCATTTTGAAATGATTCAAGCTATGTGACATGGTGCATTATCCTGCTGGAAGTAGCGATCAGAGGATGGGTACATGGTGGTCATGAAGGGATGGACATGGTCAGAAACAATGCTCAGGTAGCCCGTGGCATTTAAACAATGCAGAATTGGCACTAAGGGGCCTAAAGTGTGCCAAGAAAACATCCCCCACACCATTACACCACCACCAGCCTGCACAGTGGTAACAAGGCATGATGGATTCATGTTCTCATTCTGTCTACGCCAAATTCTGACTATCGAGACTCAGCAGACCAAGCAACGTTTTTCCAGTCTTCAACTGTCCCAATTTTGGTGAGCTCGTGCAAATTGTAGCCTCTTTTTCCTATTTGTAGTGGAGATGAGTGGTACCCGGTGGGGTCTTCTGCTGTTGTAGCTCATCCGCCTCAAATGCTTTGCTGCATACCTCGGTTGTAACTAGTGGTTATTTCAGTCAACGTTGCTCTTCTATCAGCTTGAATCAGTCGGCCCATTGTCCTTTGTCCTCTAGCATCAACAAGGCATTTTCGCCCACAGGACTGCTGCATACTGGATGTTTTTCCCTTTTCATACCATTATTTGTAAACCATAGGAATTGTTGTGCGTAAAAATCCCAGTAACTGAGCAGATTGTGAAATACTCAGACCGCCCCGTCTGGCACCAACAACCATTCCACACTTAAAATTGCTTTAATCACCTTTCTTTCCCATTCTGACATTCAGTTTGAAGTTCAGGAGATTGTCTTGACCAGGACCACTCTCCTAAATGCATTGAAGCAACTGCCATGTGATTGGTTGATTAGATAACTGCATTATTTGAACAGGTGTTCCTAATAATCCTTTAGGTGTGTGTATATATTCCCACAGGACATGAGCCTGGAAATGGTGGCCAAATGACTGTCACACGGTATCACTGATAATTATAATGGGGAGAACTCACCCAATCCATCGTCCATGTGTGGAGATGTGGTCTGTACAGGCTACTCTGATGGCTAAAGATGTATGTGGACTCAATACATTCAGTGAGGTAGAGCTGTGAGTGGCTGTAAATGGCAGGGGATTAGAACTGGCTACTCATTTCACAGTTTCCTGCTGGCGTCATCAGGGTGTGTTTGTCAAACGCGTGCTATTGCAAAGAGGAGGGGAACGACACGGCCATACTGTGCCTGGGCAAGTACTGCCCCCCTTGTGCAGTAAGCCAAAGCCACTCCTACATGAGCGTCTCTGTGCTACTGCGGGTACAGCACAGCCCTGCACCTGCATGTGTGGCTCCCTTCTACTGCAGGTACAGCACAGCCCTGCTCCTGCATGAGCAGCTCCGTGCTACTGTAGGTACAGCACAGCCCTGCTCCTGCATGCGTGGCTCCGTGCTACTGCGGGTACAGCATGGAACAGATTTTCAACACATTCAATAATAATGATCGAATTGGTTGGTTGATTGGCCGCAAAACTTGCCTAATGTATGAGCACCTTAAAGGGACACTTAAGTCAAACAAAAAAAAATGAGTTTTACTCACCTAGGGCTTCCAATAGCCCCTGCAGCTCTCCGGTGCCCTCGCCGTCTCCCTCCGATCCTCCTGGCCCCGCCGGCAGCCACTTCCTGTTTCGGTGACAGGAGCTGACAGGCTGGGGACGTGAGTGATTCTTCGCGTTCCCAGACACATTAGCACCCTCTATGCTGCTATATGGTATATGATATATGCTATAGCAGCATAGATGGCGCTATTGTGGCCAGGAACGCGAGGAATCACTCGCGTCCCCAGCCTGTCAGCTCCTGTCACCGAAACAGGAAGTGGCTGCCGGCGGGTCCAGGAGGATCGGAGGGAGATGGCGAGGGCACCGGACAGCTGCAGGGGGCTATTGGAAGCCCCAGGTGAGTAAAACACATTTTTTTTTTACTTAAGTGTCCCTTTAAGGCTCCAGGAGCCATATGCAATTAACTTTCTCTACTTAGTTTTCTCCAAAGTGTCAATACCATGCTTTTTAAACTACCAGAAAGTAGGTAAATACTGAAATCTTGTTATTACTTTTTCACCTACTTGTTAGTACTTTTTCAGTTGTAAAGTGCTGAAGTTATTTTAAATATAACATGAAAAATGATCTGCTAGGAGAAAAAGTGAATTGCATATGGGCCCTGGTCTCTTTTGCCTATAGGCTGTAGAGATGTACTTCCTGCTTCACCTGTTAGTGGCATAACAATAGGGGCTGCCGCGAGGGGGAGGGGAGCCCTGCATTAAAAAGGTGGCAGCAGCGGCGGCAATAACATGGGCATACCTCTGTGTTCCACTGCTGAGGTCTGATCTCTAAGTGCCACACGCTTCTTCCTGATAAACAGGAAGTAGCGTGTGGCACTTAAAAAGATCGGATCTCAGCGGTAGTAACTGTGTTACTGCTGCCACCTATTTAAAGCAGGAGGGGAGCACTGAGGGGAGAGCCCGAGGGAGGGAGGGAGTAGCCCCCCTCCCCGCCAATGTGGGGGCCAATGCTCTCCCCTCATGCTGCGACCCCTCCTGCCCTCCAAAACGGCCCTGAGCGGGCTCCCAGGTGGGCATCCAAATTTTTGCAGGGGAGCCCAGTGATTTCTAGTTAGGCCCCTACCTATTAGAGGACTGCTAGAAGTGTGTGAGGATCACGGCCCTGCAAGGTGTAAAGGTGCGCATACATCAGGCAACTTGGAAGCCAATCCACCATCTGATTCGATAATAAATGTCGAATCGGATGAAAATTGGCGCCGTCAAGAGCATGCCCATATAGCACATGGCGCATGAGTGACATCACACACGTGCCACACGCTAATCGCTGACTGTGTGTATAGTGCTAATGGAGCAGTGTGATTCTGAAGATGGGTGGGCACCGCAGTGGCGTCCCTACCATAGGGCGCAGGGGGGCGTGGCGCACCGGGTGTCAGACACCCAGGGGGGTGTCGCCACGACCCCCCACAGCAGCACAGCAGGAGGGGGAAGCAGGGCTGGAAGGAGGGGCTGTGGAGGCAGCGGTGGGGAGGGGGGACATATCACCTGGGACCCCTCCTTCTGTCTCTCTCCCCCTCCAGAAATTAGCGGCAACAAGTGCGGGGCGGCCGGAGGCGTATGGACAATTACTCACCTGATTTCCGCGTTCCAAGCGTTACAGGTCTCCGTCTTCAATGCCGCCCACTGTGCTTCCTGATTAGCGGAAGCACAGTGGGCGGCATTGGAGGCGGAGACCTGTAATGTCATGACGCTGCGCCCCACGCTTGGAACGCGGAAATCGGGTGAATAATTCTCTGTACGCCTTTGGCCGCCCCGCACTTGTCGCCGCTATCTGGAGGGGGAGAGAGACAGAAGGAGGGGTCCTAGGTGAGGGACCCCTCCACAGTCCCTCCATCTAGCCCTGCTTACCAATCCTGGGGCACCTACACTGGGGGCAACTATACATATTGGGGGCAACTATACCAGCTTACTGGGGGCAACTATACTAGCTTACTGGGGGCAACTATACTAGCTATACTGGGGCAACTATACTAGCCATATTGGGGGCAACTATACGAGCCATACTGGGGGCAACTATACTAGCTTACTGGGGGCAACTATACTAGCTTACTGGGGGCAACTATACTAGCTTACTGGGGGCAACTATACTAGCTTACTGGGGGCTACCATACATATTGGGGGCAACTATACTAGCTTACTGGAGGCAACTATACTGGGGGCAACTATACTAGCCATACTGGGGGCAACTATACTAGCTTACTGGGTGCAACTATACTAGCCATACTGGGGGCAACTATACTTGCTTACTGGGGGAAACTATACTAGCTTACTGGGGGCAACTATACTAGCTTACTGGGGGCAACTATACTAGCCATACTGGGGGCAACTACACTAGCTTACTGGGGGCAACTATACTAGCTTACTGGGGGCAACTATACTAGCCATATTGGGGGCAACTATACTAGCCATACTGGGGGCAACTATACTAGCTTACCGGGGGCAACTATACTAGCTTACTGGGGGCAATTATACTAGCCATATTGGGGGCAACTATACTAGCCATACTGGGGGCAACTATACTAGCCATACTGGGGGCAACTATACTAGCCATACTGGGGGCAACTATACTAGCTTACTGGGGGCAACTATACTAGCTATACTGGGGACAACTATACTAGCTATACTGGGGACAACTATACTTACTGGGGGCAACTATATTAGCTATACTGGGGGCAACTAAACTATACTAGCTATACTGGGGGCAACTAAACTGTACTGGGGGCAACTATACTAGCTGGGGCAACTATACTGGCTGGGGGGCAACTATACTAGCTATACTGGGGGCAGCTATCCTGGCTGGGGGCAACGATACTAGCTATACTGGCTGGGGGCAACTATACTAACTGTACTGACTGGGGGCAACTATACTAGCTATACTGTCTGGGGGCAACTATATTAGCTATACTGGCTGGGTGCAACTATACTAGCTATACTGGCTGGGGGCGACCATACTAGCTATACTGGGGCAACTATACTAACTTCATTGGGGGCAACTATACTAGCTATACTGTGGGCAACTGTACTAGCTATACTGGGGGCAACTACACTAGCTATACTTGGGCAACTATATTACCTACACTAAGGGCAACTATACTAGCTATATTGGGGGCAACTATACTAGCTATACTGGGGCAATGGCAGCGCCATTCTCTAAGCACCCCTAAAGCACCCCCCAGCGTGAACTGACTTTCGGCGTCTAATAGACGCCGTGTCAGTTCACTGACAGCAGCAGCCCACAGCTGCGGCAGAGCAGGGCTACAGTAAAATGGCGTCTGAAGCCCTGCTCTGGAGACTTTGAGTCTGCAGTGCAGGGCTTCGGGCGCCATTTTCCCATAGCCCTGCTCTAAGCGCGTGAGTTTCAGTTGCTGGCTGGCTGCAGAGGATTGTGGGAGCTGCGCCGGACGAAGGCCGGGACAGGAGGTCTGCTGCTGCTTCAGGTGAGTAAATGTTTTTTTTTTTATTTATATTAGCAGGTGTATCGACTGTTCTGGCCAGGTATGCTACATGATTGAAGTGTTTTCTGGCCAGGTCGGCCACATGATTGCAAGTATTTTCTGGTCAAATCTTCCACATAATTGCATGTATTTTCTGGTCAAATCTTTCACATGCTTGCATGTATTTTCTGGCCAGGTCTGCTACATGATTGAAGTGTTTTCTGGCCACGTCTGCCACATGATTGCATGTATTTTCTGGTCAAATCTGCCGACATGATTGCATGTATTTTGGCCAGGTCTGCTACATGATTGAAGTGTTTTCTGGCCAGGTTTGCTACGTGATTGTATGCATTTTCTGGTCAGGTCTGCTACATGATTGAAGTGATTTCTGGCCAGGTCTGCCACGATTGCATGTATTTTCTGGTCAAATCTTCCACATGATTGCATGTATTTTCTGGGAAAATCTGCCGCCATGATTGCATGTATTTTCTGGGCAAATCTACCGCCATGATTGCATTTATTTTCTGGGCAAATCTACTCCCTTTACGTGTATTTTCTTGAGAAAACCTGCACAATTATGTGAATTTTCTGGGAAAAGGCTCACCAAAACTTGGGCCCACTGTCTTTGCATTGCACTTTTAAAGGGAACCCGAGGTGAGAATAATATTGAGGTCGCCATATTTATCTCCTTTTAAGCAATGCCAGTTGCCTGGCTGCCGTGCTGGTCATCTGCCTCTAATTCTTTCAACCATAGATCCTGAACAAGCATGCAGCAGGTCAGGGGTTTCTGACAATATTGTCAGAACTGACGAGATTAGTTGCATGCTTGTTTCTGGTGTAATTCAGTTCACTACTGCAGCCAAATAGATCAGCAGGGATCCCTATTGTTTAAAAGGAAATAAATATGGCAGCCTCCATATCACTCTCATCCCGGGTTCACTTTAAATTAGTTAGCTCCGCCCTCATCTGGTCATGGCCATGCCCATTTTTCACCGCAGTGCGCTTCGTGCGCCGCAGGTTATAGCCACACCCAATTTTTTTTTTTGGGGGGGGGGGGGTGTCTTTTAATACCCAGCACCGGGTGTCAAATGTCCTAGGTACGCCACTAGGGCACCGTGTGGTGGGCGACGTAGGACATGTGCTGCCCCGCACCTCGGTAACCATGGCTGCCTCCACCGACATCAATATGGAAAGAGTGCCATGTATATACATCTGCCTATTCAACAGGCCTCACATTACCTGATAGGCCGGACACTCGCAGCAGTTATCAGATACATGTACAGCTGCCGGGCATTGCAATGTCTGTTCATATAATTAAAAAAAAAAAAAAAACATTGTGCACATATATATGGACAGTTAGTGAAAATTGGGGTTTATAAAACATCTGATCTTCATGCTTGTTCAGGGTGGGTCTATGGCTAAAAAAAATGGAGGCAGAGGATTAGCAGGATAGCCTGGCAATGTGCATTGTTTAAAAGGAAATAAATATGTCAGCCTTTATATCCCTCCAAGTTCAGGTTTATTTTGAACACAATTACCGTATATACTCAAGTATAAGCTGATCCGAGTATAAGCCGACCCCCCCCCCCCCCCCCCCCAATCACACACTTTTACCTAAAAATAGAGGGGGAAATCATTGACTCAAGTATAAGCCGTGGGTATAAACCCCCTACTGCTAATACTAAAAAAATCAGCAATATGTTTGATAGGCTAACATGAAGCAGGCTACAGAACCATACACAGATTGCTTTCTGCTCTGTATTGGGCACATCGCTGCAGATTAATGGCCGTTAGATGGCTGTGTGCCTCCTCTTGCAGTTGGTTACCTTTCAAGGATAAACAGTTACAGTTTTAATCATTTTGTAATTCTGCTCTACTGCAGAGACTGGATGGCCTTTTGATTATCTATACCGTAGAATACTATGGATTCAGGACACAGATAGTTATGAATTGATTATTAAATCATGGGCTGCAGAGTTAGAAAGCAAAGGAAGAGGTTGGGGAAGCCGGTAGCTGCCACAGTCCTATTACAGTGCATCAGTAATTAGCACAGCACTGTGTGGTGTCTTTACTTATCGGCCGTGTGCCGCTGCAAGTCACCTTTGTTGCTGCTCCCCCTCAATGGCTGCATGCCCCCTCGGCACGTAGAGAGCGCTCTCTGCTAGTCACCTTTGTTGCTGTTCCCCCTCGATGGCTGCATGTCCCCTCGGCACGTAGAGAGTGATCTCTGCTCTGGCTGTATAAAAGGAATGGCCATTAGATTACCGCGTGCCGCCCCTCGCCAGAGCAGGATGTGACGCATACACTCTGTGTTCCCTCCGGGTGTCCCCCGGCATATGCACATCGCTATGTGGTTCCCTTACTTACCGATCCTGGCCGTTTTATCTCTAGCTTGTAAGTTGCAGTCTGATGCAATGATGCATCTGCAGTGATCATAGTGACGAGAGACTGGGCCTTACAAGCAAGAGGGAAAACATCGCTGCCGGGACCGGTAACTAAAGGAACCACAAAGCGCTGTGCTTATGCAGGGGACACTCAGGAGGAACACAGAGTGTAATCTAATGCCCATTCTCTGTATACAGCCACGGTACAGTGCAGAGAGGGCTCTGTATGTGCCGAGGGGACATGCAGCCATCAGGGGAGGGGTCAGCAACAAAGGTGACTCGAGTATAAGCCGAGACCCCCACTTTGGGACCACTTTTTTGGTACCAAAAATGTGGCTTATACTCGAGTATATACGGTACTTAGCTTTTGATCAAGAACAAACGATTTCCACCACAGTATACAAATCTTTTTTATGATAAAACCGATGGAGCCCATACGTCGTACAATTTTTTTTTATTAGAGAATTGTGCTCAATTATCCTGTTAGATTGAATATACCGATTTTTCCAACATGTCCGACCGGATTTTTATAAAAAAAAACAAGATAATCATTTGTTTTTCTTGGTTACAAAAAAAAAAAATACTTTTGACTTTCATTCGATTGTTTTGCTTGAATAGATGGGAAAATTAAACGTTTTTATTGTGCCGTTTATGGGCACCACTAGAGTAATACCTCAGTACATGCTGCTAATGCACATGGCCTATCTCTGTTTTATAGATGACATTTGGTCTCCAAGTGAGGGAGGTTTTCTTCAATTCTGATGTAACAGAAACAGCCACATGAATCACCTGAAGGAGACTTTCATCAAAGAAGAATACAGCCCACTAATGGCTGAAGCCCAAATTAAGGAAGCAAGGTGCTTATTCTTAACTGACGCCCAACAATATGAGCAGATCCTGGAGGAGACCTCAGTCATACTGGCTGTCACCTACAACCCACATCTTGAGATCTTCAGAAGGATGGTCAAAGAACTTCAACTCATCTTACATAAGAATGATAGACTGAGAGAAAATCCATCCACATCCATGAAATCTTACTACTTCATTTTTATAATATTAGCCAATAAATGCTATCACCCCAATTCCAAACATCTTGCTTGATCTGGTCATGTGTAAAATAGGAAAATGCATTATTGTAATGTCCCACCACTAGATGGTGATATTTCATTATATATGTGATTATTTATAGAGATGGCCCGAACCGTTCACCGGACGAATCTCTCTGGGCCTTGTACTACTTCCGGGTGATTTTTGGGACTATTTGTCTCAATAAAAGTTATAGGGAAATCACAAAGCGCTTGAAAAAACACTTTGTATAGCGATTTCCCCAGCGCTTTCATGAATAAATACATTGTTCATTTCCGGTTGAAAGAGTTTACTTCCTGACTGACATCAGGAAATGAAAAAAGAGAATACTCTGCAAAAGCGCTTAGAAAAGAGTTTTATAAAGAAATCGCAGCGGGCAGGTAAGCGCCGGGAGGTGGTAAAAAAAAATTCAAAAAATGCTGGCGTCAGCGATTTCCATTTTAGATGTGAACAAAGCCTAAGTATTTGTGTGGGAGGTTTTTGTGCTTTTTGGCCAGTTGCTCAAGCAACCTGCAGGTACATGTATTCGGCATCCGGCGATCCTCGCTGGTGCTGGATACTGGGGACGCTGTATAGTGATAAATAATTAGAGATGTTGCAAACGGTTCCCGAACCGTTCGCCAGCGAACATCTCTGAATCCCTGGGCCTTGTACTACTTCCGGGTCACAATGACCTGGAGTAGTATGCCTGCGCTGGCCCGGCAGTGCGCGTCCTGGATCGCGCTCCTGTTGCCGGGCACTCTCTGCGCATGAGCGTGACGTCACTCATGACATCACGCACATGCGCAGAAAGTGCCCGGCAACAGGAGCGCGATCTAGGACGCGCACTGCCGGGCCAGCGCAGGCATACTACTCCGGGTCATTGCGACCCGGAAGTAGTACAAGGCCCAGGGATTCAGAGATGTTCGCTGGCGAACGGTTCGGGAATCGTTTGCAACATCTCTAATTATTTATCACTATACAGCGTCCCCAGTATCCAGCACCAGCGAGGATCGCCGGATGCCGAATACATGTACTTGCAGGTTGCTTGAGCAACTGGCCAAAAAGCACAAAAACCTCCCACACAAATACTTAGGCTTTGTTCACATCTAAAATGGAAATCGCTGACGCCAGCATTTTTTGAATTTTTTTTTACCACCTCCCGGCGCTTACCTGCCCGCTGCGATTTCTTTATAAAACTCTTTTCTAAGCGCTTTTGCAGAGTATTCTCTTTTTTCATTTCCTGATATCAGTCAGGAAGTGAACTCTTTCAAACGGAAATGAACAATGTATTTATTCATGAAAGCGCTGGGGAAATCGCTATACAAAGTGTTTTTTCAAGCGCTTTGTGATTTCCCTATAACTTTTATTGAGACAAATAGTCCCAAAAATGGTACAGGCAGTGCTTTGCTGAGCGGATCGGAATCGAACCACTCATATTCCCTATTCTCATAGGGAATCATTGCACAGGCGCTTTTTGGCGATTTTGCAAATCGCCAGTGCTTAAAAAAAGTCGAAAATGCCCTAGGTGTGACCAAGCCCTTACTGAGCCTCCAGCCATGTGTGGAAGCCTTGCTGTACTTCCTAGCGGCTTTCTGGCTTCCCCTGTGCAAGCCAGCCGGTGTGTCACCTGACCTGCATGGGGTGCAGCTTGTCACAAAGGCAATGAAAGTCTATGGGGACTTATACACTATTGCGACATAATGCGGTATGAGGGATGTAGTGAAATTGCCATACGTTCGCTGCAACCTCTGCAGTGCGTTGCCGCGTGATGCGTGGCTACCGCATGGACTATGTGTCAATGCAATTCTATGGTGATACATGGTAAGTGTAAAGGAACAATGGCGGCAGCGGCCTAGCGTGCATGTGCAGAGCAACGGGTAAACCAGTGACCTGCTTCCTGTCTCCAGAAGGGAGTACGTCACTGAGCGGGGTGTCATTTACCTCAAATTGATCAATTGACTTCCTGAATTTTTTTTACATAGCCAATTACGTTGAAGTTAGTTCATCTGGTTATAGAGAGAGCAGTGGCGGCTCCAGCTTCAGATTGTTTATGGGGCACAAAGGGAGCATGATGGCTGGCTGGTGGAGCCGATTTGAATGATCAGAATCGTTGTTTGTATGGCGAATTTTAATTATTTTTTGCCCAACTCAGGTGATAAAATGAAGGCTAACTCGTTCAGCAATGATAGGAAGCAAATGTAAACGGAATGTAATAGAATGTAAAAATCACAAACAGACCTCAGAGGCTTTTGAGCAGAGTAGATTGTCCAATGATAGTGCTATTATTGAAGAAAAATTACCTACAGATGTACTTGGATAGTTGGCTAGCATGCTTTAATCCTTAGTTGCTAGCAAGCTGCTCCTGTGTGGACAGATCACAGACAAATCTTTCCAGCCCCCAGCCTATGTCTCACAACTCTACAAACAAAGGGAGTGGGAAGAAGCAGGAGGGAGAGAAACACTGTGTGTGCAATTCCTTATTTTAGTAATTCCTTATCATAGTAGAATCAGGATTATTAGGGCCTGAGTCCACTAACACAGTTGAATGCAGTTGTACGCAGTTGTGGCATCTGTAACATTGATGTGTTTCTGAAAAGCTGAGGCGCCAGGTGTTACCCGGACCTTTTACTGTTGTATGCTCCTATGTTATATTGCCTGAGGAAGCAGGTTTACACCTGTGAAACGCGTTGCGACCCCCTTGGAGTATGCCAATAAAATTTATTTAGATTTGAACTGACAGTTTATAGTGTATGCTTACAGGAGGTAAGTCCACCGCTGCCTCCAAAGCACTTTTAAACATTTTATTACCTGATTTTATCCTGCTGGCGCCTCTGTTCTTTCTACATAATATGAATTATCCACCCTTGGTGGAGGGGGATACCCCTTTTTTCCTGTCTACAGAGAGCGACTTCTTATTCCTGAGTGGGGACAGGATAATCTCCTCACCTGCCTATACAGTGGTTGCCTGGAGGTAACCCTGTCTTGTGAGTATATATATTGTACTCTTTACATATATCCATTTTTGCAGTACTTACTACACTATATTGGGCTCTCGGTTTCCCTCTTCTGTTTCTGAAAAGCGGACACAACTGCGTTAGCAGGCTGAGGCTCTTATTTTTTACAGACGCTATCCTGCAGGAGCCTGGAAACAGTTAACTGTTAGTGTGTGTGTGTGTGTGTGTGTGTGTGTGTGTGTGTCACTTAGAGGGGCACAGTGGTTTATGGTGCATTAAGCAGGCCATACACTTACAAATTGTCATCTAATGTTCCAAAATGATTGATTCATTTCTGAAAAGAAACAATTCAGAAAGGAAACTATTTCTACCACACATTGCACATCAATTTCCAATAGCTTCCAGCAGGGAATCTATTGAAAATCAATCGAACCACAACGTTGCACTGTTCAATGCAGTGCAACTCTCTGGGCCATCAGTCTACTGGAAGCATGGGGGTAGCAGCCAGATAGGAGCTGATAGTGTTACCCTCTGACAAAGGATTTCCTGAAACAGCGCAAGAGTAATATACTCTGCCAAATGGGGTCACATTGTTAAATAGCATCCGATGCCTATGGTGGTACATTTGCTTGCTTGTATCCAGGGCTCTGATGCTTTATGTGATTACTAACATTACATTGCTGTAATGACCTGGATGGATGGATGGACCTCTCAGAGTTTCATTCTGCCCCTATATACTGTGTAGCATTGGATCCTATATTGTGTGTGCTGTTTACTCTTGTGCAGTATAATCTCGTTACAGCAAATGCCAAGGAACCAGGAAAAGTGGTTTACTATATCAGAAGTTTACTATACAGTATAATGTCATTAAAATGAACTCTGGTGTAGTAAACATTCGGGTGTAGAAAACTACCTCTCCAGGTCTTCTGGAGTCAGCGTCACGTAGGGAACAAAAAACGTTTACTATAACAGAAGTTTTATTATATCTGGGATTACTATACCAGGCGTTGCTCCCATAGATTTATAATGGAGATTGGCCGGGACCTGGAGAGGTAGTTTAATATTATTATTGGTGTAATAGTTACCACTCTTGCTTTGCAGCGCTGGGTCCCCGGTTCAAACCTCAGCCAGGGTAGTATCTGCATGGAGTTTGTATGTTCTCACCATGTCTGTGTGACTTTCCTCTGGGTACTCAGGTTTCCCCCACATCACAAAAACATACAGAATTCTCTTCCACATAAATTGGCCCTAGACTATGATTCATACATTACGCAATACATACATAGACGTATGACTATGATAGGGTAGATTGGGAAGGTTCAGTGACAAGATAATATAGGTAAATGGTAGAAAGGATGAAACTCCAGCACACTCAAAACAACAGCAGGGGACTGGACTCGACTCTCAGCATGAAACTGCAGCAGAATAATTCCTTGGGAAAGCGTGCACAGGCTGTCTGATGGCAGATTGATGAATGTGTAGGGGAGAGAGAGGATAAAGCCAGCACTGCAATTCAGGTAATTTATTCAACAAGTAAAAACAGTAGCACTTACAGTTAGCAAGGTCGGATGCAAAGCGGAAAGGTGGGCGCCAGGTCTATATCCCCCTGCGGACGACCGTTTCGCGCCGCTGGCGCTTGTTCACCGCAACGGGGAAAGTTGGGGGCGGACCGCTTAAGCGTGGGTTACATACCCACGTAGCGGCGGCACTTCCGCCTGCGTCAGCTTGTCACGCCCCCAGTTTCTAAGGCAACCAATGGCGCCCACCTCCTCCGTAAAGAAGACGGAGAGCGTCCTTGTAACCAGGCGTTGGAGGACCTGCGCAGCAGCGCCGCCCCCCGCACCAATCAGAGCCCAGCTAAGCGCTAAATGTAAACAAAGCGTAGACGCATAGAAGCAATGCGTCCATGTATACAAAAATATGCTTACTATATTAGAAGCAAGAAGGCAGAATAGCACGGGCCATAACAGGGCGGTTGGGGGCGCCGGCGCACAGGAACCCCCACTCCGATATGGCTGCACATAAAAACTAACTGAAGTAGATTCTAAGGAGGAGGAGGGAGGAAGGGAGAAGCAATGATGGCAGGGAGGGAAACCCCAACACATGAGAGAAGGAAAGGGGAAGCAGGGACGGGACATGAGGAGGAGCCAGGGAGAGAGGAAAAGGGTGTAACACCTGAAGGGGACAGGGTGCATAGTAAGACCCAAAATGGTCCCCAGAAGTAGGATGATGAATAAGGTAACACTGCTCATGCATGTGCGGCCAAAAGGAAGAACACAGGGCCGCACAGGCATGCGCAGTGAGGAGGCAGTAGAAACCCATGGAGACATAGGGCCCAAAGGACCCACAGAACCAGGATCCCAAACAGCCCAAAAGTGCTGATGTGAAGCCTGTAAAGTTCGTGTATTCAGAAAAAGGGAAGGAGAGAAGAGAAGTGGGCAGGGGTACAGGGCGCAGGTGACCTCAAGCAATAATCAATATCATTTCTCCAAGAAGCAGGCTAACTCATTCTTGTCGTTGAATCCGAGTGGTCCAAGAGCATTAGTTCGTATGATCCAACGGGCCTCGTGCTGCAACAGGGTGCGTTCTCTATCGCCGCCTCTAGTTGTAAAAGATATAGTTTCCAAGGCAAAGAATCTTAAGCAATCGGGATCCCTATTGTGGCAATGGGCCATGTGCTCTATCAGCCTCGTATGTTTGTCCTTGGACTTTAGGGAGCGGAAATGTTCTTTGATCCTGGTCTGTAATTCTCTCGTAGTTTGACCGATATAGTATCTGTGGCATGGGCATATAAGACAATAAACTACAAACTTGGATCTGCATGAGAGGACATCTTTGATTTTGACCGGTGTACCTCCCAGGGTCTGTGATCCATGTTTTAGAATCTGATTACAGATTCCACATGTACCACAGCGATAGTTGCCTGGTTTCTTAAGGGTGTTCAGAGGCTACGATCCCTCACTACTTGAGGAAGCTAAGGACAGAGCTTTTAAGAAATCTAGGAGTGAGTTAATCAAAAGAAAATACCAACATGGGACCCCTAAGAACCACTTGGGTACTGGCACCAGACAGGCGTTTGCGTTTGAGTATTCGCCAATGGCGAATGCAATTAAAGGAATCATCCGCAAAAACTGGCATGTTTTACAGGGAGACCCACTCCTTACAGACGTGACCTCAATGCCCCCTCTGGTAACGTTTAGGAGAGCTCCCACCCTAGGCGATATGTTGACCAGTAGCGAATATAAGGGATCGCAATCAGCCAATTGGCTGAACACCCTTAAGAAACCAGGCAACTATCGCTGTGGTACATGTGGAATCTGTAATCAGATTCTAAAACATGGATCACAGACCCTGGGAGGTACACCGGTCAAAATCAAAGATGTCCTCTCATGCAGATCCAAGTTTGTAGTTTATTGTCTTATATGCCCATGCCAGAGATACTATATCGGTCAAACTACGAGAGAATTACAGACCAGGATCAAAGAACATTTCCGCTCCCTAAAGTCCAAGGACAAACATACGAGGCTGATAGAGCACATGGCCCATTGCCACAATAGGGATCCCGATTGCTTAAGATTCTTTGCCTTGGAAACTATATCTTTTACAACTAGAGGCGGCGATAGAGAACGCACCCTGTTGCAGCACGAGGCCCGTTGGATCATACGAACTAATGCTCTTGGACCACTCGGATTCAACGACAAGAATGAGTTAGCCTGCTTCTTGGAGAAATGATATTGATTATTCCTTGAGGTCACCTGCGCCCTGTACCCCTGCCCACTTCTCTTCTCTCCTTCCCTTTTTCTAAATACACGAACTTTACAGGCTTCACATCAGCACTTTTGGGCTGTTTGGGATCCTGGTTCTGTGGGTCCTTTGGGCTCTATGTCTCCATGGGTTTCTACTGCCTCCTCACTGCGCATGCCTGTGCGGCCCTGTGTTCTCCCTTTTGGCCGCACATGCATGAGCAGTGTTACCTTATTCATCATCCTACTTCTGGGGACCATTTTGGGTCTTACTATGCACCCTGTCCCCTTCAGGTGTTACACCCTTTTCCTCTCTCCCTGGCTCCTCCTCATGTCCCGTCCCTGCTTCCCCTTTCCTTCTCTCATGTGTTGGGGTTTCCCTCCCTGCCATCATTGCTTCTCCCTTCCTCCCTCCTCCTCCTTAGAATCTACTTCAGTTAGTTTTTATGTGCAGCCATATCGGAGTGGGGGTTCCTGTGCGCCGGCGCCCCCAACCGCCCTGTTATGGCCCGTGCTATTCTGCCTTCTTGCTTCTAATATAGTAAGCATATTTTTGTATACATGGACGCATTGCTTCTATGCGTCCACGCTTTGTTTACATTTAGCGCTTAGCTGGGCTCTGATTGGTGCGGGGGGCGGCGCTGCTGCGCAGGTCCTCCAACGCCTGGTTACAAGGACGCTCTCCGTCTTCTTTACGGAGGAGGTGGGCGCCATTGGTTGCCTTAGAAACTGGGGGCGTGACAAGCTGACGCAGGCGGAAGTGCCGCCGCTACGTGGGTATGTAACCCACGCTTAAGCGGTCCGCCCCCAACTTTCCCCGTTGCGGTGAACAAGCGCCAGCGGCGCGAAACGGTCGTCCGCAGGGGGATATAGACCTGGCGCCCACCTTTCCGCTTTGCATCCGACCTTGCTAACTGTAAGTGCTACTGTTTTTACTTGTTGAATAAATTACCTGAATTGCAGTGCTGGCTTTATCCTCTCTCTCCCCTACACATTCATCAATCTGCCATCAGACAGCCTGTGCACGCTTTCCCAAGGAATTATTCTGCTGCAGTTTCATGCTGAGAGTCGAGTCCAGTCCCCTGCTGTTGTTTTGAGTGTGCTGGAGTTTCATCCTTTCTACCATTTACTGATACTATATCTCCTATCCGAGCACCTCTGTGATGCAGACAGGTGAGGCAAGTCCAGATACGGCGGCCTTTGGGACTGAAGAAACTGATGCTATAGTGGAGGGGAGAGCGGATCTCCCAGGATTCTTTTCCAATCTGGGAGCCGCTACAACCCCCCACAACAAAACGGTGGGCGCCAGAGTCTTGGAGCTGAAGCTTTGGAGGGAGAGGGAGAGAGAGGTGAAACTTTTCTGGACGGCAGCCACACTGCAGAAGTACGAGGACGATAAGATCGCTGCCCGTGGATTTAGACACTACCGGGAGCCCTCGGAATACAGAGAGGATAGGGAGTTCGTTGAGGAATGGGAAGAGGAACATGTTAATCATGCTAGAAGACTCCAGGCTATTGTCCTAGCTCGGACAGAGAGAGAGCACAAAGTGGTGACAGAGGAAATTGCGAACATTAAAGCACAATTGGGTTCCATTCTGCCACCAGAGGAACTGCAAAAGAGCTTGAAAACGATTGGCGACAAGTTGATACCAATACAAAACGAGATCAAGGAAAGGAAATTGCGCAAGTTACTTCGAGACAAAAGCGACTTTGCTACCGGCAAAATCTTTTCCTGGAATACAGGCATCCGGAACGCGGGACAACCGCGTAGGAACAGGAAGCCAAGAGGCTACTGGACCACAGACACTGGTTCTGATACCAGCGGTGACGAAAAGAAAAAATCCAGAAGGCCCCCATCAAAACCTGTTAAACCTGTTAAATCGCCCACAACGGGACTCTCCCAAACCTTTGGAGAGGACACTCAACAATGTGTATCGGCCCCTTTAGACACAGACTGCGCAGGGGAGGGCGGAAGCACCGCAGGAAGAATGCAGAAACAGGTGACATGGAGGGATGGCCGGTCTTGGAGGGCCAGGCGCAGAGGCAAGAGGCAGAGGACCCAGGAATAACGAGAACTTTGGAGCTAGAGATAGTAAACCTCGCAGGAATAGAGATCACAGACGATTGTAAAAGCTTACTACAGAAGGGTCTTAATTTCTCCATCACTCAAAAATTTGACCCCGTACAATTTGAAATCGACTTCTACAAGGGAGTTAGGCAGCTTAATATTAAGCATTTTTTTGCACGTAAGGAACAATTACAAGATGATTCCCATAAGTCTGTTGGCCCATTAGGCTTCATTGCCCCTAACTTACAGAACGATTCTCAAACTCAACATCCAGAGGATGACACTTTTAGGACCCTATTGGGCTTACTGGAGGAGAACGAGAACATCTCAAGAAAACCCACATCTTTGGCAGTTAGCCAGGAACCCTTCAAGCCATGCAAGTCTATCTCCCCCTTTCCTACTACTCCCGGCTCAAGTATAGACAGCTTCCATAGAATCGTTCTGAGGGAAATGCAGGCACTAATCTATAGGGAGGAATCTTCAAACCTCTCTCAAGGTGAGCTATCCGCCCTTAACTGGCTAAGAACAAAGGACAATTTAATCCTGAAACAGGCAGACAAGGGAGGGAACCTTGTCTTAATGACCAAAACTCAATACGAAGAAGAAGCAATGAGCCAATTACTGGATACCTCAACCTACCAACCTTTGACCAACAATCCTACTTGGAGATATCGATCTGCATTACGATCCCTGCTACGCAAGGGAGTGGAGCGAGGCTTTCTTACAAAGAATATGGGGGAACAGCTGTTACCGGAACATCCCAGATTCCCTGTGTGGTACATGTTGCCCAAGATCCATAAGTCCAGGACCAGACCACCAGGACGTCCAATAGTCTCCGGTATCGGTTCGATTACCGAGAGGCTGTCAAAGTACCTCGACCACCTCCTGAGGCCCCTTCTCACCTTGGTGCCATCGCACCTTGCTGACACCATCGATGTGCTTGACGGCGTCGAGAGCATCCATTGGTGTATAGGGGACAGGCTGGCCACTATTGATGTGGTCAGCCTGTACAGTCGGATACCACATGAAGACGGCATTGCGGCCGTCGAATCGTATCTCAAACGCGGTACACGTACAGATGATCACTGTGATTACATCTGTGAATGTTTACGGTTTGTGCTTACCCACAACTCCTTTCTGTTTAAGGGGAAGTGGTATCAGCAGATATCAGGCACTGCCATGGGAACGGCAGTGGCCTGCACGTATGCAAACCTCTTCCTGGCTCGCTGGGAGGAGATTTGCGTGCATGGCAGTGCCAATCCGTTCCGTGGGTGCCTACGGAGGTGGTCGAGGTACGTGGACGACGTCCTGGTGTTCTGGTCAGGTACTGAACAAGAGTTCTCCTCTTTCATGGACTACCTGAATCTCAACCAGGTTAATATGAAATTTACATCAGAGCTAAATACAAGCCATATCAACTTTCTTGACCTTGAGATTGTGATCCAGGATGAGCACTTGGTGACAAGAGGCTATCGAAAGAACACGGCCACTAATTCAATTTTACATAGAGGAAGCTTCCACCCGCCTTGGGTGACAAAATCTATCCCTTACGGACAATTCCTGCGGCTCCGCAGAAACAACAGTGAAGATTCGAAATATCTCGAGCAGGCAGGGGAATTACAATTACGACTACAGTTTAGAGGCTACGATCCCTCACTACTTGAGGAAGCTAAGGACAGAGCTTTTAAGAGATCTAGGAGTGAGTTAATCAAAAGAAAATACCAACATGGGACCCCTAAGAACCACTTGGGTACTGGCACCAGACAGGCGTTTGCGTTTGAGTATTCGCCAATGGCGAATGCAATTAAAGGAATCATCCGCAAAAACTGGCATGTCTTACAGGGAGACCCACTCCTTACAGACGTGACCTCAATGCCCCCTCTGGTAACGTTTAGGAGAGCTCCCACCCTAGGCGATATGTTGACCAGTAGCGAATATAAGGGATCGCAATCAGCCAATTGGCTGAACACCCTTAAGAAACCAGGCAACTATCGCTGTGGTACATGTGGAATCTGTAATCAGATTCTAAAACATGGATCACAGACCCTGGGAGGTACACCGGTCAAAATCAAAGATGTCCTCTCATGCAGATCCAAGTTTGTAGTTTATTGTCTTATATGCCCATGCCAGAGATACTATATCGGTCAAACTACGAGAGAATTACAGACCAGGATCAAAGAACATTTCCGCTCCCTAAAGTCCAAGGACAAACATACGAGGCTGATAGAGCACATGGCCCATTGCCACAATAGGGATCCCGATTAAGATTCTTTGCCTTGGAAACTATATCTTTTACAACTAGAGGCGGCGATAGAGAACGCACCCTGTTGCAGCACGAGGCCCGTTGGATCATACGAACTAATGCTCTTGGACCACTCGGATTCAACGACAAGAAGAGTTAGCCTGCTTCTTGGAGAAATGATATTGATTATTCCTTGAGGTCACCTGCGCCCTGTACCCCTGCCCACTTCTCTTCTCTCCTTCCCTTTTTCTGAATACACGAACTTTACAGGCTTCACATCAGCACTTTTGGGCTGTTTGGGATCCTGGTTCTGTGGGTCCTTTGGGCTCTATGTCTCCATGGGTTTCTACTGCCTCCTCACTGCGCATGCCTGTGCGGCCCTGTGTTCTTCCTTTTGGCCGCACATGCATGAGCAGTGTTACCTTATTCATCATCCTACTTCTGGGGACCATTTTGGGTCTTACTATGCACCCTGTCCCCTTTAGGTGTTACACCCTTTTCCTCTCTCCCTGGCTCCTCCTCATGTCCCGTCCCTGCTTCCCCTTTCCTTCTCTCATGTGTTGGGGTTTCCCTCCCTGCCATCATTGCTTCTCCCTTCCTCCCTCCTCCTCCTTAGAATCTACTTCAGTTAGTTTTTATGTGCAGCCATATCGGAGTGGGGGTTCCTGTGCGCCGGCGCCCCCAACCGCCCTGTTATGGCCCGTGCTATTCTGCCTTCTTGCTTCTAATATAGTAAGCATATTTTTGTATACATGGACGCATTGCTTCTATGCGTCCACGCTTTGTTTACATTTAGCGCTTAGCTGGGCTCTGATTGGTGCGGGGGGCGGCGCTGCTGCGCAGGTCCTCCAACGCCTGGTTACAAGGACGCTCTCCGTCTTCTTTACGGAGGAGGTGGGCGCCATTGGTTGCCTTAGAAACTGGGGGCGTGACAAGCTGACGCAGGCGGAAGTGCCGCCGCTACGTGGGTATGTAACCCACGCTTAAGCGGTCCGCCCCCAACTTTCCCCGTTGCGGTGAACAAGCGCCAGCGGCGCGAAACGGTCGTCCGCAGGGGGATATAGACCTGGCGCCCACCTTTCCGCTTTGCATCCGACCTTGCTAACTGTAAGTGCTACTGTTTTTACTTGTTGAATAAATTACCTGAATTGCAGTGCTGGCTTTATCCTCTCTCTCCCCGACAAGATAATATACTCTGTACGGCTCTGCGGAAAATGTCGGCGCTATATAAATACTAATTACTAATTAATAATAATAATAGATACAGTGTTCTCCCCAGAATTTTATTTTCAGCCGGGTGGCATGAAAAAGTAGCCGGGTGGGTCGGCACGGGGAAATTTGGTGGCGTGCGTAAGTTACCAGAGCACGCTATGCTGCACAACCACAGCATAGCGTACGCTCATCTATCTCTGTCCACTTTTAGTTTCCAGTTGCATTGGTCGCGAGGTATTGCAGATAGTGTGCAAGGGCCACATATAATCATTTATTAAAGGAAATGCCCGAGGAGTTAAAAAGCAAAGAACTACTTACTCAGGGCTTTCTCCAGCCCCTGGCAGACGTCCTGTCCCCTCGCCGCAGCTCCGCTGTCCCGGGAACTCCTCCGTATCAGATGGCGACCTCGCCCGTCTGGCATCTACTGCACCTGCGCAGAACGCTCCAGACCACGTGAGCGTAAATGCAGATATGAGCGCCTCTGTCTAGATGCAGAAGTGAGCGCCTCTGTCTAGACAGAGGCGCTCACTTCTGCATCTAGACCCATTGAGTTATACTCCTGTTTGCCTGTTGAAGCAGGACCACACCTGCGAAACGCGTTGCACTAAGTGGAGTTAAATAAAACGTTTTTTGTATTGATATATTGTGACTCAATTGAGTTCTATATTTTTGAAGGAGGTAAGTCCACCTGAACATCCCCCTCTTTTAGACTGTTTTAAAACATTTTTATTCTACTCTGGCACCTCTGTAAACCAAGCCTTGCTGAAATCTTGATTCCACCCTCGGTGGAGGGGTGCTACCCCATTTCCTATCTACAGAGAGCGGCATCTTAATAACCTGAGTGGGGTCAGGTTCTAATACTCCCCACCTGCACTTGAAGTGGTTGCCTATGGGTAACCCATGTTTGTGAGTATTTCTAAATATTTTGCTTTAAACCACAACCAACTTAACAATACTACACCATATTGGGCTCTCAAATTCTCTTTGTTCTTCCAAGCACATATGGTGTTAGTTTTACTTTCCTGTTGGAATTCTAATCGGCAGTAGGTGCATTTGACAATCGGATGAGCGATTCGGCACTCCTTACACAGCTGCTGGCCCTGAGAGAGCTCCTCGAACGGGTACCGCTGGTGACACTTCGTGCAGGCATACAGAGCCTACGCCTTCCCCGCTTCACTGACCGAGGAAAGCAAAGTCATCTGACCAGCTCACACCACAGAATCCAATCTTCCCGCCCGCCTCAGTGAGAAGTAATCAGCAGCTGCGGCCTGTGCGCGCTCCTCTCTCAGAAGCCACGAATCACAGTTTCCTGCATCCGCCCTTCTCTGTTTCCTTCTCTCCGGCCTATGCTTGTGTCTGGCGCCCGTTCGTCTGTTTTTTTTCCCCCCAGTCTCACTCCTACGCATTACACAATCCACTCACAGAGGAGTCCGGAGAGGCAGCGATGAGTCCGGGCAGCGTGTCTCTCTCTCAAGTTCCCCGCTGCTCGTCAGCCTCTGCACCTCAGGCTCACCCTGCCGCAGCTCTAAATCACCACACAGAGGAGAAGCATGCTGACAGATGGGCATTTGTCAGCGACAAATGCGGCTTGCGGTGACAGAGACACAGCGTCATCAGCCGGGCAATACTTTATTCTACTTTGTCACGGTGACAGCGAGGCATGCAATCTCACCAGCCGGGCGGTGATTAAATGTACCCGGGCTCTCCACCTGGCTGATTGATCCTGGGGAGAACACTGAAATAGCGACGCTCTCACCCACCCACGATCGATCTAAATTCACCTTCGTGTCTGATCGATACTTTCAACAATTTTTTGGTAAAAAAATCGATCAAAATTTGATCAGACTTACATTTTGGTGAATTCCCAGAAGATTAATCGAATCTGCAGCGAATTGAATGAGAAATTAGATGAGTGTATGAGAAACTTTAGTCCGACCTTGTAATTTTTTACGTAAACCTGAGGTAAAAATAAACTGATTAGATAAATAATTATATTTATCCTACCTACTGATTATATTTATCCTCCTACTTTAAACAATACCAGTTGCCTGGCAGCCCTGCTGATCTTCCAGCATTGTCTAAAAAACACACCTAAAGTGAAACACCTGATCTGAATGCTTCTTCAGGGTCTATGGCTAAATGCATTAGAGGCAGAGCATCAGCAGGACTGACAGGCAATTTGCATTGTTTAAAAGGAAATACATATGGCAGCCTCCATACCCCTCTCTGATCATGTGTCTTTTACTGCCCGGCTGTGTTTGGGTGCGTACACACTTACAATTTTGATTGGCCAATGATTTTCCAATTTTACCACTTCAATGCAGTATGAGGACCAACAGATTTTGAATACTCTGAACAGATTGTGTAAATAAGCTCTCGTACTACATGGAAGAGTTAAAGTTAGCCAGTCATAATTGGATGTGTGTAGGAACCCTTAATATTAAAGGATACCAGATGCGAAGGCATCTGGTAAAAACTAAACCTGTACTGGGTAGGTGGGCATAATCAAATACTTACCACGCCTCCAGTACCCCTCCACCCCCCGCTGCTCTTCTCTGGTCTAGTTACCACAGCAAGAAGCAAATATTTCTAGACAGAAAATAAACTATATAGGTTCTAACCACACAGATATAATATTATGGGATAAAGACATGGCCGGATTCCGAGCAGGCCAACAAAGGCCGTGGCCTAGGGCGACACAAGGCAAGGGGCACATTGTGGACAGCATGCTGGCAGTGGCAGTTAAAGGAAATAGGCAAAATGCAAAAAAAATAGGTTTACTTACCTAGGGCTTTCTTTAGACCCCGGAAGCGTATATGTGTTCATCACCACAGCTCAGCTATCAGTAACGATACTTCACAGGACCGCCCGCAGTTAACCACTCTGAAACCACCTAACGCTGATCTGCGGCAGTAGAGTGGCTCCCCCAGGACCGCCTAACGCGTCAAGTCCTGGGGTGGAGATTAGTGGGTATCTCACGCGCATCTGCGCTGAGCATCCTGCCAACTGTGATTGGCTTATTCAGGGTCTATGGATAAAAGTATTAGAGGTAGTGGAAGAGCAGGACAGCCAGACAGTGTGCACTGTTTAAAAGAAAATCAATATGTCAGCTGCCATATGACTCTCGCTTCGGGTTTCCTTTAAAAAAGAAATGTCATAGTAAAAATATGCATGCTGTATAACCCGCTAGCTCACTGGCAATCAAACACATCCTACAGCTTAACTACTCAACATATTACTTAGCAAATTATATGATTCCATATGTAGCAACTACTCGTTTTCACTTGCCCTCTTGGGCAAATGCCACCTCCCTGGTCAGCAGTTACCCAAAACCTGGACCTTTGTGGCCTTTCAAAAAATGTGGCCTTGAACCTAAATGTCTGTTCCACGTGAATGACTCAATAAACAATGCATCTGTAAATGAATTGTAATGAAAAGTGGAAATGGTCAGTGCAGATGACCACAATGAGAAGTAGAACAGGTTGGGACTTTTGTTGGCACCATAAAGTTCCCTTCAATACAAATGCACACAATTTTTCCAATTTCTACCTCTACTCCACCACAGCCTGACCTTCAGTTTACTGAGCCCACCTTCGCAGTGCTGCAAAACAAGGATAGAGTCGTATCTCTAGTGCTTGATGCATCTGGAAGCATGAAACTGGTGTGTAGATAATTTGCTTTTCAAAAATCATTTTCTGTGTCCAAAACCTGTGATGTTGTAATGTCTGGCAGATCTATTTCAGCCACTATACCTCAATCTAGTGCCGTAGCTCTGATCTCGTCCCACGTCTTCACCTATAGACAAGCCCCCACTTGAACAGGACACTGAATATTGTGCTGTAATATGTACGAACAGAGGCGCCAAGCAGAGTAAAACAATGTTCTAAAAATGATAAAAAGAGGGAAGTCGAGGTGGACTTACCTCCCTCTGGTAGTGGACATATACTCAAATGCAGAGTAAAAAATATACAATTTATTCACAGCTCCATAAAATCGCAACGCGTTTCGCGGTCAACAATCCCGCTTCATCAGGCAGTACAGGAGCATATAAAACTGGTTCAGGTCCATAAAGCGTGTGAGCGCCTCTATGACAGAGGCACTCACACGCTTTATGGACCTGAACCAGTTTTATATGCTCCTGTACTGCCTGATGAAGCGGGATTGTTGACCGCGAAACGCGTTGCGATTTTATGGAGCTGTGAATAAATTGTATATTTTTTACTCTGCATTTGAGTATATGTCCACTACCAGAGGGACGTAAGTCCACCTCGACTTCCCTCTTTTTATCATTTTTAGAACATTGTTTTACTCTGCTTGGCGCCTCTGTTCGTACATATTACAGCACGATTAAGTCCACCCCTGGTGGAGGGGTTCTTTCCCCATTTTCCTATCTACAGAGAGCGACTTTTATACCTGAGTGGGGTCAGGTACTAATACTCCCCACCTGCCTGTCAAGTGGTTACCTGATGGTAACCCACCTTTGTGAGTATAAGAACCTTTGACTTTACATTATATATTGAGCTTACCAGACAATATTGCACTATTGGGCTCTTGGTGTCCTCTGTTTTGTTTTTACAAGGACACTGAATATGTCTCCTACCTTCGGTTACCCCCAGGCCTTAACATGCAAGATATAGCAGCTGAGGCCAAGAAAGCCAGAGTACCACCAGAGCAAACAAGACAATGCAACTGGGTGATATTAGGTAGTAGAGCAGAATGCTTTTGTGGAGGAAGTTACACAGATCAAAACAGGAGCTATGAACTAGGGAGCAAGATTGCTCTGAGCGACCGCAGCTCTGGGCTTTCGATAACCACCACAAATGAACAAGACACAAAGGTTGCTCAGTGCGACCGCAGCACTGAGCATCTGATGTCCACAACAGTGAGTAACAAGAAAGACAACAGACAGACAGATGGAATGTTTGCCAGCTTCCGTTTACCATCACAAAAAAAAAAGACGCAATGGTTGCTCAGTGCTGCCCCAGCAATAGCAAACATCCACACTGGCACGGACAAGACAAACAAGTAGGAGCGTAACTAATAGCAACTGCTGCTACAGTCACGTCCACAGGAACAGAACTAGCAGGATTACTACCAGTCACCAACGTGGTGAAGGCAGTCTCCAAACTATCAGGATATGAAAGACTTTACTGTACCCCCGCGGGTGCAGTGAATATCCAAGCGAGCAAGACAAGGAAATGCAATAATACACAATTCAAACTTCACACAAGGAGCCCAGCAATCAACTTTGGCTAAGCTTAATGCTATGATGGGCAGGGTGTAAGAGGGAAAGCAGGCTTTTCTATGGACATCAGCCAATGAGAGCAGACATGCAGATTCCCACACAGCTGATTGGTAATCATGCAATCCTGTGGTAGCCTGATTGAAGGCAAAACGCTTCCTGTGAATGGAAAAAAACTTTCATTACAAATGCATGCCAGATTATGCAACCACATGCATGTAAGAAATCCAGAGCTGTCTGAAGCCGTAGGTGGATTCATGAAAACATCCTGAGCTACTCTGAACTGCAGAGTGACTGCAAATGGCAATGAGACTCATTGTGAAAGCAAGCAACCAAATGCAGGCAGAGAAATCAAAACTGCTCGGTTGCAGCCCCGCTGCAACTGACAGGAGGGATCCTTATAGACGTAATACAAACATGAAACCAGGAGTGTAGCGATCACACATTGTCCAGCACAGTAACCAGGGTGCTCAGAGATGGAAGGGTACCTGACAAATGTAGAGTAATACACTTAGGGCCATATTCTATTGAACTCGCCAGTGCTAAGCACTGGCGAGTTCTTAACTTAGGCGATGGGGGCATCGCCTAATCTTATAAAACTTTAGACCCCCCCAGGTGGAAAAGAACTCGCTTGGGCGATATAATCGCCCAGCGAGTTCTTAATACGTTATCCAATTATCCTTATCATGCCTCCGGGAAGTATACACCTCTATTCCGGCGCACATCCTGCGCTGGAGCCACTCCCACCAGGCCGGCTGACCTGATGGGGAACTGGCTACTGTGAGGTGCTGTTGCTAAGTCTGCCGTTGCTGGGTGACGCGGAAGGCAGAGTTATCTCCGCACTTCGCGTCACAGTAGCCAGTTCCCCATCAGGTCCGCCGGTGAGGTGGCCTGGTGGGAGTGGCTCCAGCGCAGGATGTGCGCCGGAATAGAGGTGTCCGTTGGCGAGATGGGGAGGGTGGGAGAGAACACAGTTTGAATCCTCCAATAGCAGAACCAGGAGAGCAGTCACCCATCAGGTCCGCACAAGGTGAGACCGGAAGGATTGGTTAGACAGTTAGTGGGATATTTTGATTGGCTGTTCTGGTGGGCTGCTGGGGTATATATAAATGGTGGGATTCATTGTTAGATTGTCTCTTGTACAGCATAGCTTGATAAAGGGGCGGTTGCCCTGAAACGTCGCTTATGATTGCTGTTATGCCTTTGAAGAGCTAATAAAAGAGCTTTACTGGATACTGAATGGATGGTGCCAGTTTTTCTGCTTTCTACAATTGACCAACCAGAGTGCAGCTGGTCTAACCGTGGCACATCCGCCTTGAACTTGAGGAGCACTCCACAACTACTTTCATAAGGAAGTTGTAAGAAGTCATGACTAAGCTGTTACTAGGCAGATTATGTTATATTTAACTAATTTAACTAAAAACGCGTCAAAATTTTCATGCAAATGTTCACCAAGCAGAAACATCTTATACGATTTTTTGCAGGCAAAAATGTAACGCTACATTGGAAACGTAGCCTTAAGCAATACCAGTTGTCTGATTCTACTGATGATCCTCTGCTTTTAGCCATAGACCCTGAACAAGCATGCAGCACATCAGGTGTTTCTGACATTATTGTCAGATTTGACAAGATTAGCTGCATGCTTTTTTGTGGTGCGATCAGACACTACTGCAGCCAAATAGACAAGCAGGGCTGCCAAACAATAAAATTATTATTTATTGTATTTATAAAGCGGCAACATATTACGCAGCGCTGCACAATAGATAAATGGGATGACATACAGGAAACTCATAACAAAAACAAGATTATGCAAATGATTTGATAACAGTACAGTGTCATGGGCTAAAATAGAGACTGTTCTAATCCACAAGAGGGGTGACTGACAGTAAGATTGCATAATCAAGCTGGAAATACTAGGGAGGAGGGCCCTGCCAGAGGCTTACAATCTAAAGGATAGGGGTGGAGACAATAGGTGCATCTGTTGAGAGGGTGTCCAACAGCATGAAAAGGTGAGTCCTGAGGGCTCCTTTGAATGTATTAAAGCTGGGGGCGAGTCTGATGGCTGGTGGGAGCGAGTTCCAGAGAGTGGGGGCCGCCCTAGTGAAGTCCTGCAATTATGCATGGGAGTAAGATATGCATGGTGCGACTAGGCGCAGGTCATTGGAGGATCGGAGGGGACGGGCTGATATGTGCCTGTGACAAGATCAGAGATGTAGGTCGGGCAGGTCTTGTGCACTGATTTGTAGGCCAAGCACAGGATTTTGAAATTGATTCTAAAGCTGATGGGGAGCCAGTGTAGGGCTCTACAGAGCGGAGTCGTAGAGGCGCTGTGATGAGAAAAATGTATCAGTCTGGTTGCTGCATTCATCACCGATTGAAGTGGGATTAGAGGGGAGGCCAGACAAAAGAGAATTGCAGTAGTCTAGGTGGGAGATGATAAGGGCATGGATGAGGAGTTTAGTGGTGTCAGGGGACAGGTAAGAGCAGATCCTGGAGATGTTGTAGAGGTGAAATTTGCAGGATCGGGCAACACTTTGGATGTGGGGTGTAAAGGAAAGTGCAGAGTCCAGGGTAACACCTAGACAGCGGGCTTGGGAGGTAGGGCGGATGGTAGTATTTTCGATTGTGATGTGTAAATCTAGGAGGGGTGCAGCTCTGCGGGGTGGGAATATCAGAAGCTCTTGTCCAAATTATGCTTCAGGAACCTGGCGGCCATCCAGGAGGAAATGGATGTGAGGCAGGTGGAGACTTTGTCCATGGTGGAGGAGGAGAGATCTGGGGTGTGGAGGTATATCTGGGGGTCATCGGCATACAGGTGGTAATTGAAGCCCATGGAGGAGATGATTTTGCCAATTGAGGCAGTGTAGAGAGAGAACAGTAGTGGTCCTAGGATGAAACCTTGAGGAACACCAACTGAGAGGGGTGTAGGAGTGGCTAAGGGGCCACTGAAGAATGTTGTGAAGGAGCAGTAGGAGGAGATCCAGGCTAAGGCTAGGTCCTGATTGCCCAATGTGCATTGTTTAAAAGGAAATAAATATGGCAGCCTCCATAATCTTCTCACTTCCGTTGTCCTTTAATGTCACCTCCATGAACTATAAAGCTTCCCAAAATGTTTCATGTGGATTCATTTGTCCATTCTTCAACATCACAGCATGTCCAACCCAAGAGGTAAAAGGAAGAGGTGCATGCACTGTTACTTATGCTACTTTATCGGTTTGCCCTGTTTCACCCATTTGCATTTCTCCTGGCATCACTGCAACAGCACCTCACAAAAAGAATGTTACCCTATCTATAATATAAAAGGCATGATTGTTTTTAGGGTTTTTTGTTTTGTTTAGTTTTTTTTTTTCAAAATGCTGTCATTACCAGCACTGAGCTTTTTCCTGCTGTTGGCCTCTGATTATCTGACTCTCGGTCATGTGATGTACTCACAAACAACTGAAAATGTTGGACTCACATTACAATTTGCTGCAGTTTGTGTCTGCCAGTTGAGCGAAAGTCCGCTACCTGAAAGTGGTCAGCTTCTGCTCACTGCCAAACTTTAGATAGGTCTATTGCAACTTCTATAGACTTCAGTTGCCTTTGCCACCTTTATTATGCACTATAGATGAGGCATAAGCAGAGAGCTTACTCGTATCCTTGTAAATAGGCACATTTCTCATCTCTAACACTAATTTATAAATGGGCCTCTTAAGGTGGCCATACATCTGGCGACTTGGTAGAAAATCGACCATCTGATTCTATTATTATAATCGGATGAGAATTGATGCCACCAAGAGCATGCCCAGTCGACGATGCAACCAAATTCAAGCCAAAATTGGCTGCATGTATCTGACATGCTGCAAGATGTAGGGCCGACATGCTCGATCGGGTGCGCAGCAGTAACGGCATGCAATATTGGGGCGAGCAATGAACGAGACAAAACCCCCGGCACTGCCCCAAAGGTGTAAAATTTCCCCCGTGCAGTAGATGTTAACTGTCTGTGCCCACCGCCATCTCTGTCCTGCCTCCTATAACATTCCCCACATGGTTGCCGCCATATATGTGGGCACGTGTGTGACGTCCCACATGCGCCTGCATTGCGCCAGCAGCCACATAGGGCACGTGTATGGGAGCACAAGAAAAAAATGGAAGAAGGAGGAGCGCTCCGTAGTGTATTAAACTTTTTAATTAGGAACCACGCAAGGGTTAAAAACACTTACTAGAAAGTGATGAACATCAGACATATCATGGGTTAAAAACCCTGAATCAATGACCCCGGGTGGCAACCTGTTCCTCCTCTGTGGCCAGCAGTGGAAGTAGTCCTAGATGTTAATGGACACCGGAAGCCTTTCCTCTGGTCAAAGGGTGCAGCAACTTCGCAACGCGTTTCGGCGTATCCGCGCCTTTGTCAAGCTAGTTGCTGCCATGCACCCAATGTGTTTATATACCTAATTGTCACAGGAAATGGAGGGTATGACCCCAGGGAACACCTGGTTCATATCTAATTATATCAGCATTTCAACATAAAACTACATATAAGGAATGTGAGGACCTTTAATAAAAATATAAAAAATATGTGTATAGAAACATGTCTAAAAATGTATCCAAAACAGAAGAGAGAAGGGAAATAACATGGCGATATGGACACTATATTTCCATAGCCTTAGGACCTAGCTGTAGGCGGTACTGTTATCCATCTAAACATACACTACCTTATCTCTTCAGAATTATAAAGAGCGTTTGTATGGGAGGCAGGACAGAGATGGCAGGGGGCACAGACAGTTAACGTATACTGCGCAGGGCACAGGGGGCACATTTTGCATTGGGGGCACCAGTGGATGCGGAGTCACAAGGCTGATTCCTGAGCAATTTAATTCTGAAATCTATCGAGAATCGTCCTGTGGTGTATGGGCAGGCGACAGATCTCTCTCCAATCGATTCGATCAGAGAGAAAACTGTCTCTTGGTCGATCTGCTGATGTATGGGCACCTTTAAAGAGAGTCTGAAGTGAAAAAAATTACCTCTTTTGTTACATTTGCATGGAGTTTGTGCGCTGCACCTGGAGCAAAACAGAAACAAACGCACAAACCCGCAACCAGGCAGAAGTGTCACTGTTAGGAAAGGACTGACAAACCAGGAGTAAATGAATAATAAGAATTTATTATTAAATGAAAATAAAGTAATGCTGTGCATTAACCTCATGCACAGAAACAATCAGCATTGACTTGCATGCACAGTATTCTACAGGCATACATACACTGCAGCAATAATACAGGCAGATATATTCATATATACACAGCAATGATGATACCGGCGGATGTATACAATAAGCATACAAATGTATGAGAATCAGGGTATGTACACACAAGAACCTCTCTGCATAAGGCAATTTATGCAGAGTAGACCCAGTGTATATAACTGTGTGCACACTGACCCTGGATCCAGAATAGTATCCACAATATAAACCTAGAAATATATACAAGTACAAGATGCACACTCAAGGAGAAGACATACAGATGGTCAGCAAGCATAGGTCATCAACAGGAGATCAAACAGTACAGTAATCGCTAGGCAAAGAATAGTCAGTAATACAAAGCACAAGGTCAACACGGGAGATCAATAGAGCAGAGAATCAAGGAACTAGGAAATGTAATATACCGGGAACAGGTAACTCAGGGCAGGATGGCTAGAACCAGGAACAAATAGCTAGTAGTGTTGTCCGGATCATGAACGATTCGGATCTTTGATCCGAATCTATTTTGTGAGTCGAATCATCCGAATCATGAAAATGAGTGATTCGGATCGCAAAAGGTGCGGGGCCAGGAGCGACACGCCCCCTCTCAGCGGGCAGCGGGGTCCTGGAAGCAGAGCTGAGATGGATCGCTCTGTTGGATGGGAGCCAGCCTTGCAGGGAGACAGGTAGATGAGAGAGAGGGGACATGGGTGCCACTGCCAGATATGTGTAGAGCACACATACTGGCTGAAATGTGCTGCTCATTATAGGCTGTCTGTTCCGTAGTTGTGCACAGTGAACACATTGGAAGCTTTTGGCTCAGCTCAGCACAGCTCAGTAACTTTGCAGGCACTGTGATTGCAGCGCAATATCATCTCCTGCCCTCGCTCTAAACAGCTGCACTTCACTTCTGGGAATGCTTTCTTTCACTGTGCGACGTTTGCACTCAGAGTATACAGATGAACATATAGGTGAAATATATGTAAAGCATAATGATTGCAGCATGTGGGTATTGTGTGCAAGCAAACATTTCTGCTCTCTGCTCATCCCTCCTCCCTTCTCTGTCCACTCCCTGCCCTCTGTCCATCTTCTCTCCTTCTCTGTGTGTCCACCCCCCCTCCCCTTCTCCTGTCCATAGCAGGGAAAGACCTGTCCTGCTATTCATTTCACCGAATGCTTCGGTAGTAAAATGATCCGAGATTCGAGTCAAAGATCCGGATCTTTTCAATGATCCGATTCGAATCATCTGGATCATTGAAAAGATCCGAACTTCCCATCTCTAATAGCTAGCAACTAGTGAGTTTTCAGGTGTGGCTTAAATGCCATGCTGAGAGACCATGTGACAGTCCAGGCCTCCTCCCTGTCTGTGGAGTAGAGTTGGGCGAACAGTTCGGCTGTGTTAGCCGAACTGTTCGGCTGCCCAACCTGGCATTTTAATGTGGCTCTTACTACTTCCGGGTCGCAATGACCCGGAGTAGTACGTCTGCGCTGGCCCGGCGGAGTGCGTCCTAGATCGCGCTCCCGTTGCCGGGCACTCTCTGCGCATGTGTGTGACGTCACATTGCGACCCGGAAGTAGTAAGAGCCACATTAAAATGACAGGTTGGGCAGCGAACAGTTCGGCTAACACAGCCGAACTGTTCGCCCAACTCTACTGTGGAGAGATATCTAGAAAGTCCGCCCTCTGCTGGTGGGCAGAGGAAAGTTCAGGTTTCAAATTTATAGAGGAGGCTGGTGACATCTGCTGGTGAAGCAAAGGTAGTTCATGCATGAATTTACCAGCAGATGCAGATTGTGACATCTTTATTTCAGAATGCTCTTCAGCCTTAAGAGTAAAGATGATTTGCTGCATCCCCGCGGCTGTACAAGGTCTTTATCCCCCCTGACATCCCTGTGACAAAATTATCCGGTACTTCCTGTAGGAGGCAGAGCTTTGTGCTGAAGCTATGCCTCCAGTCCATTCAATCACCCCCGATCGCCGCATGTCCCCGCCCCTATTTTCACTGAGAGGGGCGGGGCGAGGCGGAGATCGGCGGTGATTGAATGGACTGGAGGCAGAGCTTACAGCGCAAAGCTCTGCCTCCAATGGGCAGCAAAACCTGCGACTTTGAAAGTCGTTGAATTTTGCCCCGGGATTTGGGGGGATAAAGACCTCCTATGGCCGCAGGGATACGGCGAATCATCTTTGGTCTTAAAGGGAACCTAAACTGAGAAGGATATGGATTTTTTCAGTTGCCCGACCCCTGGTGATCATATCTCTCTAATACTTTTAGCCACAGCCCCTCAACAAGCATGCAGATCAGGTGCTCTGACTGAAGTCAGACTGGATTAGCTGCATGCTTGTTTCAGGTCTGTGATTCAGCCACTACTGCAGCAAAAGAAATCAGCAGGACTGCCAGGCAACTGGTATTATTTAAAAGTAAAAAAAGAGGAGTGCTCCATAGTGTAACTACGATTTATTAAAACAAATTGCGCAAATAAAAATTAACTTACAAGATGTAAGTTGAATACAAGCATGTAGTCAGGCTTAGCAACCTTAAAATCCTTCCCTGGTGGGTGCACCTCAAACTGCCGTGGCCATCGGAGTCGAGTGGATCGGATGGAAAGCGACCCTGGATGCTCCCCCAAGGAATAAATGTGTGCTGGTAGCGTTATAACGCGTTTCGGCGTTCCACGCCTTCGTCAGATAACTGGTATTATTTAAAAGGAAACATCCATATCCCTTTCAGTTTAAGTTCCTTTTAAGGCTGAAGAGCATTCTGAAATAAAAAGGCTTCGGACTCTCTGTAGCCGTCCTGGCGTTCTATTTTCCCAGGATTTCCGAGCAAAAAGTGGTTCAATTAATTTCCAATAATTTTCAACCAATTTTTTTTGCAATCAATTTTTTTTATATATTGAATTCAATTCAGGTTATTGTATTGAATTCAATAAAAAAAAAGTGTTTGCTGCGAGATGTTGATGATGCTGTGTGACCCTGGTGCCATCAACACCGATTGACGGGAGACATGTGATCGCAGAGAAAGAAGCAAAATCCGGCAAGGGACATGGAAGAAGGACTGGGGAAGCTATCAGAGGTACGCGACGAGGGATCAGCACGCCAATGGTGAGTATAAGACCCAGATGTATAGCCAGATGTAGTTAGCCAGATATTAGAAAGATGTGCAGCCAGGTATAGTTAGCCAGATGTATTAGCCAGGTGTAGTTGGCCAGATGTATTAGCCAGATGTGCAGCCAGGTATAGTTAGCCAGATGTATTAGCCAGGAATAGATAGCCAGATGTTTTGCTAGGTATATAGTTAGCCAGATGTTTTGCCAGGTATATAGTGAGCCAGATGTTTGCCAGGTGTATAGTGAGCCAGATGTTTGCCAGGTGTATAGGAGACAGATGTGCAGCCAGGTCTAGGGAGTCAGATGTATAGGGAGCCAGGTTTGTGGTTGCCCCTGCCCCCCATTGCCCCCGATCCCCATACTCCCCCCTGACTGTGGCCGGGTGTCCCTTCTGTAAGGGGGCGGGGGGGTGTCCTCCTTCTGTTCAGGCTGGTCGGGGACTCCTGTGTGTGTGTAGGGGGGAGATTCCCCCTCTATGGAGGCTGGTTGTGGCCGGCCGGGGACTCCCCCTGCTGTGCGGGGGGTTTCCCCTTCTAAGGGGGCTGGTTGTGGCCTGCGAGGATCTTCCTTCTGTGCGGGGGGGGGGGTGTCCCCTTCTATGGGGGCTGTGGGTGGCCTTTCCCTCCTCTTCCCCCCATCCCTCCCTTCCAATCCCCCGTGCCCCCCCCCCCCTGATCCCTGTCCCCCCTAGTCAGAAGCCCTGATCTACTCACCTGAGGGCTTTCTCCTGCGGCGGAAGCGGCACATTTCCTCCTCCATCGCGAAGTCTCATGTTCTCTGCAATTAAAGTTACGAGGCTTGGTGACGTCACCAAGCCTCGTAACTGTAACAACAATGCCTGGGACTTCGCCGATGGAGGAGGAAGGTGTCCATCGCGGCCAGCGCAGGAGAAAGCCCTCAGGTGAGTAGATCAGGGCTTCTGACTGGGGGGCGGGGGGATCGGGGGGGGGGCACGGAGGATCGGGAGGGAGGGATGGTGGAAGAGGAGGGAGAGGCCACCCACAGCCCCATAGAAGGGTACACCCACCCCCCCCCCGCACAGAAGGAGGATCCCCGCAGGCCACGACCAGCCCCCATAGAAGGTGAATCTCCCCCCTACACACTCAGGAATCCCCGACGAGCCTGAATAGAAGGGGGACATCACCCCCCCCCCACACACACAGAAGGGACACCCGGCCACCCACTCGCAGAGAAAGGGGAATCCCGCACGCAGCCAGCACATTCTCTGCCCTGCTGGCTGCACAAGGATTCCCCAGGGTGGCTGGATGCTAGTTCTGCACGTTGGGGGTAGCACAGATCGCTACCCACATCCCTCTGATCAGTAAAAAGTGCAGCGGGTGGTGCAGAGAAACAGGAAATCTCCCTGGCTGCATGGACAAGCTCAGCTCGTCATTACCGCTTTTTGCATGCTTTTCCTGGATGAACTCAGCTCGTCCATACCGCCAGGGTGAAGAGAACCTGAACTGAAAATAAAAAGTCAAAATAACAATACACAGGTCATATTTACCTCCTGTGTAGTCTACTCCCCAATCTCTTTCTCCTCTCCCGCATCCTGTTTGTCCACTTTGATCAATGGATTTCTCCATCCTCCATTTTAAAAATGGCCATTACCCCATAACAGCTTCCTGGTCAGCACACTGTTAAACTGTAATATCACCCACTCGAGCCATAGGGAAACGTGGACATAACCTTGCACATTCAGTTGTAACTGACAGCTGCTGATATATAACTGACAGTAACTGGTTTATTTCAGTTCTGACAAAATATTGTCAGAACTGGAAGGGATCATTGTCAGAAGAAAATGGTGAGCATCTAAGAGGAACTGACGGTGATGTTAGTACGTAATATTCATTTGCAGCTACATTATGTGTTTATTTTTAATAATTTTACTCGCTTCAGGTTCCCTTTAAAGGTGCGTACACACACACTACCAGTGGCATTGACGGGTCTGCCGGACCCTCCCGCTTAGCGGTCTTTAAGTCGACAGTATCGCGTGTGAGTGCGCTATCGCCGGACTGATAAGGCTGTTTCTGAACGATCCACTCAGCGGATCATTCAGAAACAGCCTTATCAGTTCGCCGACAGTGTGTACACACGCACTACTGTCGGCTAAAAGACCCGTCGTTGCCGCTGGTAGTGCGTGTGTATGCACCTTTAGCTATTCCATTCCTATAGCAGAAGATAAGAGGACACCAGTGATGACTATCTGTTCCTCTATACTGTACTCAGTGTTTGGTGATGCACCAATACAATTAGCACATAGATGATAGAGTGTAGAATCAGAATCGGAATCAAATTTATTTCGCCAAGTGCAGCGGTTGCCACATTCGGAATTGTTTGTGGTACACATCGGCATAGTGCAAGTACAGCATTAAACAAGATGGTGCATTACCCATACATACATACATACATACATACATACATTGACATAGGCATTGAAACAAAGTAGTGCAATACACATACATACATTGACATAGGCATTGAAACATAGTAGTGCAGGTGCACGTGCAATGAAGAACAGACATAGAGTAGGTGCGTAGCGGCTGAACCAGCTAGATAGCTCAAGAGTTAATTAGTCTTAGGAGCGAATGAAGAACAGCCACAGAGTAAGAGCACATGGCTATCTAGACCAGGGTGGCAAGAGTGTAGGCAGACCAACAGAGATCAGCGGTCACTGTAGCTAGGTTACATAACAAGCACTGAATGACTTATACGGTACATGCTGGGGGTGATGTGAAAACTGTAATAAAGATTAGTAAAAGTAAAAGAACTATTCTCAGCCACCTTTTTCTTAATGTTTTAGCATCACGTTATCGACTAAAAATGAATAATAACCTGAAGAAAATTAAGGACAACTTTGAAAGCAGCCCATTGGTTAACATTAGGAGTCTCACCTGCTAGCCGTGACTCACAAGCAGAAGCTGTGAGATTTTACCCCAGGCACTAGCAGAGCAATCGGAAAAAAACAGGCTTTTGCAAAATTCCTCCGGCTGCTTAACCTCTTGGGTTCCTGTGTGAAAGATAATAGGAGCTGGAGGTTAAAATCACATAAGCATGGCATGTGTTAAGTTTTTTTCAAGTTCTTCTAAGCTGTGGCAATTAAATAGAATATTAACCACTTGCCGACCGCACACTCATACCGTGCGGCGGCAAAGTGGTAGCTGGAGGACCAGCGACGCAACTGTGCGTCGCCAGGTGCCTCCCTAATTAATCAGGAAAGGCCGCTCGCGCGAGCGGCCGTTTCCTGTTAGATCACGGAGCGGGTCTCCGTGAATAGTCTGCGAGCCACTGATTGCGGCTCGCAGACTAAATGTAAACGTAGGAGACATTTGTCTCCTTTGTTTACATTGTACGGCGCTGCTGTGCAGCAGCGCCGTAAGGCAGATCGGCGATCCCCGGCCAATCACTTTTGTGCAGCAATGATTTTTTTCACTTCCTGATGTCAGTCAGGAAGTGAACTTTTTGACCCAGAAATGAATAGATGCAATGTATTTATTCATGGAAGTGCTCGGTAAAGCACAATTCAAAGCACTTTTTCAAGCGCTTTGCGATTTCCATATACCTTCTATTGAATCGCAAATGCTCTGAAAATGGTGCAGGAGCCGCGTTTGCGATTAGATAGAAAGCTCATTGCTTATGTGAGAACACTCACATAAGCGACCATTGCACGAGCGCTTTTAAGGCGATTTTTAAAATCGCCAATGCTAAAAAAAGAGCAAAATCACTCATGGGGCTTGATTCACTAAACTGTCTTAACTCAAATATCACACCTTATCAAAGACATCGCACCTTATAAAAAGACATCACACCGGGGGGAGTGTCCGCCGCGCATCCACGCTGGACGGTTAGGACGAGAGCTCCGAGCAGACTCCTAAGCAAAAGCAACTTTTAAGCGACTCAGAGTGACCTATCTTCTCCCCTTCGGAGGCTTGTGATGGCGGAATCCCCGATGGAACTGGAACTCTCCATGAAACGTAAGAAGGGAGCTCCCAGACCGCAAAAACTACCAGAAATCTTCGCAGGCATGCAAGCCCGCGCGGCTAGCAAAGATGGCGCCGACGGAGATGCAGAGACACAAACCTCCCGGAGACTCACAGAAACACCCCAGAGCACACTCCAGACAGCAGCTCCCATTCCACATACAGATGGCGACTCCTCTCCGGAACTCGGATCCCCGACATCCAGGAGCCCAGTCAAAAGTGAGCAGAAGCTGTCAGACGCCAGAGAGCAGGTAAACTCAGAGGCCATATTACCTCCGCCCCCTGAACACTCCACCGCACTAAAACAGTTCCCAGCTTCTGACCAGGGAATAACTCAAACATACTTAAAAGACATGCTGGTGTCTCTAAAAGCATCCCTAACAGCTGACAATGTACACCAGATCACAAATCACCTCCAATTATCAATCAACTCCCTAGGGGATAGAGTTGCCACAGCAGAAAATAGCATAGCTTTGCTCACGAAGGAACATAACAACTCTGTAGATCGCTGGGAACAGGATCAGCAGGACATTTCCTGGCTCAAAATGAAAGCTGCAGATCTGGAGGACAGAAACAGACGATCTAACCTTAAATTCAGAGTAATAGACGAATCAATACAGCAGTCACAACTGAAAGAGTACATTGGGGCACTTGTCAGTAAAACCTTGCCCTAGCTATCAGATATTGAGAAATCTATTGAGAGAATTCACAGGCTTCCTAAACCCAAACACCTCCCTGACAACATCCCCAGGGACGTCATTTGTAATTTTCAGTTCTTCAACACCAAAGAAGGTTTGCTCCAACACATGAAAAAAAAAGGCTCGCTCCCTGACCCCTACAAAGGAATTACTCTATTCTCAGACCTGTCACAAGCTACATTAACCAAACGAAGATCTCTGCTCCCTATCACAAAAGCGCTGAGAGAAAACAACATAGATTATCACTTGGGATTCCCCACCAAACTGCTCATATCTAAAGGTGGAAAAATACTGGCGATTCACACAGTCAACGACGGGGTGAAACTACTAACCTCCTGGGGAATAAAACCTAAGGATGACATACCAAAACAACAACGCTTTTCCCCCGCTGCCAAAGTACCGCAAGTCTGGCACTCATCATCTTGAAGGAGCCTACTAGCTCTCTAGGCGGATCACAAGTACCACACTCAGGAGGATTCTCGCAAATCTAGAATCACCCTATACCTGGCCCTCACACTTCAGAGGCGTTTACTACAGCCGGTACAACCTGTTATTGTTCTCAGTCCTACTTATACTAACCATTTGCTTATCACCTTCTCTACAAAGAATTCCTCCAATGTTAGACAAGCAGTTATATGCTCTAAGAGGGTCCCTCTTCCTACCCCCTCCCATACCCTCGGAGTATTTCTGGTCTATACACAAACAAACGGTATCACAAGTGCTTAAAATACCCCAGCACACCACCAATCTGCTTCAAAAGACTGATGCTTAATATCACGTCCATTAATGTGAAAGGACTAAACACACTAGTGAAGCGCCACTCTATGTGGAAAGAAGCCATTAGACTAAAATCAGATATCCTCTTCATACAAGAGACGCATTTTAAAGAGGGAAATTCACCGATGTGTTTCCACCATAATTACCCACAAATCTTATACAATAAGTTCCACACAAAAAAAGAGGAGTTTTAATTGCCTTTCATAAGGATCTCCTGGTAGCAATTAATTCCATTGAGAAGGACAGTCAAGGCAGATATCTACTCGTCTCCTGCACAATTAACCATACACCTTGCACCCTACTCAACCTGTACGCCCCAAACTCTGGGCAACTCGGATTCTTGAAGAAACTTTTCACTAAAGTTCTAAAAAACAAGCCACCCGGATTAATCGTAGGAGGGGACTTTAATCTTATCGCAGACTTAGCTCTAGATACTTCCAGTTGTCGAAGCAAATCATCTCCCACTATTTCCTCTTTACTGGCTCAGTCGGATCTATTTGATACCTGGAGGATCTCTCATGGCTCAGAGAGGGACTTTACTTACTTCTCACCTGTCCATCACTCATATTCGAGGATTGACTTATTCCTAGTAGATAGATACTCTTTATTAAAAATCAGAAATACAGCAATCCACTCCATCACGTGGTCAGACCACGCTCCAGTCTCCTTACAGATCGACTTTCTATCTCACGCCTCTCCCAGACCCCCCTGGAGACTCAACAACTCCCTATTGCACTCTGAAAAAAACTAAAAAGAAATTCTTAAAGATATACAAAATTATTTTGAAACAAATGAAGGCACGGAAGTTGGAGAGGTAACCACATGGCTAGCCTTTACAGCCGTCATCAGGGGCTCATTAATTAAAATAGGAGCCTTAACAAAAAAATCCCAAACTAAAAACCTGAACGATATACTAGATAAAATTAGAGAACTGGAAAAAACACACAAAGCACACCCAACAGTAGAAGGTGAACGGGTCTTGTTTTCCCAGAGACAAGATCTTAGAACCCTCTTAGCACAAGAATATAACTTTCGACTAACCAGACTTAAATTATCCCAATACCATCAAAGCAACAAAGCAAGTCCATTACTAGCTCGCTTAATCCAAGTGAGACAAGCAAAGGGAAAAGTAGTAAAACTTACCCACCCTTTCACGAAAGCACAATTATCCAATCCCCAATCAATTGCTGACGCGTTCAGCGATTACTATGAATCACTATATAACTTAAAGAAGGACACAGACACCCCCCAACCCTCCCCAGATACCATCAACAACTTTCTTTCTACACTTAAACTTCCCAGCATCTCGGAGACTCAATTATTAACCCTCAACACCCCCTTCACCATTTCTGAAACCTTAAATGCAGTACTAAAAGACAAATTAAACAAAGCTCCAGGCCCTGATAGGTTCACCAACGAATTCTATAAGACCTTTGCCACTTACCTCTCTCCCAAACTGACTTCCTTGTTCAATAACTTCGCAACCTCAAGCTATATACATCCAGAACTTACCAAAGCCACTATAACAGTTATCCCCAAACCTGGGAAAGATCACACAAACCCCTCCAACTTCCGTCCCATATCCCTACTGAATTGCGACCTTAAGCTTTACTCCAAGATACTGGTGAACAGACTATTTGATATCTTACCAGAGTTACTGTCATTGGATCAAGTAGGGTTTACAAAGGGCAGACAAGCACCTGATGGAACAAGACGAATTTTAAATCTGCTTCATTCGTTGGAGTCTGGTCGAAGGCCTTCACTGCTCCTATCTTTGGATGCGGAGAAGGCCTTCGATAGAGTCCATTAGGATTTCCTGAGTGAAACATTGGGGAAATTCGGGATATCTGGGAAGTTCCACCAGGCAATAATGGCACTTTATAAATCCCCATCTGCAGTTGTCAATGTTGCTGGTTTTATCTCTAAAACATTTGAGATATCTAATGGAACTAGACAAGGGTGCCCCCTATCCCCCCTAATCTTTGTCTTAGTGATGGAGACCCTAGCAGAGAGCATCAGATCAAACCCAGGCATAAGCGGAATCCCAGTAGGTCAATCTTCCTCAAAAATCTGTTTATTCGCAGATGATGTGTTAATATCTATCACGAATTCCCTCTCATCATTGAAACACGTCCATCAGACACTAATCTGGTTCTCTAAAGCTTCTCTCTATAAAATTAATGAAACCAAGTCCTCAATTTTAGGTTTTTTTTATCCCGAAACACCTAGGAGACCAGTTAACCGCCAAATTCCCCTTCCCCTGGGCAACCAAAAGCATACCATACTTAGGAGTAGAAATACCAACCTCCATCAAAGAAGTATACTCAACCAATTTCCAGAGATTACTCACCACATTTAAAACAGACCTAACTCACCTAGCCAAATTCGAATTCTCAATTTCTGGAAAAATTGCAGCCTATAAAATGTCAGTCTTCCCTAAAATCCTCTATTATTTTAGAACTCTCCCAATAAAAATGCCCTCAAAATTCTTTCGAGACTTAAACAAAACGGTATACAACTATTTATGGCAAAAGAGAAAGCACAGACTGTCTTTTACCACTTTAACAGCACCAGTAAGAAAAGGAGGATTTGGCCTTCCAAATCCTCTATAATACTATTATGCCTCCATCCTAGACATGTCCCAATATTGGAACCCTGACTCCCCCTCCAAATTTTGGGCCCAACAAGAGAATCTAGCTGCCCATACCTCTCTTCTCAACATCTTAACTCTCAAAAGGTCAAACATCCCTGTAATCCCCATCCAACACCCCTTAATCAACACCACTCTAGAAGCCTGGGAATTTGCTTTACACAAGCTCCCCCACTTACAGAAAAAACAGAACTCAACAACACCGCTAAAAACCTTACAAGCAGCAATCCCAAACTCACAAACTGGTTATCAGCAGGCATACTATATATTGAAGATATAGCAGATAAAAATCTGAGATCGTTCTCATATTTAAAATGGAAGTATAAACTCCCTGAATCTGAAATTTTTACATACGCCCAGATCTCCCACTTATTCACTAATAAACCCTTATCAATAGTCAACCTAAACCCAAATGTCGAGGAATTCCTCAAGTCATCTAAATACAGAAAAGGCGGAATATCCTTTTGGTATAATACTTTAATGGAAAATAATCCCTCTCCACTCTCTAAATATATTTCCGTGTGGGAATACGATCTACAAATGTCCCTCTCGCTACCCCAGTGGCTATGCAACACCAAAAAAAATACTCAAAATGTATATCTCATTTAGAAACACTCCAGAAAATTATCTGTAAGTGGTACCTAACCCCCAATATACTATCGAAAATATCCGGGGACCATTCCCCCATTGTTGGCGGAATTGCTCCCAAATTGGAACATTACACCATATACTATGGTCTTGCCAACGAGTTAGACATTATTGGAAATTGGTCGAGAAACTACTAACCTTCGTAGCCAATTCCAGATACCACCTAACCCCAGAACTAGCCTTATTCCACATAGGCATTAACGATTTTGACCCAAACATTCGCCTAGCCGCCACCCAAATTATCTGTACAGCCAGACATCTACTCCTCTCTAACTGGAACCAACCTAACACCCCCTCAGCCTCACAAATAATTAACCAAACAGACCAGAACCTTAAAATGGAATACTTACTCAGACAGAAACATAATCATAATATGTTAAAAGACAAATGGGACTTTAATTGGGCTTCCTATCTTACTCTCCTGAATCCTCACTAAGATGAAAAGTGAGCTGGAAGGATGAATTAACTACTAGACATACTCCAGTTTCCCTCCCCCCCCTCCCCACCCCCCAACCCTCCTGGCAGACCATCTTGTTCAAGTCGCAAGTCTAAGTCAGGAAACAGTGTAGACTAAGACCCCTGTGACTACAGATAAGAAATACACCTTATTCTAACATTAAACTACCCCAAGGACTACCTTCGGTCAATAACAAATGATATTCACCTATTCACCTATAACCTATCCTCGTAAAACATCCTACATTATATGGGCCATAGGTTATGCATACATTCCAGCTGTTGTATCCTCTTAGTACGAAGACAATCTGAGAGAACGTTCTCACATGATTGCCTTCACCTTGTTATTGTTAATATATTTGATGATAGAGTTAAGTTCATTTGTTTTATGCTCAAATTGTTCATGAGTATTCTAATCATTAAAAATAACTCCAACTATAAAAAAAAAAGAAAAAAAAAAAAAAGACATCACACCTTATAAAAAGATATTACACCTTATAAAAAGATATCACACCTTATGAAAATATATCACACCTTATCAAAGTCAGAGTAGCATCGCGAGCGCTACAAACCCGCAGGGGCTCAGGGCAGGACGAGTGACATTGCCAATTAGCAGGCATACGTTTGTAGCGTTCGCTATGCTACTCTGATAAGGCATGTTAACTTTGATAAGGTGTGATATCTTTTCATATGGTGTGATATCTTTTCATAAGGTGTGGTATTTGAGTTATCACGGTTTAGTGAATCAAGCCCTTAGTGTGAAGAAGCCCTAATAGACAGTTTCAGAGCAGATTCAGTGCAGGCAGAGGCAGTATAACAAAACATGCACATCTAAAGGGAAATTAGGATGCCTCTTATATCGTAAGGTTGTCTCTGCATGTAATGCTGGAAACACACAAAACGTTTTTTCTGCTTGATTCACGGCTCGTTTTTCTTAACTTTTTTCCATTCATATCTATGAGAAATCGAGTGGTAAGATGATATAGCAGAATATCAGACATGACAGAATTTATCAATTATCGAGTGGAAAAACGAAACATGTGTTCACAGTATAACAGCATGTAACAACACAGGCAATTCACACTCCACTGCTGTTACCGACAGTTGGGCTTTGGTAAATTACCGCACATCTACTGCACCTGTGAAGATCTTTATGAATTAGCACACAAAAGTGTAAAATACTGAATGCGGTATTTTCCCGACCAGATTTTTTTACCGCACAGCCTTTTATGAATACACAGGACCTGATTCACAAAGCGGTGCAAAGTGTTTGCACGCCTGTGAAAAGCCCTTTATCACGCCTAAACTCAGTTTAGGCGTGATAAAATGAAACTCGCGCGCAATCCCGCGCGCAATCGCGTGGCGCACGGTGCAGTGCGCGCGATGCGCCCATTACACCCTATGGGCGCTGGGCGCGGAATTGCGCGATTGCGCGCGCAAAACTTTGCGCGCGGGACTTTGCGCGCGATAAAGAGCACAAAACGGTGCTAACTCAGTGGTGCAAAGCTTATCACGCCTAAAGTCTTTTAGGCGTGATAACTGAGTTATCACCGCTTTGTGAATCAGGCCCACAGTGTTGTTAATGGGAAACCCCCTCATCCACTGTTTGAGTTTTGTTTTAAATTAAGGGAGCTGCTTTTGAAGTACATTTTATTTATATACATTATTTGACTAAAATAAACTGTAAGTATGGCCCTGAATGTCCACCTTTTTCTAATTTTGCTAAGCTTTTCTTGATTATAACATTTCCCTCTTCAGTAATTTTCCCCCCTTAAATAGCTGTAGTACTGTATATATATATATAATCTTCTCTCATCAGTTTTAGATTGTAGCATTCTTGTGATCAGGTGATGGAGGATTCTTGTGATCAGATTCCATCCAATCCCTGCTGAGTAATGTCATTATACCAGCAGCATATTATTGGTTATAGATTACTCATCCTCCATGAGGTATGATAATGCATACAAGTAAAACGCAAACAATTAAAATATCATGCAAAAGTTTATTTATTTTATCTACTTACTCTTACATCATGCCAGGAAGTGACATTCACATTATGTCCGTTATTGCTTCCCGGGAAAAAGAATGCAGTTTTCACTGTTGTGACAGTATGATGATCAACTGATCAATACTCATCAATGCCAGTCACCACTACCTCAGCCTCTGCTTTCCCGACCACTGCTGCCAAGCAGGATAAAATGTCATCTACAGAACCGCCACTCATTCATCTTGCGAAGCTGCAGTGGCCAGAAATGGAGGATGGATGCAGCAATTATTAATAACGATCACTTGCCTGGCACATCTTAGTGGCATTCACGGGAGAGAGGCATGGAAACAATGAGGCTGATAACCCTTCAGCATTGTCACTGGAACAGGAGAGGCAGATACACAGTCTTCTTTCTGCAGCCTCTTTTTATCTTTCTGACATTTAATATTGATCTGTAACTAATGTATTATACGTATTTGTTTAATTTAGATATACCAAAACCCAGGACAGACATTGCTGAAAATAAATCTTTATTATTGCAGACATTCAACACAAATTGACCATCTAAGGTCTAAATTAAAAAAAAAATAAAGCAAATTTCACAGTGGGGCATTGTGGTGCAATACAGGGAGGCATTTTTTTTTTTTTACGCACAGAATTGCACTGCAATTGAAAGTCTATGCGGCATTCAGAGTACATCCGATGCAAAGTGATCCAAGGGACTCCAGTATTCCAACGCAGTGCGTTACCACATGACATTCACATTAACAATGGCAGTGAATCATACTTTTCATTGCCTGTATGCTTCACTGTATGCAATGCAACATTCATGTAACACATAATATAACTTTTCCCCTCTGTTGCGTTCTTGTTTTTACAGAAAACACAATGCAGCCTCCACTGTGAACCTAGCCTCAGGCCTGGAAGCCACTAGGAGCACTTTTCTAAGCGCTTTGTGATTTGAAAAGCTCTTCCTAATGTAATTCTATGGGTGTGATCCCACTAAAGCGATGTAATTTTATAAAAATCCCCCATAGCATTGCATTAGCAAAAGCTTTTTCAAATCACTTAAGCTTAGAAAAGGCTGCTAGTTGGTTTGAGCCCTAAAGAGTGATTACCCTGTGCTTTCTTAGTGCCAGAACCCAAAACTAAACCATTCAATGACCAATAAGAAAAAGGTCCTTAGATATGGATCTTGGGAAAGTAAGAAAGAAAGAAAGAAAGAAAGAAAGAAAGAAAGAAAGAAAGAAAGAAAGAAAGAAAGAAAGAAAGAAAGAAAGAAAGAAAGAAAGAAAGAAAGAAAGAAAGAAAGAAAGAAAGAAAGAAAGAAAGAAAGAAGGAAAAGAGCAAAAAAAAGTCATGTCTAAACAATTCACATACCCACTTCTGCTTCAAAACGTAAAGTATTTGTTGATCCCAATCTGTAAGAGAAAAGAATGAAGACAACACAGAACAGAAAAAAACAAACAAAAATAATACATGCATAAATACATACAATGAAAGATGAACAATACTATACTGTAGTACACATGGCATGCCTACAATGTGACCTTTAAAAAAAGATGGTTCATGTTTGCAAGTATTTTACACTGAAAAAAAAGAGTGAAAGACAGAAAAAGGGGTAGAAAGATGAAGAAAAAAAACAAAAAACATGTTGACACAGTTCACATACCCAACTCTGCTTGAAAACGAGAAGTACTTGACGATCCAAATCTGTAAGACAACAGAATGAAGACAACACAGAACAGAACCAACTAACATGCATAAAAATTTACATTACCAGAGACAAAATAATACACATATCTTGCTAACACGGAGAACTGTAAAAAAATGACTAACTTTTCCATGTATTTTGCATTAAAGAAGAGAATGAAAGAGAGGAAGAAAGATGAAAAAGGAAGTAAAAAATTAATGTCTGAACTGTTCACATACCCAACTCTGCTTCCAAACGTAAAGTACTTGATGATCCCAATCTGTAAGAAAACAGTATGAAGAAAGCACAGAACAGAAAAACAATCTAACATGCATAAATACATACAAAAACAGATATATAATAGTTCATATGGCATGCCTACGATGAGACCTGTAAAAAACACATAGCTAAATTTGTATGCATTTTACACTGAAGAAGACAATGAAAGAGAGAAGAGAGGAAGAAAGATGAAGGTAGAGAAAAACGATCATGTCTAAACTGTTCACATACCCAAATCATCTTCAAAACGAAAAGTACTTGTTCCCCATCTGTAAGAGAAAAAAATGGAGAAAACAGAACAGAACAAACCATCTCACATGCATTAATACATACAACAACAGATATACAACAGTACACATGGCATGCTAAAAAGGTGACCTGTACATAAACACATACAATAGCAGATATAAAACGTACACATTAACCACTTGAGGACTGCAGGCTTTACCCCCCTTAAGGACCAGACCCTTTTTTTCCATTCAGACCACTGCAGCTTTCACGGTTTATTGCTCGCTCATACAACCTACCACCTAAATGAATTTTGGCTCCTTTTCTTGTCACTAATAAAGCTTTCTTTTGGTGCTATTTGATTGCTGCTGCGATTTTTACTTTTTATTATATTCATCAAAAAAGACATGAATTTTGTAAAAAAAAAAAATTTTACTTTCTGTTCTGACATTTTTCAAATAAAGTAAAATTTCTGTATACATGCAGCACGAAAAATGTGGACAAACATGTTTTTGCTTAAAAAAAATCCATTCAGCCTATATTTATTGGTTTGGGTAAAAGTTATAGCGTTTACAAACTATGGTGCAAAAAGTGAATTTTCCCATTTTGAAGCATCTCTGACTTTTCTGACCACCTGTCATGTTTCACGAGGGGCTAGAATTCCAGGATAGTATAAATACCCCCCAAATGACCCCATTTTGGAAAGAAGACATCCCAAAGTATTCACTGAGAGGCATAGTGAGTTCATAGAAGATATTATTTTTTGTCACAAGTTAGCGGAAAATGACAGTTTGTGACAAGAAAAAAAAATAAGTTTCCATTTCTGCTAACTTGTGACAAAAAAAAAAAAAAGAAATCTGCCACGGACTCACCATGCCCCTCTCTGAATACCTTGAAGTGTCTACTTTCCAAAATGGGGTCATTTGTGGGGTGTGTTTACTGTCCTCGCATTTTGGGGGGTGCTAATTTGTAAGCACCACTGTAAAGCCTAAAGGTGCTCATTGGACTTTGGGCCCCGTAGCGCAGTTAGGCTGAAAAAAGTGCCACACATGTGGTATTGCCGTACTCAGGAGAAGTAGTATAATGTGTTTTGGGGTGTATTTGTACACATATCCATGCTGGGTGGGAGAAATATCTCTGTAAATGACAATCTTTTGATTTTTGTTTACACACAATTGTCCATTTACAGAGATATTTCTCCCACCCAGGATGGGTATGTGTAAAAATACACCCCAAAATACATTATACTACTTCTCCCGAGTACGGAAATACCACATGTGTGGCACTTTTTTGCACCCTAACTGCGCTAAGGGGCCCAAAGTCCAATGAGTACCTTTAGGATTTCAAGGGTCATTTTGCGGCATTTGGTTTCCAGACTACTCCTCACGGTTTAGGGCCCCTAAAATGCCAGGGCAGTATAGGAACCCCACAAATGACCCCATTTTAGAAAGAAGACACCCCAAGGTATTCTGGTAGGAGTACGGTGAGTTCATAAAAGATTTTATTTTTTGTCACAAGTTAGCGGAAATTGATTTTTTTTGTTTCTTTTCACAAAGTGTCACTTTCCGCTAACTTGTGACAAAAAATAAAATCTTCTATGAACTCACCATAGTCCTAACAGAATACCTTGGGGTGTCTTCTTTCTAAAATGGGGTCATTTGTAGGGTTCCTATACTGCCCTGGCATTTTAGGGGCCCTAAACCGTGAGGAGTAGTCTGGAAATCAAATGCCGCAAAATGACTTGTGAAATCCTAAAGGTACTCATTGGACTTTGGGCCCCTTAGCACTTTTGATTTCTTTACACACAATTATCCATTTACAGAGATATTTCTCTCACCCAGCATGGGTATGTGTAAAAATACACCCCAAAACACAATGTACTACTTCTCCCGAGTACGGCGATACCACATGTGTGGCACTTTTTTGCACCTTAACTGCGCTAAGGGGCCCAAAGTCCAATGAATGCCGCAAAATGAACCTTGAAATCCTAAAGGTACTCATTGGACTTTGGGCCCCTTAGCGCAGTTAGGCTGCAAAAAAGTGCCACACATGTCGTGTTGCTGTACTCAGGAGAAGTAGTATAATGTGTTTTGGGGTGTATTTGTACACATATCCATGCTGGGTGGGAGAAATATCTCTGTAAATGACAATCTTTTGATTTTTGTTTACACACAATTGTCCATTTACAGAGATATTTCTCCCACCCAGGATGGGTATGTGTAAAAATACACCCCAAAATACATTATACTACTTCTCCCGAGTACGAAAATACCACATGTGTGGCACTTTTTTGCACCCTAACTGCGCTAAGGGGCCCAAAGTCCAATGAGTACCTTTAGGATTTCAAGGGTCATTTTGCGGCATTTGGTTTCCAGACTACTCCTCACGGTTTAGGGCCCCTAAAATGCCAGGGCAGTATAGGAACCCTACAAATGACCCCATTTTAGAAAGAAGACACCCCAAGGTATTCTGTTAGGAGTACGGTGAGTTCATAAAAGATTTTATTTTTTAGCACAAGTTAGCGGAAACTGATTTTTTTTGTTTCTTTTCACAAAGTGTCACTTTCCGCTAACTTGTGACAAAAAATAAAATCTTCTATGAACTCACCATAGTCCTAACAGAATACCTTGGGGTATCTTCTTTCTAAAATGGGGTCATTTGTGGGGTTCCTATACTGCCCTGGCATTTTAGGGGCCCTAAACCGTGAGGAGTAGTCTGGAAATCAAATGCCGCAAAATGACCTGTGAAATCCTAAAGGTACTCATTGGACTTTGGGCCCCTTAGCACAGTTAGGGTGCAAAAAAGTGCCACACATGTGGTATCGCCGTACTCGAAAGAAGTAGTATAATGTGTTTTGGGGTGTATTTTTACACATACCCATGCTGGGTGGGAGAAATACCTCTGTAAATGACAATCTTTTGATTTTTGTTTACACACAATTGTCCATTTACAGAGATATTTCTCCCACCCAGCATGGGTATGTGTAAAAATACACTCCAAAACACATTGTACTACTTCTCCCGAGTACGGCGATACCACATGTGTGGCACTTTTTTGCACCCTAACTGCGCTAAGGGGCCCAGAGTCCAACGAGTACCTTTAGGCTTTACAGGGGTGCTCAAAATTTAGCACCCCCCCCCCACTTGCCAGGACAGTTAACAAACCCCACAAATGACCCCATTTTGGAAAGAATACACAACAAGGTATTCCATAAGGGGAATGGTGAGGTCATTGAAAATTTTATTCTTTGTCACAAGTTAACAGAAAATGACACTTTGTAAAAAAAAAAAAAAAAAAAAATAATTCTGTTAACTTGTGAGAAAAACTAAAATCTTCTATGAACTCACCATGCACCTCACAGAATACTTTAGGGTGTCCTCTTTCCAAAATGGGGTAATTTGTGGAGTCTGTCCTGGCATTTTAGGGTCTCTGCAATCATTACATGTATGGCCAGTATTAGGAGTTTCTGCTATACTCCTTATATTGGGTATACGGGTAATGCACTCTGGGCTGAAAGGAAAAATGAACGGCAAACATACCTTGCTCCACATCAATGGCAGATCTTCCTTCACATCAATGGCAGTGATAACCTCAGGAGAGAGACACACCGTGCCACCCTGCACTCAGGGTGAGCCACCAACTTATGTGACTGGGCCTCAGAACTTTAGTATACAGCATTGTGCCTGTAGTATACAGCAATATGCCTGCCAATATAGATGACTCTGTGTGGCATTAAAGTATCATCATAGGCCCAAAGTAAATCACATATAAACCGGGGGTGTCCACACTCAAGGGAAATTCAAACATGCCGTCTTATATCGCCAACCCAGCACAGATCAGCAATATCAAGCATGGAAACCGATCCTTCTTCCGACTTTTATGCTTACCTGTTTGTTTGGTTTTCAAGCTTACCTCTCCTCCCCCTGGGACAATGTGCGAAATACCACTGAGTGTGTGCCTACTCCTGTGTCTGGAGTTCCCTAGGTTCTAATAGTGTACCTGCTTGTGGTACCTCTCAAAACACTCCCATAGGCATAGGCCAGGCTGGTCAGGACATTTGGGACAATAAAAACTGGTGTCAGTCCTTCTTCTAGCACTGCTGCAGACACGACAACGTTTTCTTCGGATGCGTTGACCTGGGGTAATCGGAAGTCGGCTAGTTGCATTTGGGGGGGGGGGGGGGCTGGCACTTCCTGAATACAGGAGGTCCAGAACGATCTGTTCCTGATATTGAAGGAAAGATCCAGTTCTCCCAGCCTTACTGTAGAGAACAAAGCTGTTGTAAACTGCCAATTGAATCAGATAAAAAGACACTTTCTTATGCCAGCGTCTTGTTTTCCGGGAAGTTAAATAGGGCGCTAACCTCTGGTCATTGAAGTCCACCCCTCCCATTTTGACATTATATTTGTGGACGACAAGGGGCTTTTCAATGACCTCAGTTGCCCGTTGAATTTGGACTGTCGTGTCTGTGTGAATGGTGGACAGAAAGTAAACGTCCCTCTTGTCCCTCCATTTCACCGCGAGCAGGTCGTCAGTACGCAAGGCGGCCCTCTGCCCCGTTCAAGTCTGGTGGTAACAAGCCGTTGGGGGAAGCCCTGGCGACTAGGCCGCGCAGTGCCACAGAATCGGATTCCTTCTAACGTTAAGTGCCGATAGAGGGCCACACTTGTATAATAGTTGTCCACATAAAGATGGTACCCCTTCTGTAACAAGGGTGACACCAAGTCCCACACAACCTTTCCACTGCTCCCCAGGTAGTCAGGGCATCCGACCGGCACTAATTTTGAGTCTTTTCCCTCATAGACCCTAAAACGACATGTATAGCCTGTGGCCCTTTCACAGAGCTTATACAGTTTCACCCCATACCGGGCGCGCTTGCTTGGGATGTACTGTTTGATGCCAAGGTGCCCGGTAAAGCGTAAGAGGGACTCATCTACGCAGATGTTCTGTTCAGGGGTATAAGCATCTGCAAATGTTGATGACAGGTGGTCTATGAGGGGCCGAATTTTGTGGAGCCGGTCATAAGCAGGGTGGTCCTTTTTATGACTGGTTTTGTCGTAATTGAAGTGCAGGGAGCGCAGGATGGACTCAAATCGTGTCCTGGACATGGCAGCAGGGTACAAGGGAACATGATGTACTGGGTTCATAGACCAATACGACCGCAATACATTCTGTTTCATTAGTCCCAAGTGAAGGATAAGGGCCAAAAAGATTTTAAGTTCGGAAACTTGGACTGGTTTCCACCGTAAAGGCTGGGCATAGCTGCTCTTCGGGTTCTCGGTGATGAATTATGTGGCTTTACGGTTGGTCTCAACCACAATTAAGTCCAAGAGAACCTGGGTGATGAACAGCTGCAAAAAGTCTAGGGCCATTCCTAGATGAGCTGTCGCCACCTGGACTCCAGACTGGGCGGTGAAAGGGGGCACTACGGGTGCGGCGGAATGAGGGGATTGCCAATCTGGATTTGCCAGCACCTCTGGGAGTCTATGGGTACTACGGGCCCGTCTTCTTCTTGGTGGCTGCGACGGGGGTACTACTGCACGTGCCACCGTACCAGTTTCAACTTCCATGCTGGCGCTCACCACTCAGGAGATGATGCGCTGCTGGTGCCTGCCTCACCAAGAAAACTCTCATCAGCGCTAGCACCACCCTGCTGCCCTTGAGGCGGATCCTGCGCCACCTGCAGTCTAACGACATGGGGTCTGGTACGCCTGGCTCTATCCGGGACCAAAACCTCGTCATCACTTTTGGTCAGAGAACCACTGCTTTCCACAGGTTCAAATTGGGACCCGGATGATTCGTCGGCTGAGTCTTCCCAAACGCTCTCATCCGACTGGTCCATGTACCTGTATACCTCCTCATCAGAAATCCCCCTTCTTGCCATTGTGGACTGCTAAATTTATGGGGTTTTCCTCCGAGACTACCCAGAAAAAAAGAGCACCTACCTACCAAACGGAAGTATTTGAGAGGTAGAAAGCTGTGGTCACTGAGTTTTGATAAAAAAAAAATCAAAACTGATCTTTACAGCGCCACAGCTAGTGTAAAGTGTTTTTTGCAGTGATCAGAAAAAAAAATCATGCCATTACAAAGGGGTGGTTGAACGCAAGTGTGGGCGAACGATCAGGCCTGATCGGGTAAACACTGCGTTTTTAGTGGAGCCTACACTAAGGTGACCCTAATGTACTGCTATAGATCTGTCTGCGATCAGGAATGATCACTAGATACTATATAGTACCAATGCTGATTAGCGACAGTGATGGTGCTAATCGGTGAATGCGGTGCAGTGGGCTGGGCACTAACTGACCCTAACAAAGGGGCCTAGCTAACTGGCCTAACCGCTAACACTAGTGATACTAAAAAAGTGTCAGTTTTCACTGATCACTGTTTTTAGATCACTAGGATAGTAACAGGGGGATGATCTGGGGTGGGGGGTTTGGGGGTGGTGGGGGTTTGGGGGTGGTGGTGAGTGGGGTCTCAGGGGCAATCAAACAATCACGGGACAATCAAAGCCGATCATGGGACAATCAAATACAATTTCAGCACAATCGAATCCAATCACTGCACAATCAAATCTGATGCACTCGGAAGGTGATGGGGGGTGGTGGTGGTGGATGGGGTTGGGGTTGGTGGGAAGTGGGGTCTCAGAGGCAATCAAACAATCACGGGACAATCAAAGCTGATCACGGGACAATCAAATACAATTATAGCACAATCTAATCCAATCACAGCACAAGAAAATCTGATGCACTCGGAAGGTGGTGGTTGGAGGTGGTGGGGGGGAGGGTGGGGTTGGGGGTGGCGGGAAGTGGGGTCTCAGAGGCAATTAAACAGTCACGGGACAATCGAAGCAGATCACGGGACAATCAAATACAATTGCAGCACAATCGAATACAATTGCAACACAATCAAATACAATCACAGCACAGTCAAATACAATGCACTCGGACGGTGATTAGGGGGGGTCTGAGGGTGATTTGAGGGGGTGGGGGGTTGATCAGGAGCCTACATGGGGCAGACTGAGTCCTGATCTGATGAGAGGCAGACACAGGGGGTTACTGATCGAAGATCAGTTAGTGATTGCTGGGGAGGACAGATGTAAACAATGCGCAGGGGATGTAATCAGGAGGGGGGTCTGAGGGCAATCGAGGATCTGGGCAGGTGATCGGTTGCCCCCGCGGGGCAGTTAGGGTCTGCTCTGATGGGTGGGGGTGCTGAGGGGTGATGGACAGGTGATAGACAGGTGATCAGAGGGGGATCATAGGGGGAACAGGGGGTAAGCTAGCTGTATACAGATGTATACAGTATACAGGGGGGTAGTTTGGGATGGGGTCTGGGGGTGATATAAAAGTAGGGGGGGGGGATCAGGAGTGATTAGGAGGCAGTTAGGGACCTAATCTAGGGGATAGCATTGATAGTTAGTGACAGGTGGGGGGGATTTAGAGGGGTGCAAGGGTGCTGGCAGGGGTCTGCTGGGGTGATCAGGGAGGGTCTGAAGGCTGGGATGGGAGATCAGGGGGGCTGTGTGAAAAAAATAATGTATGGTGTATACTCACTAGTGCTTCCTCCTCGCTGGTGGTCTCTGGAACAATGAGACCACAAGGCGAGGAGGAAGCGTGTATAAAGCACTTTGTTTACCTAACAAAGTGCCTTATACACTTTGATTTGCAGAATTTGTGTATTCCTCCGCCCGCCGGCGCTGCTAATTGGCCGGCGAGCTGGAGGCTAAATGCGCGGCCATCGATCCCCGGCGGAGGATCACGTCACGGATGACGCGATCGCTCCGCCCATGCCCCTGAAGGGACCGCAGCCTCTGTGCATACGCTGGTCCTTAGGGCTTCCACTTTCCGACCGCCCCTGTGCAGTGGGCGATCGTTAAGTGGTTAAATGCTAAAAAGGTGACATGTAAAAAAAAATAGCTAACATTTTTTCTTATGTATTGCAAGATATGATTTGTATTTCAAACAATTCCCACACTCAGTACATGAATACGGCATTTTAACAGTGTGAGTTACCTCATTTCTGAGAAGGTTTGCGTTGATTCCAAAACATTTCCCACACTCAGCACATGAATTGGGCTTCTAACCGGTGTAAGATATGTGATGTCTCTCAGGATGCAATTCATGTACAAAATGATCCCAATCTGTAAGAGAACACAATCAAGACAAAACAGAAAAAGAACACGCATCTGACATGTAAAAATACATACAATTACAGATATACAATACTACATATGGCATGCCTACAATATAACCTGTAAAAAAAAGAAGGTTCGTGTTTGCATGTATTTTACACAGAAAAAGAGAAAGAAAGAAAGAAAGAAAGAAAGAAAGAAAGAAAGAAAGAAAGAAAGAAAGAAAGAAAGAAAGAGAAATGAAGGAAAAGAGCACAAAAAAAATCATGTCTAAACAATTCTCATACCCACTTCTGCTTCAAAACGTAAAGTATTTGTTGATCCCAATCTGTAAAAAAAAGAATGAAGACAACAGAACAGAAAAAAAACAAAACAAAAATCTTACATGCATAAATACATACAATTAATGATAGACAATACTATACTGTAGTACACATGGCATGCCTACAATGTGACCTTTAAAAAAGATGGTTCATGTTTGCAAGTATTTCACACTGCAAAAAAAGAACGAAAGACAGAAAAAGGGGTAGAAAGGTGAAGAAAAAAAAACAAAAAACATGTTGACACAGTTCACATACCCAACTCTGCTTGAAAAGGAGAAGTACTTGACGATCCAAATCTGTAAGACAACAGAATGAAGACAACACAGGACAGAAACAACTAACATGCATAAAAAAATTACATTAACAGAGACAAAATAATACACATATCTTGCTAACACGGAGACCTGAAAAGAAAACATGGCTAACTTTTGCATGTATTTTGCACTAAAGAAGAGAATGAAAGTGAGAAAGATGGAAAGAAAGATGAAGAAGGAAGTAAAAAATTAATGTCTGAACTGTTCACATACTCAACTCTGCTTCAAAACGTAAAGTACTTGATGATCCTAATCTGTAAGAAAACAGAATGAAGAAAGCTCAGAACAGAAAAAACAATCTAACGTGCATGAATAAATACAAAGACAGATATCATATGGCATGCCTACGATGAGACCTGTAAAAAAACATAGCTAAATTTGTATCCATTTTACACTGAAGAAGACAATGAAAGAGAGAAGAGAGGAAGAAAGATGAAGGTAGAGAAAAACGATCATGTCTAAACTGTTCACATACCTAAATCATCTTCAAAACGAAAAGTACTTGTTCCCCATCTGTAAGAGAAAAAAAATGGAGAAAACAGAACAGAACAAACCATCTCACATGCATTAATACATACAACAACAGATATACAACAGTACACATGGCATGCTAAAAAGGTGACCTGTACATAAACACATACAATAGCAGATATAAAACTGTACACATTAAATGCTAAAAAGGTGACATTTAACAAAAATGGCTAACATTTTTTCTTATGTATTGCAAGATATGAATTGTATTCAAAACATTTCCCACACTCAGTACATGAATACGGCATTTCAACAGTGTGAGTTACCTCATCTCTGAGAAGGTTTGCGTTGATTCCAAAACATTTCCCACACTCAGCACATGAATTGGGCTTCTAACCGGTGTAAGATATGTGATGTCTCTCAGGATGCAATTCATGTACAAAATGATCCCAATCTGTAAGAGAACACAATCAAGACAAAACAGAAAAAGAACAAGAATCTGACATGTAAAAATACATACAATTACAGATATACAATACTACATATGGCATGCCTACAATATAACCTGTAAAAAAAAGATGGTTCGTGTTTGCATGTATTTTACACAGAAAAAGAGAAAGAAAGAAAGAAAGAAAGAAAGAAAGAAGAAAGAAAGAAAGAAAGAAAGAAAGAAAGAAAGAAAGAAAGAAAGAAAGAAAGAGAAATGAAGGAAAAGAGCACAAAAAAAATCATGTCTAAACAATTCTCATACCCACTTCTGCTTCAAAACGTAAAGTATTTGTTGACTCCAATCTGTAAGAGAAAAGAATGAAGACAACACAGAACAGAAAAAAAACAAAACAAAAATATTACATGTATAATACATACAATGAAAGATAGACAATACTATACTGTAGTACACATGGCATGCCTACAATGTGACCTTTAAAAAAGATGGTTCATGTTTGCAAGTATTTCACACTGAAAAAAAAGAACGAAAGACAGAAAAAGGGGTAGAAAGATGAAGAAAAAAAAACAAAAAACATGTTGACACAGTTCACATACCCAACTCTGCTTGAAAAGGAGAAGTACTTGACGATCCAAATCTGTAAGACAACAGAGTGAAGACAACACAGAACAGAACCAACTAACATGCATAAAAAAATTACATTAACAGAGACAAAATAATACACATATCTTGCTAACACGGAGACCTGTAAAGAAAACATGGCTAACTTTTGCATGTATTTTGCACTAAAGAAGAGAATGAAAGTGAGAAAGAGGGAAAGAAAGATGAAGAAGGAAGTAAAAAATTAATGTCTGAACTGTTCACATACCCAACTCTGCTTCAAAACGTAAAGTACTTGATGATCCCAATCTGTAAGAAAACAGAATGAAGAAAGCACAGAACAGAAAAAACAATCTAACGTGCATGAATAAATACAAAGACAGATATCATATGGCATGCCTACGATGAGACCTGTAAAAAAACATAGCTAAATTTGTATGCATTTTACACTGAAGAAGACAATGAAAGAGAGAAGAGAGGAAGAATGATGAAGGTAGAGAAAAACGATCATGTCTAAACTGTTCACATACCCAAATCATCTTCAAAACGAAAAGTACTTGTTCCCCATCGGTAAGAGAAAAAAATGGAGAAAACAGAACAGAACAAACCATCTCACATGCATTAATACATACAACAACAGATATACAACAGTACACATGGCATGCTAAAAAAGTGACCTGTACATAAACACATACAATAGCAGATATAAAACTGTACACATTAAATGCTAAAAAGGTGACATTTAAAAAAAAATGGCTAACATTTTTTCTTATGTATTGCAAGATATGAATTGTATTCAAAACATTTCCCACACTCAGTACATGAATACGGCATTTCAACAGTGTGAGTTACCTCATCTCTGAGAAGGTTTGCGTTGATTCCAAAACATTTCCCACACTCAGCACATGAATTGGGCTTCTAACCGGCGTAAGATATGTGATGTCTCTCAGGATGCAATTCATGTACAACATGATCCCAATCTGTAAGAGAACACAATCAAGACAAAACAGAAAATGAACAAGAATCTGACATGTAAAAATACATACAATTACAGATGTACAATACTACATATGGCATGCCTACAATATAACCTGTTAAAAAAAAAATGGTTCGTGTTTGCATGTATTTTACACGGAAAAAGAGAAAGAAAGAAAGTAAGAGAAATGAAGGAAAAGAGCATAAAAACGTCATGTCTAAACAATTCACATACCCACTTCTGCTTCAAAATGTAAAGTATTTGTTGACTCCAATCTGTAAGAGAAAAGAATGAAGACAACACAGAACAGAAAAAAAGCAAAACAAAAATATTACATGTATAATACATACAATGAAAGATAGACAATACTATACTGTAGTACACATGGCATGCCTACAATGTGACCTTTAAAAAAGATGGTTCATGTTTGCAAGTATTTCACACTGAAAAAAAAGAACGAAAGACAGAAAAAGGGGTAGAAAGATGAAGAAAAAAAAACAAAAAACATGTTGACACAGTTCACATACCCAACTCTGCTTGAAAAGGAGAAGTACTTGACGATCCAAATCTGTAAGACAACAGAGTGAAGACAACACAGAACAGAACCAACTAACATGCATAAAAAATTTACATTAACAGAGACAAAATAATACACATATCTTGCTAACACGGAGACCTGTAAAGAAAACATGGCTAACTTTTGCATGTATTTTGCACTAAAGAAGAGAATGAAAGTGAGAAAGAGGGAAAGAAAGATGAAGAAGGAAGTAAAAAATTAATGTCTGAACTGTTCACATACCCAACTCTGCTTCAAAACGTAAAGTACTTGATGATCCCAATCTGTAAGAAAACAGAATGAAGAAAGCACAGAACAGAAAAAACAATCTAACGTGCATGAATAAATACAAAGACAGATATCATATGGCATGCCTACGATGAGACCTGTAAAAAAACATAGCTAAATTTGTATGCATTTTACACTGAAGAAGACAATGAAAGAGAGAAGAGAGGAAGAAAGATGAAGGTAGAGAAAAACGATCATGTCTAAACTGTTCACATACCCATATCATCTTCAAAACGAAAAGTACTTGTTCCCCATCTGTAAGAGAAAAAAATGGAGAAAACAGAACAGAACAAACCATCTCACATGCATTAATACATACCACAACAGATATACAACAGTACACATGGCATGCTAAAAAGGTGACCTGTACATAAACACATACAATAGCAGATATAAAACTGTACACATTAAATGCTAAAAAGGTGACATTTAAAAAAATGGCTAACATTTTTTCTTATGTATTGCAAGATATGAATTGTATTCAAAACATTTCCCACACTCAGTACATGAATAAGGCATTTCAACAGTGTGAGTTACCTCATCTCTGAGAAGGTTTGCGTGGTTCCAAAACATTTCCCACACTCAGCACATGAATTGGGCTTCTAACCGGTGTAAGATATGTGATGTCTCTCAGGATGCAATTCATGTACAAAATGATCCCAATCTGTAAGAGAACACAATCAAGACAAAACTGAAAAAGAACAAGAATCTGACATGTAAAAATACATACAATTACAGATATACAATACTACATATGGCATGCCTACAATATAACCTGTAAAAAAATGGTTTGTGTTTGCATGTATTTTACACGGAAAAAGAGAAAGAAAGAAAGAAAGAAAAAATGAAGGAAAAGAGCCTAAAAAACGTCATGTCTAAACAATTCACATACCCACTCTGCTTCAAAATGTAAAGTATTTGTTGACTCCAATCTGTAAGAGAAAAGAATGAAGACAACACAAAACAGAAAAAAACAAAACAAAAATATTACATGTATAATACATACAATGAAAGATAGACAATACTATACTGTAGTACACATGGCATGCCTACAATGTGACCTTTAAAAAAGATGGTTCATGTTTGCAAGTATTTCACACTGAAAAAAAAGAACGAAAGACAGAAAAAGGGGTAGAAAGATGAAGAAAAAAAAACAAAAAACATGTTGACACAGTTCACATACCCAACTCTGCTTGAAAAGGAGAAGTACTTGACGATCCAAATCTGTAAGACAACAGAATGAAGACAACACAGAACAGAACCAACTAACATGCATAAAAAAATTACATTAACAGAGACAAAATAACACACATATCTTGCTAACACGGAGACCTGTAAAGAAAACATGGCTAACTTTTGCATGTATTTTGCACTAAAGAAGAGAATGAAAGTGAGAAAGAGGGAAAGAAAGATGAAGAAGGAAGTAAAAAATTAATGTCTGAACTGTTCACATACCCAACTCTGCTTCAAAACGTAAAGTACTTGATGATCCTAATCTGTAAGAAAACAGAATGAAGAAAGCACAGAACAGAAAAAACAATCTAACGTGCATGAATAAATACAAAGACAGATATCATATGGCATGCCTACGATGAGACCTGTAAAAAAACATAGCTAAATTTGTATGCATTTTACACTGAAGAAGACAATGAAAGAGAGAAGAGAGGAAGAAAGATGAAGGTAGAGAAAAACGATCATGTCTAAACTGTTCACATACCCAAATCATCTTCAAAACGAAAAGTACTTGTTCCCCATCTGTAAGAGAAAAAAATGGAGAAAACAGAACAGAACAAACCATCTCACATGCATTAATACATACAACAACAGATATACAACAGTACACATGGCATGCTAAAAAGGTGACCTGTACATAAACACATACAATAGCAGATATAAAACTGTACACATTAAATGCTAAAAAGGTGACATTTAAAAAAAAATGGCTAACATTTTTTCTTATGTATTGCAAGATATGAATTGTATTCAAAACATTTCCCACACTCAGTACATGAATACGGCATTTCAACAGTGTGAGTTACCTCATCTCTGAGAAGGTTTGCGTTGATTCCAAAACATTTCCCACACTCAGCACATGAATTGGGCTTCTAACCGGTGTAAGATATGTGATGTCTCTCAGGATGCAATTCATGTACAACATGATCCCAATCTGTAAGAGAACACAATCAAGACAAAACAGAAAAAGAACAAGAATCTGACATGTAAAAATACATACAATTACAGATGTACAATACTACATATGGCATGCCTACAATATAACCTGTAAAAAAAAATGGTTTGTGTTTGCATGTATTTTACACGGAAAAAGAGAAAGAAAGAAAGAAAGAGAAATGAAGGAAAAGAGCCTAAAAAACGTCATGTCTAAACAATTCACATACCCACTCTGCTTCAAAATGTAAAGTATTTGTTGACTCCAATCTGTAAGAGAAAAGAATGAAGACAACACAAAACAGAAAAAAACAAAACAAAAATATTACATGTATAATACATACAATGAAAGATAGACAATACTATACTGTAGTACACATGGCATGCCTACAATGTGACCTTTAAAAAAGATGGTTCATGTTTGCAAGTATTTCACACTGAAAAAAAAGAACGAAAGACAGAAAAAGGGGTAGAAAGATGAAGAAAAAAAAACAAAAAACATGTTGACACAGTTCACATACCCAACTCTGCTTGAAAAGGAGAAGTACTTGACGATCCAAATCTGTAAGACAACAGAATGAAGACAACACAGAACAGAACCAACTAACATGCATAAAAAAATTACATTAACAGAGACAAAATAACACACATATCTTGCTAACACGGAGACCTGTAAAGAAAACATGGCTAACTTTTGCATGTATTTTGCACTAAAGAAGAGAATGAAAGTGAGAAAGAGGGAAAGAAAGATGAAGAAGGAAGTAAAAAATTAATGTCTGAACTGTTCACATACCCAACTCTGCTTCAAAACGTAAAGTACTTGATGATCCTAATCTGTAAGAAAACAGAATGAAGAAAGCACAGAACAGAAAAAACAATCTAACGTGCATGAATAAATACAAAGACAGATATCATATGGCATGCCTACGATGAGACCTGTAAAAAAACATAGCTAAATTTGTATGCATTTTACACTGAAGAAGACAATGAAAGAGAGAAGAGAGGAAGAAAGATGAAGGTAGAGAAAAACGATCATGTCTAAACTGTTCACATACCCAAATCATCTTCAAAACGAAAAGTACTTGTTCCCCATCTGTAAGAGAAAAAAATGGAGAAAACAGAACAGAACAAACCATCTCACATGCATTAATACATACAACAACAGATATACAACAGTACACATGGCATGCTAAAAAGGTGACCTGTACATAAACACATACAATAGCAGATATAAAACTGTACACATTAAATGCTAAAAAGGTGACATTTAAAAAAAAATGGCTAACATTTTTTCTTATGTATTGCAAGATATGAATTGTATTCAAAACATTTCCCACACTCAGTACATGAATACGGCATTTCAACAGTGTGAGTTACCTCATCTCTGAGAAGGTTTGCGTTGATTCCAAAACATTTCCCACACTCAGCACATGAATTGGGCTTCTAACCGGTGTAAGATATGTGATGTCTCTCAGGATGCAATTCATGTACAACATGATCCCAATCTGTAAGAGAACACAATCAAGACAAAACAGAAAAAGAACAAGAATCTGACATGTAAAAATACATACAATTACAGATGTACAATACTACATATGGCATGCCTACAATATAACCTGTAAAAAAAAATGGTTTGTGTTTGCATGTATTTTACACGGAAAAAGAGAAAGAAAGAAAGAAAGAGAAATGAAGGAAAAGAGCATAAAAACGTCATGTCTAAACAATTCACATACCCACTTCTGCTTCAAAATGTAAAGTATTTGTTGACTCCAATCTGTAAGAGAAAAGAATGAAGACAACACAGAACAGAAAAAAAAAAAAAAAAAAATATTACATGTATAATACATACAATGAAAGATAGACAATACTATACTGTAGTACACATGGCATGCCTACAATGTGACCTTTAAAAAAGATGGTTCATGTTTGCAAGTATTTCACACTGAAAAAAAAGAACGAAAGACAGAAAAAGGGGTAGAAAGATGAAGAAAAAAAAACAAAAAACATGTTGACACAGTTCACATACCCAACTCTGCTTGAAAAGGAGAAGTACTTGACGATCCAAATCTGTAAGACAACAGAGTGAAGACAACACAGAACAGAACCAACTAACATGCATAAAAAATTTACATTAACAGAGACAAAATAATACACATATCTTGCTAACACGGAGACCTGTAAAGAAAACATGGCTAACTTTTGCATGTATTTTGCACTAAAGAAGAGAATGAAAGTGAGAAAGAGGGAAAGAAAGATGAAGAAGGAAGTAAAAAATTAATGTCTGAACTGTTCACATACCCAACTCTGCTTCAAAACGTAAAGTACTTGATGATCCCAATCTGTAAGAAAACAGAATGAAGAAAGCACAGAACAGAAAAAACAATCTAACATGCATGAATAAATACAAAGACAGATATCATATGGCATGCCTACGATGAGACCTGTAAAAAAACATAGCTAAATTTGTATGCATTTTACACTGAAGAAGACAATGAAAGAGAGAAGAGAGGAAGAAAGATGAAGGTAGAGAAAAACGATCATGTCTAAACTGTTCACATACCCAAATCATCTTCAAAACGAAAAGTACTTGTTCCCCATCTGTAAGAGAAAAAAATGGAGAAAACAGAACAGAACAAACCATCTCACATGCATTAATACATACAACAACAGATATACAACAGTACACATGGCATGCTAAAAAGGTGACCTGTACATAAACACATACAATAGCAGATATAAAACTGTACACATTAAATGCGAAAAAGGTGACATTAAAAAAAAATGGCTAACATTTTTTCTTATGTATTGCAAGATATGAATTGTATTCAAAACATTTCCCACACTCAGTACATGAATACGGCATTTCAACAGTGTGAGTTACCTCATCTCTGAGAAGGTTGGCGTTGATTCCAAAACATTTCCCACACTCAGCACATGAATTGGGCTTCTAACCGGTGTAAGATATGTGATGTCTCTCAGGATGCAATTCATGTACAAAACGATCCCAATCTGTAAGAGAACACAATCAAGACAAAACAGAAAAAGAACAAGAATCTGACATGTAAAAATACATACAATTACAGATGTACAATACTACATATGGCATGCCTACAATATAACCTGTAAAAAAAAAAATGGTTCGTGTATGCATGTATTTTACACTGAAAAAGAGAAAGAAAGAAAGAAAGAGAAATGAAGGAAAAGAGCATAAAAACGTCATGTCTAAACAATTCACATACCCACTTCTGCTTCAAAATGTAAAGTATTTGTTGACTCCAATCTGTAAGAGAAAAGAATGAAGACAACACAGAAAAGAAAAAAAACAAAACAAAAATATTACATGTATAATACATACAATGAAAGATAGACAATACTATACTGTAGTACACATGGCATGCCTACAATGTGACCTTTAAAAAAGATGGTTCATGTTTGCAAGTATTTCACACTGAAAAAAAAGAACGAAAGACAGAAAAAGGGGTAGAAAGATGAAGAAAAAAAAACAAAAAACATGTTGACACAGTTCACATACCCAACTCTGCTTGAAAAGGAGAAGTACTTGACGATCCAAATCTGTAAGACAACAGAATGAAGACAGCACAGAACAGAACCAACTAACATGCATAAAAAATTACATTAACAGGGACAAAATAATACACATATCTTGCTAACACGGAGACCTGTAAAGAAAACATGGCTAACTTTTGCATGTATTTTGCACTAAAGAAGAGAATGAAAGTGAGAAAGAGGGAAAGAAAGATGAAGAAGGAAGTAAAAAATTAATGTCTGAACTGTTCACATACCCAACTCTGCTTCAAAACGTAAAGTACTTGATGATCCCAATCTGTAAGAAAACAGAATGAAGAAAGCACAGAACAGAAAAAACAATCTAACGTGCATGAATAAATACAAAGACAGATATCATATGGCATGCCTACGATGAGACCTGTAAAAAAACATAGCTAAATTTGTATGCATTTTACACTGAAGAAGACAATGAAAGAGAGAAGAGAGGAAGAATGATGAAGGTAGAGAAAAACGATCATGTCTAAACTGTTCACATACCCAAATCATCTTCAAAACGAAAAGTACTTGTTCCCCATCTGTAAGAGAAAAAAATGGAGAAAACAGAACAGAACAAACCATCTCACATGCATTAATACATACAACAACAGATATACAACAGTACACATGGCATGCTAAAAAAGTGACCTGTACATAAACACATACAATAGCAGATATAAAACTGTACACATTAAATGCTAAAAAGGTGACATTTAAAAAAAAATGGCTAACATTTTTTCTTATGTATTGCAAGATATGAATTGTATTCAAAACATTTCCCACACTCAGTACATGAATACGGCATTTCAACAGTGTGAGTTACCTCATCTCTGAGAAGGTTTGCGTTGATTCCAAAACATTTCCCACACTCAGCACATGAATTGGGCTTCTAACCGGCGTAAGATATGTGATGTCTCTCAGGATGCAATTCATGTACAACATGATCCCAATCTGTAAGAGAACACAATCAAGACAAAACAGAAAAAGAACAAGAATCTGACATGTAAAAATACATACAATTACAGATGTACAATACTACATATGGCATGCCTACAATATAACCTGTTAAAAAAAAAATGGTTCGTGTTTGCATGTATTTTACACGGAAAAAGAGAAAGAAAGAAAGAAAGAGAAATGAAGGAAAAGAGCATAAAAACGTCATGTCTAAACAATTCACATACCCACTTCTGCTTCAAAATGTAAAGTATTTGTTGACTCCAATCTGTAAGAGAAAAGAATGAAGACAACACAGAACAGAAAAAAAACAAAACAAAAATATTACATGTATAATACATACAATGAAAGATAGACAATACTATACTGTAGTACACATGGCATGCCTACAATGTGACCTTTAAAAAAGATGGTTCATGTTTGCAAGTATTTCACACTGAAAAAAAAGAACAAAAGACAGAAAAAGGGGTAGAAAGATGAAGAAAAAAAAACAAAAAACATGTTGACACAGTTCACATACCCAACTCTGCTTGAAAAGGAGAAGTACTTGACGATCCAAATCTGTAAGACAACAGAGTGAAGACAACACAGAACAGAACCAACTAACATGCATAAAAAATTTACATTAACAGAGACAAAATAATACACATATCTTGCTAACACGGAGACCTGTAAAGAAAACATGGCTAACTTTTGCATGTATTTTGCACTAAAGAAGATAATGAAAGTGAGAAAGAGGGAAAGAAAGATGAAGAAGGAAGTAAAAAATTAATGTCTGAACTGTTCACATACCCAACTCTGCTTCAAAACGTAAAGTACTTGATGATCCCAATCTGTAAGAAAACAGAATGAAGAAAGCACAGAACAGAAAAAACAATCTAACGTGCATGAATAAATACAAAGACAGATATCATATGGCATGCCTACGATGAGACCTGTAAAAAAACATAGCTAAATTTGTATGCATTTTACACTGAAGAAGACAATGAAAGAGAGAAGAGAGGAAGAAAGATGAAGGTAGAGAAAAACGATCATGTCTAAACTGTTCACATACCCAAATCATCTTCAAAACGAAAAGTACTTGTTCCCCATCTGTAAGAGAAAAAAATGGAGAAAACAGAACAGAACAAACCATCTCACATGCATTAATACATACCACAACAGATATACAACAGTACACATGGCATGCTAAAAAGGTGACCTGTACATAAACACATACAATAGCAGATATAAAACTGTACACATTAAATGCTAAAAAGGTGACATTTAAAAAAATGGCTAACATTTTTTCTTATGTATTGCAAGATATGAATTGTATTCAAAACATTTCCCACACTCAGTACATGAATAAGGCATTTCAACAGTGTGAGTTACCTCATCTCTGAGAAGGTTTGCGTGGTTCCAAAACATTTCCCACACTCAGCACATGAATTGGGCTTCTAACCGGTGTAAGATATGTGATGTCTCTCAGGATGCAATTCATGTACAAAATGATCCCAATCTGTAAGAGAACACAATCAAGACAAAACTGAAAAAGAACAAGAATCTGACATGTAAAAATACATACAATTACAGATATACAATACTACATATGGCATGCCTACAATATAACCTGTAAAAAAATGGTTTGTGTTTGCATGTATTTTACACGGAAAAAGAGAAAGAAAGAAAGAAAGAAAAAATGAAGGAAAAGAGCCTAAAAAACGTCATGTCTAAACAATTCACATACCCACTCTGCTTCAAAATGTAAAGTATTTGTTGACTCCAATCTGTAAGAGAAAAGAATAAAGACAACACAAAACAGAAAAAAACAAAACAAAAATATTACATGTATAATACATACAATGAAAGATAGACAATACTATACTGTAGTACACATGGCATGCCTACAATGTGACCTTTAAAAAAGATGGTTCATGTTTGCAAGTATTTCACACTGAAAAAAAAGAACGAAAGACAGAAAAAGGGGTAGAAAGATGAAGAAAAAAAAACAAAAAACATGTTGACACAGTTCACATACCCAACTCTGCTTGAAAAGGAGAAGTACTTGACGATCCAAATCTGTAAGACAACAGAATGAAGACAACACAGAACAGAACCAACTAACATGCATAAAAAAATTACATTAACAGAGACAAAATAACACACATATCTTGCTAACACGGAGACCTGTAAAGAAAACATGGCTAACTTTTGCATGTATTTTGCACTAAAGAAGAGAATGAAAGTGAGAAAGAGGGAAAGAAAGATGAAGAAGGAAGTAAAAAATTAATGTCTGAACTGTTCACATACCCAACTCTGCTTCAAAACGTAAAGTACTTGATGATCCTAATCTGTAAGAAAACAGAATGAAGAAAGCACAGAACAGAAAAAACAATCTAACGTGCATGAATAAATACAAAGACAGATATCATATGGCATGCCTACGATGAGACCTGTAAAAAAACATAGCTAAATTTGTATGCATTTTACACTGAAGAAGACAATGAAAGAGAGAAGAGAGGAAGAAAGATGAAGGTAGAGAAAAACGATCATGTCTAAACTGTTCACATACCCAAATCATCTTCAAAACGAAAAGTACTTGTTCCCCATCTGTAAGAGAAAAAAATGGAGAAAACAGAACAGAACAAACCATCTCACATGCATTAATACATACAACAACAGATATACAACAGTACACATGGCATGCTAAAAAGGTGACCTGTACATAAACACATACAATAGCAGATATAAAACTGTACACATTAAATGCTAAAAAGGTGACATTTAAAAAAAAATGGCTAACATTTTTTCTTATGTATTGCAAGATATGAATTGTATTCAAAACATTTCCCACACTCAGTACATGAATACGGCATTTCAACAGTGTGAGTTACCTCATCTCTGAGAAGGTTTGCGTTGATTCCAAAACATTTCCCACACTCAGCACATGAATTGGGCTTCTAACCGATGTAAGATATGTGATGTCTCTCAGGATGCAATTCATGTACAACATGATCCCAATCTGTAAGAGAACACAATCAAGACAAAACAGAAAAAGAACAAGAATCTGACATGTAAAAATACATACAATTACAGATGTACAATACTACATATGGCATGCCTACAATATAACCTGTAAAAAAAAAATGGTTCGTGTTTGCATGTATTTTACACGGAAAAAGAGAAAGAAAGAAAGAAAGAAAGAGAAATGAAGGAAAAGAGCATAAAAACGTCATGTCTAAACAATTCACATACCCACTTCTGCTTCAAAATGTAAAGTATTTGTTGACTCCAATCTGTAAGAGAAAAGAATGAAGACAACACAGAACAGAAAAAAAACAAAACAAAAATATTACATGTATAATACATACAATGAAAGATAGACAATACTATACTGTAGTACACATGGCATGCCTACAATGTGACCTTTAAAAAAGATGGTTCATGTTTGCAAGTATTTCACACTGAAAAAAAAGAACGAAAGACAGAAAAAGGGGTAGAAAGATGAAGAAAAAAAAAAAAAAAAACATGTTGACACAGTTCACATACCCAACTCTGCTTGAAAAGGAGAAGTACTTGACGATCCAAATCTGTAAGACAACAGAGTGAAGACAACACAGAACAGAACCAACTAACATGCATAAAAAATTTACATTAACAGAGACAAAATAATACACATATCTTGCTAACACGGAGACCTGTAAAGAAAACATGGCTAACTTTTGCATGTATTTTGCACTAAAGAAGAGAATGAAAGTGAGAAAGAGGGAAAGAAAGATGAAGAAGGAAGTAAAAAATTAATGTCTGAACTGTTCACATACCCAACTCTGCTTCAAAACGTAAAGTACTTGATGATCCTAATCTGTAAGAAAACAGAATGAAGAAAGCACAGAACAGAAAAAACAATCTAACGTGCATGAATAAATACAAAGACAGATATCATATGGCATGCCTACGATGAGACCTGTAAAAAAACATAGCTAAATTTGTATGCATTTTACACTGAAGAAGACAATGAAAGAGAGAAGAGAGGAAGAAAGATGAAGGTAGAGAAAAACGATCATGTCTAAACTGTTCACATACCCAAATCATCTTCAAAACGAAAAGTACTTGTTCCCCATCTGTAAGAGAAAAAAATGGAGAAAACAGAACAGAACAAACCATCTCACATGCATTAATACATACAACAACAGATATACAACAGTACACATGGCATGCTAAAAAGGTGACCTGTACATAAACACATACAATAGCAGATATAAAACTGTACACATTAAATGCTAAAAAGGTGACATTTAAAAAAAAATGGCTAACATTTTTTCTTATGTATTGCAAGATATGAATTGTATTCAAAACATTTCCCACACTCAGTACATGAATACGGCATTTCAACAGTGTGAGTTACCTCATCTCTGAGAAGGTTTGCGTTGATTCCAAAACATTTCCCACACTCAGCACATGAATTGGGCTTCTAACCGATGTAAGATATGTGATGTCTCTCAGGATGCAATTCATGTACAACATGATCCCAATCTGTAAGAGAACACAATCAAGACAAAACAGAAAAAGAACAAGAATCTGACATGTAAAAATACATACAATTACAGATGTACAATACTACATATGGCATGCCTACAATATAACCTGTAAAAAAAAAATGGTTCGTGTTTGCATGTATTTTACACGGAAAAAGAGAAAGAAAGAAAGAAAGAAAGAGAAATGAAGGAAAAGAGCATAAAAACGTCATGTCTAAACAATTCACATACCCACTTCTGCTTCAAAATGTAAAGTATTTGTTGACTCCAATCTGTAAGAGAAAAGAATGAAGACAACACAGAACAGAAAAAAAACAAAACAAAAATATTACATGTATAATACATACAATGAAAGATAGACAATACTATACTGTAGTACACATGGCATGCCTACAATGTGACCTTTAAAAAAGATGGTTCATGTTTGCAAGTATTTCACACTGAAAAAAAAGAACGAAAGACAGAAAAAGGGGTAGAAAGATGAAGAAAAAAAAAAAAAAAAACATGTTGACACAGTTCACATACCCAACTCTGCTTGAAAAGGAGAAGTACTTGACGATCCAAATCTGTAAGACAACAGAGTGAAGACAACACAGAACAGAACCAACTAACATGCATAAAAAATTTACATTAACAGAGACAAAATAATACACATATCTTGCTAACACGGAGACCTGTAAAGAAAACATGGCTAACTTTTGCATGTATTTTGCACTAAAGAAGAGAATGAAAGTGAGAAAGAGGGAAAGAAAGATGAAGAAGGAAGTAAAAAATTAATGTCTGAACTGTTCACATACCCAACTCTGCTTCAAAACGTAAAGTACTTGATGATCCTAATCTGTAAGAAAACAGAATGAAGAAAGCACAGAACAGAAAAAACAATCTAACGTGCATGAATAAATACAAAGACAGATATCATATGGCATGCCTACGATGAGACCTGTAAAAAAACATAGCTAAATTTGTATGCATTTTACACTGAAGAAGACAATGAAAGAGAGAAGAGAGGAAGAAAGATGAAGGTAGAGAAAAACGATCATGTCTAAACTGTTCACATACCCAAATCATCTTCAAAACGAAAAGTACTTGTTCCCCATCTGTAAGAGAAAAAAATGGAGAAAACAGAACAGAACAAACCATCTCACATGCATTAATACATACAACAACAGATATACAACAGTACACATGGCATGCTAAAAAGGTGACCTGTACATAAACACATACAATAGCAGATATAAAACTGTACACATTAAATGCTAAAAAGGTGACATTTAAAAAAAAATGGCTAACATTTTTTCTTATGTATTGCAAGATATGAATTGTATTCAAAACATTTCCCACACTCAGTACATGAATACGGCATTTCAACAGTGTGAGTTACCTCATCTCTGAGAAGGTTTGCGTTGATTCCAAAACATTTCCCACACTCAGCACATGAATTGGGCTTCTAACCGGTGTAAGATATGTGATGTCTCTCAGGATGCAATTCATGTACAACATGATCCCAATCTGTAAGAGAACACAATCAAGACAAAACAGAAAAAGAACAAGAATCTGACATGTAAAAATACATACAATTACAGATGTACAATACTACATATGGCATGCCTACAATATAACCTGTAAAAAAAAAATGGTTCGTGTTTGCATGTATTTTACACGGAAAAAGAGAAAGAAAGAAAGAAAGAAAGAGAAATGAAGGAAAAGAGCATAAAAACGTCATGTCTAAACAATTCACATACCCACTTCTGCTTCAAAATGTAAAGTATTTGTTGACTCCAATCTGTAAGAGAAAAGAATGAAGACAACACAGAACAGAAAAAAAACAAAACAAAAATATTACATGTATAATACATACAATGAAAGATAGACAATACTATACTGTAGTACACATGGCATGCCTACAATGTGACCTTTAAAAAAGATGGTTCATGTTTGCAAGTATTTCACACTGAAAAAAAAGAACGAAAGACAGAAAAAGGGGTAGAAAGATGAAGAAAAAAAAACAAAAAACATGTTGACACAGTTCACATACCCAACTCTGCTTGAAAAGGAGAAGTACTTGACGATCCAAATCTGTAAGACAACAGAGTGAAGACAACACAGAACAGAACCAACTAACATGCATAAAAAATTTACATTAACAGAGACAAAATAATACACATATCTTGCTAACACGGAGACCTGTAAAGAAAACATGGCTAACTTTTGCATGTATTTTGCACTAAAGAAGAGAATGAAAGTGAGAAAGAGGGAAAGAAAGATGAAGAAGGAAGTAAAAAATTAATGTCTGAACTGTTCACATACCCAACTCTGCTTCAAAACGTAAAGTACTTGATGATCCCAATCTGTAAGAAAACAGAATGAAGAAAGCACAGAACAGAAAAAACAATCTAACATGCATGAATAAATACAAAGACAGATATCATATGGCATGCCTACGATGAGACCTGTAAAAAAACATAGCTAAATTTGTATGCATTTTACACTGAAGAAGACAATGAAAGAGAGAAGAGAGGAAGAAAGATGAAGGTAGAGAAAAACGATCATGTCTAAACTGTTCACATACCCAAATCATCTTCAAAACGAAAAGTACTTGTTCCCCATCTGTAAGAGAAAAAAATGGAGAAAACAGAACAGAACAAACCATCTCACATGCATTAATACATACAACAACAGATATACAACAGTACACATGGCATGCTAAAAAGGTGACCTGTACATAAACACATACAATAGCAGATATAAAACTGTACACATTAAATGCGAAAAAGGTGACATTAAAAAAAAATGGCTAACATTTTTTCTTATGTATTGCAAGATATGAATTGTATTCAAAACATTTCCCACACTCAGTACATGAATACGGCATTTCAACAGTGTGAGTTACCTCATCTCTGAGAAGGTTGGCGTTGATTCCAAAACATTTCCCACACTCAGCACATGAATTGGGCTTCTAACCGGTGTAAGATATGTGATGTCTCTCAGGATGCAATTCATGTACAAAACGATCCCAATCTGTAAGAGAACACAATCAAGACAAAACAGAAAAAGAACAAGAATCTGACATGTAAAAATACATACAATTACAGATGTACAATACTACATATGGCATGCCTACAATATAACCTGTAAAAAAAAAAATGGTTCGTGTATGCATGTATTTTACACTGAAAAAGAGAAAGAAAGAAAGAAAGAGAAATGAAGGAAAAGAGCATAAAAACGTCATGTCTAAACAATTCACATACCCACTTCTGCTTCAAAATGTAAAGTATTTGTTGACTCCAATCTGTAAGAGAAAAGAATGAAGACAACACAGAACAGAAAAAAAACAAAACAAAAATATTACATGTATAATACATACAATGAAAGATAGACAATACTATACTGTAGTACACATGGCATGCCTACAATGTGACCTTTAAAAAAGATGGTTCATGTTTGCAAGTATTTCACACTGAAAAAAAAGAACGAAAGACAGAAAAAGGGGTAGAAAGATGAAGAAAAAAAAACAAAAAACATGTTGACACAGTTCACATACCCAACTCTGCTTGAAAAGGAGAAGTACTTGACGATCCAAATCTGTAAGACAACAGAATGAAGACAGCACAGAACAGAACCAACTAACATGCATAAAAAATTTACATTAACAGGGACAAAATAATACACATATCTTGCTAACACGGAGACCTGTAAAGAAAACATGGCTAACTTTTGCATGTATTTTGCACTAAAGAAGAGAATGAAAGTGAGAAAGAGGGAAAGAAAGATGAAGAAGGAAGTAAAAAATTAATGTCTGAACTGTTCACATACCCAACTCTGCTTCAAAACGTAAAGTACTTGATGATCCCAATCTGTAAGAAAACAGTATGAAGAAAGCACAGAACAGAAAAAACAATCTAACGTGCATGAATAAATACAAAGACAGATATCATATGGCATGCCTACGATGAGACCTGTAAAAAAACATAGCTAAATGTGTATGCATTTTACACTGAAGAAGACAATGAAAGAGAGAAGAGAGGAAGAAAGATGAAGGTAGAGAAAAACGATCATGTCTAATCTGTTCACATACCCAAATCATCTTCAAAAAGAAAAGTACTTGTTCCCCATCTGTAAGAGAAAAAAATGGAGAAAACAGAACAGAACAAACCATCTCATATGCATTAATACATACAACAACAGATATACAACAGTACACATGGCATGCTAAAAAGGTGACCTGTACATAAACACATACAATAGCAGATATAAAACTGTACACATTAAATGCTAAAAAGGCGACATTTAAAAAAAAATGGCTAACATTTTTTCTTATGTATTGCAAGATATGAATTGTATTCAAAACATTTCCCACACTCAGTACATGAATACGGCATTTCAACAGTGTGAGTTACCTCATCTCTGAGAAGGTTTGCGTTGATTCCAAAACATTTCCCACACTCAGGACATGAATTGGGCTTCTAACCGGTGTAAGATATGTGATGTCTCTCAGGATGCAATTCATGTACAAAATGATCCCAATCTGTAAGAGAACACAATTAAGACAAGACAGAAAAAGAACAAGAATCTGACATGTAAAATACATACAATTACAGATATACAATACTACATATGGCATGCCTACAATATAACCTGTAAAAAAAAAAGGGTTCGTGTTTGCATGTATTTTACACGGAAAAAGAGAAAGAAAGAAAGAAAAATGAAGGAAAAGAGCAAAAAAAACGTCATGTCTAAACAATTCACATACCCACTTCTGCTTCAAAATGTAAAGTATTTGTTGACTCCAATCTGTAAGAGAAAAGAATGAAGACAACACAGAACAGAAAAAAACAAAACAAAAATATTACATGTATAATACATACAATGAAAGATAGACAATACTATACTGTAGTACACATGGCATGCCTACAATGTGACCTTTAAAAAAGATGGTTCATGTTTGCAAGTATTTCACACTGAAAAAAAAGAACGAAAGACAGAAAAAGGGGTAGAAAGATGAAGAAAAAAAATCAAAAAACATGTTGACACAGTTCACATACCCAACTCTGCTTGAAAAGGAGAAGTACTTGACGATCCAAATCTGTAAGACAACAGAATGGAGACAACACAGAACAGAACCAACTAACATGCATAAAAAATTTATATTAACAGAGACAAAATAATACACATATCTTGCTAACACGGAGACCTGTAAAGAAAACATGGCTAACTTTTGCATGTATTTTGCACTAAAGAAGAGAATGAAAGTGAGAAAGAGGGAAAGAAAGATGAAGAAGGAAGAGAAAAATTAATGTCTGAACTGTTCACATACCTAACTCTGCTTCAAAACGTAAAGTACTTGATGATCCCAGTCTGTAAGAAAACAGAATGAAGAAAGCACAGAACAGAAAAAACAATCTAACGTGCATGAATAAATACAAAGACAGATATCATATGGCATGCCTACGATGAGACCTGTAAAAAAACATAGCTAAATTTGTATGCATTTTACACTGAAGAAGACAATGAAAGAGAGAAGAGAGGAAGAAAGATGAAGGTAGAGAAAAACGATCATGTCTAAACTGTTCACATACCCAAATCATCTTCAAAACGAAAAGTACTTGTTCCCCATCTGTAAGAGAAAAAAATGGAGAAAACAGAACAGAACAAACCATCTCACATGCATTAATACATACAACAACAGATATACAACAGTACACATGGCATGCTAAAAAGGTGACCTGTACATAAACACATACAATAGCAGATATAAAACTGTACACATTAAATGCTAAAAAGGTGACATTTAAAAAAAAATGGCTAACATTTTTTCTTATGTATTGCAAGGTATGAATTGTATTCAAAACATTTCCCACACTCAGTACATGAATACGGCATTTCAACAGTGTGAGTTACCTCATCTCTGAGAAGGTTTGCGTTGATTCCAAAACATTTCCCACACTCAGCACATGAATTGGGCTTCTAACCGGTGTAAGATATGTGATGTCTCTCAGGATGCAATTCATGTACAACATGATCCCAATCTGTAAGAGAACACAATCAAGACAAAACAGAAAAAGAACAAGAATCTGACATGTAAAAATACATACAATTACAGATGTACAATACTACATATGGCATGCCTACAATATAACCTGTAAAAAAAAAATGGTTCGTGTTTGCATGTATTTTACACGGAAAAAGAGAAAGAAAGAAAGAAAGAGAAATGAAGGAAAAGAGCATAAAAACGTCATGTCTAAACAATTCACATACCCACTTCTGCTTCAAAATGTAAAGTATTTGTTGACTCCAATCTGTAAGAGAAAAGAATGAAGACAACACAGAACAGAAAAAAAAACAAAACAAAAATATTACATGTATAATACATACAATCAAAGATAGACAATACTATACTGTAGTACACATGGCATGCCTACAATGTGACCTTTAAAAAAGATGGTTCATGTTTGCAAGTATTTCACACTGAAAAAAAGAACGAAAGACAGAAAAAGGGGTAGAAAGATGAAGAAAAAAAATCAAAAAACATGTTGACACAGTTCACATACCCAACTCTGCTTGAAAAGGAGAAGTACTTGACGATCCAAATCTGTAAGACAACAGAGTGAAGACAACACAGAACAGAACCAACTAACATGCATAAAAAATTTACATTAACAGAGACAAAATAATACACATATCTTGCTATCACGGAGACCTGTAAAGAAAACATGGCTAACTTTTGCATGTATTTTGCACTAAAGAAGAGAATGAAAGTGAGAAAGAGGGAAAGAAAGATGAAGAAGGAAGTAAAAAATTAATGTCTGAACTGTTCACATACCCAACTCTGCTTCAAAACGTAAAGTACTTGATGATCCTAATCTGTAAGAAAACAGAATGAAGAAAGCACAGAACAGAAAAAACAATCTAACGTGCATGAATAAATACAAAGACAGATATCATATGGCATGCCTACGATGAGACCTGTAAAAAAACATAGCTAAATTTGTATGCATTTTACACTGAAGAAGACAATGAAAGAGAGAAGAGAGGAAGAAAGATGAAGGTAGAGAAAAACGATCATGTCTAAACTGTTCACATACCCAAATCATCTTCAAAACGAAAAGTACTTGTTCCCCATCTGTAAGAGAAAAAAATGGAGAAAACAGAACAGAACAAACCATCTCACATGCATTAATACATACAACAACAGATATACAACAGTACACATGGCATGCTAAAAAGGTGACCTGTACATAAACACATACAATAGCAGATATAAAACTGTACACATTAAATGCTAAAAAGGTGACATTTAAAAAAAAATGGCTAACATTTTTTCTTATGTATTGCAAGATATGAATTGTATTCAAAACATTTCCCACACTCAGTACATGAATACGGCATTTCAACAGTGTGAGTTACCTCATCTCTGAGAAGGTTTGCGTTGATTCCAAAACATTTCCCACACTCAGCACATGAATTGGGCTTCTAACCGGTGTAAGATATGTGATGTCTCTCAGGATGCAATTCATGTACAACATGATCCCAATCTGTAAGAGAACACAATCAAGACAAAACAGAAAAAGAACAAGAATCTGACATGTAAAAATACATACAATTACAGATGTACAATACTACATATGGCATGCCTACAATATAACCTGTAAAAAAAAAATGGTTCGTGTTTGCATGTATTTTACACGGAAAAAGAGAAAGAAAGAAAGAAAGAAAGAGAAATGAAGGAAAAGAGCATAAAAACGTCATGTCTAAACAATTCACATACCCACTTCTGCTTCAAAATGTAAAGTATTTGTTGACTCCAATCTGTAAGAGAAAAGAATGAAGACAACACAGAACAGAAAAAAAACAAAACAAAAATATTACATGTATAATACATACAATGAAAGATAGACAATACTATACTGTAGTACACATGGCATGCCTACAATGTGACCTTTAAAAAAGATGGTTCATGTTTGCAAGTATTTCACACTGAAAAAAAAGAACGAAAGACAGAAAAAGGGGTAGAAAGATGAAGAAAAAAAAACAAAAAACATGTTGACACAGTTCACATACCCAACTCTGCTTGAAAAGGAGAAGTACTTGACGATCCAAATCTGTAAGACAACAGAGTGAAGACAACACAGAACAGAACCAACTAACATGCATAAAAAATTTACATTAACAGAGACAAAATAATACACATATCTTGCTAACACGCAGACCTGTAAAGAAAACATGGCTAACTTTTGCATGTATTTTGCACTAAAGAAGAGAATGAAAGTGAGAAAGAGGGAAAGAAAGATGAAGAAGGAAGTAAAAAATTAATGTCTGAACTGTTCACATACCCAACTCTGCTTCAAAACGTAAAGTACTTGATGATCCCAATCTGTAAGAAAACAGAATGAAGAAAGCACAGAACAGAAAAAACAATCTAACATGCATGAATAAATACAAAGACAGATATCATATGGCATGCCTACGATGAGACCTGTAAAAAAACATAGCTAAATTTGTATGCATTTTACACTGAAGAAGACAATGAAAGAGAGAAGAGAGGAAGAAAGATGAAGGTAGAGAAAAACGATCATGTCTAAACTGTTCACATACCCAAATCATCTTCAAAACGAAAAGTACTTGTTCCCCATCTGTAAGAGAAAAAAATGGAGAAAACAGAACAGAACAAACCATCTCACATGCATTAATACATACAACAACAGATATACAACAGTACACATGGCATGCTAAAAAGGTGACCTGTACATAAACACATACAATAGCAGATATAAAACTGTACACATTAAATGCGAAAAAGGTGACATTAAAAAAAAATGGCTAACATTTTTTCTTATGTATTGCAAGATATGAATTGTATTCAAAACATTTCCCACACTCAGTACATGAATACGGCATTTCAACAGTGTGAGTTACCTCATCTCTGAGAAGGTTGGCGTTGATTCCAAAACATTTCCCACACTCAGCACATGAATTGGGCTTCTAACCGGTGTAAGATATGTGATGTCTCTCAGGATGCAATTCATGTACAAAACGATCCCAATCTGTAAGAGAACACAATCAAGACAAAACAGAAAAAGAACAAGAATCTGACATGTAAAAATACATACAATTACAGATGTACAATACTACATATGGCATGCCTACAATATAACCTGTAAAAAAAAAAATGGTTCGTGTATGCATGTATTTTACACTGAAAAAGAGAAAGAAAGAAAGAAAGAGAAATGAAGGAAAAGAGCATAAAAACGTCATGTCTAAACAATTCACATACCCACTTCTGCTTCAAAATGTAAAGTATTTGTTGACTCCAATCTGTAAGAGAAAAGAATGAAGACAACACAGAACAGAAAAAAACAAAACAAAAATATTACATGTATAATACATACAATGAAAGATAGACAATACTATACTGTAGTACACATGGCATGCCTACAATGTGACCTTTAAAAAAGATGGTTCATGTTTGCAAGTATTTCACACTGAAAAAAAAGAACGAAAGACAGAAAAAGGGGTAGAAAGATGAAGAAAAAAAAACAAAAAACATGTTGACACAGTTCACATACCCAACTCTGCTTGAAAAGGAGAAGTACTTGACGATCCAAATCTGTAAGACAACAGAATGAAGACAGCACAGAACAGAACCAACTAACATGCATAAAAAATTTACATTAACAGGGACAAAATAATACACATATCTTGCTAACACGGAGACCTGTAAAGAAAACATGGCTAACTTTTGCATGTATTTTGCACTAAAGAAGAGAATGAAAGTGAGAAAGAGGGAAAGAAAGATGAAGAAGGAAGTAAAAAATTAATGTCTGAACTGTTCACATACCCAACTCTGCTTCAAAACGTAAAGTACTTGATGATCCCAATCTGTAAGAAAACAGTATGAAGAAAGCACAGAACAGAAAAAACAATCTAACGTGCATGAATAAATACAAAGACAGATATCATATGGCATGCCTACGATGAGACCTGTAAAAAAACATAGCTAAATGTGTATGCATTTTACACTGAAGAAGACAATGAAAGAGAGAAGAGAGGAAGAAAGATGAAGGTAGAGAAAAACGATCATGTCTAAACTGTTCACATACCCAAATCATCTTCAAAACGAAAAGTACTTGTTCCCCATCTGTAAGAGAAAAAAATGGAGAAAACAGAACAGAACAAACCATCTCATATGCATTAATACATACAACAACAGATATACAACAGTACACATGGCATGCTAAAAAGGTGACCTGTACATAAACACATACAATAGCAGATATAAAACTGTACACATTAAATGCTAAAAAGGCGACATTTAAAAAAAAATGGCTAACATTTTTTCTTATGTATTGCAAGATATGAATTGTATTCAAAACATTTCCCACACTCAGTACATGAATACGGCATTTCAACAGTGTGAGTTACCTCATCTCTGAGAAGGTTTGCGTTGATTCCAAAACATTTCCCACACTCAGGACATGAATTGGGCTTCTAACCGGTGTAAGATATGTGATGTCTCTCAGGATGCAATTCATGTACAAAATGATCCCAATCTGTAAGAGAACACAATCAAGACAAGACAGAAAAAGAACAAGAATCTGACATGTAAAATACATACAATTACAGATATACAATACTACATATGGCATGCCTACAATATAACCTGTAAAAAAAAAAGGGTTCGTGTTTGCATGTATTTTACACGGAAAAAGAGAAAGAAAGAAAGAAAAATGAAGGAAAAGAGCAAAAAAAACGTCATGTCTAAACAATTCACATACCCACTTCTGCTTCAAAATGTAAAGTATTTGTTGACTCCAATCTGTAAGAGAAAAGAATGAAGACAACACAGAACAGAAAAAAACAAAACAAAAATATTACATGTATAATACATACAATGAAAGATAGACAATACTATACTGTAGTACACATGGCATGCCTACAATGTGACCTTTAAAAAAGATGGTTCATGTTTGCAAGTATTTCACACTGAAAAAAAAGAACGAAAGACAGAAAAAGGGGTAGAAAGATGAAGAAAAAAAATCAAAAAACATGTTGACACAGTTCACATACCCAACTCTGCTTGAAAAGGAGAAGTACTTGACGATCCAAATCTGTAAGACAACAGAATGGAGACAACACAGAACAGAACCAACTAACATGCATAAAAAATTTATATTAACAGAGACAAAATAATACACATATCTTGCTAACACGGAGACCTGTAAAGAAAACATGGCTAACTTTTGCATGTATTTTGCACTAAAGAAGAGAATGAAAGTGAGAAAGAGGGAAAGAAAGATGAAGAAGGAAGAGAAAAATTAATGTCTGAACTGTTCACATACCTAACTCTGCTTCAAAACGTAAAGTACTTGATGATCCCAGTCTGTAAGAAAACAGAATGAAGAAAGCACAGAACAGAAAAAACAATCTAACGTGCATGAATAAATACAAAGACAGATATCATATGGCATGCCTACGATGAGACCTGTAAAAAAACATAGCTAAATTTGTATGCATTTTACACTGAAGAAGACAATGAAAGAGAGAAGAGAGGAAGAAAGATGAAGGTAGAGAAAAACGATCATGTCTAAACTGTTCACATACCCAAATCATCTTCAAAACGAAAAGTACTTGTTCCCCATCTGTAAGAGAAAAAAATGGAGAAAACAGAACAGAACAAACCATCTCACATGCATTAATACATACAACAACAGATATACAACAGTACACATGGCATGCTAAAAAGGTGACCTGTACATAAACACATACAATAGCAGATATAAAACTGTACACATTAAATGCTAAAAAGGTGACATTTAAAAAAAAATGGCTAACATTTTTTCTTATGTATTGCAAGGTATGAATTGTATTCAAAACATTTCCCACACTCAGTACATGAATACGGCATTTCAACAGTGTGAGTTACCTCATCTCTGAGAAGGTTGGCGTTGATTCCAAAACATTTCCCACACTCAGCACATGAATTGGGCTTCTAACCGGTGTAAGATATGTGATGTCTCTCAGGATGCAATTCATGTACAACATGATCCCAATCTGTAAGAGAACACAATCAAGACAAAACAGAAAAAGAACAAGAATCTGACATGTAAAAATACATACAATTACAGATGTACAATACTACATATGGCATGCCTACAATATAACCTGTAAAAAAAAAATGGTTCGTGTTTGCATGTATTTTACACGGAAAAAGAGAAAGAAAGAAAGAAAGAGAAATGAAGGAAAAGAGCATAAAAACGTCATGTCTAAACAATTCACATACCCACTTCTGCTTCAAAATGTAAAGTATTTGTTGACTCCAATCTGTAAGAGAAAAGAATGAAGACAACACAGAACAGAAAAAAAAACAAAACAAAAATATTACATGTATAATACATACAATGAAAGATAGACAATACTATACTGTAGTACACATGGCATGCCTACAATGTGACCTTTAAAAAAGATGGTTCATGTTTGCAAGTATTTCACACTGAAAAAAAGAACGAAAGACAGAAAAAGGGGTAGAAAGATGAAGAAAAAAAATCAAAAAACATGTTGACACAGTTCACATACCCAACTCTGCTTGAAAAGGAGAAGTACTTGACGATCCAAATCTGTAAGACAACAGAGTGAAGACAACACAGAACAGAACCAACTAACATGCATAAAAATTTTACATTAACAGAGACAAAATAATACACATATCTTGCTAACACGGAGACCTGTAAAGAAAACATGGCTAACTTTTGCATGTATTTTGCACTAAAGAAGAGAATGAAAGTGAGAAAGAGGGAAAGAAAGATGAAGAAGGAAGAGAAAAATTAATGTCTGAACTGTTCACATACCCAACTCTGCTTCAAAACGTAAAGTACTTGATGATCCCAATCTGTAAGAAAACAGAATGAAGAAAGCACAGAACAGAAAAAACAATCTAACATGCATGAATAAATACAAAGACAGATATCATATGGCATGCCTACGATGAGACCTGTAAAAAAACATAGCTAAATTTGTATGCATTTTACACTGAAGAAGACAATGAAAGAGAGAAGAGAGGAAGAAAGATGAAGGTAGAGAAAAACGATCATGTCTAAACTGTTCACATACCCAAATCATCTTCAAAACGAAAAGTACTTGTTCCCCATCTGTAAGAGAAAAAAATGGAGAAAACAGAACAGAACAAACCATCTCACATGCATTAATACATACAACAACAGATATACAACAGTACACATGGCATGCTAAAAAGGTGACCTGTACATAAACACATACAATAGCAGATATAAAACTGTACACATTAAATGCTAAAAAGGTGACATTAAAAAAAAATGGCTAACATTTTTTCTTATGTATTGCAAGATATGAATTGTATTCAAAACATTTCCCACACTCAGTACATGAATACGGCATTTCAACAGTGTGAGTTACCTCATCTCTGAGAAGGTTGGCGTTGATTCCAAAACATTTCCCACACTCAGCACATGAATTGGGCTTCTAACCGGTGTAAGATATGTGATGTCTCTCAGGATGCAATTCATGTACAAAACGATCCCAATCTGTAAGAGAACACAATCAAGACAAAACAGAAAAAGAACAAGAATCTGACATGTAAAAATACATACAATTACAGATGTACAATACTACATATGGCATGCCTACAATATAACCTGTAAAAAAAAAAATGGTTCGTGTATGCATGTATTTTACACTGAAAAAGAGAAAGAAAGAAAGAAAGAGAAATGAAGGAAAAGAGCATAAAAACGTCATGTCTAAACAATTCACATACCCACTTCTGCTTCAAAATGTAAAGTATTTGTTGACTCCAATCTGTAAGAGAAAAGAATGAAGACAACACAGAACAGAAAAAAACAAAACAAAAATATTACATGTATAATACATACAATGAAAGATAGACAATACTATACTGTAGTACACATGGCATGCCTACAATGTGACCTTTAAAAAAGATGGTTCATGTTTGCAAGTATTTCACACTGAAAAAAAAGAACGAAAGACAGAAAAAGGGGTAGAAAGATGAAGAAAAAAAATCAAAAAACATGTTGACACAGTTCACATACCCAACTCTGCTTGAAAAGGAGAAGTACTTGACGATCCAAATCTGTAAGACAACAGAATGGAGACAACACAGAACAGAACCAACTAACATGCATAAAAAATTTATATTAACAGAGACAAAATAATGCACATATCTTGCTAACACGGAGACCTGTAAAGAAAACATGGCTAACTTTTGCATGTATTTTGCACTAAAGAAGAGAATGAAAGTGAGAAAGAGGGAAAGAAAGATGAAGAAGGAAGAGAAAAATTAATGTCTGAACTGTTCACATACCTAACTCTGCTTCAAAACGTAAAGTACTTGATGATCCCAGTCTGTAAGAAAACAGAATGAAGAAAGCACAGAACAGAAAAAACAATCTAACGTGCATGAATAAATACAAAGACAGATATCATATGGCATGCCTACGATGAGACCTGTAAAAAAACATAGCTAAATTTGTATGCATTTTACACTGAAGAAGACAATGAAAGAGAGAAGAGAGGAAGAAAGATGAAGGTAGAGAAAAACGATCATGTCTAAACTGTTCACATACCCAAATCATCTTCAAAACGAAAAGTACTTGTTCCCCATCTGTAAGAGAAAAAAATGGAGAAAACAGAACAGAACAAACCATCTCACATGCATTAATACATACAACAACAGATATACAACAGTACACATGGCATGCTAAAAAGGTGACCTGTACATAAACACATACAATAGCAGATATAAAACTGTACACATTAAATGCTAAAAAGGTGACATTTAAAAAAAAATGGCTAACATTTTTTCTTATGTATTGCAAGGTATGAATTGTATTCAAAACATTTCCCACACTCAGTACATGAATACGGCATTTCAACAGTGTGAGTTACCTCATCTCTGAGAAGGTTTGCGTTGATTCCAAAACATTTCCCACACTCAGCACATGAATTGGGCTTCTAACCGGTGTAAGATATGTGATGTCTCTCAGGATGCAATTCATGTACAAAACGATCCCAATCTGTAAGAGAACACAATCAAGACAAAACAGAAAAAGAACAAGAATCTGACATGTAAAAATACATACAATTACAGATGTACAATACTACATATGGCATGCCTACAATATAACCTGTAAAAAAAAAAATGGTTCGTGTATGCATGTATTTTACACTGAAAAAGAGAAAGAAAGAAAGAAAGAAAGAGAAATGAAGGAAAAGAGCATAAAAACGTCATGTCTAAACAATTCACATACCCACTTCTGCTTCAAAATGTAAAGTATTTGTTGACTCCAATCTGTAAGAGAAAAGAATGAAGACAACACAGAACAGAAAAAAACAAAACAAAAATATTACAATTATAATACATACAATGAAAGATAGACAATACTATACTGTAGTACACATGGCATGCCTACAATGTGACCTTTAAAAAAGATGGTTCATGTTTGCAAGTATTTCACACTGAAAAAAAAGAACGAAAGACAGAAAAAGGGGTAGAAAGATGAAGAAAAAAAATCAAAAAACATGTTGACACAGTTCACATACCCAACTCTGCTTGAAAAGGAGAAGTACTTGACGATCCAAATCTGTAAGACAACAGAATGGAGACAACACAGAACAGAACCAACTAACATGCATAAAAAATTTATATTAACAGAGACAAAATAATACACATATCTTGCTGACACGGAGACCTGTAAAGAAAACATGGCTAACTTTTGCATGTATTTTGCACTAAAGAAGAGAATGAAAGTGAGAAAGAGGGAAAGAAAGATGAAGAAGGAAGAGAAAAATTAATGTCTGAACTGTTCACATACCTAACTCTGCTTCAAAACGTAAAGTACTTGATGATCCCAGTCTGTAAGAAAACAGAATGAAGAAAGCACAGAACAGAAAAAACAATCTAACGTGCATGAATAAATACAAAGACAGATATCATATGGCATGCCTACGATGAGACCTGTAAAAAAACATAGCTAAATTTGTATGCATTTTACACTGAAGAAGACAATGAAAGAGAGAAGAGAGGAAGAAAGATGAAGGTAGAGAAAAACGATCATGTCTAAACTGTTCACATACCCAAATCATCTTCAAAACGAAAAGTACTTGTTCCCCATCTGTAAGAGAAAAAAATGGAGAAAACAGAACAGAACAAACCATCTCACATGCATTAATACATACAACAACAGATATACAACAGTACACATGGCATGCTAAAAAGGTGACCTGTACATAAACACATACAATAGCAGATATAAAACTGTACACATTAAATGCTAAAAAGGTGACATTTAAAAAAAAATGGCTAACATTTTTTCTTATGTATTGCAAGGTATGAATTGTATTCAAAACATTTCCCACACTCAGTACATGAATACGGCATTTCAACAGTGTGAGTTACCTCATCTCTGAGAAGGTTTGCGTTGATTCCAAAACATTTCCCACACTCAGCACATGAATTGGGCTTCTAACCGGTGTAAGATATGTGATGTCTCTCAGGATGCAATTCATGTACAACATGATCCCAATCTGTAAGAGAACACAATCAAGACAAAACAGAAAAAGAACAAGAATCTGACATGTAAAAATACATACAATTACAGATGTACAATACTACATATGGCATGCCTACAATATAACCTGTAAAAAAAAAATGGTTCGTGTTTGCATGTATTTTACACGGAAAAAGAGAAAGAAAGAAAGAAAGAGAAATGAAGGAAAAGAGCATAAAAACGTCATGTCTAAACAATTCACATACCCACTTCTGCTTCAAAATGTAAAGTATTTGTTGACTCCAATCTGTAAGAGAAAAGAATGAAGACAACACAGAACAGAAAAAAAAACAAAACAAAAATATTACATGTATAATACATACAATGAAAGATAGACAATACTATACTGTAGTACACATGGCATGCCTACAATGTGACCTTTAAAAAAGATGGTTCATGTTTGCAAGTATTTCACACTGAAAAAAAGAACGAAAGACAGAAAAAGGGGTAGAAAGATGAAGAAAAAAAATCAAAAAACATGTTGACACAGTTCACATACCCAACTCTGCTTGAAAAGGAGAAGTACTTGACGATCCAAATCTGTAAGACAACAGAGTGAAGACAACACAGAACAGAACCAACTAACATGCATAAAAATTTTACATTAACAGAGACAAAATAATACACATATCTTGCTAACACGGAGACCTGTAAAGAAAACATGGCTAACTTTTGCATGTATTTTGCACTAAAGAAGAGAATGAAAGTGAGAAAGAGGGAAAGAAAGATGAAGAAGGAAGAGAAAAATTAATGTCTGAACTGTTCACATACCCAACTCTGCTTCAAAACGTAAAGTACTTGATGATCCCAATCTGTAAGAAAACAGAATGAAGAAAGCACAGAACAGAAAAAACAATCTAACATGCATGAATAAATACAAAGACAGATATCATATGGCATGCCTACGATGAGACCTGTAAAAAAACATAGCTAAATTTGTATGCATTTTACACTGAAGAAGACAATGAAAGAGAGAAGAGAGGAAGAAAGATGAAGGTAGAGAAAAACGATCATGTCTAAACTGTTCACATACCCAAATCATCTTCAAAACGAAAAGTACTTGTTCCCCATCTGTAAGAGAAAAAAATGGAGAAAACAGAACAGAACAAACCATCTCACATGCATTAATACATACAACAACAGATATACAACAGTACACATGGCATGCTAAAAAGGTGACCTGTACATAAACACATACAATAGCAGATATAAAACTGTACACATTAAATGCTAAAAAGGTGACATTAAAAAAAAATGGCTAACATTTTTTCTTATGTATTGCAAGATATGAATTGTATTCAAAACATTTCCCACACTCAGTACATGAATACGGCATTTCAACAGTGTGAGTTACCTCATCTCTGAGAAGGTTGGCGTTGATTCCAAAACATTTCCCACACTCAGCACATGAATTGGGCTTCTAACCGGTGTAAGATATGTGATGTCTCTCAGGATGCAATTCATGTACAAAACGATCCCAATCTGTAAGAGAACACAATCAAGACAAAACAGAAAAAGAACAAGAATCTGACATGTAAAAATACATACAATTACAGATGTACAATACTACATATGGCATGCCTACAATATAACCTGTAAAAAAAAAAAATGGTTCGTGTATGCATGTATTTTACACTGAAAAAGAGAAAGAAAGAAAGAAAGAGAAATGAAGGAAAAGAGCATAAAAACGTCATGTCTAAACAATTCACATACCCACTTCTGCTTCAAAATGTAAAGTATTTGTTGACTCCAATCTGTAAGAGAAAAGAATGAAGACAACACAGAACAGAAAAAAACAAAACAAAAATATTACATGTATAATACATACAATGAAAGATAGACAATACTATACTGTAGTACACATGGCATGCCTACAATGTGACCTTTAAAAAAGATGGTTCATGTTTGCAAGTATTTCACACTGAAAAAAAAGAACGAAAGACAGAAAAAGGGGTAGAAAGATGAAGAAAAAAAATCAAAAAACATGTTGACACAGTTCACATACCCAACTCTGCTTGAAAAGGAGAAGTACTTGACGATCCAAATCTGTAAGACAACAGAATGGAGACAACACAGAACAGAACCAACTAACATGCATAAAAAATTTATATTAACAGAGACAAAATAATGCACATATCTTGCTAACACGGAGACCTGTAAAGAAAACATGGCTAACTTTTGCATGTATTTTGCACTAAAGAAGAGAATGAAAGTGAGAAAGAGGGAAAGAAAGATGAAGAAGGAAGAGAAAAATTAATGTCTGAACTGTTCACATACCTAACTCTGCTTCAAAACGTAAAGTACTTGATGATCCCAGTCTGTAAGAAAACAGAATGAAGAAAGCACAGAACAGAAAAAACAATCTAACGTGCATGAATAAATACAAAGACAGATATCATATGGCATGCCTACGATGAGACCTGTAAAAAAACATAGCTAAATTTGTATGCATTTTACACTGAAGAAGACAATGAAAGAGAGAAGAGAGGAAGAAAGATGAAGGTAGAGAAAAACGATCATGTCTAAACTGTTCACATACCCAAATCATCTTCAAAACGAAAAGTACTTGTTCCCCATCTGTAAGAGAAAAAAATGGAGAAAACAGAACAGAACAAACCATCTCACATGCATTAATACATACAACAACAGATATACAACAGTACACATGGCATGCTAAAAAGGTGACCTGTACATAAACACATACAATAGCAGATATAAAACTGTACACATTAAATGCTAAAAAGGTGACATTTAAAAAAAAATGGCTAACATTTTTTCTTATGTATTGCAAGGTATGAATTGTATTCAAAACATTTCCCACACTCAGTACATGAATACGGCATTTCAACAGTGTGAGTTACCTCATCTCTGAGAAGGTTTGCGTTGATTCCAAAACATTTCCCACACTCAGCACATGAATTGGGCTTCTAACCGGTGTAAGATATGTGATGTCTCTCAGGATGCAATTCATGTACAAAACGATCCCAATCTGTAAGAGAACACAATCAAGACAAAACAGAAAAAGAACAAGAATCTGACATGTAAAAATACATACAATTACAGATGTACAATACTACATATGGCATGCCTACAATATAACCTGTAAAAAAAAAAATGGTTCGTGTATGCATGTATTTTACACTGAAAAAGAGAAAGAAAGAAAGAAAGAAAGAGAAATGAAGGAAAAGAGCATAAAAACGTCATGTCTAAACAATTCACATACCCACTTCTGCTTCAAAATGTAAAGTATTTGTTGACTCCAATCTGTAAGAGAAAAGAATGAAGACAACACAGAACAGAAAAAAAAACAAAACAAAAATATTACATGTATAATACATACAATGAAAGATAGACAATACTATACTGTAGTACACATGGCATGCCTACAATGTGACCTTTAAAAAAGATGGTTCATGTTTGCAAGTATTTCACACTGAAAAAAAGAACGAAAGACAGAAAAAGGGGTAGAAAGATGAAGAAAAAAAATCAAAAAACATGTTGACACAGTTCACATACCCAACTCTGCTTGAAAAGGAGAAGTACTTGACGATCCAAATCTGTAAGACAACAGAGTGAAGACAACACAGAACAGAACCAACTAACATGCATAAAAATTTTACATTAACAGAGACAAAATAATACACATATCTTGCTAACACGGAGACCTGTAAAGAAAACATGGCTAACTTTTGCATGTATTTTGCACTAAAGAAGAGAATGAAAGTGAGAAAGAGGGAAAGAAAGATGAAGAAGGAAGAGAAAAATTAATGTCTGAACTGTTCACATACCCAACTCTGCTTCAAAACGTAAAGTACTTGATGATCCCAATCTGTAAGAAAACAGAATGAAGAAAGCACAGAACAGAAAAAACAATCTAACATGCATGAATAAATACAAAGACAGATATCATATGGCATGCCTACGATGAGACCTGTAAAAAAACATAGCTAAATTTGTATGCATTTTACACTGAAGAAGACAATGAAAGAGAGAAGAGAGGAAGAAAGATGAAGGTAGAGAAAAACGATCATGTCTAAACTGTTCACATACCCAAATCATCTTCAAAACGAAAAGTACTTGTTCCCCATCTGTAAGAGAAAAAAATGGAGAAAACAGAACAGAACAAACCATCTCACATGCATTAATACATACAACAACAGATATACAACAGTACACATGGCATGCTAAAAAGGTGACCTGTACATAAACACATACAATAGCAGATATAAAACTGTACACATTAAATGCTAAAAAGGTGACATTAAAAAAAAATGGCTAACATTTTTTCTTATGTATTGCAAGATATGAATTGTATTCAAAACATTTCCCACACTCAGTACATGAATACGGCATTTCAACAGTGTGAGTTACCTCATCTCTGAGAAGGTTGGCGTTGATTCCAAAACATTTCCCACACTCAGCACATGAATTGGGCTTCTAACCGGTGTAAGATATGTGATGTCTCTCAGGATGCAATTCATGTACAAAACGATCCCAATCTGTAAGAGAACACAATCAAGACAAAACAGAAAAAGAACAAGAATCTGACATGTAAAAATACATACAATTACAGATGTACAATACTACATATGGCATGCCTACAATATAACCTGTAAAAAAAAAAATGGTTCGTGTATGCATGTATTTTACACTGAAAAAGAGAAAGAAAGAAAGAAAGAGAAATGAAGGAAAAGAGCATAAAAACGTCATGTCTAAACAATTCACATACCCACTTCTGCTTCAAAATGTAAAGTATTTGTTGACTCCAATCTGTAAGAGAAAAGAATGAAGACAACACAGAACAGAAAAAAACAAAACAAAAATATTACATGTATAATACATACAATGAAAGATAGACAATACTATACTGTAGTACACATGGCATGCCTACAATGTGACCTTTAAAAAAGATGGTTCATGTTTGCAAGTATTTCACACTGAAAAAAAAGAACGAAAGACAGAAAAAGGGGTAGAAAGATGAAGAAAAAAAATCAAAAAACATGTTGACACAGTTCACATACCCAACTCTGCTTGAAAAGGAGAAGTACTTGACGATCCAAATCTGTAAGACAACAGAATGGAGACAACACAGAACAGAACCAACTAACATGCATAAAAAATTTATATTAACAGAGACAAAATAATGCACATATCTTGCTAACACGGAGACCTGTAAAGAAAACATGGCTAACTTTTGCATGTATTTTGCACTAAAGAAGAGAATGAAAGTGAGAAAGAGGGAAAGAAAGATGAAGAAGGAAGAGAAAAATTAATGTCTGAACTGTTCACATACCTAACTCTGCTTCAAAACGTAAAGTACTTGATGATCCCAGTCTGTAAGAAAACAGAATGAAGAAAGCACAGAACAGAAAAAACAATCTAACGTGCATGAATAAATACAAAGACAGATATCATATGGCATGCCTACGATGAGACCTGTAAAAAAACATAGCTAAATTTGTATGCATTTTACACTGAAGAAGACAATGAAAGAGAGAAGAGAGGAAGAAAGATGAAGGTAGAGAAAAACGATCATGTCTAAACTGTTCACATACCCAAATCATCTTCAAAACGAAAAGTACTTGTTCCCCATCTGTAAGAGAAAAAAATGGAGAAAACAGAACAGAACAAACCATCTCACATGCATTAATACATACAACAACAGATATACAACAGTACACATGGCATGCTAAAAAGGTGACCTGTACATAAACACATACAATAGCAGATATAAAACTGTACACATTAAATGCTAAAAAGGTGACATTTAAAAAAAAATGGCTAACATTTTTTCTTATGTATTGCAAGGTATGAATTGTATTCAAAACATTTCCCACACTCAGTACATGAATACGGCATTTCAACAGTGTGAGTTACCTCATCTCTGAGAAGGTTTGCGTTGATTCCAAAACATTTCCCACACTCAGCACATGAATTGGGCTTCTAACCGGTGTAAGATATGTGATGTCTCTCAGGATGCAATTCATGTACAAAACGATCCCAATCTGTAAGAGAACACAATCAAGACAAAACAGAAAAAGAACAAGAATCTGACATGTAAAAATACATACAATTACAGATGTACAATACTACATATGGCATGCCTACAATATAACCTGTAAAAAAAAAATGGTTCGTGTATGCATGTATTTTACACTGAAAAAGAGAAAGAAAGAAAGAAAGAAAGAGAAATGAAGGAAAAGAGCATAAAAACGTCATGTCTAAACAATTCACATACCCACTTCTGCTTCAAAATGTAAAGTATTTGTTGACTCCAATCTGTAAGAGAAAAGAATGAAGACAACACAGAACAGAAAAAAACAAAACAAAAATATTACATGTATAATACATACAATGAAAGATAGACAATACTATACTGTAGTACACATGGCATGCCTACAATGTGACCTTTAAAAAAGATGGTTCATGTTTGCAAGTATTTCACACTGAAAAAAAAGAACGAAAGACAGAAAAAGGGGTAGAAAGATGAAGAAAAAAAATCAAAAAACATGTTGACACAGTTCACATACCCAACTCTGCTTGAAAAGGAGAAGTACTTGACGATCCAAATCTGTAAGACAACAGAATGGAGACAACACAGAACAGAACCAACTAACATGCATAAAAAATTTATATTAACAGAGACAAAATAATACACATATCTTGCTAACACGGAGACCTGTAAAGAAAACATGGCTAACTTTTGCATGTATTTTGCACTAAAGAAGAGAATGAAAGTGAGAAAGAGGGAAAGAAAGATGAAGAAGGAAGAGAAAAATTAATGTCTGAACTGTTCACATACCTAACTCTGCTTCAAAACGTAAAGTACTTGATGATCCCAGTCTGTAAGAAAACAGAATGAAGAAAGCACAGAACAGAAAAAACAATCTAACGTGCATGAATAAATACAAAGACAGATATCATATGGCATGCCTACGATGAGACCTGTAAAAAAACATAGCTAAATTTGTATGCATTTTACACTGAAGAAGACAATGAAAGAGAGAAGAGAGGAAGAAAGATGAAGGTAGAGAAAAACGATCATGTCTAAACTGTTCACATACCCAAATCATCTTCAAAACGAAAAGTACTTGTTCCCCATCTGTAAGAGAAAAAAATGGAGAAAACAGAACAGAACAAACCATCTCACATGCATTAATACATACAACAACAGATATACAACAGTACACATGGCATGCTAAAAAGGTGACCTGTACATAAACACATACAATAGCAGATATAAAACTGTACACATTAAATGCTAAAAAGGTGACATTTAAAAAAAAATGGCTAACATTTTTTCTTATGTATTGCAAGGTATGAATTGTATTCAAAACATTTCCCACACTCAGTACATGAATACGGCATTTCAACAGTGTGAGTTACCTCATCTCTGAGAAGGTTTGCGTTGATTCCAAAACATTTCCCACACTCAGCACATGAATTGGGCTTCTAACCGGTGTAAGATATGTGATGTCTCTCAGGATGCAATTCATGTACAACATGATCCCAATCTGTAAGAGAACACAATCAAGACAAAACAGAAAAAGAACAAGAATCTGACATGTAAAAATACATACAATTACAGATGTACAATACTACATATGGCATGCCTACAATATAACCTGTAAAAAAAAAATGGTTCGTGTTTGCATGTATTTTACACGGAAAAAGAGAAAGAAAGAAAGAAAGAGAAATGAAGGAAAAGAGCATAAAAACGTCATGTCTAAACAATTCACATACCCACTTCTGCTTCAAAATGTAAAGTATTTGTTGACTCCAATCTGTAAGAGAAAAGAATGAAGACAACACAGAACAGAAAAAAAAACAAAACAAAAATATTACATGTATAATACATACAATGAAAGATAGACAATACTATACTGTAGTACACATGGCATGCCTACAATGTGACCTTTAAAAAAGATGGTTCATGTTTGCAAGTATTTCACACTGAAAAAAAGAACGAAAGACAGAAAAAGGGGTAGAAAGATGAAGAAAAAAAATCAAAAAACATGTTGACACAGTTCACATACCCAACTCTGCTTGAAAAGGAGAAGTACTTGACGATCCAAATCTGTAAGACAACAGAGTGAAGACAACACAGAACAGAACCAACTAACATGCATAAAAATTTTACATTAACAGAGACAAAATAATACACATATCTTGCTAACACGGAGACCTGTAAAGAAAACATGGCTAACTTTTGCATGTATTTTGCACTAAAGAAGAGAATGAAAGTGAGAAAGAGGGAAAGAAAGATGAAGAAGGAAGAGAAAAATTAATGTCTGAACTGTTCACATACCTAACTCTGCTTCAAAACGTAAAGTACTTGATGATCCCAATCTGTAAGAAAACAGAATGAAGAAAGCACAGAACAGAAAAAACAATCTAACATGCATGAATAAATACAAAGACAGATATCATATGGCATGCCTACGATGAGACCTGTAAAAAAACATAGCTAAATTTGTATGCATTTTACACTGAAGAAGACAATGAAAGAGAGAAGAGAGGAAGAAAGATGAAGGTAGAGAAAAACGATCATGTCTAAACTGTTCACATACCCAAATCATCTTCAAAACGAAAAGTACTTGTTCCCCATCTGTAAGAGAAAAAAATGGAGAAAACAGAACAGAACAAACCATCTCACATGCATTAATACATACAACAACAGATATACAACAGTACACATGGCATGCTAAAAAGGTGACCTGTACATAAACACATACAATAGCAGATATAAAACTGTACACATTAAATGCTAAAAAGGTGACATTAAAAAAAAATGGCTAACATTTTTTCTTATGTATTGCAAGATATGAATTGTATTCAAAACATTTCCCACACTCAGTACATGAATACGGCATTTCAACAGTGTGAGTTACCTCATCTCTGAGAAGGTTGGCGTTGATTCCAAAACATTTCCCACACTCAGCACATGAATTGGGCTTCTAACCGGTGTAAGATATGTGATGTCTCTCAGGATGCAATTCATGTACAAAACGATCCCAATCTGTAAGAGAACACAATCAAGACAAAACAGAAAAAGAACAAGAATCTGACATGTAAAAATACATACAATTACAGATGTACAATACTACATATGGCATGCCTACAATATAACCTGTAAAAAAAAAAATGGTTCGTGTATGCATGTATTTTACACTGAAAAAGAGAAAGAAAGAAAGAAAGAGAAATGAAGGAAAAGAGCATAAAAACGTCATGTCTAAACAATTCACATACCCACTTCTGCTTCAAAATGTAAAGTATTTGTTGACTCCAATCTGTAAGAGAAAAGAATGAAGACAACACAGAACAGAAAAAAACAAAACAAAAATATTACATGTATAATACATACAATGAAAGATAGACAATACTATACTGTAGTACACATGGCATGCCTACAATGTGACCTTTAAAAAAGATGGTTCATGTTTGCAAGTATTTCACACTGAAAAAAAAGAACGAAAGACAGAAAAAGGGGTAGAAAGATGAAGAAAAAAAATCAAAAAACATGTTGACACAGTTCACATACCCAACTCTGCTTGAAAAGGAGAAGTACTTGACGATCCAAATCTGTAAGACAACAGAATGGAGACAACACAGAACAGAACCAACTAACATGCATAAAAAATTTATATTAACAGAGACAAAATAATGCACATATCTTGCTAACACGGAGACCTGTAAAGAAAACATGGCTAACTTTTGCATGTATTTTGCACTAAAGAAGAGAATGAAAGTGAGAAAGAGGGAAAGAAAGATGAAGAAGGAAGAGAAAAATTAATGTCTGAACTGTTCACATACCTAACTCTGCTTCAAAACGTAAAGTACTTGATGATCCCAGTCTGTAAGAAAACAGAATGAAGAAAGCACAGAACAGAAAAAACAATCTAACGTGCATGAATAAATACAAAGACAGATATCATATGGCATGCCTACGATGAGACCTGTAAAAAACATAGCTAAATTTGTATGCATTTTACACTGAAGAAGACAATGAAAGAGAGAAGAGAGGAAGAAAGATGAAGGTAGAGAAAAACGATCATGTCTAAACTGTTCACATACCCAAATCATCTTCAAAACGAAAAGTACTTGTTCCCCATCTGTAAGAGAAAAAAATGGAGAAAACAGAACAGAACAAACCATCTCACATGCATTAATACATACAACAACAGATATACAACAGTACACATGGCATGCTAAAAAGGTGACCTGTACATAAACACATACAATAGCAGATATAAAACTGTACACATTAAATGCTAAAAAGGTGACATTTAAAAAAAAATGGCTAACATTTTTTCTTATGTATTGCAAGGTATGAATTGTATTCAAAACATTTCCCACACTCAGTACATGAATACGGCATTTCAACAGTGTGAGTTACCTCATCTCTGAGAAGGTTTGCGTTGATTCCAAAACATTTCCCACACTCAGCACATGAATTGGGCTTCTAACCGGTGTAAGATATGTGATGTCTCTCAGGATGCAATTCATGTACAAAACGATCCCAATCTGTAAGAGAACACAATCAAGACAAAACAGAAAAAGAACAAGAATCTGACATGTAAAAATACATACAATTACAGATGTACAATACTACATATGGCATGCCTACAATATAACCTGTAAAAAAAAAAATGGTTCGTGTATGCATGTATTTTACACTGAAAAAGAGAAAGAAAGAAAGAAAGAAAGAGAAATGAAGGAAAAGAGCATAAAAACGTCATGTCTAAACAATTCACATACCCACTTCTGCTTCAAAATGTAAAGTATTTGTTGACTCCAATCTGTAAGAGAAAAGAATGAAGACAACACAGAACAGAAAAAAACAAAACAAAAATATTACATGTATAATACATACAATGAAAGATAGACAATACTATACTGTAGTACACATGGCATGCCTACAATGTGACCTTTAAAAAAGATGGTTCATGTTTGCAAGTATTTCACACTGAAAAAAAAGAACGAAAGACAGAAAAAGGGGTAGAAAGATGAAGAAAAAAAATCAAAAAACATGTTGACACAGTTCACATACCCAACTCTGCTTGAAAAGGAGAAGTACTTGACGATCCAAATCTGTAAGACAACAGAATGGAGACAACACAGAACAGAACCAACTAACATGCATAAAAAATTTATATTAACAGAGACAAAATAATACACATATCTTGCTAACACGGAGACCTGTAAAGAAAACATGGCTAACTTTTGCATGTATTTTGCACTAAAGAAGAGAATGAAAGTGAGAAAGAGGGAAAGAAAGATGAAGAAGGAAGAGAAAAATTAATGTCTGAACTGTTCACATACCTAACTCTGCTTCAAAACGTAAAGTACTTGATGATCCCAGTCTGTAAGAAAACAGAATGAAGAAAGCACAGAACAGAAAAAACAATCTAACGTGCATGAATAAATACAAAGACAGATATCATATGGCATGCCTACGATGAGACCTGTAAAAAAACATAGCTAAATTTGTATGCATTTTACACTGAAGAAGACAATGAAAGAGAGAAGAGAGGAAGAAAGATGAAGGTAGAGAAAAACGATCATGTCTAAACTGTTCACATACCCAAATCATCTTCAAAACGAAAAGTACTTGTTCCCCATCTGTAAGAGAAAAAAATGGAGAAAACAGAACAGAACAAACCATCTCACATGCATTAATACATACAACAACAGATATACAACAGTACACATGGCATGCTAAAAAGGTGACCTGTACATAAACACATACAATAGCAGATATAAAACTGTACACATTAAATGCTAAAAAGGTGACATTTAAAAAAAAATGGCTAACATTTTTTCTTATGTATTGCAAGGTATGAATTGTATTCAAAACATTTCCCACACTCAGTACATGAATACGGCATTTCAACAGTGTGAGTTACCTCATCTCTGAGAAGGTTGGCGTTGATTCCAAAACATTTCCCACACTCAGCACATGAATTGGGCTTCTAACCGGTGTAAGATATGTGATGTCTCTCAGGATGCAATTCATGTACAAAACGATCCCAATCTGTAAGAGAACACAATCAAGACAAAACAGAAAAAGAACAAGAATCTGACATGTAAAAATACATACAATTACAGATGTACAATACTACATATGGCATGCCTACAATATAACCTGTAAAAAAAAAATGGTTCGTGTATGCATGTATTTTACACTGAAAAAGAGAAAGAAAGAAAGAAAGAGAAATGAAGGAAAAGAGCATAAAAACGTCATGTCTAAACAATTCACATACCCACTTCTGCTTCAAAATGTAAAGTATTTGTTGACTCCAATCTGTAAGAGAAAAGAATGAAGACAACACAGAACAGAAAAAAACAAAACAAAAATATTACATGTATAATACATACAATGAAAGATAGACAATACTATACTGTAGTACACATGGCATGCCTACAATGTGACCTTTAAAAAAGATGGTTCATGTTTGCAAGTATTTCACACTGAAAAAAAAGAACGAAAGACAGAAAAAGGGGTAGAAAGATGAAGAAAAAAAATCAAAAAACATGTTGACACAGATCACATACCCAACTCTGCTTGAAAAGGAGAAGTACTTGACGATCCGAATCTGTAAGACAACAGAATGGAGACAACACAGAACAGAACCAACTAACATGCATAAAAAATTTATATTAACAGAGACAAAATAATACACATATCTTGCTAACACGGAGACCTGTAAAGAAAACATGGCTAACTTTTGCATGTATTTTGCACTAAAGAAGAGAATGAAAGTGAGAAAGAGGGAAAGAAAGATGAAGAAGGAAGAGAAAAATTAATGTCTGAACTGTTCACATACCTAACTCAGCTTCAAAACGTAAAGTACTTGATGATCCCAGTCTGTAAGAAAACAGAATGAAGAAAGCACAGAACAGAAAAAACAATCTAACGTGCATGAATAAATACAAAGACAGATATCATATGGCATGCCTACGATGAGACCTGTAAAAAAACATAGCTAAATTTGTATGCATTTTACACTGAAGAAGACAATGAAAGAGAGAAGAGAGGAAGAAAGATGAAGGTAGAGAAAAACGATCATGTCTAAACTGTTCACATACCCAAATCATCTTCAAAACGAAAAGTACTTGTTCCCCATCTGTAAGAGAAAAAAATGGAGAAAACAGAACAGAACAAACCATCTCACATGCATTAATACATACAACAACAGATATACAACAGTACACATGGCATGCTAAAAAGGTGACCTGTACATAAACACATACAATAGCAGATATAAAACTGTACACATTAAATGCTAAAAAGGTGACATTTAAAAAAAAATGGCTAACATTTTTTCTTATGTATTGCAAGGTATGAATTGTATTCAAAACATTTCCCACACTCAGTACATGAATACGGCATTTCAACAGTGTGAGTTACCTCATCTCTGAGAAGGTTGGCGTTGATTCCAAAACATTTCCCACACTCAGCACATGAATTGGGCTTCTAACCGGTGTAAGATATGTGATGTCTCTCAGGATGCAATTCATGTACAAAACGATCCCAATCTGTAAGAGAACACAATCAAGACAAAACAGAAAAAGAACAAGAATCTGACATGTAAAAATACATACAATTACAGATGTACAATACTACATATGGCATGCCTACAATATAACCTGTAAAAAAAAAATGGTTCGTGTATGCATGTATTTTACACTGAAAAAGAGAAAGAAAGAAAGAAAGAGAAATGAAGGAAAAGAGCATAAAAACGTCATGTCTAAACAATTCACATACCCACTTCTGCTTCAAAATGTAAAGTATTTGTTGACTCCAATCTGTAAGAGAAAAGAATGAAGACAACACAGAACAGAAAAAAACAAAACAAAAATATTACATGTATAATACATACAATGAAAGATAGACAATACTATACTGTAGTACACATGGCATGCCTACAATGTGACCTTTAAAAAAGATGGTTCATGTTTGCAAGTATTTCACACTGAAAAAAAAGAACGAAAGACAGAAAAAGGGGTAGAAAGATGAAGAAAAAAAATCAAAAAACATGTTGACACAGTTCACATACCCAACTCTGCTTGAAAAGGAGAAGTACTTGACGATCCAAATCTGTAAGACAACAGAATGGAGACAACACAGAACAGAACCAACTAACATGCATAAAAAATTTATATTAACAGAGACAAAATAATACACATATCTTGCTAACACGGAGACCTGTAAAGAAAACATGGCTAACTTTTGCATGTATTTTGCACTAAAGAAGAGAATGAAAGTGAGAAAGAGGGAAAGAAAGATGAAGAAGGAAGAGAAAAATTAATGTCTGAACTGTTCACATACCTAACTCGGCTTCAAAACGTAAAGTACTTGATGATCCCAGTCTGTAAGAAAACAGAATGAAGAAAGCACAGAACAGAAAAAACAATCTAACGTGCATGAATAAATACAAAGACAGATATCATATGGCATGCCTACGATGAGACCTGTAAAAAAACATAGCTAAATTTGTATGCATTTTACACTGAAGAAGACAATGAAAGAGAGAAGAGAGGAAGAAAGATGAAGGTAGAGAAAAACGATCATGTCTAAACTGTTCACATACCCAAATCATCTTCAAAACGAAAAGTACTTGTTCCCGTACTTGTTCCCCATCTGTAAGAGAAAAAAATGGAGAAAACAGAACAGAACAAACCATCTCACATGCATTAATACATACAACAACAGATATACAACAGTACACATGGCATGCTAAAAAGGTGACCTGTACATAAACACATACAATAGCAGATATAAAACTGTACACATTAAATGCTAAAAAGGTGACATTTAAAAAAAAATGGCTAACATTTTTTCTTATGTATTGCAAGGTATGAATTGTATTCAAAACATTTCCCACACTCAGTACATGAATACGGCATTTCAACAGTGTGAGTTACCTCATCTCTGAGAAGGTTTGCGTTGATTCCAAAACATTTCCCACACTCAGCACATGAATTGGGCTTCTAACCGGTGTAAGATATGTGATGTCTCTCAGGATGCAATTCATGTACAACATGATCCCAATCTGTAAGAGAACACAATCAAGACAAAACAGAAAAAGAACAAGAATCTGACATGTAAAAATACATACAATTACAGATGTACAATACTACATATGGCATGCCTACAATATAACCTGTAAAAAAAAAATGGTTCGTGTTTGCATGTATTTTACACGGAAAAAGAGAAAGAAAGAAAGAAAGAGAAATGAAGGAAAAGAGCATAAAAACGTCATGTCTAAACAATTCACATACCCACTTCTGCTTCAAAATGTAAAGTATTTGTTGACTCCAATCTGTAAGAGAAAAGAATGAAGACAACACAGAACAGAAAAAAAACAAAACAAAAATATTACATGTATAATACATACAATCAAAGATAGACAATACTATACTGTAGTACACATGGCATGCCTACAATGTGACCTTTAAAAAAGATGGTTCATGTTTGCAAGTATTTCACACTGAAAAAAAAGAACGAAAGACAGAAAAAGGGGTAGAAAGATGAAGAAAAAAAATCAAAAAACATGTTGACACAGTTCACATACCCAACTCTGCTTGAAAAGGAGAAGTACTTGACGATCCAAATCTGTAAGACAACAGAGTGAAGACAACACAGAACAGAACCAACTAACATGCATAAAAAATTTACATTAACAGAGACAAAATAATACACATATCTTGCTAACACGGAGACCTGTAAAGAAAACATGGCTAACTTTTGCATGTATTTTGCACTAAAGAAAAGAATGAAAGTGAGAAAGAGGGAAAGAAAGATGAAGAAGGAAGTAAAAAATTTATGTCTGAACTGTTCACATACCCAACTCTGCTTCAAAACGTAAAGTACTTGATGATCCCAATCTGTAAGAAAACAGAATGAAGAAAGCACAGAACAGAAAAAACAATCTAACATGCATGAATAAATACAAAGACAGATATCATATGGCATGCCTACGATGAGACCTGTAAAAAAACATAGCTAAATTTGTATGCATTTTACACTGAAGAAGACAATGAAAGAGAGAAGAGAGGAAGAAAGATGAAGGTAGAGAAAAACGATCATGTCTAAACTGTTCACATACCCAAATCATCTTCAAAACGAAAAGTACTTGTTCCCCATCTGTAAGAGAAAAAAATGGAGAAAACAGAACAGAACAAACCATCTCACATGCATTAATACATACAACAACAGATATACAACAGTACACATGGCATGCTAAAAAGGTGACCTGTACATAAACACATACAATAGCAGATATAAAACTGTACACATTAAATGCTAAAAAGGTGACATTAAAAAAAAATGGCTAACATTTTTTCTTATGTATTGCAAGATATGAATTGTATTCAAAACATTTCCCACACTCAGTACATGAATACGGCATTTCAACAGTGTGAGTTACCTCATCTCTGAGAAGGTTGGCGTTGATTCCAAAACATTTCCCACACTCAGCACATGAATTGGGCTTCTAACCGGTGTAAGATATGTGATGTCTCTCAGGATGCAATTCATGTACAAAATGATCCCAATCTGTAAGAGAACACAATCAAGACAAAACAGAAAAAGAACAAGAATCTGACATGTAAAAATACATACAATTACAGATGTACAATACTACATATGGCATGCCTACAATATAACCTGTAAAAAAAAAATGGGTCTTGTATGCATGTATTTTACACTGAAAAAGAGAAAGAAAGAAAGAAAGAAAGAGAAATGAAGGAAAAGAGCATAAAAACGTCATGTCTAAACAATTCACATACCCACTTCTGCTTCAAAATGTAAAGTATTTGTTGACTCCAATCTGTAAGAGAAAAGAATGAAGACAACACAGAACAGAAAAAAAACAAAACAAAAATATTACATGTATAATACATACAATCAAAGATAGACAATACTATACTGTAGTACACATGGCATGCCTACAATGTGACCTTTAAAAAAGATGGTTCATGTTTGCAAGTATTTCACACTGAAAAAAAAGAACGAAAGACAGAAAAAGGGGTAGAAAGATGAAGAAAAAAAATCAAAAAACATGTTGACACAGTTCACATACCCAACTCTGCTTGAAAAGGAGAAGTACTTGACGATCCAAATCTGTAAGACAACAGAGTGAAGACAACACAGAACAGAACCAACTAACATGCATAAAAAATTTACATTAACAGAGACAAAATAATACACATATCTTGCTAACACGGAGACCTGTAAAGAAAACATGGCTAACTTTTGCATGTATTTTGCACTAAAGAAAAGAATGAAAGTGAGAAAGAGGGAAAGAAAGATGAAGAAGGAAGTAAAAAATTTATGTCTGAACTGTTCACATACCCAACTCTGCTTCAAAACGTAAAGTACTTGATGATCCCAATCTGTAAGAAAACAGAATGAAGAAAGCACAGAACAGAAAAAACAATCTAACATGCATGAATAAATACAAAGACAGATATCATATGGCATGCCTACGATGAGACCTGTAAAAAAACATAGCTAAATTTGTATGCATTTTACACTGAAGAAGACAATGAAAGAGAGAAGAGAGGAAGAAAGATGAAGGTAGAGAAAAACGATCATGTCTAAACTGTTCACATACCCAAATCATCTTCAAAACGAAAAGTACTTGTTCCCCATCTGTAAGAGAAAAAAATGGAGAAAACAGAACAGAACAAACCATCTCACATGCATTAATACATACAACAACAGATATACAACAGTACACATGGCATGCTAAAAAGGTGACCTGTACATAAACACATACAATAGCAGATATAAAACTGTACACATTAAATGCTAAAAAGGTGACATTAAAAAAAAATGGCTAACATTTTTTCTTATGTATTGCAAGATATGAATTGTATTCAAAACATTTCCCACACTCAGTACATGAATACGGCATTTCAACAGTGTGAGTTACCTCATCTCTGAGAAGGTTGGCGTTGATTCCAAAACATTTCCCACACTCAGCACATGAATTGGGCTTCTAACCGGTGTAAGATATGTGATGTCTCTCAGGATGCAATTCATGTACAAAATGATCCCAATCTGTAAGAGAACACAATCAAGACAAAACAGAAAAAGAACAAGAATCTGACATGTAAAAATACATACAATTACAGATGTACAATACTACATATGGCATGCCTACAATATAACCTGTAAAAAAAAAATGGTTCGTGTATGCATGTATTTTACACTGAAAAAGAGAAAGAAAGAAAGAAAGAAAGAGAAATGAAGGAAAAGAGCATAAAAACGTCATGTCTAAACAATTCACATACCCACTTCTGCTTCAAAATGTAAAGTATTTGTTGACTCCAATCTGTAAGAGAAAAGAATGAAGACAACACAGAACAGAAAAAAAACAAAACAAAAATATTACATGTATAATACATACAATGAAAGATAGACAATACTATACTGTAGTACACATGGCATGCCTACAATGTGACCTTTAAAAAAGATGGTTCATGTATGCAAGTATTTCACACTGAAAAAAAAGAACGAAAGACAGAAAAAGGGGTAGAAAGATGAAGAAAAAAAAACAAAAAACATGTTGACACAGTTCACATACCCAACTCTGCTTGAAAAGGAGAAGTACTTGACGATCCAAATCTGTAAGACAACAGAATGAAGACAGCACAGAACAGAACCAACTAACATGCATAAAAAATGTACATTAACAGGGACAAAATAATACACATATCTTGCTAACACGGAGACCTGTAAAGAAAACATGGCTAACTTTTGAATGTATTTTGCACTAAAGAAGAGAATGAAAGTGAGAAAGAGGGAAAGAAAGATGAAGAAGGAAGTAAAAAATTAATGTCTGAACTGTTCACATACCCAACTCTGCTTCAAAACGTAAAGTACTTGATGATCCCAATCTGTAAGAAAACAGTATGAAGAAAGCACAGAACAGAAAAAACAATCTAACGTGCATGAATAAATACAAAGACAGATATCATATGGCATGCCTACGATGAGACCTGTAAAAAAACATAGCTAAATGTGTATCCATTTTACACTGAAGAAGACAATGAAAGAGAGAAGAGAGGAAGAAAGATGAAGGTAGAGAAAAACGATCATGTCTAAACTGTTCACATACCCAAATCATCTTCAAAACGAAAAGTACTTGTTCCCCATCTGTAAGAGAAAAAAATGGAGAAAACAGAACAGAACAAACCATCTCACATGCATTAATACATACAACAACAGATATACAACAGTACACATGGCATGCTAAAAAGGTGACCTGTACATAAACACATACAATAGCAGATATAAAACTGTACACATTAAATGCTAAAAAGGCGACATTTAAAAAAAATGGCTAACATTTTTTCTTATGTATTGCAAGATATGAATTGTATTCAAAACATTTCCCACACTCAGTACATGAATACGGCATTTCAACAGTGTGAGTTACCTCATCTCTGAGAAGGTTTGCGTTGGTTCCAAAACATTTCCCACACTCAGGACATGAATTGGGCTTCTAACCGGTGTAAGATATGTGATGTCTCTCAGGATGCAATTCATGTACAAAATGATCCCAATCTGTAAGAGAACACAATCAAGACAAGACAGAAAAAGAACAAGAATCTGACATGTAAAAATACATACAATTACAGATATACAATACTACATATGGCATGCCTACAATATAACCTGTAAAAAAAAAAGGGTTCGTGTTTGCATGTATTTTACACGGAAAAAGAGAAAGAAAGAAAGAAAAATGAAGGAAAAGAGCAAAAAAAACGTCATGTCTAAACAATTCACATACCCACTTCTGCTTCAAAATGTAAAGTATTTGTTGACTCCAATCTGTAAGAGAAAAGAATGAAGACAACACAGAACAGAAAAAAACTAAACAAAAATATTACATGTATAATACATACAATGAAAGATAGACAATACTATACTGTAGTACACATGGCATGCCTACAATGTGACCTTTAAAAAAGATGGTTCATGTTTGCAAGTATTTCACACTGAAAAAAAAGAACGAAAGACAGAAAAAGGGGTAGAAAGATGAAGAAAAAAAATCAAAAAACATGTTGACACAGTTCACATACCCAACTCTGCTTGAAAAGGAGAAGTACTTGACAATCCAAATCTGTAAGACAACAGAATGGAGACAACACAGAACAGAACCAACTAACATGCATAAAAAATTTATATTAACAGAGACAAAATAATACACATATCTTGCTAACACGGAGACCTGTAAAGAAAACATGGCTAACTTTTGCATGTATTTTGCACTAAAGAAGAGAATGAAAGTGAGAAAGAGGGAAAGAAAGATGAAGAAGGAAGAGAAAAATTAATGTCTGAACTGTTCACATACCTAACTCTGCTTCAAAACGTAAAGTACTTGATGATCCCAGTCTGTAAGAAAACAGAATGAAGAAAGCACAGAACAGAAAAAACAATCTAACATGATGAATAAATACAAAGACAGATATCATATGGCATGCCTACGATGAGACCTGTAAAAAAACATGGCTAAATTTGTATGCATTTTACACTGAAGAAGACAATGAAAGAGAGAAGAGAGGAAGAAAGATGAAGGTAGAGAAAAACAATCATGTCTAAACTGTTCACATACCCAAATCATCTTCAAAACGAAAAGTACTTGTTCCCCATCTGTAAGAGAAAAAAATGGAGAAAACAGAACAGAACAAACCATCTCACATGCATTAATACATACAACAACAGATATAAAACAGTACACATGGCATGCTAAAAAGGTGACCTGTACATAAACACATACAATAGCAGATATAAAACTGTACACATTAAATGCTAAAAAGGCGACATTTAAAAAAAATGGCTAACATTTTCTCTTATGTATTGCAAGATATGAATTGTATTCAAAACATTTCCCACACTCAGTACATGAATACGGCATTTCAACAGTGTGAGTTACCTCATCTCTGAGAAGGTTTGCGTTGATTCCAAAACATTTCCCACACTCAGGACATGAATTGGGCTTCTAACCGGTGTAAGATATGTGATGTCTCTCAGGATGCAATTCATGTACAAAATGATCCCAATCTGTAAGAGAACACAATTAAGACAAGACAGAAAAAGAACAAGAATCTGACATGTAAAAATACATACAATTACAGATATACAATACTACATATGGCATGCCTACAATATAACCTGTGGAAAAAAAAAAGGGTTCGTGTTTGCATGTATTTTACACGGAAAAAGAGAAAGAAAGAAAAATGAAGGTAAAGAGCAAAAAAAAACGTCATGTCTAAACAATTCACATACCCACTTCTGCATCAAAATGTAAAGTATTTGTTGACTCCAATCTGTAAGAGAAAAGAATGAAGACAACACAGAACAGAAAAAAAAAAAAATATTACATGTATAATACATACAATGAAAGATAGACAATACTATACTGTAGTACACATGGCATGCCTACAATGTGACCTTTAAAAAAGATGGTTCATGTTTGCAAGTATTTCACACTGAAAAAAAAGAACGAAAGACAGAAAAAGGGGTAGAAAGATGAAGAAAAAAAATCAAAAAACATGTTGACACAGTTCACATACACAATTCTGCTTGAAAAGGAGAAGTACTTGACGATCCAAATCTGTAAGACAACAGAATGAAGACAACACAGAACAGAACCAACTAACATGCATAAAAAAATTACATTAACAGAGACAAAATAATACACATATCTTGCTAACACGGAGACCTGTAAAGAAAACATGGCTAACTTTTGCATGTATTTTGCACTAAAGAAGAGAATGAAAGTGAGAAAGAGGGAAAGAAAGATGAAGAAGGAAGAAAAAAATTAATGTCTGAACTGTTCACATACCCAACTCTGCTTCAAAACGTAAAGTACTTGATGATCCCAATCTGTAAGAAAACAGAATGAAGAAAGCACAGAACAGAAAAAACAATCTAACATGCATGAATAAATACAAAGACAGATATCATATGGCATGCCTACGATGAGACCTGTAAAAAAACATAGCTAAATTTGTATGCATTTTACACTGAAGAAGACAATGAAAGAGAGAAGAGAGGAAGAAAGATGAAGGTAGAGAAAAACGATCATGTCTAAACTGTTCACATACCCAAATCATCTTCAAAACGAAAAGTACTTGTTCCCCATCTGTAAGAGAAAAAAATGGAGAAAACAGAACAGAACAAACCATCTCACATGCATTAATACATACAACAACAGATATACAACAGTACACATGGCATGCTAAAAAGGTGACCTGTACATAAACACATACAATAGCAGATATAAAACTGTACACATTAAATGCTAAAAAGGTGACATTAAAAAAAAATGGCTAACATTTTTTCTTATGTATTGCAAGATATGAATTGTATTCAAAACATTTCCCACACTCAGTACATGAATACGGCATTTCAACAGTGTGAGTTACCTCATCTCTGAGAAGGTTGGCGTTGATTCCAAAACATTTCCCACACTCAGCACATGAATTGGGCTTCTAACCGGTGTAAGATATGTGATGTCTCTCAGGATGCAATTCATGTACAAAATGATCCCAATCTGTAAGAGAACACAATCAAGACAAAACAGAAAAAGAACAAGAATCTGATATTTAAAAATACATACAATTACAGATGTACAATACTACATATGGCATGCCTACAATATAACCTGTAAAAAAAAAATGGTTCGTGTATGCATGTATTTTACACTGAAAAAGAGAAAGAAAGAAAGAGAAATGAAGGAAAAGAGCATAAAAACGTCATGTCTAAACAATTCACATACCCACTTCTGCTTCAAAATGTAAAGTATTTGTTGACTCCAATCTGTAAGAGAAAAGAATGAAGACAACACAGAACAGAAAAAAAACAAAACAAAAATATTACATGTATAATACATACAATGAAAGATAGACAATACTATACTGTAGTACACATGGCATGCCTACAATGTGACCTTTAAAAAAGATGGTTCATGTTTGCAAGTATTTCACACTGAAAAAAAAGAACGAAAGACAGAAAAAGGGGTAGAAAGATGAAGAAAAAAAAACAAAAAACATGTTGACACAGTTCACATACCCAACTCTGCTTGAAAAGGAGAAGTACTTGACGATCCAAATCTGTAAGACAACAGAATGAAGACAGCACAGAACAGAACCAACTAACATGCATAAAAAAATTACATTAACAGGGACAAAATAATACACATATCTTGCTAACACGGAGACCTGTAAAGAAAACATGGCTAACTTTTGCATGTATTTTGCACTAAAGAAGAGAATGAAAGTGAGAAAGAGGGAAAGAAAGATGAAGAAGGAAGAAAAAAATTAATGTCTGAACTGTTCACATACCCAACTCTGCTTCAAAACGTAAAGTACTTGATGATCCCAATCTGTAAGAAAACAGAATGAAGAAAGCACAGAACAGAAAAAACAATCTAACATGCATGAATAAATACAAAGACAGATATCATATGGCATGCCTACGATGAGACCTGTAAAAAAGCATAGCTAAATTTGTATGCATTTTACACTGAAGAAGACAATGAAAGAGAGAAGAGAGGAAGAAAGATGAAGGTAGAGAAAAACGATCATGTCTAAACTGTTCACATACCCAAATCATCTTCAAAACGAAAAGTACTTGTTCCCCATCTGTAAGAGAAAAAAATGGAGAAAACAGAACAGAACAAACCATCTCACATGCATTAATACATACAACAACAGATATACAACAGTACACATGGCATGCTAAAAAGGTGACCTGTACATAAACACATACAATAGCAGATATAAAACTGTACACATTAAATGCTAAAAAGGTGACATTAAAAAAAAATGGCTAACATTTTTTCTTATGTATTGCAAGATATGAATTGTATTCAAAACATTTCCCACACTCAGTACATGAATACGGCATTTCAACAGTGTGAGTTACCTCATCTCTGAGAAGGTTGGCGTTGATTCCAAAACATTTCCCACACTCAGCACATGAATTGGGCTTCTAACCGGTGTAAGATATGTGATGTCTCTCAGGATGCAATTCATGTACAAAATGATCCCAATCTGTAAGAGAACACAATCAAGACAAAACAGAAAAAGAACAAGAATCTGACATTTAAAAATACATACAATTACAGATGTACAATACTACATATGGCATGCCTACAATATAACCTGTAAAAAAAAAATGGTTCGTGTATGCATGTATTTTACACTGAAAAAGAGAAAGAAAGAAAGAGAAATGAAGGAAAAGAGCATAAAAACGTCATGTCTAAACAATTCACATACCCACTTCTGCTTCAAAATGTAAAGTATTTGTTGACTCCAATCTGTAAGAGAAAAGAATGAAGACAACACAGAACAGAAAAAAAACAAAACAAAAATATTACATGTATAATACATACAATGAAAGATAGACAATACTATACTGTAGTACACATGGCATGCCTACAATGTGACCTTTAAAAAAGATGGTTCATGTTTGCAAGTATTTCACACTGAAAAAAAAGAACGAAAGACAGAAAAAGGGGTAGAAAGATGAAGAAAAAAAAACAAAAAACATGTTGACACAGTTCACATACCCAACTCTGCTTGAAAAGGAGAAGTACTTGACGATCCAAATCTGTAAGACAACAGAATGAAGACAGCACAGAACAGAACCAACTAACATGCATAAAAAAATTACATTAACAGGGACAAAATAATACACATATCTTGCTAACACGGAGACCTGTAAAGAAAACATGGCTAACTTTTGCATGTATTTTGCACTAAAGAAGAGAATGAAAGTGAGAAAGAGGGAAAGAAAGATGAAGAAGGAAGAAAAAAATTAATGTCTGAACTGTTCACATACCCAACTCTGCTTCAAAACGTAAAGTACTTGATGATCCCAATCTGTAAGAAAACAGAATGAAGAAAGCACAGAACAGAAAAAACAATCTAACATGCATGAATAAATACAAAGACAGATATCATATGGCATGCCTACGATGAGACCTGTAAAAAAGCATAGCTAAATTTGTATGCATTTTACACTGAAGAAGACAATGAAAGAGAGAAGAGAGGAAGAAAGATGAAGGTAGAGAAAAACGATCATGTCTAAACTGTTCACATACCCAAATCATCTTCAAAACGAAAAGTACTTGTTCCCCATCTGTAAGAGAAAAAAATGGAGAAAACAGAACAGAACAAACCATCTCACATGCATTAATACATACAACAACAGATATACAACAGTACACATGGCATGCTAAAAAGGTGACCTGTACATAAACACATACAATAGCAGATATAAAACTGTACACATTAAATGCTAAAAAGGTGACATTAAAAAAAAATGGCTAACATTTTTTCTTATGTATTGCAAGATATGAATTGTATTCAAAACATTTCCCACACTCAGTACATGAATACGGCATTTCAACAGTGTGAGTTACCTCATCTCTGAGAAGGTTGGCGTTGATTCCAAAACATTTCCCACACTCAGCACATGAATTGGGCTTCTAACCGGTGTAAGATATGTGATGTCTCTCAGGATGCAATTCATGTACAAAATGATCCCAATCTGTAAGAGAACACAATCAAGACAAAACAGAAAAAGAACAAGAATCTGACATGTAAAAATACATACAATTACAGATGTACAATACTACATATGGCATGCCTACAATATAACCTGTAAAAAAAAATGGTTCGTGTATGCATGTATTTTACACTGAAAAAGAGAAAGAAAGAAAGAGAAATGAAGGAAAAGAGCATAAAAACGTCATGTCTAAACAATTCACATATCCACTTCTGCTTCAAAATGTAAAGTATTTGTTGACTCCAATCTGTAAGAGAAAAGAATGAAGACAACACAGAACAGAAAAAAAACAAAACAAAAATATTACATGTATAATACATACAATGAAAGATAGACAATACTATACTGTAGTACACATGGCATGCCTACAATGTGACTGTAACGATTGTGGAACTTTCCCCGTGATCAGCGCACAACGCGTGCGCTGACACGGCGGAAATCCTCCACAAGCGTATAATTTGCAGGAACCCAGCAAAAGGTGCTACGCACCCGTAGAGGGAAAATTCCTGTCGGCAGATGGCGCTGGGGAGTGCAGAGGAACCAATCCTCTGTACCTCCACAAATGGCAGACAGGAATTGTACAAAACGCAGAACGCAATCGCAAGAGAGGCGATTGCGAATGAGAATGAGCAAAGGGACAGGTTGTATGTGTGTGTGCCAATCCAGTCGCCACCCCGCAACCGCACACACACAACAGCAGATATGAAATAGGAACGCGATCGCGAGAGGTGCGATCGCCAGACAAGACACAAGGCAGATCAGAACAGAATACGAGGTTAGCAAAGGCACAGCAAATAATACAATGAGGAGATACGGAAAATAACAAATGCTAGCTAACCGCGAACACCGCACTCATTCGCAACAGTGCACGCGGTTATGCGCGGTCTCCACGTGATAAGCACAATAGAGACAAGCACGCCTAACTAACCATTAACAGACAAACATGAAACAGAGGACGCGAGCGCTTGCTTAACCGTTACCTCACCGAGCCTCCAGCAAGCGTAGCAGACAGACACACGAAAACAGGGACAAGCAAGAGATAGGATCCACAGCACTAGCGAAAAGTGGCTAGCGCGATCCAAGTACAGAGTAGCAGAACAGAAGGATCCCCAGCGCCAGCGAAAAGTGGCCAGCGCGATCCCAGAAGACAGAACAGAAGGATCCCCAGCGCTAGCGAAAAGTAGCTAGCGCGATCCCAGGAGACAGAACAGAAGGATCCCCGGCGCTAGCAAAAAGTAGCTAGTGCGATCCCAGGAGACAGAACAGAAGAGATAGCTGGTAGCAACCGCTGCACCAGCTATACTCCAAGAACAGAGATCAGAACCATTTCCTGTCAACCACCATAGGGACAGGACAATGGCAAACAGGCAAGACAAGACAGAACAGGCAATACAGATAATACAATCCTAACAGCACTAGGGAAATCTGCCTAGCGCAGATTTAGGAATTACTCTAAGCTGATGTTCAAACAGAGAGCAAGGCTGACACCCCACCAGGAGTGTTACATAGGACGAAATCCTTATGAACAGCGAAGCATTGTGGGAAAGACATAGTACTATAGTACACGCCTCCAATGAATGTGGCCAGGCAATTTGCAGACAACGTATGCAAATTCCTCTGCAAGCACAAGCTGCAAAACTGACAGAAGCTGTTCTTTCCAGAGTCCTGCAGCATGCAAACCTACACAATGGTCAAAAGGCTGGCTGCCTGCACAGGCAGCTGAGCAAATCATCACAGTACCCCCCCCCCCTCCAGGGTCGAATTCCAGACGACCCTCAAAACTGCTATTAGCAACAGACTCAAACTGAAGACTCATGAAGGTCGGGGCAGCCCGACAAGGTCCAATTCCAGAGTCAGTCCACCCGAAACCGACCTCATCGGAAACAGAAGCCACCGAAACATGCCCATCAGTACTACCAGTCTCAGTATAACACCCATCAGGACTGTGAAAGCCAGAGAAGAAGCCATCGACACCCTCCAGACAATACCCACCACCTTCCAAGGAGCGTCTGAAAATACCAAACCTGCCACAATACCTGTTCGAAGTGTCCCTTACAACACAAAAGCCACCGTTGATCTTATCCAGGGTACCAAGCAAAATTTCTCCCGGAATCTCTCAGAACCTTTTGAAGCTCCACAGAGATCCCAAGAGGGCAGAACAATCACCAGGCTCACATGGAGAATTACCAAGAACCCCCATGGAACCAATGACAATTCCGGATTCAGAATTACGAGGACCCCCATCAAGATCAAGACTTTCAGGGACCACTTCTGGGCATGCAAGCAGGCAGGCCATATCAGAGCATGTCTCCACCGAGGAAGCATCTGAGTACGCTGGTAACCGAGGCACACTTGGGCTTTCTGGGTCACAGAGCACAGGAGAAACCTCAGGACATGTCGGGGAACTGCCAACCTCAGAGTCCGACACGAGGAAACCAAAACCAGGACCGGGCAGAGAATCATCACGAGCAATGGTCTCAAGCACTGGACTTTCAAAAGAAGACTCGGACTCAAATTCAGAAATTTCTGTGACTGCAATATCATTGACTACATATGAGTGAAGCTCCACCAGAGCTGCAAAGGTAGTCAGCACAACAGCAATGCCTACTGAAGTGGGCAACACCTCAGAAGGACTTGGGGGGCAGGAGACATCTCCTACAAGTTCTGCTCCCTTTGGGAGGAACTCGGAGACCTCCAGAACATCAGACAAAACTTCAGGAACATAATTTTTCAAGTTTTCTGAGAAGGATTCTGAACTATCCATGTTACAGGGCAAAACTAGAACTTTATTTTGTGGACAGGGCAAATGTCCCAGGGAAGGTTCCACTATAAACTGAGACTGGATCTCATCATCATGAGCGGAATGTACAGGAATATCTACTAGAACACACACTGACTCCCCAACTTTAATCTCACTGCACCCCGAATTCTGCGTAGCAGTCAAACTAGCTTGCAACTCCAAAACTGCAGAAAAACAGGTGAGTATAGCAGCAATACCTAGACGAGCCTCTAGGGGCACTGCAGGAGACATTGTACAAGGCAATATTAACTCATCCAGAGTACAGGGTGCAGAATCAGCATTTTTCTCAAAACAAGAAAGGGACTCACAAATGTCAGTGCAAGTGGAGATCATGTTTTTATTCATGGTACAGGGCAGATTCAGAGAAAGCGTCTCTGAATAAGGCAAAGAGGGTTCAGCATCAGATTCGCAAAACCGAAGCGCTGTCTCACTCTTAGATTCGGCTAACAATGTCGAATCCGAGGAATCAGAACGCAAAACCTGCGAATCAAAATTCACTTTAGGTTGTGAAACTGACACTTCTATAGCGCAAACCTCCGCGATCTGCGGAGCAGACTGCAAGGCATCTAGGACCGAAACGCTGGAGCAACTGTCCCCAGGCAACGGGCCCTTACAGGTGTGAACAGGGTGAGACAGAGACTCATCTGCAGAAGAAATAGTGACATCAACAGGACAAACTTTATTAGGCATATTAAATTTACTTTTGACGCTGCATAGTCGAGAACTTTTCCCCATAGCAGGGTCACAGACGGAAGATCTCAAAGATCTGTTTCTAAATGACAAAGGATCCCACACATCCTTGAGGAAACCGGCAGACTCATGCCGATCACAATCTGCAGGAACATCCGAGAAACAGGCATCAGATCGCACAGATTCAAACTGCACACTGTCAGGAGCGAATCCTTCAGGATTCGCACAGGAATCAACCACAGCGGCACACTCATTCATTTCAGATTGCACAAAGTCAAGACTCACATGCTTTACCCCAGAAAGGCAGGAACAATCATCCGACAACGATGTCTCTTTATTGGAATCAATTGGTTGGTGTGTGTGCAACTCATCCAAAATCGTTTGCCATACATAGATCACCAGATCCACATCATCCTTGTCACATTCATCGGAATCAATCAGAAGGTACATAGAGTCAAGACAAGCATTCAAGACATCTTCGCTTTTTGCGATGTAAAAATCGCAAAAGGCTTTCCAATCAAAATCGAATTCCTCCAGCAAGGCCCCAACATCCCAGGAAGCAAATGGGGGTTCAAACAGGCCAGTATCCAAATAATCTCCATAGGGTTGGAGTTCAGGAACAAGAACACATTTTTTAACTGCTTTAATGTAGTGTGCGATCCTACCTATAGCAGGATCCACATAAGCTTTGGTTTGGGGCAAAAAAGCCGGAGACGGAACAACATCATTACAAACATCAATAGGGAGTGTTTTATTCCGATGCTTGCGTTTTTTAGTTTTTCTCTTTTTCGCCACTTTGCATGTCTGCTGTTTAAAACCTGAAGTGGCAACAGACACATTGAACTGATTGTCATACTGAAAGGTTTTGCATGGAAGGGAAAGATCAGCTGACTTATCAGCAGCTACACACTCAATCAGAGCAGGTGGTAAGCCAGGCAGTTTAAACCAGTGAGAGAATATCTCTGCAAGCAACTGATACAGATTACCATTCCAAGAATTGATTTTTAACAGATTATATGCCCAGGTGAACAAATCGTCTTTTAAGAGCACATAGGCAAACAGAAGAGCCGACGTGGACGGATCAGAAATCTGAAAGGTGGGATTCAGGCAAAACCTCACACATTCAGAAAGAAATTCCGCCTTGGTCTCTGAATTAAACCTTTTAAAGCTCTTAAAGACACAGGACCCAAACTCGACAAAATCGTACAAATCGGAATTTCCGTCTACACTGGGGTTTTGGGTTGGGCTGTTCATACTGTAACGATTGTGGAACTTTCCCCGTGATCAGCGCACAACGCGTGCGCTGACACGGCGGAAATCCTCCACAAGCGTATAATTTGCAGGAACCCAGCAAAAGGTGCTACGCACCCGTAGAGGGAAAATTCCTGTCGGCAGATGGCGCTGGGGAGTGCAGAGGAACCAATCCTCTGTACCTCCACAAATGGCAGACAGGAATTGTACAAAACGCAGAACGCAATCGCAAGAGAGGCGATTGCGAATGAGAATGAGCAAAGGGACAGGTTGTATGTGTGTGTGCCAATCCAGTCGCCACCCCGCAACCGCACACACACAACAGCAGATATGAAATAGGAACGCGATCGCGAGAGGTGCGATCGCCAGACAAGACACAAGGCAGATCAGAACAGAATACGAGGTTAGCAAAGGCACAGCAAATAATACAATGAGGAGATACGGAAAATAACAAATGCTAGCTAACCGCGAACACCGCACTCATTCGCAACAGTGCACGCGGTTATGCGCGGTCTCCACGTGATAAGCACAATAGAGACAAGCACGCCTAACTAACCATTAACAGACAAACATGAAACAGAGGACGCGAGCGCTTGCTTAACGGTTACCTCACCGAGCCTCCAGCAAGCGTAGCAGACAGACACACGAAAACAGGGACAAGCGAGAGATAGGATCCACAGCACTAGCGAAAAGTGGCTAGCGCGATCCAAGTACAGAGTAGCAGAACAGAAGGATCCCCAGCGCCAGCGAAAAGTGGCCAGCGCGATCCCAGAAGACAGAACAGAAGGATCCCCAGCGCTAGCGAAAAGTAGCTAGCGCGATCCCAGGAGACAGAACAGAAGGATCCCCGGCGCTAGCAAAAAGTAGCTAGTGCGATCCCAGGAGACAGAACAGAAGAGATAGCTGGTAGCAACCGCTGCACCAGCTATACTCCAAGAACAGAGATCAGAACCATTTCCTGTCAACCACCATAGGGACAGGACAATGGCAAACAGGCAAGACAAGACAGAACAGGCAATACAGATAAGCTGATGTTCAAACAGAGAGCAAGGCTGACACCCCACCAGGAGTGTTACATAGGACGAAATCCTTATGAACAGCGAAGCATTGTGGGAAAGACATAGTACTATAGTACACGCCTCCAATGAATGTGGCCAGGCAATTTGCAGACAACGTATGCAAATTCCTCTGCAAGCACAAGCTGCAAAACTGACAGAAGCTGTTCTTTCCAGAGTCCTGCAGCATGCAAACCTACACAATGGTCAAAAGGCTGGCTGCCTGCACAGGCAGCTGAGCAAATCATCACAGTGACCTTTAAAAAAGATGGTTCATGTTTGCAAGTATTTCACACTGAAAAAAAAGAACGAAAGACAGAAAAAGGGGTAGAAAGATGAAGAAAAAAAAACAAAAAACATGTTGACACAGTTCACATACCCAACTCTGCTTGAAAAGGAGAAGTACTTGACGATCCAAATCTGTAAGACAACAGAATGAAGACAGCACAGAACAGAACCAACTAACATGCATAAAAAATTTACATTAACAGGGACAAAATAATACACATATCTTGCTAACACGGAGACCTGTAAAGAAAACATGGCTAACTTTTGCATGTATTTTGCACTAAAGAAGAGAATGAAAGTGAGAAAGAGGGAAAGAAAGATGAAGAAGGAAGTAAAAAATTTATGTCTGAACTGTTCACATACCCAACTCTGCTTCAAAACGTAAAGTACTTGATGATCCCAATCTGTAAGAAAACAGTATGAAGAAAGCACAGAACAGAAAAAACAATCTAACGTGCATGAATAAATACAAAGACAGATATCATATGGCATGCCTACGATGAGACCTGTAAAAAAACATAGCTAAATGTGTATGCATTTTACACTGAAGAAGACAATGAAAGAGAGAAGAGAGGAAGAAAGATGAAGGTAGAGAAAAACGATCATGTCTAAACTGTTCACATACCCAAATCATCTTCAAAACGAAAAGTACTTGTTCCCCATCTGTAAGAGAAAAAAATGGAGAAAACAGAACAGAACAAACCATCTCACATGCATTAATACATACAACAACAGATATACAACAGTACACATGGCATGCTAAAAAGGTGACCTGTACATAAACACATACAATAGCAGCTATAAAACTGTACACATTAAATGCTAAAAAGGCGACATTTAAAAAAAATGGCTAACATTTTTTCTTATGTATTGCAAGATATGAATTGTATTCAAAACATTTCCCACACTCAGTACATGAATACGGCATTTCAACAGTGTGAGTTACCTCATCTCTGAGAAGGTTGGCGTTGATTCCAAAACATTTCCCACACTCAGCACATGAATTGGGCTTCTAACCGGTGTAAGATATGTGATGTCTCTCAGGATGCAATTCATGTACAAAATGATCCCAATCTGTAAGAGAACACAATCAAGACAAGACAGAAAAAGAACAAGAATCTGACATGTAAAAATACATACAATTACAGATATACAATACTACATATGGCATGCCTACAATATAACCTGTGAAAAAAAAAGGGTTCGTGTTTGCATGTATTTTACACGGAAAAAGAGAAAAAAAGAAAGAAAGAAAAATGAAGGAAAAGAGCAAAAAAAAACGTCATGTCTAAACAATTCACATACCCACTTCTGCTTCAAAATGTAAAGTATTTGTTGACTCCAATCTGTAAGAGAAAAGAATGAAGACAACACAGAACAGAAAAAAATCAAAACAAGAATATTACATGTATAATACATACAATGAAAGATAGACAATACTATACTGTAGTACACATGGCATGCCTACAATGTGACCTTTAAAAAAGATGGTTCATGTTTGCAAGTATTTCACACTGAAAAAAAAGAACGAAAGACAGAAAAAGGGGTAGAAAGATGAAGAAAAAAAAACAAAAAACATGTTGACACAGTTTACATACCTAACTCTGCTTGAAAAGGAGAAGTACTTGACGATCCAAATCTGTAAGACAACAGAATGAAGACAACACAGAACAGAACCAACTAACATGCATAAAAAAATTACATTAACAGAGACAAAATAATACACATATCTTGCTAACACGGAGACCTGTAAAGAAAACATGGCTAACTTTTGCATGTATTTTGCACTAAAGAAGAGAATGAAAGTGAGAAAGAGGGAAAGAAAGATGAAGAAGGAAGTAAAAAATTAATGTCTGAACTGTTTACATACCCAACTCTGCTCTAAAACGTAAAGTACTTGATGATCCCAATCTGTAAGAAAACAGAATGAAGAAAACACAGAACAGAAAAAACAATCTAACATGCATGAATAAATACAAAGACAGATATCATATGGCATGCCTACGATGAGACCTGTAAAAAAACATAGCTAAATTTGTATGCATTTTACACTGAAGAAGACAATGAAAGAGAGAAGAGAGGAAGAAAGATGAAGGTAGAGAAAAACGATCATGTCTAAACTGTTCACATACCCAAATCATCTTCAAAACGAAAAGTACTTGTTCCCCATCTGTAAGAGAAAAAAATGGAGAAAACAGAACAGAACAAACCATCTCACATGCATTAATACATACAACAACAGATATACAACAGTACACATGGCATGCTAAAAAGGTGACCTGTGCATAAACACATACAATAGCAGATATAAAACTGTACACATTAAATGCTAAAAAGGCGACATTTAAAAAAAATGGCTAACATTTTTTCTTATGTATTGCAAGATATGAATTGTATTCAAAACATTTCCCACACTCAGTACATGAATACGGCATTTCAACAGTGTGAGTTACCTCATCTCTGAGAAGGTTTGCGTTGATTCCAAAACATTTCCCACACTCAGGACATGAATTGGGCTTCTAACCGGTGTAAGATATGTGATGTCTCTCAGGATGCAATTCATGTACAAAATGATCCCAATCTGTAAGAGAACACAATCAAGACAAAACAGAAAAAAACAAGAATCTGACATGTAAAAATACATACAATTACAGATATACAATACTACATATAGCATGCCTACAATATAACCTGTAAAAAAAAAATGGTTCGTGTTTGCATGTATTTTACACTGAAAAAGAGAAAGAAAGAAAGAAAAATGAAGGAAAAGAGCAAAAAAAAGTCATGTCTAAACAATTCACATACCCACTTCTGCTTCAAAATGTGAAGTATTTGTTGACTCCAATCTGTAAGAGAAAAGAATGAAGACAACACAGAACAGAAAAAAACTAAACAAAAATATTACATGTATAATACATACAATGAAAGATAGACAATACTATACTGTAGTACACATGGCATGCCTACAATGTGACCTTTAAAAAAGATGGTTCATGTTTGCAAGTATTTCACACTGAAAAAAAAGAACGAAAGACAGAAAAAGGGGTAGAAAGATGAAGAAAAAAAAACAAAAAACATGTTGACACAGTTCACATACCCAACTCTGCTTGAAAAGGAGAAGTACTTGACGATCCAAATCTGTAAGACAACAGAATGAAGACAACACAGAAAAGAACCAACTAACATGCATAAAAAAATTACATTAACAGGGACAAAATAATACACATATCTTGCTAACACGGAGACCTGTAAAGAAAACATGGCTAACTTTTGCATGTATTTTGCACTAAAGAAGAGAATGAAAGTGAGAAAGAGGGAAAGAAAGATGAAGAAGGAAGTAAAAAATTAATGTCTGAACTGTTCACATACCCAACTCTGCTTCAAAACGTAAAGTACTTGATGATCCCAATCTGTAAGAAAACAGAATGAAGAAAGCACAGAACAGAAAAAACAATCTAACGTGCATGAATAAATACAAAGACAGATATCATATGGCATGCCTACGATGAGACCTGTAAAAAAACATAGCTAAATTTGTATGCATTTTACACTGAAGAAGACAATGAAAGAGAGAAGAGAGGAAGAAAGATGACGGTAGAGAAAAACGATCATGTCTAAACTGTTCACATACCCAAATCATCTTCAAAACGAAAAGTACTTGTTCCCCATCTGTAAGAGAAAAAAATGGAGAAAACAGAACAGAACAAACCATCTCACATGCATTAATACATACAACAACAGATATACAACAGTACACATGGCATGCTAAAAAGGTGACCTGTGCATAAACACATACAATAGCAGATATAAAACTGTACACATTAAATGCTAAAAAGGCGACATTTAAAAAAAATGGCTAACATTTTTTCTTATGTATTGCAAGATATGAATTGTATTCAAAACATTTCCCACACTCAGTACATGAATACGGCATTTCAACAGTGTGAGTTACCTCATCTCTGAGAAGGTTTGCGTTGATTCCAAAACATTTCCCACACTCAGGACATGAATTGGGCTTCTAACCGGTGTAAGATATGTGATGTCTCTCAGGATGCAATTCATGTACAACATGATCCCAATCTGTAAGAGAACACAATCAAGACAAAACAGAAAAAAACAAGAATCTGACATGTAAAAATACATACAATTACAGATATACAATACTACATATAGCATGCCTACAATATAACCTGTAAAAAAAAATGGTTCGTGTTTGCATGTATTTTACACTGAAAAAGAGAAAAAAAGAAAGAAAAATGAAGGAAAAGAGCAAAAAAAAGTAATGTCTAAACAATTCACATACCCACTTCTGCTTCAAAATGTAAAGTATTTGTTGACTCCAATCTGTAAGAGAAAAGAATGAAGACAACACAGAACAGAAAAAAAAACAAAACAAAAATATTACATGTATAATACATACAATGAAAGATAGACAATACTATACTGTAGTACACATGGCATGCCTACAATGTGACCTTTAAAAAAGATGGTTCATGTTTGCAAGTATTTCACACTGAAAAAAAAGAACGAAAGACAGAAAAAGGGGTAGAAAGATGAAGAAAAAAAAAACAAAAAACATGTTGACACAGTTCACATACCCAACTCTGCTTGAAAAGGAGAAGTACTTGACGATCCAAATCTGTAAGACAACAGAATGAAGACAACACAGAACAGAACCAACTAACATGCATAAAAAATTTACATTAACAGAGACAAAGTAATACACATATCTTGCTAACACGGAGACCTGTAAAGAAAACATGGCTAACTTTTGCATGTATTTTGCACTAAAGAAGAGAATGAAAGTGAGAAAGAGGGAAAGAAAGATGAAGAAGGAAGTAAAAAATTAATGTCTGAACTGTTCACATACCCAACTCTGCTTCAAAACGTAAAGTACTTGATGATCCTAATCTGTAAGAAAACAGAATGAAGAAAGCACAGAACAGAAAAAACAATCTAACGTGCATGAATAAATACAAAGACAGATATCATATGGCATGCCTACGATGAGACCTGTAAAAAAACATAGCTAAATTTGTATGCATTTTACACTGAAGAAGACAATGAAAGAGAGAAGAGAGGAAGAAAGATGACGGTAGAGAAAAACGATCATGTCTAAACTGTTCACATACCCAAATCATCTTCAAAACGAAAAGTACTTGTTCCCCATCTGTAAGAGAAAAAAATGGAGAAAACAGAACAGAACAAACCATCTCACATGCATTAATACATACAACAACAGATATACAACAGTACACATGGCATGCTAAAAAGGTGACCTGTACATAAACACATACAATAGCAGATATAAAACTGTACACATTAAATGCTAAAAAGGCGACATTTAAAAAAAATGGCTAACATTTTTTCTTATGTATTGCAAGATATGAATTGTATTCAAAACATTTCCCACACTCAGTACATGAATACGGCATTTCAACAGTGTGAGTTACCTCATCTCTGAGAAGGTTTGTGTTGATTCCAAAACATTTCCCACACTCAGGACATGAATTGGGCTTCTAACCGGTGTAAGATATGTGATGTCTCTCAGGATGCAATTCATGTACAAAATGATCCCAATCTGTAAGAGAACACAATCAAGACAAAACAGAAAAAGAACAAGAATCTGACATGTAAAAATACATACAATTACAGATATACAATACTACATATGGCATGCCTACAATATAATCTGTAAAAAAAAAAATGGTTCGTGTATGCATGTATTTTACACTGAAAAAGAGAAAGAAAGAAAGAAAAATGAAGGAAAAGAGCAAAAAAACGTCATGTCTAAACAATTCACATACCCACTTCTGCTTCAAAATGTAAAGTATTTGTTGACTCCAATCTGTAAGAGAAAAGAATGAAGACAACACAGAACAGAAAAAAAAACAAAACAAAAATACTACATGTATAATACATACAATGAAAGATAGACAATACTATACTGTAGTACACATGGCATGCCTACAATGTGACCTTTAAAAAAGATGGTTCATGTTTGCAAGTATTTCACACTGAAAAAAAAGAACGAAAGACAGAAAAAGGGGTAGAAAGATGAAGAAAAAAAAAACAAAAAACATGTTGACACAGTTCACATACCCAACTCTGCTTGAAAAGGAGAAGTACTTGACGATCCAAATCTGTAAGACAACAGAATGAAGACAACACAGAACAGAACCAACTAACATGCATAAAAAATTTACATTAACAGAGACAAAGTAATACACATATCTTGCTAACACGGAGACCTGTAAAGAAAACATGGCTAACTTTTGCATGTATTTTGCACTAAAGAAGAGAATGAAAGTGAGAAAGAGGGAAAGAAAGATGAAGAAGGAAGTAAAAAATTAATGTCTGAACTGTTCACATACCCAACTCTGCTTCAAAACGTAAAGTACTTGATGATCCTAATCTGTAAGAAAACAGAATGAAGAAAGCACAGAACAGAAAAAACAATCTAACGTGCATGAATAAATACAAAGACAGATATCATATGGCATGCCTACGATGAGACCTGTAAAAAAACATAGCTAAATTTGTATGCATTTTACACTGAAGAAGACAATGAAAGAGAGAAGAGAGGAAGAAAGATGAAGGTAGAGAAAAACGATCATGTCTAAACTGTTCACATACCCAAATCATCTTCAAAACGAAAAGTACTTGTTCCCCATCTGTAAGAGAAAAAAATGGAGAAAACAGAACAGAACAAACCATCTCACATGCATTAATACATACAACAACAGATATACAACAGTACACATGGCATGCTAAAAAGGTGACCTGTACATAAACACATACAATAGCAGATATAAAACTGTACACATTAAATGCTAAAAAGGTGACATTTAAAAAAATGGCTAACATTTTTTCTTATGTATTGCAAGATATGAATTGTATTCAAAACATTTCCCACACTCAGTACATGAATACGGCATTTCAACAGTGTGAGTTACCTCATCTCTGAGAAGGTTTGCGTTGATTCCAAAACATTTCCCACACTCAGCACATGAATTGGGCTTCTAACCGGTGTAAGATATGTGATGTCTCTCAGGATGCAATTCATGTACAAAATGATCCCAATCTGTAAGAGAACACAATCAAGACAAAACAGAAAAAGAACAAGAATCTGACATGTAAAAATACATACAATTACAGATATACAATACTACATATGGCATGCCTACAATATAACCTGTAAAAAAAATGGTTCGTGTTTGCATGTATTTTACACTGAAAAAGAGAAAGAAATAAAGAAAGAGAAATGAAGGAAAAGAGCAAAAAAAGTCATGTCTAAACAATTCACATACCCACTTCTGCTTCAAAATGTACAGTATTTGTTGACTCCAATCTGTAAGAGAAAAGAATGAAGACAACACAGAACAGAAAAAAACAAAACAAAAATATTACATGTATAATACATACAATGAAAGATAGACAATACTATACTGTAGTACACATGGCATGCCTACAATGTGACCTTTAAAAAAGATGGTTCATGTTTGCAAGTATTTCACACTGAAAAAAAAGAACGAAAGACAGAAAAAGGGGTAGAAAGATGAAGAAAAAAAAACAAAAAACATGTTGACACAGTTTACATACCTAACTCTGCTTGAAAAGGAGAAGTACTTGACGATCCAAATCTGTAAGACAACAGAATGAAGACAACACAGAACAGAACCAACTAACATGCATAAAAAAATTACATTAACAGAGACAAAATAATACACATATCTTGCTAACACGGAGACCTGTAAAGAAAACATGGCTAACTTTTGCATGTATTTTGCACTAAAGAAGAGAATGAAAGTGAGAAAGAGGGAAAGAAAGATGAAGAAGGAAGTAAAAAATTAATGTCTGAACTGTTTACATACCCAACTCTGCTCTAAAACGTAAAGTACTTGATGATCCCAATCTGTAAGAAAACAGAATGAAGAAAACACAGAACAGAAAAAACAATCTAACATGCATGAATAAATACAAAGACAGATATCATATGGCATGCCTACGATGAGACCTGTAAAAAAACATAGCTAAATTTGTATGCATTTTACACTGAAGAAGACAATGAAAGAGAGAAGAGAGGAAGAAAGATGAAGGTAGAGAAAAACGATCATGTCTAAACTGTTCACATACCCAAATCATCTTCAAAACGAAAAGTACTTGTTCCCCATCTGTAAGAGAAAAAAATGGAGAAAACAGAACAGAACAAACCATCTCACATGCATTAATACATACAACAACAGATATACAACAGTACACATGGCATGCTAAAAAGGTGACCTGTGCATAAACACATACAATAGCAGATATAAAACTGTACACATTAAATGCTAAAAAGGCGACATTTAAAAAAAATGGCTAACATTTTTTCTTATGTATTGCAAGATATGAATTGTATTCAAAACATTTCCCACACTCAGTACATGAATACGGCATTTCAACAGTGTGAGTTACCTCATCTCTGAGAAGGTTTGCGTTGATTCCAAAACATTTCCCACACTCAGGACATGAATTGGGCTTCTAACCGGTGTAAGATATGTGATGTCTCTCAGGATGCAATTCATGTACAAAATGATCCCAATCTGTAAGAGAACACAATCAAGACAAAACAGAAAAAAACAAGAATCTGACATGTAAAAATACATACAATTACAGATATACAATACTACATATAGCATGCCTACAATATAACCTGTAAAAAAAAAATGGTTCGTGTTTGCATGTATTTTACACTGAAAAAGAGAAAGAAAGAAAGAAAAATGAAGGAAAAGAGCAAAAAAAAGTCATGTCTAAACAATTCACATACCCACTTCTGCTTCAAAATGTGAAGTATTTGTTGACTCCAATCTGTAAGAGAAAAGAATGAAGACAACACAGAACAGAAAAAAACTAAACAAAAATATTACATGTATAATACATACAATGAAAGATAGACAATACTATACTGTAGTACACATGGCATGCCTACAATGTGACCTTTAAAAAAGATGGTTCATGTTTGCAAGTATTTCACACTGAAAAAAAAGAACGAAAGACAGAAAAAGGGGTAGAAAGATGAAGAAAAAAAAACAAAAAACATGTTGACACAGTTCACATACCCAACTCTGCTTGAAAAGGAGAAGTACTTGACGATCCAAATCTGTAAGACAACAGAATGAAGACAACACAGAAAAGAACCAACTAACATGCATAAAAAAATTACATTAACAGGGACAAAATAATACACATATCTTGCTAACACAGAGACCTGTAAAGAAAACATGGCTAACTTTTGCATGTATTTTGCACTAAAGAAGAGAATGAAAGTGAGAAAGAGGGAAAGAAAGATGAAGAAGGAAGTAAAAAATTAATGTCTGAACTGTTCACATACCCAACTCTGCTTCAAAACGTAAAGTACTTGATGATCCCAATCTGTAAGAAAACAGAATGAAGAAAGCACAGAACAGAAAAAACAATCTAACGTGCATGAATAAATACAAAGACAGATATCATATGGCATGCCTACGATGAGACCTGTAAAAAAACATAGCTAAATTTGTATGCATTTTACACTGAAGAAGACAATGAAAGAGAGAAGAGAGGAAGAAAGATGACGGTAGAGAAAAACGATCATGTCTAAACTGTTCACATACCCAAATCATCTTCAAAACGAAAAGTACTTGTTCCCCATCTGTAAGAGAAAAAAATGGAGAAAACAGAACAGAACAAACCATCTCACATGCATTAATACATACAACAACAGATATACAACAGTACACATGGCATGCTAAAAAGGTGACCTGTACATAAACACATACAATAGCAGATATAAAACTGTACACATTAAATGCTAAAAAGGCGACATTTAAAAAAAATGGCTAACATTTTTTCTTATGTATTGCAAGATATGAATTGTATTCAAAACATTTCCCACACTCAGTACATGAATACGGCATTTCAACAGTGTGAGTTACCTCATCTCTGAGAAGGTTTGTGTTGATTCCAAAACATTTCCCACACTCAGGACATGAATTGGGCTTCTAACCGGTGTAAGATATGTGATGTCTCTCAGGATGCAATTCATGTACAAAATGATCCCAATCTGTAAGAGAACACAATCAAGACAAAACAGAAAAAGAACAAGAATCTGACATGTAAAAATACATACAATTACAGATATACAATACTACATATGGCATGCCTACAATATAATCTGTAAAAAAAAAAATGGTTCGTGTATGCATGTATTTTACACTGAAAAAGAGAAAGAAAGAAAGAAAAATGAAGGAAAAGAGCAAAAAAACGTCATGTCTAAACAATTCACATACCCACTTCTGCTTCAAAATGTAAAGTATTTGTTGACTCCAATCTGTAAGAGAAAAGAATGAAGACAACACAGAACAGAAAAAAAAACAAAACAAAAATACTACATGTATAATACATACAATGAAAGATAGACAATACTATACTGTAGTACACATGGCATGCCTACAATGTGACCTTTAAAAAAGATGGTTCATGTTTGCAAGTATTTCACACTGAAAAAAAAGAACGAAAGACAGAAAAAGGGGTAGAAAGATGAAGAAAAAAAAAACAAAAAACATGTTGACACAGTTCACATACCCAACTCTGCTTGAAAAGGAGAAGTACTTGACGATCCAAATCTGTAAGACAACAGAATGAAGACAACACAGAACAGAACCAACTAACATGCATAAAAAATTTACATTAACAGAGACAAAGTAATACACATATCTTGCTAACACGGAGACCTGTAAAGAAAACATGGCTAACTTTTGCATGTATTTTGCACTAAAGAAGAGAATGAAAGTGAGAAAGAGGGAAAGAAAGATGAAGAAGGAAGTAAAAAATTAATGTCTGAACTGTTCACATACCCAACTCTGCTTCAAAACGTAAAGTACTTGATGATCCTAATCTGTAAGAAAACAGAATGAAGAAAGCACAGAACAGAAAAAACAATCTAACGTGCATGAATAAATACAAAGACAGATATCATATGGCATGCCTACGATGAGACCTGTAAAAAAACATAGCTAAATTTGTATGCATTTTACACTGAAGAAGACAATGAAAGAGAGAAGAGAGGAAGAAAGATGAAGGTAGAGAAAAACGATCATGTCTAAACTGTTCACATACCCAAATCATCTTCAAAACGAAAAGTACTTGTTCCCCATCTGTAAGAGAAAAAAATGGAGAAAACAGAACAGAACAAACCATCTCACATGCATTAATACATACAACAACAGATATACAACAGTACACATGGCATGCTAAAAAGGTGACCTGTACATAAACACATACAATAGCAGATATAAAACTGTACACATTAAATGCTAAAAAGGTGACATTTAAAAAAATGGCTAACATTTTTTCTTATGTATTGCAAGATATGAATTGTATTCAAAACATTTCCCACACTCAGTACATGAATACGGCATTTCAACAGTGTGAGTTACCTCATCTCTGAGAAGGTTTGCGTTGATTCCAAAACATTTCCCACACTCAGCACATGAATTGGGCTTCTAACCGGTGTAAGATATGTGATGTCTCTCAGGATGCAATTCATGTACAAAATGATCCCAATCTGTAAGAGAACACAATCAAGACAAAACAGAAAAAGAACAAGAATCTGACATGTAAAAATACATACAATTACAGATATACAATACTACATATGGCATGCCTACAATATAACCTGTAAAAAAAATGGTTCGTGTTTGCATGTATTTTACACTGAAAAAGAGAAAGAAATAAAGAAAGAGAAATGAAGGAAAAGAGCAAAAAAAGTCATGTCTAAACAATTCACATACCCACTTCTGCTTCAAAATGTACAGTATTTGTTGACTCCAATCTGTAAGAGAAAAGAATGAAGACAACACAGAACAGAAAAAAACAAAACAAAAATATTACATGTATAATACATACAATGAAAGATAGACAATACTATACTGTAGTACACATGGCATGCCTACAATGTGACCTTTAAAAAAGATGGTTCATGTTTGCAAGTATTTCACACTGAAAAAAAAGAACGAAAGACAGAAAAAGGGGTAGAAAGATGAAGAAAAAAAATCAAAAAACATGTTGACACAGTTCACATACCCAACTCTGCTTGAAAAGGAGAAGTACTTGACGATCCAAATCTGTAAGACAACAGAGTGAAGACAACACAGAACAGAACCAACTAAAATGCATAAAAAATTTACATTAACAGAGACAAAATAATACACATATCTTGCTAACACGGAGACCTGTAAAGAAAACATGGCTAACCTTTGCATGTATTTTGCACTAAAGAAGAGAATGAAAGTGAGAAAGAGGGAAAGAAAGATGAAGAAGGAAGTAAAAAATTAATGTCTGAACTGTTCACATACCGAACTCTGCTTCAAAACGTAAAGTACTTGATGATCCTAATCTATAAGAAAACAGAATGAAGAAAGCACAGAACAGAAAAAACAATCTAACGTGCATGAATAAATACAAAGACAGATATCATATGGCATGCCTACGATGAGACCTGTAAAAAAACATAGCTAAATTTGTATGCATTTTACACTGAAGAAGACAATGAAAGAGAGAAGAGAGGAAGAAAGATGAAGGTATAGAAAAACGATCATGTCTAAACTGTTCACATACCCAAATCATCTTCAAAACGAAAAGTACTTGTTCCCCATCTGTAAGAGAAAAAAATGGAGAAAACAGAACAGAACAAACCATCTCACATGCATTAATACATACAACAACAGATATACAACAGTACACATGGCATGCTAAAAAGGTGACCTGTACATAAACACATACAATAGCAGATATAAAACTGTACACATTAAATGCTAAAAAGGTGACATTTAAAAAAAATGGCTAACATTTTTTCTTATGTATTGCAAGATATGAATTGTATTCAAAACATTTCCCACACTCAGTACATGAATACGGCATTTCAACAGTGTGAGTTACCTCATCTCTGAGAAGGTTTGCGTTGATTCCAAAACATTTCCCACACTCAGCACATGAATTGGGCTTCTAACCGGTGTAAGATATGTGATGTCTCTCAGGATGCAATTCATGTACAAAATGATCCCAATCTGTAAGAGAACACAATCAAGACAAAACAGAAAAAGAACAAGAATCTGACATGTAAAAATACATACAATTACAGATATACAATACTACATATGGCATGCCTACAATATAACCTGTAAAAAAAATGGTTCGTGTTTGCATGTATTTTACACTGAAAAAGAGAAAGAAAGAAAGAAAGAGAAATGAAGGAAAAGAGCAAAAAAAGTCATGTCTAAACAATTCACATACCCACTTCTGCTTCAAAATGTACAGTATTTGTTGACTCCAATCTGTAAGAGAAAAGAATGAAGACAACACAGAACAGAAAAAAACAAAACAAAAATATTACATGTATAATACATACAATGAAAGATAGACAATACTATACTGTAGTACACATGGCATGCCTACAATGTGACCTTTAAAAAAGATGGTTCATGTTTGCAAGTATTTCACACTGAAAAAAAAGAACGAAAGACAGAAAAAGGGGTAGAAAGATGAAGAAAAAAAAACAAAAAACATGTTGACACAGTTCACATACCCAACTCTGTTCGAAAAGGAGAAGTACTTGACGATCCAAATCTGTAAGACAACAGAATGAAGACAACACAGAACAGAACCAACTAACATGCATAAAAAAATTACATTAACAGGGACAAAATAATACACATATCTTGCTAACACGGAGACCTGTAAAGAAAACATGGCTAACTTTTGCATGTATTTTGCACTAAAGAATAGAATGAAAGTGAGAAAGAGGGAAAGAAAGATGAAGAAGGAAGTAAAAAATTAATGTCTGAACTGTTCACATACCCAACTCTGCTTCAAAACGTAAATTACTTGATGATCCTAATCTATAAGAAAACAGAATGAAGAAAGCACAGAACAGAAAAAACAATCTAACGTGCATGAATAAATACAAAGACAGATATCATATGGCATGCCTACGATGAGACCTGTAAAAAAACATAGCTAAATTTGTATGCATTTTACACTGAAGAAGACAATGAAAGAGAGAAGAGAGGAAGAAAGATGAAGGTAGAGAAAAACGATCATGTCTAAACTGTTCACATACCCAAATCATCTTCAAAACGAAAAGTACTTGTTCCCCATCTGTAAGAGAAAAAAATGGAGAAAACAGAACAGAACAAACCATCTCACATGCATTAATACATACAGCAACAGATATACAACAGTACACATGGCATGCTAAAAAGGTGACCTGTACATAAACACATACAATAGCAGATATAAAACTGTACACATTAAATGCTAAAAAGGTGACATTTAAAAAAATGGCTAACATTTTTTCTTATGTATTGCAAGATATGAATTGTATTCAAAACATTTCCCACACTCAGTACATGAATACGGCAGTTCTATAGTGTGAGTTACCTCATCTCTGAGAAGGTTTGCGTTGATTCCAAAACATTTCCCACACTCAGCACATGAATTGGGCTTCTAACCGGTGTAAGATATGTGATGTCTCTCAGGATGCAATTCATGTACAAAATGATCCCAATCTGTAAGAGAACACAATCAAGACAAAACAGAAAAAGAACAAGAATCTGACATGTAAAAATACATACAATTACAGATATACAATACTACATATGGCATGCCTACAATATAACCTGTAAAAAAAATGGTTCGTGTTTGCATGTATTTTACACTGAAAAAGAGAAAGTAAGAAAGAAAGAAAGAGAAATGAAGGAAAAGAGCAAAAAAAGTCATGTCTAAACAATTCACATACCCACTTCTGCTTCAAAATGTACAGTATTTGTTGACTCCAATCTGTAAGAGAAAAGAATGAAGACAACACAGAACAGAAAAAAACAAAACAAAAATATTACATGTATAATACATACAATGAAAGATAGACAATACTATACTGTAGTACACATGGCATGCCTACAATGTGACCTTTAAAAAAGATGGTTCATGTTTGCAAGTATTTCACACTGAAAAAAAAGAACGAAAGACAGAAAAAGGGGTAGAAAGATGAAGAAAAAAAAACAAAAAACATGTTGACACAGTTCACATACCCAACTCTGTTCGAAAAGGAGAAGTACTTGACGATCCAAATCTGTAAGACAACAGAATGAAGACAACACAGAACAGAACCAACTAACATGCATAAAAAAATTACATTAACAGGGACAAAATAATACACATATCTTGCTAACACGGAGACCTGTAAAGAAAACATGGCTAACTTTTGCATGTATTTTGCACTAAAGAATAGAATGAAAGTGAGAAAGAGGGAAAGAAAGATGAAGAAGGAAGTAAAAAATTAATGTCTGAACTGTTCACATACCCAACTCTGCTTCAAAACGTAAATTACTTGATGATCCTAATCTATAAGAAAACAGAATGAAGAAAGCACAGAACAGAAAAAACAATCTAACGTGCATGAATAAATACAAAGACAGATATCATATGGCATGCCTACGATGAGACCTGTAAAAAAACATAGCTAAATTTGTATGCATTTTACACTGAAGAAGACAATGAAAGAGAGAAGAGAGGAAGAAAGATGAAGGTATAGAAAAACGATCATGTCTAAACTGTTCACATACCCAAATCATCTTCAAAACGAAAAGTACTTGTTCCCCATCTGTAAGAGAAAAAAATGGAGAAAACAGAACAGAACAAACCATCTCACATGCATTAATACATACAACAACAGATATACAACAGTACACATGGCATGCTAAAAAGGTGACCTGTACATAAACACATACAATAGCAGATATAAAACTGTACACATTAAATGCTAAAAAGGTGACATTTAAAAAAAATGGCTAACATTTTTTCTTATGTATTGCAAGATATGAATTGTATTCAAAACATTTCCCACACTCAGTACATGAATACGGCATTTCAACAGTGTGAGTTACCTCATCTCTGAGAAGGTTTGCGTTGATTCCAAAACATTTCCCACACTCAGCACATGAATTGGGCTTCTAACCGGTGTAAGATATGTGATGTCTCTCAGGATGCAATTCATGTACAAAATGATCCCAATCTGTAAGAGAACACAATCAAGACAAAACAGAAAAAGAACAAGAATCTGACATGTAAAAATACATACAATTACAGATATACAATACTACATATGGCATGCCTACAATATAACCTGTAAAAAAAATGGTTCGTGTTTGCATGTATTTTACACTGAAAAAGAGAAAGAAAGAAAGAAAGAGAAATGAAGGAAAAGAGCAAAAAAAGTCATGTCTAAACAATTCACATACCCACTTCTGCTTCAAAATGTACAGTATTTGTTGACTCCAATCTGTAAGAGAAAAGAATGAAGACAACACAGAACAGAAAAAAACAAAACAAAAATATTACATGTATAATACATACAATGAAAGATAGACAATACTATACTGTAGTACACATGGCATGCCTACAATGTGACCTTTAAAAAAGATGGTTCATGTTTGCAAGTATTTCACACTGAAAAAAAAGAACGAAAGACAGAAAAAGGGGTAGAAAGATGAAGAAAAAAAAACAAAAAACATGTTGACACAGTTCACATACCCAACTCTGTTCGAAAAGGAGAAGTACTTGACGATCCAAATCTGTAAGACAACAGAATGAAGACAACACAGAACAGAACCAACTAACATGCATAAAAAAATTACATTAACAGGGACAAAATAATACACATATCTTGCTAACACGGAGACCTGTAAAGAAAACATGGCTAACTTTTGCATGTATTTTGCACTAAAGAATAGAATGAAAGTGAGAAAGAGGGAAAGAAAGATGAAGAAGGAAGTAAAAAATTAATGTCTGAACTGTTCACATACCCAACTCTGCTTCAAAACGTAAATTACTTGATGATCCTAATCTATAAGAAAACAGAATGAAGAAAGCACAGAACAGAAAAAACAATCTAACGTGCATGAATAAATACAAAGACAGATATCATATGGCATGCCTACGATGAGACCTGTAAAAAAACATAGCTAAATTTGTATGCATTTTACACTGAAGAAGACAATGAAAGAGAGAAGAGAGGAATAAAGATGAAGGTAGAGAAAAACGATCATGTCTAAACTGTTCACATACCCAAATCATCTTCAAAACGAAAAGTACTTGTTCCCCATCTGTAAGAGAAAAAAATGGAGAAAACAGAACAGAACAAACCATCTCACATGCATTAATACATACAGCAACAGATATACAACAGTACACATGGCATGCTAAAAAGGTGACCTGTACATAAACACATACAATAGCAGATATAAAACTGTACACATTAAATGCTAAAAAGGTGACATTTAAAAAAATGGCTAACATTTTTTCTTATGTATTGCAAGATATGAATTGTATTCAAAACATTTCCCACACTCAGTACATGAATACGGCATTTCAACAGTGTGAGTTACCTCATCTCTGAGAAGGTTTGCGTTGATTCCAAAACATTTCCCACACTCAGCACATGAATTGGGCTTCTAACCGGTGTAAGATATGTGATGTCTCTCAGGATGCAATTCATGTACAAAATGATCCCAATCTGTAAGAGAACACAATCAAGACAAAACAGAAAAAGAACAAGAATCTGACATGTAAAAATACATACAATTACAGATATACAATACTACATATGGCATGCCTACAATATAACCTGTAAAAAAAATGGTTCGTGTTTGCATGTATTTTACACTGAAAAAGAGAAAGTAAGAAAGAAAGAAAGAGAAATGAAGGAAAAGAGCAAAAAAAGTCATGTCTAAACAATTCACATACCCACTTCTGCTTCAAAATGTACAGTATTTGTTGACTCCAATCTGTAAGAGAAAAGAATGAAGACAACACAGAACAGAAAAAAACAAAACAAAAATATTACATGTATAATACATACAATGAAAGATAGACAATACTATACTGTAGTACACATGGCATGCCTACAATGTGACCTTTAAAAAAGATGGTTCATGTTTGCAAGTATTTCACACTGAAAAAAAAGAACGAAAGACAGAAAAAGGGGTAGAAAGATGAAGAAAAAAAAACAAAAAACATGTTGACACAGTTCACATACCCAACTCTGTTCGAAAAGGAGAAGTACTTGACGATCCAAATCTGTAAGACAACAGAATGAAGACAACACAGAACAGAACCAACTAACATGCATAAAAAAATTACATTAACAGGGACAAAATAATACACATATCTTGCTAACACGGAGACCTGTAAAGAAAACATGGCTAACTTTTGCATGTATTTTGCACTAAAGAATAGAATGAAAGTGAGAAAGAGGGAAAGAAAGATGAAGAAGGAAGTAAAAAATTAATGTCTGAACTGTTCACATACCCAACTCTGCTTCAAAACGTAAATTACTTGATGATCCTAATCTATAAGAAAACAGAATGAAGAAAGCACAGAACAGAAAAAACAATCTAACGTGCATGAATAAATACAAAGACAGATATCATATGGCATGCCTACGATGAGACCTGTAAAAAAACATAGCTAAATTTGTATGCATTTTACACTGAAGAAGACAATGAAAGAGAGAAGAGAGGAAGAAAGATGAAGGTATAGAAAAACGATCATGTCTAAACTGTTCACATACCCAAATCATCTTCAAAACGAAAAGTACTTGTTCCCCATCTGTAAGAGAAAAAAATGGAGAAAACAGAACAGAACAAACCATCTCACATGCATTAATACATACAACAACAGATATACAACAGTACACATGGCATGCTAAAAAGGTGACCTGTACATAAACACATACAATAGCAGATATAAAACTGTACACATTAAATGCTAAAAAGGTGACATTTAAAAAAAATGGCTAACATTTTTTCTTATGTATTGCAAGATATGAATTGTATTCAAAACATTTCCCACACTCAGTACATGAATACGGCATTTCAACAGTGTGAGTTACCTCATCTCTGAGAAGGTTTGCGTTGATTCCAAAACATTTCCCACACTCAGCACATGAATTGGGCTTCTAACCGGTGTAAGATATGTGATGTCTCTCAGGATGCAATTCATGTACAAAATGATCCCAATCTGTAAGAGAACACAATCAAGACAAAACAGAAAAAGAACAAGAATCTGACATGTAAAAATACATACAATTACAGATATACAATACTACATATGGCATGCCTACAATATAACCTGTAAAAAAAATGGTTCGTGTTTGCATGTATTTTACACTGAAAAAGAGAAAGTAAGAAAGAAAGAAAGAGAAATGAAGGAAAAGAGCAAAAAAAGTCATGTCTAAACAATTCACATACCCACTTCTGCTTCAAAATGTACAGTATTTGTTGACTCCAATCTGTAAGAGAAAAGAATGAAGACAACACAGAACAGAAAAAAACAAAACAAAAATATTACATGTATAATACATACAATGAAAGATAGACAATACTATACTGTAGTACACATGGCATGCCTACAATGTGACCTTTAAAAAAGATGGTTCATGTTTGCAAGTATTTCACACTGAAAAAAAAGAACGAAAGACAGAAAAAGGGGTAGAAAGATGAAGAAAAAAAAACAAAAAACATGTTGACACAGTTCACATACCCAACTCTGTTCGAAAAGGAGAAGTACTTGACGATCCAAATCTGTAAGACAACAGAATGAAGACAACACAGAACAGAACCAACTAACATGCATAAAAAAATTACATTAACAGGGACAAAATAATACACATATCTTGCTAACACGGAGACCTGTAAAGAAAACATGGCTAACTTTTGCATGTATTTTGCACTAAAGAATAGAATGAAAGTGAGAAAGAGGGAAAGAAAGATGAAGAAGGAAGTAAAAAATTAATGTCTGAACTGTTCACATACCCAACTCTGCTTCAAAACGTAAATTACTTGATGATCCTAATCTATAAGAAAACAGAATGAAGAAAGCACAGAACAGAAAAAACAATCTAACGTGCATGAATAAATACAAAGACAGATATCATATGGCATGCCTACGATGAGACCTGTAAAAAAACATAGCTAAATTTGTATGCATTTTACACTGAAGAAGACAATGAAAGAGAGAAGAGAGGAAGAAAGATGAAGGTATAGAAAAACGATCATGTCTAAACTGTTCACATACCCAAATCATCTTCAAAACGAAAAGTACTTGTTCCCCATCTGTAAGAGAAAAAAATGGAGAAAACAGAACAGAACAAACCATCTCACATGCATTAATACATACAGCAACAGATATACAACAGTACACATGGCATGCTAAAAAGGTGACCTGTACATAAACACATACAATAGCAGATATAAAACTGTACACATTAAATGCTAAAAAGGTGACATTTAAAAAAATGGCTAACATTTTTTCTTATGTATTGCAAGATATGAATTGTATTCAAAACATTTCCCACACTCAGTACATGAATACGGCATTTCAACAGTGTGAGTTACCTCATCTCTGAGAAGGTTTGCGTTGATTCCAAAACATTTCCCACACTCAGCACATGAATTGGGCTTCTAACCGGTGTAAGATATGTGATGTCTCTCAGGATGCAATTCATGTACAAAATGATCCCAATCTGTAAGAGAACACAATCAAGACAAAACAGAAAAAGAACAAGAATCTGACATGTAAAAATACATACAATTACAGATATACAATACTACATATGGCATGCCTACAATATAACCTGTAAAAAAAAATGGTTCGTGTTTGCATGTATTTTACACTGAAAAAGAGAAAGAAAGAAAGAAAGAGAAATGAAGGAAAAGAGCAAAAAAAGTCATGTCTAAACAATTCACATACCCACTTCTGCTTCAAAATGTACAGTATTTGTTGACTCCAATCTGTAAGAGAAAAGAATGAAGACAACACAGAACAGAAAAAAACAAAACAAAAATATTACATGTATAATACATACAATGAAAGATAGACAATATTATACTGTAGTACACATGGCATGCCTACAATGTGCCCTTTAAAAAAGATGGTTCATGTTTGCAAGTATTTCACACTGAAAAAAAAGAACGAAAGACAGAAAAAGGGGTAGAAAGATGAAGAAAAAAAAACAAAAAACATGTTGACACAGTTCACATACCCAACTCTGTTCGAAAAGGAGAAGTACTTGACGATCCAAATCTGTAAGACAACAGAATGAAGACAACACAGAACAGAACCAACTAACATGCATAAAAAAATTACATTAACAGGGACAAAATAATACACATATCTTGCTAACACGGAGACCTGTAAAGAAAACATGGCTAACTTTTGCATGTATTTTGCACTAAAGAATAGAATGAAAGTGAGAAAGAGGGAAAGAAAGATGAAGAAGGAAGTAAAAAATTAATGTCTGAACTGTTCACATACCCAACTCTGCTTCAAAACGTAAAGTACTTGATGATCCTAATCTATAAGAAAACAGAATGAAGAAAGCACAGAACAGAAAAAACAATCTAACGTGCATGAATAAATACAAAGTCAGATATCATATGGCATGCCTACGATGAGACCTGTAAAAAAACATAGCTAAATTTGTATGCATTTTACACTAAAGAAGACAATGAAAGAGAGAAGAGAGGAAGAAAGATGAAGGTAGAGAAAAACGATCATGTCTAAACTGTTCACATACCCAAATCATCTTCAAAACGAAAAGTACTTGTTCCCCATCTGTAAGAGAAAAAAATGGAGAAAACAGAACAGAACAAACCATCTCACATGCATTAATACATACAACAACAGATATACAACAGTACACATGGCATGCTAAAAAGGTGACCTGTACATAAACACATACAATAGCAGATATAAAACTGTACACATTAAATGCTAAAAAGGTGACATTTAAAAAAATGGCTAATATTTTTTCTTATGTATTGCAAGATATGAATTGTATTCAAAACATTTCCCACACTCAGTACATGAATACGGCATTTCAACAGTGTGAGTTACCTCATCTCTGAGAAGGTTTGCGTTGATTCCAAAACATTTCCCACACTCAGCACATGAATTGGGCTTCTAACCGGTGTAAGATATGTGATGTCTCTCAGGATGGAATTCATGTACAAAATGATCCCAATCTGTAAGAGAACACAATCAAGACAAAACAGAAAAAGAACAAGAATCTGACATGTAAAAATACATACAATTACAGATATACAATACTACATATGGCATGCCTACAATATAACCTGTAAAAAAAATGGTTCGTGTTTGCATGTATTTTACACTGAAAAAGAGAAAGAAAGAAAGAAAGAGAAATGAAGGAAAAGAGCAAAAAAAGTAATGTCTAAACAATTCACATACCCACTTCTGCTTCAAAATGTACAGTATTTGTTGACTCCAATCTGTAAGAGAAAAGAATGAAGACAACACAGAACAGAAAAAAACAAAACAAAAATATTACATGTATAATACATACAATGAAAGATAGACAATACTATACTGTAGTACACATGGCATGCCTACAATGTGACCTTTAAAAAAGATGGTTCATGTTTGCAAGTATTTCACACTGAAAAAAAAGAACGAAAGACAGAAAAAGGGGTAGAAAGATGAAGAAAAAAAAACAAAAAACATGTTGACACAGTTCACATACCCAACTCTGTTCGAAAAGGAGAAGTACTTGACGATCCAAATCTGTAAGACAACAGAATGAAGACAACACAGAACAGAACCAACTAACATGCATAAAAAAATTACATTAACAGGGACAAAATAATACACATATCTTGCTAACACGGAGACCTGTAAAGAAAACATGGCTAACTTTTGCATGTATTTTGCACTAAAGAATAGAATGAAAGTGAGAAAGAGGGAAAGAAAGATGAAGAAGGAAGTAAAAAATTAATGTCTGAACTGTTCACATACCCAACTCTGCTTCAAAACGTAAAGTACTTGATGATCCTAATCTATAAGAAAACAGAATGAAGAAAGCACAGAACAGAAAAAACAATCTAACGTGCATGAATAAATACAAAGACAGATATCATATGGCATGCCTACGATGAGACCTGTAAAAAAACATAGCTAAATTTGTATGCATTTTACACTGAAGAAGACAATGAAAGAGAGAAGAGAGGAAGAAAGATGAAGGTATAGAAAAACGATCATGTCTAAACTGTTCACATACCCAAATCATCTTCAAAACGAAAAGTACTTGTTCCCCATCTGTAAGAGAAAAAAATGGAGAAAACAGAACAGAACAAACCATCTCACATGCATTAATACATACAACAACAGATATACAACAGTACACATGGCATGCTAAAAAGGTGACCTGTACATAAACACATACAATAGCAGATATAAAACTGTACACATTAAATGCTAAAAAGGTGACATTTAACAAAAAATGGCTAACATTTTTTCTTATGTATTGCAAGATATGAATTGTATTCAAAACATTTCCCATACTCAGTACATGAATACGGCATTTCAACAGTGTGAGTTACCTCATCTCTGAGAAGGTTTGCGTTGATTCCAAAACATTTCCCACACTCAGGACATGAATTGGGCTTCTAACCGGTGTAAGATATGTGATGTCTCTCAGGATGCAATTCATGTACAAAATGATCCCAATCTGTAAGAGAACACAATCAAGACAAAACAGAAAAAGAACAAGAATCTGACATGTAAAAATACATACAATTACAGATATACAATACTACATATGGCATGCCTACAATATAATCTGTAAAAAAAAAATGGTTTGTGTATGCATGTATTTTACACTGAAAAAGAGAAAGAAAGAAAGAAAAATGAAGGAAAAGAGCAAAAAAACGTCATGTCTAAACAATTCACATACCCACTTCTGCTTCAAAATGTAAAGTATTTGTTGACTCCAATCTGTAAGAGAAAAGAATGAAGACAACACAGAACAGAAAAAAAAACAAAACAAAAATATTACATGTATAATACATACAATGAAAGATAGACAATACTATACTGTAGTACACATGGCATGCCTACAATGTGACCTTTAAAAAAGATGGTTCATGTTTGCAAGTATTTCACACTGAAAAAAAAGAACGAAAGACAGAAAAAGGAGTAGAAAGATGAAGAAAAAAAAAACAAAAAACATGTTGACACAGTTCACATACCCAACTCTGCTTGAAAAGGAGAAGTACTTGACGATCCAAATCTGTAAGACAACAGAATGAAGACAACACAGAACAGAACCAACTAACATGCATAAAAAATTTACATTAACAGAGACAAAGTAATACACATATCTTGCTAACACGGAGACCTGTAAAGAAAACATGGCTAACTTTTGCATGTATTTTGCACTAAAGAAGAGAATGAAAGTGAGAAAGAGGGAAAGAAAGATGAAGAAGGAAGTAAAAAATTAATGTCTGAACTGTTCACATACCCAACTCTGCTTCAAAACGTAAAGTACTTGATGATCCTAATCTGTAAGAAAACAGAATGAAGAAAGCACAGAACAGAAAAAACAATCTAACGTGCATGAATAAATACAAAGACAGATATCATATGGCATGCCTACGATGAGACCTGTAAAAAAACATAGCTAAATTTGTATGCATTTTACACTGAAGAAGACAATGAAAGATTGAAGAGAGGAAGAAAGATGAAGGTAGAGAAAAACGATCATGTCTAAACTGTTCACATACCCAAATCATCTTCAAAACGAAAAGTACTTGTTCCCCATCTGTAAGAGAAAAAAATGGAGAAAACAGAACAGAACAAACCATCTCACATGCATTAATACATACAACAACAGATATACAACAGTACACATGGCATGCTAAAAAGGTGACCTGTACATAAACACATACAATAGCAGATATAAAACTGTACACATTAAATGCTAAAAAGGTGACATAAAAAAAAAATGGCTAACATTTTTTCTTATGTATTGCAAGATATGAATTGTATTCAAAACATTTCCCACACTCAGTACATGAATACGGCATTTCAACAGTGTGAGTTACCTCATCTCTGAGAAGGTTTGCGTTGATTCCAAAACATTTCCCACACTCAGCACATGAATTGGGCTTCTAACCGGTGTAAGATATGTGATGTCTCTCAGGATGCAATTCATGTACAAAATGATCCCAATCTGTAAGAGAACACAATCAAGACAAAACAGAAAAAGAACAAGAATCTGACATGTAAAAATACATACAATTACAGATATACAATACTACATATGGCATGCCTACAATATAACCTGTAAAAAAAATGGTTCGTGTTTGCATGTATTTTACACTGAAAAAGAGAAAGAAAGAAAGAAAGAGAAATGAAGGAAAAGAGCAAAAAAAGTCATGTCTAAACAATTCACATACCCACTTCTGCTTCAAAATGTACAGTATTTGTTGACTCCAATCTGTAAGAGAAAAGAATGAAGACAACACAGAACAGAAAAAAACAAAACAAAAATATTACATGTATAATACATACAATGAAAGATAGACAATACTATACTGTAGTACACATGGCATGCCTACAATGTGACCTTTAAAAAAGATGGTTCATGTTTGCAAGTATTTCACACTGAAAAAAAAGAACGAAAGACAGAAAAAGGGGTAGAAAGATGAAGAAAAAAAATCAAAAAACATGTTGACACAGTTCACATACCCAACTCTGCTTGAAAAGGAGAAGTACTTGACGATCCAAATCTGTAAGACAACAGAGTGAAGACAACACAGAACAGAACCAACTAACATGCATAAAAAATTTACATTAACAGAGACAAAATAATACACATATCTTGCTAACACGGAGACCTGTAAAGAAAACATGGCTAACCTTTGCATGTATTTTGCACTAAAGAAGAGAATGAAAGTGAGAAAGAGGGAAAGAAAGATGAAGAAGGAAGTAAAAAATTAATGTCTGAACTGTTCACATACCGAACTCTGCTTCAAAACGTAAAGTACTTGATGATCCTAATCTATAAGAAAACAGAATGAAGAAAGCACAGAACAGAAAAAACAATCTAACGTGCATGAATAAATACAAAGACAGATATCATATGGCATGCCTACGATGAGACCTGTAAAAAAACATAGCTAAATTTGTATGCATTTTACACTGAAGAAGACAATGAAAGAGAGAAGAGAGGAAGAAAGATGAAGGTATAGAAAAACGATCATGTCTAAACTGTTCACATACCCAAATCATCTTCAAAACGAAAAGTACTTGTTCCCCATCTGTAAGAGAAAAAAATGGAGAAAACAGAACAGAACAAACCATCTCACATGCATTAATACATACAACAACAGATATACAACAGTACACATGGCATGCTAAAAAGGTGACCTGTACATAAACACATACAATAGCAGATATAAAACTGTACACATTAAATGCTAAAAAGGTGACATAAAAAAAAAATGGCTAACATTTTTTCTTATGTATTGCAAGATATGAATTGTATTCAAAACATTTCCCACACTCAGTACATGAATACGGCATTTCAACAGTGTGAGTTACCTCATCTCTGAGAAGGTTTGCGTTGATTCCAAAACATTTCCCACACTCAGCACATGAATTGGGCTTCTAACCGGTGTAAGATATGTGATGTCTCTCAGGATGCAATTCATGTACAAAATGATCCCAATCTGTAAGAGAACACAATCAAGACAAAACAGAAAAAGAACAAGAATCTGACATGTAAAAATACATACAATTACAGATATACAATACTACATATGGCATGCCTACAATATAACCTGTAAAAAAAAATGGTTCGTGTTTGCATGTATTTTACACTGAAAAAGAGAACGAAAGAAAGAAAGAAAGAGAAATGAAGGAAAAGAGCAAAAAAAGTCATGTCTAAACAATTCACATACCCACTTCTGCTTCAAAATGTACAGTATTTGTTGACTCCAATCTGTAAGAGAAAAGAATGAAGACAACACAGAACAGAAAAAAACAAAACAAAAATATTACATGTATAATACATACAATGAAAGATAGACAATACTATACTGTAGTACACATGGCATGCCTACAATGTGACCTTTAAAAAAGATGGTTCATGTTTGCAAGTATTTCACACTGAAAAAAAAGAACGAAAGACAGAAAAAGGAGTAGAAAGATGAAGAAAAAAAAAACAAAAAACATGTTGACACAGTTCACATACCCAACTCTGCTTGAAAAGGAGAAGTACTTGACGATCCAAATCTGTAAGACAACAGAATGAAGACATCACAGAACAGAACCAACTAACATGCATAAAAAATTTACATTAACAGAGACAAAGTAATACACATATCTTGCTAACACGGAGACCTGTAAAGAAAACATGGCTAACTTTTGCATGTATTTTGCACTAAAGAAGAGAATGAAAGTGAGAAAGAGGGAAAGAAAGATGAAGAAGGAAGTAAAAAATTAATGTCTGAACTGTTCACATACCCAACTCTGCTTCAAAACGTAAAGTACTTGATGATCCTAATCTATAAGAAAACAGAATGAAGAAAGCACAGAACAGAAAAAACAATCTAACGTGCATGAATAAATACAAAGACAGATATCATATGGCATGCCTACGATGAGACCTGTAAAAAAACATAGCTAAATTTGTATGCATTTTACACTGAAGAAGACAATGAAAGAGAGAAGAGAGGAAGAAAGATGAAGGTAGAGAAAAACGATCATGTCTAAACTGTTCACATACCCAAATCATCTTCAAAACGAAAAGTACTTGTTCCCCATCTGTAAGAGATAAAAATGGAGAAAACAGAACAGAACAAACCATCTCACATGCATTAATACATACAACAACAGATATACAACAGTACACATGGCATGCTAAAAAGGTGACCTGTACATAAACACATACAATAGCAGATATAAAACTGTACACATTAAATGCTAAAAAGGTGACATTTAAAAAAAATGGCTAATATTTTTTCTTATGTATTGCAAGATATGAATTGTATTCAAAACATTTCCCACACTCAGTACATGAATACGGCATTTCAACAGTGTGAGTTACCTCATCTCTGAGAAGGTTTGCGTTGATTCCAAAACATTTCCCACACTCAGCACATGAATTGGGCTTCTAACCGGTGTAAGATATGTGATGTCTCTCAGGATGCAATTCATGTACAAAATGATCCCAATCTGTAAGAGAACACAATCAAGACAAAACAGAAAAAGAACAAGAATCTGACATGTAAAAATACATACAATTACAGATATACAATACTACATATGGCATGCCTACAATATAACCTGTAAAAAAATGGTTCGTGTTTGCATGTATTTTACACTGAAAAAGAGAAAGAAAGAAAGAAAGAGAAATGAAGGAAAAGAGCAAAAAAAGTCATGTCTAAACAATTCACATACCCACTTCTGCTTCAAAATGTACAGTATTTGTTGACTCCAATCTGTAAGAGAAAAGAATGAAGACAACACAGAACAGAAAAAAACAAAACAAAAATATTACATGTATAATACATACAATGACAGATAGACAATACTATACTGTAGTACACATGGCATGCCTACAATGTGACCTTTAAAAAAGATGGTTCATGTTTGCAAGTATTTCACACTGAAAAAAAAGAACGAAAGACAGAAAAAGGGGTAGAAAGATGAAGAAAAAAAAACAAAAAACATGTTGACACAGTTCACATACCCAACTCTGTTCGAAAAGGAGAAGTACTTGACGATCCAAATCTGTAAGACAACAGAATGAAGACAACACAGAACAGAACCAACTAACATGCATAAAAAAATTACATTAACAGGGACAAAATAATACACATATCTTGCTAACATGGAGACCTGTAAAGAAAACATGGCTAACTTTTGCATGTATTTTGCACTAAAGAATAGAATGAAAGTGAGAAAGAGGGAAAGAAAGATGAAGAAGGAAGTAAAAAATTAATGTCTGAACTGTTCACATACCCAACTCTGCTTCAAAACGTAAAGTACTTGATGATCCTAATCTATAAGAAAACAGAATGAAGAAAGCACAGAACAGAAAAAACAATCTAACGTGCATGAATAAATACAAAGACAGATATCATATGGCATGCCTACGATGAGACCTGTAAAAAAACATAGCTAAATTTGTATGCATTTTACACTGAAGAAGACAATGAAAGAGAGAAGAGAGGAAGAAAGATGAAGGTATAGAAAAACGATCATGTCTAAACTGTTCACATACCCAAATCATCTTCAAAACGAAAAGTACTTGTTCCCCATCTGTAAGAGAAAAAAATGGAGAAAACAGAACAGAACAAACCATCTCACATGCATTAATACATACAACAACAGATATACAACAGTACACATGGCATGCTAAAAAGGTGACCTGTACATAAACACATACAATAGCAGATATAAAACTGTACACATTAAATGCTAAAAAGGTGACATTTAAAAAAAAATGGCTAACATTTTTTCTTATGTATTGCAAGATATAAATTGTATTCAAAACATTTCCCACACTCAGTACATGAATACGGCATTTCAACAGTGTGAGTTACCTCATCTCTGAGAAGGTTTGCGTTGATTCCAAAACATTTCCCACACTCAGGACATGAATTGGGCTTCTAACCGGTGTAAGATATGTGATGTCTCTCAGGATGCAATTCATGTACAAAATGATCCCAATCTGTAAGAGAACACAATCAAGACAAAACAGAAAAAGAACAAGAATCTGACATGTAAAAATACATACAATTACAGATATACAATACTACATATAGCATGCCTACAATATAATCTGTAAAAAAAAAATGGTTCGTGTATGCATGTATTTTACACTGAAAAAGAGAAAGAAAGAAAGAAAAATGAAGGAAAAGAGCAAAAAAACGTCATGTCTAAACAATTCACATACCCACTTCTGCTTCAAAATGTAAAGTATTTGTTGACTCCAATCTGTAAGAGAAAAGAATGAAGACAACACAGAACAGGAAAAAAAAACAAAACAAAAATATTACATGTATAATACATACAATGAAAGATAGACAATACTATACTGTAGTACACATGGCATGCCTACAATGTGACCTTTAAAAAAGATGGTTCATGTTTGCAAGTATTTCACACTGAAAAAAAAGAACGAAAGACAGAAAAAGGAGTAGAAAGATGAAGAAAAAAAAAACAAAAAACATGTTGACACAGTTCACATACCCAACTCTGCTTGAAAAGGAGAAGTACTTGACGATCCAAATCTGTAAGACAACAGAATGAAGACAACACAGAACAGAACCAACTAACATGCATAAAAAATTTACATTAACAGAGACAAAGTAATACACATATCTTGCTAACACGGAGACCTGTAAAGAAAACATGGCTAACTTTTGCATGTATTTTGCACTAAAGAAGAGAATGAAAGTGAGAAAGAGGGAAAGAAAGATGAAGAAGGAAGTAAAAAATTAATGTCTGAACTGTTCACATACCCAACTCTGCTTCAAAACGTAAAGTACTTGATGATCCTAATCTGTAAGAAAACAGAATGAAGAAAGCACAGAACAGAAAAAACAATCTAACGTGCATGAATAAATACAAAGACAGATATCATATGGCATGCCTACGATGAGACCTGTAAAAAAACATAGCTAAATTTGTATGCATTTTACACTGAAGAAGACAATGAAAGAGAGAAGAGAGGAAGAAAGATGAAGGTAGAGAAAAACGATCATGTCTAAACTGTTCACATACCCAAATCATCTTCAAAACGAAAAGTACTTGTTCCCCATCTGTAAGAGAAAAAAATGGAGAAAACAGAACAGAACAAACCATCTCACATGCATTAATACATACAACAACAGATATACAACAGTACACATGGCATGCTAAAAAGGTGACCTGTACATAAACACATACAATAGCAGATATAAAACTGTACACATTAAATGCTAAAAAGGTGACATTTAAAAAAAATGGCTAACATTTTTTCTTATGTATTGCAAGATATGAATTGTATTCAAAACATTTCCCACATTCAGTACATGAATACGGCATTTCAACAGTGTGAGTTACCTCATTTTCTGAGAAGGTTTGCGTTGATTCCAAAACATTTCCCACACTCAGCACATGAATTGGGCTTCTAACCGGTGTAAGATATGTGATGTCTCTCAGGATGCAATTCATGTACAAAATGATCCCAATCTGTAAGAGAACACAATCAAGACAAAACAGAAAAAGAACAAGAATCTGACATGTAAAAATACATACAATTACAGATATACAATACTACATATGGCATGCCTACAATATAACCTGTAAAAAAATGGTTCGTGTTTGCATGTATTTTACACTGAAAAAGAGAAAGAAAGAAAGAAAGAAAGAGAAATGAAGGAAAAGAGCAAAAAAAGTCATGTCTAAACAATTCACATACCCACTTCTGCTTCAAAATGTACAGTATTTGTTGACTCCAATCTGTAAGAGAAAAGAATGAAGACAACACAGAACAGAAAAAAACAAAACAAAAATATTACATGTATAATACATACAATGAAAGATAGACAATACTATACTGTAGTACACATGGCATGCCTACAATGTGACCTTTAAAAAAGATGGTTCATGTTTGCAAGTATTTCACACTGAAAAAAAAGAACGAAAGACAGAAAAAGGGGTAGAAAGATGAAGAAAAAAAAACAAAAAACATGTTGACACAGTTCACATACCCAACTCTGCTTGAAAAGGAGAAGTACTTGACGATCCAAATCTGAAAGACAACAGAGTGAAGACAACACAGAACAGAACCAACTAACATGCATAAAAAATTTACATTAACAGAGACAAAATAATACACATATCTTGCTAACACGGAGACCTGTAAAGAAAACATGGCTAACCTTTGCATGTATTTTGCACTAAAGAAGAGAATGAAAGTGAGAAAGAGGGAAAGAAAGATGAAGAAGGAAGTAAAAAATTAATGTCTGAACTGTTCACATACCCAACTCTGCTTCAAAACGTAAAGTACTTGATGATCCTAATCTATAAGAAAACAGAATGAAGAAAGCACAGAACAGAAAAAACAATCTAACGTGCATGAATAAATACAAAGACAGATATCATATGGCATGCCTACGATGAGACCTGTAAAAAAACATAGCTAAATTTGTATGCATTTTACACTGAAGAAGACAATGAAAGAGAGAAGAGAGGAAGAAAGATGAAGGTAGAGAAAAACGATCATGTCTAAACTGTTCACATACCCAAATCATCTTCAAAACGAAAAGTACTTGTTCCCTATCTGTAAGAGAAAAAAATGGAGAAAACAGAACAGAACAAACCATCTCACATGCATTAATACATACAACAACAGATATACAACAGTACACATGGCATGCTAAAAAGGTGACCTGTACATAAACACATACAATAGCAGATATAAAACTGTACACATTAAATGCTAAAAAGGTGCCATTTAAAAAAAATGGCTAATATTTTTTCTTATGTATTGCAAGATATGAATTGTATTCAAAACATTTCCCACACTCAGTACATGAATACGGCATTTCAACAGTGTGAGTTACCTCATCTCTGAGAAGGTTTGCGTTGATTCCAAAACATTTCCCACACTCAGCACATGAATTGGGCTTCTAACCGGTGTAAGATATGTGATGTCTCTCAGGATGCAATTCATGTACAAAATGATCCCAATCTGTAAGAGAACACAATCAAGACAAAACAGAAAAAGAACAAGAATCTGACATGTAAAAATACATACAATTACAGATATACAATACTACATATGGCATGCCTACAATATAACCTGTAAAAAAATGGTTCGTGTTTGCATGTATTTTACACTGAAAAAGAGAAAGAAAGAAAGAAAGAAAAATGAAGGAAAAGAGCAAAAAAACGTCATGTCTAAACAATTCAAATACCCACTTCTGCTTCAAAATGTAAAGTATTTGTTGACTCCAATCTGTAAGAGAAAAGAATGAAGACAACACAGAACAGAAAAAAAAAACAAAACAAAAATATTACATGTATAATACATACAATGAAAGATAGACAATACTATACTGTAGTACACATGGCATGCCTACAATGTGACCTTTAAAAAAGATGGTTCATGTTTGCAAGTATTTCACACTGAAAAAAAAGAACGAAAGACAGAAAAAGGGGTAGAAAGATGAAGAAAAAAAAACAAAAAACATGTTGACACAGTTCACATACCCAACTCTGCTTGAAAAGGAGAAGTACTTGACGATCCAAATCTGTAAGACAACAGAGTGAAGACAACACAGAACAGAACCAACTAACATGCATAAAAAATTTACATTAACAGAGACAAAATAATACACATATCTTGCTAACACAGAGACCTGTAAAGAAAACATGGCTAACTTTTGCATGTATTTTGCACTAAAGAAGAGAATGAAAGTGAGAAAGAGGGAAAGAAAGATGAAGAAGGAAGTAAAAAATTAATGTCTGAACTGTTCACATACCCAACTCTGCTTCAAAACGTAAAGTACTTGATGATCCTAATCTGTAAGAAAACAGAATGAAGAAAGCACAGAACAGAAAAAACAATCTAACGTGCATGAATAAATACAAAGACAGATATCATATGGCATGCCTACGATGAGACCTGTAAAAAAACATAGCTAAATTTGTATGCATTTTACACTGAAGAAGACAATGAAAGAGAGAAGAGAGGAAGAAAGATGAAGGTAGAGAAAAACGGTCATGTCTAAACTGTTCACATACCCAAATCATCTTCAAAACGAAAAGTACTTGTTCCCCATCTGTAAGAGAAAAAAATGGAGAAAACAGAACAGAACAAACCATCTCACATGCATTAATACATACAACAACAGATATACAACAGTACACATGGCATGCTAAAAAGGTGACCTGTACATAAACACATACAATAGCAGATATAAAACTGTACACATTAAATGCTAAAAAGGTGACATTTAAAAAAAATGGCTAACATTTTTTCTTATGTATTGCAAGATATGAATTGTATTCAAAACATTTCCCACACTCAGTACATGAATACGGCATTTCAACAGTGTGAGTTACCTCATCTCTGAGAAGGTTTGCGTTGATTCCAAAACATTTCCCACACTCAGCACATGAATTGGGCTTCTAACCGGTGTAAGATATGTGATGTCTCTCAGGATGCAATTCATGTACAAAATGATCCCAATCTGTAAGAGAACACAATCAAGACAAAACAGAAAAAGAACAAGAATCTGACATGTAAAAATACATACAATTACAGATATACAATACTACATATGGCATGCCTACAATATAACCTGTAAAAAAATGGTTCGTGTTTGCATGTATTTTACACTGAAAAAGAGAAAGAAAGAAAGAAAGAGAAATGAAGGAAAAGAGCAAAAAAAGTCATGTCTAAACAATTCACATACCCACTTCTGCTTCAAAATGTACAGTATTTGTTGACTCCAATCTGTAAGAGAAAAGAATGAAGACAACACGGAACAGAAAAAAACAAAACAAAAATATTACATGTATAATACATACAATGAAAGATAGACAATACTATACTGTAGTACACATGGCATGCCTACAATGTGACCTTTAAAAAAGATGGTTCATGTTTGCAAGTATTTCACACTGAAAAAAAAGAACGAAAGACAGAAAAAGGGGTAGAAAGATGAAGAAAAAAAACAAAAAACATGTTGACACAGTTCACATACCCAACTCTGTTCGAAAAGGAGAAGTACTTGACGATCCAAATCTGTAAGACAACAGAATGAAGACAACACAGAACAGAACCAACTAACATGCATAAAAAAATTACATTAACAGGGACAAAATAATACACATATCTTGCTAACACGGAGACCTGTAAAGAAAACATGGCTAACTTTTGCATGTATTTTGCACTAAAGAATAGAATGAAAGTGAGAAAGAGGGAAAGAAAGATGAAGAAGGAAGTAAAAAATTAATGTCTGAACTGTTCACATACCCAACTCTGCTTCAAAACGTAAAGTACTTGATGATCCTAATCTATAAGAAAACAGAATGAAGAAAGCACAGAACAGAAAAAACAATCTAACGTGCATGAATAAATACAAAGACAGATATCATATGGCATGCCTACGATGAGACCTGTAAAAAAACATAGCTAAATTTGTATGCATTTTACACTGAAGAAGACAAAGAAAGAGAGAAGAGAGGAAGAAAGATGAAGGTATAGAAAAACGATCATGTCTAAACTGTTCACATACCCAAATCATCTTCAAAACGAAAAGTACTTGTTCCCCATCTGTAAGAGAAAAAAATGGAGAAAACAGAACAGAACAAACCATCTCACATGCATTAATACATACAACAACAGATATACAACAGTACACATGGCATGCTAAAAAGGTGACCTGTACATAAACACATACAATAGCAGATATAAAACTGTACACATTAAATGCTAAAAAGGTGACATTTAAAAAAAATGGCTAACATTTTTTCTTATGTATTGCAAGATATGAATTGTATTCAAAACATTTCCCACACTCAGTACATGAATACGGCATTTCAACAGTGTGAGTTACCTCATCTCTGAGAAGGTTTGCGTTGATTCCAAAACATTTCCCACACTCAGGACATGAATTGGGCTTCTAACCGGTGTAAGATATGTGATGTCTCTCAGGATGCAATTCATGTACAAAATGATCCCAATCTGTAAGAGAACACAATCAAGACAAAACAGAAAAAGAACAAGAATCTGACATGTAAAAATACATACAATTACAGATATACAATACTACATATGGCATGCCTACAATATAATCTGTAAAAAAAAATGGTTCGTGTATGCATGTATTTTACACTGAAAAAGAGAAAGAAAGAAAGAAAAATGAAGGAAAAGAGCAAAAAAACGTCATGTCTAAACAATTCACATACCCACTTCTGCTTCAAAATGTAAAGTATTTGTTGACTCCAATCTGTAAGAGAAAAGAATGAAGACAACACAGAACAGGAATAAAAACAAAACAAAAATATTACATGTATAATACATACAATGAAAGATAGACAATACTATACTGTAGTACACATGGCATGCCTACAATGTGACCTTTAAAAAAGATGGTTCATGTTTGCAAGTATTTCACACTGAAAAAAAAGAACGAAAGACAGAAAAAGGGGTAGAAAGATGAAGAAAAAAAAACAAAAAACATGTTGACACAGTTCACATACCCAACTCTGCTTGAAAAGGAGAAGTACTTGACGATCCAAATCTGTAAGACAACAGAGTGAAGACAACACAGAACAGAACCAACTAACATGCATAAAAAATTTACATTAACAGAGACAAAATAATACACATATCTTGCTAACACGGAGACCTGTAAAGAAAACATGGCTAACTTTTGCATGTATTTTGCACTAAAGAAGAGAATGAAAGTGAGAAAGAGGGAAAGAAAGATGAAGAAGGAAGTAAAAAATTAATGTCTGAACTGTTCACATACCCAACTCTGCTTCAAAACGTAAAGTACTTGATGATCCTAATCTGTAAGAAAACAGAATGAAGAAAGCACAGAACAGAAAAAACAATCTAACGTGCATGAATAAATACAAAGACAGATATCATATGGCATGCCTACGATGAGACCTGTAAAAAAACATAGCTAAATTTGTATGCATTTTACACTGAAGAAGACAATGAAAGAGAGAAGAGAGGAAGAAAGATGAAGGTAGAGAAAAACGGTCATGTCTAAACTGTTCACATACCCAAATCATCTTCAAAACGAAAAGTACTTGTTCCCCATCTGTAAGAGAAAAAAATGGAGAAAACAGAACAGAACAAACCATCTCACATGCATTAATACATACAACAACAGATATACAACAGTACACATGGCATGCTAAAAAGGTGACCTGTACATAAACACATACAATAGCAGATATAAAACTGTACACATTAAATGCTAAAAAGGTGACATTTAAAAAAAATGGCTAACATTTTTTCTTATGTATTGCAAGATATGAATTGTATTCAAAACATTTCCCACACTCAGTACATGAATACGGCATTTCAACAGTGTGAGTTACCTCATCTCTGAGAAGGTTTGCGTTGATTCCAAAACATTTCCCACACTCAGCACATGAATTGGGCTTCTAACCGGTGTAAGATATGTGATGTCTCTCAGGATGCAATTCATGTACAAAATGATCCCAATCTGTAAGAGAACACAATCAAGACAAAACAGAAAAAGAACAAGAATCTGACATGTAAAAATACATACAATTACAGATATACAATACTACATATGGCATGCCTACAATATAACCTGTAAAAAAATGGTTCGTGTTTGCATGTATTTTACACTGAAAAAGAGAAAGAAAGAAAGAAAGAGAAATGAAGGAAAAGAGCAAAAAAAGTCATGTCTAAACAATTCACATACCCACTTCTGCTTCAAAATGTACAGTATTTGTTGACTCCAATCTGTAAGAGAAAAGAATGAAGACAACACAGAACAGAAAAAAACAAAACAAAAATATTACATGTATAATACATACTATGAAAGATAGACAATACTATACTGTAGTACACATGGCATGCCTACAATGTGACCTTTAAAAAAGATGGTTCATGTTTGCAAGTATTTCACACTGAAAAAAAAGAACGAAAGACAGAAAAAGGGGTAGAAAGATGAAGAAAAAAAAACAAAAAACATGTTGACACAGTTCACATACCCAACTCTGTTCGAAAAGGAGAAGTACTTGACGATCCAAATCTGTAAGACAACAGAATGAAGACAACACAGAACAGAACCAACTAACATGCATAAAAAAATTACATTAACAGGGACAAAATAATACACATATCTTGCTAACACGGAGACCTGTAAAGAAAACATGGCTAACTTTTGCATGTATTTTGCACTAAAGAATAGAATGAAAGTGAGAAAGAGGGAAAGAAAGATGAAGAAGGAAGTAAAAAATTAATGTCTGAACTGTTCACATACCCAACTCTGCTTCAAAACGTAAAGTACTTGATGATCCTAATCTGTAAGAAAACAGAATGAAGAAAGCACAGAACAGAAAAAACAATCTAACGTGCATGAATAAATACAAAGACAGATATCATATGGCATGCCTACGATGAGACCTGTAAAAAAACATAGCTAAATTTGTATGCATTTTACACTGAAGAAGACAATGAAAGAGAGAAGAGAGGAAGAAAGATGAAGGTAGAGAAAAACGATCATGTCTAAACTGTTCACATACCCAAATCATCTTCAAAACGAAAAGTACTTGTTCCCCATCTGTAAGAGAAAAAAATGGAGAAAACAGAACAGAACAAACCATCTCACATGCATTAATACATACAACAACAGATATACAACAGTACACATGGCATGCTAAAAAGGTGACCTGTACATAAACACATACAATAGCAGATATAAAACTGTACACATTAAATGCTAAAAAGGTGACATTTAAAAAAAATGGCTAACATTTTTTCTTATGTATTGCAAGATATGAATTGTATTCAAAACATTTCCCACACTCAGTACATGAATACGGCATTTCAACAGTGTGAGTTACCTCATCTCTGAGAAGGTTTGCGTTGATTCCAAAACATTTCCCACACTCAGTACATGAATTGGGCTTCTAACCGGTGTAAGATATGTGATGTCTCTCAGGATGCAATTCATGTACAAAATGATCCCAATCTGTAAGAGAACACAATCAAGACAAAACAGAAAAAGAACAAGAATCTGACATGTAAAAATACATACAATTACAGATATACAATACTACATATGGCATGCCTACAATATAACCTGTAAAAAAAATGGTTCGTGTTTGCATGTATTTTACACTGAAAAAGAGAAAGAAAGAAAGAAAGAGAAATGAAGGAAAAGAGCAAAAAAAGTCATGTCTAAACAATTCACATACCCACTTCTGCTTCAAAATGTACAGTATTTGTTGACTCCAATCTGTAAGAGAAAAGAATGAAGACAACACAGAACAGAAAAAAACAAAACAAAAATATTACATGTATAATACATACAATGAAAGATAGACAATACTATACTGTAGTACACATGGCATGCCTACAATGTGACCTTTAAAAAAGATGGTTCATGTTTGCAAGTATTTCACACTGAAAAAAAAGAACGAAAGACAGAAAAAGGGGTAGAAAGATGAAGAAAAAAAATCAAAAAACATGTTGACACAGTTTACATACCCAACTCTGCTTGAAAAGGAGAAGTACTTGACGATCCAAATCTGTAAGACAACAGAGTGAAGACAACACAGAACAGAACCAACTAACATGCATAAAAAATTTACATTAACAGAGACAAAATAATACACATATCTTGCTAACACGGAGACCTGTAAAGAAAACATGGCTAACCTTTGCATGTATTTTGCACTAAAGAAGAGAATGAAAGTGAGAAAGAGGGAAAGAAAGATGAAGAAGGAAGTAAAAAATTAATGTCTGAACTGTTCACATACCGAACTCTGCTTCAAAACGTAAAGTACTTGATGATCCTAATCTATAAGAAAACAGAATGAAGAAAGCACAGAACAGAAAAAACAATCTAACGTGCATGAATAAATACAAAGACAGATATCATATGGCATGCCTACGATGAGACCTGTAAAAAAACATAGCTAAATTTGTATGCATTTTACACTGAAGAAGACAATGAAAGAGAGAAGAGAGGAAGAAAGATGAAGGTAGAGAAAAACGATCATGTCTAAACTGTTCACATACCCAAATCATCTTCAAAACGAAAAGTACTTGTTCCCCATCTGTAAGAGAAAAAAATGGAGAAAACAGAACAGAACAAACCATCTCACATGCATTAATACATACAACAACAGATATACAACAGTACACATGGCATGCTAAAAAGGTGACCTGTACATAAACACATACAATAGCAGATATAAAACTGTACACATTAAATGCTAAAAAGGTGACATTTAAAAAAAATGGCTAACATTTTTTCTTATGTATTGCAAGATATGAATTGTATTCAAAACATTTCCCACACTCAGTACATGAATACGGCATTTCAACAGTGTGAGTTACCTCATCTCTGAGAAGGTTTGCGTTGATTCCAAAACATTTCCCACACTCAGCACATGAATTGGGCTTCTAACCGGTGTAAGATATGTGATGTCTCTCAGGATGCAATTCATGTACAAAATGATCCCAATCTGTAAGTGAACACAATCAAGACAAAACAGAAAAAGAACAAGAATCTGACATGTAAAAATACATACAATTACAGATATACAATACTACATATGGCATGCCTACAATATAACCTGTAAAAAAAATGGTTCGTGTTTGCATGTATTTTACACTGAAAAAGAGAAAGAAAGAAAGAGAAATGAAGGAAAAGAGCAAAAAAAGTCATGTCTAAACAATTCACATACCCACTTCTGCTTCAAAATGTACAGTATTTGTTGACTCCAATCTGTAAGAGAAAAGAATGAAGACAACACAGAACAGAAAAAAACAAAACAAAAATATTACATGTATAATACATACAATGAAAGATAGACAATACTATACTGTAGTACACATGGCATGCCTACAATGTGACCTTTAACCACTTGAGGACCCACCCTTTACCCCCCCTTAAGGACCAGCGCTGGTTTGAGTGATCTGTGCTGGGTGGGCTCTGCAGCCCCCAGCACAGATCAGGGTCCAGGCAGGGAGATCAGATTGCCCCCCTTTTTTCCCCCCTATGGGGATGATGTGCTGGGGGGGTCTGATCTCTCCTGCCTGCTGTGGGTGGCGGGGGGGGGGCACCTCAAAGCCGCCCTCCGCGGCGAAATCCTCCCCCTCCCTCTCCTACCTGGCCCCCTCCTGGAGATCCGGCTGCACAGGACGCTATCCGTCCTGTGCAGCCAGTGACAGGCTGTCTCCTGTCACATGGCGGCGATCCCCGGCCGCTGATTGGCCGGGGATCGCCGATCTGCCTTACGGCGCTGCTGCGCAGCAGCGCCGTACAAATGTAAACAAAGCGGATTATTTCCGCTTGTGTTTACATCTAGCCTGCGAGCCGCCATCGGCGGCCCGCAGGCTATTCACGGAGCCCCCCGCCGTGATTTGACAGGAAGCAGCCGCTCGTACGAGCGGCTGCTTCCTGATTAATTAGGCTGCAGCTGGCGACGCAGTACTGCGTCGCTGGTCCTGCAGCTGCCACTTTGCCGACGCACGTTATGAGTGTGCGGTCGGCAAGTGGTTAAAAAAGATGGTTCATGTTTGCAAGTATTTCACACTGAAAAAAAAGAACGAAAGACAGAAAAAGGGGTAGAAAGATGAAGAAAAAAAAACAAAAAACATGTTGACACAGTTCACATACCCAACTCTGTTCGAAAAGGAGAAGTACTTGACGATCCAAATCTGTAAGACAACAGAATGAAGACAACACAGAACAGAACCAACTAACATGCATAAAAAAAATTACATTAACAGGGACAAAATAATACACATATCTTGCTAACACGGAGACCTGTAAAGAAAACATGGCTAACTTTTGCATGTATTTTGCACTAAAGAATAGAATGAAAGTGAGAAAGAGGGAAAGAAAGATGAAGAAGGAAGTAAAAAATTAACGTCTGAACTGTTCACATACCCAACTCTGCTTCAAAACGTAAAGTACTTGATGATCCTAATCTATAAGAAAACAGAATGAAGAAAGCACAGAACAGAAAAAACAATCTAACGTGCATGAATAAATACAAAGTCAGATATCATATGGCATGCCTACGATGAGACCTGTAAAAAAACATAGCTAAATTTGTATGCATTTTACACTAAAGAAGACAATGAAAGAGAGAAGAGAGGAAGAAAGATGAAGGTAGAGAAAAACGATCATGTCTAAACTGTTCACATACCCAAATCATCTTCAAAACGAAAAGTACTTGTTCCCCATCTGTAAGAGAAAAAAATGGAGAAAACAGAACAGAACAAACCATCTCACATGCATTAATACATACAACAACAGATATACAACAGTACACATGGCATGCTAAAAAGGTGACCTGTACATAAACACATACAATAGCAGATATAAAACTGTACACATTAAATGCTAAAAAGGTGACATTTAAAAAAAATGGCTAACATTTTTTCTTATGTATTGCAAGATATGAATTGTATTCAAAACATTTCCCACACTCAGTACATGAATACGGCATTTCAACAGTGTGAGTTACCTCATCTCTGAGAAGGTTTGCGTTGATTCCAAAACATTTCCCACACTCAGCACATGAATTGGGCTTCTAACCGGTGTAAGATATGTGATGTCTCTCAGGATGCAATTCATGTACAAAATGATCCCAATCTGTAAGTGAACACAATCAAGACAAAACAGAAAAAGAACAAGAATCTGACATGTAAAAATACATACAATTACAGATATACAATACTACATATGGCATGCCTACAATATAACCTGTAAAAAAAATGGTTCGTGTTTGCATGTATTTTACACTGAAAAAGAGAAAGAAAGAAAGAAAGAAAGAGAAATGAAGGAAAAGAGCAAAAAAAGTCATGTCTAAACAATTCACATACCCACTTCTGCTTCAAAGTGTACAGTATTTGTTGACTCCAATCTGTAAGAGAAAAGAATGAAGACAACACAGAACAGAAAAAAACAAAACAAAAATATTACATGTATAATACATACAATGAAAGATAGACAATACTATACTGTAGTACACATGGCATGCCTACAATGTGACCTTTAAAAAAGATGGTTCATGTTTGCAAGTATTTCACACTGAAAAAAAAGAACGAAAGACAGAAAAAGGGGTAGAAAGATGAAGAAAAAAAAACAAAAAACATGTTGACACAGTTCACATACCCAACTCTGTTCGAAAAGGAGAAGTACTTGACGATCCAAATCTGTAAGACAACAGAATGAAGACAACACAGAACAGAACCAACTAACATGCATAAAAAAATTACATTAACAGGGACAAAATAATACACATATCTTGCTAACACGGAGACCTGTAAAGAAAACATGGCTAACTTTTGCATGTATTTTGCACTAAAGAATAGAATGAAAGTGAGAAAGAGGGAAAGAAAGATGAAGAAGGAAGTAAAAAATTAATGTCTGAACTGTTCACATACCCAACTCTGCTTCAAAACGTAAAGTACTTGATGATCCTAATCTATAAGAAAACAGAATGAAGAAAGCACAGAACAGAAAAAACAATCTAACGTGCATGAATAAATACAAAGTCAGATATCATATGGCATGCCTACGATGAGACCTGTAAAAAAACATAGCTAAATTTGTATGCATTTTACACTATAGAAGACAATGAAAGAGAGAAGAGAGGAAGAAAGATGAAGGTAGAGAAAAACGATCATGTCTAAACTGTTCACATACCCAAATCATCTTCAAAACGAAAAGTACTTGTTCCCCATCTGTAAGAGAAAAAAATGGAGAAAACAGAACAGAACAAACCATCTCACATGCATTAATACATACAACAACAGATATACAACAGTACACATGGCATGCTAAAAAGGTGACCTGTACATAAACACATACAATAGCAGATATAAAACTGTACACATTAAATGCTAAAAAGGTGACATTTAAAAAAATGGCTAATATTTTTTCTTATGTATTGCAAGATATGAATTGTATTCAAAACATTTCCCACACTCAGTACATGAATACGGCATTTCAACAGTGTGAGTTACCTCATCTCTGAGAAGGTTTGCGTTGATTCCAAAACATTTCCCACACTCAGCACATGAATTGGGCTTCTAACCGGTGTAAGATATGTGATGTCTCTCAGGATGCAATTCATGTACAACATGATCCCAATCTGTAAAAGAACACAATCAAGACAAAACAGAAAAAGAACAAGAATCTGACATGTAAAAATACATACAATTACAGATATACAATACTACATATGGCATGCCTACAATATAACCTGTAAAAAAAATGGTTCGTGTTTGCATGTATTTTACACTGAAAAAGAGAAAGAAAGAAAGAAAGAGAAATGAAGGAAAAGAGCAAAAAAAGTCATGTCTAAACAATTCACATACCCACTTCTGCTTCAAAATGTACAGTATTTGTTGACTCCAATCTGTAAGAGAAAAGAATGAAGACAACACAGAACAGAAAAAAACAAAACAAAAATATTACATGTATAATACATACAATGAAAGATAGACAATACTATACTGTAGTACACATGGCATGCCTACAATGTGACCTTTAAAAAAGATGGTTCATGTTTGCAAGTATTTCACACTGAAAAAAAAGAACGAAAGACAGAAAAAGGGGTAGAAAGATGAAGAAAAAAAACAAAAAACATGTTGACACAGTTCACATACCCAACTCTGTTCGAAAAGGAGAAGTACTTGACGATCCAAATCTGTAAGACAACAGAATGAAGACAACACAGAACAGAACCAACTAACATGCATAAAAAAATTACATTAACAGGGACAAAATAATACACATATCTTGCTAACACGGAGACCTGTAAAGAAAACATGGCTAACTTTTGCATGTATTTTGCACTAAAGAATAGAATGAAAGTGAGAAAGAGGGAAAGAAAGATGAAGAAGGAAGTAAAAAATTAATGTCTGAACTGTTCACATACCCAACTCTGCTTCAAAACGTAAAGTACTTGATGATCCTAATCTATAAGAAAACAGAATGAAGAAAGCACAGAACAGAAAAAACAATCTAACGTGCATGAATAAATACAAAGTCAGATATCATATGGCATGCCTACGATGAGACCTGTAAAAAAACATAGCTAAATTTGTATGCATTTTACACTAAAGAAGACAATGAAAGAGAGAAGAGAGGAAGAAAGATGAAGGTAGAGAAAAACGATCATGTCTAAACTGTTCACATACCCAAATCATCTTCAAAACGAAAAGTACTTGTTCCCCATCTGTAAGAGAAAAAAATGGAGAAAACAGAACAGAACAAACCATCTCACATGCATTAATACATACAACAACAGATATACAACAGTACACATGGCATGCTAAAAAGGTGACCTGTACATAAACACATACAATAGCAGATATAAAACTGTACACATTAAATGCTAAAAAGGTGACATTTAAAAAAAATGGCTAACATTTTTTCTTATGTATTGCAAGATATGAATTGTATTCAAAACATTTCCCACACTCAGTACATGAATACGGCATTTCAACAGTGTGAGTTACCTCATCTCTGAGAAGGTTTGCGTTGATTCCAAAACATTTCCCACACTCAGCACATGAATTGGGCTTCTAACCGGTGTAAGATATGTGATGTCTCTCAGGATGCAATTCATGTACAAAATGATCCCAATCTGTAAGAGAACACAATCAAGACAAAACAGAAAAAGAACAAGAATCTGACATGTAAAAATACATACAATTACAGATATACAATACTACATATGGCATGCCTACAATATAACCTGTAAAAAAAATGGTTCGTGTTTGCATGTATTTTACACTGAAAAAGAGAAAGAAAGAAAGAAAGAGAAATGAAGGAAAAGAGCAAAAAAAGTCATGTCTAAACAATTCACATACCCACTTCTGCTTCAAAATGTACAGTATTTGTTGACTCCAATCTGTAAGAGAAAAGAATGAAGACAACACAGAACAGAAAAAAACAAAACAAAAATATTACATGTATAATACATACAATGACAGATAGACAATACTATACTGTAGTACACATGGCATGCCTACAATGTGACCTTTAAAAAAGATGGTTCATGTTTGCAAGTATTTCACACTGAAAAAAAAGAACGAAAGACAGAAAAAGGGGTAGAAAGATGAAGAAAAAAAAACAAAAAACATGTTGACACAGTTCACATACCCAACTCTGTTCGAAAAGGAGAAGTACTTGACGATCCAAATCTGTAAGACAACAGAATGAAGACAACACAGAACAGAACCAACTAACATGCATAAAAAAAATTACATTAACAGGGACAAAATAATACACATATCTTGCTAACACGGAGACCTGTAAAGAAAACATGGCTAACTTTTGCATGTATTTTGCACTAAAGAATAGAATGAAAGTGAGAAAGAGGGAAAGAAAGATGAAGAAGGAAGTAAAAAATTAACGTCTGAACTGTTCACATACCCAACTCTGCTTCAAAACGTAAAGTACTTGATGATCCTAATCTATAAGAAAACAGAATGAAGAAAGCACAGAACAGAAAAAACAATCTAACGTGCATGAATAAATACAAAGTCAGATATCATATGGCATGCCTACGATGAGACCTGTAAAAAAACATAGCTAAATTTGTATGCATTTTACACTAAAGAAGACAATGAAAGAGAGAAGAGAGGAAGAAAGATGAAGGTAGAGAAAAACGATCATGTCTAAACTGTTCACATACCCAAATCATCTTCAAAACGAAAAGTACTTGTTCCCCATCTGTAAGAGAAAAAAATGGAGAAAACAGAACAGAACAAACCATCTCACATGCATTAATACATACAACAACAGATATACAACAGTACACATGGCATGCTAAAAAGGTGACCTGTACATAAACACATACAATAGCAGATATAAAACTGTACACATTAAATGCTAAAAAGGTGACATTTAAAAAAAATGGCTAACATTTTTTCTTATGTATTGCAAGATATGAATTGTATTCAAAACATTTCCCACACTCAGTACATGAATACGGCATTTCAACAGTGTGAGTTACCTCATCTCTGAGAAGGTTTGCGTTGATTCCAAAACATTTCCCACACTCAGCACATGAATTGGGCTTCTAACCGGTGTAAGATATGTGATGTCTCTCAGGATGCAATTCATGTACAAAATGATCCCAATCTGTAAGTGAACACAATCAAGACAAAACAGAAAAAGAACAAGAATCTGACATGTAAAAATACATACAATTACAGATATACAATACTACATATGGCATGCCTACAATATAACCTGTAAAAAAAATGGTTCGTGTTTGCATGTATTTTACACTGAAAAAGAGAAAGAAAGAAAGAAAGAGAAATGAAGGAAAAGAGCAAAAAAAGTCATGTCTAAACAATTCACATACCCACTTCTGCTTCAAAATGTACAGTATTTGTTGACTCCAATCTGTAAGAGAAAAGAATGAAGACAACACAGAACAGAAAAAAACAAAACAAAAATATTACATGTATAATACATACAATGAAAGATAGACAATACTATACTGTAGTACACATGGCATGCCTACAATGTGACCTTTAAAAAAGATGGTTCATGTTTGCAAGTATTTCACACTGAAAAAAAAGAACGAAAGACAGAAAAAGGGGTAGAAAGATGAAGAAAAAAAAACAAAAAACATGTTGACACAGTCACATACCCAACTCTGTTCGAAAAGGAGAAGTACTTGACGATCCAAATCTGTAAGACAACAGAATGAAGACAACACAGAACAGAACCAACTAACATGCATAAAAAAATTACATTAACAGGGACAAAATAATACACATATCTTGCTAACACGGAGACCTGTAAAGAAAACATGGCTAACTTTTGCATGTATTTTGCACTAAAGAATAGAATGAAAGTGAGAAAGAGGGAAAGAAAGATGAAGAAGGAAGTAAAAAATTAATGTCTGAACTGTTCACATACCCAACTCTGCTTCAAAACGTAAAGTACTTGATGATCCTAATCTATAAGAAAACAGAATGAAGAAAGCACAGAACAGAAAAAACAATCTAACGTGCATGAATAAATACAAAGTCAGATATCATATGGCATGCCTACGATGAGACCTGTAAAAAAACATAGCTAAATTTGTATGCATTTTACACTAAAGAAGACAATGAAAGAGAGAAGAGAGGAAGAAAGATGAAGGTAGAGAAAAACGATCATGTCTAAACTGTTCACATACCCAAATCATCTTCAAAACGAAAAGTACTTGTTCCCCATCTGTAAGAGAAAAAAATGGAGAAAACAGAACAGAACAAACCATCTCACATGCATTAATACATACAACAACAGATATACAACAGTACACATGGCATGCTAAAAAGGTGACCTGTACATAAACACATACAATAGCAGATATAAAACTGTACACATTAAATGCTAAAAAGGTGACATTTAAAAAAAATGGCTAACATTTTTTCTTATGTATTGCAAGATATGAATTGTATTCAAAACATTTCCCACACTCAGTACATGAATACGGCATTTCAACAGTGTGAGTTACCTCATCTCTGAGAAGGTTTGCGTTGATTCCAAAACATTTCCCACACTCAGCACATGAATTGGGCTTCTAACCGGTGTAAGATATGTGATGTCTCTCAGGATGCAATTCATGTACAAAATGATCCCAATCTGTAAGTGAACACAATCAAGACAAAACAGAAAAAGAACAAGAATCTGACATGTAAAAATACATACAATTACAGATATACAATACTACATATGGCATGCCTACAATATAACCTGTAAAAAAAATGGTTCGTGTTTGCATGTATTTTACACTGAAAAAGAGAAAGAAAGAAAGAAAGAAAGAGAAATGAAGGAAAAGAGCAAAAAAAGTCTTGTCTAAACAATTCACATACCCACTTCTGCTTCAAAATGTACAGTATTTGTTGACTCCAATCTGTAAGAGAAAAGAATGAAGACAACACAGAACAGAAAAAAACAAAACAAAAATATTACATGTATAATACATACAATGAAAGATAGACAATACTATACTGTAGTACACATGGCATGCCTACAATGTGACCTTTAAAAAAGATGGTTCATGTTTGCAAGTATTTCACACTGAAAAAAAAGAACGAAAGACAGAAAAAGGGGTAGAAAGATGAAGAAAAAAAAACAAAAAACATGTTGACACAGTTCACATACCCAACTCTGTTCGAAAAGGAGAAGTACTTGACTATCCAAATCTGTAAGACAACAGAATGAAGACAACACAGAACAGAACCAACTAACATGCATAAAAAAATTACATTAACAGGGACAAAATAATACACATATCTTGCTAACACGGAGACCTGTAAAGAAAACATGGCTAACTTTTGCATGTATTTTGCACTAAAGAATAGAATGAAAGTGAGAAAGAGGGAAAGAAAGATGAAGAAGGAAGTAAAAAATTAATGTCTGAACTGTTCACATACCCAACTCTGCTTCAAAACGTAAAGTACTTGATGATCCTAATCTATAAGAAAACAGAATGAAGAAAGCACAGAACAGAAAAAACAATCTAACGTGCATGAATAAATACAAAGTCAGATATCATATGGCATGCCTACGATGAGACCTGTAAAAAAACATAGCTAAATTTGTATGCATTTTACACTAAAGAAGACAATGAAAGAGAGAAGAGAGGAAGAAAGATGAAGGTAGAGAAAAACGATCATGTCTAAACTGTTCACATACCCAAATCATCTTCAAAACGAAAAGTACTTGTTCCCCATCTGTAAGAGAAAAAAATGGAGAAAACAGAACAGAACAAACCATCTCACATGCATTAATACATACAACAACAGATATACAACAGTACACATGGCATGCTAAAAAGGTGACCTGTACATAAACACATACAATAGCAGATATAAAACTGTACACATTAAATGCTAAAAAGGTGACATTTAAAAAAATGGCTAATATTTTTTCTTATGTATTGCAAGATATGAATTGTATTCAAAACATTTCCCACACTCAGTACATGAATACGGCATTTCAACAGTGTGAGTTACCTCATCTCTGAGAAGGTTTGCGTTGATTCCAAAACATTTCCCACACTCAGCACATGAATTGGGCTTCTAACCGGTGTAAGATATGTGATGTCTCTCAGGATGCAATTCATGTACAACATGATCCCAATCTGTAAGAGAACACAATCAAGACAAAACAGAAAAAGAACAAGAATCTGACATGTAAAAATACATACAATTACAGATATACAATACTACATATGGCATGCCTACAATATAACCTGTAAAAAAAATGGTTCGTGTTTGCATGTATTTTACACTGAAAAAGAGAAAGAAAGAAAGAAAGAGAAATGAAGGAAAAGAGCAAAAAAAGTCATGTCTAAACAATTCACATACCCACTTCTGCTTCAAAATGTACAGTATTTGTTGACTCCAATCTGTAAGAGAAAAGAATGAAGACAACACAGAACAGAAAAAAACAAAACAAAAATATTACATGTATAATACATACAATGAAAGATAGACAATACTATACTGTAGTACACATGGCATGCCTACAATGTGACCTTTAAAAAAGATGGTTCATGTTTGCAAGTATTTCACACTGAAAAAAAAGAACGAAAGACAGAAAAAGGGGTAGAAAGATGAAGAAAAAAAACAAAAAACATGTTGACACAGTTCACATACCCAACTCTGTTCGAAAAGGAGAAGTACTTGACGATCCAAATCTGTAAGACAACAGAATGAAGACAACACAGAACAGAACCAACAAACATGCATAAAAAAATTACATTAACAGGGACAAAATAATACACATATCTTGCTAACACGGAGACCTGTAAAGAAAACATGGCTAACTTTTGCATGTATTTTGCACTAAAGAATAGAATGAAAGTGAGAAAGAGGGAAAGAAAGATGAAGAAGGAAGTAAAAAATTAATGTCTGAACTGTTCACATACCCAACTCTGCTTCAAAACGTAAAGTACTTGATGATCCTAATCTATAAGAAAACAGAATGAAGAAAGCACAGAACAGAAAAAACAATCTAACGTGCATGAATAAATACAAAGTCAGATATCATATGGCATGCCTACGATGAGACCTGTAAAAAAACATAGCTAAATTTGTATGCATTTTACACTAAAGAAGACAATGAAAGAGAGAAGAGAGGAAGAAAGATGAAGGTAGAGAAAAACGATCATGTCTAAACTGTTCACATACCCAAATCATCTTCAAAACGAAAAGTACTTGTTCCCCATCTGTAAGAGAAAAAAATGGAGAAAACAGAACAGAACAAACCATCTCACATGCATTAATACATACAACAACAGATATACAACAGTACACATGGCATGCTAAAAAGGTGACCTGTACATAAACACATACAATAGCAGATATAAAACTGTACACATTAAATGCTAAAAAGGTGACATTTAAAAAAATGGCTAATATTTTTTCTTATGTATTGCAAGATATGAATTGTATTCAAAACATTTCCCACACTCAGTACATGAATACGGCATTTCAACAGTGTGAGTTACCTCATCTCTGAGAAGGTTTGCGTTGATTCCAAAACATTTCCCACACTCAGCACATGAATTGGGCTTCTAACCGGTGTAAGATATGTGATGTCTCTCAGGATGGAATTCATGTACAAAATGATCCCAATCTGTAAGAGAACACAATCAAGACAAAACAGAAAAAGAACAAGAATCTGACATGTAAAAATACATACAATTACAGATATACAATACTACATATGGCATGCCTACAATATAACCTGTAAAAAAAATGGTTCGTGTTTGCATGTATTTTACACTGAAAAAGAGAAAGAAAGAAAGAAAGAGAAATGAAGGAAAAGAGCAAAAAAAGTCATGTCTAAACAATTCACATACCCACTTCTGCTTCAAAATGTACAGTATTTGTTGACTCCAATCTGTAAGAGAAAAGAATGAAGACAACACAGAACAGAAAAAAACAAAACAAAAATATTACATGTATAATACATACAATGAAAGATAGACAATACTATACTGTAGTACACATGGCATGCCTACAATGTGACCTTTAAAAAAGATGGTTCATGTTTGCAAGTATTTCACACTGAAAAAAAAGAACGAAAGACAGAAAAAGGGGTAGAAAGATGAAGAAAAAAAACAAAAAACATGTTGACACAGTTCACATACCCAACTCTGTTCGAAAAGGAGAAGTACTTGACGATCCAAATCTGTAAGACAACAGAATGAAGACAACACAGAACAGAACCAACTAACATGCATAAAAAAATTACATTAACAGGGACAAAATAATACACATATCTTGCTAACACGGAGACCTGTAAAGAAAACATGGCTAACTTTTGCATGTATTTTGCACTAAAGAATAGAATGAAAGTGAGAAAGAGGGAAAGAAAGATGAAGAAGGAAGTAAAAAATTAACGTCTGAACTGTTCACATACCCAACTCTGCTTCAAAACGTAAAGTACTTGATGATCCTAATCTATAAGAAAACAGAATGAAGAAAGCACAGAACAGAAAAAACAATCTAACGTGCATAAATAAATACAAAGACAGATATCATATGGCATGCCTACGATGAGACCTGTAAAAAAACATAGCTAAATTTGTATGCATTTTACACTGAAGAAGACAATGAAAGAGAGAAGAGAGGAAGAAAGATGAAGGTATAGAAAAACGATCATGTCTAAACTGTTCACATACCCAAATCATCTTCAAAACGAAAAGGACTTGTTCCCCATCTGTAAGAGAAAAAAATGGAGAAAACAGAACAGAACAAACCATCTCACATGCATTAATACATACAACAACAGATATACAACAGTACACATGGCATGCTAAAAAGGTGAACTGTACATAAACACATACAATAGCAGATATAAAACTGTACACATTAAATGCTAAAAAGGTGACATTTAAAAAAAAATGGCTAACATTTTTTCTTATGTATTGCAAGATATGAATTGTATTCAAAACATTTCCCACACTCAGTACATGAATACGGCATTTCAACAGTGTGAGTTACCTCATCTCTGAGAAGGTTTGCGTTGATTCCAAAACATTTCCCACACTCAGGACATGAATTGGGCTTCTAACCGGTGTAAGATATGTGATGTCTCTCAGGATGCAATTCATGTACAAAATGATCCCAATCTGTAAGAGAACACAATCAAGACAAAACAGAAAAAGAACAAGAATCTGACATGTAAAAATACATACAATTACAGATATACAATACTACATATGGCATGCCTACAATATAATCTGTAAAAAAAAAAATGGTTCGTGTATGCATGTATTTTACACTGAAAAAGAGAAAGAAAGAAAGAAAAATGAAGGAAAAGAGCAAAAAAACGTCATGTCTAAACAATTCACATACCCACTTCTGCTTCAAAATGTAAAGTATTTGTTGACTCCAATCTGTAAGAGAAAAGAATGAAGACAACACAGAACAGAAAAAAAAACAAAACAAAAATATTACATGTATAATACATACAATGAAAGATAGACAATACTATACTGTAGTACACATGGCATGCCTACAATGTGACCTTTAAAAAAGATGGTTCATGTTTGCAAGTATTTCACACTGAAAAAAAAGAACGAAAGACAGAAAAAGGGGTAGAAAGATGAAGAAAAAAAAACAAAAAACATGTTGACACAGTTCACATACCCAACTCTGTTCGAAAAGGAGAAGTACTTGACTATCCAAATCTGTAAGACAACAGAATGAAGACAACACAGAACAGAACCAACTAACATGCATAAAAAAATTACATTAACAGGGACAAAATAATACACATATCTTGCTAACACGGAGACCTGTAAAGAAAACATGGCTAACTTTTGCATGTATTTTGCACTAAAGAATAGAATGAAAGTGAGAAAGAGGGAAAGAAAGATGAAGAAGGAAGTAAAAAATTAATGTCTGAACTGTTCACATACCCAACTCTGCTTCAAAACGTAAAGTACTTGATGATCCTAATCTATAAGAAAACAGAATGAAGAAAGCACAGAACAGAAAAAACAATCTAACGTGCATGAATAAATACAAAGTCAGATATCATATGGCATGCCTACGATGAGACCTGTAAAAAAACATAGCTAAATTTGTATGCATTTTACACTAAAGAAGACAATGAAAGAGAGAAGAGAGGAAGAAAGATGAAGGTAGAGAAAAACGATCATGTCTAAACTGTTCACATACCCAAATCATCTTCAAAACGAAAAGTACTTGTTCCCCATCTGTAAGAGAAAAAAATGGAGAAAACAGAACAGAACAAACCATCTCACATGCATTAATACATACAACAACAGATATACAACAGTACACATGGCATGCTAAAAAGGTGACCTGTACATAAACACATACAATAGCAGATATAAAACTGTACACATTAAATGCTAAAAAGGTGACATTTAAAAAAATGGCTAATATTTTTTCTTATGTATTGCAAGATATGAATTGTATTCAAAACATTTCCCACACTCAGTACATGAATACGGCATTTCAACAGTGTGAGTTACCTCATCTCTGAGAAGGTTTGCGTTGATTCCAAAACATTTCCCACACTCAGCACATGAATTGGGCTTCTAACCGGTGTAAGATATGTGATGTCTCTCAGGATGCAATTCATGTACAACATGATCCCAATCTGTAAGAGAACACAATCAAGACAAAACAGAAAAAGAACAAGAATCTGACATGTAAAAATACATACAATTACAGATATACAATACTACATATGGCATGCCTACAATATAACCTGTAAAAAAAATGGTTCGTGTTTGCATGTATTTTACACTGAAAAAGAGAAAGAAAGAAAGAAAGAGAAATGAAGGAAAAGAGCAAAAAAAGTCATGTCTAAACAATTCACATACCCACTTCTGCTTCAAAATGTACAGTATTTGTTGACTCCAATCTGTAAGAGAAAAGAATGAAGACAACACAGAACAGAAAAAAACAAAACAAAAATATTACATGTATAATACATACAATGAAAGATAGACAATACTATACTGTAGTACACATGGCATGCCTACAATGTGACCTTTAAAAAAGATGGTTCATGTTTGCAAGTATTTCACACTGAAAAAAAAGAACGAAAGACAGAAAAAGGGGTAGAAAGATGAAGAAAAAAAACAAAAAACATGTTGACACAGTTCACATACCCAACTCTGTTCGAAAAGGAGAAGTACTTGACGATCCAAATCTGTAAGACAACAGAATGAAGACAACACAGAACAGAACCAACTAACATGCATAAAAAAATTACATTAACAGGGACAAAATAATACACATATCTTGCTAACACGGAGACCTGTAAAGAAAACATGGCTAACTTTTGCATGTATTTTGCACTAAAGAATAGAATGAAAGTGAGAAAGAGGGAAAGAAAGATGAAGAAGGAAGTAAAAAATTAATGTCTGAACTGTTCACATACCCAACTCTGCTTCAAAACGTAAAGTACTTGATGATCCTAATCTATAAGAAAACAGAATGAAGAAAGCACAGAACAGAAAAAACAATCTAACGTGCATGAATAAATACAAAGTCAGATATCATATGGCATGCCTACGATGAGACCTGTAAAAAAACATAGCTAAATTTGTATGCATTTTACACTAAAGAAGACAATGAAAGAGAGAAGAGAGGAAGAAAGATGAAGGTAGAGAAAAACGATCATGTCTAAACTGTTCACATACCCAAATCATCTTCAAAACGAAAAGTACTTGTTCCCCATCTGTAAGAGAAAAAAATGGAGAAAACAGAACAGAACAAACCATCTCACATGCATTAATACATACAACAACAGATATACAACAGTACACATGGCATGCTAAAAAGGTGACCTGTACATAAACACATACAATAGCAGATATAAAACTGTACACATTAAATGCTAAAAAGGTGACATTTAAAAAAATGGCTAATATTTTTTCTTATGTATTGCAAGATATGAATTGTATTCAAAACATTTCCCACAATCAGTACATGAATACGGCATTTCAACAGTGTGAGTTACCTCATCTCTGAGAAGGTTTGCGTTGATTCCAAAACATTTCCCACACTCAGCACATGAATTGGGCTTCTAACCGGTGTAAGATATGTGATGTCTCTCAGGATGGAATTCATGTACAAAATGATCCCAATCTGTAAGAGAACACAATCAAGACAAAACAGAAAAAGAACAAGAATCTGACATGTAAAAATACATACAATTACAGATATACAATACTACATATGGCATGCCTACAATATAACCTGTAAAAAAAATGGTTCGTGTTTGCATGTATTTTACACTGAAAAAGAGAAAGAAAGAAAGAAAGAGAAATGAAGGAAAAGAGCAAAAAAAGTCATGTCTAAACAATTCACATACCCACTTCTGCTTCAAAATGTACAGTATTTGTTGACTCCAATCTGTAAGAGAAAAGAATGAAGACAACACAGAACAGAAAAAAACAAAACAAAAATATTACATGTATAATACATACAATGAAAGATAGACAATACTATACTGTAGTACACATGGCATGCCTACAATGTGACCTTTAAAAAAGATGGTTCATGTTTGCAAGTATTTCACACTGAAAAAAAAGAACGAAAGACAGAAAAAGGGGTAGAAAGATGAAGAAAAAAAACAAAAAACATGTTGACACAGTTCACATACCCAACTCTGTTCGAAAAGGAGAAGTACTTGACGATCCAAATCTGTAAGACAACAGAATGAAGACAACACAGAACAGAACCAACTAACATGCATAAAAAAATTACATTAACAGGGACAAAATAATACACATATCTTGCTAACACGGAGACCTGTAAAGAAAACATGGCTAACTTTTGCATGTATTTTGCACTAAAGAATAGAATGAAAGTGAGAAAGAGGGAAAGAAAGATGAAGAAGGAAGTAAAAAATTAACGTCTGAACTGTTCACATACCCAACTCTGCTTCAAAACGTAAAGTACTTGATGATCCTAATCTATAAGAAAACAGAATGAAGAAAGCACAGAACAGAAAAAACAATCTAACGTGCATAAATAAATACAAAGACAGATATCATATGGCATGCCTACGATGAGACCTGTAAAAAAACATAGCTAAATTTGTATGCATTTTACACTGAAGAAGACAATGAAAGAGAGAAGAGAGGAAGAAAGATGAAGGTATAGAAAAACGATCATGTCTAAACTGTTCACATACCCAAATCATCTTCAAAACGAAAAGGACTTGTTCCCCATCTGTAAGAGAAAAAAATGGAGAAAACAGAACAGAACAAACCATCTCACATGCATTAATACATACAACAACAGATATACAACAGTACACATGGCATGCTAAAAAGGTGAACTGTACATAAACACATACAATAGCAGATATAAAACTGTACACATTAAATGCTAAAAAGGTGACATTTAAAAAAAAATGGCTAACATTTTTTCTTATGTATTGCAAGATATGAATTGTATTCAAAACATTTCCCACACTCAGTACATGAATACGGCATTTCAACAGTGTGAGTTACCTCATCTCTGAGAAGGTTTGCGTTGATTCCAAAACATTTCCCACACTCAGGACATGAATTGGGCTTCTAACCGGTGTAAGATATGTGATGTCTCTCAGGATGCAATTCATGTACAAAATGATCCCAATCTGTAAGAGAACACAATCAAGACAAAACAGAAAAAGAACAAGAATCTGACATGTAAAAATACATACAATTACAGATATACAATACTACATATGGCATGCCTACAATATAATCTGTAAAAAAAAAAATGGTTCGTGTATGCATGTATTTTACACTGAAAAAGAGAAAGAAAGAAAGAAAAATGAAGGAAAAGAGCAAAAAAACGTCATGTCTAAACAATTCACATACCCACTTCTGCTTCAAAATGTAAAGTATTTGTTGACTCCAATCTGTAAGAGAAAAGAATGAAGACAACACAGAACAGAAAAAAAAACAAAACAAAAATATTACATGTATAATACATACAATGAAAGATAGACAATACTATACTGTAGTACACATGGCATGCCTACAATGTGACCTTTAAAAAAGATGGTTCATGTTTGCAAGTATTTCACACTGAAAAAAAAGAACGAAAGACAGAAAAAGGAGTAGAAAGATGAAGAAAAAAAAAACAAAAAACATGTTGACACAGTTCACATACCCAACTCTGCTTGAAAAGGAGAAGTACTTGACGATCCAAATCTGTAAGACAACAGAATGAAGACAACACAGAACAGAACCAACTAACATGCATAAAAAATTTACATTAACAGAGACAAAGTAATACACATATCTTGCTAACACGGAGACCTGTAAAGAAAACATGGCTAACTTTTGCATGTATTTTGCACTAAAGAAGAGAATGAAAGTGAGAAAGAGGGAAAGAAAGATGAAGAAGGAAGTAAAAAATTAATGTCTGAACTGTTCACATACCCAACTCTGCTTCAAAACGTAAAGTACTTGATGATCCTAATCTGTAAGAAAACAGAATGAAGAAAGCACAGAACAGAAAAAACAATCTAACGTGCATGAATAAATACAAAGACAGATATCATATGGCATGCCTACGATGAGACCTGTAAAAAAACATAGCTAAATTTGTATGCATTTTACACTGAAGAAGACAATGAAAGAGAGAAGAGAGGAAGAAAGATGAAGGTAGAGAAAAACGATCATGTCTAAACTGTTCACATACCCAAATCATCTTCAAAACGAAAAGTACTTGTTCCCCATCTGTAAGAGAAAAAAATGGAGAAAACAGAACAGAACAAACCATCTCACATGCATTAATACATACAACAACAGATATACAACAGTACACATGGCATGCTAAAAAGGTGACCTGTACATAAACACATACAATAGCAGATATAAAACTGTACACATTAAATGCTAAAAAGGTGACATTTAAAAAAAATGGCTAACATTTTTTCTTATGTATTGCAAGATATGAATTGTATTCAAAACATTTCCCACACTCAGTACATGAATACGGCATTTCAACAGTGTGAGTTACCTCATCTCTGAGAAGGTTTGCGTTGATTCCAAAACATTTCCCACACTCAGCACATGAATTGGGCTTCTAACCGGTGTAAGATATGTGATGTCTCTCAGGATGCAATTCATGTACAAAATGATCCCAATCTGTAAGAGAACACAATCAAGACAAAACAGAAAAAGAACAAGAATCTGACATGTAAAAATACATACAATTACAGATATACAATACTACATATGGCATGCCTACAATATAACCTGTAAAAAAAATGGTTCGTGTTTGCATGTATTTTACACTGAAAAAGAGAAAGAAAGAAAGAAAGAGAAATGAAGGAAAAGAGCAAAAAAAGTCATGTCTAAACAATTCACATACCCACTTCTGCTTCAAAATGTACAGTATTTGTTGACTCCAATCTGTAAGAGAAAAGAATGAAGACAACACAGAACAGAAAAAAACAAAACAAAAATATTACATGTATAATACATACAATGAAAGATAGACAATACTATACTGTAGTACACATGGCATGCCTACAATGTGACCTTTAAAAAAGATGGTTCATGTTTGCAAGTATTTCACACTGAAAAAAAAGAACGAAAGACAGAAAAAGGGGTAGAAAGATGAAGAAAAAAAATCAAAAAACATGTTGACACAGTTCACATACCCAACTCTGCTTGAAAAGGAGAAGTACTTGACGATCCAAATCTGTAAGACAACAGAGTGAAGACAACACAGAACAGAACCAACTAACATGCATAAAAAATTTACATTAACAGAGACAAAATAATACACATATCTTGCTAACACGGAGACCTGTAAAGAAAACATGGCTAACCTTTGCATGTATTTTGCACTAAAGAAGAGAATGAAAGTGAGAAAGAGGGAAAGAAAGATGAAGAAGGAAGTAAAAAATTAATGTCTGAACTGTTCACATACCGAACTCTGCTTCAAAACGTAAAGTACTTGATGATCCTAATCTATAAGAAAACAGAATGAAGAAAGCACAGAACAGAAAAAACAATCTAACGTGTATGAATAAATACAAAGACAGATATCATATGGCATGCCTACGATGAGACCTGTAAAAAAACATAGCTAAATTTGTATGCATTTTACACTGAAGAAGACAATGAAAAAGAGAAGAGAGGAAGAAAGATGAAGGTAGAGAAAAACGATCATGTCTAAACTGTTCACATACCCAAATCATCTTCAAAACGAAAAGTACTTGTTCCCCATCTGTAAGAGAAAAAAATGGAGAAAACAGAACAGAACAAACCATCTCACATGCATTAATACATACAACAACAGATATACAACAGTACACATGGCATGCTAAAAAGGTGACCTGTACATAAACACATACAATAGCAGATATAAAACTGTACACATTAAATGCTAAAAAGGTGACATTTAAAAAAAATGGCTAACATTTTTTCTTATGTATTGCAAGATATGAATTGTATTCAAAACATTTCCCACACTCAGTACATGAATACGGCATTTCAACAGTGTGAGTTACCTCATCTCTGAGAAGGTTTGCGTTGATTCCAAAACATTTCCCACACTCAGCACATGAATTGGGCTTCTAACCGGTGTAAGATATGTGATGTCTCTCAGGATGCAATTCATGTACAAAATGATCCCAATCTGTAAGAGAACACAATCAAGACAAAACAGAAAAAGAACAAGAATCTGACATGTAAAAATACATACAATTACAGATATACAATACTACATATGGCATGCCTACAATATAACCTGTAAAAAAATGGTTCGTGTTTGCATGTATTTTACACTGAAAAAGAGAAAGAAAGAAAGAAAGAAAGAAAGAGAAATGAAGGAAAAGAGCAAAAAAAGTCATGTCTAAACAATTCACATACCCACTTCTGCTTCAAAATGTACAGTATTTGTTGACTCCAATCTGTAAGAGAAAAGAATGAAGACAACACAGAACAGAAAAAAAACAAAACAAAAATATTACATGTATAATACATACAATGAAAGATAGACAATACTATACTGTAGTACACATGGCATGCCTACAATGTGACCTTTAAAAAAGATGGTTCATGTTTGCAAGTATTTCACACTGAAAAAAAAGAACGAAAGACAGAAAAAGGGGTAGAAAGATGAAGAAAAAAAAACAAAAAACATGTTGACACAGTTCACATACCCAACTCTGTTCGAAAAGGAGAAGTACTTGACGATCCAAATCTGTAAGACAACAGAATGAAGACAACACAGAACAGAACCAACTAACATGCATAAAAAAATTACATTAACAGGGACAAAATAATACACATATCTTGCTAACACGGAGACCTGTAAAGAAAACATGGCTAACTTTTGCATGTATTTTGCACTAAAGAATAGAATGAAAGTGAGAAAGAGGGAAAGAAAGATGAAGAAGGAAGTAAAAAATTAATGTCTGAACTGTTCACATACCCAACTCTGCTTCAAAACGTAAAGTACTTGATGATCCTAATCTATAAGAAAACAGAATGAAGAAAGCACAGAACAGAAAAAACAATCTAACGTGCATGAATAAATACAAAGTCAGATATCATATGGCATGCCTACGATGAGACCTGTAAAAAAACATAGCTAAATTTGTATGCATTTTACACTGAAGAAGACAATGAAAGAGAGAAGAGAGGAAGAAAGATGAAGGTAGAGAAAAACGATCATGTCTAAACTGTTCACATACCCAAATCATCTTCAAAACGAAAAGTACTTGTTCCCCATCTGTAAGAGAAAAAAATGGAGAAAACAGAACAGAACAAACCATCTCACATGCATTAATACATACAACAACAGATATACAACAGTACACATGGCATGCTAAAAAGGTGACCTGTACATAAACACATACAATAGCAGATATAAAACTGTACACATTAAATGCTAAAAAGGTGACATTTAAAAAAATGGCTAATATTTTTTCTTATGTATTGCAAGATATGAATTGTATTCAAAACATTTCCCACACTCAGTACATGAATACGGCATTTCAACAGTGTGAGTTACCTCATCTCTGAGAAGGTTTGCGTTGATTCCAAAACATTTCCCACACTCAGCACATGAATTGGGCTTCTAACCGGTGTAAGATATGTGATGTCTCTCAGGATGCAATTCATGTACAACATGATCCCAATCTGTAAGAGAACACAATCAAGACAAAACAGAAAAAGAACAAGAATCTGACATGTAAAAATACATACAATTACAGATATACAATACTACATATGGCATGCCTACAATATAACCTGTAAAAAAAATGGTTCGTGTTTGCATGTATTTTACACTGAAAAAGAGAAAGAAAGAAAGAAAGAGAAATGAAGGAAAAGAGCAAAAAAAGTCATGTCTAAACAATTCACATACCCACTTCTGCTTCAAAATGTACAGTATTTGTTGACTCCAATCTGTAAGAGAAAAGAATGAAGACAACACAGAACAGAAAAAAACAAAACAAAAATATTACATGTATAATACATACAATGAAAGATAGACAATACTATACTGTAGTACACATGGCATGCCTACAATGTGACCTTTAAAAAAGATGGTTCATGTTTGCAAGTATTTCACACTGAAAAAAAAGAACGAAAGACAGAAAAAGGGGTAGAAAGATGAAGAAAAAAAACAAAAAACATGTTGACACAGTTCACATACCCAACTCTGTTCGAAAAGGAGAAGTACTTGACGATCCAAATCTGTAAGACAACAGAATGAAGACAACACAGAACAGAACCAACTAACATGCATAAAAAAATTACATTAACAGGGACAAAATAATACACATATCTTGCTAACACGGAGACCTGTAAAGAAAACATGGCTAACTTTTGCATGTATTTTGCACTAAAGAATAGAATGAAAGTGAGAAAGAGGGAAAGAAAGATGAAGAAGGAAGTAAAAAATTAATGTCTGAACTGTTCACATACCCAACTCTGCTTCAAAACGTAAAGTACTTGATGATCCTAATCTATAAGAAAACAGAATGAAGAAAGCACAGAACAGAAAAAACAATCTAACGTGCATGAATAAATACAAAGTCAGATATCATATGGCATGCCTACGATGAGACCTGTAAAAAAACATAGCTAAATTTGTATGCATTTTACACTAAAGAAGACAATGAAAGAGAGAAGAGAGGAAGAAAGATGAAGGTAGAGAAAAACGATCATGTCTAAACTGTTCACATACCCAAATCATCTTCAAAACGAAAAGTACTTGTTCCCCATCTGTAAGAGAAAAAAATGGAGAAAACAGAACAGAACAAACCATCTCACATGCATTAATACATACAACAACAGATATACAACAGTACACATGGCATGCTAAAAAGGTGACCTGTACATAAACACATACAATAGCAGATATAAAACTGTACACATTAAATGCTAAAAAGGTGACATTTAAAAAAATGGCTAATATTTTTTCTTATGTATTGCAAGATATGAATTGTATTCAAAACATTTCCCACACTCAGTACATGAATACGGCATTTCAACAGTGTGAGTTACCTCATCTCTGAGAAGGTTTGCGTTGATTCCAAAACATTTCCCACACTCAGCACATGAATTGGGCTTCTAACCGGTGTAAGATATGTGATGTCTCTCAGGATGGAATTCATGTACAAAATGATCCCAATCTGTAAGAGAACACAATCAAGACAAAACAGAAAAAGAACAAGAATCTGACATGTAAAAATACATACAATTACAGATATACAATACTACATATGGCATGCCTACAATATAACCTGTAAAAAAAATGGTTCGTGTTTGCATGTATTTTACACTGAAAAAGAGAAAGAAAGAAAGAAAGAGAAATGAAGGAAAAGAGCAAAAAAAGTCATGTCTAAACAATTCACATACCCACTTCTGCTTCAAAATGTACAGTATTTGTTGACTCCAATCTGTAAGAGAAAAGAATGAAGACAACACAGAACAGAAAAAAACAAAACAAAAATATTACATGTATAATACATACAATGAAAGATAGACAATACTATACTGTAGTACACATGGCATGCCTACAATGTGACCTTTAAAAAAGATGGTTCATGTTTGCAAGTATTTCACACTGAAAAAAAAGAACGAAAGACAGAAAAAGGGGTAGAAAGATGAAGAAAAAAAACAAAAAACATGTTGACACAGTTCACATACCCAACTCTGTTCGAAAAGGAGAAGTACTTGACGATCCAAATCTGTAAGACAACAGAATGAAGACAACACAGAACAGAACCAACTAACATGCATAAAAAAATTACATTAACAGGGACAAAATAATACACATATCTTGCTAACACGGAGACCTGTAAAGAAAACATGGCTAACTTTTGCATGTATTTTGCACTAAAGAATAGAATGAAAGTGAGAAAGAGGGAAAGAAAGATGAAGAAGGAAGTAAAAAATTAACGTCTGAACTGTTCACATACCCAACTCTGCTTCAAAACGTAAAGTACTTGATGATCCTAATCTATAAGAAAACAGAATGAAGAAAGCACAGAACAGAAAAAACAATCTAACGTGCATAAATAAATACAAAGACAGATATCATATGGCATGCCTACGATGAGACCTGTAAAAAAACATAGCTAAATTTGTATGCATTTTACACTGAAGAAGACAATGAAAGAGAGAAGAGAGGAAGAAAGATGAAGGTATAGAAAAACGATCATGTCTAAACTGTTCACATACCCAAATCATCTTCAAAACGAAAAGGACTTGTTCCCCATCTGTAAGAGAAAAAAATGGAGAAAACAGAACAGAACAAACCATCTCACATGCATTAATACATACAACAACAGATATACAACAGTACACATGGCATGCTAAAAAGGTGAACTGTACATAAACACATACAATAGCAGATATAAAACTGTACACATTAAATGCTAAAAAGGTGACATTTAAAAAAAAATGGCTAACATTTTTTCTTATGTATTGCAAGATATGAATTGTATTCAAAACATTTCCCACACTCAGTACATGAATACGGCATTTCAACAGTGTGAGTTACCTCATCTCTGAGAAGGTTTGCGTTGATTCCAAAACATTTCCCACACTCAGGACATGAATTGGGCTTCTAACCGGTGTAAGATATGTGATGTCTCTCAGGATGCAATTCATGTACAAAATGATCCCAATCTGTAAGAGAACACAATCAAGACAAAACAGAAAAAGAACAAGAATCTGACATGTAAAAATACATACAATTACAGATATACAATACTACATATGGCATGCCTACAATATAATCTGTAAAAAAACAAAAGGTTCGTGTATGCATGTATTTTACACTGAAAAAGAGAAAGAAAGAAAGAAAAATGAAGGAAAAGAGCAAAAAAACGTCATGTCTAAACAATTCACATACCCACTTCTGCTTCAAAATGTAAAGTATTTGTTGACTCCAATCTGTAAGAGAAAAGAATGAAGACAACACAGAACAGAAAAAAAAACAAAACAAAAATATTACATGTATAATACATACAATGAAAGATAGACAATACTATACTGTAGTACACATGGCATGCCTACAATGTGACCTTTAAAAAAGATGGTTCATGTTTGCAAGTATTTCACACTGAAAAAAAAGAACGAAAGACAGAAAAAGGAGTAGAAAGATGAAGAAAAAAAAAACAAAAAACATGTTGACACAGTTCACATACCCAACTCTGCTTGAAAAGGAGAAGTACTTGACGATCCAAATCTGTAAGACAACAGAATGAAGACAACACAGAACAGAACCAACTAACATGCATAAAAAATTTACATTAACAGAGACAAAGTAATACACATATCTTGCTAACACGGAGACCTGTAAAGAAAACATGGCTAACTTTTGCATGTATTTTGCACTAAAGAAGAGAATGAAAGTGAGAAAGAGGGAAAGAAAGATGAAGAAGGAAGTAAAAAATTAATGTCTGAACTGTTCACATACCCAACTCTGCTTCAAAACGTAAAGTACTTGATGATCCTAATCTGTAAGAAAACAGAATGAAGAAAGCACAGAACAGAAAAAACAATCTAACGTGCATGAATAAATACAAAGACAGATATCATATGGCATGCCTACGATGAGACCTGTAAAAAAACATAGCTAAATTTGTATGCATTTTACACTGAAGAAGACAATGAAAGAGAGAAGAGAGGAAGAAAGATGAAGGTAGAGAAAAACGATCATGTCTAAACTGTTCACATACCCAAATCATCTTCAAAACGAAAAGTACTTGTTCCCCATCTGTAAGAGAAAAAAATGGAGAAAACAGAACAGAACAAACCATCTCACATGCATTAATACATACAACAACAGATATACAACAGTACACATGGCATGCTAAAAAGGTGACCTGTACATAAACACATACAATAGCAGATATAAAACTGTACACATTAAATGCTAAAAAGGTGACATTTAAAAAAAATGGCTAACATTTTTTCTTATGTATTGCAAGATATGAATTGTATTCAAAACATTTCCCACACTCAGTACATGAATACGGCATTTCAACAGTGTGAGTTACCTCATCTCTGAGAAGGTTTGCGTTGATTCCAAAACATTTCCCACACTCAGCACATGAATTGGGCTTCTAACCGGTGTAAGATATGTGATGTCTCTCAGGATGCAATTCATGTACAAAATGATCCCAATCTGTAAGAGAACACAATCAAGACAAAACAGAAAAAGAACAAGAATCTGACATGTAAAAATACATACAATTACAGATATACAATACTACATATGGCATGCCTACAATATAACCTGTAAAAAAAATGGTTCGTGTTTGCATGTATTTTACACTGAAAAAGAGAAAGAAAGAAAGAAAGAGAAATGAAGGAAAAGAGCAAAAAAAGTCATGTCTAAACAATTCACATACCCACTTCTGCTTCAAAATGTACAGTATTTGTTGACTCCAATCTGTAAGAGAAAAGAATGAAGACAACACAGAACAGAAAAAAACAAAACAAAAATATTACATGTATAATACATACAATGAAAGATAGACAAAACTATACTGTAGTACACATGGCATGCCTACAATGTGACCTTTAAAAAAGATGGTTCATGTTTGCAAGTATTTCACACTGAAAAAAAAGAACGAAAGACAGAAAAAGGGGTAGAAAGATGAAGAAAAAAAATCAAAAAACATGTTGACACAGTTCACATACCCAACTCTGCTTGAAAAGGAGAAGTACTTGACGATCCAAATCTGTAAGACAACAGAGTGAAGACAACACAGAACAGAACCAACTAACATGCATAAAAAATTTACATTAACAGAGACAAAATAATACACATATCTTGCTAACACGGAGACCTGTAAAGAAAACATGGCTAACCTTTGCATGTATTTTGCACTAAAGAAGAGAATGAAAGTGAGAAAGAGGGAAAGAAAGATGAAGAAGGAAGTAAAAAATTAATGTCTGAACTGTTCACATACCGAACTCTGCTTCAAAACGTAAAGTACTTGATGATCCTAATCTATAAGAAAACAGAATGAAGAAAGCACAGAACAGAAAAAACAATCTAACGTGCATGAATAAATACAAAGACAGATATCATATGGCATGCCTACGATGAGACCTGTAAAAAAACATAGCTAAATTTGTATGCATTTTACACTGAAGAAGACAATGAAAGAGAGAAGAGAGGAAGAAAGATGAAGGTAGAGAAAAACGATCATGTCTAAACTGTTCACATACCCAAATCATCTTCAAAACGAAAAGTACTTGTTCCCCATCTGTAAGAGAAAAAAATGGAGAAAACAGAACAGAACAAACCATCTCACATGCATTAATACATACAACAACAGATATACAACAGTACACATGGCATGCTAAAAAGGTGACCTGTACATAAACACATACAATAGCAGATATAAAACTGTACACATTAAATGCTAAAAAGGTGACATTTAAAAAAAATGGCTAACATTTTTTCTTATGTATTGCAAGATATGAATTGTATTCAAAACATTTCCCACACTCAGTACATGAATACGGCATTTCAACAGTGTGAGTTACCTCATCTCTGAGAAGGTTTGCGTTGATTCCAAAACATTTCCCACACTCAGCACATGAATTGGGCTTCTAACCGGTGTAAGATATGTGATGTCTCTCAGGATGCAATTCATGTACAAAATGATCCCAATCTGTAAGAGAACACAATCAAGACAAAACAGAAAAAGAACAAGAATCTGACATGTAAAAATACATACAATTACAGATATACAATACTACATATGGCATGCCTACAATATAACCTGTAAAAAAATGGTTCGTGTTTGCATGTATTTTACACTGAAAAAGAGAAAGAAAGAAAGAAAGAGAAATGAAGGAAAAGAGCAAAAAAAGTCATGTCTAAACAATTCACATACCCACTTCTGCTTCAAAATGTACAGTATTTGTTGACTCCAATCTGTAAGAGAAAAGAATGAAGACAACACAGAACAGAAAAAAAACAAAACAAAAATATTACATGTATAATACATACAATGAAAGATAGACAATACTATACTGTAGTACACATGGCATGCCTACAATGTGACCTTTAAAAAAGATGGTTCATGTTTGCAAGTATTTCACACTGAAAAAAAAGAACGAAAGACAGAAAAAGGGGTAGAAAGATGAAGAAAAAAAAACAAAAAACATGTTGACACAGTTCACATACCCAACTCTGTTCGAAAAGGAGAAGTACTTGACGATCCAAATCTGTAAGACAACAGAATGAAGACAACACAGAACAGAACCAACTAACATGCATAAAAAAATTACATTAACAGGGACAAAATAATACACATATCTTGCTAACACGGAGACCTGTAAAGAAAACATGGCTAACTTTTGCATGTATTTTGCACTAAAGAATAGAATGAAAGTGAGAAAGAGGGAAAGAAAGATGAAGAAGGAAGTAAAAAATTAATGTCTGAACTGTTCACATACCCAACTCTGCTTCAAAACGTAAAGTACTTGATGATCCTAATCTATAAGAAAACAGAATGAAGAAAGCACAGAACAGAAAAAACAATCTAACGTGCATGAATAAATACAAAGTCAGATATCATATGGCATGCCTACGATGAGACCTGTAAAAAAACATAGCTAAATTTGTATGCATTTTACACTGAAGAAGACAATGAAAGAGAGAAGAGAGGAAGAAAGATGAAGGTAGAGAAAAACGATCATGTCTAAACTGTTCACATACCCAAATCATCTTCAAAACGAAAAGTACTTGTTCCCCATCTGTAAGAGAAAAAAATGGAGAAAACAGAACAGAACAAACCATCTCACATGCATTAATACATACAACAACAGATATACAACAGTACACATGGCATGCTAAAAAGGTGACCTGTACATAAACACATACAATAGCAGATATAAAACTGTACACATTAAATGCTAAAAAGGTGACATTTAAAAAAAATGGCTAATATTTTTTCTTATGTATTGCAAGATATGAATTGTATTCAAAACATTTCCCACACTCAGTACATGAATACGGCATTTCAACAGTGTGAGTTACCTCATCTCTGAGAAGGTTTGCGTTGATTCCAAAACATTTCCCACACTCAGCACATGAATTGGGCTTCTAACCGGTGTAAGATATGTGATGTCTCTCAGGATGCAATTCATGTACAAAATGATCCCAATCTGTAAGAGAACACAATCAAGACAAAACAGAAAAAGAACAAGAATCTGACATGTAAAAATACATACAATTACAGATATACAATACTACATATGGCATGCCTACAATATAACCTGTAAAAAAAATGGTTCGTGTTTGCATGTATTTTACACTGAAAAAGAGAAAGAAAGAAAGAAAGAAAGAGAAATGAAGGAAAAGAGCAAAAAAAGTCATGTCTAAACAATTCACATACCCACTTCTGCTTCAAAATGTACAGTATTTGTTGACTCCAATCTGTAAGAGAAAAGAATGAAGACAACACAGAACAGAAAAAAACAAAACAAAAATATTACATGTATAATACATACAATGAAAGATAGACAATACTATACTGTAGTACACATGGCATGCCTACAATGTGACCTTTAAAAAAGATGGTTCATGTTTGCAAGTATTTCACACTGAAAAAAAAGAACGAAAGACAGAAAAAGGGGTAGAAAGATGAAGAAAAAAAAACAAAAAACATGTTGACACAGTTCACATACCCAACTCTGTTCGAAAAGGAGAAGTACTTGACGATCCAAATCTGTAAGACAACAGAATGAAGACAACACAGAACAGAACCAACTAACATGCATAAAAAAAATTACATTAACAGGGACAAAATAATACACATATCTTGCTAACACGGAGACCTGTAAAGAAAACATGGCTAACTTTTGCATGTATTTTGCACTAAAGAATAGAATGAAAGTGAGAAAGAGGGAAAGAAAGATGACGAAGGAAGTAAAAAATTAATGTCTGAACTGTTCACATACCCAACTCTGCTTCAAAACGTAAAGTACTTGATGATCCTAATCTATAAGAAAACAGAATGAAGAAAGCACAGAACAGAAAAAACAATCTAACGTGCATGAATAAATACAAAGACAGATATCATATGGCATGCCTACGATGAGACCTGTAAAAAAACATAGCTAAATTTGTATGCATTTTACACTGAAGAAGACAATGAAAGAGAGAAGAGAGGAAGAAAGATGAAGGTAGAGAAAAACGATCATGTCTAAACTGTTCACATACCCAAATCATCTTAAAAACGAAAAGTACTTGTTCCCCATCTGTAAGAGAAAAAAATGGAGAAAACAGAACAGAACAAACCATCTCACATGCATTAATACATACAACAACAGATATACAACAGTACACATGGCATGCTAAAAAGGTGACCTGTACATAAACACATACAATAGCAGATATAAAACTGTACACATTAAATGCTAAAAAGGCGACATTTAAAAAAAATGGCTAACATTTTTTCTTATGTATTGCAAGATATGAATTGTATTCAAAACATTTCCCACACTCAGTACATGAATACGGCATTTCAACAGTGTGAGTTACCTCATCTCTGAGAAGGTTTGTGTTGATTCCAAAACATTTCCCACACTCAGGACATGAATTGGGCTTCTAACCGGTGTAAGATATGTGATGTCTCTCAGGATGCAATTCATGTACAAAATGATCCCAATCTGTAAGAGAACACAATCAAGACAAAACAGAAAAAGAACAAGAATCTAACATGTAAAAATACATACAATTACAGATATACAATACTACATATGGCATGCCTACAATATAACCTGTAAAAAAAATGGTTCGTGTTTGCATGTATTTTACACTGAAAAAGAGAAAGAAAGAAAAAGAAATGAAGGAAAAGAGCAAAAAAAGTCATGTCTAAACAATTCACATACCCACTTCTGCTTCAAAATGTACAGTATTTGTTGACTCCAATCTGTAAGAGAAAAGAATGAAGACAACACAGAACAGAAAAAAACAAAACAAAAATATTACATGTATAATACATACAATGAAAGATAGACAATACTATACTGTAGTACACATGGCATGCCTACAATGTGACCTTTAAAAAAGATGGTTCATGTTTGCAAGTATTTCACACTGAAAAAAAAGAACGAAAGACAGAAAAAGGGGTAGAAAGATGAAGAAAAAAAAACAAAAAACATGTTGACACAGTTCACATACCCAACTCTGTTCGAAAAGGAGAAGTACTTGACGATCCAAATCTGTAAGACAACAGAATGAAGACAACAAAGAACAGAACCAACTAACATGCATAAAAAAATTACATTAACAGGGACAAAATAATACACATATCTTGCTAACACGGAGACCTGTAAAGAAAACATGGCTAACTTTTGCATGTATTTTGCACTAAAGAATAGAATGAAAGTGAGAAAGAGGGAAAGAAAGATGACGAAGGAAGTAAAAAATTAATGTCTGAACTGTTCACATACCCAACTCTGCTTCAAAACGTAAAGTACTTGATGATCCTAATCTATAAGAAAACAGAATGAAGAAAGCACAGAACAGAAAAAACAATCTAACGTGCATGAATAAATACAAAGACAGATATCATATGGCATGCCTACGATGAGACCTGTAAAAAAACATAGCTAAATTTGTATGCATTTTACACTGAAGAAGACAATGAAAGAGAGAAGAGAGGAAGAAAGATGAAGGTAGAGAAAAACGATCATGTCTAAACTGTTCACATACCCAAATCATCTTCAAAACGAAAAGTACTTGTTCCCCATCTGTAAGAGAAAAAAATGGAGAAAACAGAACAGAACAAACCATCTCACATGCATTAATACATACAACAACAGATATACAACAGTACACATGGCATGCTAAAAAGGTGACCTGTACATAAACACATACAATAGCAGATATAAAACTGTACACATTAAATGCTAAAAAGGTGACATTTAAAAAAAATGGCTAACATTTTTTCTTATGTATTGCAAGATATGAATTGTATTCAAAACATTTCCCACACTCAGTACATGAATACGGCATTTCAACAGTGTGAGTTACCTCATCTCTGAGAAGGTTTGCGTTGATTCCAAAACATTTCCCACACTCAGCACATGAATTGGGCTTCTAACCGGTGTAAGATATGTGATGTCTCTCAGGATGCAATTCATGTACAAAATGATCCCAATCTGTAAGAGAACACAATCAAGACAAAACAGAAAAAGAACAAGAATCTGACATGTAAAAATACATACAATTACAGATATACAATACTACATATGGCATGCCTACAATATAACCTGTAAAAAAATGGTTCGTGTTTGCATGTATTTTACACTGAAAAAGAGAAAGAAAGAAAGAAAGAAAGAAAGAGAAATGAAGGAAAAGAGCAAAAAAAGTCATGTCTAAACAATTCACATACCCACTTCTGCTTCAAAATGTACAGTATTTGTTGACTCCAATCTGTAAGAGAAAAGAATGAAGACAACACAGAACAGAAAAAAAACAAAACAAAAATATTACATGTATAATACATACAATGAAAGATAGACAATACTATACTGTAGTACACATGGCATGCCTACAATGTGACCTTTAAAAAAGATGGTTCATGTTTGCAAGTATTTCACACTGAAAAAAAAGAACGAAAGACAGAAAAAGGGGTAGAAAGATGAAGAAAAAAAAACAAAAAACATGTTGACACAGTTCACATACCCAACTCTGTTCGAAAAGGAGAAGTACTTGACGATCCAAATCTGTAAGACAACAGAATGAAGACAACACAGAACAGAACCAACTAACATGCATAAAAAAATTACATTAACAGGGACAAAATAATACACATATCTTGCTAACACGGAGACCTGTAAAGAAAACATGGCTAACTTTTGCATGTATTTTGCACTAAAGAATAGAATGAAAGTGAGAAAGAGGGAAAGAAAGATGAAGAAGGAAGTAAAAAATTAATGTCTGAACTGTTCACATACCCAACTCTGCTTCAAAACGTAAAGTACTTGATGATCCTAATCTATAAGAAAACAGAATGAAGAAAGCACAGAACAGAAAAAACAATCTAACGTGCATGAATAAATACAAAGTCAGATATCATATGGCATGCCTACGATGAGACCTGTAAAAAAACATAGCTAAATTTGTATGCATTTTACACTGAAGAAGACAATGAAAGAGAGAAGAGAGGAAGAAAGATGAAGGTAGAGAAAAACGATCATGTCTAAACTGTTCACATACCCAAATCATCTTCAAAACGAAAAGTACTTGTTCCCCATCTGTAAGAGAAAAAAATGGAGAAAACAGAACAGAACAAACCATCTCACATGCATTAATACATACAACAACAGATATACAACAGTACACATGGCATGCTAAAAAGGTGACCTGTACATAAACACATACAATAGCAGATATAAAACTGTACACATTAAATGCTAAAAAGGTGACATTTAAAAAAATGGCTAATATTTTTTCTTATGTATTGCAAGATATGAATTGTATTCAAAACATTTCCCACACTCAGTACATGAATACGGCATTTCAACAGTGTGAGTTACCTCATCTCTGAGAAGGTTTGCGTTGATTCCAAAACATTTCCCACACTCAGCACATGAATTGGGCTTCTAACCGGTGTAAGATATGTGATGTCTCTCAGGATGCAATTCATGTACAACATGATCCCAATCTGTAAGAGAACACAATCAAGACAAAACAGAAAAAGAACAAGAATCTGACATGTAAAAATACATACAATTACAGATATACAATACTACATATGGCATGCCTACAATATAACCTGTAAAAAAAATGGTTCGTGTTTGCATGTATTTTACACTGAAAAAGAGAAAGAAAGAAAGAAAGAGAAATGAAGGAAAAGAGCAAAAAAAGTCATGTCTAAACAATTCACATACCCACTTCTGCTTCAAAATGTACAGTATTTGTTGACTCCAATCTGTAAGAGAAAAGAATGAAGACAACACAGAACAGAAAAAAACAAAACAAAAATATTACATGTATAATACATACAATGAAAGATAGACAATACTATACTGTAGTACACATGGCATGCCTACAATGTGACCTTTAAAAAAGATGGTTCATGTTTGCAAGTATTTCACACTGAAAAAAAAGAACGAAAGACAGAAAAAGGGGTAGAAAGATGAAGAAAAAAAACAAAAAACATGTTGACACAGTTCACATACCCAACTCTGTTCGAAAAGGAGAAGTACTTGACGATCCAAATCTGTAAGACAACAGAATGAAGACAACACAGAACAGAACCAACTAACATGCATAAAAAAATTACATTAACAGGGACAAAATAATACACATATCTTGCTAACACGGAGACCTGTAAAGAAAACATGGCTAACTTTTGCATGTATTTTGCACTAAAGAATAGAATGAAAGTGAGAAAGAGGGAAAGAAAGATGAAGAAGGAAGTAAAAAATTAATGTCTGAACTGTTCACATACCCAACTCTGCTTCAAAACGTAAAGTACTTGATGATCCTAATCTATAAGAAAACAGAATGAAGAAAGCACAGAACAGAAAAAACAATCTAACGTGCATGAATAAATACAAAGTCAGATATCATATGGCATGCCTACGATGAGACCTGTAAAAAAACATAGCTAAATTTGTATGCATTTTACACTAAAGAAGACAATGAAAGAGAGAAGAGAGGAAGAAAGATGAAGGTAGAGAAAAACGATCATGTCTAAACTGTTCACATACCCAAATCATCTTCAAAACGAAAAGTACTTGTTCCCCATCTGTAAGAGAAAAAAATGGAGAAAACAGAACAGAACAAACCATCTCACATGCATTAATACATACAACAACAGATATACAACAGTACACATGGCATGCTAAAAAGGTGACCTGTACATAAACACATACAATAGCAGATATAAAACTGTACACATTAAATGCTAAAAAGGTGACATTTAAAAAAATGGCTAATATTTTTTCTTATGTATTGCAAGATATGAATTGTATTCAAAACATTTCCCACACTCAGTACATGAATACGGCATTTCAACAGTGTGAGTTACCTCATCTCTGAGAAGGTTTGCGTTGATTCCAAAACATTTCCCACACTCAGCACATGAATTGGGCTTCTAACCGGTGTAAGATATGTGATGTCTCTCAGGATGGAATTCATGTACAAAATGATCCCAATCTGTAAGAGAACACAATCAAGACAAAACAGAAAAAGAACAAGAATCTGACATGTAAAAATACATACAATTACAGATATACAATACTACATATGGCATGCCTACAATATAACCTGTAAAAAAAATGGTTCGTGTTTGCATGTATTTTACACTGAAAAAGAGAAAGAAAGAAAGAAAGAGAAATGAAGGAAAAGAGCAAAAAAAGTCATGTCTAAACAATTCACATACCCACTTCTGCTTCAAAATGTACAGTATTTGTTGACTCCAATCTGTAAGAGAAAAGAATGAAGACAACACAGAACAGAAAAAAACAAAACAAAAATATTACATGTATAATACATACAATGAAAGATAGACAATACTATACTGTAGTACACATGGCATGCCTACAATGTGACCTTTAAAAAAGATGGTTCATGTTTGCAAGTATTTCACACTGAAAAAAAAGAACGAAAGACAGAAAAAGGGGTAGAAAGATGAAGAAAAAAAACAAAAAACATGTTGACACAGTTCACATACCCAACTCTGTTCGAAAAGGAGAAGTACTTGACGATCCAAATCTGTAAGACAACAGAATGAAGACAACACAGAACAGAACCAACTAACATGCATAAAAAAATTACATTAACAGGGACAAAATAATACACATATCTTGCTAACACGGAGACCTGTAAAGAAAACATGGCTAACTTTTGCATGTATTTTGCACTAAAGAATAGAATGAAAGTGAGAAAGAGGGAAAGAAAGATGAAGAAGGAAGTAAAAAATTAACGTCTGAACTGTTCACATACCCAACTCTGCTTCAAAACGTAAAGTACTTGATGATCCTAATCTATAAGAAAACAGAATGAAGAAAGCACAGAACAGAAAAAACAATCTAACGTGCATAAATAAATACAAAGACAGATATCATATGGCATGCCTACGATGAGACCTGTAAAAAAACATAGCTAAATTTGTATGCATTTTACACTGAAGAAGACAATGAAAGAGAGAAGAGAGGAAGAAAGATGAAGGTATAGAAAAACGATCATGTCTAAACTGTTCACATACCCAAATCATCTTCAAAACGAAAAGGACTTGTTCCCCATCTGTAAGAGAAAAAAATGGAGAAAACAGAACAGAACAAACCATCTCACATGCATTAATACATACAACAACAGATATACAACAGTACACATGGCATGCTAAAAAGGTGAACTGTACATAAACACATACAATAGCAGATATAAAACTGTACACATTAAATGCTAAAAAGGTGACATTTAAAAAAAAATGGCTAACATTTTTTCTTATGTATTGCAAGATATGAATTGTATTCAAAACATTTCCCACACTCAGTACATGAATACGGCATTTCAACAGTGTGAGTTACCTCATCTCTGAGAAGGTTTGCGTTGATTCCAAAACATTTCCCACACTCAGGACATGAATTGGGCTTCTAACCGGTGTAAGATATGTGATGTCTCTCAGGATGCAATTCATGTACAAAATGATCCCAATCTGTAAGAGAACACAATCAAGACAAAACAGAAAAAGAACAAGAATCTGACATGTAAAAATACATACAATTACAGATATACAATACTACATATGGCATGCCTACAATATAATCTGTAAAAAAACAAAAGGTTCGTGTATGCATGTATTTTACACTGAAAAAGAGAAAGAAAGAAAGAAAAATGAAGGAAAAGAGCAAAAAAACGTCATGTCTAAACAATTCACATACCCACTTCTGCTTCAAAATGTAAAGTATTTGTTGACTCCAATCTGTAAGAGAAAAGAATGAAGACAACACAGAACAGAAAAAAAAACAAAACAAAAATATTACATGTATAATACATACAATGAAAGATAGACAATACTATACTGTAGTACACATGGCATGCCTACAATGTGACCTTTAAAAAAGATGGTTCATGTTTGCAAGTATTTCACACTGAAAAAAAAGAACGAAAGACAGAAAAAGGAGTAGAAAGATGAAGAAAAAAAAAACAAAAAACATGTTGACACAGTTCACATACCCAACTCTGCTTGAAAAGGAGAAGTACTTGACGATCCAAATCTGTAAGACAACAGAATGAAGACAACACAGAACAGAACCAACTAACATGCATAAAAAATTTACATTAACAGAGACAAAGTAATACACATATCTTGCTAACACGGAGACCTGTAAAGAAAACATGGCTAACTTTTGCATGTATTTTGCACTAAAGAAGAGAATGAAAGTGAGAAAGAGGGAAAGAAAGATGAAGAAGGAAGTAAAAAATTAATGTCTGAACTGTTCACATACCCAACTCTGCTTCAAAACGTAAAGTACTTGATGATCCTAATCTGTAAGAAAACAGAATGAAGAAAGCACAGAACAGAAAAAACAATCTAACGTGCATGAATAAATACAAAGACAGATATCATATGGCATGCCTACGATGAGACCTGTAAAAAAACATAGCTAAATTTGTATGCATTTTACACTGAAGAAGACAATGAAAGAGAGAAGAGAGGAAGAAAGATGAAGGTAGAGAAAAACGATCATGTCTAAACTGTTCACATACCCAAATCATCTTCAAAACGAAAAGTACTTGTTCCCCATCTGTAAGAGAAAAAAATGGAGAAAACAGAACAGAACAAACCATCTCACATGCATTAATACATACAACAACAGATATACAACAGTACACATGGCATGCTAAAAAGGTGACCTGTACATAAACACATACAATAGCAGATATAAAACTGTACACATTAAATGCTAAAAAGGTGACATTTAAAAAAAATGGCTAACATTTTTTCTTATGTATTGCAAGATATGAATTGTATTCAAAACATTTCCCACACTCAGTACATGAATACGGCATTTCAACAGTGTGAGTTACCTCATCTCTGAGAAGGTTTGCGTTGATTCCAAAACATTTCCCACACTCAGCACATGAATTGGGCTTCTAACCGGTGTAAGATATGTGATGTCTCTCAGGATGCAATTCATGTACAAAATGATCCCAATCTGTAAGAGAACACAATCAAGACAAAACAGAAAAAGAACAAGAATCTGACATGTAAAAATACATACAATTACAGATATACAATACTACATATGGCATGCCTACAATATAACCTGTAAAAAAAATGGTTCGTGTTTGCATGTATTTTACACTGAAAAAGAGAAAGAAAGAAAGAAAGAGAAATGAAGGAAAAGAGCAAAAAAAGTCATGTCTAAACAATTCACATACCCACTTCTGCTTCAAAATGTACAGTATTTGTTGACTCCAATCTGTAAGAGAAAAGAATGAAGACAACACAGAACAGAAAAAAACAAAACAAAAATATTACATGTATAATACATACAATGAAAGATAGACAAAACTATACTGTAGTACACATGGCATGCCTACAATGTGACCTTTAAAAAAGATGGTTCATGTTTGCAAGTATTTCACACTGAAAAAAAAGAACGAAAGACAGAAAAAGGGGTAGAAAGATGAAGAAAAAAAATCAAAAAACATGTTGACACAGTTCACATACCCAACTCTGCTTGAAAAGGAGAAGTACTTGACGATCCAAATCTGTAAGACAACAGAGTGAAGACAACACAGAACAGAACCAACTAACATGCATAAAAAATTTACATTAACAGAGACAAAATAATACACATATCTTGCTAACACGGAGACCTGTAAAGAAAACATGGCTAACCTTTGCATGTATTTTGCACTAAAGAAGAGAATGAAAGTGAGAAAGAGGGAAAGAAAGATGAAGAAGGAAGTAAAAAATTAATGTCTGAACTGTTCACATACCGAACTCTGCTTCAAAACGTAAAGTACTTGATGATCCTAATCTATAAGAAAACAGAATGAAGAAAGCACAGAACAGAAAAAACAATCTAACGTGCATGAATAAATACAAAGACAGATATCATATGGCATGCCTACGATGAGACCTGTAAAAAAACATAGCTAAATTTGTATGCATTTTACACTGAAGAAGACAATGAAAGAGAGAAGAGAGGAAGAAAGATGAAGGTAGAGAAAAACGATCATGTCTAAACTGTTCACATACCCAAATCATCTTCAAAACGAAAAGTACTTGTTCCCCATCTGTAAGAGAAAAAAATGGAGAAAACAGAACAGAACAAACCATCTCACATGCATTAATACATACAACAACAGATATACAACAGTACACATGGCATGCTAAAAAGGTGACCTGTACATAAACACATACAATAGCAGATATAAAACTGTACACATTAAATGCTAAAAAGGTGACATTTAAAAAAAATGGCTAACATTTTTTCTTATGTATTGCAAGATATGAATTGTATTCAAAACATTTCCCACACTCAGTACATGAATACGGCATTTCAACAGTGTGAGTTACCTCATCTCTGAGAAGGTTTGCGTTGATTCCAAAACATTTCCCACACTCAGCACATGAATTGGGCTTCTAACCGGTGTAAGATATGTGATGTCTCTCAGGATGCAATTCATGTACAAAATGATCCCAATCTGTAAGAGAACACAATCAAGACAAAACAGAAAAAGAACAAGAATCTGACATGTAAAAATACATACAATTACAGATATACAATACTACATATGGCATGCCTACAATATAACCTGTAAAAAAATGGTTCGTGTTTGCATGTATTTTACACTGAAAAAGAGAAAGAAAGAAAGAAAGAGAAATGAAGGAAAAGAGCAAAAAAAGTCATGTCTAAACAATTCACATACCCACTTCTGCTTCAAAATGTACAGTATTTGTTGACTCCAATCTGTAAGAGAAAAGAATGAAGACAACACAGAACAGAAAAAAAACAAAACAAAAATATTACATGTATAATACATACAATGAAAGATAGACAATACTATACTGTAGTACACATGGCATGCCTACAATGTGACCTTTAAAAAAGATGGTTCATGTTTGCAAGTATTTCACACTGAAAAAAAAGAACGAAAGACAGAAAAAGGGGTAGAAAGATGAAGAAAAAAAAACAAAAAACATGTTGACACAGTTCACATACCCAACTCTGTTCGAAAAGGAGAAGTACTTGACGATCCAAATCTGTAAGACAACAGAATGAAGACAACACAGAACAGAACCAACTAACATGCATAAAAAAATTACATTAACAGGGACAAAATAATACACATATCTTGCTAACACGGAGACCTGTAAAGAAAACATGGCTAACTTTTGCATGTATTTTGCACTAAAGAATAGAATGAAAGTGAGAAAGAGGGAAAGAAAGATGAAGAAGGAAGTAAAAAATTAATGTCTGAACTGTTCACATACCCAACTCTGCTTCAAAACGTAAAGTACTTGATGATCCTAATCTATAAGAAAACAGAATGAAGAAAGCACAGAACAGAAAAAACAATCTAACGTGCATGAATAAATACAAAGTCAGATATCATATGGCATGCCTACGATGAGACCTGTAAAAAAACATAGCTAAATTTGTATGCATTTTACACTGAAGAAGACAATGAAAGAGAGAAGAGAGGAAGAAAGATGAAGGTAGAGAAAAACGATCATGTCTAAACTGTTCACATACCCAAATCATCTTCAAAACGAAAAGTACTTGTTCCCCATCTGTAAGAGAAAAAAATGGAGAAAACAGAACAGAACAAACCATCTCACATGCATTAATACATACAACAACAGATATACAACAGTACACATGGCATGCTAAAAAGGTGACCTGTACATAAACACATACAATAGCAGATATAAAACTGTACACATTAAATGCTAAAAAGGTGACATTTAAAAAAAATGGCTAATATTTTTTCTTATGTATTGCAAGATATGAATTGTATTCAAAACATTTCCCACACTCAGTACATGAATACGGCATTTCAACAGTGTGAGTTACCTCATCTCTGAGAAGGTTTGCGTTGATTCCAAAACATTTCCCACACTCAGCACATGAATTGGGCTTCTAACCGGTGTAAGATATGTGATGTCTCTCAGGATGCAATTCATGTACAAAATGATCCCAATCTGTAAGAGAACACAATCAAGACAAAACAGAAAAAGAACAAGAATCTGACATGTAAAAATACATACAATTACAGATATACAATACTACATATGGCATGCCTACAATATAACCTGTAAAAAAAATGGTTCGTGTTTGCATGTATTTTACACTGAAAAAGAGAAAGAAAGAAAGAAAGAAAGAGAAATGAAGGAAAAGAGCAAAAAAAGTCATGTCTAAACAATTCACATACCCACTTCTGCTTCAAAATGTACAGTATTTGTTGACTCCAATCTGTAAGAGAAAAGAATGAAGACAACACAGAACAGAAAAAAACAAAACAAAAATATTACATGTATAATACATACAATGAAAGATAGACAATACTATACTGTAGTACACATGGCATGCCTACAATGTGACCTTTAAAAAAGATGGTTCATGTTTGCAAGTATTTCACACTGAAAAAAAAGAACGAAAGACAGAAAAAGGGGTAGAAAGATGAAGAAAAAAAAACAAAAAACATGTTGACACAGTTCACATACCCAACTCTGTTCGAAAAGGAGAAGTACTTGACGATCCAAATCTGTAAGACAACAGAATGAAGACAACACAGAACAGAACCAACTAACATGCATAAAAAAAATTACATTAACAGGGACAAAATAATACACATATCTTGCTAACACGGAGACCTGTAAAGAAAACATGGCTAACTTTTGCATGTATTTTGCACTAAAGAATAGAATGAAAGTGAGAAAGAGGGAAAGAAAGATGACGAAGGAAGTAAAAAATTAATGTCTGAACTGTTCACATACCCAACTCTGCTTCAAAACGTAAAGTACTTGATGATCCTAATCTATAAGAAAACAGAATGAAGAAAGCACAGAACAGAAAAAACAATCTAACGTGCATGAATAAATACAAAGACAGATATCATATGGCATGCCTACGATGAGACCTGTAAAAAAACATAGCTAAATTTGTATGCATTTTACACTGAAGAAGACAATGAAAGAGAGAAGAGAGGAAGAAAGATGAAGGTAGAGAAAAACGATCATGTCTAAACTGTTCACATACCCAAATCATCTTAAAAACGAAAAGTACTTGTTCCCCATCTGTAAGAGAAAAAAATGGAGAAAACAGAACAGAACAAACCATCTCACATGCATTAATACATACAACAACAGATATACAACAGTACACATGGCATGCTAAAAAGGTGACCTGTACATAAACACATACAATAGCAGATATAAAACTGTACACATTAAATGCTAAAAAGGCGACATTTAAAAAAAATGGCTAACATTTTTTCTTATGTATTGCAAGATATGAATTGTATTCAAAACATTTCCCACACTCAGTACATGAATACGGCATTTCAACAGTGTGAGTTACCTCATCTCTGAGAAGGTTTGTGTTGATTCCAAAACATTTCCCACACTCAGGACATGAATTGGGCTTCTAACCGGTGTAAGATATGTGATGTCTCTCAGGATGCAATTCATGTACAAAATGATCCCAATCTGTAAGAGAACACAATCAAGACAAAACAGAAAAAGAACAAGAATCTAACATGTAAAAATACATACAATTACAGATATACAATACTACATATGGCATGCCTACAATATAACCTGTAAAAAAAATGGTTCGTGTTTGCATGTATTTTACACTGAAAAAGAGAAAGAAAGAAAAAGAAATGAAGGAAAAGAGCAAAAAAAGTCATGTCTAAACAATTCACATACCCACTTCTGCTTCAAAATGTACAGTATTTGTTGACTCCAATCTGTAAGAGAAAAGAATGAAGACAACACAGAACAGAAAAAAACAAAACAAAAATATTACATGTATAATACATACAATGAAAGATAGACAATACTATACTGTAGTACACATGGCATGCCTACAATGTGACCTTTAAAAAAGATGGTTCATGTTTGCAAGTATTTCACACTGAAAAAAAAGAACGAAAGACAGAAAAAGGGGTAGAAAGATGAAGAAAAAAAAACAAAAAACATGTTGACACAGTTCACATACCCAACTCTGTTCGAAAAGGAGAAGTACTTGACGATCCAAATCTGTAAGACAACAGAATGAAGACAACAAAGAACAGAACCAACTAACATGCATAAAAAAATTACATTAACAGGGACAAAATAATACACATATCTTGCTAACACGGAGACCTGTAAAGAAAACATGGCTAACTTTTGCATGTATTTTGCACTAAAGAATAGAATGAAAGTGAGAAAGAGGGAAAGAAAGATGACGAAGGAAGTAAAAAATTAATGTCTGAACTGTTCACATACCCAACTCTGCTTCAAAACGTAAAGTACTTGATGATCCTAATCTATAAGAAAACAGAATGAAGAAAGCACAGAACAGAAAAAACAATCTAACGTGCATGAATAAATACAAAGACAGATATCATATGGCATGCCTACGATGAGACCTGTAAAAAAACATAGCTAAATTTGTATGCATTTTACACTGAAGAAGACAATGAAAGAGAGAAGAGAGGAAGAAAGATGAAGGTAGAGAAAAACGATCATGTCTAAACTGTTCACATACCCAAATCATCTTCAAAACGAAAAGTACTTGTTCCCCATCTGTAAGAGAAAAAAATGGAGAAAACAGAACAGAACAAACCATCTCACATACATTAATACATACAACAACAGATATACAACAGTACACATGGCATGCTAAAAAGGTGACCTGTACATAAACACATACAATAGCAGATATAAAACTGTACACATTAAATGCTAAAAAGGTGACATTTAAAAAAAATGGCTAACATTTTTTCTTATGTATTGCAAGATATGAATTGTATTCAAAACATTTCCCACACTCAGTACATGAATACGGCATTTCAACAGTGTGAGTTACCTCATCTCTGAGAAGGTTTGCGTTGATTCCAAAACATTTCCCACACTCAGGACATGAATTGGGCTTCTAACCGATGTAAGATATGTGATGTCTCTCAGGATGCAATTCATGTACAAAATGATCCCAATCTGTAAGAGAACACAATCAAGACAAAACAGAAAAAGAACAAGAATCTGACATGTAAAAATACATACAATTACAGATATACTATACTACATATGGCATGCCTACAATATAACCTGTAAAAAAAAAAAGGGTTCGTGTATGCATGTATTTTACACTGAAAAAGAGAAAGAAAGAAAGAAAGACAGAAAAATGAAGGAAAAGAGCAAAAAAAGTCATGTCTAAACAATTCACATACCCACTTCTGCTTCAAAATGTAAAGTATTTGTTGACTCCAATCTGTAAGAGAAAAGAATGAAGACAACACAGAACAGAAAAAAAACAAAACAAAAAATATTACATGTATAATACATACAATGAAAGATAGACAATACTATACTGTAGTACACATGGCATGCCTACAATGTGACCTTTAAAAAAGATGGTTCATGTTTGCAAGTATTTCACACTGAAAAAAAAGAACGAAAGACAGAAAAAGGGGTAGAAAGATGAAGAAAAAAAACAAAAAACATGTTGACACAGTTCACATACCCAACTCTGCTTGAAAAGGAGAAGTACTTGACGATCCGAATCTGTAAGACAACAGAATAAAGACAACACAGGACAGAACCAACTAACATGCATAAAAAATTTACATTAACGGGGACAAAATAATACACATATCTTGCTAACACGGAGACCTGTAAAGAAAACATGGCTAACTTTTGCATGTATTTTGCACTAAAGAAGAGAATGAAAGTGAGAAAGAGGGAAAGAAAGATGAAGAAGGAAGTAAAAAATTAATGTCTGAACTGTTCACATACCCAACTCTGCTTCAAAACGTAAAGTACTTGATGATCCCAATCTGTAAGAAAACAGTATGAAGAAAGCACAGAACAGAAAAAACAATCTAACGTGCATGAATAAATACAAAGACAGATATCATATGGCATGCCTACGATGAGACCTGTAAAAAAACATAGCTAAATTTGTATGCATTTTACACTGAAGAAGACAATGAAAGAGAGAAGAGAGGAAGAAAGATGAAGGTAGAGAAAAACGATCATGTCTAAACTGTTCACATACCCAAATCATCTTCAAAAAGAAAAGTACTTGTTCCCCATCTGTAAGAGAAAAAAATGGAGAAAACAGAACAGAACAAACCATCTCACATGCATTAATACATACAACAACAGATATACAACAGTACACATGGCATGCTAAAAAGGTGACCTGTACATAAACACGTACAATAGCAGATATAAAACTGTACACATTAAATGCTAAAAAGGCGACATTTAAAAAAAATGGCTAACATTTTTTCTTATGTATTGCAAGATATGAATTGTATTCAAAACATTTCCCACACTCAGTACATGAATACGGCATTTCAACAGTGTGAGTTACCTCATCTCTGAGAAGGTTTGCGTTGATTCCAAAACATTTCCCACACTCAGGACATGAATTGGGCTTCTAACCGGTGTAAGATATGTGATGTCTCTCAGGATGCAATTCATGTACAAAATGATCCCAATCTGTAAGAGAACACAATCAAGACAAGACAGAAAAAGAACAAGAATCTGACATGTAAAAATACATACAATTACAGATATACAATACTACATATGGCATGCCTACAATATAACCTGTAAAAAAAAAAGGGTTCGTGTTTGCATGTACTTTACACTGAAAAAGAGAAAGAAAGAAAGAAAGAAAGAAAAATGAAGGAAAAGAGCAAAAAAACGTCATGTCTAAACAATTCACATACCCACTTCTGCTTCAAAATGTAAAGTATTTGTTGACTCCAATCTGTAAGAGAAAAGAATGAAGACAACACAGAACAGAAAAAAAACAAAACAAAAAATATTACATGTATAATACATACAATGAAAGATAGACAATACTATACTGTAGTACACATGGCATGCCTACAATGTGACCTTTAAAAAAGATGGTTCATGTTTGCAAGTATTTCACACTGAAAAAAAAGAACGAAAGACAGAAAAAGGGGTAGAAAGATGAAGAAAAAAAAAAAAAAAAAACATGTTGACACAGTTCACATACCCAACTCTGCTTGAAAAGGAGAAGTACTTGACTATCCAAATCTGTAAGACAACAGAGTGAAGACAACACAGAACAGAACCAACTAACATGCATAAAAAATTTACATTAACAGAGACAAAATAATACACATATCTTGCTAACACGGAGACCTGTAAAGAAAACATGGCTAACTTTTGCATGTATTTTGCACTAAAGAAGAGAATGAAAGTGAGAAAGAGGGAAAGAAAGATGAAGAAGGAAGTAAAAAATTAATGTCTGAACTGTTCACATACCCAACTCTGCTTCAAAACGTAAAGTACTTGATGATCCCAATCTGTAAGAAAACAGAATGAAGAAAGCACAGAACAGAAAAAACAATCTACCATGCATGAATAAATACAAAGACAGATATCATATGGCATGCCTACGATGAGACCTGTAAAAAAACATAGCTAAATTTGTATGCATTTTACACTGAAGAAGACAATGAAAGAGAGAAGAGAGGAAGAAAGATGAAGGTAGAGAAAAACGATCATGTTTAAACTGTTCACATACCCAAATCATCTTCAAAACGAAAAGTACTTGTTCCCCATCTGTAAGAGAAAAAAATGGAGAAAACAGAACAGAACAAGCCATCTCACATGCATTAATACATACAACAACAGATATACAACAGTACACATGGCATGCTAAAAAGGTGACCTGTACATAAACACATACAATAGCAGATATAAAACTGTACACATTAAATGCTAAAAAGGTGACATTTAAAAAAAATGGCTAACATTTTTTCTTATGTATTGCAAGATATGAATTGTATTCAAAACATTTCCCACACTCAGTACATGAATACGGCATTTCAACAGTGTGAGTTACCTCATCTCTGAGAAGGTTGGCGTTGATTCCAAAACATTTCCCACACTCAGCACATGAATTGGGCTTCTAACCGGTGTAAGATATGTGATGTCTCTCAGGATGCAATTCATGTACAAAATGATCCCAATCTGTAAGAGAACACAATCAAGACAAAACAGAAAAAGAACAAGAATCTGACATGTAAAAATACATACAATTACAGATATACAATACTACATATGGCATGCCTACAATATAACCTGTAAAAAAAAAAATGGGTTCGTGTATGCATGTATTTTACACTGAAAAAGAGAAAGAAAGAAAGAAAGACAGAAAAATGAAGGAAAAGAGCAAAAAAAGTCATGTCTAAACAATTCACATACCCACTTCTGCTTCAAAATGTAAAGTATTTGTTGACTCCAATCTGTAAGAGAAAAGAATGAAGACAACACAGAACAGAAAAAAAACAAAACAAAAATATTACATGTATAATACATACAATGAAAGATAGACAATACTATACTGTAGTACACATGGCATGCCTACAATGTGACCTTTAAAAAAGATGGTTCATGTTTGCAAGTATTTTACACTGAAAAAAAAGAACGAAGGACAGAAAAAGGGGTAGAAAGATGAAGAAAAAAAACAAAAAACATGTTGACACAGTTCACATACCCAACTCTGCTTGAAAAGGAGAAGTACTTGACGATCCAAATCTGTAAGACAACAGAATAAAGACAACACAGGACAGAACCAACTAACATGCATAAAAAATTTACATTAACAGGGACAAAATAATACACATATCTTGCTAACACGGAGACCTGTAAAGAAAACATGGCTAACTTTTGCATGTATTTTGCACTAAAGAAGAGAATGAAAGTGAGAAAGAGGGAAAGAAAGATGAAGAAGGAAGTAAAAAATTAATGTCTGAACTGTTCACATACCCAACTCTGCTTCAAAACGTAAAGTACTTGATGATCCCAATCTGTAAGAAAACAGTATGAAGAAAGCACAGAACAGAAAAAACAATCTAACGTGCATGAATAAATACAAAGACAGATATCATATGGCATGCCTACGATGAGACCTGTAAAAAACATAGCTAAATGTGTATGCATTTTACACTGAAGAAGACAATGAAAGAGAGAAGAGAGGAAGAAAGATGAAGGTAGAGAAAAACGATCATGTCTAAACTGTTCACATACCCAAATCATCTTCAAAAAGAGAAGTACTTGTTCCCCATCTGTAAGAGAAAAAAATGGAGAAAACAGAACAGAACAAACCATCTCACATGTATTAATACATACAACAACAGATATACAACAGTACACATGGCATGCTAAAAAGGTGACCTGTACATAAACACGTACAATAGCAGATATAAAACTGTACACATTAAATGCTAAAAAGGCGACATTTAAAAAAAATGGCTAACATTTTTTCTTATGTATTGCAAGATATGAATAGTATTCAAAACATTTCCCACACTCAGTACATGAATACGGCATTTCAACAGTGTGAGTTACCTCATCTCTGAGAAGGTTTGCGTTGATTCCAAAACATTTCCCACACTCAGGACATGAATTGGGCTTCTAACCGGTGTAAGATATGTGATGTCTCTCAGGATGCAATTCATGTACAAAATGATCCCAATCTGTAAGAGAACACAATCAAGACAAGACAGAAAAAGAACAAGAATCTGACATGTAAAAATACATACAATTACAGATATACAATACTACATATGGCATGCCTACAATATAACCTGTAAAAAAAATGGTTTGTGTTTGCATGTATTTTACACTGAAAAAGAGAAAGAAAGGAAGAAAGAAAGAAAGAAAGAAAAATGAAGGAAAAGAGCAAAAAAACGTCATGTCTAAACAATTCACATACCCACTTCTGCTTCAAAATGTAAAGTATTTGTTGACTCCAATCTGTAAGAGAAAAGAATGAAGACAACACAGAACAGAAAAAAAACAAAACAAAAATATTACATGTATAATACATACAATGAAAGATAGACAATACTATACTGTAGTACACATGGCATGCCTACAATGTGACCTTTAAAAAAGATGGTTCATGTTTGCAAGTATTTCACACTGAAAAAAAAGAACGAAAGACAGAAAAAGGGGTAGAAAGATGAAGAAAAAAAACAAAAAACATGTTGACACAGTTCACATACCCAACTCTGCTTGAAAAGGAGAAGTACTTGACTATCCAAATCTGTAAGGCAACAGAGTGAAGACAACACAGAACAGAACCAACTAACATGCATAAAAAATTTACATTAACGGAGACAAAATAATACACATATCTTGCTAACACGGAGACCTGTAAAGAAAACATGGCTAACTTTTGCATGTATTTTGCACTAAAGAAGAGAATGAAAGTGAGAAAGAGGGAAAGAAAGATGAAGAAGGAAGTAAAAAATTAATGTCTGAACTGTTCACATACCCAACTCTGCTTCAAAACGTAAAGTACTTGATGATCCTAATCTGTAAGAAAACAGAATGAAGAAAGCACCGAACAGAAAAAACAATCTAACGTGCATGAATAAATACAAAGACAGATATCATATGGCATGCCTACGATGAGACCTGTAAAAAAACATAGCTAAATTTGTATGCATTTTACACTGAAGAAGACAATGAAAGAGAGAAGAGAGGAAGAAAGATGAAGGTAGAGAAAAACGATTATGTCTAAACTGTTCACATACCCAAATCATCTTCAAAACGAAAAGTACTTGTTCCCCATCTGTAAGAGAAACAAATGGAGAAAACAGAACAGAACAAACCATCTCACATGCATTAATACATACAACAACAGATATACAACAGTACACATGGCATGCTAAAAAGGTGACCTGTACATAAACACATACAATAGCAGATATAAAACTGTACACATTAAATGCTAAAAAGGTGACATTTAACAAAAATGGCTAACATTTTTTCTTATGTATTGCAAGATATGAATTGTATTCAAAACATTTCCCACACTCAGTACATGAATACGGCATTTCAACAGTGTGAGTTACCTCATCTCTGAGAAGGTTTGCGTTGATTCCAAAACATTTCCCACACTCAGCACATGAATTGGGCTTCTAACCGGTGTAAGATATGTGATGTCTCTCAGGATGCAATTCATGTACAAAATGATCCCAATCTGTAAGAGAACACAATCAAGACAAAACAGAAAAAGAACAAGAATCTGACATGTAAAAATACATACAATTACAGATATACAATACTACATATGGCATGCCTACAATATAACCTGTAAAAAAAATGGTTCGTGTTTGCATGTATTTTACACTGAAAAAGAGAAAGAAAGAAAGAAAAATGAAGGAAAAGAGCAAAAAAACGTCATGTCTAAACAATTCACATACCCACTTCTGCTTCAAAATGTAAAGTATTTGTTGACTCCAATCTGTAAGAGAAAAGAATGAAGACAACACAGAACAGAAAAAAAAACAAAACAAAAATATTACATGTATAATACATACAATGAAAGATAGACAATACTATACTGTAGTACACATGGCATGCCTACAATGTGACCTTTAAAAAAGATGGTTCATGTTTGCAAGTATTTCACACTGAAAAAAAAGAACGAAAGACAGAAAAAGGGGTAGAAAGATGAAGAAAAAAAAAACAAAAAACATGTTGACACAGTTCACATACCCAACTCTGCTTGAAAAGGAGAAGTACTTGACTATCCAAATCTGTAAGACAACAGAGTGAAGACAACACAGAACAGAACCAACTAACATGCATAAAAAATTTACATTAACAGAGACAAAATAATACACATATCTTGCTAACACGGAGACCTGTAAAGAAAACATGGCTAACTTTTGCATGTATTTTGCACTAAAGAAGAGAATGAAAGTGAGAAAGAGGGAAAGAAAGATGAAGAAGGAAGTAAAAAATTAATGTCTGAACTGTTCACATACCCAACTCTGCTTCAAAACGTAAAGTACTTGATGATCCCAATCTGTAAGAAAACAGAATGAAGAAAGCACAGAACAGAAAAAACAATCTACCATGCATGAATAAATACAAAGACAGATATCATATGGCATGCCTACGATGAGACCTGTAAAAAAACATAGCTAAATTTGTATGCATTTTACACTGAAGAAGACAATGAAAGAGAGAAGAGAGGAAGAAAGATGAAGGTAGAGAAAAACGATCATGTTTAAACTGTTCACATACCCAAATCATCTTCAAAACGAAAAGTACTTGTTCCCCATCTGTAAGAGAAAAAAATGGAGAAAACAGAACAGAACAAGCCATCTCACATGCATTAATACATACAACAACAGATATACAACAGTACACATGGCATGCTAAAAAGGTGACCTGTACATAAACACATACAATAGCAGATATAAAACTGTACACATTAAATGCTAAAAAGGTGACATTTAAAAAAAATGGCTAACATTTTTTCTTATGTATTGCAAGATATGAATTGTATTCAAAACATTTCCCACACTCAGTACATGAATACGGCATTTCAACAGTGTGAGTTACCTCATCTCTGAGAAGGTTGGCGTTGATTCCAAAACATTTCCCACACTCAGCACATGAATTGGGCTTCTAACCGGTGTAAGATATGTGATGTCTCTCAGGATGCAATTCATGTACAAAATGATCCCAATCTGTAAGAGAACACAATCAAGACAAAACAGAAAAAGAACAAGAATCTGACATGTAAAAATACATACAATTACAGATATACAATACTACATATGGCATGCCTACAATATAACCTGTAAAAAAAAAAAATGGGTTCGTGTATGCATGTATTTTACACTGAAAAAGAGAAAGAAAGAAAGAAAGACAGAAAAATGAAGGAAAAGAGCAAAAAAAGTCATGTCTAAACAATTCACATACCCACTTCTGCTTCAAAATGTAAAGTATTTGTTGACTCCAATCTGTAAGAGAAAAGAATGAAGACAACACAGAACAGAAAAAAAACAAAACAAAAATATTACATGTATAATACATACAATGAAAGATAGACAATACTATACTGTAGTACACATGGCATGCCTACAATGTGACCTTTAAAAAAGATGGTTCATGTTTGCAAGTATTTTACACTGAAAAAAAAGAACGAAGGACAGAAAAAGGGGTAGAAAGATGAAGAAAAAAAACAAAAAACATGTTGACACAGTTCACATACCCAACTCTGCTTGAAAAGGAGAAGTACTTGACGATCCAAATCTGTAAGACAACAGAATAAAGACAACACAGGACAGAACCAACTAACATGCATAAAAAATTTACATTAACAGGGACAAAATAATACACATATCTTGCTAACACGGAGACCTGTAAAGAAAACATGGCTAACTTTTGCATGTATTTTGCACTAAAGAAGAGAATGAAAGTGAGAAAGAGGGAAAGAAAGATGAAGAAGGAAGTAAAAAATTAATGTCTGAACTGTTCACATACCCAACTCTGCTTCAAAACGTAAAGTACTTGATGATCCCAATCTGTAAGAAAACAGTATGAAGAAAGCACAGAACAGAAAAAACAATCTAACGTGCATGAATAAATACAAAGACAGATATCATATGGCATGCCTACGATGAGACCTGTAAAAAACATAGCTAAATGTGTATGCATTTTACACTGAAGAAGACAATGAAAGAGAGAAGAGAGGAAGAAAGATGAAGGTAGAGAAAAACGATCATGTCTAAACTGTTCACATACCCAAATCATCTTCAAAAAGAGAAGTACTTGTTCCCCATCTGTAAGAGAAAAAAATGGAGAAAACAGAACAGAACAAACCATCTCACATGTATTAATACATACAACAACAGATATACAACAGTACACATGGCATGCTAAAAAGGTGACCTGTACATAAACACGTACAATAGCAGATATAAAACTGTACACATTAAATGCTAAAAAGGCGACATTTAAAAAAAATGGCTAACATTTTTTCTTATGTATTGCAAGATATGAATAGTATTCAAAACATTTCCCACACTCAGTACATGAATACGGCATTTCAACAGTGTGAGTTACCTCATCTCTGAGAAGGTTTGCGTTGATTCCAAAACATTTCCCACACTCAGGACATGAATTGGGCTTCTAACCGGTGTAAGATATGTGATGTCTCTCAGGATGCAATTCATGTACAAAATGATCCCAATCTGTAAGAGAACACAATCAAGACAAGACAGAAAAAGAACAAGAATCTGACATGTAAAAATACATACAATTACAGATATACAATACTACATATGGCATGCCTACAATATAACCTGTAAAAAAAATGGTTTGTGTTTGCATGTATTTTACACTGAAAAAGAGAAAGAAAGGAAGAAAGAAAGAAAGAAAGAAAAATGAAGGAAAAGAGCAAAAAAACGTCATGTCTAAACAATTCACATACCCACTTCTGCTTCAAAATGTAAAGTATTTGTTGACTCCAATCTGTAAGAGAAAAGAATGAAGACAACACAGAACAGAAAAAAAACAAAACAAAAATATTACATGTATAATACATACAATGAAAGATAGACAATACTATACTGTAGTACACATGGCATGCCTACAATGTGACCTTTAAAAAAGATGGTTCATGTTTGCAAGTATTTCACACTGAAAAAAAAGAACGAAAGACAGAAAAAGGGGTAGAAAGATGAAGAAAAAAAACAAAAAACATGTTGACACAGTTCACATACCCAACTCTGCTTGAAAAGGAGAAGTACTTGACTATCCAAATCTGTAAGGCAACAGAGTGAAGACAACACAGAACAGAACCAACTAACATGCATAAAAAATTTACATTAACGGAGACAAAATAATACACATATCTTGCTAACACGGAGACCTGTAAAGAAAACATGGCTAACTTTTGCATGTATTTTGCACTAAAGAAGAGAATGAAAGTGAGAAAGAGGGAAAGAAAGATGAAGAAGGAAGTAAAAAATTAATGTCTGAACTGTTCACATACCCAACTCTGCTTCAAAACGTAAAGTACTTGATGATCCTAATCTGTAAGAAAACAGAATGAAGAAAGCACCGAACAGAAAAAACAATCTAACGTGCATGAATAAATACAAAGACAGATATCATATGGCATGCCTACGATGAGACCTGTAAAAAAACATAGCTAAATTTGTATGCATTTTACACTGAAGAAGACAATGAAAGAGAGAAGAGAGGAAGAAAGATGAAGGTAGAGAAAAACGATTATGTCTAAACTGTTCACATACCCAAATCATCTTCAAAACGAAAAGTACTTGTTCCCCATCTGTAAGAGAAACAAATGGAGAAAACAGAACAGAACAAACCATCTCACATGCATTAATACATACAACAACAGATATACAACAGTACACATGGCATGCTAAAAAGGTGACCTGTACATAAACACATACAATAGCAGATATAAAACTGTACACATTAAATGCTAAAAAGGTGACATTTAACAAAAATGGCTAACATTTTTTCTTATGTATTGCAAGATATGAATTGTATTCAAAACATTTCCCACACTCAGTACATGAATACGGCATTTCAACAGTGTGAGTTACCTCATCTCTGAGAAGGTTTGCGTTGATTCCAAAACATTTCCCACACTCAGCACATGAATTGGGCTTCTAACCGGTGTAAGATATGTGATGTCTCTCAGGATGCAATTCATGTACAAAATGATCCCAATCTGTAAGAGAACACAATCAAGACAAAACAGAAAAAGAACAAGAATCTGACATGTAAAAATACATACAATTACAGATATACAATACTACATATGGCATGCCTACAATATAACCTGTAAAAAAAATGGTTCGTGTTTGCATGTATTTTACACTGAAAAAGAGAAAGAAAGAAAGAAAAATGAAGGAAAAGAGCAAAAAAACGTCATGTCTAAACAATTCACATACCCACTTCTGCTTCAAAATGTAAAGTATTTGTTGACTCCAATCTGTAAGAGAAAAGAATGAAGACAACACAGAACAGAAAAAAAAACAAAACAAAAATATTACATGTATAATACATACAATGAAAGATAGACAATACTATACTGTAGTACACATGGCATGCCTACAATGTGACCTTTAAAAAAGATGGTTCATGTTTGCAAGTATTTCACACTGAAAAAAAAGAACGAAAGACAGAAAAAGGGGTAGAAAGATGAAGAAAAAAAAAACAAAAAACATGTTGACACAGTTCACATACCCAACTCTGCTTGAAAAGGAGAAGTACTTGACTATCCAAATCTGTAAGACAACAGAGTGAAGACAACACAGAACAGAACCAACTAACATGCATAAAAAATTTACATTAACAGAGACAAAATAATACACATATCTTGCTAACACGGAGACCTGTAAAGAAAACATGGCTAACTTTTGCATGTATTTTGCACTAAAGAAGAGAATGAAAGTGAGAAAGAGGGAAAGAAAGATGAAGAAGGAAGTAAAAAATTAATGTCTGAACTGTTCACATACCCAACTCTGCTTCAAAACGTAAAGTACTTGATGATCCCAATCTGTAAGAAAACAGAATGAAGAAAGCACAGAACAGAAAAAACAATCTAACGTGCATGAATAAATACAAAGACAGATATCATATGGCATGCCTACGATGAGACCTGTAAAAAAACATAGCTAAATTTGTATGCATTTTACACTGAAGAAGACAATGAAAGAGAGAAGAGAGGAAGAAAGATGAAGGTAGAGAAAAACGATCATGTCTAAACTGTTCACATACCCAAATCATCTTCAAAAAGAAAAGTACTTGTTCCCCATCTGTAAGAGAAAAAAATGGAGAAAACAGAACAGAACAAACCATCTCACATGCATTAATACATACAACAACAGATATACAACAGTACACATGGCATGCTAAAAAGGTGACCTGTACATAAACACGTACAATAGCAGATATAAAACTGTACACATTAAATGCTAAAAAGGCGACATTTAAAAAAAATGGCTAACATTTTTTCTTATGTATTGCAAGATATGAATTGTATTTAAAACATTTCCCACACTCAGTACATGAATACGGCATTTCAACAGTGTGAGTTACCTCATCTCTGAGAAGGTTTGCGTTGATTCCAAAACATTTCCCACACTCAGGACATGAATTGGGCTTCTAACCGGTGTAAGATATGTGATGTCTCTCAGGATGCAATTCATGTACAAAATGATCCCAATCTGTAAGAGAACACAATCAAGACAAGACAGAAAAAGAACAAGAATCTGACATGTAAAAATACATACAATTACAGATATACAATACTACATATGGCATGCCTACAATATAACCTGTAAAAAAAAAAGGGTTCGTGTTTGCATGTATTTTACACTGAAAAAGAGAAAGAAAGAAAGAAAGAAAGAAAAATGAAGGAAAAGAGCAAAAAAACGTCATGTCTAAACAATTCACATACCCACTTCTGCTTCAAAATGTAAAGTATTTGTTGACTCCAATCTGTAAGAGAAAAGAATGAAGACAACACAGAACAGAAAAAAAACAAAACAAAAATATTACATGTATAATACATACAATGAAAGATAGACAATACTATACTGTAGTACACATGGCATGCCTACAATGTGACCTTTAAAAAAGATGGTTCATGTTTGCAAGTATTTCACACTGAAAAAAAAGAACGAAAGACAGAAAAAGGGGTAGAAAGATGAAGAAAAAAAAAACAAAAAACATGTTGACACAGTTCACATACCCAACTCTGCTTGAAAAGGAGAAGTACTTGACTATCCAAATCTGTAAGACAACAGAGTGAAGACAACACAGAACAGAACCAACTAACATGCATAAAAAATTTACATTAACAGAGACAAAATAATACACATATCTTGCTAACACGGAGACCTGTAAAGAAAACATGGCTAACTTTTGCATGTATTTTGCACTAAAGAAGAGAATGAAAGTGAGAAAGAGGGAAAGAAAGATGAAGAAGGAAGTAAAAAATTAATGTCTGAACTGTTCACATACCCAACTCTGCTTCAAAACGTAAAGTACTTGATGATCCCAATCTGTAAGAAAACAGAATGAAGAAAGCACAGAACAGAAAAAACAATCTACCATGCATGAATAAATACAAAGACAGATATCATATGGCATGCCTACGATGAGACCTGTAAAAAAACATAGCTAAATTTGTATGCATTTTACACTGAAGAAGACAATGAAAGAGAGAAGAGAGGAAGAAAGATGAAGGTAGAGAAAAACGATCATGTTTAAACTGTTCACATACCCAAATCATCTTCAAAACGAAAAGTACTTGTTCCCCATCTGTAAGAGAAAAAAATGGAGAAAACAGAACAGAACAAGCCATCTCACATGCATTAATACATACAACAACAGATATACAACAGTACACATGGCATGCTAAAAAGGTGACCTGTACATAAACACATACAATAGCAGATATAAAACTGTACACATTAAATGCTAAAAAGGTGACATTTAAAAAAAATGGCTAACATTTTTTCTTATGTATTGCAAGATATGAATTGTATTCAAAACATTTCCCACACTCAGTACATGAATACGGCATTTCAACAGTGTGAGTTACCTCATCTCTGAGAAGGTTTGCGTTGATTCCAAAACATTTCCCACACTCAGCACATGAATTGGGCTTCGAAGCGGTGTAAGATATGTGATGTCTCTCAGGATGCAATTCATGTACAAAATGATCCCAATCTGTAAGAGAACACAATCAAGACAAGACAGAAAAAGAACAAGAATCTGACATGTAAAAATACATACAATTACAGATATACAATACTACATATGGCATGCCTACAATATAACCTGTAAAAAAAAAAAGGGTTCGTGTATGCATGTATTTTACACTGAAAAAGAGAAAGAAAGAAAGAAAGAAAGAAAAATGAAGGAAAAGAGCAAAAAAAAGTCATGTCTAAACAATTCACATACCCACTTCTGCTTCAAAATGTAAAGTATTTGTTGACTCCAATCTGTAAGAGAAAAGAATGAAGACAACACAGAACAGAAAAAAAACAAAACAAAAAATATTACATGTATAATACATACAATGAAAGATAGACAATACTATACTGTAGTACACATGGCATGCCTACAATGTGACCTTTAAAAAAGATGGTTCATGTTTGCAAGTATTTCACACTGAAAAAAAAGAACGAAAGACAGAAAAAGGGGTAGAAAGATGAAGAAAAAAAACAAAAAACATGTTGACACAGTTCACATACCCAACTCTGCTTGAAAAGGAGAAGTACTTGACGATCCGAATCTGTAAGACAACAGAATAAAGACAACACAGGACAGAACCAACTAACATGCATAAAAAATTTACATTAACGGGGACAAAATAATACACATATCTTGCTAACACGGAGACCTGTAAAGAAAACATGGCTAACTTTTGCATGTATTTTGCACTAAAGAAGAGAATAAAAGTGAGAAAGAGGGAAAGAAAGATGAAGAAGGAAGTAAAAAAATTAATGTCTGAACTGTTCACATACCCAACTCTGCTTCAAAACGTAAAGTACTTGATGATCCCAATCTGTAAGAAAACAGTATGAAGAAAGCACAGAACAGAAAAAACAATCTAACGTGCATGAATAAATACAAAGACAGATATCATATGGCATGCCTACGATGAGACCTGTAAAAAAACATAGCTAAATTTGTATGCATTTTACACTGAAGAAGACAATGAAAGAGAGAAGAGAGGAAGAAAGATGAAGGTAGAGAAAAACGATCATGTCTAAACTGTTCACATACCCAAATCATCTTCAAAAAGAAAAGTACTTGTTCCCCATCTGTAAGAGAAAAAAATGGAGAAAACAGAACAGAACAAACCATCTCACATGCATTAATACATACAACAACAGATATACAACAGTACACATGGCATGCTAAAAAGGTGACCTGTACATAAACACGTACAATAGCAGATATAAAACTGTACACATTAAATGCTAAAAAGGCGACATTTAAAAAAAATGGCTAACATTTTTTCTTATGTATTGCAAGATATGAATTGTATTCAAAACATTTCCCACACTCAGTACATGAATACGGCATTTCAACAGTGTGAGTTACCTCATCTCTGAGAAGGTTTGCGTTGATTCCAAAACATTTCCCACACTCAGGACATGAATTGGGCTTCTAACCGGTGTAAGATATGTGATGTCTCTCAGGATGCAATTCATGTACAAAATGATCCCAATCTGTAAGAGAACACAATCAAGACAAGACAGAAAAAGAACAAGAATCTGACATGTAAAAATACATACAATTACAGATATACAATACTACATATGGCATGCCTACAATATAACCTGTAAAAAAAAAAGGGTTCGTGTTTGCATGTATTTTACACTGAAAAAGAGAAAGAAAGAAAGAAAGAAAGAAAAATGAAGGAAAAGAGCAAAAAAACGTCATGTCTAAACAATTCACATACCCACTTCTGCTTCAAAATGTAAAGTATTTGTTGACTCCAATCTGTAAGAGAAAAGAATGAAGACAACACAGAACAGAAAAAAAACAAAACAAAAATATTACATGTATAATACATACAATGAAAGATAGACAATACTATACTGTAGTACACATGGCATGCCTACAATGTGACCTTTAAAAAAGATGGTTCGTGTTTGCAAGTATTTCACACTGAAAAAAAAGAACGAAAGACAGAAAAAGGGGTAGAAAGATGAAGAAAAAAAAAAAAAAAACACATGTTGACACAGTTCACATACCCAACTCTGCTTGAAAAGGAGAAGTACTTGACTATCCAAATCTGTAAGACAACAGAGTGAAGACAACACAGAACAGAACCAACTAACATGCATAAAAAATTTACATTAACAGAGACAAAATAATACACATATCTTGCTAACACGGAGACCTGTAAAGAAAACATGGCTAACTTTTGCATGTATTTTGCACTAAAGAAGAGAATGAAAGTGAGAAAGAGGGAAAGAAAGATGAAGAAGGAAGTAAAAAATTAATGTCTGAACTGTTCACATACCCAACTCTGCTTCAAAACGTAAAGTACTTGATGATCCCAATCTGTAAGAAAACAGAATGAAGAAAGCACAGAACAGAAAAAACAATCTACCATGCATGAATAAATACAAAGACAGATATCATATGGCATGCCTACGATGAGACCTGTAAAAAAACATAGCTAAATTTGTATGCATTTTACACTGAAGAAGACAATGAAAGAGAGAAGAGAGGAAGAAAGATGAAGGTAGAGAAAAACGATCATGTTTAAACTGTTCACATACCCAAATCATCTTCAAAACGAAAAGTACTTGTTCCCCATCTGTAAGAGAAAAAAATGGAGAAAACAGAACAGAACAAGCCATCTCACATGCATTAATACATACAACAACAGATATACAACAGTACACATGGCATGCTAAAAAGGTGACCTGTACATAAACACATACAATAGCAGATATAAAACTGTACACATTAAATGCTAAAAAGGTGACATTTAAAAAAAATGGCTAACATTTTTTCTTATGTATTGCAAGATATGAATTGTATTCAAAACATTTCCCACACTCAGTACATGAATACGGCATTTCAACAGTGTGAGTTACCTCATCTCTGAGAAGGTTGGCGTTGATTCCAAAACATTTCCCACACTCAGCACATGAATTGGGCTTCTAACCGGTGTAAGATATGTGATGTCTCTCAGGATGCAATTCATGTACAAAATGATCCCAATCTCTAAGAGAACACAATCAAGACAAAACAGAAAAAGAACAAGAATCTGACATGTAAAAATACATACAATTACAGATATACAATACTACATATGGCATGCCTACAATATAACCTGTAAAAAAAAAATGGGTTCGTGTATGCATGTATTTTACACTGAAAAAGAGAAAGAAAGAAAGAAAGACAGAAAAATGAAGGAAAAGAGCAAAAAAAGTCATGTCTAAACAATTCACATACCCACTTCTGCTTCAAAATGTAAAGTATTTGTTGACTCCAATCTGTAAGAGAAAAGAATGAAGACAACACAGAACAGAAAAAAAACAAAACAAAAATATTACATGTATAATACATACAATGAAAGATAGACAATACTATACTGTAGTACACATGGCATGCCTACAATGTGACCTTTAAAAAAGATGGTTCATGTTTGCAAGTATTTCACACTGAAAAAAAAGAATGAAGGACAGAAAAAGGGGTAGAAAGATGAAGAAAAAAAACAAAAAACATGTTGACACAGTTCACATACCCAACTCTGCTTGAAAAGGAGAAGTACTTGACGATCCAAATCTGTAAGACAACAGAATAAAGACAACACAGGACAGAACCAACTAACATGCATAAAAAAATTACATTAACAGGGACAAAATAATACACATATCTTGCTAACACGGAGACCTGTAAAGAAAACATGGCTAACTTTTGCATGTATTTTGCACTAAAGAAGAGAATGAAAGTGAGAAAGAGGGAAAGAAAGATGAAGAAGGAAGTAAAAAATTAATGTCTGAACTGTTCACATACCCAACTCTGCTTCAAAACGTAAAGTACTTGATGATCCCAATCTGTAAGAAAACAGTATGAAGAAAGCACAGAACAGAAAAAACAATCTAACGTGCATGAATAAATACAAAGACAGATATCATATGGCATGCCTACGATGAGACCTGTAAAAAACATAGCTAAATGTGTATGCATTTTACACTGAAGAAGACAATGAAAGAGAGAAGAGAGGAAGAAAGATGAAGGTAGAGAAAAACGATCATGTCTAAACTGTTCACATACCCAAATCATCTTCAAAAAGAGAAGTACTTGTTCCCCATCTGTAAGAGAAAAAAATGGAGAAAACAGAACAGAACAAACCATCTCACATGTATTAATACATACAACAACAGATATACAACAGTACACATGGCATGCTAAAAAGGTGACCTGTACATAAACACGTGCAATAGCAGATATAAAACTGTACACATTAAATGCTAAAAAGGCGACATTTTAAAAAAATGGCTAACATTTTTTCTTATGTATTGCAAGATATGAATAGTATTCAAAACATTTCCCACACTCAGTACATGAATACGGCATTTCAACAGTGTGAGTTACCTCATCTCTGAGAAGGTTTGCGTTGATTCCAAAACATTTCCCACACTCAGGACATGAATTGGGCTTCTAACCGGTGTAAGATATGTGATGTCTCTCAGGATGCAATTCATGTACAAAATGATCCCAATCTGTAAGAGAACACAATCAAGACAAGACAGAAAAAGAACAAGAATCTGACATGTAAAAATACATACAATTACAGATATACAATACTACATATGGCATGCCTACAATATAACCTGTAAAAAAAATGGTTTGTGTTTGCATGTATTTTACACTGAAAAAGAGAAAGAAAGAAAGAAAGAAAGAAAGAAAGAAAGAAAGAAAGAAAGAAAAATGAAGGAAAAGAGCAAAAAAACGTCATGTCTAAACAATTCACATACCCACTTCTGCTTCAAAATGTAAAGTATTTGTTGACTCCAATCTGTAAGAGAAAAGAATGAAGACAACACAGAACAGAAAAAAAACAAAACAAAAATATTACATGTATAATACATACAATGAAAGATAGACAATACTATACTGTAGTACACATGGCATGCCTACAATGTGACCTTTAAAAAAGATGGTTCATGTTTGCAAGTATTTCACACTGAAAAAAAAGGACGAAAGACAGAAAAAGGGGTAGAAAGATGAAGAAAAAAAACAAAAAACATGTTGACACAGTTCACATACCCAACTCTGCTTGAAAAGGAGAAGTACTTGACTATCCAAATCTGTAAGGCAACAGAGTGAAGACAACACAGAACAGAACCAACTAACATGCATAAAAAATTTACATTAACGGAGACAAAATAATACACATATCTTGCTAACACGGAGACCTGTAAAGAAAACATGGCTAACTTTTGCATGTATTTTGCACTAAAGAAGAGAATGAAAGTGAGAAAGAGGGAAAGAAAGATGAAGAAGGAAGTAAAAAATTAATGTCTGAACTGTTCACATACCCAACTCTGCTTCAAAACGTAAAGTACTTGATGATCCTAATCTGTAAGAAAACAGAATGAAGAAAGCACCGAACAGAAAAAACAATCTAACGTGCATGAATAAATACAAAGACAGATATCATATGGCATGCCTACGATGAGACCTGTAAAAAATCATAGCTAAATTTGTATGCATTTTACACTGAAGAAGACAATGAAAGAGAGAAGAGAGGAAGAAAGATGAAGGTAGAGAAAAACGATTATGTCTAAACTGTTCACATACCCAAATCATCTTCAAAACGAAAAGTACTTGTTCCCCATCTGTAAGAGAAACAAATGGAGAAAACAGAACAGAACAAACCATCTCACATGCATTAATACATACAACAACAGATATACAACAGTACACATGGCATGCTAAAAAGGTGACCTGTACATAAACACATACAATAGCAGATATAAAACTGTACACATTAAATGCTAAAAAGGTGACATTTAACAAAAATGGCTAACATTTTTTCTTATGTATTGCAAGATATGAATTGTATTCAAAACATTTCCCACACTCAGTACATGAATACGGCATTTCAACAGTGTGAGTTACCTCATCTCTGAGAAGGTTTGCGTTGATTCCAAAACATTTCCCACACTCAGCACATGAATTGGGCTTCTAACCGGTGTAAGATATGTGATGTCTCTCAGGATGCAATTCATGTACAAAATGATCCCAATCTGTAAGAGAACACAATCAAGACAAAACTGAAAAAGAACAAGAATCTGACATGTAAAAATACATACAATTACAGAAATACAATACTACATATGGCATGCCTACAATATAACCTGTAAAAAAAATGGTTCGTGTTTGCATGTATTTAACACGGAAAAAGAGAAAAAAAGAAAGAAAGAAAAATGAAGGAAAAGAGCCTAAAAAACGTCATGTCTAAACAATTCACATACCCACTTCTGCTTCAAAATGTAAAGTATTTGTTGACTCCAATCTGTAAGAGAAAAGAATGAAGACAACACAGAACAGAAAAAAACAAAACAAAAATATTACATGTATAATACATACAATGAAAGATAGACAATACTATACTGTAGTACACATGGCATGCCTACAATGTGACCTTTAAAAAAGATGGTTCGTGTTTGCAAGTATTTCACACTGAAAAAAAAGAACAAAAGACAGAAAAAGGGGTAGAAAGATGAAGAAAAAAAACAAAAAACATGTTGACACAGTTCACATACCCAACTCTGCTTGAAAAGGAGAAGTACTTGACGATCCAAATCTGTAAGACAACAGAGTGAAGACAACACAGAACAGAACCAACTAACATGCATAAAAAATGTACATTAACAGAGACAAAATAATACACATATCTTGCTAACACGGAGACCTGTAAAGAAAACATGGCTAACTTTTGCATGTATTTTGCACTAAAGAAGAGAATGAAAGTGAGAAAGAGGGAAAGAAAGATGAAGAAGGAAGTAAAAAATTAATGTCTGAACTGTTCACATACCCAACTCTGCTTCAAAACGTAAAGTACTTGATGATCCTAATCTGTAAGAAAACAGAATGAAGAAAGCACAGAACAGAAAAAACAATCTAACGTGCATGAATAAATACAAAGACAGATATCATATGGCATGCCTACGATGAGACCTGTAAAAAAACATAGCTAAATTTGTATGCATTTTACACTGAAGAAGACAATGAAAGAGAGGAAGAAAGATAAAGGTAGAGAAAAACGATCATGTCTAAACTGTTCACATACCCAAATCATCTTCAAAACGAAAAGTACTTGTTCCCCATCTGTAAGAGAAACAAATGGAGAAAACAGAACAGAACAAACCATCTCACATGCATTAATACATACAACAACAGATATACAACAGTACACATGGCATGCTAAAAAGATGACCTGTACATAAACACATACAATAGCAGATATAAAACTGTACACATTAAATGCTAAAAAGGTGACATTTAAAAAAAATGGCTAACATTTTTTCTTATGTATTGCAAGATATGAATTGTATTCAAAACATTTCCCACACTCAGTACATGTATACGGCATTTCAACAGTGTGAGTTACCTCATCTCTGAGAAGGTTTGCGTTGATTCCAAAACATTTCCCACACTCAGCACATGAATTGGGCTTCTAACCGTTGTAAGATATGTGATGTCTCTCAGGATGCAATTCATGTACAAAATGATCCCAATCTGTAAGAGAACACAATGAAGACAAAACTGAAAAAGAACAAGAATCTGACATGTAAAAATACATACAATTACAGAAATACAATACTACATATGGCATGCCTACAATATAACCTGTAAAAAAAATGGTTCGTGTTTGCATGTATTTTACACGGAAAAAGAGAAAAAAAGAAAGAAAGAAAAATGAAGGAAAAGAGCCTAAAAAACGTCATGTCTAAACAATTCACATACCCACTTCTGCTTCAAAATGTAAAGTATTTGTTGACTCCAATCTGTAAGAGAAAAGAATGAAGACAACACAGAACAGAAAAAAACAAAACAAAAATATTACATGTATAATACATACAATGAAAGATAGACAATACTATACTGTAGTACACATGGCATGCCTACAATGTGACCTTTAAAAAAGATGGTTCATGTTTGCAAGTATTTCACACTGAAAAAAAAGAACGAAAGACAGAAAAAGGGGTAGAAACATGAAGAAAAAAAAACAAAAAACATGTTGACACAGTTCACATACCCAACTCTGCTTGAAAAGGAGAAGTACTTGACGATCCAAATCTGTAAGACAACAGAATGAAGACAACACAGAACAGAACCAACTAACATGCATAAAAAAATTACATTAACAGGGACAAAATAATACACATATCTTGCTAACACGGAGACCTGTAAAGAAAACATGGCTAACTTTTGCATGTATTTTGCACTAAAGAAGAGAATGAAAGTGAGAAAGAGGGAAAGAAAGATGAAGAAGGAAGTAAAAAATTAATGTCTAAACTGTTCACATACCCAACTCTGCTTCAAAACGTAAAGTACTTGATGATCCCAATCTGTAAGAAAACAGAATGAAGAAAGCACAGAACAGAAAAAACAATCTAACGTGCATGAATAAATACAAAGACAGATATCATATGGCATGCCTACGATGATACCTGTAAAAAAACATAGCTAAATTTGTATGCATTTTACACTGAAGAAGACAATGAAAGAGAGAAGAGAGGAAGAAAGATGACGGTAGAGAAAAACGATCATGTCTAAACTGTTCACATACCCAAATCATCTTCAAAACGAAAAGTACTTGTTCCCCATCTGTAGGAGAAAAAAATGGAGAAAACAGAATAGAACAAACCATCTCACATGCATTAATACATACAACAACAGATATACAACAGTACACATGGCATGCTAAAAAGGTGACCTGTGCATAAACACATACAATAGCAGATATAAAACTGTACACATTAAATGCTAAAAAGGCGACATTTAAAAAAAATGGCTAACATTTTTTCTTATGTATTGCAAGATATGAATTGTATTCAAAACATTTCCCACACTCAGTACATGAATACGGCATTTCAACAGTGTGAGTTACCTCATCTCTGAGAAGGTTTGCGTTGATTCCAAAACATTTCCCACACTCAGGACATGAATTGGGCTTCTAACCGGTGTAAGATATGTGATGTCTCTCAGGATGCAATTCATGTACAAAATGATCCCAATCTGTAAGAGAACACAATCAAGACAAAACAGAAAAAGAACAAGAATCTGACATGTAAAAATACATACAATTACAGATATACAATACTACATATAGCATGCCTACAATATAACCTGTAAAAAAAAAATGGTTCGTGTATGCATGTATTTTACACTGAAAAAGAGAAAGAAAGAAAAATGAAGGAAAAGAGCAAAAAAAAGTAATGTCTAAACAATTCACATACCCACTTCTGCTTCAAAATGTGAAGTATTTGTTGACTCCAATCTGTAAGAGAAAAGAATGAAGACAACACAGAACAGAAAAAAACAAACAAAAATATTACATGTATAATACATACAATGAAAGATAGACAATACTATACTGTAGTACACATGGCATGCCTACAATGTGACCTTTAAAAAAGATGGTTCATGTTTGCAAGTATTTCACACTGAAAAAAAAGAACGAAAGACAGAAAAAGGGGTAGAAAGATGAAGAAAAAAAAACAAAAAACGGGGGCGCATGCGTGGCGCGGAGGAAGATGGCTGCTTAGGCTGAGAGCTCCGTGGCGTGGCCGCAACATAAAGCCTTCGTTCTATTACACAAACCGCGCAACAAGACTGGACATACCGGAATCTAGCTCGGGAAGCCCTGCAGATCCCGTATGAGACGATCCAAGAGGCTGACAGCCCCTGACAAACATAATCTGGGCTCTTACTTCCTGAGGCCTACACAGCACACGGCCCCACCTAAGATGGCGTCTAAGGCACAGAAGGGAGAATCCGCGGACTTTGTTACACGGCAGGTACTGGAAACATGCTTCACGGACTTCCAAGGCAGAATCTCCTCGACCGTGAAGGAAGCAGTCTCGGCTGCACTAGCTGACCTTCGGTCAGAGGTCGCCTCGGTGGCGGCCCGCACCTCGAGGGTAGAGCTGGACGTGGAGGACTTACAAAAACGTTGTACCCAGCTCGAAGAAGAGAACGGTAAGCTATCAGATACAGTGGCGGATATGCAAAGGGCCCAGGAGGATCAAGAAAACCGGGATCGCAGATCCAACTTAAGATTCAGGGGGGTCCCTGACTCAATTAAACCCGCTGACATTAAGTTTTACTTAACCGAGCTATGCAGCACCATCTGCCCGGATATGGCCCAGTCTATGTGGCGCTTCGATCGAGCGCATAGAGCGATAGGCCCCAGGCCTGAGGGAGCTCCTTTATTGCGGGACATTGTAGCTCGGTTTCATTATTTTGAGGCGAAAGATGCTATATCCACAGCAATAAGAAATATGTCATATTATACTTTCAAAGATCATGATATACAGATCTTCAGTGACATCTCCCCAATCACGCTGGCGAAACGCCGCAAACTGAAACCGGTTACTACCTTATTAAGAGACAAGGGGATTCAATATCGCTGGGGATACCCGTTCAAGATAATAGCTATAAAGGAGGGCAAATACCATGCCATATCAAACCCAGATGATGCATCAGATCTCTTAAAGGGACTTGGCCTCAACATGCCGAAGGCTACAAAAACCACCCAAAACAAACCAAAAGGAAATGTGTCTCCGACTCTTCTTTCTGAGGACTCTCATGATCACCAGTCCACCTGATTGACAGTAACATCTCCGAGACTAACTTTGTCCCAATTTATTAATAACCATGTGGAGAACTACTTACCTCAGAATTTAAGCTAAGGCCTAGCCAGGATAGGCCTGACCGGCCAGACTCTAAAGTTGCCCTCATGCTACCTCCCATGTGGCGCGAAGTGGGTCGCGTCCAAGTAGGGGATACCAGCACCCCTGCAAACTCAATTATTAAGGTTACTACTAAAGAGTTATTTGCATTCTACATGTTATTGCTCATCATACTTTTTTCCACAGGCTCTGTGATAGTATGCAAATGTAATAGTTTTTGCTTGTTATTTAAGGGGGTCTCCTACCCCCAGGGATTCTACTTCTCTTTTTCCTCTCTGTCCTCCATCTTTCCTTTCTGTCCTATTCCTTCAGTCAGCCATGGGGTCCACCAAATAAATCATATCTTTGTCTGTTTAGACCTCCCCTGGGATCCAGGCATTCAAGATGAGCTATTTTCACACAAAATAAAATGGTGAAACTACTAACAATAAACACTAAAGGATTAAACTCGGTACGAAAAAGATACTTAGCCTTAAAAGACATAGAGAGATCCAATGCAGATTTTGTATTTTTACAGGAAACCAGGTTTTCATCACAAAAGCCTGGATATTTAAAAAGCAAAAAATACCCAGTTTCATACTTAGCTAGCGCCAGTGTCAAGAAAGCAGGGGTAGCCCTTTTAATACATCATAAATGCCCGTTTATAGTCTCTAAGGTGCATAGTGATCCCAGGGGACGTTATCTTATTGTCCAAGGCACATTACATGGAATTCATTTGGTTTTAGCTTCCATTTACGCCCCTAACGACCACCAACTGCAATTTATAGAAAAAACACTATTAAAAATTGAGAAATTGGGATGTCCTAATATAATTCTGGGAGGGGATTTTAATTTAATAATTTCACCTATAAGGGATAGGAAATCCGAACTCCAACCACTTTCATTCCCTACTATATGCAAGACCTCACGTCAATTTAGACTACTACTCAAACAATTTGGGTATCTGGATGCCTGGAGAGTCCTGCATGCAACTGAATTAGATTTCACTTTCTTCTCGCACACTTCATCTACATACTCGAGACTTGACTATTTTTTTATATCCCCACATCTGCTTTCAGCACTAAGCTCATCTACAATAGGTCCAATAACGTGGTCTGACCACGCTCCAGTAGAGATGCTTCTTAATTTAACACAAAGCCCCCATACACCTACAGTCTGGAGAATGAATGATAGCATTTTAACTGATGAAGAAACAGCACTCAATATTGAGGAAAACCTCAAATTTTATTTTGAAACCAATGAAGGATCTGTCTCACAATTTTCTACTGTATGGGAGGCCCATAAAGCTTGCATTAGAGGGAAAATGATAGGCATTACTAGCGCCAGAAAGAAGGAATATAAAAAAAAAATCACTAGCTTACTTGATAACATTCTAGAATTAGAGGAAAGCCATAAAAAATCCCCAAATAAAATAATATATGCCCAATTAGAGTCTAAACGTAAAGAATTATCGGATCTGCAATTTGCCAGAGTAGAAAAAGCACTTCTGTTCACTAAACAGCTATTCTATGAAAAAGGTAATAGGGCACATACCATTCTCGCCAAAAAACTAAGAGACATAAAATCCAGAAACGCAGTTTTCGCATTAAAAGATAAAAGGGGCTCCATCCACTATGACCTCCGAAGAATATCCATTTTATTTAAAGATTACTTTAAATCTATTTATAATATAATGGACTCAACTCGACAGCAGAAACCTATACTGGGCGATATATCTAAGTATTTAGGCTCCTGTAGGCTATCCAGCATCACACCAACTCAACTAGAATCCCTTAATAGGGACATAGATAGCGAGGAGGTCTTTGAGGTCCTTAAAAATTTAAAGCCACACAAGGCACCAGGGCCAGACGGCTTCTCAGTGACTTATTATAAAAAGTTCAAGTCTATTCTCGTTCCGAAACTAACCACTCTCTTTAATGGCTTCATGGGAGCAGAGCCTATACCCCCAACCATGACACAATCACACATGGTCCTCATTCCCAAACCAGGTAGGGACCCGCTGGAAATGCCTAACTATAGGCCAATCTCACTCTTAAACGCTGACCTAAAAATTTTCGCAAAAATTTTAGCAAACAGACTCTCTCCCATGATGCCATTTTTAGTTAACGCAGATCAAGTGGGTTTCATAACAGGTAGATATGCAGGGGATAACATCCGCAGAGCAATAAACCTGGTAGACCATATAAATTTCTACAAAATACCGTCAGTATTTTTGGGGCTGGACGCAGAAAAAGCCTTCGATCGGCTAAGTTGGGACTTTTTGTTCCAAACTCTGGATAAAATGGGAATAGGGGGCATCTTTCTAAATGCCATTCATAAACTGTACCTACAACCAAGTGTAGCCCTCAAGATACCTTACACTGACCCCAATGATTATTTTACAATTTCTAACGGGACGAGGCAGGGTTGTCCCCTGTCCCCTCTGCTCTTTGCTCTATCTATAGAACCGTTGGCTGCGAGAATAAGGGACAACCCTGATATCACTGGTATTACAATAGGAAAATCTACCTTTAAAATATCATTATATGCAGACGATGTCTTACTATCTCTATCAAACCCTATCATCTCCCTCCCAATGTTGCATGCAGAGCTCTCCAGATATGGATCACTGTCTAATTATAAAATAAACGCTAGCAAATCCGAAATACTACCTTTCCACCTCCCGGTACACCTAATGAACACCTTGAAGACCAATTTCTCTTATAAATGGCAAATCGACAGCCTAAAATATTTAGGAATTCAAATCCCCACATATACTTCTAATCTTATTAGATGCAATGTCACCCACGTAATTAATAAGGTAATTATAGATCTACGTAAATGGGAGGACTACAATATCTCTTGGTTTGGCCGTATGGCGGCCTTTAAAATGAACTCCCTCCCTAAACTATTATATGTTTTTTCAGCAATACCTTTTTGGATCTCTAAATCTTTTCTGCTCCCTTTACAAAAATCACTGTTCAGATTCATTTGGCACAGCAGACCCCCACGCATTGCAAGGTCTATTCTTACTCTTCAAAAACATGCTGGGGGACTGTCGGTCCCAAACCTACATAACTACTATATAGCTGGACAGGTTAGGCAAATGGTTGCATGGTGGGAACGTAGCCCACATGCTAGGTGGGCTCAAATGGAATTTCACGTTCTTAAACCACATCATCCTAGTGTACTACTGTGGGGTATGTTGGGCAATAAATTCCCAGCATATCAAATATATTCCTCAATATCATCTAATGTACGTTTATGCTCCTCTCTAGGAAAAAGATTGTCACTGTTTTCGAAAAACTCTAGCTATATCCCGGTGTTTGGTAATCCTAACTTTCCCCCTGGTTTAAATACAGCAGAGAACTCGATATGGAAGCTTAAACACATTCTAAGCATCAGAGATTTACTGGATCCTTTCACTGGAAAGTTATACTCATTTGACACACTAAAAGAGAGACTGAACTTAACAGATACTTATTTTCTACAGTATCTTCAAATCCGCCATTTTATAAGCTCTCTATCCTCTACCCTGGAATTCCCCAAAAAAACAGATCTGGAGTCTATCTGGGAGGGAGGCCCCAAGCAAAAAGGCTTAATTTCTTTGCTATATACATGGCTGAATGACCCTAAGAGATTTCATCCTGAGATCCAACATAAATACATGCAATACTGGGATCAAGCTTTCCACACCACAACCACACCAGACATCTGGTCGAAGATATGGCAAAATGCAGCTAAATCATCCATCTGCGTTCAAACCAAGGAGAACATTTACAAAATTATGATGCTGTGGTACAAAACCCCCGTACGACTCAATAAATGGCTGCCCTCAATATCTTCGGCATGCTGGAGGAACTGTGGAGATACTGGCTCTTTACATCATATCATGTGGGACTGTCCTGAAATACAACCTTTTTGGTTGGAAGTTATAACATTCATAAAAAGACATACTGACATAGAAGTTCCTCTTGATCCATGGATCTGCCTGCTTGCTAAACCCTTGCCTAAGCGCAAAAGCTCCTCATCAAGGTTAATAAATCATTTTCTAACAGCAGCTCGATGTTTGATCTCCAGACATTGGAAGGACGCTCAACCTCCTACAATAGCAGAACTCCAGGTTAGATTGAAATATGTGTATAATTTGGAATATCTGACGGCTAGACTCCAGGATAAGATGTTCTCTTTCTCCAGGGTTTGGGGCAATGTATCTTTTTAAATGCAAAATATACGATATTATACAACAGCTGGTTCTAGGCCCCTTGGCTGACACTTCCTTAGTTTTCTTTTAGTTCCCCTTCTTTCTTCCCTCTTTCTCTACTTCTCTTTATCTACGGGGTGGGGAGGGGGGTGCCTCAGGTGTCTCCCTCCTCTCATAATTAGGTGATAATATGCTTATTGAGGTTCTACTGAAAAATTTGGTTCTATAATTCCATACGTAGGCACAGTAAGAGTTAAAGTGAAAATCGTTGGATTTCAATCACATTATATATAATGAATAGCTTATCAGAATTGCCTATATGGATATGTGTTAATCATAATCATACAATGCTTGTTATTTGTATACTGACTGAACCTATTCTAATAAAAATTTTAATATAAAAAAAAAAAAAAAAACATGTTGACACAGTTCACATACCCAACTCTGCTTGAAAAGGAGAAGTACTTGACGATCCAAATCTGTAAGACAACAGAGTGAAGACAACACAGAACAGAACCAACTAACATGCATAAAAAATTTACATTAACAGAGACAAAATAATATACATATCTTGCTAACACGGAGACCTGTAAAGAAAACATGGCTAACTTTTGCATGTATTTTGCACTAAAGAAGAGAATGAAAGTGAGAAAGAGGGAAAGAAAGATGAAGAAGGAAGTAAAAAATTAATTTCTGAACTGTTCACATACCCAACTCTGCTTCAAAACGTAAAGTACTTGATGATCCTAATCTGTAAGAAAACAGAATGAAGAAAGCACAGAACAGAAAAAACAATCTAACTTGCATGAATAAATACAAAGACAGATATCATATGGCATGCCTACGATGAGACCTGTAAAAAAACATAGCTAAATTTGTATGCATTTTACACTGAAGAAGACAATGAAAGAGAGAAGAGAGGAAGAAAGATGAAGGTAGAGAAAAACGATCATGTCTAAACTGTTCACATACCCAAATCATCTTCAAAACGAAAAGTACTTGTTCCCCATCTGTAAGAGAGAAAAATGGAGAAAACAGAACAGAACAAACCATCTCACATGCATTAATACATACAACAACAGATATACAACAGTACACATGGCATGCTAAAAAGGTGACCTGTACATAAACACATACAATAGCAGATATAAAACTGTACACATTAAATGCTAAAAAGGTGACATTTAAAAAAAATGGCTAACATTTTTTCTTATGTATTGCAAGATATGAATTGTATTCAAAACATTTCCCACACTCAATACATGAATACGGCATTTCAACAGTGTGAGTTACCTCATCTCTGAGAAGGTTTGCGTTGATTCCAAAACATTTCCCACACTCAGCACATGAATTGGGCTTCTAACCGGTGTAAGATATGTGATGTCTCTCAGGATGCAATTCATGTACAAAATGATCCCAATCTGTAAGAGAACACAATCAAGACAAAACAGAAAAAGAACAAGAATCTGACATGTAAAAATGCATACAATTACAGATATACAATACTACATATGGCATGCCTACAATATAACCTGTAAAAAAAATGGTTCGTGTTTGCATGTATTTTACACTGAAAAAGAGAAAGAAAGAAAGAAAGAAAAATGAAGGAAAAGAGCAAAAAAACGTCATGTCTAAACAATTCAAATACCCACTTCTGCTTCAAAATGTAAAGTATTTGTTGACTCCAATCTGTAAAAGAAAAGAATGAAGACAACACAGAACAGAAAAAAAAACAAAACAAAAATATTACATGTATAATACATACAATGAAAGATAGACAATACTATACTGTAGTACACATGACATGCCTACAATGTGACCTTTAAAAAAGATGGTTCATGTTTGCAAGTATTTCACACTGAAAAAAAAGAACGAAAGACAGAAAAAGGGGTAGAAAGATGAAGAAAAAAAAACAAAAAACATGTTGACACAGTTCACATACCCAACTCTGCTTGAAAAGGAGAAGTACTTGACGATCCAAATCTGTAAAACAACAGAGTGAAGACAACACAGAACAGAACCAACTAACATGCATACAAAATTTACATTAACAGAGACAAAATAATACACATATCTTGCTAACACGGAGAACTGTAAAAAAAACATGGCTAACTTTTGCATGTATTTTGCACTAAAGAAGAGAATGAAAGTGAGAAAGAGGGAAAGAAAGATGAAGAAGGAAGTAAAAAATTAATGTCTGAACTGTTCACATACCCAACTCTGCTTCAAAACGTAAAGTACTTGATGATCCCAATCTGTAAGAAAACAGAATGAAGAAAGCACAGAACAGAAAAAACAATCTAACGTGCATGAATAAATACAAAGACAGATATCATATGGCATGCCTACGATGAGACCTGTAAAAAAACATAGCTAAATTTGTATGCATTTTACACTGAAGAAGACAATGAAAAAGAGAAGAGAGGAAGAAAGATGAAGGTAGAGAAAAACGATCATGTCTAAACTGTTCACATACCCAAATCATCTTCAAAACGAAAAGTACTTGTTCCCCATCTGTAGGAGAAAATAATGGAGAAAACAGAACAGAACAAACCATCTCACATGCATTGATACATACAACAACAGATATACAACAGTACACATGGCATGCTAAAAAGGTGACCTTTACATAAACACATACAATAGCAGATATAAAACTGTACACATTAAATGCTAAAAAGGTGACATTTAAAAAAAATGGCTAACATTTTTTCTTATGTATTGCAAGATATGAATTGTATTCAAAACATTTCCCACACTCAGTACATGAATACGGCATTTCAACAGTGTGAGTTACCTCATCTCTGAGAAGGTTTGCGTTGATTCCAAAACATTTCCCACACTCAGCACATGGATTGGGCTTCGAACCGGTGTAAGATATCTGATGCCTCTCAGGATGCAATTCATGTTCAAAATGATCCCAATCTGTAAGAGAACACAATCAAGACAAAACAGAAAAAGAACAAGAATCTGACATGTAAAAATACATACAATTACAGATATACAATACTACATATGGCATGCCTACAATATAACCTGTAAAAAAAATGGTTCGTGTTTGCATGTATTTTACACTGAAAAAGAGAAAGAAAGAAAGAAAGAAAGAAAGAAAGAAAGAAAGAAAGAAAGAAAGAGAAATGAAGGAAAAGAGCAAAAAAATGTCATGTCTAAACAATTCACATACCCACTTCTGCTTCAAAATGTAAAGTATTTGTTGACTCCAATCTGTAAGAGAAAAGAATGAAGACAACACAGAACCAAAAAAAAAAAAAAAAAAATATTACATGTATAATACATACAATGAAAGATAGACAATACTATACTGTAGTACACATGGCATGCCTACAATGTGACCTTTAAAAAAGATGGTTCATGTTTGCAAGTATTTCACACTGAAAAAAAAGAACGAAAGACAGAAAAAGGGGTAGAAAGATGAAGAAAAAAAACAAAAAACATGTTGACACAGTTCACATACCCAACTCTGCTTGAAAAGGAGAAGTACTTGACGATCCAAATCTGTAAGACAACAGAATGAAGACAACACAGAACAGAACCAACTAACATGCATAAAAAAATTACATTAACAGGGACAAAATAATACACATATCTTGCTAACACGGACACCTGTAAAGAAAACATGGCTAACTTTTGCATGTATTTTGCACTAAAGAAGAGAATGAAAGTGAGAAAGAGGGAAAGAAAGATGAAGAAGGAAGTAAAAAATTAATGTCTGAACTGTTCACATACCCAACTCTGCTTCAAAACGTAAAGTACTTGATGATCCCAATCTGTAAGAAAACAGAATGAAGAAAGCACAGAACAGAAAAAACAATCTAACGTGCATGAATAAATACAAAGACAGATATCATATGGCATGCCTACGATGAGACCTGTAAAAAAACATAGCTAAATTTGTATGCATTTTACACTGAAGAAGACAATGAAAGAGAGAAGAGAGGAAGAAAGATGACGGTAGAGAAAAACGATCATGTCTAAACTGTTCACATACCCAAATCATCTTCAAAACGAAAAGTACTTGTTCCCCATCTGTAGGAGAAAAAAATGGAGAAAACAGAACAGAACAAACCATCTCACATGCATTAATACATACAACAACAGATATACAACAGTACACATGGCATGCTAAAAAGGTGACCTGTGCATAAACACATACAATAGCAGATATAAAACTGTACACATTAAATGCTAAAAAGGCGACATTTAAAAAAAATGGCTAACATTTTTTCTTATGTATTGCAAGATATGAATTGTATTCAAAACATTTCCCACACTCAGTACATGAATACGGCATTTCAACAGTGTGAGTTACCTCATCTCTGAGAAGGTTTGCGTTGATTCCAAAACATTTCCCACACTCAGGACATGAATTGGGCTTCTAACCGGTGTAAGATATGTGATGTCTCTCAGGATGCAATTCATGTACAAAATGATCCCAATCTGTAAGAGAACACAATCAAGACAAAACAGAAAAAAAACAAGAATCTGACATGTAAAAATACATACAATTACAGATATACAATACTACATATAGCATGCCTACAATATAACCTGTAAAAAAAAAATGGTTCGTGTATGCATGTATTTTACACTGAAAAAGAGAAAGAAAGAAAGAAAGAAAGAAAAATGAAGGAAAAGAGCAAAAAAAAGTCATGTCTAAACAATTCACATACCCACTTCTGCTTCAAAATGTGAAGTATTTGTTGACTCCAATCTGTAAGAGAAAAGAATGAAGACAACACAGAACAGAAAAAAACAAATAAAAATATTACATGTATAATACATACAATGAAAGATAGACAATACTATACTGTAGTACACATGGCATGCCTACAATGTGACCTTTAAAAAAGATGGTTCATGTTTGCAAGTATTTCACACTGAAAAAAAAGAACGAAAGACAGAAAAAGGGGTAGAAAGATGAAGAAAAAAAAACAAAAAACATGTTGACGCAGTTCACATACCCAACTCTGCTTGAAAAGGAGAAGTACTTGACGATCCAAATCTGTAAGACAACAGAGTGAAGACAACACAGAACAGAACCAACTAACATGCATAAAAAATTTACATTAACAGAGACAAAATAATACACATATCTTGCTAACACGGAGACCTGTAAAGAAAACATGGCTAACTTTTGCATGTATTTTGCACTAAAGAAGAGAATGAAAGTGAGAAAGAGGGAAAGAAAGATGAAGAAGGAAGTAAAAAATTAATGTCTGAACTGTTCACATACCCAACTCTGCTTCAAAACGTAAAGTACTTGATGATCCTAATCTGTAAGAAAACAGAATGAAGAAAGCACAGAACAGAAAAAACAATCTAACTTGCATGAATAAATACAAAGACAGATATCATATGGCATGCCTACGATGAGACCTGTAAAAAAACATAGCTAAATTTGTATGCATTTTACACTGGAGAAGACAATGAAAGAGAGAAGAGAGGAAGAAAGATGAAGGTAGAGAAAAACGATCATGTCTAAACTGTTCACATACCCAAATCATCTTCAAAACGAAAAGTACTTGTTCCCCATCTGTAAGAGAAAAAAATGGAGAAAACAGAACAGAACAAACCATCTCACATGCATTAATACATACAACAACAGATATACAACAGTACACATGGCATGCTAAAAAGGTGACCTGTACATAAACACATACAATAGCAGATATAAAACTGTACACATTAAATGCTAAAAAGGTGACATTTAAAAAAAATGGCTAACATTTTTTCTTATGTATTGCAAGATATGAATTGTATTCAAAACATTTCCCACACTCAGTACATGAATACGGCATTTCAACAGTGTGAGTTACCTCATCTCTGAGAAGGTTTGCGTTGATTCCAAAACATTTCCCACACTCAGCACATGAATTGGGCTTCTAACCGGTGTAAGATATGTGATGTCTCTCAGGATGCAATTCATGTACAAAATGATCCCAATCTGTAAGAGACCACAATCAAGACAAAACAGAAAAAGAACAAGAATCTGACATGTAAAAATACATACAATTACAGATATACAATACTACATATGGCATGCCTACAATATAACCTGTAAAAAAAATGGTTCGTGTTTGCATGTATTTTACACTGAAAAAGAGAAAGAAAGAAAGAAAAATGAAGGAAAAGAGCAAAAAAACGTCATGTCTAAACAATTCAAATACCCACTTCTGCTTCAAAATGTAAAGTATTTGTTGACTCCAATCTGTAAGAGAAAAGAATGAAGACAACACAGAACAGAAAAAAAAACAAAACAAAAATATTACATGTATAATACATACAATGAAAGATAGACAATACTATACTGTAGTACACATGGCATGCCTACAATGTGACCTTTAAAAAAGATGGTTCATGTTTGCAAGTATTTCACACTGAAAAAAAAGAACGAAAGACAGAAAAAGGGGTGGAAAGATGAAGAAAAAAAAACAAAAAACATGTTGACACAGTTCACATACCCAACTCTGCTTGAAAAGGAGAAGTACTTGACGATCCAAATCTGTAAAACAACAGAATGAAGACAACACAGAACAGAACCAACTAACATGCATACAAAATTTACATTAACAGAGACAAAATAATACACATATCTTGCTAACACGGAGAACTGTAAAAAAAACATGGCTAACTTTTGCATGTATTTTGCACTAAAGAAGATAATGAAAGTGAGAAAGAGGGAAAGAAAGATGAAGAAGGAAGTAAAAAATTAATGTCTGAACTGTTCACATACCCAACTCTGCTTCAAAACGTAAAGTACTTGATGATCCCAATCTGTAAGAAAACAGAATGAAGAAAGCACAGAACAGAAAAAACAATCTAACGTGCATGAATAAATACAAAGACAGATATCATATGGCATGCCTACGATGAGACCTGTAAAAAACATAGCTAAATTTGTATGCATTTTACACTGAAGAAGACAATGAAAAAGAGAAGAGAGGAAGAAAGATGAAGGTAGAGAAAAACGATCATGTCTAAACTGTTCACATACCCAAATCATCTTCAAAACGAAAAGTACTTGTTCCCCATCTGTAGGAGAAAAAAATGGAGAAAACAGAACAGAACAAACCATCTCACATGCATTGATACATACAACAACAGATATACAACAGTACACATGGCATGCTAAAAAGGTGACCTTTACATAAACACATACAATAGCAGATATAAAACTGTACACATTAAATGCTAAAAAGGTGACATTTAAAAAAAATGGCTAACATTTTTTCTTATGTATTGCAAGATATGAATTGTATTCAAAACATTTCCCACACTCAGTACATGAATACGGCATTTCAACAGTGTGAGTTACCTCATCTCTGAGAAGGTTTGCGTTGATTCCAAAACATTTCCCACACTCAGCACATGGATTGGGCTTCGAACCGGTGTAAGATATCTGATGCCTCTCAGGATGCAATTCATGTTCAAAATGATCCCAATCTGTAAGAGAACACAATCAAGACAAAACAGAAAAAGAACAAGAATCTGACATGTAAAAATACATACAATTACAGATATACAATACTACATATGGCATGCCTACAATATAACCTGTAAAAAAAATGGTTCGTGTTTGCATGTATTTTACACTGAAAAAGAGAAAGAAAGAAAGAAAGAAAGAAAGAAAGAAAGAAAGAAAGAAAGAAAGAAAGAAAGAAAGAAAGAAAGAAAGAGAAATGAAGGAAAAGAGCAAAAAAATGTCATGTCTAAACAATTCACATACCCACTTCTGCTTCAAAATGTAAAGTATTTGTTGACTCCAATCTGTAAGAGAAAAGAATGAAGACAACACAGAACAGGAAAAAAAACAAAACAAAAATATTACATGTATAATACATACAATGAAAGATAGACAATACTATACTGTAGTACACATGGCATGCCTACAATGTGACCTTTAAAAAAGATGGTTCATGTTTGCAAGTATTTCACACTGAAAAAAAAGAACGAAAGACAGAAAAAGGGGTAGAAAGATGAAGAAAAAAAACAAAAAACATGTTGACACAGTTCACATACCCAACTCTGCTTGAAAAGGAGAAGTACTTGACGATCCAAATCTGTAAGACAACAGAATGAAGACAACACAGAACAGAACCAACTAACATGCATAAAAAAATTACATTAACAGGGACAAAATAATACACATATCTTGCTAACACGGACACCTGTAAAACATGGCTAACTTTTGCATGTATTTTGCACTAAAGAAGAGAATGAAAGTGAGAAAGAGGGAAAGAAAGATGAAGAAGGAAGTAAAAAATTAATGTTTGAACTGTTCACATACCCAACTCTGCTTCAAAACGTAAAGTACTTGATGATCCCAATCTGTAAGAAAACAGAATGAAGAAAGCACAGAACAGAAAAAACAATCTAACGTGCATGAATAAATACAAAGACAGATATCATATGGCATGCCTACGATGAGACCTGTAAAAAAACATAGCTAAATTTGTATGCATTTTACACTGAAGAAGACAATGAAAGAGAGAAGAGAGGAAGAAAGATGAAGGTAGAGAAAAACGATCATGTCTAAACTGTTCACATACCCAAATCATCTTCAAAACGAAAAGTACTTGTTCCCCATCTGTAAGAGAAATAAATGGAGAAAACAGAACAGAACAAACCATCTCACATGCATTAATACATACAACAACAGATATACAACAGTACACATGGCATGCTAAAAAGGTGACCTGTACATAAACACATACAATAGCAGATATAAAACGGTACACATTAAATGCTAAACAGGTGACATTTAAAAAAAATGGCTAACATTTTCTCTTATGTTTTGCAAGATATGAATTGTATTCAAAACATTTCCCACACTAAGTACATGAATAAGGCATTTCAACAGTGTGAGTTACCTCATCTCTGAGAAGGTTTGCGTTGATTACAAAACATTTCCCACACTCAGCACATGAATTGGGCTTCTAACCGGTGTAAGATATGTGATGTCTCTCAGGATGCAATTCATGTACAAAATGATCCCAATCTGTAAGAGAACACAATCAAGACAAAACAGAAAAAGAACAAGAATCTGACATGTAAAAATACATACAATTACAGATATACAATACTACATATGGCATGCCTACAATATAACCTGTAAAAAAAAATGGTTCGTGTTTGCATGTATTTTACACTGAAAAGGAGAAAGAAAGTAAAATGAAGGAAAAGAGCAAAAAAAACGTCATGTCTAAACAATTCACTCACCCACCTCTGCTTCAAAATGTAAAGTATTTGTTGACTCCAATCTGTAAGAGAAAAGAATGAAGACAACACAGAACAGAAAAAAACAAAACAAAAATATTACATGTATAATACATACAATAAAAGATAGACAATACTATACTGTAGTACACATGGCATGCCTACAATGTGACCTTTAAAAAAGATGGTTCATGTTTGCAAGTATTTCACACTGAAAAAAAAGAACGAAAGACAGAAAAAGGGGTAGAAAGATGAAGAAAAAAAAACAAAAAACATGTTGACACAGTTCACATACCCAACTCTGCTTGAAAAGGAGAAGTACTTGACGATCCAAATCTGTAAGACAACAGAGTGAAGACAACACAGAACAGAACCAACTAACATGCATAAAAAAATTTACATTAACAGAGACAAAATAATACACATATCTTGCGAACACGGAGACCTGTAAAGAAAACATGGCTAACTTTTGCATGTATTTTGCACTAAAGAAGAGAATGAAAGTGAGAAAGAGGGAAAGAAAGTTGAAGAAGGAAGTAAAAAATTAATGTCTGAACTGTTCACATACCCAACTCTGCTTCAAAACGTAAAGTACTTGATGATCCTAATCTATAAGAAAACAGAATGAAGAAAGCACAGAACAGAAAAAACAATCTAACGTGCATGAATAAATACAAAGACAGATATCATATGGCATGCCTACGATGAGACCTGTAAAATAAAACATAGCTAAATGTGTATGCATTTTACACTGAAGAAGACAATGAAAGAGAGAAGAGAGGAAGAAAGATGAAGGTAGAGAAAAACGAGCATGTCTAAACTGTTCACATACTCAAATCATCTTTAAAACGAAAAGTACTTGTTGTTCCCCATCTGTAAGAGAAGAAAATGGAGAAAACAGAACAGAACAAACCATCTCACATGCATTAATACATACAACAACAGATATACAACAGTACACATGGCATGCTAAAAAGGTGACCTGTACATAAACACATACAATAGCAGATATAAATCTGTACACATTAAATGCTAAAAAGGTGACATGTGAAAAAAATGGCTAACATTTTTTCTCATGTATTGCAAGATATGATTTGTATTCAAAACATTTCCCACACTCAGTACATGAATACGGCATTTCAACAGTGTGAGTTACCTCATCTCTGAAAAGGTTTGCGTTGATTTCAAAACATTTCCCACACTCAGCACATGAATTGGGCTTCTAACCGATGTAAGATATCTGATGCCTCTCAGGATGCAATTCATGTACAAAATGATCCCAATCTGTAAGAGAACACAATCAAGACAAAACAGAAAAAGAACAAGCATCTGACATGTAAAAATGCATACAATTACAGATATACAATACTACATATGGCATGCCTACAATATAACCTGTAAAAAAAAAGATGGTTCGTGTTTGCATGTATTTTACACTGAAAAAGAGAAAGAAAGAAAGAAAGAAAAAAAGAGAAATGAAGGAAAAGAGCAAAAAAAGTAATGTCTAAACAATTCACATACCCACTTCTGCTTCAAAATGTAAAGTATTTGTTGACTCCAATCTGTAAGAGAAAAGAATGAAGACAACACAGAACAGAGAAAAACAAAACAAAAATATTACATGCATAAATACATACAATGAAAGATAGACAATACTATACTGTAGTACACATGGCATGCCTACAATGTGACCTTTAAAAAAGATGGTTCATGTTTACACTGAAAAAAAAGAACGAAAGACAGAAAAAGGGGTAGAAAGATGAAGAAAAAAAGACAAAAACATGTTGACACAGTTCATATACCCAACTCTGCTTGAAAAGGAGAAGTACTTGACGATCCAAATCTGTAAGACAACAGAATGAAGACAACACAGGACAGAACCAACTAACATGTATAAAAAATTTACATTAACAGAGACAAAATAATATACATATTTTGCTAACACGGAGACCTGTAAAGAACCATCTCACATGCATTAATACATACAACAACAGATATACAACAGTACACATGGCATGCTAAAAAGGTGACCTGTACATAACCACATACAATAGCAGATATAAAACTGTACACATTAAATGCTAAAAAGTTGACATGTAAAAAAATGGCTAACATTTTTCTCTTATGTATTGCAAGATATGATTTGTATTCAAAACATTTCCCACACTCAGTACATGAATAAGGCATTTCAACAGTGTGAGTTACCTCATCTCTGAGAAGGTTTGCGTTGATTCCAAAACATTTCCCACACTCAGCACATGAATTGGGCTTCTAACCGGTGTAAGATATGTGATGTCTCTCAGGATGCAATTCATGTACAAAATGATCCCAATCTGTAAGAGAACACAATCAAGACACAACAGAAAAAGAACAAGAATCTGACATGTAAAAATACATACAATTACAGATATACAATACTACATATGGCATGCCTACAATATAACCTGTAAAAAAAAAAAGATGGTTCGTGTTTGCATGTATTTTACACTGAAAAAGAGAAAGAAAGAAAGAAAGAAAGAAAGAAAGAAAGAAAGAAAGAAAGAAAGAAAGAAAGAAAGAAAGAAAGAAAGAAAGAGAAATGAAGGAAAAGAGCAAAAAAAGTAATGTCTAAACAATTCACATACCCACTTCTGCTTCAAAATGTAAAGTATTTGTTGACTCCAATCTGTAAGAGAAAAGAATGAAGACAACACAGAACAGAAAAAAACAAAACAAAAATATTACATGTATAATACATACAATGAAAGATAGACAATACTATACTATAGTACACATGGCATGCCTACAATGTGACCTTTAAAAAAGATGGTTCATGTTTGTAAGTATTTCACACTGAAAAAAAAAGAACGAAAGACAGAAAAAGGAGTAGAAAGATGAAGAAAAAAAAACAAAAAACATGTTGACACAGTTCACATACCCAACTCTGCTTGAAAAGGAGAAGTACTTGACGATCCAAATCTGTAAGACAACAGAATGAAGACAACACAGAACAGAACCAACTAACATGCATGAAAATTTACATTAACAGAGACAAAATAATACACAGATCTTGCTAACACGGAGACCTGTAAAGAAAACATGGCTAACTTTTGCATGTATTTTGCACTAAAGAAGAGAATGAAAGTGAGAAAGAGGGAAAGAAAGATGAAGAAGGAAGTAAAAAATTAATGTCTGAACTGTTCACATACCCAACTCTGCTTCAAAACGTAAAGTACTTGATGATCCCAATCTGTAAGAAAACAGAATGAAGAAAGCACAGAACAGAACAAACAATCCAACATGCATGAATAAATACAAAGACAGATATACAATAGTTCATATGGCATGCCTACGATGAGACCTGTAAAAAAACATAGCTGAATTTGTATGCATTTTACACTGAAGAAGACAATGAAAGAGAGAAGAGAGGAAGAAAGATTAAGGTAGAGAAAAACGATCATGTCTAAACTGTTCACATACCCAAATCATCTTCAAAATGCAAAGTACTTGTTCCCCATCTGTAAGAGAAAAAAATGGAGAAAACAGAACAGAACAAACCATCTCACATGCATTAATACATACAACAACAGATATACAACAGTACACATGGCATGCTAAAAAGGTGACCTGTACATAAACACATACAATAGCAGATATAAAACTGTACACATTAAATGCTAAAAAGGTGACATGTAAAAAAAATGGCTAACATTTTTTCTTATGTATTGCAAGATATGAATTGAATTGTAAAGAAAAATTAAGGAAAAGAGCAAAAAAAAAAAAAAAATCATGTCTAAACAATTCACATACCCACTTCTGCTTCAAAACGTAAAGTATTTGTTGATCCCAATCTGTAAGAGAAAAGAATGAATACAACACAGAACAGAAAAAAACAAAACAAAAATATTACATGTATAATACATACAATGAAAGATAGACAATACTATACTGTAGTACACATGGCATGCCTACAATGTGACCTTTAAAAAAGATGGTTCATGTTTGCAAGTATTTCACACTGAAAAAAAAGAACGAAAGACAGAAAAAGGGGTAGAAAGATGAAGAAAAAAAAACAAAAAACATGTCGACACAGTTCACATACCCAACTCTGCTTGAAAAGGAGAAGTACTTGACGATCCAAATCTGTAAGACAACAGAATGAAGACAACACAGGACAGAACCAACTAACATGCATAAAAAATTTACATTAACAGAGACAAAATAATACACATATCTTGCTAACACGGAGACCTGTAAAGAAAACATGGCTAACTTTTGCATGTATTTTGCACTAAAGAAGAGAATGAAAGTGAGAAAGAGGGAAAGAAAGATGAAGAAGGAAGTAAAAAATTAATGTCTGAACTGTTCACATACCCAACTCTGCTTCAAAACGTAAAGTACTTGATGATCCCAATCTGTAAGAAAACAGAATGAAGAAAGCACAGAACAGAAAAAACAATCTAACATGCATAAATAAATACAAAGACAGATATCATATGGCATGCCTACGATGAGACCTGTAAAAAAACATAGCTAAATTTGTATGCATTTTACACTGAAGAAGACAATGAAAGAGAGAAGAGAGGAAGAAAGATGAAGGTAGAGAAAAACGATCATGCCTAAACTGTTCACATACCCAAATCATCTTCAAAACGAAAAGTACTTGTTCCCCATCTGTAAGAGAAAAAAATGGAGAAAACAGAACAGAACAAACCATCTCACATGCATTAATACATACAACAGATACACAGCAAGTATGTCTGGGCACACACTACTCTAATCCAGTGCCACTTCCCTATTGAGTTCCTCAGGGTTCTGTACTATCACCATTACTCTTTGCAGTCTACATGCTCCCACTGCGCAAAATAATCCAGAACTATGGCCTAGGATACCATTGTTATGCTGATGACACACAACTGTATCTGTCCTTCAAGCCTGGCACCCAAGACCCATCAGCATCCAAAAATGCGTGTCTAGTGGATTTACAAAATTGGATGAACACCAGCTGGCTGAGGCTGAACTCTGACAAAACAGAGGTGTTGGTGGTAGGTGGTCCACACATGATGGATAAAGTTCAAAACGCTCACCACCTCAAACTAGCAATTGGGGGAGATACTGTACAGTATAAAGACCAAAGTAGTAAGAATTGGTTAGCACTCCAGCTTCTCAAGACAAGACAAGACAAGACAAATAACATTTATATTGCGCTTTTCTCCTTGCGGACACAAAGCGCTAGAGCAGAGCAGCAGCCACTAGGGCGCGCTCTATTGGCAGTAGCAGTGTACGGGAGACTTGCCAAAGGTCTCCTACTGAATTAGTGGGGGCTTACTGAACAGGCAGAGCCGAGATTCGAACCCTGGTCTCCTGTGTCAGAGGCAGAGCCCTTAACCATTACACTATCAGCCAACACTTAGGTTACCTAAGTGTTGACACATGATTGAAGAATAAAATACTTGCTCATTTGAGAAGCTGGAGTGCTAACCAATTCTTACTACTTTGGACTGATTTCTGGATGCTGCTGACATCCATGGTTATGCACCCACACTACGGTAAGGTGTGCCTCTCCCCACCGTCTACTTTGTACAGTATAAAGACTCTGTGCAAAACCTTGGGGTGATCCTGGATGGAAATCTAAAACTCAAACAGCAGATATCGGCTATCGTCAAGTCTTCCTTCTTCCATCTAAGAAATATAGCAAAAATCAAAAGGTAGAAAACCGAGAGCCCAATATAGTGTAGCTTGTATTGGAGGAGTGTGAATGATAATGATGAAACGTAAGTATTGTACTTACAAACCAGGGTTACCTCCAAGGCAACCACTGAAAAGGCAGGTAGAGAGACCAAGCCTGTCCCCACTCAGGATTAAGACGTCGCTCTCTGTGGATAGAGGAAAAAAAGGGGGTGTACCACCCTTCCACCAAGGGTGGATTCTTTGGGCTTGATTCACAAAGCGGTGCTAACTGTTAGCACGCCTGTGAAAACCCCCTTAGCACGTCTAAACAAGCTTTTCGCGCATAAAACTTTACGCGCGCAAAACTTTATGCGCATAAAACTTTACGCGCGTACTGCACAGAGCGCAGGGCGCTCCGCACGAAGTGCCCATTAAAGCCTATGGGACTTAGCGCGCATAAAACTTTGCGCGCGTAAAACTTTGCGCGCGCAAAGTTAGCGCGCGATCTGATTGAGAAATCCGGTGCTGACCTACTTAGCACCCTGGTTAGCGCGTCTAAAGACTTTAGACGTGCTAAGTAGGTTAGCACTGCTTTGTGAATCAAGCCCTTAATGTGTAGAGCTGTACAGAGGCGGAAATACGATAAAAGTCACTAAAATGTTTAAAACGTTCGGGATGCGGTGGTGGACCAGCCAACCCAAAACAGACACAGGTACTGTCGATTCAAGTAATAAATAATGTATTTATATACTCCAAAGACAAGTTGCAACGCGTTTCACGGGCAAAATCCCGCTTCCTCAGGCAATAAACAACAGGAGTGATACACTAAAAATGACGACAGAGATAAAAAGCAACAATTAGAAGACCGTGTGTGGCGTAACAGTATGACAATAATGTGGTATTGACAACCGTGACTTATACATAAGAGGGTCTAATACCGTGACCCTGGACTTATGAACTATACAATCTGTATCAATAAATAATGTGTAACGAAGACACCAAATTTATATGTTATCAATACTGGTATGAGGTGGGACTAAGTCTGAAAATCCAAAGTTATATAATTATTTCAATAACCATAAACAATGTATTTATGAGCGATTTTCATGTCAATCTGTAATATCCCAAATATATACATATGAAACCTTATCCCTATGATAGAAAACTATAGTGCGATAGGTAAATGTTAATGTTGTATAGGGGGAGGGGAAAAAAATTGGAATGAAGGGGGGGGGGGGAAATGGGCAGTTAACAGGTAGGAGAGAGGTAATGGTTTCTAACAGGGGGGTAAGGTACTCCTTACCTATCACTCCCTCCCCCCTGTTAGAAACCATTACCTCTCTCCTACCTGTTAACTGCCCATTCCCCCCCCCCCCCCTCATTCCAATTTTTCCCCCCCTCCCCCTTATCCCAGCTGAAGACCTACCTGCCCTGGTTCATGCATTTGTATCCTTCCGCCTAGACTACTGCAACGCCCCCTGTTCATCGGATCTACAGAAAAGGTTCTGCGCCCCTTACAGCTAGTACAGAATGCTGCAGCCAGACTCCTAGCCAATGCCCCCCGCAGCTCACACATCACCCCAGTACTGCAAACTCTTCACTGGTTGCCAGTAAAATGGAGAATCAATTTTAAGATCTGCCTGCTGACATTCAGGCTCTACACCACATGGGACCCAAATACATAGCGGATCTATTGGAACTTTATGCCCCTCCACGCACACTCCGCTCTGCCAACAAGATGAAGCTGATTATTCCCAGGATACACTTAACATTTGGTGCTCGGGCCTTTTCCTACGCAGTCCCTACTCTATGGAACTCACTTCCACAATCAGTACGAGAGGCTCCCTCTCTGGACAGCTTTAAAAAAAGGCTAAAAACTCACCTCTTTTCCCTAGCCTTTGAGACTGTATAATGCAGGGTCACAGCGCTTTGAGTCCCCAGGGAGAAAAGCGCTATATAAATATTATTGTTATTGTTATTGTTACACAACAGTACACATGGCATAATAAAAAGGTGATCTGTACATAAACACATACAATAGCAGATATAAAACCGTACACATTAAATGCTAAAAAGGTGACGTAAAAAAATGGCTAACATTTTTTCTTATGTATTGCAAGATATGATTTGTGTTCAAAATTTTTCCCACACTCAGCAAATGAATACGGCATTTCAACAGTGTGAGTTACCTCATCTCTGAGAAGGTTTGCGTTGATTCCAAAACATTTCCCACACTCAGCACATGAATTGGGCTTCTAACCGGTGTAAGATATCTGATGCCTGTCAAGATGCAATTCATGTACAAAATGATCCCAATCTGTAAGAGAACACAATCAAGACAAAACAGAAAAATAACAAGCATCTGACATGTAAAAATAGATACAATTACAGATATACAATACTACATATGGCATGCCTACAATATAATTGTAAAAAAAAGATGGTTCGTGTTATCCAATGCAAGTATTACCATTATTATGGAAACATGTAGACATAGCGTCACTAAACAAAGCCTTTAGTAAGTTCGTTTGGAATAATAGGAGACCCCGCATAAAGCTAAGCAGACTGCAACTCCCAAAGGAGATGGGAGGACTAGGTTTCCCAAACATAAGAAAATATAATCTGTCATGTGTCTTTCGACATACTCGAGACTGGTTAATCGGCACAGAAGAATTTTCCAATACTACCTTGGAGGGACATGTTGCCGAGCCCTTCGATCTAATTGGTATTCTACATACTGGTTGGGCCGATCTACCATTGCGTTTGAAACACAATATTATCTACAGAGACACTCTCATAGCCTGGAGGGAAATCAGAAAATTATTTGGCTTGCCATGGAAAATCTCTAAATATACCCCCTTTGAGGGTAACCCGGGCTTTCCACCGGGTTTAATGCATCTAAATTATCTTAAATGGAAGGACAGGGGTATCACTAAATTGGGAAATCTACTAGACCTAAGAACACATACGTGGCTTACGTTCGCGGAGGTGGCTCGGCAATATGGAATCCCTAAATCAGACTTCCTAGCATATAGACAGGTCAGATCATTTGTGGGAGCTCAGATTAGAGAAATCTCAGTACTAGCCCGTATCCACCCCTTTGATAAATTCTTGAGGCCAGAAGGTGGCAAAAAATCATTATCAGACATTCAAAAAGAATTGGCCAACTTAGGAGCCCAACATTTAGCCGTCAGAAATATGGCAAAATGGAATAAATTCTTAACAGTCCCAGATCTAGAACAGAGGATAATATATGGAAACAATTGCGTTAGGCAAAAAAGTGTAAGTGAGAGATGGAGAGAATCACACCTACTTATGATATTCTATGCTAAATATGCATTCAATATTAGATACCGCTCTCCCAGACCGGGTTACATAGACCACTGCCCGAAATGTAAAATGGCCCAAGCTGACATGTTCCATAGCCTGTGGAACTGCCCACAGATACAAAGATATTGGGATGAGGTTTTAAAATATGCTAGGAGAATAGGCAAGGTTACTGTGCCAAAAGACCCTATGATCCTATTATTCAATTCCATTGCAAAAGAAGATAATACAATCAAAGTTTCCACTTTACTACATGTTCTATTTGTAGCAGCCAGAAAAGTAATATACAACAGATGGATCTACCCTACTCCTCCAACTACCTGGGACCTACAGGAAGAACTAAGGCATCTTATGCTGTTAGAAAAACTGGACGCTAGTTTAAATAAGGAAAAGGGCACTAAAAAGTTCTTCAAAAAATGGAAACCTTTCATGTTGGACGTCTACTCAGACTCAGATTTAAACAAAATCGTGACCCCGTTTAAATATACCACATGGTACTTGAAAGCTCACATAGCTGGTACGCTAGGACGCTTGGACTTTGGCGTATGACCAATGCTACAGTATACGGATTTAATAAAGCCAATTAACCCAAGGAGTTATAGACTTACACTTAGATATAATATGATCAGAGAGTGGTGAGGGGGGGGGAGAGGGTATTGGTTGGGGGAAGGGGTTCAGGGCAGCCAAGGGAAGGCTGGGGGGGGGGGGGGGACAACCACATTAGATACGCCAATGCTTGTTGCAATGTAACATTATTCTGCCCGCTTTGTACACTTTGTGGATAAACAATATTGGAAAATTAATAAAACATGTTTTAAAAAAAAAAAAAAGATGGTTCGTGTTTGCATGTATTTTACACTGAAAAAGAGAAAGAAAGAAAGAAATGAAGGAAAAGAGCAAAAAAAAAAAAATCATGTCTAAACAATTCACATACCCACTTCTGCTTTAAAACGTAAAGTATTTGTGCATCCCAATCTGTAAGAGAAAAGAATGAAGACAACACAGAACAGAAAAAAAAAAAATCTTACATGCATAAATATATACAATGAAAAATAGACTATACTATACTGAAGTACACATGGCATGCATACAATGGGCTTGATTCACAAAAGAGTGCTAACTGTTAGCACTGCCGTTTTCGCGCGAATTTTCACATCGCGCGCGACCGCAAATTTTCACGCGAAACGATAACGTTTTCGAGCGCAAATGCAATTCGCACGAAAACGATATCGATTTTGCGGGAACATTCGCGTTTGCACGCGAAACCGTTATCGTTTCGCGGGAAAATTCTCGATCGCGCGCAATGCAAAAATTCGCGTGAAAGCGGCCGTGCTAACAGTTAGCACTCTTTTGTGAATCAAGCCCCATGTGTTTGCATGTACAGGATCTTCTCAAAAAATTAGCATATTGTGATAAACTTCATTATTTTCTGTAATGTACTGATAAACATTAGACTTTCATATATTTTAGATTCAAATACACACAACTGAAGTAGTTCAAGCCTTTTATTGTTTTAATATTGATGATTTTGGCATACAGCTCATGAAAACCCAAATTTCCTATCTCAAAAAATTAGCATATTTCATCTGACCAATAAAAGAAAAGTGTTTTTAAAACAAAAAAAGTCAACCTTCAAATAATTATGTTCAGTTATGCGCTCAATACTTGGTCGGGAATCCTTTTGCAGAAATGACTGCTTCAATGCGGCGTGGCATGGAGGCAATCAGCCTGTGGCACTGCTCAGGTGTTATGGAGGCCCAGGATGCTTCGATAGCAGCCTTAAAGGGGAACTGAAGAGAGAGGTATATGGAGGCTGTCATGTTTATTTCCTTTTAGACAATACCAGTTGCCTGGCAGCCCTGCTGATCCTCTGCCTCTAATACTATTAGCCATAGCCCCTGAACAAGCATGCAGCAGATCAGGTGTTTCAGTGGTTCAGACTTATAAGTCTGATCTTACAAGACTAGCTGCATGCTTGTTTCTGGTTTTAATCAGATACTACTGCAGAGAAATAGACCAGCAGGGCTGCCAGGCAACTGGTATTGATTAAAAGGAAATAAACATGACAGCCTCCATATACCTATCTCTTCAGTTCCCCTTTAAGCTCATCCAGAGTGTTGGGTCTTGCGTCTCTCAACTTTCTCTTCACAATATCCCACAGATTCTCTATGAGGTTTAGGTCTGGAGAGTTGGCAGGCCAAATGAGCACAGTAATACCATGGTCAGTAAACCATTTACCAGTGGTTTTAGCACTGTGAGCAGGTGCCAGGTCGTGCTGCTGAAAAATAAAATCTTCATCTCCATAAAGCTTTTCAGCAGATGGAAGCATGAAGTGCTCCAAAATCTCCTGATAGCTAGCTGCATTGACCCTGTCCTTGCTAAAACACAGTGGACCAACACCAGCAGCTGACATGGCACCCAAGACCATCACTGACTGTGGGTACTTGACACTGGACTTCTGGCATTTTGGCATTTCCCTCTCCCCAGTCTTCCTCCAGACGTGGGCACCTTGATTTCCAAATGACATGTAAAAGTTGCTTTCATCCGAAAAAAGTACTTTGGACCACTGAGCAACAGTCTAGTGCTGCTTCTCTGTAGCCCAGGTCAGGCGCTTCTGCCGCTGTTTCTGGTTCAAAAGTGGGTTCATGCTTCCATCTGCTAAAAAGCTTTATGGAGATGAACATTTCATTTTTCAGCACGACCTGGCACCTGCTCACAGTGCCAAAACCACTGGTAAATGGTTTACTGACCATGGTATTACTGTGCTCAATTGGCCTGCCAACTCTCCTGACCTGAACCCCATAGAGAATATGTGGGATATTGTGAAGAGAAAGTTGAGAGACGCAAGACCCAACACTCTGGATGAGCTTAAGGCCGCTATCGAAGCATCCTGGGCCTCCATAACACCTGAGCAGTGCCACAGTCTGATTGCCTCCAAGCCACGCCGCATTGAAGCAGTAATTTCTGCAAAAGGATTCCCGACCAAGTATTGAGTGCATAACTGAACATAATTATTTGAAGGTTGACTTTTTTTGTTTTAAAAACACTTTTCTTTTATTGGTCGGATGAAATATGCTAATTTTTTGAGATAGGAAATTTGGGTTTTCATGAGCTGTATGCCAAAATCATCAATATTAAAACAATAAAAGGCTTGAACTACTTCAGTTGTGTGTATTTGAATCTAAAATATATGAAAGTCTAATGTTTATCAGTACATTACAGAAAATAATGAACTTTATCACAATTTGCTAATTTTTTAGAAGATCCTGTATATTACACTGCATCCATTCTAACTCACCGCTGCCATTTCTACTTCCAGCCGCTAGGGGGAGCTCCGGTTGCAGTTTTCTTCACTGGTAGGACAGCCACTCGTTTTCTCTTCTCGTTCCTGCAACTTCTGCCGCTAGGTGACGGACCTGAGAGCTCCGGTCTATCGGGGGATGCAGAACGAAGGGACACACGTCTGTCTCCGCCGCTGCCGCTCGAGATGTGTGCCAGGAAGGGTGACGTCATGTTAGCTCTTGTGACGTGCCTGTGCTGGTGGCCGCACGCGTGCCGCTGAGGATGGCACATGCAACCCACGTGACCACAGCCCCTCTGCTATTGCTGTGCTAGAAGGTAAATACAGCTCTAATAATTCCATTCTGTCACGAGCAATAGCCGCTCTGCACGCCCTGTATTATTGCTGAATACAGAGCTATGTGGAGGTGATGCATGTAAACCGGGACAGATGGGGAGTGTGTGCTGTGCCAGGGAGGTTACGGGGAAATGTAGACACCCGAATTTCCCCTCAATGGTGATATCTAACTGGGCGCCTATGTCAGAGCCCAAACTTCCATCGCTAGCAGGCTGCGCACATTTCCAGGTTTCTAACCTCCCATATCGGTGGCCAGAGAGACATTTATCTGTGACCAGCGAGGCGCCATGTATATGTGACTGACTGAACTCGCCTCTCAGGGTTTTCAGGCCGATGTGGGGGCGGGGCTCAGTGGCGCGATTCAGTGTCAACAATCTGTAAACTAATTTCTGCCCCCAGAAATGTAATTCTATTGCATCCATTCTAACTCACCACTGCCATTTCTAGTTCCGGCCGCTAGGGGGAGCTCTTGTTACAGTTTTCTTCACTGTTAGGACAGCCGCTTGTTTTCTCCGGTCTATTGGGGATGCAGAGTGAAGGGACACGTCTGTCTCCGCCGCTGTCGCTCGAGATGTGTGCCAGGAAGGACGATGTCATGTCAGCTCTCGTGACGTGCCTGTGCTGGTGGTGCCGCTGAGGATGGCACATGCAACCCACGTGACCACAGCCCCTCTGCCAGGGCCGGGCCGAGGCATAGGCTGGAGAGGCTCCAGCCTCAGGGCGCAGTGTAGGAGGGGGCGCAGAATTCATTTAGCTGTCATTCCTAATTGTGTTTGAAGCAGAAAGAAATAAGAAAAGGGGATACATGGCAGTGACTGCAATCCATATAACTAGATATTAAGGTGTTGGGGAGGTTGTGGGCCCTGTGGCCCTCTTAGTCTAATAGCAATCAGTGTGTGATGGCTGGGGTGGGAGGGATGGAGGGGCGCACTTTGGTGTCTCAGCCTTGGGTGCTGGAGGACCTTGTCCCTGCTCTGCCCTCTGCTATTGCTGTGCTAGAAGGTAAATACAGCTCTAATACCAGTCTGTCACCAGCAGTAGCCTCTCTGCACTAATTGCTGAAGACAGAGCTTTGTGGAGGATGGAGGTGATACATTATATGTAAACTGGGAAAGATGAGGGAGCGAGTGCTGAGACATCTATGCAAAAAATGCACAAAGGATAAAATCGGGCCGGTAAAACCGAAATTTTTTTGGGAGGGTAATTAGAGCTAAAGATCCTATTCTCACTCTGAACCATTCCTTAACTGATGGCTAACCTTAACACCCTCTCCCATAGATAAACTTAACCACCTTCCCCTTATGGCTAACCTTAACTACCCCACCCCCCTTTCCCTAATCCACTGTAAGAGGGAAAAGACGAAATTAAAAGCTAATTTTTGCAAATTTACCCCTAAAAACGATATTTGAATGAGTGCCTACGTCAGCAGTGAACTCTTTCTCCAGTAGCAGGCACCCATATTTCCTAACCTGTGTGCTGAGCTGCATATGCTGCTGTGCTGTATGTGTATCATGTAGCAATGTATTGAAATTTCCGTGTGTAAAGTTCATGTATATAGAAAGCTATATATATGTACAAGCTAAATATGGGCTATAAGGCCGTCTATCCACAGGCAGCTGAAGGCGGTAAATTCACCGCCTTACAGCTGTTCCCGTTGACCGGCCAGTCGCTTGCTAACACAGGCATTGTATAAGCGCCCCATGGAGCGGACCTTGCATGAGACGGTATTTTGACGCCTGGTCATTTTGCTGCGCATCGTGTGACACCTGTGGTTTACTAAACAGTCTGCCACTGTGCTGCATGTAATTGCAGCCAAAAGGCACTTTGTGGCCGAGAACTGCCCGATAAGCGAGTATTTCAGTCACCCGTTGAAAAGAGGGCGAAGGGTCGGTTCACACGGGCTCCTGACAGTGTCTTGTTTAGCTAATGCTGAACACTTTTCTGCAACAGAGAAGAAAAGTGTTTGCTATCAGTTCCCGTCATTCCATCGACACCTTTTGAGCACCCTAGGGGGACATGGACCGAGATACCAGGATCTGTTGTGTTGTTTATACAAATTATGCGAAAAGCCATAACTGACGTTTATTAATCGCTCCCATACACTGCTTGAACAGGAAACAGCGATGCCGTGTGAACTGGCCCTAAGACATGAAAGAGCACCTGAAGTGTACTCAACAATAAAAGTGATGTCATTTACATGTTGTAACGATAAAGAATTGGAAATGGAAGATGTATCAAGCTAAGTGCCTGAAACCCTACCGTAACCCCTCCTCTTTCCTGGTTGTTCTCCTAAAGCCTTGCTGGACCAGCCCCAGCTCTGTGGTCACCCCCAGTGCAATAGCCTAATCACGTGATTCATTCTTGAGGAGAGGAGGACTCTTGCAAGATTAGGCCGCAGCTGCCAAACAGGCTATTTTAGTCACTTAGCATGTTTTAGGCCAAGTGAGTAATATACAGTTTCAATTGCTGCTTTTTTTTTTCTTTATTACACAGTGACGTCACTTTTATTGTTGAGCACATTTTAAGGGAACCTAAAATGAATGTAAAAAAAAGTTTTACTTACCTAAGGCTTCTACCAGCCCCCTGCAGCCGCCCTGTGCCTGCACCGTTTGATGAAATCGACACTGCAGGGGATCACTGCAGGGGATCAGATAATTGTTCCGTGATGACGCGGGCACAGGGCGACTGCAGGGGGCTGGTAGAAGCTCCAGGTAAGTGAAACTTTTTTTTTTTAAATGTTCACTTTAGGTTCCTTTTCAGGTGCTCTTAAATGTATTTATTTATTTATTGTCTGTGGGTTAGGCAGAGCTTCTATAAAGGGAACTTCGCGCGTCCTCATTCACACACCCACCACTGGGAGCGTCCTGTGCATGCGCAATGGATCTGAACAGTAGCGCTGCACATTATGCTCACTTTGGATCCGGTACAGTGAAGTCTTCAGTCAATAAAAAGTATGCTTTACTTTTTCTGGTAAGCGTGCATTTAGTGGTAACTTTTCCATATTCCATTGGCTTTATTGGGCGTCCAAATCTCTAGGTGCCCTTTTTTTTTCATGTACGCAGCAATAGAAACTGGTTTGATGTTACAGATAATGTCACTTTTTTTTACTTCTGTCATAAGTAAAGATCTGCTTTAACATGATCACATTGCTGATTGCTAGACCTACCATGCCAGACATTCGATTTGTTTTTAGTAAGTGGAAATGTTAGAGACCCTGAAGTAAAAAAAAGGGCCAGGGGGGCAGGGGCGTAACAATGGACCATGCAGGGGATGCAGCGCAGGGGTGCCCAGAAGCCGCAGGAGGTCCCATGGCAAAGTTTCTTTTCCCTGTCCTGAGAGACTGACAACTAAGGGCATGGAGAGAAAAAGCTTTCTGATCTCTGCACAATTGTACCTCATGACTGCATCTGCTCAGCTACTGATAAGGAATCATACAAAGTTTTGTAGACAAAGATTTGTAGACAGTCCCTATTGAGTGTGAATCAGGATTGTGTGTACAGGGCCCTGCCCAAGCCTTTCCACCCCCTTCCCAAGTGATGTGTACTGTAGTGATGCTGGAGGATCTTGCAGAGCCAGTTCTGCTCCATCAGAAGAGGACTGAGTGAGTGTAATAAGCTGAGGCTGGGAGAACACTGGTCTGTCGGTTTTCTGTATGTGTTTTCTGCACACCATGGGCTTGATTCACTAAACCGTGATAACTCAAATATCTCACCTTATCAAAGATATCACACCTTATGAAAAGATATCACACCTTATCAAAGTTAACATGCTTTATCAGAGTAGCATAGCGTGCGCTACAAACTTATGCCTGCTAATTGGCAATGACACTTGTCCTGCCCTGAGCCCCTGCGCGTTCGTAGCTCTCGCTATACTACTCTGATAAGGCGTGTTAACTTTGATAAGATGTGATATCTTTGATAAGGTGTGATATCTTTCCATAAGGTGTGATATCTGAGTTATCACGGTTTAGTGAATCAAGCCCCATGTGTGTCTGTATGTGTGAAAACATGCACGTTTCATCACAGAAACGAATGTAATTGATAGAGAAAATGCATGCAGTGGCTGACTGCTGTCAGTTTTTATCTGCATGGGGAAACACACTAAAGTGTGCACTAGCCAATTTATTAACATTGGTTCTCAGTTTACCTGGGTAGGGGGGCCCAATTCAAAATTTCGCAAGGGTTCCCAGCGATTTCTAGTTACGCCCCTGCCGGGGGGGTACTTACCTAGAAAGGGGTTCAAGCTCGCTGACGAGGATGGAAGAAGCCTTTTCAGGATACAGAGTCTTCTTTCATGCATCCGTAGTGTCTGAATCACACGCCTGAAACAAGCATGCGGCAAATGCAGTGAAACTTAAGTCTTTATCTGCATGCTTCGTTCAGGTTCTATGGCTTTAAGTAGAAGAGGCAGAGGATCAGCACGACAGTCAAGATATTTGCATTCTTTAAAAGGAAATAAAAATAGCAGCCTCCATATCCCTCTCACTTCAAGTGGCTTTTAAGGTGCAACAATAGTTCAGCCAGGCCACAGAATGGGTCCACCAGGTGGTGAAGCATGTTGCATAGTTACAGGAGGTGTGTAAGAATACAGTGCATGTGCTTACAGTGGATGGTTAAGTGTACAACACAGGTGCTTACAGTGTGTGGATGAGTATACAGAGCATGTGCCTATTTTGGTTTATTTATTGTATTTATAAAGTGCCAACATATTACGCTGTGATTGACATTAGTTAAGGTTACAGACAATATTTAGAGGTGACATACAGCAATAAGACAATACAGGAATATCTACAAACCAGATCACGCAGCACAGTATGAGTATACGGTAATGCTTAGTCAGTCACTTGAGGGGAGCATGGAGATTCGGCAAGTTGAGTTCACTCAGATTCATAGGATGGGTGTACAGTAATGGAGGTGCATGAACAGGTAGGAGACATAAGGAGGGGGACCCAGCCCAAAGGCTTACAATCTAGAGGGTGAGGTAGGGACACGAAAAGTAAGAAAATAGTTCACCTGCGAGTTTAGAGCACTAGTGAGGGGGTGGGGTAGGCGAGAGTGAAAAGGTGAGTTTTGAGGGCCTTCTTAAAGATGTTGAAGGAGGGGGAAACCCCAATGGTGGGGGGAGTTCCATAGTGTTGGAGCAGCTCTTGATAAGTCCTGGACTCCTGCATGGGATTTGGTGTTTGCGGGGGGGGGGGGGGGGGGGACGCGAAGTTCATTGGAGGAGCAGAGTGAAAGCTGTAGGAGAACAGAGGTGCTACACCTGCTATTGCTGAAATTCTGTCTTGTCCCCATGTTTATTGCCTGATGAAGCGGGCTGGGCCTGCGAAACGCGTTGCACTGTTTTGGGGTACTAGTTAATAAATGTGATTGCTACTATTCAGACAGTCTTTCGTGTCTGCTTTATGGAGGTAAGTCCACCACTTCCTCCCAGCAAACTTTAAAGAGAATCTGTATTGTTAAAATCACACAAAAGTAAACATACCAGTGTGTTAGGGGACATCTCCTATTACCCTCTGTCACAATTTCGCCGCTCCCCTGCATTAAAAGTAGTCAAAAACAGTTTTAAAAAGTTTGTTTGTAAACAAACAAAATGGCCACCAAAACAGGACGTAGGTTGATGTACAGTATGTCCACACATAGAAAATACAACCATACACAAGCAGGCTGTATACAGCCTTCCTTTTGAATCTCAAGAGATCATTTGTGTGTTTCTTTCCCCCTTCAGCTCACTGAAGAGTTACAAGCTGATTGTTTGTTTACTCTTGCAGACAGCTCTGCCCGGTTGTCTGAAATCTGCAGTATGTGACTCATCAGTATGTGAACAGAGGATTTATCCAGCTTGTAAAAGATAAGAGAGCGGAGAAAAGCTGGCTAATGTAAATTACACACACACACAGGGGAGTGTGCATAGAGGGGGCATGCATAGCAGATCACACTGAAGAGTTGGCAGCCTTCCAGGCACAGGCCGACAAGTCTGACAGGGGAAAGATAAGCTGATTTATTACAGAGATGGTGATAGTATAAAGTGCTGCTGTAAGCCAGAGCACATTATAATAGGTTTAGGAACCTGTAGGATGGTAGAAAGCACAATGACATTTTTGTTACAGAGTCCCTTTAAAGTTTTTATCTGCTTTTATCCTGCTGGCGCCTCTGTTCTCCTACTGCTATACCGTGTCTCCCCCTGGTGGAGGGGTGATCTACCCCCTTTCGCATCTACAGAGAGCGACTTCTTATCCCTGAGTGAGGACAGGTCTAATCTCCTCACCTGCCTATACAGTGGTTGCCTTTGTGGTAACCCACGTTTGTGAGTATAATTTTCTCATGATAACCTTTACTTCATTTATGCTTAAAATACTACACTATATTGGGCTCTCGGTTTCTCTACACTTTAGAGTGAAAGCTGGTTCACACTTGGCAATTCTTCAGCACTTTGCTGATTAGGTGGCGACAGAGGTCGGGATAAGGCGGATCTTGCAGATGTTACGGAGGCAGAAGTTGCAGGACTTTGTGATGTTTTGGATTGTGGGGGGTGAAGGAGGGTGCAGAGTCCAGTGTAACACCCAGACAGAGGGCTTGAGAGATAGGGTGAATGGTAGTGTGGTTAACAGTTGGTCGGATCAATGTACAACATGTGGTTACAGTATGTGCAGTAATTTGCAGCATGTGCACTGGCAGTCAGGGTACTGCGCAAGTGTTTGCGGGGTGGGGTGGGGGTTATTTGTGAGTATACATTGCATGTGCATGCAGTGGGTGGATAATTGTACATCACACCTGCTTGTAAGGGGTGGGTAAGCAACATATGTGCTTACAGTGGATGGATAAGTATGTAGCATGTCTGCTTACAGCACATGGATAAGTGTGCTGGGTGTGTGCTTACATTGAATAGGTAAATGTATTGTATATGTTACAGCTGTTGATCCCTATGTGATTGGGATTCCATTTGATAGTAATTGAATCCTTCCATATGTGGCAATCTACATTTTAATAGATTTTAGCATAGGTCAAACTGAAAATGTTGTGCAATACAGTGCAAGTCTATGGGATCATTGATCTCCCGCCATTCCCTGACATTTTCTAACATATCCGATTATCAGACTTTCATTTCATAAAGTGGCCAAAATGCATGGCGAGCAAATTGATCAGATTTGTGGGAGCAATGGATGTTTGGAAGAATAGATCTGTGTAATGGAATTGACGGGGAATTCATAAAAAATGAACACATCTATAGGCAGCTTTGGGAAAACAGAGATGTTGTACAGTAACATATTTAGTATATTAGTATGAAATGTCTGTTTTTGCAGGGACAGTTTTGCAAACAGAGACTATGGTGCTATTAGAAAATATCTAAAGTTACATATACACGCTAGATTAAACACAGCTAGGGCGGCTGATAAAGACAGTCTCGGGCGAGAATCTAATGTGAAAATGTGTGTGTATGTGAGCTCCCCAAATGTGGCCTTAAATGAATAATAATAACAACCTTAGATGAATAATAAAAAAAAAAATCATACATACCTGGGGCTTCCTCCAGCCCCATTCGGGCCTGATCCGGCCGTCGCCGCTATCCTCTGCATCCTGCATCCTTCATTATGGCTTCTGCTAACTTTGGGAGTTGGAGCTTACTGCACATGCCTGGCCGCATGCCGTTCCACACTAACACCACCAGGAGCATTCTGCATCTGCGCTGTACTACTGGCCCCAGGACAATCTACTAGGGCTAATCCTGTGTCACCGGAATATTCACATTCTAATCTAAAAAATAAGTCTTTGTTTAACCCTCCTGACATGTATAAAGATAGCACTATTGGAAATTTTAAAAAGGTGTTTCTTATGGAGCTGGATAATCTGGAAATGAAAAAACCTAAAGGTATGCAGATGATTAATGAGCAGACTAAAGAACTAGTGGACAGTAAAGATTTGATCCTGAAGCCCACCAACAAAGGGGGAGGACTAATCATTCTAAGTCAAACACAATATAATGATGAGATGTTAAGAATATTGAGTGACAATGAGACATATAAGCCCCTCCCGGATAACCCCTTGGTTGAATACAAATGGTGTTTGAAGGAAATCTTATTGAAGGGGGTGAAGGAAACAATTATCTCAACAGTGGAATTCACACATTTATTGGCTAATACCCCAAGAATATTGGAATTCCACGTGAAAGACCAATACAAAGTGGTGTACACATGAGAAGTGGAGCGAAAATCATACATGATTCCAAATTTTTTTTACAAATCAATAACTGCAAAGTGGGGTGTGCGTAATTATTCAGCCCCATTTGGTCTGAGTGCAGTCAATTGCCCATAGACATTGCCTGATGAGTGCTAATGACTAAATAGAGTGCACCTGTGTGTAATCTAATGTCAGTACAAATACAGCTGCTCTGTGACGGCCTCAGAGGCAACTGTAAACCTACCAAGACAAGGCCGTCCACCTAAACTCACAGTCCGAACAAGGAGAGCGCTGATCAGAAATGCAGTCAAGAGGCCCATGGTGACTCTGGACGAGCTGCAGAGATCTTCAGCTCAGGTGGGGGAATCTGTCGATAGGACAACTATTAGTCGTGCACTGCACAAAGTTGGCCTTTATGGAAGAGTGGCGAGAAGAAAGCCATTGTTAACAGAAAAGCATAAGAAGTCCCATTTGCAGTTTGCCACAAGCCATGTGGGGAACACAGCAAACATGTGGAAGAAGGTACTCTGGTCAGATGAGACCAAAATAGAACTTTTTGGCCAAAATGCAAAGCGCTATGTGTGGCGGAAAACTAACACTGCATGTCACTCTGAACACACCATCCCCACTGTCAAATATGGTGGTGGCAGCATCATGTTTTGGGGGTGCTTCTCTTCAGCAGGGACAGGTAAGCTGGTCAGAGTTGATGGGAAGATGGATGTAGCCAAATACAGGGCAATCTTGGAAGAAAACCTCTTGGAGTCTGCAAAAGACTTGAGACTGGTGTGGAGGTTCACCTTCCAGCAGGACAACGACCCTAAACATAAAGCCAGGGCAACAATGGAATGGTTTAAAACAAAACATATTCATGTGTTAGAATGGCCCAGTCAAAGTCCAGATATAAATCCAATCGAGAATCTGTGGCAAGATCTGAAAACTGCTGTTCACAAACGCTGTCCATCTAGTCTGACTGAGCTGGAGCTGTTTTGCAAAGAAGAATGGGCAAGGGTTTCAGTCTCTAGTTGTGCAAAGCTGGTAGAGACATATCCTAAAAGACTGGCAGCTGTAATTGTAGCAAAAGGTGGTTCTACAAAGTGTTGACTCAGGGGGCTGAATAATTACACACACCCCAATTTGCAGTTATTGATTTGTAAAAAATGTTTGGAATCATGTATGATTTTCATTCCACTTCTCACGTGTACACCACTTTGTATTGGTCTTTCACAGGGAATTCCAATAAAATATATATATATATATATATATATATATATATATATATATATATATATATATATATATATATTGCTGCTATATGTACTAGTGCTGCCCATATTTTTTTTTATATACTTTTTTAATTTTTATACTATATATATATATATATATTACTCAAAATTTAAAAAAAGTTCTTTTTTTTTATTTGTACGCATGCTTGCAGATAGCTTGTAAGATCACAACTTGCAAGCGGTGCGCTAAAATGCTAACATTATAATGAAACCCTTAAGAATAATTGTATCTCTTTTGGTAAAAAAAAATTTTTTTTGCATAAATTGAATACAAAGGAGGTTAAGGAGAAATTTGGACTCCCGAATTTCCCCTCAATGGCGATATATAAATGGTCACCTATAGAAGTGCCCAAACTGACATTACTAGCAGGGTGCCCAAATTTCCAGTTTTCTATCCTCCCGTCCCTTATAGGTAGTCAGACAGCTATGTATGCGTGACTAGAAATCCCATCGCAGCCCCCCCCCCCCCTCCTTTCCTCCCTACCAAAGCAGTGTACAGCAGTGGGGTGAAAGAACTTGCCTCTCCAGGTTTACAGCCAGCTGTGGGGGAGGAGCTTCATGGTGGCTTGGAGGCGGGGCTCAGCACTGCAATGTGGGGGCGGAGCTTGTGGCGATTTGGGGACAGGGCTCCGAGCGGCCCCCCTGCACACCCTCAGAGCGGAATATTGTGTCTTCTATAAGCTATGGACTATGGATGAATGTCAACAATCTATAATTTCAGAAATCTAATTCTATTGCATCCATTCTAACTCACCACTGCCATTTCTACTTCCAGCCGCTAGGGGGAGCTCCAGTTGCAGTTTTCTTCACTATTAGGACAGCTGCTTGTTTTCTCTTCTTGTTCCTGCAGCTTCTGCCGCTAGGTGACAGTGTAGTGAAAAATTTTGCTACCCATCATATTTTGCAACTTGCCATAGAGAACAGTGTATGACTGTGTAGGCGTGGCTCCTCTCTGTTAACACGCCTGTAATTTTTTGCAACCACAGATCCCATTGAGCTAGAAGGGGGATTGTTCCCTCCAGGGGTGTTATTAGTTGAGCAAGAGGGGGACTGTTCCCTCGGGGGGAGGGGGTTATTAGTTGAGCAAGAGGGGGGATTGTTTCCTCCAGGGGGGGTTATTAGTTGAGCAAGAGGTGGGGTTTGTTCCCTCCAGGGGAGGTTATTAGTTAAGCAAGAGGGGAGGGTTCTGTGTGAGAATAGGATTTGGTTGGGTTGCATTTTCTGATACAGATAGGTTAAAGTCAATGGTTAGGTTGCACTTTCTGATAACTATACCTATAAATAAGTGCAACCGGTTGCAAAATCTGATAAAGTTGCAAAAAATTTCACCACAACGGGCCTGAGAGCTCCGGTCTATCGGGGGATGCAGAGCGAAGAGACACACGTCTGTCTCCGCCGCTGTCGCTCGAGATGTGTGCCAGGAAGGGTGACGTCATGTTAGCTCTTGTGACGTGCCTGTGCTGGTGGCCGCACGCGTGCCGCTGAGGATGGCACATGCAACCCACGTGACCACAGCCCCTCTGCTATTGCTGTGCTAGAAGGTAAATACAGCTCTAATAATTCCATTCTGTCACGAGCAATAGCCTCTCTGCATGCCCTGTATTATTGCTGAATACAGAGCTATGTGGAGGTGATGCATGTAAACTGGGACAGATGGGGAAGTGTGTGCTGTGCCAGGGAGGTTACGGGGAAATTTAGACACCCGAATTTCCCCTCAATGGTGATATCTAACTGGACACCTATGTCAGAGCCCAAACTTCCATCGCTAGCAGGCTGCGCACATTTCCAGGTTTCTAACCTCCCATATCGGTGGCCAGAGAGACATTTATCTGTGACCAGCGAGGCACCATGTATATGTGACTGACTGAACTCGCCTCTCAGGGTTTTCAGGCCGATGTGGGGGCGGGGCTCAGTGGCGCGATTCAGTGTCAACAATCTGTAAACTAATTTCTGCCCCCAGAAATGTAATTCTATTGCATCCATTCTAACTCACCACTGCCATTTCTAGCTCCGGCCGCTAGGGGGAGCTCTTGTTACAGTTTTCTTCACTGTTAGGACAGCCGCTTGTTTTCTCCGGTCTATTGGGGATGCAGAGTGAAGGGACACGTCTGTCTCCGCCGCTGTCGCTCGAGATGTGTGCCAGGAAGGACGATGTCATGTCAGCTCTCGTGACGTGCCTGTGCTGGTGGTGCCGCTGAGGATGGCACATGCAACCCACGTGACCACAGCCCCTCTGCTATTGCTGTGCTAGAAGGTAAATACAGCTCTAATACCAGTCTGTCACCAGCAGTAGCCTCTCTGCACTCATTGCTGAAGACAGAGCTATGTGGAGGATGGAGGTGATGCATTATATGTAAACTGGAAAAGATGAGGGAGCGTGTGCTGAGACATCTATGCAAAAAATGCACTGAGGATAAAATTGGGACGGTAAAACCGAAATTGTTTTGGGGGGGTAATCAGAGCTAAAAATCCTATTCTCACTCTGAACCATCCCTCAACTGATGGCTGACCTTAACACCCCCTCTTCCATATATAAACTTAACCACCTTCCCCTCATGGCAAATTTCCACCTAAAAACAATATTTTAATGAGTGCCTACATCCGCAGTGAACTCTTTCTCCAATAGCGGGCGCCCTTATTTCCTAACCCATGTGCTGAGCTGTGTATGCGTATCATTTAGCAATGTATTGATATTTCCTTGTGTAAAGTTCATGTATATAGAAAGCTATATATGTGTACAAGCTAAATATGGGCTAGAAGGCCATCTATCCACAGGCAGTTAAAGGCGGTAAATTCACCGCCTTACAGCTGTTCCCGTTGACCGGCCTGTCGCTTGCTAACACAGGCATTGTATAAGCGCCCCATGGAGCGGACATGACATGAGACAGTATTTTGTCGCCCGGTCATTCTGCTGCGCATCATGTGACAGTCTGCCATTGTGCTGCATGTAATTGCAGCCAAAAGGCACTTTGTGGCCGAGAGGCGGAACTGCCCGATAAGCGAGTAGTTCAGTCACCCGTTGAAAAGAGGCCGAAGGGTCGGTTCACACGGGCTCCTGACAGTGTCTTGTTTAGCTAATGCTGAACGCTTTTCTGCAACAGAGAAGAAAAGTGTTTGCTATCGGTTCCCGTCATTCCATCGACACCTTTTGAGCACCCTAGGGGGACATGGACCGAGACACCAGGATCTGTTGTGTTGTTTATACAAATGATGCGAAAAGCCATAACTGTCGTTTATTAATTGCACCCATACACTGCTTGAACAGCAAACACAGCAATGCCCATTTGAACTGTCCCTAAGACATGAAAGAGCACCTGAAGTGTACTCAACAATAAAAGTGATATCATTTACATGTAGTAACGATAAAGAATTGGAAATGGAAGATGTATCAAGCGAAGTGTATCAAGCGAAGTGCCTGAAACCCTGCCGTAACCCCTCCTCTTTCCTGGTTGTTCTCCTAAAACCTTGCTGGACCAGCCCCAGCTTTGTGGTCACCCCCAGTGCAATAGCCTAATCACGTGATTCATTCTTGAGGAGAGGAGGACTCTTACACGATTAGTCCGCGGCTGCTGAGCAACAGGCTGTTTCGGTCACTTTTAGGCCAAGTAAGTAATGTGCAGTTTCAATTGCTGATTTTTATTTATTTTTTATTACACAGTGATGTCACTTTTATTGTGAGCACACTTCAGGTGTTCTTAATTTTGCTGAGCAACAGGCTGTTTCAGTCACTTAGCATGTTTTACAGTTTCAATTGCTGCTTTTTTTTTTTTCTATTACTACACGACGCCACTTTTATTGTTAAGTACACTTCAAGGGAACCTAAAATGAATGTAAAAAAAAGTTTCACTCACCTAAGGCTTCTACCAGCCCCCTGCAGCCACCCTGTTCCTGCACCGTTTGACGAAATCGACACTTAGTCACTGTGGGGGTTCAGAGGATTGTTCCGTGATGACGCAAGCACAGGCGACTGCAGGGGGCTTGTAGAAGCTCCAGGTTATGTTCACTTTAGGTTACTTTTCAGGTGCTCTTAAATGTATTTATTTATTTTTTTTGTCTGTGGGTTAGGGAGAACTTCTTTAAAGGGAACTGCGCACGTCCTCATTCACACTCCCACCACTGGGAACGTCCTGTGCATGCGCAATGGATCAGAACAGTAGCGCTGCACATTATGCTCACTTTGTATCCGGTACAGTGAAGTCTTCAGTCATAAAAAGGTATGCTTGACTTTTTCTGGTAAGCGTGCATTTAGTGGTAACTTTTCCATATTCCGTTGGCTTTTGTGGGCGTCCAAATCTCCAGGTGACCTTTTTTTTCATGTACGCAGCAGTAGAAACTGGTTTGATGCTACAGATGTCACTTTTTTTTACTTCTGTCATAAGTAAAGATCTGCTTCAACATGATCACATTTATGATTGCTAGACCTACCATGCCAGACATTCGATTTGTTTTTAGTAAGTGAAAATATTAGAGACCCTGAAGTAAAAAAAAAAAAGTGCCCAGGGGGCAGGGGCGTAACAATAGATCATGCAGGGGATGCAGCCACAGGGGGCCCCGTGGTGAAGATTCTTTTCCCTGTCCTGAGAGACTGACAACTAAGGGCATGGAGAGAAAAAGCTTTCTGCTCTCTGCACAATTGTACCTCATGACTGCATCTGCTCAGCTACTGATTAGGAATCATACAAAGTTTTGTAGACAGTCCCTATTTAGTGTGAATCAGGCTCGTGTATACATGGCCCTGCCCAAGCCTTTCAACCCCCTTTCCAAGTGCTGTGTACTGTAGTGATGCTGGAGAAGCCCGCAGAGCCAGTTCTGCTCCATCAGAAGAGGACTGAGTGTAATAAGCTGAGGCTGGGAGAACACTGGTCTGTCGGTTTTCTGTATGTGTTTTCTGCACACCTTGGACTTGATTTACTAAACCGTGATAACTCAAATATCACACCTTATGACAAGATATCACACCTTATGAAAAGATTTCACACCTTATCAAAGTGAACATGTCTTATCAGGGTAGCATAGCGAGCGATACTAACTTATGCCTGCTAATTGGCAATGGCACTTGGTCCTGCCCTGAGCCCCTGCGGGTTCGTAGTGCTCGCTATACTACTCTGATAAGGCATGTTTACATTGATAAGGTGTGATATCTTTCCATAAGATATGATATCTTTCCATAAGGTGTGATATCTGAGTTATCACGGTTTAATGAATCAAGCCCCATGTGTGTCTGTATGTGTGAAAATATGCACGTTTTATCACAGAAGCTAATGTAATTGATAGAGAAAATGCATGCAGTGGCTGACTGCTGTCAGTTTTTATCTGCATGGGGAAACACATTTAAGGGTGCACTAGCCAATTTATTAACATTGGTTCTCAGTTTACCTGTGCTGAAACCGACAGGGTGGGGGGAGGGTAGGGGGGCCCCAATTCAAAATTTCTCAGGGGTTCCCAGCAATTTCTAGTAACGCCCCTGCTAGGGGGGTACTTACCTAGAAAGGGGAAAGCATCTGGATCCTTAAGAGGCTTCCCCTGTCCTCAGCAGAGGCGATCCAGTGGTGGGACCCTGAAAGTCCTCTTGTCAGCGCTGCACACATGTGCAATAGCATCTTTCTGCTTGGGCTCCGTCAGAAATAGCTGAGCCCGATCCGGTCTACAGAGCGGATCCAGCCGGGCTATTTCCGTTCCGCCAGAGCTGTAACGTAAAGCTGCTACTGATCGGGGATTCCAGTGCTGGATCAAGCTCGCTGACGAGGATGGGAGAAGCCTTTTCAGGATACAGAGTCTTTCTCCTCCTGAGGTAAGTTTTTTTTTTCCTATCAGTTGCTTGGCATCCTGCTGATCTTTCATGCATCCGTAGTGTCTGAATCACACGCCTGAAACAAGCATGCGGCAAATGCAGTGAAACTTAAAGGGAACCTAAACTGAGAGGGATATGGATGTTTCCTTTTAAACAATACCATTTGCTTGGCAGTCCTGCTGATCTATTTGCCTGCAGTACTGGTAATTACACAGCTGAAACAAGCATGTAGCTAATCCAGTCTGACTTCAGTCAGAGCATCTGATCTGCATGCTTGTTGAGGGGTTGTGGCTAAAAGTATTAGAAACACAGGATCAGCAGGAGAGTCAGGCAACTGGTATTATTTTAAAAGGAAAAATTCATATCCTTCTCAGTTTGGGTTCCCTTTAAGTCTTTAACATCTTATCTGCATGCTTCGTTCAGGTTCTATGGCTTTAAGTAGTAGAGGCAGAGGATCAGCACGACAGTCATGATATTTGCATTCTTTAAAAGGAAATAAAAATAGCAGCCTCCATATCCCTCTCACTTCAAGTGGCTTTTAAGGTGCAACAATAGTTCAGCCAGGCCACAGAATGGGTCCACCAGGTGGTGAAGCATGTTGCATAGTTACAGGAGGTGTGTAAGAATACAGTGCATGTGCTTACAGTGGATGGTTAAGTGTACAACACAGGTGCTTACAGTGTGTGGATGAGTATACAGAGCAAGTGCTTTTATTGGTTTATTTATTTATTTATTGTATTTATAAAGTGCCAACATATTACTCAGTGATTGACATTAGTTAAGGTTACAGACAATATTTAGGGGTGACATACAGCAATAAGACAATACAGGAATATCTACAAACCAGATCACGCAGCACAGTATGAGTATAAAGTAATGCTTAGTCAGTCACTGGATGGGAGCATGGAGATTAGGCAAGTTAAGTTCACTCAGATTCATAGGATGGGTGTACTGTAATGGAGGTGCATGAACAGGTAGGAGACGTAAGGAGGAGGACCCTGCCCGAAGGCTTACATTCTACAGCGAGAGGTAGGGACACAAAAGGTAGGGGACCAAATTTCAGCTGCGGGTTTAGAGCACTAGTGGGCGGGGGGGAGGGGGGTTGGCCAGAGTGAAAAGTTGATTTTTGAGGGCCTTCTTAAAGATGTTGAATGAAGGGGAAACCTAATTCAAGGAGGACCCTGCCCAAGGGCTTACATTCTACAGCGAGAGGTAGGGACACAAAAGGTAGGGGACCAGAGTTCAGCTGCGGGTTTAGAGCACTAGGGGGGGGGGGGGGGGGATGTAGGCCAGAGTGAAAAGGTGATTTTTGAGGGCCTTCTTAAAGATGTTGAATGAGGGGGAAACCCTAATGGTGTGTGTGTGTGTGTGGGGGGGGGAGTTCCATAGTGTTGGAGCAGCTCTTGATAAGCCTGATCCGGCCGTCGCCGCTATCCTCCGCATCCTGCATCCTTCATTATGGCTTCCGCTAACTTCTGGAGTTGGTGCTTACTGCGCAAGCCTGGCCGCATGCCCTGCCGCACTAACGCCACCAGGAGCATTCTGCGTCTGAGGTGTACTACCGGCCCCGACTGGCTTAAGTTACTGGGTTATCCATATTCATATCTGGGATATCCATAACGGATCATCAGGAAGGCGAAAAAGGATGGGGAGGGAGCAATCATGACGAAGGTGGCTGAGGGAGCCCCAGGTTTGTATGGGGTTTTTTTTGTTATTATTGATGTACATTTTAAGAGCCAGCATGCTGGATCTTTAGTGCTCCTGGACAACCCCCAAATGCATTGTTCTCCCACTAGCCCCGCACCCAAAACTACTTTATCTTGCACCCTGCATATTCTCAGTTGAACATATATGCAGATTTACTGCCCTGGGGTTTCTTTCAGCCCATAGAAGTCTGTGAGTCCCTCTCTGCAGGTCCGCTTGGGCTTCACGCTCCCGCTCTCAGCTCCGTAGTGGGTTGGGGTCTTCGTCACAAGTGCGCTTCCACCGCCGGGAGCATTCTGTGCAGGCGCAGTAGCACTCTACCTGCAAAAGTGTGCTGGATGTATTCATTGCAGGCTTTCTTGTATGTGCTACCGACCAGTCTCCCTGTTTTAGTATTTACGCTTGTGTAGGACATAAAGAGTACTTGAGTCTTGACAGGCTCTGACTTGATGATGAGTATTAATTGGGGAGAAGGGGTGTCGTGCGGTTAAATACTTAACCTGTTCTAGCGTCATCCCTCCAAAGAGCAACTGCTTTGCCTCCCTTAGGAAAAAGGGCCCTTGCCATTTTCTTTTTTTCTTCAAAGTGGCTTCCGAGGCTCTGGCCACCCCCATCTGCATTGCCACTGCCTGCCCCTAGCTCAGCAGCCACTGCTTAAAGGACAACTGTAGTCATAAGAATATGAAAGCTGCCATATTTATTTCTTTTTAAATAATGCCAGTAGCCTGGCAGCCCTGCTGGTCTATTTGGCTGCTGTGGTGTCTAGATCTGACAATTTTGTCAGAAGCACCTCATCTGCTGCATGCTTGTTCGGGGTTTATGGCTAAAAGTATTAGAGGCAAAGGATCAGCCGGATAGCAATGTAACTAGTATTACTTAAAAGGAAATAAATATGGAAGCCTCCATATTCTTCTCATTACAGTTGTCCTTTAATAGGTGGGGTCGTGCCGCGGCAGGGCAGGTGGAGGTTTCCAAAGAGCTTCAACAGTCTTCATCAGAAACATAGCCATGACTGTGTTGCTAAGGAGGGCATGGAGCATCACCTGTGACCTGGAGATGTCACTATAGGTAAGTATATATAGCAATAGAGTCAGCACCGTCCAGTATTCTTAAGCTCTTTTATTAGTTAAAATAGCATGATGTATGCTGGCAGCATACATCATGCTATTTTAACTAATAAAAGAGCTTAAGAATACTGGACGGTGCTGACTCTATTGCTATAGATACATTGGGGTATCCTGTGCAGAGATACTGAGGGTCACAGCACGTCATCTATCCTCTCCTGGGTGCATGCTTCAGCTTGGAGAAAACTATAGGTAAGTATATTCAGTACTGTGCTCCAGGTGGTATTGGCTCCATGGGCGAGCGCCTGGGTGAGTGGGTCGATTCACATCTACAGCCCCTTGTTTTGAGATTGCCAGGGTACTTACAGGACACTCGCCACGTTTTGTCCAGTTTTGCAGATGTGGGAAGAACATTTTCATTGGGTGACCTTGGATGTCACCTCTTTATATTCCTCCATTCCGCAAGGACTTGCCTTGAAGGCTCTATGTTTCCATCTTGGGAAATATTCAGCCTTTGATGCCTATTTGCAATCCTACCTTGTGAGGGCTGTGGAGTACCTCCTCACGCACAACTATTTTATGTTTGATGTGGGGTTCTATCTCCAGAGATGCGGAGCTTCCATGGGGGCAACGTTTTCCCCCTCCTTGGCCAACCTATACATGGGCTGGTGGGAGGAGCTCCGCATCTTTGGAGATGAGAACCCCTTTGCCTCCCATATCGTTTGGTATGGCAGGTTTATAGACGATTTGCTTTTGGTGTGTGTGTGGGGGGGGGGGGGGGGGCTCCCAGCCTTTTGGAGGATTTTTTGGCTTATGTCAATTGTAATGAACTCAATCTGAATTTTACTATGAGCCATCATAATATACATATTGACTATCTGGACCTGACCCTGACTGGAGACACTTTACTTCACTGAGTTTCCACCAGGACTTATCGTAAGCCCACAGCAGGAAATTCTATACTCTTTGCCAGTTCTTGTCATCCTAGACATACCATAAATGCCATTCCCACAGGGGAATTCACTCGGGCAGGCCGCAACTGCTCCAACCCAGTGGTATTGGAACAGGAATGCAATTTGGTTGAGGAAAGATTAAGACAAAGAGGGTACACTAGGAAACAGTTAGCTTGGGGACGACTCAGGGGCACAAGGAAACCACGGAGTGAACTTTTACAAACTAGGAGCCGGACTGGGGACCGAGACGACACGGTGACTTTTATAACTGAGTACAGCCTTGAGTTTAATAAAATCACAAACATTGTGAAGAAATATCTTCCAGTGCTGGATTCCGATTTTAAGTTCAGGGCAATTTTAAAGAAGGGGTGTCGCTTCTCCGCCAGAAGGGCACGCACCTTGGGATCTATCCTTTCGCCCAGTTGTTTTCAGTCCGCCCTTCCGTCTCGTACCCCTACCTGGCTTGCAACAGTGGGATCTTATCCCTGTGGGTTTTCTACCTGTAAATATTGCCACTGTCATAAAAAGGGATCGTCCATCCTCTCTTTTGCGACTGGTAGCACTTTCCCCATTAAACAGTATGTAAATTGCAACACGAGGTGCGTTATTTATGTTATTTCTTGCACCTCGTGCCGCTTGCAATATGTGGGGTGCACCACTCGCAACTTGAGAGCTCGCATTGCTGATCATTATTGTGGTACAAACTGGAAAACTTTTAAGAAGTTGGCAGTTTCTAAACATTTTGAAAACATCCATAAGGGTGATCTCTCTTCTTTTGCTTTTCAAGGGGTAGAACAAATAGTGAGTCCTAAGAGAGGCGGTGACACTCACAAATTACTTTTGAGGCGAGAAGCATATTGGATCCACAAGATGGACACTCGCACTCCAAGGGGTCTCAACACACGTTGGGATCTAAATCTAGTTTATGATTGCTAATTTTGCCTCCTCTATTTTTGCTCCTGTCATACAGAATTCAAGTATGTTTTTTACTCTTTTTCTTTTCTATATAGTTTGCTATTTGTTACTTGAAGCTTTAATGTTTCTTCCAGAAGTGACTTTTTATACATTATATCTTTTAATACCATTTGACTATTGTTATTAATGATAATATTTTTCTATGTATTCATACATTGTGTGTATTTGTAATGTCTCCTTTAAGGTGATGGCTGACTGAGGTATAGGGTGGAGTTTGTTGCTCTCCCACCTACTTAAAGCCCTCCCCTTGCAGGTTCACTTTTAGCTATGACTAAGGGCAGATTGTAAGCCTGACACGCGTCAGTTGAACCTTGTGGTTTTATGCATTTGTAATGTGGAATTCCTGAATAAAGAATACCAGCTTTTTTCAACCAATGGTCGGTTTGCGGATCCCTCTGTGTACATTTGTGGACTGGCTTGGCTTACCTGATCCTGCACCCACTGGTTTGTTATATAGGGGGTAGAGCGTTTTGAACTTTCAACTTTCTTCTAACTACTAGCTAGTAGTTAGCCCAGTGTAGCCAGTAGTTACCCCAGTATAGCTGCCCCAGTGTAACTAGGAGAGGTGCCCTCTTCCTTCCCCCTTCCTTCCCCCAACCCCCCCGCGGCCGTCGCTCCTGTTACCTTGCTATACTGGGCAAACTATACTTGCTATACTGTGGTAACTGTACTAGCTATACTGGGCTAACTGTACTAGCTATACTGGGATAACTATACTTGCTATACTGTGGTAACTGTACTTGCTATATTGGGCTAACTGTACTTGCTATATTGGGCTAACTGTACTTGCTATATTGGGCTAACTGTACTTGCTATACTGGGCTAACTGTACTTGCTATACTGGGCTAACTGTACTTGCTATACTGGGGTAACTGTACTTGCTATACTGGGCTAACTGTACTAGCTATACTGGGCTAACTGTACTAGCTATACTGGGCTAACTGTACTTGCTATACTGGGCTAACTGTACTAGCTCTACTGGGCTAACTGTACTAGCTATACTGGGCTAACTGTACTTGCTATACTGGGCTAACTGTACTTGCTATACTGTGGTAACTGTACTTGCTATACTGGGCTAACTGTACTTGCTATACTGGGATAACTGTACTTGCTATACTGGGCTAACTGTACTAGCTATACTGGGCTAACTGTACTAGCTATACTGTGCTAACTGTACTTGCTATACTGTGACAACTGTACTTGCTATACTGGGCTAACTGTACTTGCTATACTGGACTAACTGTACTGGCTATACTGTGGTAACTGTACTTGCTATACTAGGGTAACTCTACTAGCTATACTGGGCTAACTGTACTTGCTATACTGGGCTAACTGTACTTGCTATACTGGGCTAACTATACTTGCTATACTGTGGTAGCTGTACTTGCTATACTGGGCTAACTGTACTAGCTATACTGGGGTAACTATACTAACTATATTGGGGTAACTATACTACCTAACTAACTATACTGGGGCAACTATAGTCCTTATACAGGGGCAACTGTGTTAGCTAACTATACTGGGGGCAACTATACCTAGATACCTACTTACCTATATATTACACTCAAAATCGGGGGGAAAAGGGGGAGCAGCCGCCGCCACTAACCACGCCCCCCAACCCCCCCGCCCTCCCAGGGGGGGCCCCGGAGAAAATTTTGGTCGGGATAGTGGGCCCCGGGCTCAAAAAGGTTGGGGACCTCTGCTTTAAAGGCTATCCAAGCTGAAAAGTAAAAGTTCCAGCACCTAGAAGTCTGTGTGGTCCGTTACTGCAGTTCAGCTGCCCTGCAGTGCGCCGCTAGCCCCTTTGTAAGATCACCAACTCCAGCTGTGGTCACGGTCTTCTGCACATACGAGGGCATCTCTGCGTGCCTTTCACAATCTCACGAGAATGCGAGAGGTGCTTGGATACGCCCATACATCCGCAGAAGGCCGCAACCACAGCTGGAGTTGGCAAGCTTATGGAGGGGAAAAGTTGTGCATTGGAGGGCAGCTGAACTGCAGCAACAAACCAAACAGTCTGCAAGGGGCTGGAAGAAGCCCCAAGTAAGTAAAACTTAACTTTTACTTTTCAGCTCAGATATCCTTTAAGAGCAATGTACAAAATACATTTTGTTAAAGATGGATAATGTTTACCAAATTTGATATTGTAAGAGTCTTGTGCTCATCATTTTGTAAAGACAGCTGAATAGTGATGTATGTACTGTGTTTATAGAGTGTTCAACATTACATGTAGTCTGTTTGTCTATGGATGTTTAGGGGGTGCTTTGTGGTACAATGGTACAAGCAGTGTTCTTCCCAGAGCCTATTGGCCAGGCATTCCGCCTAGGTAAAATTGGCAGAAGCCCAGCTGACTTAATTAGCCCCTGCCCGGCAAGAAGAAGAGGGGGGGCAGGGGCACAGGCAGAAGGATGTAGCCGCTTACCGCTAGGGAGCCAGTGATGCATGCAGGGCCGGATTTGTACTTTCCAGCGCCCTAGGCCAGCTGTCACCAACCGCCCCCCCCCCATTCTGTCCAACTCTGACTAGTTTGAACGCCCCCCTCTGTTTTGCTGCTTTGCCCTGTTCACAGAGGCGGGACAAGGTCCTCCAGCACCCAAGGCTGAGACACCAAAGTGCGCCCCTCCATCTCTCCACCCCAGCCCTCACACACTGATTGCTATTAGACTAAGAGGTGCCCCAGGGCCCCCAACACCTTAATCTCTAGTTATCTGGCTTGTTGTCACTTCCATGTATCTCCTTTTCTTATTTCTTTCTGCTTCATACACAATTAGGAATGACAGCTGAATGAATTGTGCGCCCCCTCCTACACTGCGCCCTGAGGTTGGAGCCTCTCCAGCCTGTGCCTCGGCTCGGCCCTGCCCGTTCAACAAAGAAGCAGTGCATGCTCTGTCCACTCCATGTAATTTTGCGCTCCTGTCTGCATGCACAGCAGGCGATAGTGTTCTGGGCTTGCATACTTCAGAAATGATGCTCATGTGTGAGCACTCAGCAGCACTTGTCAAGTACACATACCCATAACACTCCCTCGGCTCCTGTGCACATGCATACAGGAGCGCAAAATCACAAGGAGCCCCAGTGGACAGCGCTGCTTCTTTGTGCTCTGTGCGACTAGCTGTAGTCAGAGCCACAAACGGGACAGAGCAGTGCAATGGAGAGAAGCCCATCCAAAACAGAGTCCAGGTAAGTAGAAGGTTCTGACACTACACACACTGGCATAGATGTAGTGTAATGCTAGGTACACATGATGCAATTTTCGGACAGATTTAATGTCAGGTCGATTATTTCCATCATGTCTGATCTAATTTCAATTTTTCGATCAATTTTCTGTTCACTTCTATGAAAAAACATTCAGAAAATTGATTGGAAAGCATATCGGACATGTTGGAAATAGTCGATGTGACAGTAAATCTGTCAGAAAATTGCATTGTGTTTACCCAGCATAAGCTCAGGTGTACTTTACACAGTGACAATTTAGCACTTAAGACAGATCTCAAAATCAGTCAGCAGGAAGTTTTGTAACAGAATAACACTTTTTATTGGCTAACCAAAAGAAAAACAGTGAGAGCCGTCTTCAGACTTGTGTACAAGATGTTAGGGACACAGCTATATATACAGTCAGCAGGAGATCCATTGATTGTTTTGTAAATGTAAATAAATGTAACACAGTTGTCATTCTGTTTCAAATCATCCTGTTTTCACTGACGGCTAACACATTACTTTGCAGGCAAAAAATGCCAGGAAAGAGTTAAACTGTAGGACAAAGAATGTTGTTGTCATTCTCTAATAGGAAAAAAAAAGCCATAAATTTGACAGGTCTGAGGTCTTTAACAGCATTGACCTACTAATAATAAACTAACATCAGTCAGCGAGAGGGAGAGCTGCTAATTCCTTCCCGTGAGTGAATGCGTGCTGCATGAAAAAAACTTATCGGAACTCAAGAGTTCTGCTACTTGAGCCGATATATTTTTCTTCTCACAGCAGATTGTTTGTCCCCTCTTATCATACAGGTAACAGCAGATTCTGACTGCCATAACACACACTTTGTACAAGTAAGAGAGATGCAGGGATCTCTGGAATTCAGGCAGACCAGAGCAAAGCAGGAGAGGTGATTTACTTTGACATGTGACCTCTTATCTCTCCAAGTCCTGCGCCCTGCTAATTTTTATCGCCCTAGGCCTTGGCCTCTGTGACCTTCCCAGAAATCCGGCCCTGGATGCATGGGGGGGGGGGGGGCTATCTCTGCCCTGACTGATCTGACTCCTTGGACCCTGAGTAATGCACTGTACAGGGGATCTGGATGAGGGGACAGGGTTGCCAGGGTGACATTGTACTGGCTGTGGCATTGCCACATGTACTTAGGGGGGGGCTCTCCGTCTGAAAGAGGTGTTTGAGGATCTCGCAAATGCCATTGGGGGGGGGGGGGAGTGGGGGTCTTTGGCACACACACACACACTCTTCGGTGTGACCCTCCCTTTCCACCCAGCTTGACCTTAGGGCCTTTTTCCACTAGCTGTGATCTGCTTCAGAAAGCAGCAGTCTTGATGATCGCAATGGGCCATGTGATAACGTGTAAATTGCAGTGCTCATTTCCCAGTAGCGTACGTCATGTTTTTCCAAATCTAAACCGTCGGGTGATTGTGCTCCGTTTCCGGCAGCTAAACAGCACAATCACAGGTAGTGGAAATTGTAGCTTACGCGATCTCAGCGTGATTGCGCTTCCTAGTGGAAAGGGGCCCTTACTTCCCTACCTGGCTACTTTTTTATGCCACCCGGCTGGAAAAAAATTCTGGGGAGAACACTGCTAAAAAAGAGAATGAAGCGAGAGATAAAGAGCAAAGAAAGTTGAAGGATGAGGAAAAAATGTATGTCTCAATGGGTCACGTGACCAGCTCTGCTTCAAAATGAAAAGTACTTGTTGAATGCGATTTGTAGGAAAGCAAAAGAGAGACAACACCGAAAAGGAGGAATTATTCTACATGCATAAATACATACAATGACAGCAATAAAATAATTGTTTGTGGAGTATGTGAATAAATTGTCTTTTTATCAAGCGACAATTTCATGTCCTTTTTGGAGTGACCGGTCCACCACCGACACCCGAATGTTTTAAACTTTTTAGCGTACTTTTATCTTTTTGGCGCCTCTGTACATCTTATGATCAAAATTTTCCACCCTGGTGGAAGGGTGATATACCCCTCTTTCTTCTTCAGAGAGCGACATCTTAATCCTGAGTGGGGACAGGTCTAATCTCCCCACCTGCCTATACAGTGGTTGCCTATGCGGTAACCCTTGTTTGTGAGTATAATACATACTTGTCATTTTTCTCCTGATTCCAGTACATACTACACTATATTGGGCTCTCGGTTTTTCTCTGTTTATAGCAATAAAATACCACACATGGCATGCCTGTAATGTGATCTGTAAAAGAGAGAGAGTGGCCTACTGGGGATGCTGGGAGTGGAAGGGGAGAGAGATAGCGGCTTTTTAATGGTCTAGAGGAGAGAGTTATGCTGGGCATACATGGCTCGATGCCCCCTTATCAATCAAGCCGCTGATGGCTTGATTGATAATATCCGACGTGTCTGATCGCCGCGGGGATCGATTCCGCGCTTGATCCCCGCAGGCGGACAATAGCGGCGAATCAATTGGGAGATAAAAAGCGCCGGCGGGTACGAGCGGGAATCGATTCAGGTGCACAAGCGGGGACACGGCAGGAGTCGATCCGATTAGCCGCCGGATCGACCTGTGTATGCCCAGCATTAGGCTAGTGAGGAGATGGGAGAGAAGGTCAGGGCAGATTCTAAGTTGAATAGCTCTCAGAGCACAGCTGTAAAATAATTCCCCCCCCCCACAGAAACCCTGTGAATCCGCAGCAAGAGGAGCCCCCAGTGTTAGGTAGTCACCTGTACATGTAACTAGATGTGGAGCCCCCATTATTGTTAGCCAAAGAGGGCCCCCAGGATAAGGTGGCAAGAGAGAGCCCCCTAGTATAAGGTGGCAAGAGAGTGTGCCACTAGTATAGGTAGCCAGAGTGCACCCCCATATATGTAGCTAGACCCCCCAGTATAGGTAGACAGAGGAACCCCCCAATGTTCAGGTAGCTAGAGAGTCCCCCAGGATAGGTAGCCAGTTAATCAGGTCATGTCAGCACAATAGCCAGACCCCAATTACGTGTCCGAAAGGGACAAGCCATGCAATCAGTAGGGGAATATATTTGTTACATTCCCCTACTTTGCCTAGCGTGGGAAGAGACGTCTCTCAGCTTCTGAGGTAGATAGGTAGCCAGAGAGCCAACGCTACATCGAAAAAGGAGTGCCTGGGAAATTTGGGCACCCAGAAAAGCAGAGAGTAGAATATTGGTAAATTTATCGATATTCTTCTATCATAGTGGAAATGACGATAGTAAAATATCAGTCATACATACCAATATTTTACTACAGCTAAACAGAACCCTATTCCCACACTGAACATTATGGATGCTTAACCTTAACCACTTCCACGTACCGGCTAACCTTAACCACCACCTCCCACACGGCTAACCTTAAACCTTCCCCAGCCACCAATCATCCCCCCAAAAATTTTCCCGGTGCTGCCAGAGGTGCCCATTCAAATATCGGCGTTAACCTTCCTTGCGTCAAGGACAAGCCTGGCTCATCCATGAAAAACTAGCTAGGATTGGTATGGACGAGTCAGGCTTGTCCAACAATTACAATTACTCACCTGCGGCATTGCTGGTATGTGGGATCCCTCGTTAGCACATCGCGGCTTCTCTGCGAGCACATTTCCGACGTCTTCTCGGCAATCCCTGTTGGCAATCTCCATTCTTTCTTGTTCATCACTTCCTGTTCCTTGGCAATCACATGTCCCCCAGCAGCCTCTGCTGTCGGGCGTATACAGCGGCATCACATTGGGCAGAAAATTCAAATTTTTTTGTATTGGATGCAATGCAATCTGTATTAGATCCAATATTTAACTATCATCTGTATGCAGATGACACCTAAATCTACCTCCACACCCCTGATATATCCACCACTACCATGGACAAGGTCTCCTCCTGCCTATCAGCCATCTCCTCCTGGATGTCCTCTAGGTTCCTGAAACTAAATCTAGACAAAACGGAATTTATGATCTTCCCACCCCAGCCATCCATGAACCTCCCAGATGTGCATGTCACTGTTAACCACACTACCATTCGCCCTACCTCTCAAGCCCGTTGTCTGGGTGTCACCCTGGACTCCTCACTTTCCTTCACTCCCCAAAACCTCACAAAGACCTGCAACTTCCACCTCCGTAACATCTGTAAGATTCGCCCTTTCCTGACCTTTGCCACCACCAAACTCCTCAACCATACCCTCATAATTTCCCGCCTTGACTACTGCAATGCCCTTCTGTCTGGTCTCCCTATGACCCGAATAGCCCCACTGCAGTCCATCATGAATGCGGCAGCCAGAATTATCCACTGCTCCCATCGCTCCACCACGGCGGATCCCCTCCTTGAATCCCTCCACTGGCTTCCTATCCAGTCTAGAATCAGATTCAATATACTTTGTCTGACCTACAAATCTGTCCACAAAACCTGTCCAACCTACATTTCTGATCTTACTCAGAGGTACACATCTAGCCGCTCGCTCCGCTCTTCCAATGAACTTCACCTGACCGCCCCCCCCCACCACATCACCCAGTCCCATGCACGCCTCCAGGACTTCTCAAGAGCTGCTCCAACACTATGGAAGTCCCTACCTCCACCCATTAGGGCAGCCCCCTCTTTCAACATTTTCAAGAAGGCCTTCAAAACTCACCTTTTCACTCTGGCCTACTACCGCTCACAAGTGCTCTAAACCCACAGCTGAACTCTGGTCCCCTACCTTTCGTGTCCCTTCCTCTCTCTAGATTGTAAGCCTTTGGGCAGGGTCCTCCTCCTTTTGTGTCCTACCTGATCATGCACCTCCATTACTGTGAACCCATGCTATGCATTTGAGTGAACCTAACTTGCCTAATCTCTATGCTCCCATCCAGTGACTGACTAAGCAGTCCAGGACGGAGCCTGGACACGCACGCTTTACCAACCTGACACGGAGGACGGAACTACCAGCGCTGCGGCGTGGAAACGTGGAGGACATCAATGCCGGTTAGCCGGACATGTGAGATGAGCCTTTGTTTTTATTGTACATGGTACGCATATGCTTTTATTAGGGGCTAGACCCATATTAAATAAGGATTTTACGCAATGAGAAGCGGATGTCTTATGTTTTCTTCTAGCCACCTGTTGTAGTGATTATATATTTGCCTGAATACAAAGCAGAGATTTGGTGAGCAGGGGATTGAGGGGGGGAGTGTGACCCCCGTTCCTGCATGCGGTGTCTTTTCCCAGAGCATGGTGTGTTGTGTTGACACAGGGTGTACGAGTGTTTAAGGATTACCCGCTATGTGCCTGCTCTCTTTTTGACACAGGTTTCTAATACAGCACAGGAGTTAACTCCAGAAGCGCTGCTGTGAACGATATACTTTTGCTGTGAGGAGAACTGATTGGTTTTGCTCTTTTTGGCAGTTAGCTGCATATTGGAAGGACTTTACAAGAGGTGGTGAGTGCTGTGTCGCTTTTTGAATTTTGACTAAGCATTACCTTGTACTCATACTGTGCTGCATGATCTGGTTTTTCATGTATTCATGTATTGTCATATTGCTGTATGTTACCCCTAAATATTGTCTGTAACCTAAACTAATGTCCAGCGGTGCGTAATATGTTGGCGCTTTATAAATACAATAAATAAATATGAAAAATTCAAAGTGTAAAAAAAAAGAAAATATGGGCAACACTACTGCTCATAAGAGCAAACAATAAAGAAAAAAAATAAAAAAGGTGCTTTCTTTATATTGCTTACTTGCAGTCAGCTTGCAAGGCTGCGACTTCACAGTGGTCCGTCAAAAAAGCGTACAGTATAAAGAAGCGCTTAAAAACAATTGTATATCTTTTGCTACAAAAATCCTGCATAAATTGAACAACAGGGAGGTTATGGGGAAATTCTAGCGCCGAATTTCACCTCCATGTCAATATCTAAATGGGCGCCTACAGTATGTCAGTGCCCAAACTTCCACTGCTAGCAGGGTGCGCAAATTTCCTGTTTTTTAGTCTCCCATATAGGTAGCCAGAGAGCCATGTATATGTGACTAGAGGAAGCTCCAGGAATGTATCTTTTATGGCGGAGGCCCTATTTCTGGTACACTTTAAGGTTTCCCCTCAATATCTAAATGGGTGGTATCGCAGCGCCCAAACATCCGTCGCTAGCTGGGTGCCCAAATTTCCAGTTTTATACATTTTCATATAGGTAGTATAGGTAGCTAAAGAGCCAAGCTTCTAAGGGCAACAATGGTTAATTTGCATATATTCAGCAATGATGCACTGGGAGACATCTCAAGCTCACTCCAACCTGAATTATCACAAATTCTTTCTATTTTAAGAAAGCAAACTCTTGTTTTCCTTAGTATTTTAGTAAGGGGGCTTTTAGGACCATTGTAGCTCCTCACACACTCCAATGAGTTCTGGTTCACCATGAGCTTGCTGGTTAATCTGTACCTCACTGTGCTAGAAGGTAAATACAGCTCCAGTTCCAGTCTGTCACCAGCAATAGCCTCTCTGCACGTCCTGTATTATTGCTGAAGACAGAGCTATGTGGAGGCGAGGCATTACATGTAAACTGGGAAATATGAGGGAGCATGTGCTGAGGCATCTATGCAAAAAGCGTGCCCGGTAATACCGAGAACTTGACCACCTACCCCCCATGGCTAACCTTAACTATCCCCCCCCCCCCCTTTCCCTCAACCCACTGTAAAAGGGAAAAAACCCCAAATAGAACCGATTTTTTGCAAATTTCTTTAAAAAACCTATATTTGAATGAGTGCCTATGTCAGCGGTGAAATCTTCCTCCGATAGCGGGCACCCATATTTCCTGAGCTGTGTATACTGCTGTGCTGTATGTGTATCGTGTAGCAATGTATGCGTAAAGTTCATGTACTGTATATAGAAAGCTATATATATATACGTACAAGCTAAGCATTGTCTATGAGGCCCCTTATCCACAGGCAGCTGAAGGCGGTGAATTCAGCACCTCACAGCTACGCCCATTTACCGGTCAGCCGCTTGCTAGCGCTCGGCACAGGCATTGTATAAGCGTCCCCATGGAGTGGACCCGACATGAGATGGTATTTTGTCGCCCGGTCATTCTGCTGTGTGTCATGTGACCAGTGGTTTACTAAACAGTCTGCCATTTTGCTGCATGTAATTGCAGCCAAAAGGCGCTTTGTGGCTGGGGGGCTTAACTGCCCAACAAGCGAGTAGTTCAGTCACGCGTGGAAAAGAGGCCGAAGGGTCGGTTCACATGGGCTCTTGCCAGCGTCTTGTTTAGCTAATGCTGAACGCTTTTCTGCAACAGAGCAGAAAAGTGTTTTCTATTAGTTCCCGTCATTCCACTGTCACCTTTTGAGCCCCCTAGGGGGACATGGAAGTACGAATGTAGCCAATTATGTCGCGTCCAAGACGAGACACCAGGATCTATCGTGTAATTTATGCGAACGATGCGAAAAGCCGTAACTGTGATATATTAATCGCCCCCATACATTGCTTGACCATCAAATGCAGCATTTAGATGCCCGTGTGAACTGGCCTAAGACATGAAAGAGCACCTGAAGTGTACTCCACAATAAAAGTGATGTCATTTACATGTAGTAACGATAAAGAATTGGAAATGGAAGATGTATCAAGCTAAGTGCCTGAAACCCTGCCGTAACCCCTCCTCTTTCCTGGTTGTTCTCCTAAAGCCTTGCTTGACCAGCCCCAGCTCTGTGGTCACCCCCACTGCAATAGCCTAATCACGTGATTTATTCTTGAGGAGAGGAGGACTCTTGCACGATAAGGCCACGGCTGCTGAGCAACAGGCTGTTTCAGGCACTTAGCATGTATTAGGCCAAGTGAGCAATATACAGTATCAATTGCTGATTTCTTTTTTTTTTTTTTTTATTACACAACGATGCCACTTTTATTGTTGAGCATACTTTAATGGAACCTAAAATGAACTTAAAAAAAGTTTCACTTATCTGAGGCTTCTACCAGCCCCCTGCAGCCGCCCTGTGCCTGCACCGTTTGACAAAACCGACACTTAGTCACTGCGGTGGATCGGCGGATTGTTCCATGATAACGCTGGCACAGGGCGGCTGCAGGGGGCTGGAAGAAGCTCCAGGTAAGTGAGAAGCACCTCATCTGCTGCATGCTTGTTCGGGGTTTATGGCTAAAAGTATTAGAGGCAAAGGACCAGCCGGATAGCAATGTAACTAGTATTACTTAAAAGGAAATAAATATGGAAGCCTCCATATTCTTCTCATTACAGTTGTCCTTTAATAGGTGGGGTCGTGCCGCGGCAGGGCAGGTGGAGGTTTCCAAAGAGCTTCAACAGTCTTCATCAGAAACATAGCCATGACTGTGTTGCTAAGGAGGGCATGGAGCATCACCTGTGACCTGGAGATGTCACTATAGGTAAGTATATATAGCTCTTTTATTAGTTAAAATAGCATGATGTATGCTGGCAGCATACATCATGCTATTTTAACTAATAAAAGAGCTTAAGAATACTGGACGGTGCTGACTCTATTGCTATAGATACATTGGGGTATCCTGTGCAGAGATACTGAGGGTCACAGCACGTCATCTATCCTCTCCTGGGTGCATGCTTCAGCTTGGAGAAAACTATAGGTAAGTATATTCAGTACTGTGCTCCAGGTGGTATTGGCTCCATGGGCGAGCGCCTGGGTGAGTGGGTCGATTCACATCTACAGCCCCTTGTTTTGAGATTGCCAGGGTACTTACAGGACACTCGCCACGTTTTGTCCAGTTTTGCAGATGTGGGAAGAACATTTTCATTGGGTGACCTTGGATGTCACCTCTTTATATTCCTCCATTCCGCAAGGACTTGCCTTGAAGGCTCTATGTTTCCATCTTGGGAAATATTCAGCCTTTGATGCCTATTTGCAATCCTACCTTGTGAGGGCTGTGGAGTACCTCCTCACGCACAACTATTTTATGTTTGATGTGGGGTTCTATCTCCAGAGATGCGGAGCTTCCATGGGGGCAACGTTTTCCCCCTCCTTGGCCAACCTATACATGGGCTGGTGGGAGGAGCTCCGCATCTTTGGAGATGAGAACCCCTTTGCCTCCCATATCGTTTGGTATGGCAGGTTTATAGACGATTTGCTTTTGGTGTGTGTGTGGGGGGGGGGGGGGGGGCTCCCAGCCTTTTGGAGGATTTTTTGGCTTATGTCAATTGTAATGAACTCAATCTGAATTTTACTATGAGCCATCATAATATACATATTGACTATCTGGACCTGACCCTGACTGGAGACACTTTACTTCACTGAGTTTCCACCAGGACTTATCGTAAGCCCACAGCAGGAAATTCTATACTCTTTGCCAGTTCTTGTCATCCTAGACATACCATAAATGCCATTCCCACAGGGGAATTCACTCGGGCAGGCCGCAACTGCTCCAACCCAGTGGTATTGGAACAGGAATGCAATTTGGTTGAGGAAAGATTAAGACAAAGAGGGTACACTAGGAAACAGTTAGCTTGGGGACGACTCAGGGGCACAAGGAAACCACGGAGTGAACTTTTACAAACTAGGAGCCGGACTGGGGACCGAGACGACACGGTGACTTTTATAACTGAGTACAGCCTTGAGTTTAATAAAATCACAAACATTGTGAAGAAATATCTTCCAGTGCTGGATTCCGATTTTAAGTTCAGGGCAATTTTAAAGAAGGGGTGTCGCTTCTCCGCCAGAAGGGCACGCACCTTGGGATCTATCCTTTCGCCCAGTTGTTTTCAGTCCGCCCTTCCGTCTCGTACCCCTACCTGGCTTGCAACAGTGGGATCTTATCCCTGTGGGTTTTCTACCTGTAAATATTGCCACTGTCATAAAAAGGGATCGTCCATCCTCTCTTTTGCGACTGGTAGCACTTTCCCCATTAAACAGTATGTAAATTGCAACACGAGGTGCGTTATTTATGTTATTTCTTGCACCTCGTGCCGCTTGCAATATGTGGGGTGCACCACTCGCAACTTGAGAGCTCGCATTGCTGATCATTATTGTGGTACAAACTGGAAAACTTTTAAGAAGTTGGCAGTTTCTAAACATTTTGAAAACATCCATAAGGGTGATCTCTCTTCTTTTGCTTTTCAAGGGGTAGAACAAATAGTGAGTCCTAAGAGAGGCGGTGACACTCACAAATTACTTTTGAGGCGAGAAGCATATTGGATCCACAAGATGGACACTCGCACTCCAAGGGGTCTCAACACACGTTGGGATCTAAATCTAGTTTATGATTGCTAATTTTGCCTCCTCTATTTTTGCTCCTGTCATACAGAATTCAAGTATGTTTTTTACTCTTTTTCTTTTCTATATAGTTTGCTATTTGTTACTTGAAGCTTTAATGTTTCTTCCAGAAGTGACTTTTTATACATTATATCTTTTAATACCATTTGACTATTGTTATTAATGATAATATTTTTCTATGTATTCATACATTGTGTGTATTTGTAATGTCTCCTTTAAGGTGATGGCTGACTGAGGTATAGGGTGGAGTTTGTTGCTCTCCCACCTACTTAAAGCCCTCCCCTTGCAGGTTCACTTTTAGCTATGACTAAGGGCAGATTGTAAGCCTGACACGCGTCAGTTGAACCTTGTGGTTTTATGCATTTGTAATGTGGAATTCCTGAATAAAGAATACCAGCTTTTTTCAACCAATGGTCGGTTTGCGGATCCCTCTGTGTACATTTGTGGACTGGCTTGGCTTACCTGATCCTGCACCCACTGGTTTGTTATATAGGGGGTAGAGCGTTTTGAACTTTCAACTTTCTTCTAACTACTAGCTAGTAGTTAGCCCAGTGTAGCCAGTAGTTACCCCAGTATAGCTGCCCCAGTGTAACTAGGAGAGGTGCCCTCTTCCTTCCCCCTTCCTTCCCCCAACCCCCCCGCGGCCGTCGCTCCTGTTACCTTGCTATACTGGGCAAACTATACTTGCTATACTGTGGTAACTGTACTAGCTATACTGGGCTAACTGTACTAGCTATACTGGGATAACTATACTTGCTATACTGTGGTAACTGTACTTGCTATATTGGGCTAACTGTACTTGCTATATTGGGCTAACTGTACTTGCTATATTGGGCTAACTGTACTTGCTATACTGGGCTAACTGTACTTGCTATACTGGGCTAACTGTACTTGCTATACTGGGGTAACTGTACTTGCTATACTGGGCTAACTGTACTAGCTATACTGGGCTAACTGTACTAGCTATACTGGGCTAACTGTACTTGCTATACTGGGCTAACTGTACTAGCTCTACTGGGCTAACTGTACTAGCTATACTGGGCTAACTGTACTTGCTATACTGGGCTAACTGTACTTGCTATACTGTGGTAACTGTACTTGCTATACTGGGCTAACTGTACTTGCTATACTGGGATAACTGTACTTGCTATACTGGGCTAACTGTACTAGCTATACTGGGCTAACTGTACTAGCTATACTGTGCTAACTGTACTTGCTATACTGTGACAACTGTACTTGCTATACTGGGCTAACTGTACTTGCTATACTGGACTAACTGTACTGGCTATACTGTGGTAACTGTACTTGCTATACTAGGGTAACTCTACTAGCTATACTGGGCTAACTGTACTTGCTATACTGGGCTAACTGTACTTGCTATACTGGGCTAACTATACTTGCTATACTGTGGTAGCTGTACTTGCTATACTGGGCTAACTGTACTAGCTATACTGGGGTAACTATACTAACTATATTGGGGTAACTATACTACCTAACTAACTATACTGGGGCAACTATAGTCCTTATACAGGGGCAACTGTGTTAGCTAACTATACTGGGGGCAACTATACCTAGATACCTACTTACCTATATATTACACTCAAAATCGGGGGGAAAAGGGGGAGCAGCCGCCGCCACTAACCACGCCCCCCAACCCCCCCGCCCTCCCAGGGGGGGCCCCGGAGAAAATTTTGGTCGGGATAGTGGGCCCCGGGCTCAAAAAGGTTGGGGACCTCTGCTTTAAAGGCTATCCAAGCTGAAAAGTAAAAGTTCCAGCACCTAGAAGTCTGTGTGGTCCGTTACTGCAGTTCAGCTGCCCTGCAGTGCGCCGCTAGCCCCTTTGTAAGATCACCAACTCCAGCTGTGGTCACGGTCTTCTGCACATACGAGGGCATCTCTGCGTGCCTTTCACAATCTCACGAGAATGCGAGAGGTGCTTGGATACGCCCATACATCCGCAGAAGGCCGCAACCACAGCTGGAGTTGGCAAGCTTATGGAGGGGAAAAGTTGTGCATTGGAGGGCAGCTGAACTGCAGCAACAAACCAAACAGTCTGCAAGGGGCTGGAAGAAGCCCCAAGTAAGTAAAACTTAACTTTTACTTTTCAGCTCAGATATCCTTTAAGAGCAATGTACAAAATACATTTTGTTAAAGATGGATAATGTTTACCAAATTTGATATTGTAAGAGTCTTGTGCTCATCATTTTGTAAAGACAGCTGAATAGTGATGTATGTACTGTGTTTATAGAGTGTTCAACATTACATGTAGTCTGTTTGTCTATGGATGTTTAGGGGGTGCTTTGTGGTACAATGGTACAAGCAGTGTTCTTCCCAGAGCCTATTGGCCAGGCATTCCGCCTAGGTAAAATTGGCAGAAGCCCAGCTGACTTAATTAGCCCCTGCCCGGCAAGAAGAAGAGGGGGGGCAGGGGCACAGGCAGAAGGATGTAGCCGCTTACCGCTAGGGAGCCAGTGATGCATGCAGGGCCGGATTTGTACTTTCCAGCGCCCTAGGCCAGCTGTCACCAACCGCCCCCCCCCATTCTGTCCAACTCTGACTAGTTTGAACGCCCCCCTCTGTTTTGCTGCTTTGCCCTGTTCACAGAGGCGGGACAAGGTCCTCCAGCACCCAAGGCTGAGACACCAAAGTGCGCCCCTCCATCTCTCCACCCCAGCCCTCACACACTGATTGCTATTAGACTAAGAGGTGCCCCAGGGCCCCCAACACCTTAATCTCTAGTTATCTGGCTTGTTGTCACTTCCATGTATCTCCTTTTCTTATTTCTTTCTGCTTCATACACAATTAGGAATGACAGCTGAATGAATTGTGCGCCCCCTCCTACACTGCGCCCTGAGGTTGGAGCCTCTCCAGCCTGTGCCTCGGCTCGGCCCTGCCCGTTCAACAAAGAAGCAGTGCATGCTCTGTCCACTCCATGTAATTTTGCGCTCCTGTCTGCATGCACAGCAGGCGATAGTGTTCTGGGCTTGCATACTTCAGAAATGATGCTCATGTGTGAGCACTCAGCAGCACTTGTCAAGTACACATACCCATAACACTCCCTCGGCTCCTGTGCACATGCATACAGGAGCGCAAAATCACAAGGAGCCCCAGTGGACAGCGCTGCTTCTTTGTGCTCTGTGCGACTAGCTGTAGTCAGAGCCACAAACGGGACAGAGCAGTGCAATGGAGAGAAGCCCATCCAAAACAGAGTCCAGGTAAGTAGAAGGTTCTGACACTACACACACTGGCATAGATGTAGTGTAATGCTAGGTACACATGATGCAATTTTCGGACAGATTTAATGTCAGGTCGATTATTTCCATCATGTCTGATCTAATTTCAATTTTTCGATCAATTTTCTGTTCACTTCTATGAAAAAACATTCAGAAAATTGATTGGAAAGCATATCGGACATGTTGGAAATAGTCGATGTGACAGTAAATCTGTCAGAAAATTGCATTGTGTTTACCCAGCATAAGCTCAGGTGTACTTTACACAGTGACAATTTAGCACTTAAGACAGATCTCAAAATCAGTCAGCAGGAAGTTTTGTAACAGAATAACACTTTTTATTGGCTAACCAAAAGAAAAACAGTGAGAGCCGTCTTCAGACTTGTGTACAAGATGTTAGGGACACAGCTATATATACAGTCAGCAGGAGATCCATTGATTGTTTTGTAAATGTAAATAAATGTAACACAGTTGTCATTCTGTTTCAAATCATCCTGTTTTCACTGACGGCTAACACATTACTTTGCAGGCAAAAAATGCCAGGAAAGAGTTAAACTGTAGGACAAAGAATGTTGTTGTCATTCTCTAATAGGAAAAAAAAAGCCATAAATTTGACAGGTCTGAGGTCTTTAACAGCATTGACCTACTAATAATAAACTAACATCAGTCAGCGAGAGGGAGAGCTGCTAATTCCTTCCCGTGAGTGAATGCGTGCTGCATGAAAAAAACTTATCGGAACTCAAGAGTTCTGCTACTTGAGCCGATATATTTTTCTTCTCACAGCAGATTGTTTGTCCCCTCTTATCATACAGGTAACAGCAGATTCTGACTGCCATAACACACACTTTGTACAAGTAAGAGAGATGCAGGGATCTCTGGAATTCAGGCAGACCAGAGCAAAGCAGGAGAGGTGATTTACTTTGACATGTGACCTCTTATCTCTCCAAGTCCTGCGCCCTGCTAATTTTTATCGCCCTAGGCCTTGGCCTCTGTGACCTTCCCAGAAATCCGGCCCTGGATGCATGGGGGGGGGGGGGCTATCTCTGCCCTGACTGATCTGACTCCTTGGACCCTGAGTAATGCACTGTACAGGGGATCTGGATGAGGGGACAGGGTTGCCAGGGTGACATTGTACTGGCTGTGGCATTGCCACATGTACTTAGGGGGGGGCTCTCCGTCTGAAAGAGGTGTTTGAGGATCTCGCAAATGCCATTGGGGGGGGGGGGAGTGGGGGTCTTTGGCACACACACACACACTCTTCGGTGTGACCCTCCCTTTCCACCCAGCTTGACCTTAGGGCCTTTTTCCACTAGCTGTGATCTGCTTCAGAAAGCAGCAGTCATGATGATCGCAATGGGCCATGTGATAACGTGTAAATTGCAGTGCTCATTTCCCAGTAGCGTACGTCATGTTTTTCCAAATCTAAACCGTCGGGTGATTGTGCTCCGTTTCCGGCAGCTAAACAGCACAATCACAGGTAGTGGAAATTGTAGCTTACGCGATCTCAGCGTGATTGCGCTTCCTAGTGGAAAGGGGCCCTTACTTCCCTACCTGGCTACTTTTTTATGCCACCCGGCTGGAAAAAAATTCTGGGGAGAACACTGCTAAAAAAGAGAATGAAGCGAGAGATAAAGAGCAAAGAAAGTTGAAGGATGAGGAAAAAATGTATGTCTCAATGGGTCACGTGACCAGCTCTGCTTCAAAATGAAAAGTACTTGTTGAATGCGATTTGTAGGAAAGCAAAAGAGAGACAACACCGAAAAGGAGGAATTATTCTACATGCATAAATACATACAATGACAGCAATAAAATAATTGTTTGTGGAGTATGTGAATAAATTGTCTTTTTATCAAGCGACAATTTCATGTCCTTTTTGGAGTGACCGGTCCACCACCGACACCCGAATGTTTTAAACTTTTTAGCGTACTTTTATCTTTTTGGCGCCTCTGTACATCTTATGATCAAAATTTTCCACCCTGGTGGAAGGGTGATATACCCCTCTTTCTTCTTCAGAGAGCGACATCTTAATCCTGAGTGGGGACAGGTCTAATCTCCCCACCTGCCTATACAGTGGTTGCCTATGCGGTAACCCTTGTTTGTGAGTATAATACATACTTGTCATTTTTCTCCTGATTCCAGTACATACTACACTATATTGGGCTCTCGGTTTTTCTCTGTTTATAGCAATAAAATACCACACATGGCATGCCTGTAATGTGATCTGTAAAAGAGAGAGAGTGGCCTACTGGGGATGCTGGGAGTGGAAGGGGAGAGAGATAGCGGCTTTTTAATGGTCTAGAGGAGAGAGTTATGCTGGGCATACATGGCTCGATGCCCCCTTATCAATCAAGCCGCTGATGGCTTGATTGATAATATCCGACGTGTCTGATCGCCGCGGGGATCGATTCCGCGCTTGATCCCCGCAGGCGGACAATAGCGGCGAATCAATTGGGAGATAAAAAGCGCCGGCGGGTACGAGCGGGAATCGATTCAGGTGCACAAGCGGGGACACGGCAGGAGTCGATCCGATTAGCCGCCGGATCGACCTGTGTATGCCCAGCATTAGGCTAGTGAGGAGATGGGAGAGAAGGTCAGGGCAGATTCTAAGTTGAATAGCTCTCAGAGCACAGCTGTAAAATAATTCCCCCCCCCCACAGAAACCCTGTGAATCCGCAGCAAGAGGAGCCCCCAGTGTTAGGTAGTCACCTGTACATGTAACTAGATGTGGAGCCCCCATTATTGTTAGCCAAAGAGGGCCCCCAGGATAAGGTGGCAAGAGAGAGCCCCCTAGTATAAGGTGGCAAGAGAGTGTGCCACTAGTATAGGTAGCCAGAGTGCACCCCCATATATGTAGCTAGACCCCCCAGTATAGGTAGACAGAGGAACCCCCCAATGTTCAGGTAGCTAGAGAGTCCCCCAGGATAGGTAGCCAGTTAATCAGGTCATGTCAGCACAATAGCCAGACCCCAATTACGTGTCCGAAAGGGACAAGCCATGCAATCAGTAGGGGAATATATTTGTTACATTCCCCTACTTTGCCTAGCGTGGGAAGAGACGTCTCTCAGCTTCTGAGGTAGATAGGTAGCCAGAGAGCCAACGCTACATCGAAAAAGGAGTGCCTGGGAAATTTGGGCACCCAGAAAAGCAGAGAGTAGAATATTGGTAAATTTATCGATATTCTTCTATCATAGTGGAAATGACGATAGTAAAATATCAGTCATACATACCAATATTTTACTACAGCTAAACAGAACCCTATTCCCACACTGAACATTATGGATGCTTAACCTTAACCACTTCCACGTACCGGCTAACCTTAACCACCACCTCCCACACGGCTAACCTTAAACCTTCCCCAGCCACCAATCATCCCCCCAAAAATTTTCCCGGTGCTGCCAGAGGTGCCCATTCAAATATCGGCGTTAACCTTCCTTGCGTCAAGGACAAGCCTGGCTCATCCATGAAAAACTAGCTAGGATTGGTATGGACGAGTCAGGCTTGTCCAACAATTACAATTACTCACCTGCGGCATTGCTGGTATGTGGGATCCCTCGTTAGCACATCGCGGCTTCTCTGCGAGCACATTTCCGACGTCTTCTCGGCAATCCCTGTTGGCAATCTCCATTCTTTCTTGTTCATCACTTCCTGTTCCTTGGCAATCACATGTCCCCCAGCAGCCTCTGCTGTCGGGCGTATACAGCGGCATCACATTGGGCAGAAAATTCAAATTTTTTTGTATTGGATGCAATGCAATCTGTATTAGATCCAATATTTAACTATCATCTGTATGCAGATGACACCTAAATCTACCTCCACACCCCTGATATATCCACCACTACCATGGACAAGGTCTCCTCCTGCCTATCAGCCATCTCCTCCTGGATGTCCTCTAGGTTCCTGAAACTAAATCTAGACAAAACGGAATTTATGATCTTCCCACCCCAGCCATCCATGAACCTCCCAGATGTGCATGTCACTGTTAACCACACTACCATTCGCCCTACCTCTCAAGCCCGTTGTCTGGGTGTCACCCTGGACTCCTCACTTTCCTTCACTCCCCAAAACCTCACAAAGACCTGCAACTTCCACCTCCGTAACATCTGTAAGATTCGCCCTTTCCTGACCTTTGCCACCACCAAACTCCTCAACCATACCCTCATAATTTCCCGCCTTGACTACTGCAATGCCCTTCTGTCTGGTCTCCCTATGACCCGAATAGCCCCACTGCAGTCCATCATGAATGCGGCAGCCAGAATTATCCACTGCTCCCATCGCTCCACCACGGCGGATCCCCTCCTTGAATCCCTCCACTGGCTTCCTATCCAGTCTAGAATCAGATTCAATATACTTTGTCTGACCTACAAATCTGTCCACAAAACCTGTCCAACCTACATTTCTGATCTTACTCAGAGGTACACATCTAGCCGCTCGCTCCGCTCTTCCAATGAACTTCACCTGACCGCCCCCCCCCACCACATCACCCAGTCCCATGCACGCCTTCAGGACTTCTCAAGAGCTGCTCCAACACTATGGAAGTCCCTACCTCCACCCATTAGGGCAGCCCCCTCTTTCAACATTTTCAAGAAGGCCTTCAAAACTCACCTTTTCACTCTGGCCTACTACCGCTCACAAGTGCTCTAAACCCACAGCTGAACTCTGGTCCCCTACCTTTCGTGTCCCTTCCTCTCTCTAGATTGTAAGCCTTTGGGCAGGGTCCTCCTCCTTTTGTGTCCTACCTGATCATGCACCTCCATTACTGTGAACCCATGCTATGCATTTGAGTGAACCTAACTTGCCTAATCTCTATGCTCCCATCCAGTGACTGACTAAGCAGTCCAGGACGGAGCCTGGACACGCACGCTTTACCAACCTGACACGGAGGACGGAACTACCAGCGCTGCGGCGTGGAAACGTGGAGGACATCAATGCCGGTTAGCCGGACATGTGAGATGAGCCTTTGTTTTTATTGTACATGGTACGCATATGCTTTTATTAGGGGCTAGACCCATATTAAATAAGGATTTTACGCAATGAGAAGCGGATGTCTTATGTTTTCTTCTAGCCACCTGTTGTAGTGATTATATATTTGCCTGAATACAAAGCAGAGATTTGGTGAGCAGGGGATTGAGGGGGGGAGTGTGACCCCCGTTCCTGCATGCGGTGTCTTTTCCCAGAGCATGGTGTGTTGTGTTGACACAGGGTGTACGAGTGTTTAAGGATTACCCGCTATGTGCCTGCTCTCTTTTTGACACAGGTTTCTAATACAGCACAGGAGTTAACTCCAGAAGCGCTGCTGTGAACGATATACTTTTGCTGTGAGGAGAACTGATTGGTTTTGCTCTTTTTGGCAGTTAGCTGCATATTGGAAGGACTTTACAAGAGGTGGTGAGTGCTGTGTCGCTTTTTGAATTTTGACTAAGCATTACCTTGTACTCATACTGTGCTGCATGATCTGGTTTTTCATGTATTCATGTATTGTCATATTGCTGTATGTTACCCCTAAATATTGTCTGTAACCTAAACTAATGTCCAGCGGTGCGTAATATGTTGGCGCTTTATAAATACAATAAATAAATATGAAAAATTCAAAGTGTAAAAAAAAAGAAAATATGGGCAACACTACTGCTCATAAGAGCAAACAATAAAGAAAAAAAATAAAAAAGGTGCTTTCTTTATATTGCTTACTTGCAGTCAGCTTGCAAGGCTGCGACTTCACAGTGGTCCGTCAAAAAAGCGTACAGTATAAAGAAGCGCTTAAAAACAATTGTATATCTTTTGCTACAAAAATCCTGCATAAATTGAACAACAGGGAGGTTATGGGGAAATTCTAGCGCCGAATTTCACCTCCATGTCAATATCTAAATGGGCGCCTACAGTATGTCAGTGCCCAAACTTCCACTGCTAGCAGGGTGCGCAAATTTCCTGTTTTTTAGTCTCCCATATAGGTAGCCAGAGAGCCATGTATATGTGACTAGAGGAAGCTCCAGGAATGTATCTTTTATGGCGGAGGCCCTATTTCTGGTACACTTTAAGGTTTCCCCTCAATATCTAAATGGGTGGTATCGCAGCGCCCAAACATCCGTCGCTAGCTGGGTGCCCAAATTTCCAGTTTTATACATTTTCATATAGGTAGTATAGGTAGCTAAAGAGCCAAGCTTCTAAGGGCAACAATGGTTAATTTGCATATATTCAGCAATGATGCACTGGGAGACATCTCAAGCTCACTCCAACCTGAATTATCACAAATTCTTTCTATTTTAAGAAAGCAAACTCTTGTTTTCCTTAGTATTTTAGTAAGGGGGCTTTTAGGACCATTGTAGCTCCTCACACACTCCAATGAGTTCTGGTTCACCATGAGCTTGCTGGTTAATCTGTACCTCACTGTGCTAGAAGGTAAATACAGCTCCAGTTCCAGTCTGTCACCAGCAATAGCCTCTCTGCACGTCCTGTATTATTGCTGAAGACAGAGCTATGTGGAGGCGAGGCATTACATGTAAACTGGGAAATATGAGGGAGCATGTGCTGAGGCATCTATGCAAAAAGCGTGCCCGGTAATACCGAGAACTTGACCACCTACCCCCCATGGCTAACCTTAACTATCCCCCCCCCCCCCTTTCCCTCAACCCACTGTAAAAGGGAAAAAACCCCAAATAGAACCGATTTTTTGCAAATTTCTTTAAAAAACCTATATTTGAATGAGTGCCTATGTCAGCGGTGAAATCTTCCTCCGATAGCGGGCACCCATATTTCCTGAGCTGTGTATACTGCTGTGCTGTATGTGTATCGTGTAGCAATGTATGCGTAAAGTTCATGTACTGTATATAGAAAGCTATATATATATACGTACAAGCTAAGCATTGTCTATGAGGCCCCTTATCCACAGGCAGCTGAAGGCGGTGAATTCAGCACCTCACAGCTACGCCCATTTACCGGTCAGCCGCTTGCTAGCGCTCGGCACAGGCATTGTATAAGCGTCCCCATGGAGTGGACCCGACATGAGATGGTATTTTGTCGCCCGGTCATTCTGCTGTGTGTCATGTGACCAGTGGTTTACTAAACAGTCTGCCATTTTGCTGCATGTAATTGCAGCCAAAAGGCGCTTTGTGGCTGGGGGGCTTAACTGCCCAACAAGCGAGTAGTTCAGTCACGCGTGGAAAAGAGGCCGAAGGGTCGGTTCACATGGGCTCTTGCCAGCGTCTTGTTTAGCTAATGCTGAACGCTTTTCTGCAACAGAGCAGAAAAGTGTTTTCTATTAGTTCCCGTCATTCCACTGTCAACTTTTGAGCCCCCTAGGGGGACATGGAAGTACGAATGTAGCCAATTATGTCGCGTCCAAGACGAGACACCAGGATCTATCGTGTAATTTATGCGAACGATGCGAAAAGCCGTAACTGTGATATATTAATCGCCCCCATACATTGCTTGACCATCAAATGCAGCATTTAGATGCCCGTGTGAACTGGCCTAAGACATGAAAGAGCACCTGAAGTGTACTCCACAATAAAAGTGATGTCATTTACATGTAGTAACGATAAAGAATTGGAAATGGAAGATGTATCAAGCTAAGTGCCTGAAACCCTGCCGTAACCCCTCCTCTTTCCTGGTTGTTCTCCTAAAGCCTTGCTTGACCAGCCCCAGCTCTGTGGTCACCCCCACTGCAATAGCCTAATCACGTGATTTATTCTTGAGGAGAGGAGGACTCTTGCACGATAAGGCCACGGCTGCTGAGCAACAGGCTGTTTCAGGCACTTAGCATGTATTAGGCCAAGTGAGCAATATACAGTATCAATTGCTGATTTCTTTTTTTTTTTTTTTTATTACACAACGATGCCACTTTTATTGTTGAGCATACTTTAATGGAACCTAAAATGAACTTAAAAAAAGTTTCACTTATCTGAGGCTTCTACCAGCCCCCTGCAGCCGCCCTGTGCCTGCACCGTTTGACAAAACCGACACTTAGTCACTGCGGTGGATCGGCGGATTGTTCCATGATAACGCTGGCACAGGGCGGCTGCAGGGGGCTGGAAGAAGCTCCAGGTAAGTGAAACTTTTTTTTTTATGTTCACTTTAGGTTTCTTTTCAGGTGCTCTTAAATGTATTTATTAATTTATTTTTGTCTGTGGGTTAGAGAGAGCTTCTTTAAAGGGAACTTTGCGCGTCCTCATTCACACTCCCACCACTGGGAGCATCCTGCACAATGGATCGGAACAGTGGCGCTGCGCGTTATGCTCAATTTGGATATGGTACAATGAAGCCTTCAGTCAATAAAAAGTATGCTTCACTTTCTCTGATAAAGCGTGCATTTAGTGGTAACTTTTCCATATTCCATTGGCTTTTTTGGGCATCCAAATCTCCAGGTCCCCTTTTATTTCAGGTACGCAGCAGTAGAAACTGGTCACACGACTGAAGTAGAAGTGGATGTATACTGTGGTACAGTACTATTTTTTATTTGACGCTACAGATAATGTCAATTTTTTTTTACTTGTGTCATAAGTAAAGATCTGCTTTAACATGATCACATTTCTGATTGCTAGATCTACCTTGCCAGACATTCGATTTGTTTTTAGTAAATGGAAATGTTAGAGACCCTGCGAAGTGAAAAAAGTGCCGGGGGGGGGGGGGTATATGGATACCAGTATATGATGCCCTTTGTGCTACCGGTATCTACTTAAATTGTCTGTGAAAGTTCCGTCACCTTGTGTGAGGCTGAGCATACCAGGCATTCCTATGAGCCATATGTTCACTGATTGTGTTATTCTGCACCCTGTTGTAAATCTGAATACCGTACATTTTTTTTGAAAAGTAAAACCAGATACTTTAATCCCTCTGATCAAATGACACATTGATATCCTCCAGGGCCTTTTTACATTGGGGCGGTTTTACCATACCCCACTGCAGGGCAATGAAAGCCGATGGAGACTTTCACACTGACGCAGTACAGCGTGATGCGACAGAAGTGATGTTTTCGCTGCATCACTGATGCTTGGACAGATCTACGTTACTGTGTGGTTCTGCGTTGACGTGTAGAGGACCGGAAGTCATGTAAGTCAATGGCGACGTGTGTCAATGTGAAAACCCGCAAAAGGTTTTACGCATCGCGCACGTGCACAAGCATATTTTTTGCAATCGTGATCGCATCAGCCACAGGAAGTGAGCGTCACTACCTGCTTGGCTGACTGCCAGACAGGGATTACCGCGTACCAACAAGGTAGGCCAACAAAGGCCTGTTTTTGGCAGTGCGGCCCCCACCAATCTGCAGTGTGCAGCCAGCCTCAATATTATAATTCAAAATAATTTTTATTAATATACACAACTTAACCACTTGCCAACCGCCCACTACCTATGGGCGGCAGCAAAATGGACCCCGCAAGGACCGCAATACGCCCAACGTCGGCGGCTCCTGGGGGCGTGTTTGGCCGGCGATCGTGTCACTGGTGACGCACGCTTCCGCCGGCCATAGTTACCGCCCACCTGACGCACTAACCCGCCGGCCAATTAGCAGCGCCAGCGGGTTTAAAAATACACGATCTGGCCAATTAAAGTGTATAATACACTTTGTTTACTTAACAAAGTGTATTATACAGGCTGCCTTCTCCCCTAGCGGTCTCTTTGTTCGAGCGACCACCAGAGAGGATGGAAACCCTGTAAGTACAAGCACACATACATTCACACACACAGACCCCCGATCACCCCCCCCACCCCTCAGCCCCCCCCCTGATCACCCCATCAGACCACAGTTTGCACCCAAGCACCCCCCTAAAAACCCATCAATTACTAACTGTCACTAACTGTCGACGCTATACCCTAGATTAGGTCCCTAACTGCCCCCTAAGGGCCCCTGATCACCCTCCCTTCCCTCAGATCCCCCCAGACTACCCCCCATATACTGTATACATTTGTGTACCTATCTATCTTACTCACTGACCACCCACTGATCACCTGTCTATCACCCCTTGTCACCACCACCCATCAGAGCAGACCCTAAACTGTCCCTTGGGGGCGCCAGATCACCCGCCCAGACCCTCAGATCGTCCTCAGAACCCCTTCCTGATAACCTCCCCAGTGCATTGTTTACATCTATTCTCTCCTGCAATCACCCACTTATCTCCCATCGGTCACCCCCTGTGTCTGCCACCCATCAGATCAGGACTCAATCTGCCCCGTGTGGGCACCTAATCAACCCCCCACACCCTCAGATCGCCCTCAGACCCCCCCCCCCCCCATCACCTTCCCAGTGCATTGGATTTGATTGTGCTGTAATTGGATTTGATTGTGCTGTAATTGGATTTGATTGTCCCGTGATCGGCTTTGATTGTCCCGTGATCAGCTTTGATTGTCCCGCGATTGGCTTTGGTTGTCCCGCGATTGGCTTTGATTGTCCCGTGATTTGAGTGCCCCGTGATTGGCCTGTGGTTGGCCTGTGATTGGCTTTGTTTTCTCGTGATTGGCTTTGATTGTCCCATAGTTTTTAGTGCCCCGCGATTGGCTGTGATTGGCCTGCGATTGTCCTGTGATTGACTTTGATTACCTTGTGATTTGGCTTTGATTTCTCGTGATTGGCTTTGGTTGTCCCGTGATTGTTTCTGATTGCCTCTGATTCCCCACTCGCCACCACCCCCCACCCATACTCCCCCCCCCCCCCCTTTTCCTGGTGATCTAAAAACAGTGATCAGTGAAAACTGTCACTTTTTAGTATTACTAGTGTTAGCAGTTAGTATAGTATCTGTAAGTGATCATTACTGATCGCAGTCAGATCTATATTAGGGTCACTAGGATCAACTAAAAACGCAGTGTTTTCCCGATCAGGCCTGATCATTCGCCTGCACTTGCGTTCAGCCCGCCCCACCGCGGTGACAGAATTTTTTTTCTGATCACTGCAAAAAACACCGTACAATAGCTGTGGCACTGTAAAGATCAGTTTTGATTTTTTTTTAATCAAAACTCAGTGACTATAGCTTTCTGTTCCGCAAGTACTCCCTTTTGCTAGGTAGGTGCTCTTTTACCTGGTTAGTCTCAGAGGAATACCCCCTAAATTTAGCAGTCCACCATGGCAAGAAAGGGGTATTCCGATGATGAGTTGTACAGGTACATGGCCTAGTCGGATGAGGACGATTGGGACGACTAATTCGACGAATCTTCTGGGTCAGAGTTCGTACCTGTAGAGAGCAGTGGCTCGCTGACCGATAGCGACGACGAGGTTGAGGTCCTGGCTAGAGCCAGGCGTACCACACCCCATGTCGTTGGACCGCAGGTAGCGCAAGATCTTCCTCAAGGGCAGCAGAGTGGTGCTAGTGCTGTTCTGATATTTCATGGTAAGGCAGGCGCCAGCAGCACAGCATCTCCTGGACTTAGCACCAGTGCTTCCTTATACCCTGGTGAAGTGGCGAGCGCCAGCATGGAAGTTGAAACTGGTTCGGTGGCACATGCATTAAGACCCCGGTCGCAGCCACCAAGAAGACGGGCCCGTACTACCTCTAGTTTACCAGAGGTGCTGGCAAATCCCCTGTTTCTGCCGCACCCATACTGCCCCCTTTCACCGCCCCCTTTCACCGCCCAGTCTGGAATCCAGGTGGAGACAACTCATCTAGGATCGGCCCCAGACTTTTTTCATCTGTTCATCACTGAGGATCTCTACGACTTAATTGTGTCTGAGACCAACCGTTACGCCACACAATTTATAACCGCCAATCCGAATAGCTTCCTTGCCCAGTGTTTTTGGTGGAAACCAGTCCAAGTTTCCGAACTTAACCACTTCGTCCACACGTCAGTAGATATACGTCCTCTGAGACTTCATCTAAGCCACAGGTCAGTAGATCTACGGACCTGTCCAGAAGCAGTGCTGTGCAGGATTGGGCTTGCTCCTGTGCACATTTCTGGCACTATCTGATGCAGGACTAATTGGTGAATGAAAATATAAGTTTCCTGAGCTAAGGAGATTGATTTTTACTATTAAAAATACTTTTATTTTCTCATTCATAGTGAAAAACACACTCTGTAGCATTATTTCAGAATCAAATATCTTCACCATAAATTGTGACCGGAACATGATCTAAGTTTTATGATAAGCAATAAGAATAGCCAAACAAAATTTGTGTTTTTTATCTACAGTAGCACTTTTTATTTTTAAACTGGAATTGGTAAAACTGAGAAATACATGTTTTTTTTAATTTTTTCTTTGTTTTCCCATTAAAATTCATAGAAAACCAAATTGTTTGAGGGAAAAAATGGCATACAATGAAAGCCTAGCCATATTTCATTTCTGTGTCATAAGTAGGGATAAAGTTATTTCTGATTAAATAGGGACATAGCTAAACTCAAAACTGCTCTGGTCAATAAGTTGAAAACAAGGTCTGGATGCAAAGTGGTTCAAATTTTTTGGGCCTTCTCCTTCACATGGGTCTAGTCAAACAGAATGTATTGCGGTCTTATTGGTCTACGGACCAAATACATCACGTTCCCTTGTACTCTGCTGCCATGTCCAGGACACAATTTGAGAACATCCTGCGCTTCCTGCACTTCAATGACAACATAACCTGTCATCAAAGTGACCACCCTGCTTATGACCGGCTCCACAAAATTCGGCCCCTCGTAGACCACCTGTCATCCAAATTTGCAGGTGCTTATACCCCTGAACAGAACATCTGGGTAGACGAGTCCCTCATATGTTTTACCGGGCGTCTTGGCATCAAACAGTACATCCCAAGCAAGCGCACCCGGTATGGGGTGAAACTGTATAAGCTCTGTGAAAGGGCCACAGGCTATACTTATGGTTTTAGGGTCTATGAGGAAAAAGACTCAAAATTGGAGCCGGTCGGATGCCCTGACTACCTGGGGAGCAGTGGAAAGGTTGTGTGGGACTTGGTGTCACCCTTGTTCCAGAAGGGGTATCATCTTTATGTGGACAACTATTACACAAGTGTGGCCCTCTATCAGCACTTAAAGATAGAAGGAATCCGATGCTGTGACACCGTGAGGCCTAGTCGCCGGGGCTTCCCCCAATGGCTCGTTAACACCAGACTTCAACGGGGGCAGAGGGCCGCCTTGTGTACTGACGACCTGCTCACAGTGAAATGGAAGGACAAAGGGGACATTTACTTTCTGTCCACCATTCACACAGACACAACAGTCCAAATTCAACGGGCAACTGAGGTAATTGAAAAACCCCTTGTCATCCATGACTATAATACTAACGTGGGAGGGGTGGACTTCAATGACCAGAGGTTAGCGCCCTATTTAGTTTCCCAGAAAACAAGACGCTGGTATAAAAAAGTGTCTTTTTATCTGATTCAATTGGCAGTTTACAACAGCTTTGTTCTCTACAGTAAGGCTGGGAGAACTGGATCTTTCCTTAAATTTCAGGAACAGATCGTTACGGAACTCCTGTATCCAGGAGGTGCTGTGGCCCAACCCCCAAATGCAACTAGCCGGCTGCATGTTAGGCATTACGCCTATCCGATTCAGAGTACCCCAGGTCAACGCATCCGAAGAAAACGTTGTCGTGTCTGCAGCAGTGCTGGATTAGGGCGTGACACCACTGTTCACTGTCCCACCTGTCCTGGCCAGCCTGGCCTATGCCTAGCGGAGTGTTTTGAGAGGTACCACGAGCAGGTACACTATTAGAGAGTAGGGAACTCCAGACACAGCAGTAGGCACACAAGGGTCTCTCAGTGCTATTTCACACTGGTGCGATGCGTTAGGGCAAATTGCCTAGCGAAAGTCACACTTTGCAGTGACCCCCCTACGCCGGAAGTGCTTGACTTAACGCTATTGCATGCCTACGTTACTGCGTGGCTTCTGCGCCAATTTAGTGGTATCGTCGTACTCAGGAGAAGTAGTATAATGTGCTATGGGGTGTATTTTTACACATACCCATGCTTGGTGGGAGAAATATCTCTGTAAATGGACAATTGTGTGTAAAAAAAACAAAAAATTGTCATTTACAGAGATATTACAGAGGTACCACAAATGACCCCATTTTGGAAAGAATACACGCCAAGGTATTCCATAAGGGGCATGGTGAGTTCCTAGAAAATTTTATTTTTTGTCACAAGTTAGCGGAAAATGACACTTTGTGAAAAAAAAACAATAAAAATCAATTTCCGCTAACTTGTGACAAATGAATAAAATCTTCTATGAACTCACCATGCTTCTAACGGAATACCTTGGGGTGTCTTCTTTCTAAAATGGGGTCATTTGTGGTACCTCTGTAAGAAATTGTCATTTACAGAGATATTTCTCCCACCCAGCCTCTGTATGTGTAAAAATACACCCCAAAACACATTTCAATTCAATTCACTTTATTGTCATTGTGTAACACAACGAAATTACTTTTCAAGACTCGCCTCTGATATAGGAGTGAAGCTCTGGTCAGATCATGCACCAGTATATTGTTCCCTGGATATCCTGCAGTCCACAAAAGGGGAATTTATTTGGAGACTTAATAACAATCTACTCAAAGACCCTGAGTGTCTGCAGGATATACGAGGGACCATTGCAGATTTCATGGCAAACCATGCAAACGACGAGACGTCTGAGGCAGTGAAATGGGAGGCTCTTAAGTACACTATAAGAGGCCAATTCATTTCCCATGGTACAAGGCTAAAAAGAACTAAAAATATAAAGTTGGCTGAACTCCTATCCAAGCTTACCTTGCTAGAAGCCAAACACAAAACGGAAAACAGTAGAATTCCGTCCACTACGGTGGAGCTTTCTAAGATCCGCCACCAAATCCTCTCCCTGCTTGATGAGCAATCTCTTAGACACCGAGAGAGAATTCAATCATGCGCTATGCACAAGCAAACAAATGTGGCACTGCTCTGGCACGCTATCTACACCCCAGGACCAATACTACTTTTGTTCCCTCTATCTCCTCCCAGTCAGGAACAATAAAACACAAACCTACAGATATAGCAGAGTCTTTTCGAATTTTCTATCAATCACTATACAATCTCCCAGGCAAATTCAAAGACCTTGATCGCCCTGCTCTATCAGCAAAGATCAAATACCAGATTGCCTGCACTCTCCCCTGACACGATTACGGAACTTGAAAAAGAGTTCTCTGAGGTGGAGGTTCTTTCAGGAATCAGTTGTATGAAATCTAACAAGAGCCCAGGCCCTGATGGGTTCACTGGTGCCTTTTATAAAACATTCTCAAAAGAACTGGTGCCTCTACTTACTTCTGCCTTTAATTCTATCACACAGGACTCCCCTTTCCCAAAACAGACACTACAGGCCCACATAGTGGTCATCCCGAAACCGGGAAAAGACCCTAACTCCTGTGGGAGTTATCGCCCTATCTCGCTCATCAACCTGGATGTCAAACTCTATTCCAAAATTATAGCAGACAGACTCAAAGACTCCTTGCCCCAGATTATCCACACAGACCAGGTGGGCCTTACGCCCCTTAGAAGAGGCCAGGGACACACCCTGAAAACAGTATCCTTGATCCACAGAGCTCAACATCACAAGATCCCTATGTGTGTGTTGTCAGTTGACGCAGAGAAGGCGTTCGACAGGATCCACTGGGAGTTTATGAGGGAATCCCTAATACAGATTGGCATCGGCCCTGGCCTGCTGCAAAAAATTATGGGCCTATACAGCTCCCCCTCGGCTCGGGTTAGAGTAAACGGGATCCTGTCGGATGCCTTCCACATCAACAATGGCACGAGGCAAGGATGCCCCCTGTCTCCCCTCCTCTATATCCTGTGCATGGAACACTTTGCCAATGCACTGAGAGCCAATCCTGATATACGAGGAATCCAGGTTGATGGATCACTCTATGCTGATGATCTTTTATTATACATAACATCTCCACACATCTCCTTTCCTAATTTCCTCAAGGAAGCCGAAACATTTGGCAACCTCAGTAACTTCAAAATTAATTTGTCCAAGACAGAGGTCTTAAATATCTCTTTACCACCTGCTTCAGTCCCCAGTCTTAAAAAGGCACTCCCCTTTAAATGGCAGGCAGATGCCTTAAAGTATTTGGGAATATTTATCCCGGCGGACCTTTCTAAGCTCTACACCCTAAACTTCCCACCACTTCTCAATAAAATTCACAAAGATCTTCAATCCTGGGATAAACTACATTTGTCTTGGATAGGAAGAGTGCACATCATAAAAATGGATATCCTCCCGCGACTTCTATATGTACTGCAGGCTATACCCATTTCTCTGCCTCACACGTTTTTAAAATTGATAAGACGTAGAATAAGTAACTTTATCTGGAACGGTAGGAAACCAAGGGTCAGACTTAAACTCCTTCATAGACCTAAGGATGAAGGTGGATTGGGCCTCCCTGATATACAGAAATACCATGTTGCTGCTCAATCCTGATCCTAGACTGGTTCCATGGTAGGCAACAGAAACAGTGGGTCTCTTTAGAAAAGGATCTCATGATCTGGACCAAAGGGCCTTACCCTGGACCCCGAAATCTAAACGTCCTCCACTCAACTCACTTCCCTATTGGTCCTCGGTATTATTAGCAAAATGGGACCTTTACTGCTCCAGACACCACCTGTCCACCATTCCCAGCCCGCTCACCCCCCTGCTTGACAACTGTGATTTTGGTATAGGGATGGCTAGGAAAACATTCTTAGGCCACGATAGATCCAAGTGGCCACAGATAAGACACTTTACTGATAACTCCTCTTTGCTCCCCCCTAATAGGTGGTCTTATAATACCCAATCACCCAAACCAGACTGGCTTACTGCCTCTCAATTGAGAAAGTTCTATGCTTCCCTTCTCCCATGATCTAAACTACATAGAGCCCTCTACCCCTTTGAACAACTATGCTGTATGCAAGACAGGCCCTCTCATATGCTAGCCCAAGTTTACTCTATTTTAAATGCATCCAATGGCTCTGAAGGCCTACAGAAATTACAGGACACCTGGCATAAAGACCTAGGTAGAGAAATCGACAATGAGGAATGGGACAAAATATTTACACTAGCCCACAAACTATCCCCGTCTGTGGATGCTCAAGAGAGAAACTTCAAAATCATATGTAGGTGGTATAAAGACCCAGCCCGGCTAGCTAAGTTCCAGCCCTCTTCTTCAAATCTTTGCTGGAGATGCGAAAAAGAAATAGGAGACTATTACCATATATGGTGGAAATGCAAACATATTCGCCCATTCTGGTCAGATGTTTTTGAACTGCACAATCTTCTATACCTAATTCCTATGCCCTGCACCCCTGAAATAGCTCTCCTGTCTGCCTTACCTGGCTCCATTTCCAAAGCTAAAAAATCCATTTTCAGATATATCCTTATTGGGGCTCGCCTATTACTCACTAGAAAATGGAAACAACAAACCTTCCCCTCTAAGGCTGAATTAATTGTGCAGATCAATCATCTCAAAAGAATGGACGAACTATTACTATCCGCCCAGGATAAAAACGATATCTTTGTAACACGCTGGGCCATCTGGGTGGAGTTTTGTGATTCTGATAAACTCACTACTTATCTACATAACAGCTAGGAGCCTGCAAGCCATAAGTGTCCCCCCTTATCTACCTACCGGCTATAGTTAACCTCAGCCACTAACCTGATATATTTACGCTTGCCAAGAAGATAAGGGTTCCCCATATCCCTCCTCCTTCCCTCCCCCCTCTTCCCCTCCCCCCTCTTCCACCTGCGCACCTACCTGCTCTCCGTATGGGAGATGCCTCCCTCGCCCCCTCCCCCTCCCTAACTACCCTGTCCCCCCCCCCCCCCCCCAATCCTTCTCCTCCCCATAATGATACTGGTCCAATTAGTTTCTCCAGTTCTCGGAGATTTGTTATGGTACGACTTGCCTATACCTCAGTATTGCTTTAGGTGCCTTCTTGTTCAACTCTTCTTCAGGCTTTACAGGCTTATGGTTGTACAATTTGCATGGTATTTCCTTTACTGTTACTTGTATGTAACCACTGTACCTTTGTTGTCATTTGCAAACCTTTTATAAAATCAATAAAACTTGATTTTTGAAAAAAAAAAAAGCTAATGTGACCCCATATTTAAATAAAAAAAAAGTCAGATACTCACCTAAGGAGAGGGAAGGCTGACTAGAAGTATCTAGTCAGATACTCACCTAAGGAGAGGGAAGGCTCGGTCCTAATGAGCCTTACCTCTCCTCTCCCGGTGCCCTCGGTGCTGCGCTGGCTCCCCCGTTCGCATCCGTCGCCATGGGGACTTTGGAAGTCTTCGGGAGCCGAGTCCCCCCGAAGACAGGCAGCGCACACGCGAGTGCGTCATAGAGGGCGCTTGCACGTGCGCAGTGTAGAGCGGCCGGTCTTCGGGAGCACTCGGGCTCCCAAAGCATTTCCGAAGCCTCCCTTCGGCGGGGGAACAGCGGTATTTGACCGAAACGGTCGAATACCACTACGGGGGAGCCAGCGCAACGACGAGGACACCACTGTTCACTGTCCCACCTGTCCTGGCCAGCCTGGCCTATGCCTAGCGGAGTCTTTTGAGAGGTACCACGAGCAGGTACACTATTAGAGAGTAGGGAACTCCAGACACAGCAGTAGGCACACAAGGGTCTCTAAGTGCTATTTCACACTGGTGCGATGCGTTAGGGCAAATTGCCTAGCGAAAGTCACACTTTGCAGTGCCCCCCTCCCCCCTACGCCGGAAGTGCTTGACTTAACGCTAGTGCGTGCCTACGTTACTGCGTGGCTTCTGCGCCAATTTAGTGGTATCGTCGTACTCAGAAGAAATAGTATAATGTGCTATGGGGTGTATTTTTACACATACCCATGCTGGGTGGGAGAAATATCTCTGTAAATGGACAAATGTGTGTAAAAAAAACAAAAAATTGTCATTTACAGAAATATTACAGAGGCACCACAAATTACCCCCTTTTGGAAAGAATACACGCCAAGGTATTCCATAAGGGGCATGGTGAGTTCATAGAAAATTTTATTTTTTGTCACATGTTAGCGGAAAACGACACTTTGTAAAAAAAAAAACAACAATAAAAATCAATTTCCGCTAACTTGTGACAAGAAAATAAAATCTTCTATGAACTCACCATACTTCTAACGGAATACCTTGGGGTGTCTTCTTTCTAAAATGGGGTCATTTGTGGTACCTCTGTAATAAATTGTCATTTACAGAGATATTTCTCCCACCCAGCCTCTGTATGTGTAAAAATACACCCCAAAACACATTATACTACTTCTCCTGAGTACGTCAATACCACATGTGTGGCACTTTTTTGCAGCCTAACTGCGCTAAGGGGCCCAAAGTCCTATGAGCACCTTTAGGCTTTACAGGGGTGCTTACAATTTAGCACCCCCAAAATGCCAGGCCAGTAAACACACCCCACAAATGACCCCATTTTGGAAAGTAGACACTCCAAGGTATTCAGAGAGGGGCATGGTGAGTCTGTGGCAGATTTCATTTTTTTTTTTTGGTCACACGTTAGCAGAAACGAAAACATTTTTTTTCTTTCACAAAGTGTCATTTTCCACTAATGTGTGACAAAAAATAAAATCTTCTATGAACTCACCATGCCTCTCAGTGAATACTTTGGGATGTCTTCTTTCCAAAATAGGGTCATTTAGTATTTATGCTATCCTGGAATTCTAGCACCTCATGAAACATGACAGGTGCTCAAAAAAGTCAGAAATGCTTCAAAATGGGAAAATTCACTTTTTGCACCATAGTTTGTAAACGCTATAAAGGTAGCCATACACTGGTTGATTTGCCATTAGATCGACCAACTGACAGATCCCTATCTGATCGAAGCTGATCAGAGGGATCGTATGGCTGCCTTTACTGCAAACAGATTGTGAATCGATTTCAGCCTGAAACCGATCACAATCTGTTGAGCTGCTCCTGCCGCCTGTTCCCCCCCCCCCCCCCCCCCCCCGTTTACATTACCTGAAGCTGGCTCCTGGTCCTCTTCTCCACGCTGCTCCACATCCCAGCATCCCGCACCGCATCCCGGCGTACACTGTGTCACTCCAAGACCAGGAAGTTCAAATAGTGCGCCCTCTATTTAAACTTCCTGGTCACTGGAGTGACACAGGAAGTTCATGTACGCTGGGATGGAGCAGGAACAGAGCGGTGCAGCGCGGAGAAGATGCCCAAGAGTCGGCGTCAGGTAATGTATACCTGTATCAGATCGGCCGCCGCTAGCGACGTGCTCCCTACCCGCGGGCAATCGACGGTAATTTCCTGCACGGCGCGATCGATGGATCGATCCGATTTCGGGAGGAAATCGGATCGGCGGGTGCGTTTAGCGCGAACGATTGGCAGCACATTAGATCCCAGTGATCAAATCTGCTGTCGAACGGCGGCAAATCAGGCCAGTGTATGGCCAGCTTAACTTTTACCTAAACCAATAAATATACACTGAATGTTTTTTTGTTTTTTATCAAAGACATGTAGCACAAAACATTTGGACAAAAATGTATACAGAAATTTTTCTTTATTTGAAAAATGTCAGCACAGAAAATGTCAGACACAAAATGCATGCCTTTTTTGATGAATATAATAAAAACTAAAAAACCCAGCAGCAATCAAATAGTAACAAAAGAAATCTGTATTAGTGACAAGAAAAGGAGGTAAAAATCATTTAGATGGTAGGTTGTATGACCGAGCAATAAAACATTAAAGCTAATGTGACCCCATATTTAAATAAAACAAAGTCAGATACTCACCTAAGGAGAGGGAAGGCTCGGTCCTAATGAGCCTTACCTCTCCTCTCCCGGTGCCCTTGGTGCTGCGCTGGCTCCCCCGTTCGCATCCGCCACCACGGGGACTTCGGAAGTCTTCGGGAGCCGAGTCCTCCCGAAGACAGGCGGCGCACACGCGAGTGCGTCATAGAGGGCGCTCCGCGCGTGCGCAGTGTAGAGCAGCCGGTCTTCGGGAGCACTCGGGCTCCCAAAGCATTTCCGAAGCCTCCCTTCGGCGGGGGAAAAGCGGTATTTGACCGAAACGGTCAAATACCACCAAGGGGGGGGGTATGGGGCCAGCGCAACGACGAGGACCGGGAGAGAGGAGAGGGGATGCTCTATGGGACCCAGAGCCTCCCTCTCCTTAGGTGAGTATCTGACTTTTTTATTTAAATATGAGTTCCCATTAGCTTTAAAGCTGCAGTGGTCTGAATGGAAAAAAAGGCTCTGGTCCTTAAGGGGTGTAAAGACTGTAGTCCTCAAGTGGTTAAGCACTGTGCAAAAAAAAATTATTTTTTTTTAATCAGTGTCCGCATACATAGAAAACCCCTGCCAATGCAGCCCCCTTCTCTTAGTGCTGACTTAGTTGAACAAGTGTCCACAAGTATATGCAGGTGTAAAGGTGCGTACACACATGCGACTATAGTCGTTTGTAACGATCGTTCCCCGATCTTTACCAACGACGATCGTTACAAAAAACGAACCACCGACTATTAAGGCAAACGACAAACGAGCCAAATCGCTACAAAAGAAAGTTCTGTCTCGGCGGATTTTAACCAACGACGATCGTTTGCAAAAGTAGTACATCGTTGGAAACGATCGTTCGTACTAGGCTTGACATGCGCATTTCACTATTTCTCCGTGAAACTTCTCATTTTTATGCGCAGGCGCAATAGTTGCTTTTTGTGATGTAACGTTCGTTCTAACGATCAGATCGTTACACACCTTTTAAAACTATCTTTACTTAGGTCGTTCTTTCATCAATTAAAAGTTCGTTCGTCGTTCTCAACGAACGATCGTTGTCGCATGTGTGTACGTAGCATAAGAGTTCCACAACTGCAGAGATCTTCTGATGGCCACTCAGTATGTAATCCATACAACAGCATTTGTAAAATCAGAATCAACTTTATTCATAAAATACGACAGGTATCGCAAATGGAATTGTTTGTGGTGCGCATGTGGCATTGGTCATAGTAACAACATACATCAAGGTGCAAAGAACATTGTAAAGCGAACATTGAAGACACCCATTTATCAATTAAGGCACAGGTTCAGTAATGCAAGGATTTCAGGGAGGCTAAAGAGGGTGTCTGAGGGAGTACATTTGAAATCGGCACCGGTAGACTTGGGCGCAGAATACAGCCGGTATATGGCTGATCCTGCTTCTGCACAAGTCCGGGCCGATTTAATTACTATTCCCCCTCCAGGCCGCCATGGATAGTGGAGGAATGAAATAATTCGGCTTCCAGCGATTGCTGGAGGCCGAATTATTATGTTTTTAAGCAACCTCGGCTCCGTCTGCTGACAGCTCCGACGTTACTCACTGAGCGCTGCAATAGGAGTGATTCCTGTTGTAGTTTATGGAGGCACTGGCTGCGCCCAAATCTAGCAGCGCTGAAAAGCTCTGCTCCAGTCTGAGGGGTTTTGGTGTGTGTGTGTGTGTGTGGGGGGGGGGGGGGGGCTTGAGCAACACTTGGAGGAAGAAGGTGTTCCTGTGTCTGGAGGTTCCAGGGACTATCTTGTAGCAGTGGCCTGTTGAGGAACCTACTCAGTCTGGATGTGTGGAGGAGAGAGGTACAGCGATGGCGGGAGTGACCCAATGATCCTCTCAGCAGCACTGATCACTCTGTGAAGTTTGTGCCTGTCCCTTGCAGTTGTTCGTGAGAAGCAGACGATGATGGAGGAGCAGAGGATAGATTTGATAGCGGCAGCGGCTGTCCAGCTTCATACCGAACTCTCTCGGTTGTCTCAGGAAGCACAACCTTTGCGGAGCCTTCTTCTGGGTTTGGTGGTGTTCTCGCCCCATATCAAATTGTTGATGATGGTAGTGCCTAGGAATTGGTGACATTGATTGTACCCTGCAGACCTCAGTGCTTTCAATGAAGACTTGAGTAAGGGTGGGTGTCTTCTAAAATCCAGTCAGTTTAACAGTTGTTGCCACATTAAAGGACAACTGAAGTGAGAGGGATATGGAGTCTGCCATATTTATTTCCATCTAAGTTGCCTGGCAGCCCTGCTGAACCTTTGCCTCTAATACTATTAGCCATAGCCCCTGAACAAGCATGCAACAGATCAGGTGTTTCTGACATTAATGCCAGATCTGACAAGACTAGCTTCATGCTTGTTTCTGGTGTTCTTCAGATACTACTGCAGAGAAATAGACCAACACGGCTGCCAGGCAACTGGTATTAATTAAAAGGAAATAAATATGGCAGCCTCCGTATACCTCTTACTTCAGTTCCCCTTTAATGGCCAATTCACACTGGGAATTGCAAAAGACTTGCAACATCGCTAGCATTTTGCAACAGGGATTTTTTTTGTGCATTATGCGTTTTTTTTTACTGGACAATTTTGCAATTGTTGAGCGATCACTTTTTTTAACATTTCAATCTCTACCTCTCTGAAAATGCAAAAAAGTGCTGCATACACTACGTTTTTGTTTACTGCAAATCACGAATCAATGGAGATTGCTGCAGTGAGATCACTGGCATATAAACTAGCACTTTTCAAAGCATTAGCGATCGCCGATGATTTGTCAATAAATGCCTGCAAATCGTCCCAGTCTGAATGGGCCCTTATGCTGGGAATACACGGTTCGTTTTTGAGGTGATTAGATAGTTCGATAGATAATTTCCGACATGTCCGATCTCCCTTTCAATTCTCTTGCCGCTTGATTACTGATAGAAGTGAATGCAGTGGCGTAGCTAAGGAGCTATGGGCCCTGGTGCAAGGTTTACATTGGGCCCCCCAAGTGCTCTATGCATAACAATTGATACGGCGCACCAAAACCTGCCAAGGACAACTACAGTGTCAGAAGTGCAAGGAGGGGATGGGGAACAATGTGCTAATGATTACTACTAATAAAAGCACATATAGAAGTGATTTTTACCAGCACAGGACCAATACAGATCTAATACTATGGTTGAGGGTGGACTCCTCAGGGCCCCTCTGGCCCAAGGGCCCTGATGCGGTCGCTACCTCTGCACCCCCTATTGCTACGCCACTGAGTGAATGGAAAAAGATAAGAAAAACGAGCGGAAGATAAGAGAATCAACTGCAGAATCGAGCGGCAAAAACGATCGAGAGCAGAAATGCACGACAGAAACAAACTGTGTATTCCCAGCATAAGGACGGGTTTGTTGACTTTGCACAAATTGCAGGTGTTATATCAATGACTCACAGATGGTGATCCTGATGGTGATGATAACATCTGTTTGTTGTCACCAGTGAAGCCACAGGTAATAAATTATAAACTGCCCACTTGCAGCCCAGACCAACAACACTTGTGAACTGGCACAGGCATAATCACAGCCGCTCCCGTCCAACAACACTTGTGAACCGGCACAGGCCCAATCACAGCCGTTCCCGTCCAACAACACTTGTGAACAGGCACAGGTCCAATCACAGCCGCTCCCATAGAATCAGAGTCCTGTCCATGATAATTATAGCCCTGTTTGTAATCATATGGTGTACTGTGCCATTACACTCACCTAAAGAATTATTAGGAACACCATACTACCGTAATACGGTGTTTGACCCCCGTCAGAACTGTCTTAATTCAACAAGGTGCTGAAAGCATTCTTTAGAAATGCTGGCCCATATTGATAGGATAGCATCTCACAGTTGAGCAGGGCATGAAGCTCCCATTCCATCACATCACAACGATGCTCTATTGTGTTCAGATCTGGTGACTGTGGGGGCCATTTTAGTACAGTGAACTCATTGTCATGTTCAAGAAACCATTTTGAAATGATTCAAGCTATGTGACATGGTGCATTATCCTGCTGGAAGTAGCGATCAGAGGATGGGTACATGGTGGTCATGAAGGGATGGACATGGTCAGAAACAATGCTCAGGTAGCCCGTGGCATTTAAACAATGCAGAATTGGCACTAAGGGGCCTAAAGTGTGCCAAGAAAACATCCCCCACACCATTACACCACCACCAGCCTGCACAGTGGTAACAAGGCATGATGGATTCATGTTCTCATTCTGTCTACGCCAAATTCTGACTATCGAGACTCATCAGACCAAGCAACGTTTTTCCAGTCTTCAACTGTCCCAATTTTGGTGAGCTCGTGCAAATTGTAGCCTCTTTTTCCTATTTGTAGTGGAGATGAGTGGTACCCGGTGGGGTCTTCTGCTGTTGTAGCTCATCCGCCTCAAATGCTTTGCTGCATACCTCGGTTGTAACTAGTGGTTATTTCAGTCAACGTTGCTCTTCTATCAGCTTGAATCAGTCGGCCCATTGTCCTTTGTCCTCTAGCATCAACAAGGCATTTTCGCCCACAGGACTGCTGCATACTGGATGTTTTTCCCTTTTCATACCATTATTTGTAAACCATAGGAATTGTTGTGCGTAAAAATCCCAGTAACTGAGCAGATTGTGAAATACTCAGACCGCCCCGTCTGGCACCAACAACCATTCCACACTTAAAATTGCTTTAATCACCTTTCTTTCCCATTCTGACATTCAGTTTGAAGTTCAGGAGATTGTCTTGACCAGGACCACTCTCCTAAATGCATTGAAGCAACTGCCATGTGATTGGTTGATTAGATAACTGCATTATTTGAACAGGTGTTCCTAATAATCCTTTAGGTGTGTGTATATATTCCCACAGGACATGAGCCTGGAAATGGTGGCCAAATGACTGTCACACGGTATCACTGATAATTATAATGGGGAGAGCTCACCCAATCCATCGTCCATGTGTGGAGATGTGGTCTGTACAGGCTACTCTGATGGCTAAAGATGTATGTGGACTCAATACATTCAGTGAGGTAGAGCTGTGAGTGGCTGTAAATGGCAGGGGATTAGAACTGGCTACTCATTTCACAGTTTCCTGCTGGCGTCATCAGGGTGTGTTTGTCAAACGCGTGCTATTGCAAAGAGGAGGGGAACGACACGGCCATACTGTGCCTGGGCAAGTACTGCCCCCCTTGTGCAGTAAGCCAAAGCCACTCCTACATGAGCGTCTCTGTGCTACTGCGGGTACAGCACAGCCCTGCACCTGCATGTGTGGCTCCCTTCTACTGCAGGTACAGCACAGCCCTGCTCCTGCATGAGCAGCTCCGTGCTACTGTAGGTACAGCACAGCCCTGCTCCTGCATGCGTGGCTCCGTGCTACTGCGGGTACAGCATGGAACAGATTTTCAACACATTCAATAATAATGATCGAATTGGTTGGTTGATTGGCCGCAAAACTTGCCTAATGTATGAGCACCTTAAAGGGACACTTAAGTCAAACAAAAAAAAATGAGTTTTACTCACCTAGGGCTTCCAATAGCCCCTGCAGCTCTCCGGTGCCCTCGCCGTCTCCCTCCGATCCTCCTGGCCCCGCCGGCAGCCACTTCCTGTTTCGGTGACAGGAGCTGACAGGCTGGGGACGTGAGTGATTGTTCGCGTTCCCAGACACATTAGCACCCTCTATGCTGCTATATGGTATATGATATATGCTATAGCAGCATAGATGGCGCTATTGTGGCCAGGAACGCGAGGAATCACTCGCGTCCCCAGCCTGTCAGCTCCTGTCACCGAAACAGGAAGTGGCTGCCGGCGGGTCCAGGAGGATCGGAGGGAGATGGCGAGGGCACCGGACAGCTGCAGGGGGCTATTGGAAGCCCCAGGTGAGTAAAACACATTTTTTTTTTTACTTAAGTGTCCCTTTAAGGCTCCAGGAGCCATATGCAATTAACTTTCTCTACTTAGTTTTCTCCAAAGTGTCAATACCATGCTTTTTAAACTACCAGAAAGTAGGTAAATACTGAAATCTTGTTATTACTTTTTCACCTACTTTTTAGTACTTTTTCAGTTGTAAAGTGCTGAAGTTATTTTAAATATAACATGAAAAATGATCTGCTAGGAGAAAAAGTGAATTGCATATTGGCCCTGGTCTCTTTTGCCTATAGGCTGTAGAGATGTACTTCCTGCTTCACCTGTTAGTGGCATAACAATAGGGGCTGCCGCGAGGGGGAGGGGAGCCCTGCATTAAAAAGGTGGCAGCAGCGGCGGCAATAACATGGGCATACCTCTGTGTTCCACTGCTGAAGTCTGATCTCTAAGTGCCACACGCTTCTTCCTGATAAACAGGAAGTAGCGTGTGGCACTTAAAAAGATCGGATCTCAGCGGTAGTAACTGTGTTACTGCTGCCACCTATTTAAAGCAGGAGGGGAGCACTGAGGGGAGAGCCCGAGGGAGGGAGGGAGTAGCCCCCCTCCCCGCCAATGTGGGGGCCAATGCTCTCCCCTCATGCTGCGACCCCTCCTGCCCTCCAAAACGGCCCTGAGCGGGCTCCCAGATGGGCATCCAAATTTTTGCAGGGGGGCCCAGTGATTTCTAGTTAGGCCCCTACCTATTAGAGGACTGCTAGAAGTGTGTGAGGATCATGGCCCTGCAAGGTGTAAAGGTGCCCATACATCAGGCAACTTGGAAGCCAATCCACCATCTGATTCGATAATAAATGTCGAATCGGATGAAAATTGGCGCCGTCAAGAGCATGCCCATATAGCACATGGCGCATGAGTGACATCACACACGTGCCACACGCTAATCGCTGACTGTGTGTATAGTGCTAATGGAGCAGTGTGATTCTGAAGATGGGTGGGCACCGCAGTGGCGTCCCTACCATAGGGCGCAGGGGGGCGTGGCGCACCGGGTGTCAGACACCCAGGGGGGTGTCGCCACGACCCCCCACAGCAGCACAGCAGGAGGGGGAAGCAGGGCTGGAAGGAGGGGCTGTGGAGGCAGCGGTGGGGAGGGGGGACATATCCCCCCCTCCCTCACCTGGGACCCCTCCTTCTGTCTCTCTCCCCCTCCAGAAATTAGCGGCAACAAGTGCGGGGCGGCCGGAGGCGTATGGACAATTACTCACCTGATTTCCGCGTTCCAAGCGTGGAGCGCAGCGTCATGACGTTACAGGTCTCCGTCTTCAATGCCGCCCACTGTGCTTCCTGATTAGCGGAAGCACAGTGGGCGGCATTGGAGGCGGAGACCTGTAATGTCATGACGCTGCGCCCCACGCTTGGAACGCGGAAATCGGGTGAGTAATTCTCTGTACGCCTTTGGCCGCCCCGCACTTGTCGCCGCTATCTGGAGGGGGAGAGAGACAGAAGGAGGGGTCCTAGGTGAGGGACCCCTCCACAGTCCCTCCATCTAGCCCTGCTTACCAATCCTGGGGCACCTACACTGGGGGCAACTATACATATTGGGGGCAACTATACCAGCTTACTGGGGGCAACTATACTAGCTTACTGGGGGCAACTATACTAGCTATACTGGGGCAACTATACTAGCCATATTGGGGGCAACTATACTAGCCATACTGGGGGCAACTATACTAGCTTACTGGGGGCAACTATACTAGCTTACTGGGGGCAACTATACTAGCTTACTGGGGGCAACTATACTAGCTTACTGGGGGCTACCATACATATTGGGGGCAACTATACTAGCTTACTGGGGGCAACTATACTGGGGGCAACTATACTAGCCATACTGGGGGCAACTATACTAGCTTACTGGGTGCAACTATACTAGCCATACTGGGGGCAACTATACTTGCTTACTGGGGGAAACTATACTAGCTTACTGGGGGCAACTATACTAGCTTACTGGGGGCAACTATACTAGCCATACTGGGGGCAACTACACTAGCTTACTGGGGGCAACTATACTAGATTACTGGGGGCAACTATACTAGCCATATTGGGGGCAACTATACTAGCCATACTGGGGGCAACTATACTAGCTTACCGGGGGCAACTATACTAGCTTACTGGGGGCAATTATACTAGCCATATTGGGGGCAACTATACTAGCCATACTGGGGGCAACTATACTAGCCATACTGGGGGCAACTATACTAGCCATACTGGGGGCAACTATACTAGCTTACTGGGGGCAACTATACTAGCTATACTGGGGACAACTATACTAGCTATACTGGGGACAACTATACTTACTGGGGGCAACTATATTAGCTATACTGGGGGCAACTAAACTATACAAGCTATACTGGGGGCAACTAAACTGTACTGGGGGCAACTATACTGGCTGGGGCAACTATACTGGCTGGGGGGCAACTATACTAGCTATACTGGGGGCAGCTATCCTGGCTGGGGGCAACGATACTAGCTATACTGGCTGGGGGCAACTATACTAACTGTACTGACTGGGGGCAACTATACTAGCTATACTGTCTGGGGGCAACTATATTAGCTATACTGGCTGGGTGCAACTATACTAGCTATACTGGCTGGGGGCGACCATACTAGCTATACTGGGGCAACTATACTAACTTCATTGGGGGCAACTATACTAGCTATACTGTGGGCAACTGTACTAGCTATACTGGGGGCAACTACACTAGCTATACTTGGGCAACTATATTACCTACACTAAGGGCAACTATACTAGCTATATTGGGGGCAACTATACTAGCTATACTGGGGCAATGGCAGCGCCATTCTCTAAGCACCCCTAAAGCACCCCCCAGCGTGAACTATTAGACGCCGTGTCAGTTCACTGACAGCAGCAGCCCACAGCTGCGGCAGAGCAGGGCTACAGTAAAATGGCGTCTGAAGCCCTGCTCTGGAGACTTTGAGTCTGCAGTGCAGGGCTTCGGGCGCCATTTTCCCATAGCCCTGCTCTAAGCGCGTGAGTTTCAGTTGCTGGCTGGCTGCAGAGGATTGTGGGAGCTGCGCCGGACGAAGGCCGGGACAGGAGGTCTGCTGCTGCTTCAGGTGAGTAAATGTTTTTTTTTTTATTTATATTAGCAGGTGTATCGACTGTTCTGGCCAGGTATGCTACATGATTGAAGTGTTTTCTGGCCAGGTCGGCCACATGATTGCAAGTATTTTCTGGTCAAATCTTCCACATAATTGCATGTATTTTCTGGTCAAATCTTTCACATGCTTGCATGTATTTTCTGGCCAGGTCTGCTACATGATTGAAGTGTTTTCTGGCCACGTCTGCCACATGATTGCATGTATTTTCTGGTCAAATCTGCCGACATGATTGCATGTATTTTGGCCAGGTCTGCTACATGATTGAAGTGTTTTCTGGCCAGGTTTGCTACGTGATTGTATGCATTTTCTGGTCAGGTCTGCTACATGATTGAAGTGGTTTCTGGCCAGGTCTGCCACGATTGCATGTATTTTCTGGTCAAATCTTCCACATGATTGCATGTATTTTCTGGGAAAATCTGCCGCCATGATTGCATGTATTTTCTGGGCAAATCTACCGCCATGATTGCATTTATTTTCTGGGCAAATCTACTCCCTTTACGTGTATTTTCTTGAGAAAACCTGCACAATTATGTGAATTTTCTGGGAAAAGGCTCACCAAAACTTGGGCCCACTGTCTTTGCATTGCACTTTTAAAGGGAACCCGAAGTGAGAATAATATTGAGGCCGCCATATTTATCTCCTTTTAAGCAATGCCAGTTGCCTGGCTGCCGTGCTGGTCATCTGCCTCTAATTCTTTCAACCATAGATCCTGAACAAGCATGCAGCAGGTCAGGGGTTTCTGACAATATTGTCAGAACTGACGAGATTAGTTGCATGCTTGTTTCTGGTGTAATTCAGTTCACTACTGCAGCCAAATAGATCAGCAAGGATCCCTATTGTTTAAAAGGAAATAAATATGGCAGCCTCCATATCACTCTCATCCCGGGTTCACTTTAAATTAGTTAGCTCCGCCCTCATCTGGTCATGGCCATGCCCATTTTTCACCGCAGTGCGCTTCGTGCGCCGCAGGTTATAGCCACACCCAATTTTTTTTTTTTGGGGGGGTGTCTTTTAATACCCAGCACCGGGTGTCAAATGTCCTAGGTACGCCACTGGGGCACCGTGTGGTGGGCGACGTAGGACATGTGCTGCCCCGCACCTCGGTAACCATGGCTGCCTCCACCGACATCAATATGGAAAGAGTGCCATGTATATACATCTGCCTATTCAACAGGCCTCACATTACCTGATAGGCCAGACACTCGCAGCAGTTATCAGATACATGTACAGCTGCCGGGCATTGCAATGTCTGTTCATATAATAAAAAAAAAAAAAAACCATTGTGCACATATATATGGACAGTTAGTGAAAACTGGGGTTTATAAAACATCTGATCTTCATGCTTGTTCAGGGTGGGTCTATGGCTAAAAAAAATGGAGGCAGAGGATTAGCAGGATAGCCTGGCAATGTGCATTGTTTAAAAGGAAATAAATATGTCAGCCTTTATATCCCTCCAAGTTCAGGTTTATTTTGAACACAATTACCGTATATACTCAAGTATAAGCTGATCCGAGTATAAGCCGACCCCCCCCCCCTCCCCCCCCCCCAATCACACACTTTTACCTAACAATAGAGGGGGAAATCATTGACTCAAGTATAAGCCGTGGGTATAAACCCCCTACTGCTAATACTAAAAAAATCAGCAATATGTTTGATAGGCTAACATGAAGCAGGCTACAGAACCATATACAGATTGCTTTCTGCTCTGTATTGGGCACATCGCTGCAGATTAATGGCCATTAGATGGCTGTGTGCCTCCTCTTGCAGTTGGTTACCTTTCAAGGATAAACACTTTTAAAAATAATTATAATAAACGAACCACAATTTGCCCCCTAATTAATATTACAGTTTTAATCATTTTGTAATTCTGCTCTACTGCAGAGACTGGATGGCCTTTTGATTATCTATACCGTAGAATACTATGGATTCAGGACACAGATAGTTATGAATTGATTATTAAATCATGGGCTGCAGAGTTAGAAAGCAAAGGAAGAGGTTGGGGAAGCCGGTAGCTGCCACAGTCCTATTACAGTGCATCAGTAATTAGCACAGCACTGTGTGGTGTCTTTACTTATCGGCCGTGTGCCGCTGCAAGTCACCTTTGTTGCTGCTCCCCCTCAATGGCTGCATGCCCCCTCGGCACGTAGAGAGCGCTCTCTGCTAGTCACCTTTGTTGCTGTTCCCCCTCGATGGCTGCATGTCCCCTCGGCACGTAGAGAGTGATCTCTGCTCTGGCTGTATAAAAGGAATGGCCATTAGATTACCGCGTGCCGCCCCTCGCCAGAGCAGGATGTGACGCATACACTCTGTGTTCCCTCCGGGTGTCCCCCGGCATATGCACATCGCTATGTGGTTCCCTTACTTACCGATCCTGGCCGTTTTATCTCTAGCTTGTAAGTTGCAGTCTGATGCAATGATGCATCTGCAGTGATCATAGTGACGAGAGACTGGGCCTTACAAGCAAGAGGGAAAACATCGCTGCCGGGACCGGTAACTAAAGGAACCACAAAGCGCTGTGCTTATGCAGGGGACACTCAGGAGGAACACAGAGTGTATGCATGGTCTGGCGAGGAGCGGAACGCTGTAATCTAATGCCCATTCTCTGTATACAGCCACGGTACAGTGCAGAGAGGGCTCTGTATGTGCCGAGGGGACATGCAGCCATCAGGGGAGGGGTCAGCAACAAAGGTGACTCGAGTATAAGCCGAGACCCCCACTTTGGGACCACTTTTTTGGTACCAAAAATGTGGCTTATACTCGAGTATATACGGTACTTAGCTTTTGATCAAGAACAAACGATTTCCACCACAGTATACAAATCTTTTTTATGATAAAACCGATGGAGCCCATACGTCGTACAATTTTTTTTTATTAGAGAATTGTGCTCAATTATCTTGTTAGATTGAATATACCGATTTTTCCAACATGTCCGACCGGATTTTTATAAAAAAAAAACAAGATAATCGTTTGTTTTTCTTGGTTACAAAAAAAAAAATACTTTTGACTTTCATTCGATTGTTTTGCTTGAATAGATGGGAAAATTAAACGTTTTTATTGTGCCGTTTATGGGCACCACTAGAGTAATACCTCAGTACATGCTGCTAATGCACATGGCCTATCTCTGTTTTATAGATGACATTTGGTCTCCAAGTGAGGGAGGTTTTCTTCAATTCTGATGTAACAGAAACAGCCACATGAATCACCTGAAGGAGACTTTCATCAAAGAAGAATACAGCCCACTAATGGCTGAAGCCCAAATTAAGGAAGCAAGGTGCTTATTCTTAACTGACGCCCAACAATATGAGCAGATCCTGGAGGAGACCTCAGTCATACTGGCTGTCACCTACAACCCACATCTTGAGATCTTCAGAAGGATGGTCAAAGAACTTCAACTCATCTTACATAAGAATGATAGACTGAGAGAAAATCCATCCACATCCATGAAATCTTACTACTTCATTTTTATAATATTAGCCAATAAATGCTATCACCCCAATTCCAAACATCTTGCTTGATCTGGTCATGTGTAAAATAGGAAAATGCATTATTGTAATGTCCCACCACTAGATGGTGATATTTCATTATATATGTGATTATTTATAGAGATGGCCCGAACCGTTCACCGGACGAATCTCTCTGGGCCTTGTACTACTTCCGGGTGATTTTTGGGACTATTTGTCTCAATAAAAGTTATAGGGAAATCACAAAGCGCTTGAAAAAACACTTTGTATAGCGATTTCCCCAGCGCTTTCATGAATAAATACATTGTTCATTTCCGGTTGAAAGAGTTTACTTCCTGACTGACATCAGGAAATGAAAAAAGAGAATACTCTGCAAAAGCGCTTAGAAAAGAGTTTTATAAAGAAATCGCAGCGGGCAGGTAAGCGCCGGGAGGTGGTAAAAAAAAATTCAAAAAATGCTGGCGTCAGCGATTTCCATTTTAGATGTGAACAAAGCCTAAGTATTTGTGGGGGAGGTTTTTCTGCTTTTTGGCCAGTTGCTCAAGCAACCTGCAGGTACATGTATTCGGCATCCGGCGATCCTCGCTGGTGCTGGATACTGGGGACGCTGTATAGTGATAAATAATTAGAGATGTTGCAAACGGTTCCCGAACCGTTCGCCAGCGAACATCTCTGAATCCCTGGGCCTTGTACTACTTCCAGGTCGCAATGACCTGGAGTAGTACGCCTGCGCTGGCCCGGCAGTGCGCGTCCTATATCGCACTCCTGTTGCCGGGCACTCTCTGCGCATGAGCGTGACGTCACTCATGACATCACGCACATGCGCAGAAAGTGCCCGGCAACAGGAGCGCGACAGTTTATAGTGTATGCTTACAGGAGGTAAGTCCACCGCTGCCTCCAAAGCACTTTTAAACATTTTATTACCTGATTTTATCCTGCTGGCACCTCTGTTCTTTCTACATAATATGAATTATCCACCCTTGGTGGAGGGGGATACCCCTTTTTTCCTGTCTACAGAGAGCGATTTCTTATTCCTGAGTGGGGACAGGATAATCTCCTCACCTGCCTATACAGTGGTTGCCTGGAGGTAACCCTGTCTTGTGAGTATATATATTGTACTCTTTACATATATCCATTTTTGCAGTACTTACTACACTATATTGGGCTCTCGGTTTCCCTCTTCTGTTTCTGAAAAGCGGACACAACTGCGTTAGCAGGCTGAGGCTCTTATTTTTTACAGACGCTATCCTGCAGGAGCCTGGAAACAGTTAACTGTTAGTGTGTGTGTGTGTGTGTGTGTGTGTGTGTGTGTGTGTGTGTGTGTCACTTAGAGGGGCACAGTGGTTTATGGTGCATTAAGCAGGCCATACACTTACAAATTGTCATCTAATGTTCCAAAATGATTGATTCATTTCTGAAAAGAAACAATTCAGAAAGGAAACTATTTCTACCACACATTGCACATCAATTTCCAATAGCTTCCAGCAGGGAATCTATTGAAAATCAATCGAACCACAACGTTGCACTGTTCAATGCAGTGCAACTCTCTGGGCCATCAGTCTACTGGAAGCATGGGGGTAGCAGCCAGATAGGAGCTGATAGTGTTACCCTCTGACAAAGGATTTCCTGAAACAGCGCAAGAGTAATATACTCTGCCAAATGGGGTCACATTGTTAAATAGCATCCGATGCCTATGGTGGTACATTTGCTTGCTTGTATCCAGGGCTCTGATGCTTTTTGTGATTACTAACATTACATTGCTGTAATGACCTGGATGGATGGATGGACCTCTCAGAGTTTCATTCTGCCCCTATATACTGTGTAGCATTGGATCCTATATTGTGTGTGCTGTTTACTCTTGTGCAGTATAATCTCGTTACAGCAAATGCCAAGGAACCAGGAAAAGTGGTTTACTATATCAGAAGTTTACTATACAGTATAATGTCATTAAAATGAACTCTGGTGTAGTAAACATTAGGGTGTAGAAAACTACCTCTCCAGGTCTTCTGGAGTCAGCGTCACGTAGGGAACAAAAAACGTTTACTATAACAGAAGTTTTATTATATCTGGGATTACTATACCAGGCGTTGCTCCCATAGATTTATAATGGAGATTGGCCGGGACCTGGAGAGGTAGTTTATTATTATTATTGGTGTAATAGTTACCACTCTTGCTTTGCAGCGCTGGGTCCCCGGTTCAAACCTCAGCCAGGGTAGTATCTGCATGGAGTTTGTATGTTCTCACCATGTCTGTGTGGCTTTCCTCTGGGTACTCAGGTTTCCCCCACATCACAAAAACATACAGAATTCTCTTCCACATAAATTGGCCCTAGACTATGATTCATACATTACGCAATACATACATAGACGTATGACTATGATAGGGTAGATTGGGAAGGTTCAGTGACAAGATAATATAGGTAAATGGTAGAAAGGATGAAACTCCAGCACACTCAAAACAACAGCAGGGGACTGGACTCGACTCTCAGCATGAAACTGCAGCAGAATAATTCCTTGGGAAAGCGTGCACAGGCTGTCTGATGGCAGATTGATGAATGTGTAGGGGAGAGAGAGGATAAAGCCAGCACTGCAATTCAGGTAATTTATTCAACAAGTAAAAACAGTAGCACTTACAGTTAGCAAGGTCGGATGCAAAGCGGAAAGGTGGGCGCCAGGTCTATATCCCCCTGAGGACGACCGTTTCGCGTCGCTGGCGCTTGTTCACCGCAACGGGGAAAGTTGGGGGCGGACCGCTTATGCGTGGGTTACATACCCACGTAGCGGCGGCACTTCCGCCTGCGTCAGCTTGTCACGCCCCCAGTTTCTAAGGCAACCAATGGCGCCCACCTCCTCCGTAAAGAAGACGGAGAGCGTCCTTGTAACCAGGCGTTGGAGGACCTGCGCAGCAGCGCCGCCCCCCGCACCAATCAGAGCCCAGCTAAGCGCTAAATGTAAACAAAGCGTGGACGCATAGAAGCAATGCGTCCATGTATACAAAAATATGCTTACTATATTAGAAGCAAGAAGGCAGAATAGCACGGGCCATAACAGGGCGGTTGGGGGCGCCGGCGCACAGGAACCCCCACTCCGATATGGCTGCACATAAAAACTAACTGAAGTAGATTCTAAGGAGGAGGAGGGAGGAAGGGAGAAGCAATGATGGCAGGGAGGGAAACCCCAACACATGAGAGAAGGAAAGGGGAAGCAGGGACGGGACATGAGGAGGAGCCAGGGAGAGAGGAAAAGGGTGTAACACCTGAAGGGGACAGGGTGCATAGTAAGACCCAAAATGGTCCCCAGAAGTAGGATGATAATTAAGGTAACACTGCTCATGCATGTGCGGCCAAAAGGGAGAACACAGGGCCGCACAGGCATGCGCAGTGAGGAGGCAGTAGAAACCCATGGAGACATAGAGCCCAAAGGACCCACAGAACCAGGATCCCAAACAGCCCAAAAGTGCTGATGTGAAGCCTGTAAAGTTCGTGTATTTAGAAAAAGGGAAGGAGAGAAGAGAAGTGGGCAGGGGTACAGGGCGCAGGTGACCTCAAGGAATAATCAATATCATTTCTCCAAGAAGCAGGCTAACTCATTCTTGTCGTTGAATCCGAGTGGTCCAAGAGCATTAGTTCGTATGATCCAACGGGCCTCGTGCTGCAACAGGGTGCGTTCTCTATCGCCGCCTCTAGTTGTAAAAGATATAGTTTCCAAGGCAAAGAATCTTAAGCAATCGGGATCCCTATTGTGGCAATGGGCCATGTGCTCTATCAGCCTCGTATGTTTGTCCTTGGACTTTAGGGAGCGGAAATGTTCTTTGATCCTGGTCTGTAATTCTCTCGTAGTTTGACCGATATAGTATCTCTGGCATGGGCATATAAGACAATAAACTACAAACTTGGATCTGCATGAGAGGACATCTTTGATTTTGACCGGTGTACCTCCCAGGGTCTGTGATCCATGTTTTAGAATCTGATTACAGATTCCACATGTACCACAGCGATAGTTGCCTGGTTTCTTAAGGGTGTTCAGCCAATTGGCTGATTGCGATCCCTTATATTCGCTACTGGTCAACATATCGCCTAGGGTGGGAGCTCTCCTAAACGTTACCAGAGGGGGCATTGAGGTCACGTCTGTAAGGAGTGGGTCTCCCTGTAAAACATGCCAGTTTTTGCGGATGATTCCTTTAATTGCATTCGCCATTGGCGAATACTCAAACGCAAACGCCTGTCTGGTGCCAGTACCCAAGTGGTTCTTAGGGGTCCCATGTTGGTATTTTCTTTTGATTAACTCACTCCTAGATTTCTTAAAAGCTCTGTCCTTAGCTTCCTCAAGTAGTGAGGGATCGTAGCCTCTGAACACCCTTAAGAAACCAGGCAACTATCGCTGTGGTACATGTGGAATCTGTAATCAGATTCTAAAACATGGATCACAGACCCTGGGAGGTACACCGGTCAAAATCAAAGATGTCCTCTCATGCAGATCCAAGTTTGTAGTTTATTGTCTTATATGCCCATGCCACAGATACTATATCGGTCAAACTACGAGAGAATTACAGACCAGGATCAAAGAACATTTCCGCTCCCTAAAGTCCAAGGACAAACATACGAGGCTGATAGAGCACATGGCCCATTGCCACAATAGGGATCCCGATTGCTTAAGATTCTTTGCCTTGGAAACTATATCTTTTACAACTAGAGGCGGCGATAGAGAACGCACCCTGTTGCAGCACGAGGCCCGTTGGATCATACGAACTAATGCTCTTGGACCACTCGGATTCAACGACAAGAATGAGTTAGCCTGCTTCTTGGAGAAATGATATTGATTATTCCTTGAGGTCACCTGCGCCCTGTACCCCTGCCCACTTCTCTTCTCTCCTTCCCTTTTTCTGAATACACGAACTTTACAGGCTTCACATCAGCACTTTTGGGCTGTTTGGGATCCTGGTTCTGTGGGTCCTTTGGGCCCTATGTCTCCATGGGTTTCTACTGCCTCCTCACTGCGCATGCCCTGTGTTCTTCCTTTTGGCCGCACATGCATGAGCAGTGTTACCCTATTCATCATCCTACTTCTGGGGACCATTTTGGGTCTTACTATGCACCCTGTCCCCTTTAGGTGTTACACCCTTTTCCTCTCTCCCTGGCTCCTCCTCATTTCCCGTCCCTGCTTCCCCTTTCCTTCTCTCATGTGTTGGGGTTTCCCTCCCTGCCATCATTGCTTCTCCCTTCCTCCCTCCTCCTCCTTAGAATCTACTTCAGTTAGTTTTTATGTGCAGCCATATCGGAGTGGGGGTTCCTGTGCGCCGGCGCCCCCAACCGCCCTGTTATGGCCCGTGCTATTCTGCCTTCTTGCTTCTAATATAGTAAGCATATTTTTGTATACATGGACGCATTGCTTCTATGCGTCCACGCTTTGTTTACATTTAGCGCTTAGCTGGGCTCTGATTGGTGCGGTGGGCGGCGCTGCTGCGCAGGTCCTCCAACGCCTGGTTACAAGGACGCTCTCCGTCTTCTTTACGGAGGAGGTGGGCGCCATTGGTTGCCTTAGAAACTGGGGGCGTGACAAGCTGATGCAGGCGGAAGTGCCGCCGCTACGTGGGTATGTAACCCACGCTTAAGCGGTCCGCCCCCAACTTTCCCCGTTGCGGTGAACAAGCGCCAGCGGCGCGAAACGGTCGTCCGCAGGGGGATATAGACCTGGCGCCCACCTTTCCGCTTTGCATCCGACCTTGCTAACTGTAAGTGCTACTGTTTTTACTTGTTGAATAAATTACCTGAATTGCAGTGCTGGCTTTATCCTCTCTCTCCCCGACAAGATAATATACTCTGTACGGCTCTGCGGAAAATGTCGGCGCTATATAAATACTAATTACTAATTAATAATAATAATAGATACAGTGTTCTCCCCAGAATTTTATTTTCAGCCGGGTGGCATGAAAAAGTAGCCGGGTGGGTCGGCACGGGGAAATTTGGTGGCGTGCGTAAGTTACCAGAGCACGCTATGCTGCACAACCACAGCATAGCGTACGCTCATCTATCTCTGTCCACTTTTAGTTTCCAGTTGCATTGGTCGCGAGGTATTGCAGATAGTGTGCAAGGGCCACATATAATCATTTATTAAAGGAAATGCCCGAGGAGTTAAAAAGCAAAGAACTACTTACTCAGGGCTTTCTCCAGCCCCTGGCAGACGTCCTGTCCCCTCGCCGCAGCTCCGCTGTCCCGGGAAGTCCTCCGTATCAGATGGCGACCTCGCCCGTCTGGCATCTACTGCACCTGCGCAGAACGCTCCAGACCGCGTGAGCGTAAATGCAGATATGAGCGCCTCTGTCTAGATGCAGAAGTGAGCGCCTCTGTCTAGACAGAGGCGCTCACTTCTGCATCTAGACCCATTGAGTTATACTCCTGTTTGCCTGTTGAAGCAGGACCACACCTGCGAAACGCGTTGCACTAAGTGGAGTTAAATAAAACGTTTTTTGTATTGATATATTGTGACTCAATTGAGTTCTATATTTTTGAAGGAGGTAAGTCCACCTGAACATCCCCCTCTTTTAGACTGTTTTAAAACATTTTTATTCTACTCTGGCACCTCTGTAAACCAAGCCTTGCTGAAATCTTGATTCCACCCTCGGTGGAGGGGTGCTACCCCATTTCCTATCTACAGAGAGCGGCATCTTAATAACCTGAGTGGGGTCAGGTTCTAATACTCCCCACCTGCACTTGAAGTGGTTGCCTATGGGTAACCCATGTTTGTGAGTATTTCTAAATATTTTGCTTTAAACCACAACCAACTTAACAATACTACACCATATTGGGCTCTCAAATTCTCTTTGTTCTTCCAAGCACATATGGTGTTAGTTTTACTTTCCTGTTGGAATTCTAATCGGCAGTAGGTGCATTTGACAATCGGATGAGCGATTCGGCACTCCTTACACAGCTGCTGGCCCTGAGAGAGCTCCTCGAACGGGTACCGCTGGTGACACTTCGTGCAGGCATACAGAGCCTACACCTTCCCCGCTTCACTGACCGAGGAAAGCAAAGTCATCTGACCAGCTCACACCACAGAATCCAATCTTCCCGCCCGCCTCAGTGAGAAGTAATCAGCAGCTGCGGCCTGTGCGCGCTCCTCTCTCAGAAGCCACGAATCACAGTTTCCTGCATCCGCCCTTCTCTGTTTCCTTCTCTCCGGCCTATGCTTGTGTCTGGCGCCCGTTCGTCTGTTTTTTTTCCCCCCAGTCTCACTCCTACGCATTACACAATCCACTCACAGAGGAGTCCGGAGAGGCAGCGATGAGTCCGGGCAGCGTGTCTCTCTCTCAAGTTCCCCACTGCTCGTCGGCCTCTGCACCTCAGGCTCACCCTGCCGCAGCTCTAAATCACCACACAGAGGAGAAGCATGCTGACAGATGGGCATTTGTCAGCGACAAATGCGGCTTGCCGTGACAGAGACACAGCGTCATCAGCCGGGCAATACTTTATTCTACTTGGGCACGGTGACAGCGAGGCATGCAATCTCACCAGCCGGGCGGTGATTAAATGTACCCGGGCTCTCCACCTGGCTGATTGATCCTGGGGAGAACACTGAAATAGCGACGCTCTCACCCACCCACGATCGATCTAAATTCACCTTCGTGTCTGATCGATACTTTCAACAATTTTTTGGTAAAAAAATCGATCAAAATTTGATCAGACTTACATTTTGGTGAATTCCCAGAAGATTAATCGAATCTGCAGCGAATTGAATGAGAAATTAGATGAGTGTATGAGAAACTTTAGTCCGACCTTGTAATTTTTTACGTAAACCTGAGGTAAAAATAAACTGATTAGATAAATAATTATATTTATCCTACCTACTGATTATATTTATCCTCCTACTTTAAACAATACCAGTTGCCTGGCAGCCCTGCTGATCTTCCAGCATTGTCTAAAAAACACACCTAAAGTGAAACACCTGATCTGAATGCTTCTTCAGGGTCTATGGCTAAATGCATTAGAGGCAGAGCATCAGCAGGACTGACAGGCAATTTGCATTGTTTAAAAGGAAATACATATGGCAGCCTCCATACCCCTCTCTCCTCATGTGTCTTTTACTGCCCGGCTGTGTTTGGGTGCGTACACACTTACAATTTTGATTGGCCAATGATTTTCCAATTTTACCACTTCAATGCAGTATGAGGACCAACAGATTTTGAATACTCTGAACAGATTGTGTAAATAAGCTCTCGTACTACATGGAAGAGTTAAAGTTAGCCAGTCATAATTGGATGTGTGTAGGAACCCTTAATATTAAAGGATACCAGATGCGAAGGCATCTGGTAAAAACTAAACCTGTACTGGGTAGGTGGGCATAATCAAATACTTACCACGCCTCCAGTACCCCTCCACCCCCCGCTGCTCTTCTCTGGTCTAGTTACCACAGCAAGAAGCAAAGATTTCTAGACAGAAAATAAACTATATAGGTTCTAACCACACAGATATAATATTATGGGATAAAGACATGGCCGGATTCCGAGCAGGCCAACAAAGGCCGTGGCCTAGGGCGACACAAGGCAAGGGGCACATTGTGGACAGCATGCTGGCAGTGGCAGTTAAAGGAAATAGGCAAAATGCAAAAAAAATAGGTTTACTTACCTAGGGCTTTCTTTAGACCCCGGAAGCGTATATGTGTTCATCACCACAGCTCAGCTATCAGTAACGATACTTCACAGGACCGCCCGCAGTTAACCACTCTGAAACCACCTAACGCTGATCTGCGGCAGTAGAGTGGCTCCCCCAGGACCGCCTAACGCGTCAAGTCCTGGGGTGGAGATTAGTGGGTATCTCACGTGCATCTGCGCTGAGCATCCTGCCAACTGTGATTGGCTTATTCAGGGTCTATGGATAAAAGAATTAGAGGTAGTGGAAGAGCAGGACAGCCAGACAGTGTGCACTGTTTAAAAGAAAATCAATATGTCAGCTGCCATATGACTCTCGCTTCGGGTTTCCTTTAAAAAAGAAATGTCATAGTAAAAATATGCATGCTGTATAACCCGCTAGCTCACTGGCAATCAAACACATCCTACAGCTTAACTACTCAACATATTACTTAGCAAATTATATGATTCCATATGTAGCAACTACTCGTTTTCACTTGCCCTCTTGGGCAAATGCCACCTCCCTGGTCAGCAGTTACCCAAAACCTGGACCTTTGTGGCCTTTCAAAAAATGTGGCCTTGAACCTAAATGTCTGTTCCACGTGAATGACTCAATAAACAATGCATCTGTAAATGAATTGTAATGAAAAGTGGAAATGGTCAGTGCAGATGACCACAATGAGAAGTAGAACAGGTTGGGACTTTTGTTGGCACCATAAAGTTTCCTTCAATACAAATGCACACAATTTTTCCAATTCCTACCTCTACTCCACCACAGCCTGACCTTCAGTTTACTGAGCCCACCTTCGCAGTGCTGCAAAACAAGGATAGAGTCGTATCTCTAGTGCTTGATGCATCTGGAAGCATGAAACTGGTGTGTAGATAATTTGCTTTTCAAAAATCATTTTCTGTGTCCAAAACCTGTGATGTTGTAATGTCTGGCAGATCTATTTCAGCCACTATACCTCAATCTAGTGCCGTAGCTCTGATCTCGTCCCACGTCTTCACCTATAGACAAGCCCCCACTTGAACAGGACACTGAATATTGTGCTGTAATATGTACGAACAGAGGCGCCAAGCAGAGTAAAACAATGTTCTAAAAATGATAAAAAGAGGGAAGTCGAGGTGGACTTACCTCCGTCTGGTAGTGGACATATACTCAAATGCAGAGTAAAAAATATACAATTTATTCACAGCTCCATAAAATCGCAACGCGTTTCGCGGTCAACAATCCCGCTTCATCAGGCAGTACAGGAGCATATAAAACTGGTTCAGGTCCATAAAGCGTGTGAGCGCCTCTGTGACAGAGGCACTCACATGCTTTATGGACCTGAACCAGTTTTATATGCTCCTGTACTGCCTGATGAAGCGGGATTGTTGACCGCGAAACGCGTTGCGATTTTATGGAGCTGTGAATAAATTGTATATTTTTTACTCTGCATTTGAGTATATGTCCACTACCAGAGGGACGTAAGTCCACCTCGACTTCCCTCTTTTTATCATTTTTAGAACATTGTTTTACTCTGCTTGGCGCCTCTGTTCGTACATATTACAGCACGATTAAGTCCACCCCTGGTGGAGGGGTTCTTTCCCCATTTTCCTATCTACAGAGAGCGACTTTTATACCTGAGTGGGGTCAGGTACTAATACTCCCCACCTGCCTGTCAAGTGGTTACCTGATGGTAACCCACCTTTGTGAGTATAAGAACCTTTGACTTTACATTATATATTGAGCTTACCAGACAATATTGCACTATTGGGCTCTTGGTGTCCTCTGTTTTGTTTTTACAAGGACACTGAATATGTCTCCTACCTTCGGTTACCCCCAGGCCTTAACATGCAAGATATAGCAGCTGAGGCCAAGAAAGCCAGAGTACCACCAGAGCAAACAAGACAATGCAACTGGGTGATATTAGGTAGTAGAGCAGAATGCTTTTGTGGAGGAAGTTACACAGATCAAAACAGGAGCTATGAACTAGGGAGCAAGATTGCTCTGAGCGACCGCAGCTCTGGGCTTTCGATAACCACCACAAATGAACAAGACACAAAGGTTGCTCAGTGCGACCGCAGCACTGAGCATCTGATGTCCACAACAGTGAGTAACAAGAAAGACAACAGACAGACAGATGGAATGTTTGCCAGCTTCCGTTTACCATCACAAAAAAAAAGACGCAATAGTTGCTCAGTGCTGCCCCAGCAATAGCAAACATCCACACTGGCACGGACAAGATAAACAAGTAGGAGCGTAACTAATAGCAACTGCTGCTACAGTCACGTCCACAGGAACAGAACTAGCAGGATTACTACCAGTCACCAACGTGGTGAAGGCAGTCTCCAAACTATCAGGATATGAAAGACTTTACTGTACCCCCGCGGGTGCAGTGAATATCCAAGCGAGCAAGACAAGGAAATGCAATAATACACAATTCAAACTTCACACAAGGAGCCCAGCAATCAACTTTGGCTAAGCTTAATGCTATGATGGGCAGGGTGTAAGAGGGAAAGCAGGCTTTTCTATGGACATCAGCCAATGAGAGCAGACATGCAGATTCCCACACAGCTGATTGGTAATCATGCAATCCTGTGGTAGCCTGATTGAAGGCAAAACGCTTCCTGTGAATGGAAAAAAACTTTCATTACAAATGCATGCCAGATTATGCAACCACATGCATGTAAGAAATCCAGAGCTGTCTGAAGCCGTAGGTGGATTCATGAAAACATCCTGAGCTACTCTGAACTGCAGAGTGACTGCAAATGGCAATGAGACTCATTGTGAAAGCAAGCAACCAAATGCAGGCAGAGAAATCAAAACTGCTCGGTTGCAGCCCCGCTGCAACTGACAGGAGGGATCCTTATAGACGTAATACAAACATGAAACCAGGAGCGTAGCGATCACACGTTGTCCAGCACAGTAACCAGGGTGCTCAGAGATGGAAGGGTACCTGACAAATGTAGAGTAATACACTTAGGGCCATATTCTATTGAACTCGCCAGTGCTAACCACTGGCGAGTTCTTAACTTAGGCGATGGGGGCATCGCCTAATCTTATAAAACTTTAGACCCCCCCAGGTGGAAAAGAACTCGCTTGGGCGATATAATCGCCCAGCGAGTTCTTAATACGTTATCCAATTATCCTTATCATGCCTCCGGGAAGTATACACCTCTATTCCGGCGCACATCCTGCGCTGGAGCCACTCCCACCAGGCCGCCTCACCGGCTGACCTGATGGGGAACTGGCTACTGTGAGGTGCTGTTGCTGGGTCTGCCGTTGCTGGGTGACGCGGAAGGCAGAGTTATCTCCGCACTTCGCGTCACAGTAGCCAGTTCCCCATCAGGTCCGCCGGTGAGGTGGCCTGGTGGGAGTGGCTCCAGCGCAGGATGTGCGCCGGAATAGAGGTGTCCGTTGGCGAGATGGGGAGGGTGGGAGAGAACACAGTTTGAATCCTCCAATAGCAGAACCAGGAGAGCAGTCACCCATCAGGTCCGCACAAGGTGAGACCGGAAGGATTGGTTAGACAGTTAGTGGGATATTTTGATTGGCTGTTCTGGTGGGCTGCTGGGGTATATATAAATGGTGGGATTCATTGTTAGATTGTCTCTTGTACAGCATAGCTTGATAAAGGGGCGGTTGCCCTGAAACGTCGCTTATGATTGCTGTTATGCCTTTGAAGAGCTAATAAAAGAGCTTTACTGGATACTGAATGGATGGTGCCAGTTTTTCTGCTTTCTACAATTGACCAACCAGAGTGCAGCTGGTCTAACCGTGGCACATCCGCCTTGAACTTGAGGAGCGCTCCACAACTACTTTCATAAGGAAGTTGTAAGAAGTCATGACTAAGCTGTTACTAGGCAGATTATGTTATATTTAACTAATTTAACTAAAAACGCGTCAAAATTTTCATGCAAATGTTCACCAAGCAGAAACATCTTATACGATTTTTTGCAGGCAAAAATGTAACGCTACATTGGAAACGTAGCCTTAAGCAATACCAGTTGTCTGATTCTACTGATGATCCTCTGCTTTTAGCCATAGACCCTGAACAAGCATGCAGCACATCAGGTGTTTCTGACATTATTGTCAGATTTGACAAGATTAGCTGCATGCTTTTTTGTGGTGCGATCAGACACTACTGCAGCCAAATAGACAAGCAGAGCTGCCAAACAATAAAATTATTATTTATTGTATTTATAAAGCGGCAACATATTACGCAGCGCTGCACAATAGATAAATGGGATGACATACAGGAAACTCATAACAAAAACAAGATTATGCAAATGATTTGATAACAGTACAGTGTCATGGGCTAAAATAGAGACTGTTCTAATCCACAAGAGGGGTGACTGACAGTAAGATTGCATAATCAAGCTGGAAATACTAGGGAGGAGGGCCCTGCCAGAGGCTTACAATCTAAAGGATAGGGGTGGAGACAATAGGTGCATCTGTTGAGAGGGTGTCCAACAGCATGAAAAGGTGAGTCCTGAGGGCTCCTTTGAATGTATTAAAGCTGGGGGCGAGTCTGATGGCTGGTGGGAGCGAGTTCCAGAGAGTGGGGGCCGCCCTAGTGAAGTCCTGCAATTATGCATGGGAGTAAGATATGCATGGTGCGACTAGGCGCAGGTCATTGGAGGATCGGATGGGACGGGCTGATATGTGCCTGTGACAAGATCAGAGATGTAGGTCGGGCAGGTCTTGTGCACTGATTTGTAGGCCAAGCACAGGATTTTGAAATTGATTCTAAAGCTGATGGGGAGCCAGTGTAGGGCTCTACAGAGCGGAGTCGTAGAGGCGCTGTGAGGAGAAAAATGTATCAGTCTGGTTGCTGCATTCATCACCGATTGAAGTGGGATTAGAGGGGAGGCCAGACAAAAGAGAATTGCAGTAGTCTAGGTGGGAGATGATAAGGGCATGGATGAGGAGTTTAGTGGTGTCAGGGGACAGGTAAGAGCAGATCCTGGAGATGTTGTAGAGGTGAAATTTGCAGGATCGGGCAACACTTTGGATGTGGGGTGTAAAGGAAAGTGCAGAGTCCAGGGTAACACCTAGACAGCGGGCTTGGGAGGTAGGGCGGATGGTAGTATTTTCGATTGTGATGTGTAAATCTAGGAGGGGTGCAGCTCTGCGGGGTGGGAATATCAGAAGCTCTTGTCCAAATTATGCTTCAGGAACCTGGCGGCCATCCAGGAGGAAATGGATGTGAGGCAGGTGGAGACTTTGTCCATGGTGGAGGAGGAGAGATCTGGGGTGTGGAGGTATATCTGGGGGTCATCGGCATACAGGTGGTAATTGAAGCCCATGGAGGAGATGATTTTGCTAATTGAGGCAGTGTAGAGAGAGAAGAGTAGTGGTCCTAGGATGAAACCTTGAGGAACACCAACTAAGAGGGGTGTAGGAGTGGCTAAGGGGCCACTGAAGAATGTTGTGAAGGAGCAGTAGGAGGAGATCCAGGCTAAGGCTAGGTCCTGATTGCCCAATGTGCATTGTTTAAAAGGAAATAAATATGGCAGCCTCCATAATCTTCTCACTTCCGTTGTCCTTTAATGTCACCTCCATGAACTATAAAGCTTCCCAAAATGTTTCATGTGGATTCATTTGTCCATTCTTCAACATCACAGCATGTCCAACCCAAGAGGTAAAAGGAAGAGGTGCATGCACTGTTACTTATGCTCTTCTCTGCGGTCTTGTACTTTATCGGTTTGCCCTGTTTCACCCATTTGCATTTCTCCTGGCATCACTGCAACAGCACCTCACAAAAAGAATGTTACCCTATCTATAATATAAAAGGCATGATTGTTTTTAGGGTTTTTTGTTTTGTTTAGTTTTTTTTTTTCAAAATGCTGTCATTACCAGCACTGAGCTTTTTCCTGCTGTTGGCCTCTGATTATCTGACTCTCGGTCATGTGATGTACTCACAAACAACTGAAAATGTTGGACTCACATTACAATTTGCTGCAGTTTGTGTCTGCCAGTTGAGCGAAAGTCCGCTACCTGAAAGTGGTCAGCTTCTGCTCACTGCCAAACTTTAGATAGGTCTATTGCAACTTCTATAGACTTCAGTTGCCTTTGCCACCTTTATTATGCACTATAGATGAGGCATAAGCAGAGAGCTTACTCGTATCCTTGTAAATAGGCACATTTCTCATCTCTAATACTAATTTATAAATGGGCCTCTTAAGGTGGCCATACATCTGGCGACTTGGTAGAAAATCGACCATCTGATTCTATTATTATAATCGGATGAGAATTGATGCCACCAAGAGCATGCCCAGTCGACGATGCAACCAAATTCAAGCCAAAATTGGCTGCATGTATCTGACATGCTGCAAGATGTAGGGCCGACATGCTCGATCGGGTGCGCAGCAGTAACGGCATGCAATATTGGGGCGAGCAATGAACGAGACAAAACCCCCGGCACTGCCCCAAAGGTGTAAAATTTCCCCCGTGCAGTAGATGTTAACTGTCTGTGCCCGCCGCCATCTCTGTCCTGCCTCCTATAACATTCCCCACATGGTTGCCGCCATATATGTGGGCACGTGTGTGACGTCCCACATGCGCCTGCATTGCGCCAGCAGCCACATAGGGCACGTGTATGGGAGCACAAGAAAAAAATGGAAGAAGGAGGAGCGCTCCGTAGTGTATTAAACTTTTTAATTAGGAACCACGCAAGGGTTAAAAACACTTACTAGAAAGTGATGAACATCAGACATATCATGGGTTAAAAACCCTGAATCAATGACCCCGGGTGGCAACCTGTTCCTCCTCTGTGGCCAGCAGTGGAAGTAGTCCTAGATGTTAATGGACACCGGAAGCCTTTCCTCTGGTCAAAGGGTGCAGCAACTTCGCAACGCGTTTCGGCGTATCCGCGCCTTTGTCAAGCTAGTTGCTGCCATGCACCCAATGTGTTTATATACCTAATTGTCACAGGAAATGGAGGGTATGACCCCAGGGAACACTTGGTTCATATCTAATTATATCAGCATTTCAACATAAAACTACATATAAGGAATGTGAGGACCTTTAATAAAAATATAAAAAATATGTGTATAGAAACATGTCTAAAAATGTATCCAAAACAGAAGAGAGAAGGGAAATAACATGGCGATATGGACACTATATTTCCATAGCCTTAGGACCTAGCTGTAGGCGGTACTGTTATCCATCTAAACATACACTACCTTATCTCTTCAGAATTATAAAGAGTGTTTGTATGGGAGGCAGGACAGACAGTTAACGTATACTGCGCAGGGGGCACATTTTGCATTGGGGGCACCAGTGGATGCGGAGTCACAAGGCTGATTCCTGAGCAATTTAATTCTGAAATCTATCGGGAATCGGCCTGTGGTGTATGGGCAGGCGACAGATCTCTCTCCAATCGATTCGATCAGAGAGAAAACTGTCTCTTGGTCGATCTGCTGATGTATGGGCACCTTTAAAGAGAGTCTGAAGTGAAAAAAATTACCTCTTTTGTTACATTTGCATGGAGTTTGTGCGCTGCACCTGGAGCAAAACAGAAACAAACGCACAAACCCGCAACCAGGCAGAAGTGTCACTGTTAGGAAAGGACTGACAAACCAGGAGTAAATGAATAATAAGAATTTATTATTAAATGAAAATAAAGTAATGCTGTGCATTAACCTCATGCACAGAAACAATCAGCATTGACTTGCATGCACAGTATTCTACAGGCATACATACACTGCAGCAATAATACAGGCAGATATATTCATATATACACAGCAATGATGATACCGGCGGATGTATACAATAAGCATACAAGTGTATGAGAATCAGGGTATGTACACACAAGAACCTCTCTGCATAAGGCAATTTATGCAGAGTAGACCCAGTGTATATAACTGTGTGCACACTGACCCTGGATCCAGAATAGTATCCACAATATAAACCTAGAAATATATACAAGTACAAGATGCACACTCAAGGAGAAGACATACAGATGGTCAGCAAGCATAGGTCATCAACAGGAGATCAAACAGTACAGTAATCGCTAGGCAAAGAATAGTCAGTAATACAAAGCACAAGGTCAACACGGGAGATCAATAGAGCAGAGAATCAAGGAACTAGGAAATGTAATATACCGGGAACAGGTAACTCAGGGCAGGATGGCTAGAACCAGGAACAAATAGCTAGTAGTGTTGTCCGGATCATGAACGATTCGGATCTTTGATCCGAATCTATTTTGTGAGTCGAATCATCCGAATCATGAAAATGAGTGATTCGGATCGCAAAAGGTGCGGGGCCAGGAGCGACACGCCCCCTCTCAGCGGGCAGCGGGGTCCTGGAAGCAGAGCTGAGATGGATCGCTCTGTTGGATGGGAGCCAGCCTTGCAGGGAGACAGGTAGATGAGAGAGAGGGGACATGGGTGCCACTGCCAGATATGTGTAGAGCACACATACTGGCTGAAATGTGCTGCTCATTATAGGCTGTCTGTTCCGTAGTTGTGCACAGTGAACACATTGGAAGCTTTTGGCTCAGCTCAGCACAGCTCAGTAACTTTGCAGGCACTGTGATTGCAGCGCAATATCATCCTCCTGCCCTCGCTCTAAACAGCTGCACTTCACTTCTGGGAATGCTTTCTTTCACTGTGCGACGTTTGCACTCAGAGTATACAGATGAACATATAGGTGAAATATATGTAAAGCATAATGATTGCAGCATGTGGGTATTGTGTGCAAGCAAACATTTCTGCTCTCTGCTCATCCCTCCTCCCTTCTCTGTCCACTCCCTGCCCTCTGTCCATCTTCTCTCCTTCTCTGTGTGTCCACCCCCCCTCCCCTTCTCCTGTCCATAGCAGGGAAAGACCTGTCCTGCTATTCATTTCACCGAATGCTTCGGTAGTAAAATGATCCGAGATTCGGGTCAAAGATCCGGATCTTTTCAATGATCCGATTCGAATCATCCGGATCATTGAAAAGATCCGAACTTCCCATCTCTAATAGCTAGCAACTAGTGAGTTTTCAGGTGTGGCTTAAATGCCATGCTGAGAGACCATGTGACAGTCCAGGCCTCCTCCCTGTCTGTGGAGTAGAGTTGGGCGAACAGTTCGGCTGTGTTAGCCGAACTGTTCGGCTGCCCAACCTGGCATTTTAATGTGGCTCTTACTACTTCCGGGTCGCAATGACCCGGAGTAGTACGTCTGCGCTGGCGAGGCGGAGCGCGTCCTAGATCGCGCTCCCGTTGCCGGGCACTCTCTGCGCATGTGTGTGACGTCACATTGCGACCCGGAAGTAGTAAGAGCCACATTAAAATGACAGGTTGGGCAGCGAACAGTTCGGCTAACACAGCCGAACTGTTCGCCCAACTCTACTGTGGAGAGATATCTAGAAAGTCCGCCCTCTGCTGGTGGGCAGAGGAAAGTTCAGGTTTCAAATTTATAGAGGAGGCTGGTGACATCTGCTGGTGAAGCAAAGGTAGTTCATGCATGAATTTACCAGCAGATGCAGATTGTGACATCTTTATTTCAGAATGCTCTTCAGCCTTAAGAGTAAAGATGATTTGCTGCATCCCCGCGGCCGTACAAGGTCTTTATCCCCCCTGACATCCCTGTGACAAAATTCTCCGGTACTTCCTGTAGGAGGCAGAGCTTTGTGCTGAAGCTATGCCTCCAGTCCATTCAATCACCCCCGATCGCCGCATGTCCCCGCCCCTATTTTCACTGAGAGGGGCGGGGCGAGGCGGAGATCGGCGGTGATTGAATGGACTGGAGGCAGAGCTTACAGCGCAAAGCTCTGCCTCCAATGGGCAGCAAAACCTGCGACTTTGAAAGTCGTTGAATTTTGCCCCGGGATTTGGGGGGATAAAGACCTCCTATGGCCGCAGGGATACGGCGAATCATCTTTGGTCTTAAAGGGAACCTAAACTGAGAAGGATATGGATTTTTTCAGTTGCCCGACCCCTGGTGATCATATCTCTCTAATACTTTTAGCCACAGCCCCTCAACAAGCATGCAGATCAGGTGCTCTGACTGAAGTCAGACTGGATTAGCTGCATGCTTGTTTCAGGTCTGTGATTCAGCCACTACTGCAGCAAAAGAAATCAGCAGGACTGCCAGGCAACTGGTATTATTTAAAAGTAAAAAAAGAGGAGTGCTCCATAGTGTAACTACGATTTATTAAAACAAATTGCGCAAATAAAAATTAACTTACTAGATGTAAGTTGAATACAAGCATGTAGTCAGGCTTAGCAACCTTAAAATCCTTCCCTGGTGGGTGCACCTCAAACTGCCGTGGCCATCGGAGTCGAGTGGATCGGATGGAAAGCGACCCTGGATGCTCCCCCAAGGAATAAATGTGTGCTGGTAGCGTTATAACGCGTTTCGGCGTTCCACGCCTTCGTCAGATAACTGGTATTATTTAAAAGGAAACATCCATATCCCTTTCAGTTTAAGTTCCTTTTAAGGCTGAAGAGCATTCTGAAATAAAAAGGCTTCGGACTCTCTGTAGCCGCCCTGGCGTTCTATTTTCCCAGGATTTCCGTGCAAAAAGTGGTTCAATTAATTTCCAATAATTTCCAACCAATTTTTTTTGCAATCAATTTTTTTTATATATTGAATTCAATTCAGGTTATTGTATTGAATTCAATAAAAAAAAGTGTTTGCTGCGAGATGTTGATGATGCTGTGTGACCCTGGTGCCATCAACACCGATTGACGGGAGACATGTGATCGCAGAGGGAGAAGCAAAATCCGGCAAGGGACATGGAAGAAGGACTGGGGAAGCTATCAGAGGTACGCGACGAGGGATCAGCACGCCAATGGTGAGTATAAGACCCAGATGTATAGCCAGATGTAGTTAGCCAGATATTAGAAAGATGTGCAGCCAGGTATAGTTAGCCAGATGTATTAGCCAGGTGTAGTTGGCCAGATGTATTAGCCAGATGTGCAGCCAGGTATAGTTAGCCAGATGTATTAGCCAGGAATAGATAGCCAGATGTTTTGCTAGGTATATAGTTAGCCAGATGTTTTGCCAGGTATATAGTGAGCCAGATGTTTGCCAGGTGTATAGTGAGCCAGATGTTTGCCAGGTGTATAGGAGACAGATGTGCAGCCAGGTCTAGGGAGTCAGATGTATAGGGAGCCAGGTTTGTGGTTGCCCCTGCCCCCCATTGCCCCCGATCCCCATACTCCCCCCTGACTGTGGCCGGGTGTCCCTTCTGTAAGGGGGCAGGGGGGTGTCCTCCTTCTGTTCAGGCTGGTCGGGGACTCCTGTGTGTGTGTAGGGGGGAGATTCCCCCTCTATGGGGGCTGGTTGTGGCCGGCCGGGGACTCCCCCTGCTGCGCGGGGGGGGGGGTTCCCCTTCTAAGGGGGCTGGTTGTGGCCTGCGAGGATCTTCCTTCTGTGCGGGGGGGGGGTGTCCCCTTCTATGGGGGCTGTGGGTGGCCTTTCCCTCCTCTTCCCCCCATCCCTCCCTTCCAATCCCCCGTGACCCCCCCCCTGATCCCTGTCCCCCCTAGTCAGAAGCCCTGATCTACTCACCTGAGGGCTTTCTCCTGCGGCGGAAGCGGCACATTTCCTCCTCCATCGCAAAGTCTCATGTTCTCTGCAATTACAGTTACGAGGCTTGGTGACGTCACCGAGCCTCATAACTGTAACAACAATGCCTGGGACTTCGCCGATGGAGGAGGAAGGTGTCCATCGCGGCCAGCGCAGGAGAAAGCCCTCAGGTGAGTAGATCAGGGCTTCTGACTGGGGGGCGGGGGGATCGGGGGGGGGCACGGAGGATCGGGAGGGAGGGATGGTGGAAGAGGAGGGAGAGGCCACCCACAGCCCCATAGAAGGGTACACCCACCCCCCCGCACAGAAGGAGGATCCCCGCAGGCCACGACCAGCCCCCATAGAAGGTGAATCTCCCCCCTACACACTCAGGAATCCCCGACGAGCCTGAATAGAAGGGGGACATCACCCCCCCCCCCCACACACACACACACAGAAGGGACACCCGGCCACCCACTCGCAGAGAAAGGGGAATCCCGCACGCAGCCAGCACATTCTCTGCCCCGCTGGCTGCACAAGGATTCCCCAGGGTGGCTGGATGCTAGTTCTGCACGTTGGGGGTAGCACAGATCGCTACCCACATCCCTCTGATCAGTAAAAAGTGCAGCGGGTGGTGCAGAGAAACAGGAAATCTCCCTGGCTGCATGGACAAGCTCAGCTCGTCATTACCGCTTTTTGCATGCTTTTCCTGGATGAACTCAGCTCGTCCATACCGCCAGGGTGAAGAGAACCTGAACTGAAAATAAAAAGTCAAAATAACAATACACAGGTCATATTTACCTCCTGTGTAGTCTACTCCCCAATCTCTTTCTCCTCTCCCGCATCCTGTTTGTCCACTTTGATCAATGGATTTCTCCATCCTCCATTTTAAAAATGGCCATTACCCCATAACAGCTTCCTGGTCAGCACACTGTTAAACTGTAATATCACCCACTCGAGCCATAGGGAAACGTGGACATAACCTTGCACATTCAGTTGTAACTGACAGCTGCTGATATATAACTGACTGTAACTGGTTTATTTCAGTTCTGACAAAATATTGTCAGAACTGGAAGGGATCATTGTCAGAAGAAAATGGTGAGCATCTAAGAGGAACTGACGGTGATGTTAGTACGTAATATTCATTTGCAGCTACATTATGTGTTTATTTTTAATAATTTTACTCGCTTCAGGTTCCCTTTAAAGGTGCGTACACACACACTACCAGTGGCATTGACGGGTCTGCCGGACCCTCCCGCTTAGCGGTCTTTAAGCCGACAGTATCGCGTGTGAGTGCGCTATCGCCGGACTGATAAGGCTGTTTCTGAACGATCCACTCAGCGGATCATTCAGAAACAGCCTTATCAGTTTGCCGACAGTGGCCTCAATTCACTAAGCTTTATCAAACACTTTATCAAACGTTTGATAATTTACCTCATGGGTAAAAACGAATTTTGAATTCACTAAGGTGTTATATTATGTTATATATTTATTGAACGTTTTATCAATAAAACATTTAATAAATATTTAACACTTTAGTGAATTCAAAATTAGATTTTGCGCATGAGGTAAATTATCAAACGTTTGATAAAGTGTTTGATAAATCTTAGTGAATTGAGGCCAATGTGTACACACGCACTACTGTCGGCTAAAAGACCCGTCGTTGCCGCTGGTAGTGCGTGTGTATGCACCTTTAGCTATTCCATTCCTATAGCAGAAGATAAGAGGACACCAGTGATGACTATCTGTTCCTCTATACTGTACTCAGTGTTTGGTGATGCACCAATACAATTAGCACATAGATGATAGAGTGTAGAATCAGAATCGGAATCAAATTTATTTCGCCAAGTGCAGCGGTTGCCACATTCGGAATTGTTTGTGGTACACATCGGCATAGTGCAAGTACAGCATTAAACAAGATGGTGCATTACCCATACATACATACATACATACATACATACATACATTGACATAGGCATTGAAACAAAGTAGTGCAATACACATACATACATTGACATAGGCATTGAAACATAGTAGTGCAGGTGCACGTGCAATGAAGAACAGACATAGAGTAGGTGCGTAGCGGCTGAACCAGCTAGATAGCTCAAGAGTTAATTAGTCTTAGGAGCGAATGAAGAACAGCCACAGAGTAAGAGCACATAGCTATCTAGACCAGGGTGGCAAGAGTGTAGGCAGACCAACAGAGATCAGCGGTCACTGTAGCTAGGTTACATAACAAGCACTGAATGACTTTTACGGTACATGCTGGGGGTGATGTGAAAACTGTAATAAAGATTAGTAAAAGTAAAAGAACTATTCTCAGCCACCTTTTTCTTAATGTTTTAGCATCACGTTATCGACTAAAAATGAATAATAACCTGAAGAAAATTAAGGACAACTTTGAAAGCAGCCCATTGGTTAACATTAGGAGTCTCACCTGCTAGCCGTGACTCACAAGCAGAAGCTGTGAGATTTTACCCCAGGCACTAGCAGAGCAATCGGAAAAAAACAGGCTTTTGCAAAATTCCTCCGGCTGCTTAACCTCTTGGGTTCCTGTGTGAAAGATAATAGGAGCTGGAGGTTAAAATCACATAAGCATGGCATGTGTTAAGTTTTTTTCAAGTTCTTCTAAGCTGTGGCAATTAAATAGAATATTAACCACTTGCCGACCGCACACTCATACCGTGCGGCGGCAAAGTGGTAGCTGGAGGACCAGCGACGCAACTGTGCGTCGCCAGGTGCCTCCCTAATTAATCAGGAAAGGCCGCTCGCGCGAGCGGCCGTTTCCTGTTAGATCACGGAGCGGGTCTCCGTGAATAGTCTGCGAGCCACTGATTGCGGCTCGCAGACTAAATGTAAACGTAGGAGACATTTGTCTCCTTTGTTTACATTGTACGGCGCTGCTGTGCAGCAGCGCCGTAAGGCAGATCGGCGATCCCCGGCCAATCACTTTTGTGCAGCAATGATTTTTTTCACTTCCTGATGTCAGTCAGGAAGTGAACTTTTTGACCCAGTAATGAATAGATGCAATGTATTTATTCATGAAAGTGCTCGGGAAATCACAATTCAAAGCACTTTTTCAAGCGCTTTGCGATTTCCATATACCTTCTATTGAATCGCAAATGCTCTGAAAATGGTGCAGGAGCCGCGTTTGCGATTAGATAGAAAGCTCATTGCTTATGTGAGAACACTCACATAAGCGACCATTGCACGAGCGCTTTTAAGGCGATTTTTAAAATCGCCAATGCTAAAAAAAGAGCAAAATCACTCATGGGGCTTGATTCACTAAACTGTCTTAACTCAAATATCACACCTTATCAAAGACATCGCACCTTATAAAAAGACATCACACCGGGGGGAGTGTCTGCCGCGCATCCACGCTGGACGGTTAGGACGAGAGCTCCGAGCAGACTCCTAAGCAAAAGCAACTTTTAAGCGACTCAGAGTGACCTATCTTCTCCCCTTCGGAGGCTTGTGATGGCGGAATCCCCGATGGAACTGGAACTCTCCATGAAACGTAAGAAGGGAGCTCCCAGACCGCAAAAACTACCAGAAATCTTCGCAGGCATGCAAGCCCGCGCGGCTAGCAAAGATGGCGCCGACGGAGATGCAGAGACACAAACCTCCCGGAGACTCACAGAAACACCCCAGAGCACACTCCAGACAGCAGCTCCCATTCCACATACAGATGGCGACTCCTCTCCGGAACTCGGATCCCCGACATCCAGGAGCCCAGTCAAAAGTAAGCAGAAGCTGTCAGACGCCAGAGAGCAGGTAAACTCAGAGGCCATATTGCCTCCGCCCCCTGAACACTCCACCGCACTAAAACAGTTCCCAGCTTCTGACCAGGGAATAACTCAAACATACTTAAAAGACATGCTGGTGTCTCTAAAAGCATCCCTAACAGCTGACAATGTACACCAGATCACAAATCACCTCCAATTATCAATCAACTCCCTAGGGGATAGAGTTGCCACAGCAGAAAATAGCATAGCTTTGCTCACGAAGGAACATAACAACTCTGTAGATCGCTGGGAACAGGATCAGCAGGACATTTCCTGGCTCAAAATGAAAGCTGCAGATCTGGAGGACAGAAACAGACGATCTAACCTTAAATTCAGAGGAGTAGACGAATCAATACAGCAGTCACAACTGAAAGAGTACATTGGGGCACTTGTCAGTAAAACCTTGCCCTAGCTATCAGATATTGAGAAATCTATTGAGAGAATTCACAGGCTTCCTAAACCCAAACACCTCCCTGACAACATCCCCAGGGACGTCATTTGTAATTTTCAGTTCTTCAACACCAAAGAAGGTTTGCTCCAACACATGAAAAAAAAAGGCTCGCTCCCTGACCCCTACAAAGGAATTACTCTATTCTCAGACCTGTCACAAGCTACATTAACCAAACAAAGATCTCTGCTCCCTATCACAAAAGCGCTGAGAGAAAACAACATAGATTATCACTTGGGATTCCCCACCAAACTGCTCATATCTAAAGGTGGAAAAATACTGGCGATTCACACAGTCAACGACGGGGTGAAACTACTAACCTCCTGGGGAATAAAACCTAAGGATGACATACCAAAACAACAACGCTTTTCCCCCGCTGCCAAAGTACCGCAAGTCTGGCACTCATCATCTTAAAGGAGCCTACTAGCTCTCTAGGCGGATCACAAGTACCACACTCAGGAGGATTCTCGCAAATCTAGAATCACCCTATACCTGGCCCTCACACTTCAGAGGCGTTTACTACAGCCGGTACAACCTGTTATTGTTCTCAGTCCTACTTATACTAACCATTTGCTTATCACCTTCTCTACAAAGAATTCCTCCAATGTTAGACAAGCAGTTATATGCTCTAAGAGGGTCCCTCTTCCTACCCCCTCCCATACCCTCGGAGTATTTCTGGTCTATACACAAACAAACGGTATCACAAGTGCTTAAAATACCCCAGCACACCACCAATCTGCTTCAAAAGACTGATGCTTAATATCACGTCCATTAATGTGAAAGGACTAAACACACTAGTGAAGCGCCACTCTATGTGGAAAGAAGCCATTAGACTAAAATCAGATATCCTCTTCATACAAGAGACGCATTTTAAAGAGGGAAATTCACCGATGTGTTTCCACCATAATTACCCACAAATCTTATTCAATAACTTCCACACAAAAAAAGAGGAGTTTTAATTGCCTTTCATAAGGATCTCCTGGTAGCAATTAATTCCATTGAGAAGGACAGTCAAGGCAGATATCTACTCGTCTCCTGCACAATTAACCATACATCTTGCACCCTACTCAACCTGTACGCCCCAAACTCTGGGCAACTCGGATTCTTGAAGAAACTTTTCACTAAAGTTCTAAAAAACAAGCCACCCGGATTAATCGTAGGAGGGGACTTTAATCTTATCGCAGACTTAGCTCTAGATACTTCCAGTTGTCGAAGCAAATCATCTCCCACTATTTCCTCTTTACTGGCTCAGTTGGATCTATTTGATACCTGGAGGATCTCTCATGGCTCAGAGAGGGACTTTACTTACTTCTCACCTGTCCATCACTCATATTCGAGGATTGACTTATTCCTAGTAGATAGATACTCTTTATTAAAAATCAGAAATACAGCAATCCACTCCATCACGTGGTCAGACCACGCTCCAGTCTCCTTACAGATCGACTTTCTATCTCACGCCTCTCCCAGACCCCCCTGGAGACTCAACAACTCCCTATTGCACTCTGAAAAAAACTAAAAAGAAATTCTTAAAGATATACAAAATTATTTTGAAACAAATGAAGGCACGGAAGTTGGAGAGGTAACCACATGGCTAGCCTTTAAAGCCGTCATCAGGGGCTCATTAATTAAAATAGGAGCCTTAACAAAAAAATCCCAAACTAAAAACCTGAACGATATACTAGATAAAATTAGAGAACTGGAAAAAACACACAAAGCACACCCAACAGTAGAAGGTGAACGGGTCTTGTTTTCCCAGAGACAAGATCTTAGAACCCTCTTAGCACAAGAATATAACTTTCGACTAACCAGACTTAAATTATCCCAATACCATCAAAGCAACAAAGCAAGTCCATTACTAGCTCGCTTAATCCAAGTGAGACAAGCAAAGGGAAAAGTAGTAAAACTTACCCACCCTTTCACGAAAGCACAATTATCCAATCCCCAATCAATTGCTGACGCGTTCAGCGATTACTATGAATCACTATATAACTTAAAGAAGGACACAGACACCCCCCAACCCTCCCCAGATACCATCAACAACTTTCTTTCTACACTTAAACTTCCCAGCATCTCGGAGACTCAATTATTAACCCTCAACACCCCCTTCACCATTTCTGAAACCTTAAATGCAGTACTAAAAGACAAATTAAACAAAGCTCCAGGCCCTGATAGGTTCACCAACGAATTCTATAAGACCTTTGCCACTTACCTCTCTCCCAAACTGACTTCCTTGTTCAATAACTTCGCAACCTCAAGCTATATACATCCAGAACTTACCAAAGCCACTATAACAGTTATCCCCAAACCTGGGAAAGATCACACAAACCCCTCCAACTTCCGTCCCATATCCCTACTGAATTGCGACCTTAAGCTTTACTCCAAGATACTGGTGAACAGACTATTTGATATCTTACCAGAGTTACTGTCATTGGATCAAGTAGGGTTTACAAAGGGCAGACAAGCACCTGATGGAACAAGACGAATTTTAAATCTGCTTCATTCGTTGGAGTCTGGTCGAAGGCCTTCACTGCTCCTATCTTTGGATGCGGAGAAGGCCTTCGATAGAGTCCATTAGGATTTCCTGAGTGAAACATTGGGGAAATTCGGGATATCTGGGAAGTTCCACCAGGCAATAATGGCACTTTATAAATCCCCATCTGCAGTTGTCAATGTTGCTGGTTTTATCTCTAAAACATTTGAGATATCTAATGGAACTAGACAAGGGTGCCCCCTATCCCCCCTAATCTTTGTCTTAGTGATGGAGACCCTAGCAGAGAGCATCAGATCAAACCCAGGCATAAGCGGAATCCCAGTAGGTCAATCTTCCTCAAAAATCTGTTTATTCGCAGATGATGTGTTAATATCTATCACGAATTCCCTCTCATCATTGAAACACGTCCATCAGACACTAATCTGGTTCTCTAAAGCTTCTCTCTATAAAATTAATGAAACCAAGTCCTCAATTTTAGGTTTTTTTTATCCCGAAACACCTAGGAGACCAGTTAACCGCCAAATTCCCCTTCCCCTGGGCAACCAAAAGCATACCATACTTAGGAGTAGAAATACCAACCTCCATCAAAGAAGTATACTCAACCAATTTCCAGAGATTACTCACCACATTTAAAACAGACCTAACTCACCTAGCCAAATTCGAATTCTCAATTTCTGGAAAAATTGCAGCCTATAAAATGTCAGTCTTCCCTAAAATCCTCTATTATTTTAGAACTCTCCCAATAAAAATGCCCTCAAAATTCTTTCGAGACTTAAACAAAACGGTATACAACTATTTATGGCAAAAGAGAAAGCACAGACTGTCTTTTACCACTTTAACAGCACCAGTAAGAAAAGGAGGATTTGGCCTTCCAAATCCTCTATAATACTATTATGCCTCCATCCTAGACATGTCCCAATATTGGAACCCTGACTCCCCCTCCAAATTTTGGGCCCAACAAGAGAATCTAGCTGCCCATACCTCTCTTCTCAACATCTTAACTCTCAAAAGGTCAAACATCCCTGTAATCCCCATCCAACACCCCTTAATCAACACCACTCTAGAAGCCTGGGAATTTGCTTTACACAAGCTCCCCCACTTACAGAAAAAACAGAACTCAACAACACCGCTAAAAACCTTACAAGCAGCAATCCCAAACTCACAAACTGGTTATCAGCAGGCATACTATATATTGAAGATATAGCAGATAAAAATCTGAGATCGTTCTCATATTTAAAATGGAAGTATAAACTCCCTGAATCTGAAATTTTTACATACGCCCAGATCTCCCACTTATTCACTAATAAACCCTTATCAATAGTCAACCTAAACCCAAATGTCGAGGAATTCCTCAAGTCATCTAAATACAGAAAAGGCGGAATATCCTTTTGGTATAATACTTTAATGGAAAATAATCCCTCTCCACTCTCTAAATATATTTCCGTGTGGGAATACGATCTACAAATGTCCCTCTCGCTACCCCAGTGGCTATGCAACACCAAAAAAAATACTCAAAATGTATATCTCATTTAGAAACACTCCAGAAAATTATCTGTAAGTGGTACCTAACCCCCAATATACTATCGAAAATATCCGGGGACCATTCCCCCATTGTTGGCGGAATTGCTCCCAAATTGGAACATTACACCATATACTATGGTCTTGCCAACGAGTTAGACATTATTGGAAATTGGTCGAGAAACTACTAACCTTCGTAGCCAATTCCAGATACCACCTAACCCCAGAACTAGCCTTATTCCACATAGGCATTAACGATTTTGACCCAAACATTCGCCTAGCCGCCACCCAAATTATCTGTACAGCCAGACATCTACTCCTCTCTAACTGGAACCAACCTAACACCCCCTCAGCCTCACAAATAATTAACCAAACAGACCAGAACCTTAAAATGGAATACTTACTCAGACAGAAACATAATCATAATATGTTAAAAGACAAATGGGACTTTAATTGGGCTTCCTATCTTACTCTCCTGAATCCTCACTAAGATGAAAAGTGAGCTGGAAGGATGAATTAACTACTAGACATACTCCAGTTTCCCTCCCCCCCCCCTCCCCACCCCCCAACCCTCCTGGCAGACCATCTTGTTCAAGTCGCAAGTCTAAGTCAGGAAACAGTGTAGACTAAGACCCCTGCGACTACAGATAAGAAATACACCTTATTCTAACATTAAACTACCCCAAGGACTACCTTCGGTCAATAACAAATGATATTCACCTATTCACCTATAACCTATCCTCGTAAAACATCCTACATTATATGGGCCATAGGTTATGCATACATTCCAGCTGTTGTATCCTCTTGGTACGAAGACAATCTGAGAAAACGTTCTCACATGATTGCCTTCACCTTGTTATTGTTAATATATTTGATGATAGAGTTAAGTTCATTTGTTTTATGCTCAAATTGTTAATGAGTATTCTAATCATTAAAAATAACTCCAACTATAAAAAAAAAAAAAAAAAAAAAAAAAGACATCACACCTTATAAAAAGATATTACACCTTATAAAAAGATATCACACCTTATGAAAATATATCACACCTTATCAAAGTTAACACGCGTTATCAGAGTAGCATCGCGAGCGCTACAAACCCGCAGGGGCTCAGGGCAGGACGAGTGACATTGCCAATTAGCAGGCATACGTTTGTAGCGTTCGCTATGCTACTCTGATAAGGCATGTTAACTTTGATAAGGTGTGATATCTTTTCATATGGTGTGATATCTTTTCATAAGGTGTGATATTTGAGTTATCACGGTTTAGTGAATCAAGCCCTTAGTGTGAAGAAGCCCTAATAGACAGTTTCAGAGCAGATTCAGTGCAGGCAGAGGCAGTATAACAAAACATGCACATCTAAAGGGAAATTGGGATGCCTCTTATATCGTAAGGCTGTCTCTGCATGTAATGCTGGAAACACACAAAACGTTTTTTCTGCTTGATTCACGGCTCGTTTTTCTTAACTTTTTTCCATTCATATCTATGAGAAATCGAGTGGTAAGATGATATAGCAGAATATCAGACATGACAGAATTTATCAATTATCGAGTGGAAAAACGAAACATGTGTTCACAGTATAACAGCATGTAACAACACAGGCAATTCACACTCCACTGCTGTTACCGACAGTTGGGCTTTGGTAAATTACCGCACATCTACTGCACCTGTGAAGATCTTTATGAATTAGCACACAAAAGTGTAAAATACTGAATGCGGTATTTTCCCGACCAGATTTTTTTACCGCACAGCCTTTTATGAATACACAGGACCTGATTCACAAAGCGGTGCAAAGTGTTTGCACGCCTGTGAAAAGCCCTTTATCACGCCTAAACTCAGTTTAGGCGTGATAAAATGAAACTCGCGCGCAATCCCGCACGCAATCGCGTGGCGCGCGGTGCAGTGCGCGCGATGCGCCCATTAAACCCTATGGGCGCTGCGCGCGGAATTGCGCGATTGCGTGCGGGACTTTGCGCGCGATAAAGAGCACAAAACGGTGCTAACTCAGTGGTGCAAAGCTTATCACGCCTAAAGTCTTTTAGGCGTGATAACTGAGTTATCACCGCTTTGTGAATGAGGCCCACAGTGTTGTTAATGGGAAACCCCCTCATCCACTGTTTGAGTTTTGTTTTAAATTAAGGGAGCTGCTTTTGAAGTAAATTTTATTTATATACATTATTTGACTAAAATAAACTGTAAGTATGGCCCTGAATGTCCACCTTTTTCTAATTTTGCTAAGCTTTTCTTGATTATAACATTTCCCTCTTCAGTAATTTTTCCCCCTTAATCAGCTGTAGTACTGTATATATATATATAATCTTCTCTCATCAGTTTTAGATTGTAGCATTCTTGTGATCAGGTGATGGAGGATTCTTGTGATCAGATTCCATCCAATCCCTGCTGAGTAATGTCATTATACCAGCAGCATATTATTGGTTATAGATTACTCATCCTCCATGAGGTATGATAATGCATACAAGTAAAACGCAAACAATTAAAATATCATGCAAAAGTTTATTTATTTTATCTACTTACTCTTACATCATGCCAGGAAGTGACATTCACATTATGTCCATTATTGCTTCCCGGGAAAAAGAATGCAGTTTTCACTGTTGTGACAGTATGCTGATCAACTGATCAATACTCATCAATGCCAGTCACCACTACCTCAGCCTCTGCTTTCCTGACCACTGCTGCCAAGCAGGATAAAATGTCATCTACAGAACCGCCACTCATTCATCTTGCGAAGCTGCAGTGGCCAGAAATGGAGGATGGATGCAGCAATTATTAATAACGATCACTTGCCTAGCACATCTTAGTGGCATTCACGGGAGAGAGGCATGGAAACAATGAGGCTGATAACCCTTCAGCATTGTCACTGGAACAGGAGAGGCAGATACACAGTCTTCTTTCTGCAGCCTCTTTTTATCTTTCTGACATTTAATATTGATCTGTAACTAATGTATTATACGTATTTGTTTAATTTAGATATACCAAAACCCAGGACAGACATTGCTGAAAATAAATCTTTATTATTGCAGACATTCAACACAAATTGACCATCTAAGGTCTAAATTAAAAAAAAAATAAAGCAAATTTCACAGTGGGGCATTGTGGTGCAATACAGGGAGGCATTTTTTTTTTTACGCACAGAATTGCACTGCAATTGAAAGTCTATGCGGCATTCAGAGTACATCCGATGCAAAGTGATCCAAGGGACTCCAGTATTCCAACGCAGTGCGTTACCACATGACATTCGCATTAACAATGGCAGTGAATCCTACTTTTCATTGCCTGTATGCTTCACTGTATGCAATGCAACATTCATGTAACACATAATATAACTTTTCCCCTCTGTTGCGTTCTTGTTTTTACAGAAAACACAATGCAGCCTCCACTGTGAACCTAGCCTCAGGCCTGGAAGCCACTAGGAGCACTTTTCTAAGCGCTTTGTGATTTGAAAAGCTCTTCCTAATGTAATTCTATGGGTGTGATCCCACTAAAGCGATGTAATTTTATAAAAATCCCCCATAGCATTGCATTAGCAAAAGCTTTTTCAAATCACTTAAGCTTAGAAAAGGCTGCTAGTTGGTTTAAGCCCTAAAGAGTGATTACCCTGTGCTTTCTTAGTGCCAGAACCCAAAACTAAACCATTCAATGACCAATAAGAAAAAGGTCCTTAGATATGGAGCTTGGGAAAGTAAGTAAGAAAGAAAGAAAGAAAGAAAGAAAGAAAGAAAGAAAGAAAGAAAGAAAGAAAGAAAGAAAGAAAGAAAGAAAGAAAGAAAGAAAGAAAGAAAGAAAGAAAGAAAGAAAGAAAGAAAGAAAAATGAAGGAAAAGAGCAAAAAAAAGTCATGTCTAAACAATTCACATACCCACTTCTGCTTCAAAACGTAAAGTATTTGTTGATCCCAATCTGTAAGAGAAAAGAATGAAGACAACACAGAACAGAAAAAAACAAACAAAAATATTACATGTATAATACATACAATGAAAGATGAACAATACTATACTGTAGTACACATGGCATGCCTACAATGTGACCTTTAAAAAAAGATGGTTCATGTTTGCAAGTATTTTACGCTGAAAAAAAAGAATGAAAGACAGAAAAAGGGGTAGAAAGATGAAGAAAAAAAACAAAAATCATGTTGACACAGTTCACATACCCAACTCTGCTTGAAAACGAGAAGTACTTGACGATCCAAATCTGTAAGACAACAGAGTGAAGACAACACAGAACAGAACCAACTAACATGCATAAAAATTTACATTACCAGAGACAAAATAATACACATATCTTGCTAACACATAGACCTGTAAAAAAATGACTAACTTTTCCATGTATTTTGCATTAAAGAAGAGAATGAAAGAGAGGAAGAAAGATGAAAAAGGAAGTAAAAAATTAATGTCTGAACTGTTCACATACCCAACTCTGCTTCCAAACGTAAAGTACTTGACGATCCCAATCTGTAAGAAAACAGAATGAAGAAAGCACAGAACAGAAAAACAATCCAACATGCATAAATACATACAAAAACAGATATATAATAGTTCATATGGCATGCCTACGATGAGACCTGTAAAAAAACATAGCTAAATTTGTATGCATTTTACACTGAAGAAGACAATGAAAGAGAGAAGAGAGGAAGAAAGATGAAGGTAGAGAAAAACGATCATGTCTAAACTGTTCACATACCCAAATCATCTTCAAAACGAAAAGTACTTGTTCCCCATCTGTAAGAGAAAAAAATGGAGAAAACAGAACAGAACAAACCATCTCACATGCATTAATACATACAACAACAGATATACAACAGTACACATGGCATGCCAAAAAGGTGACCTGTACATAAACACATACAATAGCAGATATAAAACGTACACATTAACCACTTGAGGACTGCAGGCTTTACCCCCCTTAAGGACCAGACCCTTTTTTTCCATTCAGACCACTGCAGCTTTCACGGTTTATTGCTCGCTCATACAACCTACCACCTAAATGAATTTTGGCTCCTTTTCTTGTCACTAATAAAGCTTTCTTTTGGTGCTATTTGATTGCTGCTGCGATTTTTACTTTTTATTATATTCATCAAAAAAGACATGAATTTTGTAAAAAAAATTTTTTACTTTCTGTTCTGACATTTTTCAAATAAAGTAAAATTTCTGTATACATGCAGCACGAAAAATGTAGACAAACATGTTTTTGATTAAAAAAAATCCATTCAGCCTATATTTATTGGTTTGGGTAAAAGTTATAGCGTTTACAAACTATGGTGCAAAAAGTGAATTTTCCCATTTTGAAGTATCTCTGACTTTTCTGACCACCTGTCATGTTTCACGAGGGGCTAGAATTCCAGGATAGTATAAATACCCCCCAAATGACCCCATTTTGAAAAAGAAGACATCCCAAAGTATTCACTGAGAGGCATAGTGAGTTCATAGAAGATATTATTTTTTGTCACAAGTTAGCGGAAAATCACAGTTTGTGACAAGAAAAAAAAAAAGTTTCCATTTCTGCTAACTTGTGACAAAAAAAAAAAAGAAATCTGCCACGGACTCACCATGCCCCTCTCTGAATACCTTGAAGTGTCTACTTTCCAAAATGGGGTCATTTGTGGGGTGTGTTTACTGTCCTCGCATTTTGTACGGTGCTAATTTGTAAGCACCACTGTAAAGCCTAAAGGTGCTCATTGGACTTTGGGCCCCTTAGCGCAGTTAGGCTGAAAAAAAGTGCCACACATGTGGTATTGCCGTACTCAGGAGAAGTAGTATAATGTGTTTTGGGGTGTATTTGTACACATATCCATGCTGGGTGGGAGAAATATCTCTGTAAATGACAATCTTTTGATTTTTGTTTACACACAATTGTCCATTTACAGAGATATTTCTCCCACCCAGGATGGGTATGTGTAAAAATACACCCCAAAATACATTATACTACTTCTCCCGAGTACGGAAATACCACATGTGTGGCACTTTTTTGCACCCTAACTGCGCTAAGGGGCCCAAAGTCCAATGAGTACCTTTAGAATTTCAAGGGTCATTTTGCGGCATTTGGTTTCCAGACTACTCCTCACGGTTTAGGGCCCCTAAAATGCCAGGGCAGTATAGGAACCCCACAAATGACCCCATTTTAGAAAGAAGACACCCCAAGGTATTCTGGTAGGAGTACGGTGAGTTCATAAAAGATTTTATTTTTTGTCACAAGTTAGCGGAAATTGATTTTTTTTGTTTCTTTTCACAAAGTGTCACTTTCCGCTAACTTGTGACAAAAAATAAAATCTTCTATGAACTCACCATAGTCCTAACAGAATACCTTGGGGTGTCTTCTTTCTAAAATGGGGTCATTTGTAGGGTTCCTATACTGCCCTGGCATTTTAGGGGCCCTAAACCGTGAGGAGTAGTCTGGAAATCAAATGCCGCAAAATGACCTGTGAAATCCTAAAGGTACTCATTGGACTTTGGGCCCCTTAGCACTTTTGATTTCTTTACACACAATTATCCATTTACAGAGATATTTCTCTCACCCAGCATGGGTATGTGTAAAAATACACCCCAAAACACAATGTACTACTTCTCCCGAGTACGGCGATACCACATGTGTGGCACTTTTTTGCACCCTAACTGCGCTAAGGGGCCCAAAGTCCAATGAATGACGCAAAATGACCCTTGAAATCCTAAAGGTACTCATTGGACTTTGGGCCCCTTAGCGCAGTTAGGCTGCAAAAAAGTGCCACACATGTCGTGTTGCTGTACTCAGGAGAAGTAGTATAATGTGTTTTGGGGTGTATTTGTACACATATCCATGCTGGGTGGGAGAAATATCTCTGTAAATGACAATCTTTTGATTTTTGTTTACACACAATTGTCCATTTACAGAGATATTTCTCCCACCCAGGATGGGTATGTGTAAAAATACACCCCAAAATACATTATACTACTTCTCCCGAGTACGGAAATACCACATGTGTGGCACTTTTTTGCACCCTAACTGCGCTAAGGGGCCCAAAGTCCAATGAGTACCTTTAGGATTTCAAGGGTCATTTTGCGGCATTTGGTTTCCAGACTACTCCTCACGGTTTAGGGCCCCTAAAATGCCAGGGCAGTATAGGAACCCCACAAATGACCCCATTTTAGAAAGAAGACACCCCAAGGTATTCTGGTAGGAGTACGGTGAGTTCATAAAAGATTTTATTTTTTGTCACAAGTTAGCGGAAATTGATTTTTTGTGTTTCTTTTCACAAAGTGTCACTTTCCGCTAACTTGTGACAAAAAATAAAATCTTCTATGAACTCACCATAGTCCTAACAGAATACCTTGGGGTATCTTCTTTCTAAAATGGGGTCATTTGTGGGGTTCCTATACTGCCCTGGCATTTTAGGGGCCCTAAACCGTGAGGAGTAGTCTGGAAATCAAATGCCGCAAAATGACCTGTGAAATCCTAAAGGTACTCATTGGACTTTGGGCCCCTTAGCACAGTTAGGGTGCAAAAAAGTGCCACACATGTAGTATCGCCGTACTCAGGAGAAGTAGTATAATGTGTTTTGGGGTGTATTTTTACACATACCCATGCTGGGTGGGAGAAATACCTCTGTAAATGACAATATTTTGATTTTTTTATACACAATTGTCCATTTACAGAGATATTTCTCCCACCCAGCATGGGTATGTGTAAAAATACACCCCAAAACACATTGTACTACTTCTCCCGAGTACGGAGATACCACATGTGTGGCACTTTTTTGCACCCTAACTGTGCTAGGGGGCCCAAATTCCAATGAGTACCTTTAGGATTTCAAGGGTCATTTTGCGGCATTTGGTTTCCAGACTACTCCTCACAGTTTAGGGCCCCTAAAATGCCAGGGCAGTATAGGAACCCTACAAATGACCCCATTTTAGAAAGAAGACACCCCAAGGTATTCTGTTAGGAGTACGGTGAGTTCATAAAAGATTTTATTTTTTGTCACAAGTTAGCGGAAATTGATTTTTTTTGTTTCTTTTCACAAAGTGTCACTTTCCGCTAACTTGTGACAAAAAATAAAATCTTCTATGAACTCACCATAGTCCTAACAGAATACCTTGGGGTATCTTCTTTCTAAAATGGGGTCATTTGTGGGGTTCCTATACTGCCCTGGCATTTTAGGGGCCCTAAACCGTGAGGAGTAGTCTGGAAATCAAATGCCGCAAAATGACCTGTGAAATCCTAAAGGTACTCATTGGACTTTGGGCCCCTTAGCACAGTTAGGGTGCAAAAAAGTGCCACACGTGGTATCGCCGTACTCGAAAGAAGTAGTATAATGTGTTTTGGGGTGTATTTTTACACATACCCATGCTGGGTGGGAGTAATACCTCTGTAAATGACAATCTTTTGATTTTTTACACACAATTGTCCATTTACAGAGATATTTCTCCCATCCAGCATGGGTATGTGTAAAAATACACTCCAAAACACATTGTACTACTTCTCCCGAGTACGGCGATACCACGTGTGGCACTTTTTTGCACCCTAACTGCGCTAAGGGGCCCAGAGTCCAACCTTTAGGCTTTACAGGGGTGCTCAAAATTTAGCACCCCCCCCCACTTGCCAGGACAGTTAACAAACCCCACAAATGACCCCATTTTGGAAAGAATACACAACAAGGTATTCCATAAGGGGAATGGTGAGGTCATTGAAAATGTTATTCTTTGTCACAAGTTAACAGAAAATGACACTTTGTAAAAAAAAAATAAAAAAATTCTGTTAACTTGTGAGAAAAACTAAAATCTTCTATGAACTCACCATGCACCTCACAGAATACTTTAGGGTGTCCTCTTTCCAAAATGGGGTAATTTGTGGAGTCTGTCCTGGCATTTTAGGGTCTCTGCAATCATTACATGTATGGCCAGTATTAGGAGTTTCTGCTATACTCCTTATATTGGGTATACGGGTAATGCACTCTGGGCTGAAAGGAAAAATGAACGGCAAACATACCTTGCTCCACATCAATGGCAGATCTTCCTTCACATCAATGGCAGTGATAACCTCGGGAGAGAGACACACCGTGCCACCCTGCACTCAGGGTGAGCCACCAACTTATGTGACTGGGCCTCAGAACTTTAGTATACAGCATTGTGCCTGTAGTATACAGCAATATGCCTGCCAATATAGATGACTCTGTGTGGCATTAAAGTATCATCATAGGCCCAAAGTAAATCACATATAAACCGGGGGTGTCCGCACTCAAGGGAAATTCAAACATGCCGTCTTATATCGCCAACCCAGCACAGATCAGCAATATCAAGCATGGAAACAGATCCTTCTTCCGACTTTTATGCTTACCTGTTTGTTTGGTTTTCAAGCTTACCTCTCCTCCCCCTGGGACAATGTGCGAAATACCACTGAGTGTGTGCCTACTCCTGTGTCTGGAGTTCCATAGGTTCTAATAGTGTACCTGCTTGTGGTACCTCTCAAAACACTCCCATAGGCATAGGCCAGGCTGGTCAGGACATTTGGGACAATAAAAACTGGTGTCAGTCCTTCTTCTAGCACTGCTGCAGACACGACAACGTTTTCTTCGGATGCGTTGACCTGGGGTAATCGGAAGTCGGCTAGTTGCATTTGGGGGGGGGGGGGGCGGGGGGCTGGCACCTCCTGAATACAGGAGGTCCAGAACGATCTGTTCCTGATATTGAAGGAAAGATCCAGTTCTCCCAGCCTTACTGTAGAGAACAAAGCTGTTGTAAACTGCCAATTGAATCAGATAAAAAGGCACTTTCTTATACCAGCGTCTTGTTTTCCGGGAAGTTAAATAGGGCGCTAACCTCTGGTCATTGAAGTCCACTCAATGACCTCAGTTGCCCGTTGAATTTGGACTGTCGTGTCTGTGTGAATGGTGGACAGAAAGTAAACGTCCCTCTTGTCCCTCCATTTCACCGCGAGCAGGTCGTCAGTACGCAAGGCGGCCCTCTGCCCCGTTCAAGTCTGGTGGTAACAAGCCGTTGGGGGAAGCCCTGGCGACTAGGCCGCGCAGTGCCACAGAATCGGATTCCTTCTAACTTTAAGTGCTGATAGAGGGCGACACTTGTATAATAGTTGTCCACATAAAGATGGTACCCCTTCTGTAACAAGGGTGACACCAAGTCCCACACAACCTTTCCACTGCTCCCCAGGTAGTCAGGGCATCCGACCGGCACTAATTTTGAGTCTTTTCCCTCATAGACCCTAAAACGACATGTATAGCCTGTGGCCCTTTCACAGAGCTTATACAGTTTCACCCCATACCGGGCGCGCTTGCTTGGGATGTACTGTTTGATGCCAAGGCGCCCGGTAAAGCGTAAGAGGGACTCATCTACGCAGATGTTCTGTTCAGGGGTATAAGCATCTGCAAATGTTGATGACAGGTGGTCTATGAGGGGCCGAATTTTGTGGAGCCGGTCATAAGCAGGGTGGTCCTTTTTATGACTGGTTTTGTCGTAATTGAAGTGCAGGGAGCGCAGGATGGACTCAAATCGTGTCCTGGACATGGCAGCAGGGTACAAGGGAACATGATGTACTGGGTTCATAGACCAATACGACCGCAATACATTCTGTTTCATTAGTCCCAAGTGAAGGATAAGGGCCAAAAAGATTTTAAGTTCGGAAACTTGGACTGGTTTCCACCGTAAAGGCTGGGCATAGCTGCTCTCCGGGTTCTCGGTGATGAATTGTGTGGCTTTACGGTTGGTCTCAACCACAATTAAGTCCAAGAGAACCTGGGTGATGAACAGCTGCAAAAAGTCTAGGGCCATTCCTAGATGAGCTGTCGCCACCTGGACTCCAGACTGGGCGGTGAAAGGGGGCACTACGGGTGCGGCGGAATCAGGGGATTGCCAATCTGGATTTGCCAGCACCTCTGGGAGTCTATAGGTACTACGGGCCCGTCTTCTTCTTGGTGGCTGCAACGGGGGTACTACTGCACGTGCCACCGTACCAGTTTCAACTTCCATGCTGGCGCTCACCACTCAGGAGATGATGCGCTGCTGGTGCCTGCCTCACCAAGAAAACTCTCATCAGCGCTAGCACCACCCTGCTGCCCTTGCGGCGGATCCTGCGCCACCTGCAGTCTAACGACATGGGGTCTGGTACGCCTGGCTCTATCCGGGACCAAAACCTCGTCATCACTTTTGGTCAGAGAACCACTGCTTTCCACAGGTTCAAATTCGGACCCGGATGATTCGTCGGCTGAGTCTTCCCAAAGGCTCTCATCCGACTGGTCCATGTACCTGTATACTTCCTCATCGGAAATCCCCCTTCTTGCCATTGTGGACTGCTAAATTTATGGACTTTTCCTCCGAGACTACCCAGAAAAAAAGAGCACCTACCTACCAAACGGAAGTATTTGAGAGGTAGAAAGCTGTGGTCACTGAGTTTTGATAAAAAAAAAATCAAAACTGATCTTTACAGCGCCACAGCTAGTGTAAAGTGTTTTTTGCAGTGAGCAGAAAAAAAAATCATGCCATTACAAAGGGGTGGTTGAACGCAAGTGTGGGCGAACGATCAGGCCTGATCAGGTAAACACTGCGTTTTTAGTGGAGCCTACACTAAGGTGACCCTAATGTACTGCTATAGATCTGTCTGCGATCAGGAATGATCACTAGATACTATATAGTACCAATGCTGATTAGCGACAGTGATGGTGCTAATCGGTGAATGCGGTGCAGTGGGCTGGGCACTAACTGACCCTAACAAAGGGGCCTAGCTAACTGGCCTAACCGCTAACACTAGTGATACTAAAAAAGTGTCAGTTTTCACTGATCACTGTTTTTAGATCACTAGGATAGTAACAGGGGGATGATCTGGGGTGGGATGTTTGGGGGTGGTGGGGGTTTGGGGGTGGTGGCGAGTGGGGTCTCAGGGGCAATCAAACAATCACGGGACAATCAAAGCCGATCATGGGACAATCAAATACAATTTCAGCACAATCGAATCCAATCACCACACAATCAAATCTGATTCACTCGGAAGGTGATGGGGGGTGGTGGTGGTGGATGGGGTTGGGGTTGGTGGGAAGTGGGGTCTCAGAGGTAATCAAACAATCACGGGACAATCAAAGCTGATCACGGGACAATCAAATACAATTATAGCACAATCTAATCCAATCACAGCACAAGAAAATCTGATGCACTCGGAAGGTGGTGGTTGGAGGTGGTGGGGGGGAGGGTGGGGTTGGCGGGAAGTGGGGTCTCAGAGGCAATTAAACAGTCACGGGACAATCGAAGTAGATCACGGGACAATCAAATACAATTGCACCACAATCGAATACATTTGCAACACAATCGAATACAATCACAGCACAGTCAAATACAATGCACTCGGACGGTGATTAGGGGGGGTCTGAGGGTGATTTGAGGGGGTGGGGGGTTGATCAGGAGCCTACATGGGGCAGACTGAGTCCTGATCTGATGAGAGGCAGACACAGGGGGTTACTGATCGAAGATCAGTTAGTGATTGCTGGGGAGGACAGATGTAAACAATGCGCAGGGGATGTAATCAGGAGGGGGGTCTGAGGGCAATCGAGGGTCTGGGCAGGTGATCGGTTGCCCCCGCGGGGCAGTTAGGGTCTGCTCTGATGGGTGGGGGTGCTGAGGGGTGATGGACAGGTGATAGACAGGTGATCAGAGGGGGATCATAGGGGGATCAGGGGGTAAGCTAGCTGTATACAGATGTATACAGTATACAGGGGGGTAGTTTGGGATGGGGTCTAGGGGTGATATAAAGGTGGGGGGGGGATCAGGAGTGATTAGGAGGCAATTAGGGACCTAATCTAGGGGATAGCATTGATAGTTAGTGACAGGTGGGGGGGGGGGTTTAGAGGGGTGCAAGGGTGCTGGCAGGGGTCTGCTGGGGTGATCAGGGAGGGTCTGAAGGCTGGGATGGGAGATCAGGGGGGCTGTGTGAAAAAAATAATGTATGGTGTATACTCACTAGTGCTTCCTCCTCGCTGGTGGTCTCTGGAACAATGAGACCACAACGCGAGGAGGAAGCGTGTATAAAGCACTTTGTTTACCTAACAAAGTGCCTTATACACTTTGATTTGCAGAATTTGTGTATTCCTCCGCCCGCCGGCGCTGCTAATTGGCCGGCGAGCTGGAGGCTAAATGCCCGGCCATCGATCCCCGGCGGAGGATCACGTCACGGATGACGCGATCGCTCCGCCCATGCCCCTGAAGGGACCGCAGCCTCTGTGCATACGCTGGTCCTTAGGGCTTCCACTTTCCGACCGCCCCTGTGCAGTGGGCGATCGTTAAGTGGTTAAATGCTAAAAAGGTGACATGTAAAAAAAAATTGCTAACATTTTTCTTATGTATTGCAAGATATGATTTGTATTTCAAACAATTCCCACACTCAGTACATGAATACGGCATTTTAACAGTGTGAGTTACCTCATTTCTGAGAAGGTTTGTGTTGATTCCAAAACATTTCCCACACTCAGCACATGAATTGGGCTTCTAACCGGTGTAAGATATCTGTTGCCTGTCAGTATGCAATTCATGTTCAAAATGATCCCAATCTGTAAGAGAACACAATCAAGACAAAACAGAAAAAGAACAAGCATCTGACATGTAAAAATACATACAATTACAGATATACAATACTACATATGGCATGCCTACAATATAACCTGTAAAAAAAGAAGGTTCATGTTTGCATGTATTTTACACAGAAAAAGAGAAAGAAAGAAAGAAAGAAAGAAAGAAAGAAAGAAAGAAAGAAAGAAAGAAAGAAAGAAAGAAAGAAAGAAAGAAAGAAAGAAAGAAAGAAAGAAAAATGAAGGAAAAGAGCAAAAAAAAAAGTCATGTCTAAACAATTCACATACCCACTTCTGTTTCAAAACGTAAAGTATTTGTTGATCCCAATCTGTAAGAAAAAAGAATGAAGACAACACAGAACAGAAAAAAAACAAAACAAAAATCTTACATGCATAAATACATACAATGAAAGATAGACAATACTATACTGTAGTACACATGGCATGCCTACAATGTGACCTTTAAAAAAGATGGTTCATGTTTGCAAGTATTTCACACTGAAAAAAAAGAACGAAAGACAGAAAAAGGGGTAGAAAGGTGAAGAAAAAAAAAACAAAAAACATGTTGACACAGTTCACATACCCAACTCTGCTTGAAAGGGAGAAGTACTTGACGATCCAAATCTGTAAGACAACAGAATGAAGACAACACAGGACAGAAACAACTAACATGCATAAAAAATTTACATTAACAGAGACAAAATAATACACATACTTTGCTAACACGGAGACCTGTAAAGAAAACATGGCTAACTTTTGCATGTATTTTGCACTAAAGAAGAGAATGAAAGTGAGAAAGAGAGAAAGAAAGATAAAGAAGAAAGTAAAAAATGAATGTCTGAACTGTTCAAATACCCAACTCTGCTTCAAAACGTAAAGTACTTGATGATCCCAATCTGAAAGAAAACAGAATGAAGAAAGCACAGAACAGAAAAAACAATCTAACGTGCATGAATAAATACAAAGACAGATATCATATGGCATGCCTACGATGAGACCTGTAAAAAAACATAGCTAAATTTGTATGCATTTTACACTGAAGAAGACAATGAAAGAGAGAAGAGAGGAAGAAAGATGAAGGTAGAGAAAAACGATCATGTCTAAACTGTTCACATACCCAAATCATCTTCAAAACGAAAAGTACTTGTTCCCCATCTGTAAGAGAAAAAAATGGAGAAAACAGAACAGAACAAACCATCTCACATGCATTAATACATACAACAACACATATACAACAGTACACATGGCATGCTAAAAAGGTGACCTGTACATAAACACATACAATAGCAGATATAAAACTGTACACATTAAATGCTAAAAAGGTGACATGTAAAAAAAATGGCTAACATTTTTTCTTATGTATTGCAAGATATGATTTGTATTCATAACATTTCCCACACTCAGTACATGAATACGGCATTTCAACAGTGTGAGTTACCTCATCTCTGAGAAGGTTTGCGTTGATTCCAAAACATTCCCCACACTCAGCACATGAATTGGGCTTCTAACCGGTGTAAGATATCTGATGCCTCTCAGGATGCAATTCATGTTCAAAATTATCCCAATCTGTAAGAGAACACAATCAAGACAAAACAGAAAAAGAACAAGCATCTGACATGTAAAAATACATACAATTACAGATATACAATACTATATATGGCATGCCTACAATATAACCTGTAAAAAAAAGATGGTTTGTGCTTGCATGTATTTTACACAGAAAAAGAGAAAGAAAGAAAGAAAGAAAGAGAAATGAAGGAAAAGAGCACAAAAAAAATCATGTCTAAACAAATCTCATACCCACTTCTGCTTCAAAACGTAAAGTATTTGTTGATCCCAATCTGTAAAAAAAAAGAATGAAGACAACACAGAACAGAAAAAAAACAAAACAAAAATCTTACATGCATAAATACATACAATTAATGATAGACAATACTATACTGTAGTACACATGGCATGCCTACAATGTGACCTTTAAAAAAGATGGTTCATGTTTGCAAGTATTTCACACTGAAAAAAAAGAACGAAAGACAGAAAAAGGGGTAGAAAGATGAAGAAAAAAAAAACAAAAAACATGTTGACACAGTTCACATACCCAACTCTGCTTGAAAAGGAGAAGTACTTGACGATCCAAATCTGTAAGACAACAGAATGAAGACAACACAGGACAGAAACAACTAACATGCATAAAAAAATTACATTAACAGAGACAAAATAATACACATATCTTGCTAACACGGAGACCTGAAAAGAAAACATGGCTAACTTTTGCATGTATTTTGCACTAAAGAAGAGAATGAAAGTGAGAAAGATGGAAAGAAAGATGAAGAAGGAAGTAAAAAATTAATGTCTGAACTGTTCACATACCCAACTCTGCTTCAAAACGTAAAGTACTTGATGATCCTAATCTGTAAGAAAACAGAATGAAGAAAGCACAGAACAGAAAAAACAATCTAACGTGCATGAATAAATACAAAGACAGATATCATATGGCATGCCTACGATGAGACCTGTAAAAAAACATAGCTAAATTTGTATGCATTTTACACTGAAGAAGACAATGAAAGAGAGAAGAGAGGAAGAAAGATGAAGGTAGAGAAAAACGATCATGTCTAAACTGTTCACATACCCAAATCATCTTCAAAACGAAAAGTACTTGTTCCCCATCTGTAAGAGAAAAAAATGGAGAAAACAGAACAGAACAAACCATCTCACATGCATTAATACATACAACAACAGATATACAACAGTACACATGGCATGCTAAAAAGGTGACCTGTACATAAACACATACAATAGCAGATATAAAACTGTACACATTAAATGCTAAAAAGGTGACATTTAACAAAAATGGCTAACATTTTTTCTTATGTATTGCAAGATATGAATTGTATTCAAAACATTTCCCACACTCAGTACATGAATGCGGCATTTCAACAGTGTGAGTTACCTCATCTCTGAGAAGGTTTGCGTTGATTCCAAAACATTTCCCACACTCAGCACATGAATTGGGCTTCTAACCGGTGTAAGATATGTGATGTCTCTCAGGATGCAATTCATGTACAAAATGATCCCAATCTGTAAGAGAACACAATCAAGACAAAACAGAAAAAGAACAAGAATCTGACATGTAAAAATACATACAATTACAGATATACAATACTACATATGGCATGCCTACAATATAACCTGTAAAAAAAAAAATGGTTCGTGTATGCATGTATTTTACACTGAAAAAGAGAAAGAAAGAAAGAAAGAAAGAAAAATGAAGGAAAAGAGCAAAAAAACGTCATGTCTAAACAATTCACATACCCACCTCTGCTTCAAAATGTAAAGTATTTGTTGACTCCAATCTGTAAGAGAAATCCTATGCATTGCAAGATATGATTTGTATTCAAAACATTTCGCACACTCAGTACATGAACACGGCATTTCAACAGTGTGAGTTACCTCATCTCTGAGAAGGTTTGCGTTGATTCCAAAACATTTCCCACACTCAGCACATGAATTGGGCTTCTAACCGGTGTAAGATATGTGATGTCTCTCAGGATGCAATTCATGTTCAAAATGATCCCAATCTGTAAGAGAACACAATCAAGACAAAACTGAAAAAGAACAAGCATCTGACATGTAAAAATACATACAATTACAGATATACAATACTACATATAGCATGCTTACAATATAACCTGTAAAAAAAAAAGATGGTTCGTGTTTGCATGTATTTTACACAGAAAAAGAGAAAGAAAGAAAGAAAGAAAGAAAGAAAGAAAGAAAGAAAGAAAGAAAGAAAGAAAGAAAAATGAAGGAAAAGAGCAAAAAAAAATCATATCTAAACAATCCACATACCCACTTCTGCTTCAAAACGTAAAGTATTTGTTGATCCCAATCTGTAAGAGAAAAGAATGAAGACAACACAGAACAGAAAAAAAACAAAACAAAAATATTACATGTATAATACATACAATGAAAGATAGACAATACTATACTGTAGTACACATGGCATGCCTACAATGTGACCTTTAAAAAAGATGGTTCATGTTTGCAAGTATTTCACACTGAAAAAAAAGAACGAAAGACAGAAAAAGGGGTAGAAAGATGAAGAAAAAAAAGCAAAAAACATGTTGACACAGTTCACATACCCAACTCTGTTCGAAAAGGAGAAGTACTTGACGATCCAAATCTGTAAGACAACAGAATGAAGACAACACAGAACAGAACCAACTAACATGCATAAAAAAGTTACATTAACAGGGACAAAATAATACACATATCTTGCTAACACGGAGACCTGTAAAGAAAACATGGCTAACTTTTGCATGTATTTTGCACTAAAGAAGAGAATGAAAGTGAGAAAGAGGGAAAGAAAGATGAAGAAGGAAGTAAAAAATTAATGTCTGAACTGTTCACATACCCAACTCTGCTTCAAAACCTAACATTTTTTCTTATGTATTGCAAGATATGAATTGTATTCAAAACATTTCCCACACTCAGTACATGAATACGGCATTTCAACAGTGTGAGTTACCTCATCTCTGAGAAGGTTTGCGTTGATTCCAAAACATTTCCCACACTCAGGACATGAATTGGGCTTCTAACCGGTGTAAGATATGTGATGTCTCTCAGGATGCAATTCATGTACAAAATGATCCCAATCTGTAAGAGAACACAATCAAGACAAAACAGAAAAAGAACAAGAATCTGACATGTAAAAATACATACAATACTACATATGGCATGCCTACAATATAACCTGTAAAAAAAAAATGGTTCGTGTTTGCATGTATTTTACACTGAAAAGGAGAAAGAAAGAGAAATGAAGGAAAAGAGCAAAAAAACGTCATGTCTAAACAATTCACATACCCACTTCTGCTTCAAAATGTAAAGTATTTGTTGACTCCAATCTGTAAGAGAAAAGAATGAAGACAACACAGAACAGAAAAAAACAAAACAAAAATATTACATGTATAATACATACAATGAAATATAGACAATACTATACTGTAGTACACATGGCATGCCTACAATGTGACCTTTAAAAAAGATGGTTCATGTTTGCAAGTATTTCACACTGAAAAAAAAGAACGAAAGACAGAAAAAGGGGTAGAAAGATGAAGAAAAAAAAAACAAAAAACATGTTGACACAGTTCACATACCCAACTCTGCTGGAAAAGGAGAAGTACTTGACGATCCAAATCTGTAAGACAACAGAATGAAGACAACACAGAACAGAACCAACTAACATGCATACAAAAATTACATTAACAGAGACAAAATAATACACATATCTTGCTAACACGGAGACCTGTAAAGAAAACATGGCTAACCTTTGCATGTAGTTTGCACTAAAGAAGAGAATGAAAGTGAGAAAGAGGGAAAGAAAGATGAAGAAGGAAATAAAAAATTAATGTCTGAACTGTTCACATACCCAACTCTGCTTCAAAACGTAAAGTACTTGATGATCCTAATCTATAAGAAAACAGAATGAAGAAAGCACAGAACAGAAAAAACAATCTAACGTGCATGAATAAATACAAAGACAGATATCATATGGCATGCCCACGATGAGACCTGTAAAAAAACATAGCTAAATTTGTATGCATTTTACACTGAAGAAGACAATGAAAGAGAGAAGAGAGGAAGAAAGATGAAGGTAGAGAAAAACGATCATGTCTAAACTGTTCACATACCCAAATCATCTTCAAAACAAAAAGTACTTGTTCCCCATCTGTAAGAGAAAAAATGGAGAAAACAGAATAGAACAAACCATCTCACATGCATTAATACATACAACAACAGATATACAACAGTACACATGGCATGCTAAAAAGGTGACCTGTACATAAACACATACAATAGCAGATATGAAACTGTACACATTAAATGCTAAAAAGGTGACATTTAAAAAAAATGGCTAACATTTTTTCTTATGTATTGCAAGATATGAATTGTATTCAAAACATTTCCCACACTCAGTACATGAATACGGCATTTCAACAGTGTGAGTTACCTCATCTCTGAGAAGGTTTGCGTTGATTCCAAAACATTTCCCACACTCAGCACATGAATTGGGCTTCTAACCGGTGTAAGATATGTGATGTCTCTCAGAATGCAATTCATGTACAAAATGATCCCAATCTGTAAGAGAACACAATCAAGACAAAACAGAAAAAGAACAAGAATCTGACATGTAAAAATACATACAATTACAGATATACAATACTACATATGGCATGCCTACAATATAACCTGTAAAAAAAAAATGGTTCGTGTTTGCATGTATTTTACACTGAAAAAGAGAGAGAAAGAAAGAAAGAAAAATGAAGGAAAAGAGCAAAAAAAGTAATGTCTAAACAATTCACATACCCACTTCTGCTTCAAAATGTAAAGTATTTGTTGACTCCAATCTGTAAGAGAAAAGAATGAAGACAACACAGAACAGAAAAAAATCAAAACAAAAATATTACATGTATAATACATACAATGAAAGATAGACAATACTATACTGTAGTACACATGGCATGCCTACAATGTGACCTTTAAAAAAGATGGTTCATGTTTGCAAGTATTTCACACTGAAAAAAAAGAACGAAAGACAGAAAAAGGGGTAGAAAGATGAAGAAAAAAAAACAAAAAGCATGTTGACACAGTTCAAATACCCAACTCTGCTTGAAAAGGAGAAGTACTTGACGATCCAAATCTGTAAGACAACAGAATGAAGACAACACAGAACAGAACCAACTAACATGCATAAAAAAATTACATTAACAGAGACAAAATAATACACATATCTTGCTAACACGGAGACCTGTAAAGAAAACATGGCTAACTTTTGCATGTATTTTGCACTAAAGAAGAGAATGAACGTGAGAAAGAGGGAAAGAAAGATGAAGAAGGAAGTAAAAAATTAATGTCTGAACTGTTCACATACCCAACTCTGCTTCAAAACGTAAAGTACTTGATGATCCTAATCTGTAAGAAAACAGAATGAAGAAAGCACAGAACAGAAAAAACAATCTAACGTGCATGAATAAATACAAAGACAGATATCATATGGCATGCCTACGATGAGACCTGTAAAAAAACATAGCTAAATTTGTATGTATTTTACACTGAAGAAGACAATGAAAGAGAGAAGAGAGGAAGAAAGATGAAGGTAGAGAAAAAAGATCATGTCTAAACTGTTCACATACCCAAATCATCTTCAAAACGAAAAGTACTTGTTCCCCATCTGTAAGAGAAAAAAATGGAGAAAACAGAACAGAACAAACCATCTCACATGCAATAATACATACAACAACGGATATACAACAGTACACATGGCATGCTAAAAAGGTGACCTGTACATAAACACATACAATAGCAGATATAAAACTGTACACATTAAATGCTAAAAAAGTGACATTTAAAAAAAATGGCTAACATTTTTTCTTATCTATTGCAAGATATGAATTGTATTCAAAACATTTCCCACACTCAGTACATGAATTGGGCTTCTAACCGGTGTAAGATATGTGATGTCTCTCAGGATGCAATTCATGTACAAAATGATCCCAATCTGTAAGAGAACACAATCAAGACAAAACAGAAAAAGAACAAGAATCTGACATGTAAAAATACATACAATTACAGATATACAATACTACATATGGCATGCCTACAATATAACCTGTAAAAAAAAAATGGTTCGTCTTTGCATGTATTTTACACTGAAAAAGAGAAAGAAAGAAAGAAAGAGAAATGAAAGAAAAGAGCAAAAAAAGTCATGTCTAAACAATTCACATACCCACTTCTGCTTCAAAATGTAAAGTATTTGTTGACTCCAATCTGTAAAAGAAAAGAATGAAGACAACACAGAACAGAAAAAAACAAAACAAAAATATTACATGTATAATACATACAATGAAAGATAGACAATACTATACTGTAGTACACATGGCATGCCTACAATGTGACCTTTAAAAAAGATGGTTCATGTTTGCAAGTATTTCACACTGAAAAAAAGAACGAAAGACAGAAAAAGGGGTAGAAAGATGAAGAAAAAAAACATGTTGACACAGTTCACATACCCAACTCTGCTGGAAAAGGAGAAGTACTTGACGATCCAAATCTGTAAGACAACAGAATGAAGACAACACAGAACAGAACCAACTAACATGCATACAAAAATTACATTAACAGAGACAAAATAATACACATATCTTGCTAACACGGAGACCTGTAAAGAAAACATGGCTAACCTTTGCATGTAGTTTGCACTAAAGAAGAGAATGAAAGTGAGAAAGAGGGAAAGAAAGATGAAGAAGGAAATAAAAAATTAATGTCTGAACTGTTCACATACCCAACTCTGCTTCAAAACGTAAAGTACTTGATGATCCTAATCTATAAGAAAACAGAATGAAGAAAGCACAGAACAGAAAAAACAATCTAACGTGCATGAATAAATACAAAGACAGATATCATATGGCATGCCCACGATGAGACCTGTAAAAAAACATAGCTAAATTTGTATGCATTTTACACTGAAGAAGACAATGAAAGAGAGAAGAGAGGAAGAAAGATGAAGGTAGAGAAAAACGATCATGTCTAAACTGTTCACATACCCAAATCATCTTCAAAACAAAAAGTACTTGTTCCCCATCTGTAAGAGAAAAAATGGAGAAAACAGAATAGAACAAACCATCTCACATGCATTAATACATACAACAACAGATATACAACAGTACACATGGCATGCTAAAAAGGTGACCTGTACATAAACACATACAATAGCAGATATGAAACTGTACACATTAAATGCTAAAAAGGTGACATTTAAAAAAAATGGCTAACATTTTTTCTTATGTATTGCAAGATATGAATTGTATTCAAAACATTTCCCACACTCAGTACATGAATACGGCATTTCAACAGTGTGAGTTACCTCATCTCTGAGAAGGTTTGCGTTGATTCCAAAACATTTCCCACACTCAGCACATGAATTGGGCTTCTAACCGGTGTAAGATATGTGATGTCTCTCAGAATGCAATTCATGTACAAAATGATCCCAATCTGTAAGAGAACACAATCAAGACAAAACAGAAAAAGAACAAGAATCTGACATGTAAAAATACATACAATTACAGATATACAATACTACATATGGCATGCCTACAATATAACCTGTAAAAAAAAAATGGTTCGTGTTTGCATGTATTTTACACTGAAAAAGAGAGAGAAAGAAAGAAAGAAAAATGAAGGAAAAGAGCAAAAAAAGTAATGTCTAAACAATTCACATACCCACTTCTGCTTCAAAATGTAAAGTATTTGTTGACTCCAATCTGTAAGAGAAAAGAATGAAGACAACACAGAACAGAAAAAAATCAAAACAAAAATATTACATGTATAATACATACAATGAAAGATAGACAATACTATACTGTAGTACACATGGCATGCCTACAATGTGACCTTTAAAAAAGATGGTTCATGTTTGCAAGTATTTCACACTGAAAAAAAAGAACGAAAGACAGAAAAAGGGGTAGAAAGATGAAGAAAAAAAAACAAAAAGCATGTTGACACAGTTCAAATACCCAACTCTGCTTGAAAAGGAGAAGTACTTGACGATCCAAATCTGTAAGACAACAGAATGAAGACAACACAGAACAGAACCAACTAACATGCATAAAAAAATTACATTAACAGAGACAAAATAATACACATATCTTGCTAACACGGAGACCTGTAAAGAAAACATGGCTAACTTTTGCATGTATTTTGCACTAAAGAAGAGAATGAACGTGAGAAAGAGGGAAAGAAAGATGAAGAAGGAAGTAAAAAATTAATGTCTGAACTGTTCACATACCCAACTCTGCTTCAAAACGTAAAGTACTTGATGATCCTAATCTGTAAGAAAACAGAATGAAGAAAGCACAGAACAGAAAAAACAATCTAACGTGCATGAATAAATACAAAGACAGATATCATATGGCATGCCTACGATGAGACCTGTAAAAAAACATAGCTAAATTTGTATGTATTTTACACTGAAGAAGACAATGAAAGAGAGAAGAGAGGAAGAAAGATGAAGGTAGAGAAAAAAGATCATGTCTAAACTGTTCACATACCCAAATCATCTTCAAAACGAAAAGTACTTGTTCCCCATCTGTAAGAGAAAAAAATGGAGAAAACAGAACAGAACAAACCATCTCACATGCAATAATACATACAACAACGGATATACAACAGTACACATGGCATGCTAAAAAGGTGACCTGTACATAAACACATACAATAGCAGATATAAAACTGTACACATTAAATGCTAAAAAAGTGACATTTAAAAAAAATGGCTAACATTTTTTCTTATCTATTGCAAGATATGAATTGTATTCAAAACATTTCCCACACTCAGTACATGAATTGGGCTTCTAACCGGTGTAAGATATGTGATGTCTCTCAGGATGCAATTCATGTACAAAATGATCCCAATCTGTAAGAGAACACAATCAAGACAAAACAGAAAAAGAACAAGAATCTGACATGTAAAAATACATACAATTACAGATATACAATACTACATATGGCATGCCTACAATATAACCTGTAAAAAAAAAATGGTTCGTCTTTGCATGTATTTTACACTGAAAAAGAGAAAGAAAGAAAGAAAGAGAAATGAAAGAAAAGAGCAAAAAAAGTCATGTCTAAACAATTCACATACCCACTTCTGCTTCAAAATGTAAAGTATTTGTTGACTCCAATCTGTAAAAGAAAAGAATGAAGACAACACAGAACAGAAAAAAACAAAACAAAAATATTACATGTATAATACATACAATGAAAGATAGACAATACTATACTGTAGTACACATGGCATGCCTACAATGTGACCTTTAAAAAAGATGGTTCATGTTTGCAAGTATTTCACACTGAAAAAAAGAACGAAAGACAGAAAAAGGGGTAGAAAGATGAAGAAAAAAAACATGTTGACACAGTTCACATACCCAACTCTGCTTGAAAAGGAGAAGTACTTGATGATCCAAATCTGTAAGACAACAGAATGAAGACAACACAGAACAGAACCAACTAACATGCATAAAAAAGTTACATTAACAGGGACAAAATAATACACATATCTTGCTAACACGGAGACCTGTAAAGAAAACATGGCTAACTTTTGCATGTATTTTGCACTAAAGAATAGAATGAAAGTGAGAAAGAGGGAAAGAAAGATAAAGAAGGAAGTAAAAAATTAATGTCTGAACTGTTCACATACCCAACTCTGCTTCAAAACGTAAAGTACTTGATGATCCCAATCTGTAAGAAAACAGAATGAAGAAAGCACAGAACAGAAAAAACAATCTAACGTGCATGAATAAATACAAAGACAGATATCATATGGCATACCTACGATGAGACCTGTACAAAAACATAGCTAAATTTGTATGCATTTTACACTGAAGAAGACAATGAAAGAGAGAAGAGAGGAAGAAAGATGAAGGTAGAGAAAAACGATCATGTCTAAACTGTTCACATACCCAAATCATCTTCAAAACGAAAAGTACTTGTTCCCCATCTGTAAGAGAAAAAAATGGAGAAAACAGAACAGAACAAACCATCTCACATGCATTAATACATACAACAACAGATATGTAACAGTACACATGGCATGCGAAAAAGGTGACCTGTACATAAACACATACAATAGCAGATATAAAACTTTACATATTAAATGCTAAAAAGGTGACATTTAAAAAAAATGGCTAACATTTTTTCTTATGTATTGCAAGATATGAATTGTATTCAAAACATTTCCCACACTCAGTACATGAATACGGCATTTCAACAGTGTAAGTTACCTCATCTCTGAGAAGGTTGGCGTTGATTCCAAAACATTTCCCACACTCAGCACATGAATTGGGCTTCTAACCGTTGTAAGATATGTGATGTCTCTCAGGATGCAATTCATGTACAAAATGATCCCAATCTGTAAGAGAACACAATCAAGACAAAACAGAAAAAGAACAAGAATCTGACATGTAAAAATACATACAATTACATATATACAATACTACATATGGCATGCCTACAATATAACCTGTAAAAAAAAATGGTTCGTGTATGCATGTATTTTACACTGAAAAAGAGAAAGAAAGAAAGAAAGAAAAATGAAGGAAAAGAGCAAAAAAACGTCATGTCTAACCAATTCACATACCCACTTCTGCTTCAAAATGTAAAGTATTTGTTGACTCCAATCTGTAAGAGAAAAGAATGAAGACAACACAGAACAGAAAAAAAAAAAAAAAATATTACATGTATAATACATACAATGAAATATAGACAATACTATACTGTAGTACACATGGCATGCCTACAATGTGACCTTTAAAAAAGATGGTTCATGTTTGCAAGTATTTCACACTGAAAAAAAAGAACGAAAGACAGAAAAAGGGGTAGAAAGATGAAGAAAAAAAAACAAAAAACATGTTGACACAGTTCACATACCCAACTCTGCTTGAAAAGGAGAAGTACTTGACGATCCAAATCTGTAAGACAACAGAATGAAGACAACACAGAACAGAACCAACTAACATGCATAAAAAAATTACATTAACAGGGACAAAATAATACACATATCTTGCTAACACGGAGACCTGTAAAGAAAACATGGCTAACTTTTGCATGTATTTTGCACTAAAGAAGAGAATGAAAGTGAGAAAGAGGGAAAGAAAGATGAAGAAGGAAGTAAAAAATTAATGTCTGAACTGTTCACATACCCAACTCTGCTTCAAAACGTAAAGTACTTGATGATCCCAATCTGTAAGAAAACAGAATGAAGAAAGCACAGAACAGAAAAAACAATCTAACGTGCATGAATAAATACAAAGACAGATATCATATGGCATGCCTACGATGAGACCTGTAAAAAAACATAGCTAAATTTGTATGCATTTTACACTGAAGAAGACAATGAAAGAGAGAAGAAAGGAAGAAAGATGAAGGTAGAGAAAAACGATCATGTCTAAACTGTTCACATACCCAAATCATCTTCAAAACGAAAAGTACTTGTTCCCCATCTGTAAGAGAAAAAATGGAGAAAACAGAATAGAACAAACCATCTCACATGCATTAATACATACAACAACAGATATACAACAGTACACATGGCATGCTAAAAAGGTGACCTGTACATAAACACATACAATAGCAGATATGAAACTGTACACATTAAATGCTAAAAAGGTGACATTTAAAAAAAATGGCTAACATTTTTTCTTATGTATTGCAAGATATGAATTGTATTCAAAACATTTCCCACACTCAGTACATGAATACGGCATTTCAACAGTGTGAGTTACCTCATCTCTGAGAAAGTTTGCGTTGATTCCAAAACATTTCCCACACTCAGCACATGAATTGGGCTTCTAACCGGTGTAAGATATGTGATGTCTCTCAGAATGCAATTCATGTACAAAATGATCCCAATCTGTAAGAGAACACAATCAAGACAAAACAGAAAAAGAACAAGAATCTGACATGTAAAATACATACAATTACAGATATACATATGGCATGCCTACAATATAACCTGTAAAAAAAAAATGGTTCGTGTTTGCATGTATTTTACACTGAAAAAGAGAGAGAAAGAAAGAAAGAAAAATGAAGGAAAAGAGCAAAAAAAGTAATGTCTAAACAATTCACATACCCACTTCTGCTTCAAAATGTAAAGTATTTGTTGACTCCAATCTGTAAGAGAAAAGAATGAAGACAACACAGAACAGAAAAAAATCAAAACAAAAATATTACATGTATAATACATACAATGAAAGATAGACAATACTATACTGTAGTACACATGGCATGCCTACAATGTGACCTTTAAAAAAGATGGTTCATGTTTGCAAGTATTTCACACTGAAAAAAAAGAACGAAAGACAGAAAAAGGGGTAGAAAGATGAAGAAAAAAAAACAAAAAACATGTTGACACAGTTCACATACCCAACTCTGCTTGAAAAGGAGAAGTACTTGACGATCCAAATCTGTAAGACAACAGAATGAAGACAACACAGAACAGAACCAACTAACATGCATAAAAAAATTACATTAACAGAGACAAAATAATACACATATCTTGCTAACACGGAGACCTGTAAAGAAAACATGGCTAACTTTTGCATGTATTTTGCACTAAAGAAGAGAATGAAAGTGAGAAAGAGGGAAAGAAAGATGAAGAAGGAAGTAAAAAATTAATGTCTGAACTGTTCACATACCCAACTCTGCTTCAAAACGTAAAGTACTTGATGATCCTAATCTGTAAGAAAACAGAATGAAGAAAGCAGAATCAGAATCAGTTTTAGAATCAGTTTTATTTCGCCAAGTACAGCAAGAGCTGTAATCGGAATTATTTGTGGTTCACATGGCATAGGCAGTGTAAAGACAGACAGAGTAAAGACAAAAGCAAAACGCATACAAATACAAAGTACAAAAATATAATGCAATGGTCAGGACTGTACAGGCCATTCCACTTCTGTGCAGGGCAGTCAGGTAGTAATAAGGTGCACTAAAACGTCCACAGTCCCTTTACGGATAAAGAACCTGGGCAGGCAGAGGCAGGGATCGGCTGACCGACCCGGCAGTTAGAGATTCAGGCCAAGCCGGGGAAGGTTAGAGTTCAGTAGCCGAACAGCCTGGGGGAAGAAGGTGTTCTTCCGCCTATTAGTTTTGGATGGTAAAGTCCTGTAGCGGCGGCCCAATGGGAGGAGCCTGAAGTAGTGGCTGCCTGGGTGGGAGGGGTCGCGGGAGATCATGGTTGCCCTCTTTCTCATCCTAGAAGAATGGAGGAGATCAAGAGGAGGAAGAGGAGAGCCGATGATCTTCTCCGCGTCAGTTATGACTCTCTGCAGCTTGTGTTTGTCGCTTGCCGCTGCGCCTGCATACCAGACAATTACCGAGGAGCAGAGGATAGATTCTATGGTGGCGGTATAGAAGCTGGTCAGCAGCTCCTTGGGCATGCCAAATCTCTTCAGTTGGCGCAGGAAGAACAACCGCTGCTGGGATTTCTTCTGAATTTTGGTGGTGTTTAGCCCCCATTTTAGGTTATTAGTGAGAGTCGTGCCGAGGAACCGAACCGATGACACCTTAGAGACTTCTGTCCCTCCAATGAGGACAGGTGGGAGGGGGGGAGGGTTTCTCCTGAAGTCAACGACTAGTTCAACAGTCTTTGCTGTGTTGAAGACCAGGTTGTTGTCGCTGCACCATTTGCATATTCTCCCGACTTCGCTGCGGTACTCGTGCTCCCCGTTGCTACCAATAAGGCCGATGATGGTGGTGTCATCTGCAAACTTGATGACCTTCACAGAGTCAGCGGATGAGATGCAGTTGTTGGTATAGAGGGAGAACAGCAGAGGTGACAAAACACAGCCTTGTGGGGCCCCTGTATTGGTGGTCCGGACGCTGGAGTAGAAGTTGCCAAGCTTCACTTGTTGCGTTCTGTTAGTCAGGAAGTCCTTGATCCATGCTCGGAGTGAAGTATCAATTCCGAGCTGTGTCAGATTGGTGATCAGGATGTCTAGGCAGATCGTGTTGAACGCTGAGCTAAAGTCTAGGAACAAGATCCTGGCATAGGAGGCGGGGCTGTCCAGGTGCTCAGTGATGTGAGCCATGCTGACATTGATGGCATCCTCCACGGATCGGTTAGACCTGTAAGCAAATTGGAGCGGGTCTAAACGGGAGTCCGTGGACCTCTTCAGGAGGGCAAGGACCAGCCGCTCGAGGAGCTTCATGATATTTGAGGTTAGGGCCACTGGTCGGAAGTTATTTAGCTCGGTACTGCCTGTTTTCTTTGGGACCGGTACAATTATAGACCTCTTAAAACAGGAGGGGACTGTACCACCAGATAATGACTGCTTAAATAAGGAGGTGAGCACAGGGGCTAGCTGATCGGCACAGGTACGCAAGCAGATGGACGACACACCGTCAGGGCCGGAAGATTTCCTGGGGTTCAGCTTGCGGAGGTGCCGGAGTACCTCTGATTCCTGAACAGCACCCGGCGCCAGGGCGACGAGTTCACCCGAGGGGGGGGTCGGAGATGTTTGGCTCGCTGGCTGGTTGGGAAGTTTCTCGAACCTGCAGTAGAACTCATTGAGCTCCTCCGCCAGTCGAGGGCTGGGGGTCACCGTTTGGGGGGCCGGTTTGAAGTTCGTGGCTGCTCTCAGGCCCTTCCATACCTCCGGTGTGTTGGTCGACTGGAGGCAGAGCCCCAGCTTTTCGGCGTAGGCCCTTTTTGCCAAACGCAGTTCTCTTTTCAGGGCGTGCCTGGCCTCTCTGAATTCCTCTGGAGAGCCCGACCTGTGCGCTTCCTCTTTGCGTTTCCGAAGCTGGCGAAGCCTGTCGTTGAACCAGGGCTTGTTGTTGGGATAGACTCTGAAGGACTTCGACGGAATACACGCTTCTTCGCAGAAGCTAATGTAGGAGGTGACATTCTCGGCCCATTCATCAAGGGTGGGTGCCTCCAGAGCCGACCAGTCGGTGGTTTCAAAGCAAGCTTGGAGCTCCAGTTTGGCGTCTGCTGTCCATTTCTTTGAGGTTTTGACGATGGGCTTTGAGGTCTCCAGGAGCCTCCTGTAGGTGGGGATCAGGTGTATCGTGTTGTGGTCAGAGTTCCCAAGGGGGGCTCCTTGGATGGCCTTATAAGCACACTTATGGACCGTGTAGCAGTGGTCCAGGATGTTACAGTTCCTGGTAGGACAGGTGATGTGCTGCCGGTAGCGGGGCAACACGTGCCGAAGGTTCGCCTTATTGAAGTCGCCCAAGATGATGAACAGGGCCTCCGGATGGGCTGTTTCCCAGCACGAGATGCAGTCACTGAGTACCTGCAGGGCAGTCTTGGAGCATGCGTCGGGAGGGATGTAGACCCCCACGAGGACAAGGGAAGAGAACTCCCTAGGGGAGTACCGAGGCCTGCAGTTTATGGCAAAGATCTCAACATCAGGAGTGCAAGCCTTGTGGAGAGTGGTGGTGTTGGAGCACCAGGAGGAGTTTATGTAAAAGCAGATACCACCTCCTCTCGTTTTCCCAGAGAGGGCTGCGTCACGGTCTGCTCTTAGGAGGTTGTGGCCTGGTACTTGCAGAGAGTTATCGGGGATGCTGTCGCACAGCCAGGTTTCGGTGAAACAGAGAACAGGGGTATACTTGCTGATCTGGGGTTTGCTACCGAGTAGGAGGAGCAGCTCATCCAGTTTGTTGGGAAGTGAGCAGACGTTAGCTAGTAGTATGGCAGGGATAGGTGAGCGTAGGCCTTTCCTTTTGAGTCGGACCTGTGCCCCCGACCTCCTTCCTCTGTGGCGGCGTTTGTTAGGGGCTAGCTTGGTGGAGAGATACTTGATGTGAGCGGTGACAGTGTTCCACAGGGGGGAGCCCGGTGACTGGTTGGGACCATCCGGGGGTTCCCATTTGAGAAGGGCCTCTCTAGAAAGTGTGGCAGTCCGTTCTCCGGCCATGGCACAACTACCACAGTAGGTAGCATTCAGTGACTCAGATATGGTACAGGTGGTGAGGAGCAGGCGGCACAACACAGACTGATACAGATAGATGGCAAAGGGCAGGCAGCACGTCCCGTTTAGGGACACAATAGATGGGCTGGAGCAGGCGGCACAGTGTGTGGTACATTGGATGGTGCGGTGAACGCAGCACAGTAAGTGGACGGACTCAGGTCCAGAACAGATGATAGGGGGCAGGCAGCCAGCACGGACCAGGGCCCAAAAACAGGTGTTATGGGGCAGGCAGCAAACCACAGACCAGGGCACAGTTTGATGATATGGAGCAGGCAGCCCCCCACAGTCGATGGCACGGAAAGGGTGGTGTGGAGCAGGCTAGATGGTATGGAGCGACGACCCAGATGGATAGATGGAGTGTAGCAGGCAGCACGGCACAGACAATGGCAGATAGGTGGCATAGAGCAGGCAGGCACAGCACAGGCAGAAGAAGGTGTGAGGCAGGCACAGCGCAGGCAAGGCAAGGCACAGGAGATGGTATGTAGCAGGCACAGCACAGCATACAGCGGAGGATCCCCAGTAGGAGGTGGGGAGATGGAACTGCAGAACTCACCAGGATGACACCAGTTGGAGGGGTGCAGGCAGGGCAGAGCGGAGTCCTCATCAAGTGGCAGTGAGCAGCTCAGGGCGAGGTGCAGCCCGGAGGGCCAGGTTGGTGGGATGCAGGCCTGGCAGAACAGAGTCCTCCTCGACAGACTGGGACCACGAGGATGCAGGCCTCAGGGCGAGGTGCAGGCCGGAGGGCCCAGGTTGGAGGGATGCAGGCAGAGCAGAGACCTCCACAGGCGAGGTGCAGGTTGTAGATGAGCCGGCCGGGACCGCGTGGATGCAGGCCTGGACCACGTGGGTGCAGCGGGAGGACAGAAGGTGTCTGTAGCGCCTCGAGCAGCGGCCAGGATGTAGGGACCAGGAGCAGCGTCAGGGTGCGGGAGCTGGTGTTGCAGCGGCAGTGTCCGTGGCTCCGAGGAGCAGCCACCAGGAAGCCGGGGCCAGGAGCGGCGACAGGATGCCAGCTGGTGATGCGGCGGCAGAGTGCAACCAGGGGTGCAGCCGCCCGATGCAGCGGCAGACTGAGTGGGCGCTCCGGAGCACAGAACAGAAAAAACAATCTAACGTGCATGAATAAATACAAAGACAGATATCATATGGCATGCCTACGATGAGACCTGTAAAAAAACATAGCTAAATTTGTATGTATTTTACACTGAAGAAGACAATGAAAGAGAGAAGAGAGGAAGAAAGATGAAGGTAGAGAAAAACGATCATGTCTAAACTGTTCACATACCCAAATCATCTTCAAAACGAAAAGTACTTGTTCCCCATCTGTAAGAGAAAAAAATGGAGAAAACAGAACAGAACAAACCATCTCACATGCAATAATACATACAACAACAGATATACAACAGTACACATGGCATGCTAAAAAGGTGACCTGTACATAAACACATACAATAGCAGATATAAAACTGTACACATTAAATGCTAAAAAGGTGACATTTAAAAAAAATGGCTAACATTTTTTCTTATGTATTGCAAGATATGAATTGTATTCAAAACATTTCCCACACTCAGTACATGAATACGGCATTTCAACAGTGTGAGTTACCTCATCTCTGAGAAGGTTTGCGTTGATTCCAAAACATTTCCCACACTCAGCACATGAATTGGGCTTCTAACCGGTGTAAGATATGTGATGTCTCTCAGGATGCAATTCATGTACAAAATGATCCCAATCTGTAAGAGAACACAATCAAGACAAAACAGAAAAAGAACAAGAATCTGACATGTAAAAATACATACAATTACAGATATACAATACTACATATGGCATGCCTACAATATAACCTGTAAAAAAAAAATGGTTCGTCTTTGCATGTATTTTACACTGAAAAAGAGAAAGAAAGAAAGAAAGAGAAATTAAAGAAAAGAGCAAAAAAAGTCATGTCTAAACAATTCACATACCCACTTCTGCTTCAAAATGTAAAGTATTTGTTGACTCCAATCTGTAAAAGAAAAGAATGAAGACAACACAGAACAGAAAAAAACAAAACAAAAATATTACATGTATAATACATACAATGAAAGATAGACAATACTATACTGTAGTACACATGGCATGCCAACAATGTGACCTTTAAAAAAGATGGTTCATGTTTGCAAGTATTTCACACTGAAAAAAAGAACGAAAGACAGAAAAAGGGGTAGAAAGATGAAGAAAAAAAACAAAAAACATGTTGACACAGTTCACATACCCAACTCTGCTTGAAAAGGAGAAGTACTTGATGATCCAAATCTGTAAGACAACAGAATGAAGACAACACAGAACAGAACCAACTAACATGCATAAAAAAGTTACATTAACAGGGACAAAATAATACACATATCTTGCTAACACGGAGACCTGTAAAGAAAACATGGCTAACTTTTGCATGTATTTTGCACTAAAGAATAGAATGAAAGTGAGAAAGAGGGAAAGAAAGATAAAGAAGGAAGTAAAAAATTTATGTCTGAACTGTTCACATACCCAACTCTGCTTCAAAACGTAAAGTACTTGATGATCCCAATCTGTAAGAAAACAGAATGAAGAAAGCACAGAACAGAAAAAACAATCTAACGTGCATGAATAAATACAAAGACAGATATCATATGGCATACCTACGATGAGACCTGTACAAAAACATAGCTAAATTTGTATGCATTTTACACTGAAGAAGACAATGAAAGAGAGAAGAGAGGAAGAAAGATGAAGGTAGAGAAAAACGATCATGTCTAAACTGTTCACATACCCAAATCATCTTCAAAACGAAAAGTACTTGTTCCCCATCTGTAAGAGAAAAAAATGGAGAAAACAGAACAGAACAAACCATCTCACATGCATTAATACATACAACAACAGATATGTAACAGTACACATGGCATGCGAAAAAGGTGACCTGTACATAAACACATACAATAGCAGATATAAAACTTTACACATTAAATGCTAAAAAGGTGACATTTAAAAAAAATGGCTAACATTTTTTCTTATGTATTGCAAGATATGAATTGTATTCAAAACATTTCCCACACTCAGTACATGAATACGGTATTTCAACAGTGTAAGTTACCTCATCTCTGAGAAGGTTGGCGTTGATTCCAAAACATTTCCCACACTCAGCACATGAATTGGGCTTCTAACCGTTGTAAGATATGTGATGTCTCTCAGGATGCAATTCATGTACAAAATGATCCCAATCTGTAAGAGAACACAATCAAGACAAAACAGAAAAAGAACAAGAATCTGACATGTAAAAATACATACAATTACAGATATACAATACTACATATGGCATGCCTACAATATAACCTGTAAAAAAAAATGGTTCGTGTATGCATGTATTTTACACTGAAAAAGAGAAAGAAAGAAAGAAAGAAAAATGAAGGAAAAGAGCAAAAAAAGTCATGTCTAAACAATTCACATACCCACTTCTGCTTCAAAATGTAAAGTATTTGTTGACTCCAATCTGTAAGAGAAAAGAATGAAGACAACACAGAACAGAAAAAAACAAAACAAAAATATTACATGTATAATACATACAATGAAAGATAGACAATACTATACTGTAGTACACATGGCATGCCTACAATGTGACCTTTAAAAAAGATGGTTCATGTTTGCAAGTATTTCACACTGAAAAAAAAGAACGAAAGACAGAAAAAGGGGTAGAAAGATGAAGAAAAAAAAACAAAAAACATGTTGACACAGTTCACATACCCAACTCTGCTTGAAAAGGAGAAGTACTTGACTATCCAAATCTGTAAGACAACAGAGTGAAGACAACACAGAACAGAACCAACTAACATGCATAAAAAAATTTACATTAACAGAGACAAAATAATACACATATCTTGCTAACACGGAGACCTGTAAAGAAAACATGGCTAACTTTTGCATGTATTTTGCACTAAAGAAGAGAATGAAAGTGAGAAAGAGGGAAAGAAAGATGAAGAAGGAAGTAAAAAATTAATGTCTGAACTGTTCACATACCCAACTCTGCTTCAAAACGTAAAGTACTTGATGATCCCAATCTGTAAGAAAACAGAATGAAAAAAGCACAGAACAGAAAAAACAATCTAACGTGCATGAATAAATACAAAGACAAATATCATATGGCATGCCTACGATGAGACCTGTAAAAAAACATAGCTAAATTTGTATGCATTTTACACTGAAGAAGACAATGAAAGAGAGAAGAGAGGAAGAAAGATGAAGGTAGAGAAAAACGATCATATCTAAACTGTTTACATACCCAAATCATCTTCAAAACGAAAAGTACTTGTTGTTCCCTATCTGTAAGAGAAAAAAATGGAGAAAACAGAACAGAACAAACCATCTCACATGCATTAATACATACAACAACAGATATACAGCAGTACACATGGCATGCTAAAAAGGTGACCTGTACATAAACACATACAATAGCAGATATAAAGCTGTACACATTAAATGCTAAAAAGGTGACATTTAAAAAAATGGCAAACATTTTTTCTTATGTATTGCAAGATATGAATTGTATTCAAAACATTTCCCACACTCAGTACATGAATACGGCATTTCAACAGTGTGAGTTACCTCATCTCTGAGAAGGTTTGCGTTGATTCCAAAACATTTCCCACACTCAGGACATGAATTGGGCTTCTAACCGGTGTAAGATATGTGATGTCTCTCAGGATGCAATTCATGTACAAAATGATCCCAATCTGTAAGAGAACACAAACAAGACACAACAGAAAAAGAACAAGAATCTGACATGTAAAAATACATACAATTACAGATATACAATACTACATATGGCATGCCTACAATATAACCTGTAAAAAAAAAATGGTTCATGTTTGCATGTATTTTACACTGAAAAAGAGAGAGAAAGAAAGAAATAAAAATGAAGGAAAAGAGCAAAAAAAGTCATGTCTAAACAATTCACATACCCACTTCTGCTTCAAAATGTAAAGTATTTGTTGACTCCAATCTGTAAGAGAAAAGAATGAAGACAACACAGAACAGAAAAAAAACAAAACAAAAATATTACATGTATAATACATACAATGAAAGATAGACAATACTATACTGTAGTACACATGGCATGCCTACAATGTGACCTTTAAAAAAGATGGTTCATGTTTGCAAGTATTTCACACTGAAAAAAAAGAACGAAAGACAGAAAAAGGGGTAGAAAGATGAAGAAAAAAAAACAAAAAACATGTTGACACAGTTCACATACCCAACTCTGCTTGAAAAGGAGAAGTACTTGACGATCCAAATCTGTAAGACAACAGAATGAAGACAACACAGGACAGAAACAACTAACATGCATAAAAAATTTACATTAACAGAGACAAAATAATACACATACTTTGCTAACACGGAGACCTGTAAAGAAAACATGGCTAACTTTTGCATGTATTTTGCACTAAAGAAGAGAATGAAAGTGAGAAAGAGAGAAAGAAAGATGAAGAAGGAAGTAAAAAATGAATGTCTGAACTGTTCAAATACCCAACTCTGCTTCAAAACGTAAAGTACTTGATGATCCCAATCTGAAAGAAAACAGAATGAAGAAAGCACAGAACAGAAAAAACAATCTAACGTGCATGAATAAATACAAAGACAGATATCATATGGCATGCCTACGATGAGACCTGTAAAAAAACATAGCTAAATTTGTATGCATTTTACACTGAAGAAGACAATGAAAGAGAGAAGAGAGGAAGAAAGATGAAGGTAGAGAAAAACGATCATGTCTAAACTGTTCACATACTCAAATCATCTTCAAAATGAAAAGTACTTGTTGTTCCCCATCTGTAAGAGAAAAAAATGGAGAAAACAGAACAGAACAAACCATCTCACATGCATTAATACATACAACAACACATATACAACAGTACACATGGCATGCTAAAAAGGTGACCTGTACATAAACACATACAATAGCAGATATAAAACTGTACACATTAAATGCTAAAAAGGTGACATGTAAAAAAAATGGCTAACATTTTTTCTTATGTATTGCAAGATATGATTTGTATTCATAACATTTCCCACACTCAGTACATGAATACGGCATTTCAACAGTGTGAGTTACCTCATCTCTGAGAAGGTTTGCGTTGATTCCAAAACATTTCCCACACTCAGCACATGAATTGGGCTTCTAACCAGTGTAAGATATCTGATGCCTCTCAGGATGCAATTCATGTTCAAAATTATCCCAATCTGTAAGAGAACACAATCAAGACAAAACAGAAAAAGAAGAAGCATCTGACATGTAAAAATACATACAATTACAGATATACAATACTATATATGGCATGCCTACAATATAACCTGTAAAAAAAAGATGGTTCGTGCTTGCATGTATTTTACACAGAAAAAGAGAAAGAAAGAAAGAAAGAAAGAAAGAAAGAAAGAAAGAAAGAAAGAAAGAAAGAAAGAAAGAAAGAAAGAAAGAAAGAAAGAAAGAAAAAAAGAAAGAAAGAGAAATGAAGGAAAAGAGCACAAAAAAATAATGTCTAAACAATTCTCATACCCACTTCTGCTTCAAAACGTAAAGTATTTGTTGATCCCAATCTGTAAAAAAAAGAATGAAGACAACACAGAACAGAAAAAAAACAAAACAAAAATCTTACATGCATAAATACATACAATTAATGATAGACAATACTATACTGTAGTACACATGGCATGCCTACAATGTGACCTTTAAAAAAGATGGTTCATGTTTGCAAGTATTTCACACTGAAAAAAAAGAACGAAAGACAGAAAAAGGGGTAGAAAGATGAAGAAAAAAAAACAAAAAACATGTTGACACAGTTCACATACCCAACTCTGCTTGAAAAGGAGAAGTACTTGACGATCCAAATCTGTAAGACAACAGAATGAAGACAACACAGGACAGAAACAACAAACATGCATAAAAAAATTACATTAACAGAGACAAAATAATACACATATCTTGCTAACACGGAGACCTGAAAAGAAAACATGGCTAACTTTTGCATGTATTTTGCACTAAAGAAGAGAATGAAAGTGAGAAAGATGGAAAGAAAGATGAAGAAGGAAGTAAAAAATTAATGTCTGAACTGTTCACATACCCAACTCTGCTTCAAAACGTAAAGTACTTGATGATCCTAATCTGTAAGAAAACAGAATGAAGAAAGCACAGAACAGAAAAAACAATCTAACGTGCATGAATAAATACAAAGACAGATATCATATGGCATGCCTACGATAAGACCTGTAAAAAAACATAGCTAAATTTGTATGCATTTTACACTGAAGAAGACAATGAAAGAGAGAAGAGAGGAAGAAAGATGAAGGTAGAGAAAAACGATCATGTCTAAACTGTTCACATACCCAAATCATCTTCAAAACGAAAAGTACTTGTTCCCCATCTGTAAGAGAAAAAAATGGAGAAAACTGAACAGAACAAACCATCTCACATGCATTAATACATACAACAACAGATATACAACAGTACACATGGCATGCTAAAAAGGTGACCTGTACATAAACACATACAATAGCAGATATAAAACTGTACACATTAAATGCTAAAAAGGTGACATTTAACAAAAATGGCTAACATTTTTTCTTATGTATTGCAAGATATGAATTGTATTCAAAACATTTCCCACACTCAGTACATGAATACGGCATTTCAACAGTGTGAGTTACCTCATCTCTGAGAAGGTTTGCGTTGATTCCAAAACATTTCCCACACTCAGCACATGAATTGGGCTTCTAACCGGTGTAAGATATGTGATGTCTCTCAGGATGCAATTCATGTTCAAAATGATCCCAATCTGTAAGAGAACACAATCAAGACAAAACAGAAAAAGAACTAGCATCTGACATGTAAAAATACATACAATTACAGATATACAATACTACATATAGCATGCTTACAATATAACCTGTAAAAAAAAAAGATGGTTCGTGTTTGCATGTATTTTACACAGAAAAAGAGAAAGAAAGAAAGAAAGAAAGAAAGAAAGAAAGAAAGAAAGAAAGAAAGAAAGAAAGAAAGAAAGAAAGAAAGACTGAAAGAAAGAAAGAAAGAAAGAAAGAAAGAGAAATGAAGGAAAAGAGCAAAAAAAAATCATATCTAAACAATTCACATACCCACTTCTGCTTCAAAACGTAAAGTATTTGTTGATCCCAATCTGTAAGAGAAAAGAATGAAGACAACACAGAACAGAAAAAAACAAAACAAAAATATTACATGTATAATACATACAATGAAAGATAGACAATACTATACTGTAGTACACATGGCATGCCTACAATGTGACCTTTAAAAAAGATGGTTCATGTTTGCAAGTATTTCACACTGAAAAAAAAGAACGAAAGACAGAAAAAGGGGTAGAAAGATGAAGAAAAAAAAACAAAAAACATGTTGACACAGTTCACATACCCAACTCTGTTCGAAAAGGAGAAGTACTTGACGATCCAAATCTGTAAGACAACATAATGAAGACAACACAGAACAGAACCAACTAAAGAAGACATCCCAAAGTATTCACTGAGAGGCATAGTGAGTTCATAGAAGATATTATTTTTTGTCACAAGTAAGCGGAAAATGACACTTTGTGAGAAAAAAAAAAAAAGTTTCCATTTCTTCTAACTTGCACCAAAAAAAAATGAAATCTGCCACAGACTCACCATACCCCTCTCTGAATACCTTGAAGGGTCTACTTTCCAAAATGGGGTCATTTGTGGGGTGTGTTTACTGTCCTGACATTTTGGGGGGTGCTAAATTGTAAGCACCCCTGTAAAGCCTAAAGGTGCTCATTGGACTTTGGACCCCTTAGCGCAGTTAGGCTGCAAAAAAGTGCCACACATGTGGTATTGCCGTACTCAGGAGAAGTAGTATAATGTGTTTTGGGGTGTATTTTTACACATTCCCATGCTGGGTGGGAGAAATATCTCTGTAAATGACAATTTGTTAATTTTTTTTACACACAATTGTCCATTTACAGAGATATTTCTCCCACTCAACATGGTTATGTGTAAAAATACACCACAAAACACATTATACTACTTCTCCTGAGTACGGCGATACCACATGTGTGGCACTTTTTTGCACCCTAACTGCGCTAAAGGGCCCAAAGTCCAATGAGTACCTTTAGGATTTCACAGGTCATTTTGAGAAATTTCGTTTCAAGACTACTCCTCACGGTTTAGGGCCCCTAAAATGCCAGGGCAGTATAGGAACCCCACAAATGACCCCATTTTAGAAAGAAGACACCCCAAGGTATTCCGTTAGGAGTATGGTGAGTTCATAGAAGATTTTTTTTTTGTCAAAAGTTAGCGGAAAATTGATTTTTATTGTTTTTTCACAAAGTGTCATTTTCCACTAACTTGTGACAAAAAATAAAATCTTCTATGAACTCACCATACTCCTAACGGAATACCTTGGGGTGTCTTCTTTCTAAAATGGGGTCATTTGTGGGGTTCCTATACTGTCCTGGCATTTTAGGGGCCCTAAACCGTGAGGAGTAGTCTGGAAACGAAATTCCGCAAAATGACCTGTGAAATCCTAAAGGTACTCATTGGACTTTGGGCCCTTTAGCGCAGTTAGGGTGCAAAAAAGTGCCACATGTGGTATCGCCGTACTCGGGAGAAGTAGTACAATGTGTTTTGGGGTGTATTTTTACACATACCCATGCTGGGTGGGAGAAATAACTCTGTAAATGGACAATTGTGTGTAAATAAATCAAAAGATTGTCATTTACAGAGGTATTTCTCCCACCCAGCATGGGTATGTGTAAAAATACACCCCGAAACACATTATACTACTCCTCCCGAGTACGGCGGTACCACATGTGTGGCACTTTTTTGCACCCTAACTGCGCTAAGGGGCCCAGAGTCCAATGAGTACCTTTAGGCTTTACAGGGGTGCTCACAATTTAGCACCCTGCCCACTTGCCAGGACAGTTAACAAACCCCACAAATGACCCCATTTTGGAAAGAATACACAACAAGGTATTCCATGAGGGTAATGGTAAGGTCATTGAAAATTTTATTTTTTGTCACAAGTAAACGGAAAATGACACTTTGTTAAAAAAAAAAAAAAAATTCTGCTAACTTGTGACAAAAACTAAAATCTTTTATGAACTCACCGTGCACCTCACATAATACTTTAGGGTGTCCTCTTTCCAAAATGGGGTCATTTGTGGAGTCTGTCCTGGCATTTTAGGGTCTCTGCAATCATTACATGTATGGCCAGTATTAGGAGTTTCTGCTATCCTCCTTATATTGGGTATACAAGTAATGCACTCTGGGCTGAAAGGAAAAATGAACGGCAAACATACCTTGCTCCACATCAATGGCAGATCTTCCTCCACATCAATGGCAGTGATAACCTCAGGAGAGAGACACCCCATGCCACCCTGCACTCAGGGTGAGCCACCAACTTATGTGACTGGGCCTCAGAACTTTAGTATACAGCATTATGCCTGTAGGATACAGCAATATGCCTGCCAATAGAGATGACTCTGTGTGGCATTAAAGCATCATCATAGGCCCAAATCACATATAAACCGGGGGTGTCCACACTCAAGGGAAATTCAAACATGCCGTCTTATATCGCCAACCCAGGACAGATCAGCAATATCAAGCATGGAAACCGATCCTTCTTGCCACTTTTATGCTTACCCGTTTGGTTTTCAAGCTTACCTCTCCTCTCCCTGCGACAATGTGCGAAAGACCACTGAGTGTGTGCCTACTCCTGTGTCTGGAGTTCCCTAGGTTCTAATAGTGTACCTGCTCGTGGTACCTCTCAAAACACGGCCCTACGCATAGGCCAGGCTGGTCAGGACAGCGGGGACAATAAAAATTGGTGTCATTCCTTCTTCCAGTCCTGCTGCAGACACGACAACTTTTTCTTCGGATGCGTTGACCTGGGGCACACGGAATCTGATAGGCGTAATGCCTACCATGCAGTCGGCTAGTTGCATCTGGGGGGGGGGGGCCTGGCACCTCCTGGATACAGGATGTCCAGAATGATCTGTTCCTGAAATTGGAGGAAAGATCCAGTTCTCCCAGCCTTACTGTAGAGAACAAAGCTGTTGTAAACTGCCAATTGAATCAGATAAAAAGACACTTTCTTATACCAGCGTCTTGTTTTCCGGGTAATTAAATAGGGCGCTAACCTCTGGTCATTGAAGTCCACCCCTCCCATGTTGACATTATATTCGTGGACGACAAGGGGCTTTACAATGACCTTAGTTGCCCGTTGAATTTGGACTGTCGTGTCTGTGTGAATGGTGGACAGAAAGTAAACGTCCCTCTTGTCCCTCCATTTCACCGCGAGCAGGTCTTCAGTACGCAAGGCGGCCCTCTGCCCCCGTTGAAGTCTGGTGGTAACGAGCCGTTGGGGGAAGCCCTGGTGACTAGGCCGCGCAGTGCCACAGCATCGGATTCCTTCTAACTTTAAGTGCTGAAAGAGGGCCACACTTGTGTAATAATTGTCCACAAAAAGATGGTACCCCTTCCGGAACAAGGGTGACACCAAGTCCCACACAACCTTTCCACTGCTCCCCAGGTAGTCAGGGCATCCGACCGGCTCCAATTTTGAGTCTTTTCCCTCATAGACCCTAAAACGACATGTATAGCCTGTGGCCCTTTCACAGAGCTTATACAGTTTCACCCCATACCGGGCGCGCTTGCTTGGGATGTACTGTTTGATGCCAAGGCGCCCGGTAAAGCGTAAGAGGGACTCGTCTACGCAGATGTTCTGTTCAGGGATATAAGCATCTGCAAATGTTGAGGACAGGTGGTCTATGAGGGGCCGAATTTTGTGGAGCCGGTCATAAGCAGGGTCTCCCCTTTCATGACAGGTTTCGTCGTCGTTGAAGTGCAGGAAGCGCAGGATGGACTCAAATCGTGTCCTGGACATGGCAGCAGGGTACAAGGGAACATGATGTACTGGGTTCGTAGACCAATACGACCGCAATACATTCTGTTTCATTAGTCCCAAGTGAAGGATAAGGGCCAAAAAGATTTTAATGTCGGAAACTTGGACTGGTTTCCACCCGAAAGGCTGGGCATACATGCTCTCCGGGTGCTCGGTGATGAATTGTGTGGCTTTACGGTTGGTCTCAACCACAATTGAGTCCAAGAGAACCTGGGTGATGAACAGCTGCAAAAAGTCTAGGGCCGTTCCTAGATGAGCTGTCGCCACCTGGACTCCAGACTGGGCAGTGAAAGGGGGCACTACGGGTGCGGCGGAATCAGGGGATTGCCAATCTGGTTGTGCCAGCACCTCTGGGAGTCTATGGGTACTACGGGCCCGTCTTCTTCTTGGTGGCTGCGACGGGGGTACTACTGCACTTGCCACCGTACCAGTTTCGACTTCCATGCTGACGCTCACCACTTCGCCAGGGTCTACAGAAGTACTGGTACCAAGTCCAGGAGATGCTGCGCTGCTGGTGCCTGCCTCACCAAGAAAACTATCAACAGCGCTAGCACCACCCTGCTGCCCTTGAGGCGGATCCTGCGCCACCTGCGGTCTAACGACTTGGGGTCTGGTACGCCTGGCTCTAGCCGGGACCATAGCCTCGTCATCACTATCGGTCAGGGAACCACTGCTTTCTACAGGTTCAAATTCGGACCCGGAAGATTCGACGGATGATTCTTCCCAAAAGAACTCATCCGACTGGTCCATGTACCTGTATACCTCGTCATCGGAAAGCCCCCTTCTTGCCATTGTGGATTGCTAAATTTATGGGGTTTTCCTCCGAGACTACCCAGAAAAAAAGAGCACCTACCTAGCAAAAAGGGAGTATTTGAGAGGTATTGGGGTTGGTGGGAAGTGGGGTCTCAGAGGCAATCAAACAATCACGGGACAATCAAATACAATTACAGCACAATCGACTCCAATCACAGCACAAGCAAATCTGATGCACTCGGAAGGTGGTGGTTGGGTGTGGTGGGGGGGGGGGGTAGGGTTGGTGTGGTGGGGGGAGGGTTGGGTGTGGTGGGGGTGAGGGTTGGGTGTGGTGGGGGGGAGGGTGGGGTTGGGTGTGGTGGGGGGGGGGAGGGTGGGGTTGGGTGTGGTGGGGGGGGAGGGGGGGGTTGGGTGTGGCGGGAAGTGGGGTCTCAGGGGCAATCAAACAATCACGGGACAATCGAAGCCGATCACGGGACAATCAAATACAATCGCAGCACAATCGAATACAAGCGCAGCACAATCAAATCTGATGCACTCGGAAGGTGATGGGGGGTGGTGGTGGGGTGGGGGTTGGTGGGAAGTGGGGTCTCAGAGGCAATCAAACAATCACGGGACAATCGAAGCCAATCACGGGACAATCAAATACAATCGCAGCACAATCGAATACAAGCGCAGCACAATCAAATCTGATGCACTCGGAAGGTGATGGGGGGTGGTGGTGGGGTGGGGGTTGGTGGGAAGTGGGGTCTCAGAGGCAATCAAACAATCACGGGACAATCGAAGCAGATCACGGGACAATCAAATACAATCGCAGCACAATCGAATACAAGCGCAGCACAATCGAATACAAGCGCAGCACAGTCAAATACAATGCACTTGGACGGTGATTAGAGGGGGGTCTGAGGGCGATTTGAGGGGGTGGGGGGTTGATCAGGAGCCCGCATGGGGCAGACTGAGTCCTGATCTGATGAGAGGCAGACACAGGGGGTTACTGATCGCAGATCAGTTAGTGATCGCTGGGGAGGACAGATGTAAGCAAAGAGCAGGGGATGTAATCAGGAGGGGGGTATGAGGGCAATCGAGGGCCTGGGCAGGTGATCGGTTACCCCCGCGGGGCAGTTAGGGTCTGCTCTGATGGGTGGGGGTGCTGAGGGGTGATGGACAGGTGATAGACAGGTGATCAGAGGGGGATCAGAGGGGGATCAGGGGGTAAGGTAGCTGTATACAGATGTATACAGTATACAGGGGGGTAGTCTGGGATGGGGTCTGGGGGTGATCTAAAGGTAGGGGGGGATCAGGGGTGACTAGGAGGCAGTTAGGGACCTAAACTAAGGGGCAGCGTCGCTAGTTAGTGGCAGGTGGGGGGGTGGGGGTTTTGCAGGGGTGCAAGGGTGCTAGGCAGGGGTCTGCTGGGGTGATCAGGGGGGGGGGGTATGAGGCCTGGGGTGGGTGATCAGGTAGGCTGAGGGCAAAAACAACAGTGTGCTGAGTTACTTACGAAGTGCTTCCTCCTCGCTAGTGGTCTCTGCAACAATGAGACCACGAGGCGAGGAGGAAGCACGTATAAGGCACTTTGTTTACCTAACAAAGTGCCTTATACATCCTGATTGGGCAGCTATGCGGATTCCTCCGCTCGCCGGCTCTGCTAAGTGGCCGGCGAGCGGAGACAAAATGCCCAAGTAACGATCCCGGGCGGAGGATCGCGTCACTGATGACGCGATCGCTCCGCCCATGCCCCTACAAGGACCGCCGCCAATTGTCAATACGGCGGTCCTTGCGGGGTGCACTTCCCGGCCGCCAATTGTACATACGGCGGTCGGGAAGTGGTTAAAAAAGATGGTTCATGTTTGCAAGTATTTCACACTGAAAAAAAAGAACGAAAGACAGAAAAAGGGGTAGAAAGATGAAGAAAAAAAACAAAAAACATGTTGACACAGTTCACATACCCAACTCTGCTTGAAAAGGAGAAGTACTTGACTATCCAAATCTGTAAGACAACAGAGTGAAGACAACACAGAACAGAACCAACTAACATGCATAAAAAATTTACATTAACAGAGACAAAATAATACACATATCTTGCTAACACGGAGACCTGTAAAGAAAACATGGCTAACTTTTGCATGTATTTTGCACTAAAGAAGAGAATGAAAGTGAGAAAGAGGGAAAGAAAGATGAAGAAGGAAGTAAAAAATTAATGTCTGAACTGTTCACATACCCAACTCTGCTTCAAAACGTAAAGTACTTGATGATCCTAATCTGTAAGTAAACAGAATGAAGAAAGCACAGAACAGAAAAAACAATCTAACGTGCATGAATAAATACAAAGACAGTTATCATATGGCATGCCTACAATGAGACCTGTAAAAAAACATAGCTAAATTTGTATGCATTTTACACTGAAGAAGACAATGAAAGAGAGAAGAGAGGAAGAAAGATGAAGGTAGAGAAAAACGATCATGTCTAAACTGTTCACATACCCAAATCATCTTCAAAACGAAAAGTACTTGTTCCCCATCTGTAAGAGAAAAACATGGAGAAAACAGAACAGAACAAACCATCTCACATGCATTAATACATACAACAACAGATATACAACAGTACACATGGCATGCTAAAAAGGTGACCTGTACATAAACACATACAATAGCAGATATAAAACTGTACACATTAAATGCTAAAAAGGTGACATTTAACAAAAATGGCTAACATTTTTTCTTATGTATTGCAAGATATGAATTGTATTCAAAACATTTCCCACACTCAGTACATGAATACGGCATTTCAACAGTGTGAGTTACCTCATCTCTGAGAAGGTTTGCGTTGATTCCAAAACATTTCCCACACTCAGCACATGAATTGGGCTTCTAACCGGTGTAAGATATGTGATGTCTCTCAGGATGCAATTCATGTACAAAATTATCCCAATCTGTAAGAGAACACAATCAAGACAAAACAGAAAAAGAACAAGAATCTGACATGTAAAAATACATACAATTACAGATATACAATACTACATATGGCATGCCTACAATATAACCTGTAAAAAAAAATGGTTCGTGTATGCATGTATTTTACACTGAAAAAGAGAAAGAAAGAAAGAAAAATGAAGGAAAAGAGCAAAAAAACGTCATGTCTAAACAATTCACATACCCACTTCTGCTTCAAAATGTAAAGTATTTGTTGACTCCAATCTGTAAGAGAAAAGAATGAAGACAACACAGAACAGAAAAAAACAAAACAAAAATATTACATGTATAATACATACAATGAAAGATAGACAATACTATACTGTAGTACACATGGCATGCCTACAATGTGACCTTTAAAACAGATGGTTCATGTTTGCAAGTATTTCACACTGAAAAAAAAGAACGAAAGACAGAAAAAGGGGTAGAAAGATGAAGAAAAAAAAACAAAAAACATGTTGACACAGTTCACATACCCAACTCTGCTTGAAAAGGAGAAGTACTTGACTATCCAAATCTGTAAGACAACAGAGTGAAGACAACACAGAACAGAACCAACTAACATGCATAAAAAATTTACATTAACAGAGACAAAATAATACACATATCTTGCTAACACAGAGACCTGTAAAGAAAACATGGCTAACTTGTGCATGTATTTTGCACTAAAGAAGAGAATGAAAGTGAGAAAGAGGGAAAGAAAGATGAAGAAGGAAGTAAAAAATTAATGTCTGAACTGTTCACATACCCAACTCTGCTTCAAAACGTAAAGTACTTGATGATCCTAATCTGTAAGAAAACAGAATAAAGAAAGCACAGAACAGAAAAAACAATCTTACGTGCATGAATAAATACAAAGACAGATATCATATGGCATGCCTACGATGAGACCTGTAAAAAAACATAGCTAAATTTGTATGCATTTTACACTGAAGAAGACAATGAAAGAGAGAAGAGAGGAAGAAAGATGAAGGTAGAGAAAAACGATCATGTCTAAACTGTTCACATACCCAAATCATCTTCAAAACGAAAAGTACTTGTTCCCCATCTGTAAGAGAAAAACATGGAGAAAACAGAACAGAACAAACCATCTCACATGCATTAATACATACAACAACAGATATACAACAGTACACATGGCATGCTAAAAAGGTGACCTGTACATAAACACATACAATAGCAGATATAAAACTGTACACATTAAATGCTAAAAAGGTGACATTTAACAAAAATGGCTAACATTTTTTCTTATGTATTGCAAGATATGAATTGTATTCAAAACATTTCCCACACTCAGTACATGAATACGGCATTTCAACAGTGTGAGTTACCTCATCTCTGAGAAGGTTTGCGTTGATTCCAAAACATTTCCCACACTCAGCACATGAATTGGGCTTCTAACCGGTGTAAGATATGTGATGTCTCTCAGGATGCAATTCATGTACAAAATTATCCCAATCTGTAAGAGAACACAATCAAGACAAAACAGAAAAAGAACAAGAATCTGACATGTAAAAATACATACAATTACAGATATACAATACTACATATGGCATGCCTACAATATAACCTGTAAAAAAAAATGGTTCGTGTATGCATGTATTTTACACTGAAAAAGAGAAAGAAAGAAAGAAAAATGAAGGAAAAGAGCAAAAAAACGTCATGTCTAAACAATTCACATACCCACTTCTGCTTCAAAATGTAAAGTATTTGTTGACTCCAATCTGTAAGAGAAAAGAATGAAGACAACACAGAACAGAAAAAAACAAAACAAAAATATTACATGTATAATACATACAATGAAAGATAGACAATACTATACTGTAGTATACATGGCATGCCTACAATGTGACCTTTAAAAAAGATGGTTCATGTTTGCAAGTATTTCACACTGAAAAAAAAGAACGAAAGACAGAAAAAGGGGTAGAAAGATGAAAAAAAAAAAAAAAAACATGTTGACACAGTTCACATACCCAACTCTGCTTGAAAAGGAGAAGTACTTGACGATCCAAATCTGTAAGACAACAGAATGAAGACAACACAGAACATAACCAACTAACATGCATAAAAAATTTACATTAACAGAGACAAAATAATACACATATCTTGCTAACACGGAGAACTGTAAAGAAAACATGGCTAACTTTTGCATGTATTTTGCACTAAAGAAGAGAATGAAAGTGAGAAAAAGGGAAAGAAAGATGAAGAAGGAAGTAAAAAATTAATGTCTGAACTGTTCACATACCCAACTCTGCTTCAAAACGTAAAGTACTTGATGATCCCAATCTGTAAGAAAACAGAATGAAGAAAGCACAGAACAGAAAAAACAATCTAACGTGCATAAATAAATACAAAGACAGATATCATATGGCATGCCTACGATGAGACCTGTAAAAAAACATAGCTAAATTTGTATGCATTTTACACTGAAGAATACAATGAAAGAGAGAAGAGAGGAAGAAAGATGAAGGTAGAGAAAAACGATCATGTCTAAACTGTTCACATACCCAAATCATCTTCAAAACGAAAAGTACTTGTTCCCCATCTGTAAGAGAAAAAAATGGAGAAAACAGAACAGAACAAACCATCTCACATGCATTAATACATACAACAACAGATATACAACAGTACACATGGCATGCTAAAAAGGTGACCTGTACATAAACACATACAATAGCAGATATAAAACTGTACACATTAAATGCTAAAAAGGTGACATTTAAAAAAAATGGCTAACATTTTTTCTTATGTATTGCAAGATATGAATTGTATTCAAAACATTTCCCACACTCAGTACATGAATACAGCATTTCAACAGTGTGAGTTACCTCATCTCTGAGAAGGTTTGCGTTGATTCCAAAACATTTCCCACACTCAGCACATGAATTGGGCTTCTAACCGGTGTAAGATATGTGATGTCTCTCAGGAAGCAATTCATGTACAAAATGATCCCAATCTGTAAGAGAACACAATCAAGACAAAACAGAAAAAGAACAAGAATCTGACATGTAAAAATACATACAATTACAGATATACAATACTACATATGGCATGCCTACAATATAACCTGTAAAAAAAATGGTTCGTGTTTGCATGTATTTTACACTGAAAAAGAGAAAGAAAGAAAGAGAAATGAAGGAAAAGAGCAAAAAAACGTCATGTCTAAACAATTCACATACCCACTTCTGCTTCAAAATGTAAAGTATTTGTTGACTCCAATCTGTAAGAGAAAAGAATGAAGACAACACAGAACAGAAAAAAACAAAACAAAAATATTACATGTATAATACATACAATGAAAGATAGACAATACTATACTGTAGTACACATGGCATGCCTACAATGTTACCTTTAAAAAAGATGGTTCATGTTTGCAAGTATTTCACACTGAAAAAAAAAGAACGAAAGACAGAAAAAGGGGTAGAAAGATGAAGAAAAAAAAACAAAAAACATGTTGACACAGTTCACATACCCAACTCTGCTTGAAAAGGAGAAGTACTTGACGATCCAAATCTGTAAGACAACAGAATGAAGACAACACAGAACAGAACCAACTAACATGCATAAAAAATTTACATTAACAGAGACAAAATAATACACATATCTTGCTAACACGGAGAACTGTAAAGAAAACATGGCTAACTTTTGCATGTATTTTGCACTAAAGAAGAGAATGAAAGTGAGAAAAAGGGAAAGAAAGATGAAGAAGGAAGTAAAAAATTAATGTCTGAACTGTTCACATACCCAACTCTGCTTCAAAACGTAAAGTACTTGATGATCCCAATCTGTAAGAAAACAGAATGAAGAAAGCACAGAACAGAAAAAACAATCTAACGTGCATAAATAAATACAAAGACAGATATCATATGGCATGCCTACGATGAGACCTGTAAAAAAACATAGCTAAATTTGTATGCATTTTACACTGAAGAATATAATGAAAGAGAGAAGAGAGGAAGAAAGATGAAGGTAGAGAAAAACGATCATGTCTAAACTGTTCACATACCCAAATCATCTTCAAAACGAAAAGTACTTGTTCCCCATCTGTAAGAGAAAAAAATGGAGAAAACAGAACAGAACAAACCATCTCACATGCATTAATACATACAACAACAGATATACAACAGTACACATGGCATGCTAAAAAGGTGACCTGTACATAAACACATACAATAGCAGATATAAAACTGTACACATTAAATGCTAAAAAGGTGACATTTAAAAAAAATGGCTAACATTTTTTCTTATGTATTGCAAGATATGAATTGTATTCAAAACATTTCCCACACTCAGTACAATAATACAGCATTTCAACAGTGTGAGTTACCTCATCTCTGAGAAGGTTTGCGTTGATTCCAAAACATTTCCCACACTCAGGACATGAATTGGGCTTCTAACCGGTGTAAGATATGTGATGTCTCTCAGGATGCAATTCATGTTCAAAATGATCCCAATCTGTAAGAGAACACAATCAAGACAAAACAGAAAAAGAACAAGAATCTGACATGTAAAAATACATACAATTACAGATATACAATACTACATATGGCATGCCTACAATATAACCTGTAAAAAAAAAATGGTTCGTGTTTGCATGTATTTTACACTGAAAAGGAGAAAGAAAGAGAAATGAAGGAAAAGAGCAAAAAAAACGTCATGTCTAAACAATTCACATACCCACTTCTGCTTCAAAATGTAAAGTATTTGTTGACTCCAATCTGTAAGAGAAAAGAATGAAGACAACACAGAACAGAAAAAAACAAAACAAAAATATTACATGTATAATACATACAATGAAAGATAGACAATACTATACTGTAGTACACATGGCATGCCTACAATGTGACCTTTAAAACAGATGGTTCATGTTTGCAAGTATTTCACACTGAAAAAAAAGAACGAAAGACAGAAAAAGGGGTAGAAAGATGAAGAAAAAAAAACAAAAAACATGTTGACACAGTTCACATACCCAACTCTGCTTGAAAAGGAGAAGTATTTGACTATCCAAATCTGTAAGACAACAGAGTGAAGACAACACAGAACAGAACCAACTAACATGCATAAAAAATTTACATTAACAGAGACAAAATAATACACATATCTTGCTAACACAGAGACCTGTAAAGAAAACATGGCTAACTTGTGCATGTATTTTGCACTAAAGAAGAGAATGAAAGTGAGAAAGAGGGAAAGAAAGATGAAGAAGGAAGTAAAAAATTAATGTCTGAACTGTTCACATACCCAACTCTGCTTCAAAACGTAAAGTACTTGATGATCCTAATCTGTAAGAAAACAGAATAAAGAAAGCACAGAACAGAAAAAACAATCTTACGTGCATGAATAAATACAAAGACAGATATCATATGGCATGCCTACGATGAGACCTGTAAAAAAACATAGCTAAATTTGTATGCATTTTACACTGAAGAAGACAATGAAAGAGAGAAGAGAGGAAGAAAGATGAAGGTAGAGAAAAACGATCATGTCTAAACTGTTCACATACCCAAATCATCTTCAAAACGAAAAGTACTTGTTCCCCATCTGTAAGAGAAAAACATGGAGAAAACAGAACAGAACAAACCATCTCACATGCATTAATACATACAACAACAGATATACAACAGTACACATGGCATGCTAAAAAGGTGACCTGTACATAAACACATACAATAGCAGATATAAAACTGTACACATTAAATGCTAAAAAGGTGACATTTAACAAAAATGGCTAACATTTTTTCTTATGTATTGCAAGATATGAATTGTATTCAAAACATTTCCCACACTCAGTACATGAATACGGCATTTCAACAGTCTGAGTTACCTCATCTCTGAGAAGGTTTGCGTTGATTCCAAAACATTTCCCACACTCAGCACATGAATTGGGCTTCTAACCGGTGTAAGATATGTGATGTCTCTCAGGATGCAATTCATGTACAAAATTATCCCAATCTGTAAGAGAACACAATCAAGACAAAACAGAAAAAGAACAAGAATCTGACATGTAAAAATACATACAATTACAGATATACAATACTACATATGGCATGCCTACAATATAACCTGTAAAAAAAAATGGTTCGTGTATGCATGTATTTTACACTGAAAAAGAGAAAGAAAGAAAGAAAAATGAAGGAAAAGAGCAAAAAAACGTCATGTCTAAACAATTCACATACCCACTTCTGCTTCAAAATGTAAAGTATTTGTTGACTCCAATCTGTAAGAGAAAAGAATGAAGACAACACAGAACAGAAAAAAACAAAACAAAAATATTACATGTATAATACATACAATGAAAGATAGACAATACTATACTGTAGTATACATGGCATGCCTACAATGTGACCTTTAAAAAAGATGGTTCATGTTTGCAAGTATTTCACACTGAAAAAAAAGAACGAAAGACAGAAAAAGGGGTAGAAAGATGAAGAAAAAAAAAAACAAAACATGTTGACACAGTTCACATACCCAACTCTGCTTGAAAAGGAGAAGTACTTGACGATCCAAATCTGTAAGACAACAGAATGAAGACAACACAGAACATAACCAACTAACATGCATAAAAAATTTACATTAACAGAGACAAAATAATACACATATCTTGCTAACACGGAGAACTGTAAAGAAAACATGGCTAACTTTTGCATGTATTTTGCACTAAAGAAGAGAATGAAAGTGAGAAAAAGGGAAAGAAAGATGAAGAAGGAAGTAAAAAATTAATGTCTGAACTGTTCACATACCCAACTCTGCTTCAAAACGTAAAGTACTTGATGATCCCAATCTGTAAGAAAACAGAATGAAGAAAGCACAGAACAGAAAAAACAATCTAACGTGCATAAATAAATACAAAGACAGATATCATATGGCATGCCTACGATGAGACCTGTAAAAAAACATAGCTAAATTTGTATGCATTTTACACTGAAGAATACAATGAAAGAGAGAAGAGAGGAAGAAAGATGAAGGTAGAGAAAAACGATCATGTCTAAACTGTTCACATACCCAAATCATCTTCAAAACGAAAAGTACTTGTTCCCCATCTGTAAGAGAAAAAAATGGAGAAAACAGAACAGAACAAACCATCTCACATGCATTAATACATACAACAACAGATATACAACAGTACACATGGCATGCTAAAAAGGTGACCTGTACATAAACACATACAATAGCAGATATAAAACTGTACACATTAAATGCTAAAAAGGTGACATTTAAAAAAAATGGCTAACATTTTTTCTTATGTATTGCAAGATATGAATTGTATTCAAAACATTTCCCACACTCAGTACAATAATACAGCATTTCAACAGTGTGAGTTACCTCATCTCTGAGAAGGTTTGCGTTGATTCCAAAACATTTCCCACACTCAGGACATGAATTGGGCTTCTAACCGGTGTAAGATATGTGATGTCTCTCAGGATGCAATTCATGTTCAAAATGATCCCAATCTGTAAGAGAACACAATCAAGACAAAACAGAAAAAGAACAAGAATCTGACATGTAAAAATACATACAATTACAGATATACAATACTACATATGGCATGCCTACAATATAACCTGTAAAAAAAAAATGGTTCGTGTTTGCATGTATTTTACACTGAAAAGGAGAAAGAAAGAGAAATGAAGGAAAAGAGCAAAAAAAACGTCATGTCTAAACAATTCACATACCCACTTCTGCTTCAAAATGTAAAGTATTTGTTGACTCCAATCTGTAAGAGAAAAGAATGAAGACAACACAGAACAGAAAAAAACAAAACAAAAATATTACATGTATAATACATACAATGAAAGATAGACAATACTATACTGTAGTACACATGGCATGCCTACAATGTGACCTTTAAAACAGATGGTTCATGTTTGCAAGTATTTCACACTGAAAAAAAAGAACGAAAGACAGAAAAAGGGGTAGAAAGATGAAGAAAAAAAAACAAAAAACATGTTGACACAGTTCACATACCCAACTCTGCTTGAAAAGGAGAAGTACTTGACTATCCAAATCTGTAAGACAACAGAGTGAAGACAACACAGAACAGAACCAACTAACATGCATAAAAAATTTACATTAACAGAGACAAAATAATACACATATCTTGCTAACACAGAGACCTGTAAAGAAAACATGGCTAACTTGTGCATGTATTTTGCACTAAAGAAGAGAATGAAAGTGAGAAAGAGGGAAAGAAAGATGAAGAAGGAAGTAAAAAATTAATGTCTGAACTGTTCACATACCCAACTCTGCTTCAAAACATAAAGTACTTGATGATCCTAATCTGTAAGAAAACAGAATAAAGAAAGCACAGAACAGAAAAAACAATCTTACGTGCATGAATAAATACAAAGACAGATATCATATGGCATGCCTACGATGAGACCTGTAAAAAAACATAGCTAAATTTGTATGCATTTTACACTGAAGAAGACAATGAAAGAGAGAAGAGAGGAAGAAAGATGAAGGTAGAGAAAAACGATCATGTCTAAACTGTTCACATACCCAAATCATCTTCAAAACGAAAAGTACTTGTTCCCCATCTGTAAGAGAAAAACATGGAGAAAACAGAACAGAACAAACCATCTCACATGCATTAATACATACAACAACAGATATACAACAGTACACATGGCATGCTAAAAAGGTGACCTGTACATAAACACATACAATAGCAGATATAAAACTGTACACATTAAATGCTAAAAAGGTGACATTTAACAAAAATGGCTAACATTTTTTCTTATGTATTGCAAGATATGAATTGTATTCAAAACATTTCCCACACTCAGTACATGAATACGGCATTTCAACAGTGTGAGTTACCTCATCTCTGAGAAGGTTTGCGTTGATTCCAAAACATTTCCCACACTCAGCACATGAATTGGGCTTCTAACCGGTGTAAGATATGTGATGTCTCTCAGGATGCAATTCATGTACAAAATTATCCCAATCTGTAAGAGAACACAATCAAGACAAAACAGAAAAAGAACAAGAATCTGACATGTAAAAATACATACAATTACAGATATACAATACTACATATGGCATGCCTACAATATAACCTGTAAAAAAAAATGGTTCGTGTATGCATGTATTTTACACTGAAAAAGAGAAAGAAAGAAAGAAAAATGAAGGAAAAGAGCAAAAAAACGTCATGTCTAAACAATTCACATACCCACTTCTGCTTCAAAATGTAAAGTATTTGTTGACTCCAATCTGTAAGAGAAAAGAATGAAGACAACACAGAACAGAAAAAAACAAAACAAAAATATTACATGTATAATACATACAATGAAAGATAGACAATACTATACTGTAGTATACATGGCATGCCTACAATGTGACCTTTAAAAAAGATGGTTCATGTTTGCAAGTATTTCACACTGAAAAAAAAGAACGAAAGACAGAAAAAGGGGTAGAAAGATGAAGAAAAAAAAAAAAAAAAACATGTTGACACAGTTCACATACCCAACTCTGCTTGAAAAGGAGAAGTACTTGACGATCCAAATCTGTAAGACAACAGAATGAAGACAACACAGAACATAACCAACTAACATGCATAAAAAATTTACATTAACAGAGACAAAATAATACACATATCTTGCTAACACGGAGAACTGTAAAGAAAACATGGCTAACTTTTGCATGTATTTTGCACTAAAGAAGAGAATGAAAGTGAGAAAAAGGGAAAGAAAGATGAAGAAGGAAGTAAAAAATTAATGTCTGAACTGTTCACATACCCAACTCTGCTTCAAAACGTAAAGTACTTGATGATCCCAATCTGTAAGAAAACAGAATGAAGAAAGCACAGAACAGAAAAAACAATCTAACGTGCATAAATAAATACAAAGACAGATATCATATGGCATGCCTACGATGAGACCTGTAAAAAAACATAGCTAAATTTGTATGCATTTTACACTGAAGAATACAATGAAAGAGAGAAGAGAGGAAGAAAGATGAAGGTAGAGAAAAACGATCATGTCTAAACTGTTCACATACCCAAATCATCTTCAAAACGAAAAGTACTTGTTCCCCATCTGTAAGAGAAAAAAATGGAGAAAACAGAACAGAACAAACCATCTCACATGCATTAATACATACAACAACAGATATACAACAGTACACATGGCATGCTAAAAAGGTGACCTGTACATAAACACATACAATAGCAGATATAAAACTGTACACATTAAATGCTAAAAAGGTGACATTTAAAAAAAATGGCTAACATTTTTTCTTATGTATTGCAAGATATGAATTGTATTCAAAACATTTCCCACACTCAGTACATGAATACAGCATTTCAACAGTGTGAGTTACCTCATCTCTGAGAAGGTTTGCGTTGATTCCAAAACATTTCCCACACTCAGCACATGAATTGGGCTTCTAACCGGTGTAAGATATGTGATGTCTCTCAGGATGCAATTCATGTACAAAATTATCCCAATCTGTAAGAGAACACAATCAAGACAAAACAGAAAAATAACAAGAATCTGACATGTAAAAATACATACAATTACAGATATACAATACTACATATGGCATGCCTACAATATAACCTGTAAAAAAAAATGGTTCGTGTTTGCATGTATTTTACACTAAAAAATAGAAAGAAAGAAAGAGAAATGAAGGAAAAGAGCAAAAAAAAGTAATGTCTAAACAATTCACATACCCACTTCTGCTTCAAAATGTAAAGTATTTGTTGACTCCAATCTGTAAGAGAAAAGAATGAAGACAACACAGAACAGAAAAAAACAAAACAAAAATATTACATGTATAATACATACAATGAAAGATAGACAATACTATACTGTAGTACACATGGCATGCCTACAATGTGACCTTTAAAACAGATGGTTCATGTTTGCAAGTATTTCACACTGAAAAAAAAGAACGAAAGACAGAAAAAGGGGTAGAAAGATGAAGAAAAAAAAACAAAAAACATGTTGACACAGTTCACATACTCAACTCTGCTTGAAAAGGAGAAGTACTTGACGATCCAAATCTGTAAGACAACAGAATGAAGACAACACAGAACAGAACCAACTAACATGCATAAAAAATTTACATTAACAAAGACAAAATAATACACATATCTTGCTAACATGGAGAACTGTAAAGAAAACATGGCTAACTTTTGCATGTATTTTGCACTAAAGAAGAGAATGAAAGTGAGAAAGAGGGAAAGAAAGATGAAGAAGGAAGTAAAAAATTAATGTCTGAACTGTTCACATACCCAACTCTGCTTCAAAACGTAAAGTACTTGATGATCCCAATCTGTAAGAAAACAGAATGAAGAAAGCACAGAACAGAAAAAACAATCTAACGTGCATTAATAAATACAAAGACAGATATCATATGGCATGCCTACGATGAGACCTGTAAAAAAACATAGCTAAATTTGTATGCATTTTACACTGAAGAATACAATGAAAGAGAGAAGAGAGGAAGAAAGATGAAGGTAGAGAAAAACGATCATGTCTAAACTGTTCACATACCCAAATCATCTTCAAAACGAAAAGTACTTGTTCCCCATCTGTAAGAGAAAAAAATGGAGAAAACAGAACAGAACAAACCATCTCACATGCATTAATACATACAACAACAGATATACAACAGTACACATGGCATGCTAAAAAGGTGACCTGTACATAAACACATACAATAGCAGATATAAAACTGTACACATTAAATGCTAAAAAGGTGACATTTAAAAAAAATGGCTAACATTTTTTCTTATGTATTGCAAGATATGAATTGTATTCAAAACATTTCCCACACTCAGTACAATAATACAGCATTTCAACAGTGTGAGTTACCTCATCTCTGAGAAGATTTGCGTTGATTCCAAAACATTTCCCACACTCAGGACATGAATTGGGCTTCTAACCGGTGTAAGATATGTGATGTCTCTCAGGATGCAATTCATGTTCAAAATGATCCCAATCTGTAAGAGAACACAATCAAGACAAAACAGAAAAAGAACAAGAATCTGACATGTAAAAATACATACAATTACAGATATACAATACTACATATGGCATGCCTACAATATAACCTGTAAAAAAAAAAATGGTTCGTGTTTGCATGTATTTTACACTGAAAAGGAGAAAGAAAGAGAAATGAAGGAAAAGAGCAAAAAAAACGTCATGTCTAAACAATTCACATACCCACTTCTGCTTCAAAATGTAAAGTATTTGTTGACTCCAATCTGTAAGAGAAAAGAATGAAGACAACACAGAACAGAAAAAAAACAAAACAAAAATATTACATGTATAATACATACAATGAAAGATAGACAATACTATACTGTAGTACACATGGCATGCCTACAATGTGACCTTTAAAACAGATGGTTCATGTTTGCAAGTATTTCACACTGAAAAAAAAGAACGAAAGACAGAAAAAGGGGTAGAAAGATGAAGAAAAAAAAACAAAAAACATGTTGACACAGTTCACATACCCAACTCTGCTTGAAAAGGAGAAGTACTTGACTATCCAAATCTGTAAGACAACAGAGTGAAGACAACACAGAACAGAACCAACTAACATGCATAAAAAATTTACATTAACAGAGACAAAATAATACACATATCTTGCTAACACAGAGACCTGTAAAGAAAACATGGCTAACTTGTGCATGTATTTTGCACTAAAGAAGAGAATGAAAGTGAGAAAGAGGGAAAGAAAGATGAAGAAGGAAGTAAAAAATTAATGTCTGAACTGTTCACATACCCAACTCTGCTTCAAAACGTAAAGTACTTGATGATCCTAATCTGTAAGAAAACAGAATAAAGAAAGCACAGAACAGAAAAAACAATCTTACGTGCATGAATAAATACAAAGACAGATATCATATGGCATGCCTACGATGAGACCTGTAAAAAAACATAGCTAAATTTGTATGCATTTTACACTGAAGAAGACAATGAAAGAGAGAAGAGAGGAAGAAAGATGAAGGTAGAGAAAAACGATCATGTCTAAACTGTTCACATACCCAAATCATCTTCAAAACGAAAAGTACTTGTTCCCCATCTGTAAGAGAAAAACATGGAGAAAACAGAACAGAACAAACCATCTCACATGCATTAATACATACAACAACAGATATACAACAGTACACATGGCATGCTAAAAAGGTGACCTGTACATAAACACATACAATAGCAGATATAAAACTGTACACATTAAATGCTAAAAAGGTGACATTTAAAAAAATGGCTAACATTTTTTCTTATGTATTGCAAGATATGAATTGTATTCAAAACATTTCCCACACTCAGTACATGAATACGGCATTTTAACAGTGTGAGTTACCTCATCTCTGAGAAGGTTTGCGTTGATTCCAAAACATTTCCCACACTCAGCACATGAATTGGGCTTCTAACCGGTGTAAGATATGTGATGTCTCTCAGGATGCAATTCATGTACAAAATTATCCCAATCTGTAAGAGAACACAATCAAGACAAAACAGAAAAAGAACAAGAATCTGACATGTAAAAATACATACAATTACAGATATACAATACTACATATGGCATGCCTACAATATAACCTGTAAAAAAAAATGGTTCGTGTATGCATGTATTTTACACTGAAAAAGAGAAAGAAAGAAAGAAAAATGAAGGAAAAGAGCAAAAAAACGTCATGTCTAAACAATTCACATACCCACTTCTGCTTCAAAATGTAAAGTATTTGTTGACTCCAATCTGTAAGAGAAAAGAATGAAGACAACACAGAACAGAAAAAAACAAAACAAAAATATTACATGTATAATACATACAATGAAAGATAGACAATACTATACTGTAGTATACATGGCATGCCTACAATGTGACCTTTAAAAAAGATGGTTCATGTTTGCAAGTATTTCACACTGAAAAAAAAGAACGAAAGACAGAAAAAGGGGTAGAAAGATGAAGAAAAAAAAAAACAAAACATGTTGACACAGTTCACATACCCAACTCTGCTTGAAAAGGAGAAGTACTTGACGATCCAAATCTGTAAGACAACAGAATGAAGACAACACAGAACATAACCAACTAACATGCATAAAAAATTTACATTAACAGAGACAAAATAATACACATATCTTGCTAACACGGAGAACTGTAAAGAAAACATGGCTAACTTTTGCATGTATTTTGCACTAAAGAAGAGAATGAAAGTGAGAAAAAGGGAAAGAAAGATGAAGAAGGAAGTAAAAAATTAATGTCTGAACTGTTCACATACCCAACTCTGCTTCAAAACGTAAAGTACTTGATGATCCCAATCTGTAAGAAAACAGAATGAAGAAAGCACAGAACAGAAAAAACAATCTAACGTGCATAAATAAATACAAAGACAGATATCATATGGCATGCCTACGATGAGACCTGTAAAAAAACATAGCTAAATTTGTATGCATTTTACACTGAAGAATACAATGAAAGAGAGAAGAGAGGAAGAAAGATGAAGGTAGAGAAAAACGATCATGTCTAAACTGTTCACATACCCAAATCATCTTCAAAACGAAAAGTACTTGTTCCCCATCTGTAAGAGAAAAAAATGGAGAAAACAGAACAGAACAAACCATCTCACATGCATTAATACATACAACAACAGATATACAACAGTACACATGGCATGCTAAAAAGGTGACCTGTACATAAACACATACAATAGCAGATATAAAACTGTACACATTAAATGCTAAAAAGGTGACATTTTAAAAAAATGGCTAACATTTTTTCTTATGTATTGCAAGATATGAATTGTATTCAAAACATTTCCCACACTCAGTACATGAATACAGCATTTCAACAGTGTGAGTTACCTCATCTCTGAGAAGGTTTGCGTTGATTCCAAAACATTTCCCACACTCAGCACATGAATTGGGCTTCTAACCGGTGTAAGATATGTGATGTCTCTCAGGATGCAATTCATGTACAAAATTATCCCAATCTGTAAGAGAACACAATCAAGACAAAACAGAAAAATAACAAGAATCTGACATGTAAAAATACATACAATTACAGATATACAATACTACATATGGCATGCCTACAATATAACCTGTAAAAAAAAATGGTTCGTGTTTGCATGTATTTTACACTAAAAAATAGAAAGAAAGAAAGAGAAATGAAGGAAAAGAGCAAAAAAAAGTAATGTCTAAACAATTCACATACCCACTTCTGCTTCAAAATGTAAAGTATTTGTTGACTCCAATCTGTAAGAGAAAAGAATGAAGACAACACAGAACAGAAAAAAACAAAACAAAAATAATACATGTATAATACATACAATGAAAGATAGACAATACTATACTGTAGTACACATGGCATGCCTACAATGTGACCTTTAAAACAGATGGTTCATGTTTGCAAGTATTTCACACTGAAAAAAAAGAACGAAAGACAGAAAAAGGGGTAGAAAGATGAAGAAAAAAAAACAAAAAACATGTTGACACAGTTCACATACTCAACTCTGCTTGAAAAGGAGAAGTACTTGACGATCCAAATCTGTAAGACAACAGAATGAAGACAACACAGAACAGAACCAACTAACATGCATAAAAAATTTACATTAACAAAGACAAAATAATACACATATCTTGCTAACATGGAGAACTGTAAAGAAAACATGGCTAACTTTTGCATGTATTTTGCACTAAAGAAGAGAATGAAAGTGAGAAAGAGGGAAAGAAAGATGAAGAAGGAAGTAAAAAATTAATGTCTGAACTGTTCACATACCCAACTCTGCTTCAAAACGTAAAGTACTTGATGATCCCAATCTGTAAGAAAACACAATGAAGAAAGCACAGAACAGAAAAAACAATCTAACGTGCATTAATAAATACAAAGACAGATATCATATGGCATGCCTACGATGAGACCTGTAAAAAAACATAGCTAAATTTGTATGCATTTTACACTGAAGAATACAATGAAAGAGAGAAGAGAGGAAGAAAGATGAAGGTAGAGAAAAACGATCATGTCTAAACTGTTCACATACCCAAATCATCTTCAAAACGAAAAGTACTTGTTCCCCATCTGTAAGAGAAAAAAATGGAGAAAACAGAACAGAACAAACCATCTCACATGCATTAATACATACAACAACAGATATACAACAGTACACATGGCATGCTAAAAAGGTGACCTGTACATAAACACATACAATAGCAGATATAAAACTGTACACATTAAATGCTAAAAAGGTGACATTTAAAAAAATGGCTAACATTTTTTCTTATGTATTGCAAGATATGAATTGTATTCAAAACATTTCCCACACTCAGTACATGAATACGGCATTTCAACAGTGTGAGTTACCTCATCTCTGAGAAGGTTTGCGTTGATTCCAAAACATTTCCCACACTCAGCACATGAATTGGGCTTCTAACCGGTGTAAGATATGTGATGTCTCTCAGGAAGAAATTCATGTACAAAATGATCCCAATCTGTAAGAGAACACAATCAAGACAAAACAGAAAAAGAACAAGAATCTGACATGTAAAAATACATACAATTACAGATATACAATACTACATATGGCATGCCTACAATATAACCTGTAAAAAAAAAGATGGTTCGTGTTTGCATGTATTTTACACTAAAAAAGAGAAAGAAAGAAAGAAAGAAAGAAAGAGAAATGAAGGAAAAGAGCAAAAAAACGTCATGTCTAAACAATTCACATACCCACTTCTGCTTCAAAATGTAAAGTATTTGTTGACTCCAATCTGTAAGAGAAAAGAATGAAGACAACACAGAACAGAAAAAAACAAAACAAAAATATTACATGTATAATACATACAATGAAAGATAGACAATACTATACTGTAGTACACATGGCATGCCTACAATGTTACCTTTAAAAAAGATGGTTCATGTTTGCAAGTATTTCACACTGAAAAAAAAAGAACGAAAGACAGAAAAAGGGGTAGAAAGATGAAGAAAAAAAAACAAAAAACATGTTGACACAGTTCACATACCCAACTCTGCTTGAAAAGGAGAAGTACTTGACGATCCAAATCTGTAAGACAACAGAATGAAGACAACACAGAACAGAACCAACTAACATGCATAAAAAATTTACATTAACAGAGACAAAATAATACACATATCTTGCTAACACGGAGAACTGTAAAGAAAACATGGCTAACTTTTGCATGTATTTTGCACTAAAGAAGAGAATGAAAGTGAGAAAAAGGGAAAGAAAGATGAAGAAGGAAGTAAAAAATTAATGTCTGAACTGTTCACATACCCAACTCTGCTTCAAAACGTAAAGTACTTGATGATCCCAATCTGTAAGAAAACAGAATGAAGAAAGCACAGAACAGAAAAAACAATCTAACGTGCATGAATAAATACAAAGACAGATATCATATGGCATGCCTACGATGAGACCTGTAAAAAAACATAGCTAAATTTGTATGCATTTTACACTGAAGAATACAATGAAAGAGAGAAGAGAGGAAGAAAGATGAAGGTAGAGAAAAACGATCATGTCTAAACTGTTCACATACCCAAATCATCTTCAAAACGAAAAGTACTTGTTCCCCATCTGTAAGAGAAAAAAATGGAGAAAACAGAACAGAACAAACCATCTCACATGCATTAATACATACAACAACAGATATACAACAGTACACATGGCATGCTAAAAAGGTGACCTGTACATAAACACATACAATAGCAGATATAAAACTGTACACATTAAATGCTAAAAAGGTGACATTTAAAAAAAATGGCTAACATTTTTTCTTATGTATTGCAAGATATGAATTGTATTCAAAACATTTCCCACACTCAGTACAATAATACAGCATTTCAACAGTGTGAGTTACCTCATCTCTGAGAAGGTTTGCGTTGATTCCAAAACATTTCCCACACTCAGGACATGAATTGGGCTTCTAACCGGTGTAAGATATGTGATGTCTCTCAGGATGCAATTCATGTTCAAAATGATCCCAATCTGTAAGAGAACACAATCAAGACAAAACAGAAAAAGAACAAGAATCTGACATGTAAAAATACATACAATTACAGATATACAATACTACATATGGCATGCCTACAATATAACCTGTAAAAAAAAAGGGTTCGTGTTTGCATGTATTTTACACGGAAAAAGAGAAAGAAAGAAAGAAAAATGAAGGAAAAGAGCAAAAAAAACGTCATGTCTAAACAATTCACATACCCACTTCTGCTTCAAAATGTAAAGTATTTGTTGACTCCAATCTGTAAGAGAAAAGAATGAAGACAACACAGAACAGAAAAAAACAAAACAAAAATATTACATGTATAATACATACAATGAAAGATAAACAATACTATACTGTAGTACACATGGCATGCCTACAATACGACCTTTAAAAAAGATGGTTCATGTTTGCAAGTATTTCACACTGAAAAAAAAGAACGAAAGACAGAAAAAGGGGTAGAAAGATGAAGAAAAAAAAACAAAAAACATGTTGACACAGTTCACATACCCAACTCTGCTTGAAGAGGAGAAGTACTTGACTATCCAAATCTGTAAGACAACAGAGTGAAGACAACACAGAACAGAACCAACTAACATGCATAAAAAATTTACATTAACAGAGACAAAATAATACACATATCTTGCTAACACGGAGACCTGAAAAGAAAACATGGCTAACTTTTGCATGTATTTTGCACTAAAGAAGAGAATGAAAGTGAGAAAGAGGGAAAGAAAGATGAAGAAGGAAGTAAAAAATGAATGTCTGAACTGTTCACATACCCAACTCTGCTTCAAAACGTAAAGTACTTGATGATCCTAATCTGTAAGAAAACAGAATGAAGAAAGCACAGAACAGAAAAAACAATCTTACATGCATGAATAAATACAAAGACAGATATCATATGGCATGCCTACGATGAGACCTGTAAAAAAACATAGCTAAATTTGTATGCATTTTACACTGAAGAAGACAATGAAAGAGAGAAGAGAGGAAGAAAGATGAAGGTAGAGAAAAACGATCATGTCTAAACTGTTCACATACCCAAATCATCTTCAAAACGAAAAGTACTTGTTCCCCATCTGTAAGAGAAAAAAATGGAGAAAACAGAACAGAACAAACCATCTCACATGCATTAATACATACAACAACAGATATACAACAGTACACATGGCATGCTAAAAAGGTGACCTGTACATAAACACATACAATAGCAGATATAAAACTGTACACATTAAATGCTAAAAAGGTGACATTTAAAAAAATGGCTAACATTTTTTCTTATGTATTGCAAGATATGAATTGTATTCAAAACATTTCCCACACTCAGTACATGAATACGGCATTTCAACAGTGTGAGTTACCTCATCTCTGAGAAGGTTTGCGTTGATTCCAAAACATTTCCCACACTCAGCACATGAATTGGGCTTCTAACCGGTGTAAGATATGTGATGTCTCTCAGGAAGCAATTCATGTACAAAATGATCCCAATCTGTAAGAGAACACAATCAAGACAAAACAGAAAAAGAACAAGAATCTGACATGTAAAAATACATACAATTACAGATATACAATACTACATATGGCATGCCTACAATATAACCTGTAAAAAAAATGGTTCGTGTTTGCATGTATTTTACACTGAAAAAGAGAAAGAAAGAAAGAGAAATGAAGGAAAAGAGCAAAAAAACGTCATGTCTAAACAATTCACATACCCACTTCTGCTTCAAAATGTAAAGTATTTGTTGACTCCAATCTGTAAGAGAAAAGAATGAAGACAACACAGAACAGAAAAAAACAAAACAAAAATATTACATGTATAATACATACAATGAAAGATAGACAATACTATACTGTAGTACACATGGCATGCCTACAATGTTACCTTTAAAAAAGATGGTTCATGTTTGCAAGTATTTCACACTGAAAAAAAAAGAACGAAAGACAGAAAAAGGGGTAGAAAGATGAAGAAAAAAAAACAAAAAACATGTTGACACAGTTCACATACCCAACTCTGCTTGAAAAGGAGAAGTACTTGACGATCCAAATCTGTAAGACAACAGAATGAAGACAACACAGAACAGAACCAACTAACATGCATAAAAAATTTACATTAACAGAGACAAAATAATACACATATCTTGCTAACACGGAGAACTGTAAAGAAAACATGGCTAACTTTTGCATGTATTTTGCACTAAAGAAGAGAATGAAAGTGAGCAAAAGGGAAAGAAAGATGAAGAAGGAAGTAAAAAATTAATGTCTGAACTGTTCACATACCCAACTCTGCTTCAAAACGTAAAGTACTTGATGATCCCAATCTGTAAGAAAACAGAATGAAGAAAGCACAGAACAGAAAAAACAATCTAACGTGCATAAATAAATACAAAGACAGATATCATATGGCATGCCTACGATGAGACCTGTAAAAAAACATAGCTAAATTTGTATGCATTTTACACTGAAGAATACAATGAAAGAGAGAAGAGAGGAAGAAAGATGAAGGTAGAGAAAAACGATCATGTCTAAACTGTTCACATACCCAAATCATCTTCAAAACGAAAAGTACTTGTTCCCCATCTGTAAGAGAAAAAAATGGAGAAAACAGAACAGAACAAACCATCTCACATGCATTAATACATACAACAACAGATATACAACAGTACACATGGCATGCTAAAAAGGTGACCTGTACATAAACACATACAATAGCAGATATAAAACTGTACACATTAAATGCTAAAAAGGTGACATTTAAAAAAAATGGCTAACATTTTTTCTTATGTATTGCAAGATATGAATTGTATTCAAAACATTTCCCACACTCAGTACATGAATACAGCATTTCAACAGTGTGAGTTACCTCATCTCTGAGAAGGTTTGCGTTGATTCCAAAACATTTCCCACACTCAGCACATGAATTGGGCTTCTAACCGGTGTAAGATATGTGATGTCTCTCAGGATGCAATTCATGTACAAAATGATCCCAATCTGTAAGAGAACACAATCAAGACAAAACAGAAAAAGAACAAGAATCTGACATGTAAAAATACATACAATTACAGATATACAATACTACATATGGCATGCCTACAATATAACCTGTAAAAAAAAAATGGTTCGTGTTTGCATGTATTTTACACTAAAAAATAGAAAGAAAGAAAGAAAGAAAGAAAGAAAGAGAAATGAAGGAAAAGAGCAAAAAAAAGTAATGTCTAAACAATTCACATACCCACTTCTGCTTCAAAACGTAAAGTATTTGTTGACTCCAATCTGCAAGAGAAAAGAATGAAGACAACACAGAACAGAAAAAAACAAAACAAAAATATTACATGTATAATACATACAATGAAAGATAGACAATACTATACTGTAGTACACATGGCATGCCTACAATGTGACCTTTAAAAAAGATGGTTCATGTTTGCAAGTATTTCACACTGAAAAAAAAGAACGAAAGACAGAAAAAGGGGTAGAAAGATGAAGAAAAAAAAACAAAAAACATGTTGACACAGTTCACATACCCAACTCTGCTTGAAAAGGAGAAGTACTTGACGATCCAAATCTGTAAGACAACAGAATGAAGACAACACAGAACAGAACCAACTAACATGCATAAAAAATTTACATTAACAAAGAGAAAATAATACACATATCTTGCTAACATGGAGAACTGTAAAGAAAACATGGCTAACTTTTGCATGTATTTTGCACTAAAGAAGAGAATGAAAGTGAGAAAGAGGGAAAGAAAGATGAAGAAGGAAGTAAAAAATTAATGTCTGAACTGTTCACATACCCAACTCTGCTTCAAAACGTAAAGTACTTGATGATCCCAATCTGTAAGAAAACACAATGAAGAAAGCACAGAACAGAAAAAACAATCTAACGTGCATTAATAAATACAAAGACAGATATCATATGGCATGCCTACGATGAGACCTGTAAAAAAACATAGCTAAATTTGTATGCATTTTACACTGAAGAAGACAATGAAAGAGAGAAGAGAGGAAGAAAGATGAAGGTAGAGAAAAACGATCATGTCTAAACTGTTCACATACCCAAATCATCTTCAAAACGAAAAGTACTTGTTCCCCATCTGTAAGAGAAAAAAATGGAGAAAACAGAACAGAACAAACCATCTCACATGCATTAATACATACAACAACAGATATACAACAGTACACATGGCATGCTAAAAAGGTGACCTGTACATAAACACATACAATAGCAGATATAAAACTGTACACATTAAATGCTAAAAAGGTGACATTTAAAAAAATGGCTAACATTTTTTCTTATGTATTGCAAGATATGAATTGTATTCAAAACATTTCCCACACTCAGTACATGAATACGGCATTTCAACAGTGTGAGTTACCTCATCTCTGAGAAGGTTTGCGTTGATTCCAAAACATTTCCCACACTCAGCACATGAATTGGGCTTCTAACCGGTGTAAGATATGTGATGTCTCTCAGGAAGAAATTCATGTACAAAATGATCCCAATCTGTAAGAGAACACAATCAAGACAAAACAGAAAAAGAACAAGAATCTGACATGTAAAAATACATACAATTACAGATATACAATACTACATATGGCATGCCTACAATATAACCTGTAAAAAAAAAGATGGTTCGTGTTTGCATGTATTTTACACTAAAAAAGAGAAAGAAAGAAAGAAAGAAAGAGAAATGAAGGAAAAGAGCAAAAAAACGTCATGTCTAAACAATTCACATACCCACTTCTGCTTCAAAATGTAAAGTATTTGTTGACTCCAATCTGTAAGAGAAAAGAATGAAGACAACACAGAACAGAAAAAAACAAAACAAAAATATTACATGTATAATACATACAATGAAAGATAGACAATACTATACTGTAGTACACATGGCATGCCTACAATGTTACCTTTAAAAAAGATGGTTCATGTTTGCAAGTATTTCACACTGAAAAAAAAAGAACGAAAGACAGAAAAAGGGGTAGAAAGATGAAGAAAAAAAAAAAAAAAACATGTTGACACAGTTCACATACCCAACTCTGCTTGAAAAGGAGAAGTACTTGACGATCCAAATCTGTAAGACAACAGAATGAAGACAACACAGAACAGAACCAACTAACATGCATAAAAAATTTACATTAACAGAGACAAAATAATACACATATCTTGCTAACACGGAGAACTGTAGAGAAAACATGGCTAACTTTTGCATGTATTTTGCACTAAAGAAGAGAATGAAAGTGAGAAAAAGGGAAAGGAAGATGAAGAAGGAAGTAAAAAATTAATGTCTGAACTGTTCACATACCCAACTCTGCTTCAAAACGTAAAGTACTTGATGATCCCAATCTGTAAGAAAACAGAATGAAGAAAGCACAGAACAGAAAAAACAATCTAACGTGCATAAATAAATACAAAGACAGATATCATATGGCATGCCTACGATGAGACCTGTAAAAAAACATAGCTAAATTTGTATGCATTTTACACTGAAGAAGACAATGAAAGAGAGAAGAGAGGAAGAAAGATGAAGGTAGAGAAAAACGATCATGTCTAAACTGTTCACATACACAAATCATCTTCAAAACGAAAAGTACTTGTTCCCCATCTGTAAGAGAAAAAAATGGAGAAAACAGAACAGAACAAACCATCTCACATGCATTAATACATACAACAACAGATATACAACAGTACACATGGCATGCTAAAAAGGTGACCTGTACATAAACACATACAATAGCAGATATAAAACTGTACACATTAAATGCTAAAAAGGTGACATTTAAAAAAATGGCTAACATTTTTTCTTATGTATTGCAAGATATGAATTGTATTCAAAACATTTCCCACACTCAGTACATGAATACGGCATTTCAACAGTGTGAGTTACCTCATCTCTGAGAAGGTTTGCGTTGATTCCAAAACATTTCCCACACTCAGCACATGAATTGGGCTTCTAACCGGTGTAAGATATGTGATGTCTCTCAGGAAGCAATTCATGTACAAAATGATCCCAATCTGTAAGAGAACACAATCAAGACAAAACAGAAAAAGAACAAGAATCTGACATGTAAAAATACATACAATTACAGATATACAATACTACATATGGCATGCCTGCAATATAACCTGTAAAAAAAAAATGGTTCGTGTTTGCATGTATTTTACACTGAAAAAGAGAAAGAAAGGAAGAAAGAAAGAGAAATGAAGGAAAAGAGCAAAAAAAGTCATGTCTAAACAATTCACATACCCACTTCTGCTTCAAAATGTAAAGTATTTGTTGACTCCAATCTGTAAGAGAAAAGAATGAAGACAACACAGAACAGAAAAAAACAAAACAAAAATATTACATGTATAATACATACAATGAAAGATAGACAATACTATACTGTAGTACACATGGCATGCCTACAATGTGACCTTTAAAAAAGATGGTTCATGTTTGCAAGTATTTCACACTGAAAAAAAAATGAACGAAAGACAGAAAAAGGGGTAGAAAGATGAAGAAAAAAAAACAAAAAACATGTTGTCACAGTTCATATACCCAACTCTGCTTGAAAAGGAGAAGTACTTGACGATCCAAATCTGTAAGACAACAGAATGAAGACAACACAGAACAGAACCAACTAACATGCATAAAAAATTTACATCAACAGAGACAAAATAATACACATATCTTGCTAACACGGAGACCTGTAAAGAAAACATGGCTAACTTTTGCATGTATTTTGCACTAAAGAAGAGAATGAAAGTGAGAAAGAGGGAAAGAAAGATGAAGGAGGAAGTAAAAAATTAATGTCTGAACTGTTCACATACCCAACTCTGCTTCAAAACGTAAAGTACTTGATGATCCCAATCTGTAAGAAAACAGAATGAAGAAAGCACAGAACAGAAAAAACAATCTAACGTGCATGAATAAATACAAAGGCAGATATCATATGGCATTCCTACGATGAGACCTGTAAAAAACATAGCTAAATTTGTATGCATTTTACACTGAAGAAGACAATGAAAGAGAGAAGAGAGGAAGAAAGATGAAGGTAGAGAAAAACGATCATGTCTAAACTGTTCACATACCCAAATCATCTTCAAAACGAAAAGTACTTGTTCCCCATCTGTAAGAGAAAAAAATGGAGAAAACAGAACAGAACAAACCATCTCACATGCATTAATACATACAACAACAGATATACAACAGTACACATGGCATGCTAAAAAGGTGACCTGTACATAAACACATACAATAGCAGATATAAAACTGTACACATTAAATGCTAAAAAGATGAGATTTAAAAAAAATGGCTAACATTTTTTCTTCTGTATTGCAAGATATGAATTGTATTCAAAACATTTCCCACACTCAGTACATGAATACAGCATTTCAACAGTGTGAGTTACCTCATCTCTGAGAAGGTTTGCGTTGATTCCAAAACATTTCCCACACTCAGCACATGAATTGGGCTTCTAACCGGTGTAAGATATGTGATGTCTCTCAGGATGCAATTCATGTACAAAATTATCCCAATCTGTAAGAGAACACAATCAAGACAAAACAGAAAAAGAACAAGAATCTGACATGTAAAAATACATACAATTACAGATATACAATACTACATATGGCATGCCTACAATATAACCTGTAAAAAAAAATGGTTCGTGTATGCATGTATTTTACACTGAAAAAGAGAAAGAAAGAAAGAAAAATGAAGGAAAAGAGCAAAAAAACGTCATGTCTAAACAATTCACATACCCACTTCTGCTTCAAAATGTAAAGTATTTGTTGACTCCAATCTGTAAGAGAAAAGAATGAAGACAACACAGAACAGAAAAAAACAAAACAAAAATATTACATGTATAATACATACAATGAAAGATAGACAATACTATACTGTAGTACACATGGCATGCCTACAATGTGACCTTTAAAAAAGATGGTTCATGTTTGCAAGTATTTCACACTGAAAAAAAAGAACGAAAGACAGAAAAAGGGGTAGAAAGATGAAGAAAAAAAAACAAAAAACATGTTGACACAGTTCACATACCCAACTCTGCTTGAAAAGGAGAAGTACTTGACGATCCAAATCTGTAAGACAACAGAATGAAGACAACACAGAACAGAACCAACTAACATGCATAAAAAATTTACATTAACAAAGACAAAATAATACACATATCTTGCTAACATGGAGAACTGTAAAGAAAACATGGCTAACTTTTGCATGTATTTTGCACTAAAGAAGAGAATGAAAGTGAGAAAGAGGGAAAGAAAGATGAAGAAGGAAGTAAAAAATTAATGTCTGAACTGTTCACATACCCAACTCTGCTTCAAAACGTAAAGTACTTGATGATCCCAATCTGTAAGAAAACAGAATGAAGAAAGCACAGAACAGAAAAAACAATCTAACGTGCATAAATAAATACAAAGACAGATATCATATGGCATGCCTACGATGAGACCTGTAAAAAAACATAGCTAAATTTGTATGCATTTTACACTGAAGAATACAATGAAAGAGAGAAGAGAGGAAGAAAGATGAAGGTAGAGAAAAACGATCATGTCTAAACTGTTCACATACCCAAATCATCTTCAAAACGAAAAGTACTTGTTCCCCATCTGTAAGAGAAAAAAATGGAGAAAACAGAACAGAACAAACCATCTCACATGCATTAATACATACAACAACAGATATACAACAGTACACATGGCATGCTAAAAAGGTGACCTGTACATAAACACATACAATAGCAGATATAAAACTGTACACATTAAATGCTAAAAAGGCAACATTTAAAAAAAATGGCTAACATTTTTTCTTATGTATTGCAAGATATGAATTGTATTCAAAACATTTCCCACACTCAGTACATGAATACGGCATTTCAACAGTGTGAGTTACCTCATCTCTGAGAAGGTTTGCGTTGATTCCAAAACATTTCCCACACTCAGCACATGAATTGGGCTTCTAACCGGTGTAAGATATGTGATGTCTCTCAGGATGCAATTCATGTACAAAATTATCCCAATCTGTAAGAGAACACAATCAAGACAAAACAGAAAAAGAACAAGAATCTGACATGTAAAAATACATACAATTACAGATATACAATACTACATATGGCATGCCTACAATATAACCTGTAAAAAAAAATGGTTCGTGTATGCATGTATTTTACACTGAAAAAGAGAAAGAAAGAAAGAAAAATGAAGGAAAAGAGCAAAAAAACGTCATGTCTAAACAATTCACATACCCACTTCTGCTTCAAAATGTAAAGTATTTGTTGACTCCAATCTGTAAGAGAAAAGAATGAAGACAACACAGAACAGAAAAAAACAAAACAAAAATATTACATGTATAATACATACAATGAAAGATAGACAATACTATACTGTAGTACACATTGCATGCCTACAATGTTACCTTTAAAAAAGATGGTTCATGTTTGCAAGTATTTCACACTGAAAAAAAAGAACGAAAGACAGAAAAAGGGGTAGAAAGATGAAGAAAAAAAAACAAAAAACATGTTGACACAGTTCACATACCCAACTCTGCTTGAAAAGGAGAAGTACTTGACGATCCAAATCTGTAAGACAACAGAATGGAGACAACACAGAACAGAACCAACTAACATGCATAAAAAAATTACATTAACAGAGACAAAATAATACACATATCTTGCTAACACGGAGCCCTGTAAAGAAAACATGGCTAACTTTTGCATGTATTTTGCACTAAAGAAGAGAATGAAAGTGAGAAAGAGGGAAAGAAAGATGAAGAAGGAAGTAAAAAATTAATGTCTGAACTGTTCACATACCCAACTCTGCTTCAAAACGTAAAGTACTTGATGATCCCAATCTGTAAGAAAACAGAATGAAGAAAGCACAGAACAGAAAAAACAATCTAACGTGCATGAATAAATACAAAGACAGATATCATATGGCATGCCTACGATGAGACCTGTAAAAAAACATAGCTGAATTTGTATGCATTTTACACTGAAGAAGACAATGAAATAGAGAAGAGAGGAAGAAAGATTAACCACTTGCCGACCGCACGCTTATACCGTGCGTCGGCAAAGTGGCAGCTGCAGGACCAGCGACGCAGTACTGCGTCGCCAGCTGCAGGCTGATTAATCAGGAAGCAGCCGCTCGTGCGAGCGGCTGCTTCCTGTCAATTCACGGCGGGGGGCTCCGTGAATAGCCTGCGGGCCGCCGATGGCGGCTCGCAGGCTAAATGTAAACACAAGCGGAAATAATCCGCTTTGTTTACATTTGTACGGCGCTGCTGCGCAGCAGCGCCGTAAGGCAGATCGGCGATCCCCGGCCAATCAGCGGCCGGGGATCGCCGCCATGTGACAGGGGACGTCCTGTCACTGGCTGCACAGGACGGATAGCGTCCTGTGCAGCCCAGATCTCCCGGGGGAGCAGGTAGGAGAGGGAGGGGGGAGAATGTTGCCGCGGAGGGGGGCTTTGAGGTGCCCCCCCCCCCGCAACATGCCTGCAGGTAGGAGCGATCAGACCCCCCCTGCACATCATCCCCATAGGGGGAAAAAAAGGGGGGCGATCTGATCGCTCTGTGTGGCCGCGGATCTGTGCTGGGGGCTGCAGAGCCCACCCAGCACAGATCCAAACAAACAGCGCTGGTCCTTAAGGGGGGGTAAAGGGTGGGTCCTCAAGTGGTTAAGGTAGAGAAAAACGATCATGTCTAAACTGTTCACATACCCAAATCATCTTCAAAATGAAAAGTACTTGTTCCCCATCTGTAAGAGAAAAAAATGGAGAAAACAGAACAGAACAAACCATCTCACATGCATTAATACATACAACAACAGATATACAACAGTACACATGGCATGCTAAAAAGGTGACCTGTACATAAACACATACAATAGCAGATATAAAACTGTACACATTAAATGCTAAAAAGGTGACATGTAAAAAAAAATGGCTAACATTTTTTCTTATGTATTGCAAGATATGAATTGAATTGTAAAGAAAAATTAAGGTAAAGAGCAAAAAAAAAAAAATCATGTCTAAACAATTCACATACCCACTTCTGCTTCAAAACGTAAAGTATTTGTTGATCCCAATCTGTAAGAGAAAAGAATGAAGACAACACAGAACAGAAAAAAACAAAACAAAAATATTACATGTATAATACATACAATGAAAGATAGACAATACTATACTGTAGTACACATGGCATGCCTACAATGTGACCTTTAAAAAAGATGGTTCATGTTTGCAAGTATTTCACACTGAAAAAAAAGAACGAAAGACAGAAAAAGGGGTAGAAAGATGAAGAAAAAAAAACAAAAAACATGTTGACACAGTTCACATACCCAACTCTGCTTGAAAAGGAGAAGTATTTGACGATCCAAATCTGTAAGACAACAGAATGAAGACAACACAGAACAGAACCAACTAACATGCATAAAAAATTTACATTAACAGAGACAAAATAATACACATATCTTGCTAACACGGAGACCTGTAAAGAAAACATGGCTAACTTTTGCATGTATTTTGCACTAAAGAAGAGAATGAAAGTGAGAAAGAGGGAAAGAAAGATGAAGAAGGAAGTAAAAAATTAATGTCTGAACTGTTCACATACCCAACTCTGCTTCAAAACGTAAAGTACTTGATGATCCCAATCTGTAAGAAAACAGAATGAAGAAAGCACAGAACAGAAAAAACAATCTAACGTGCATGAATAAATACAAAGACAGATATCATATGGCATGCCTACGATGAGACCTGTAAAAAAACATAGCTAAATTTGTATGCATTTTACACTGAAGAAGACAATGAAATAGAGAAGAGAGGAAGAAAGATTAAGGTAGAGAAAAACGATCATGTCTAAACTGTTCACATACCCAAATCATCTTCAAAATGAAAAGTACTTGTTCCCCATCTGTAAGAGAAAAACATGGAGAAAACAGAACAGAACAAACCATCTCACATGCATTAATACATACAACAACAGATATACAACAGTACACATGGCATGCTAAAAAGGTGACCTGTACATAAACACATACAATAGCAGATATAAAACTGTACACATTAAATGCTAAAAAGGTGACATGTAAAAAAAATGGCTAACATTTTTTCTTATGTATTGCAAGATATGAATTGAATTGTAAAGAAAAATTAAGGAAAAGAGCAAAAAAAAAAAAATCATGTCTAAACAATTCACATACCCACTTCTGCTTCAAAACGTAAAGTATTTGTTGATCCCAATCTGTAAGAGAAAAGAATGAAGACAACACAGAACAGAAAAAAAAAAAAAAAAACTATTACATGCATAAATACATACAATGAAAGATAGACAATACTATACTGTAGTACACATGGCATGCCTACAATGTGACCTTTAAAAAAGATGGTTCATGTTTGCAAGTATTTCACACTGAAAAAAAAGAACGAAAGACAGAAAAAGGGGTAGAAAGATGAAGAAAAAAAAAACAAAAAACATGTTGACACAGTTCACATACCCAACTCTGCTTGAAAAGGAGAAGTACTTGACGATCCAAATCTGTAAGACAACAGAATGAAGACAACACAGGACAGAACCAACTAACATGCATAAAAAATTTACATTAACAGAGACAAAATAATACACATATCTTGCTAACACGGAGACCTGTAAAGAAAACATGGCTAACTTTTGCATGTATTTTGCACTAAAGAAGAGAATGAAAGTGAGAAAGAGGGAAAGAAAGATGAAGAAGGAAGTAAAAAATTAATGTCTGAACTGTTCACATACCCAACTCTGCTTCAAAACGTAAAGTACTTGATGATCCTAATCTGTAAGAAAACAGAATGAAGAAAGCACAGAACAGAAAAAACAATCTAACATGCATAAATAAATACAAAGACAGATATCATATGGCATGCCTACGATGAGACCTGTAAAAAAAACATAGCTAAATTTGTATGCATTTTACACTGAAGAAGACAATGAAAGAGAGAAGAAAGGAAGAAAGATCAAGGTAGAGAAAAACGATCATGCCTAAACTGTTCACATACCCAAATCATCTTCAAAACGAAAAGTACTTGTTCCCCATCTGTAAGAGAAAAAAATGGAGAAAACAGAACAGAACAAACCATCTCACATGCATTAATACATACAACAGATACACAGCAAGTATGTCTGGGCACACACTACTCTAATCCACTGCCACTTCCCTATGGAGTTCCTCAGGGTTCTGTACTATCACCATTACTCTTTGCAGTCTACATGCTCCCACTGGGCAAAATAATCCAGAACTATGGCCTAGGATACCATTGTTATGCTGATGACACACAACTGTATCTGTCCTTCAAGCCTGGCACCCAAGACCCATCAGCATCCAAAAATGCGTGTCTAGTGGATTTACAAAATTGGATGAACACCAGCTGGCTGAGGCTGAACTCTGACAAAACAGAGGTGTTGGTGGTAGGTTGTCCACACATGATGGATAAAGTTCAAAATGCTCACCACCTCAAACTAGCAATTGGGGGAGATACTGTACAGTATAAAGACCAAAGTAGTAAGAATTGGTTAGCACTCCAGCTTCTCAAGACAAGACAAGACAAGACAAATAACATTTATATTGCGCTTTTCTCCTTGCGGACACAAAGCGCTAGAGCAGAGCAGCAGCCACTAGGGCGCGCTCTATTGGCAGTAGCAGTGTAAGGGAGACTTGCCAAAGGTCTCCTACTGAATTAGTGGGGCCTTACTGAACAGGCAGAGCCGAGATTCGAACCCTGGTCTCCTGTGTCAGAGGCAGAGCCCTTAACCATTACACCATCAGCCAACACTTAGGTTACCTAAGTGTTGACACATGATTGAAGAATAAAATACTTGCTCATTTGAGAAGCTGGAGTGCTAACCAATTCTTACTACTTTGGACTGATTTCTGGATGCTGCTGACATCCATGGTTATGCACCCACACTACGGTAAGGTGTGCCTCTCCCCACCGTCTACTTTGTACTGTATAAAGACTCTGTGCAAAACCTTGGGGTGATCCTGGATGGAAATCTAAAACTCAAACAGCAGATATCGGCTATCGTCAAGTCTTCCTTCTTCCATCTAAGAAATATAGCAAAAATCAAAAGGTAGAAAACCGAGAGCCCAATATAGTGTAGCTTGTATTGGAGGAGTGTGAATGATAATGATGAAACGTAAGTATTGTACTTACAAACCAGGGTTACCTCCAAGGCAACCACTGAAAAGGCAGGTGGGGAGACCAAGCCTGTCCCCACTCAGGATTAAGACGTCGCTCTCTGTGGATAGAGGAAAAAAAGGGGGTGTACCACCCTTCCACCAAGGGTGGATTCTTTGGGCTTGATTCACAAAGCGGTGCTAACTGTTAGCACGCCTGTGAAAACCCCCTTAGCACGTCTAAACAAGCTTTTCGCGCATAAAACTTTACGCGCGCAAAACTTTATGCGCATAAAACTTTACGCGCGTACTGCACAGAGCGCAGGGCGCTCCGCGCGAAGTGCCCATTAAAGCCTATGGGACTTAGCGCGCATAAAACTTTGCGCGCACAAAGTTAGCGCGCGATCTGATTGAGAAATCCAGTGCTAACGTACTTAGCACCCTGGTTAGCGCGTCTAAAGACTTTAGACGTGCTAAGTAGGTTAGCACCGCTTTGTGAATCAAGCCCTTAATGTGTAGAGCTGTACAGAGGCGCCAGTACGATAAAAGTCACTAAAACGTTTAAAACGTTCGGGATGCGGTGGTGGACCAGCCAACCCAAAACAGACACAGGTACTGTCGATTCAAGTAATAAATAATGTATTTATATACTCCAAAGACAAGTTGCAACGCGTTTCACGGGCAAAATCCCGCTTCCTCAGGCAATAAACAACAGGAGTGATACACTAAAAATGACGACAGAGATAAAAAGCAACAATTAGAAGATCGTGTGTGGCGTAACAGTATGACAATAATGTGGTATTGACAACCGTGACTTATACATAAGAGGTGACCCTGGACTTATGAACTATACAATCTGTATCAATAAATAATGTGTAGCGAAGACACCAAATTTATATGTTATCAATACTGGTATGAGGTGGGACTAAGTCTGAAAATCCAAAGTTATATAATTATTTCAATAACCATAAACAATGTATTTATGAGCGATTTTCATGTCAATCTGTAATATCCCAAATATATACATATGAAACCTTATCCCTATGATAGAAAACTATAGTGCGATAGGTAAATGTTAATGTTGTATAGGGGGAGGGGAAAAAAATTGGAATGAAGGGGGGGGGGGGAAATGGGCAGTAACAGGTAGGAGAGAGGTAATGGTTTCTAACAGGGGGGAGGGTACTCCTTACCTATCACTCCCTCCCCCCTGTTAGAAACCATTACCTCTCTCCTACCTGTTAACTGCCCATTCCCCCCCCCCCCCCCTCATTCAAATTTTTTCCCCCCTCCCCCTTATCCCAGCTGAAGACCTACCTGCCCTGGTTCATGCATTTGTATCCTTCCGCCTAGACTACTGCAACGCCCTGTTCATCGGATCTACAGAAAAGGTTCTGCGCCCCTTACAGCTAGTACAGAATGCTGCAGCCAGACTCCTAGCCAATGCCCCCCGCAGCTCACACATCACCCCAGTACTGCAAACTCTTCACTGGTTGCCAGTAAAATGGAGAATCAATTTTAAGATCTGCCTGCTGACATTCAAGGCTCTACACCACATGGGACCCAAATACATAGCGGATCTATTGGAACTTTATGCCCCTCCACGCACCCTCCGCTCTGCCAACAAGATGAAGCTGATTATTCCCAGGATACACTTAACATTTGGTGCTCGGGCCTTTTCCTACGCAGTCCCTACTCTATGGAACTCACTTCCACAATCAGAGGCTCCCTCTCTGGACAGCTTTAAAAAAAGGCTAAAAACTCACCTCTTTTCCCTAGCCTTTGAGACTGTATAATGCAGGGTCACAGCGCTTTGAGTCCCCAGGGAGAAAAGCGCTATATAAATATTATTGTTATTGTTATTGTTACACAACAGTACACATGGCATAATAAAAAGGTAATCTGTACATAAACACATACAATAGCAGATATAAAACCGTACACATTAAATGCTAAAAAGGTGACGTAAAAAAATGGCTAACATTTTTTCTTATGTATTGCAAGATATGATTTGTGTTCAAAACATTTCCCACACTCAGCAAATGAATACGGCATTTCAACAGTGTGAGTTACCTCATCTCTGAGAAGGTTTGCGTTGATTCCAAAACATTTTCCACACTCAGCACATGATTTGGGCTTCTAACCGGTGTAAGATATCTGATGCCTGTCAAGATGCAATTCATGTACAAAATGATCCCAATCTGTAAGAGAGCACAATCAAGACAAAACAGAAAAATAACAAGCATCTGACATGTAAAAATAGATACAATTACAGATATACAATACTACATATGGCATGCCTACAATATAATTGTAAAAAAAAGATGGTTCGTGTTATCCAATGCAAGTATTACCATTATTATGGAAACATGTAGACATAGCGTCACTAAACAAAGCCTTTAGTAAGTTCGTTTAGAATAATAGGAGACCCCGCATAAAGCTAAGCAGACTGCAACTCCCAAAGGAGATGGGAGGACTAGGTTTCCCAAACATAAGAAAATATAATCTGTCATGTGTCTTTCGACATACTCGAGACTGGTTAATCGGCACAGAAGAATTTTCCAATACTACCTTGGAGGGACATGTTGCCGAGCCCTTCGATCTAATTGGTATTCTACATACTGGTTGGGCCGATCTACCATTGCGTTTGAAACACAATATTATCTACAGAGACACTCTCATAGCCTGGAGGGAAATCAGAAAATTATTTGGCTTGCCATGGAAAATCTCTAAATATACCCCCTTTGAGGGTAACCCGGGCTTTCCACCAGGTTTAATGCATCTACATTATCTTAAATGGAAGGACAGGGGTATCCCTAAATTAGGAAATCTACTAGACCTAAGAACACATACGTGGCGTATACGTTCGCGGAGGTGGCTCGGCAATATGGAATCCCTAAATCAGACTTCCTAGCATATAGACAGGTCAGATCATTTGTGGGAGCTCAGATTAGAGAAATCTCAGTACTAGCCCATATCCACCCCTTTGATAAATTCTTGAGGCCAGAAGGTGGCAAAAAATCATTATCAGACATTCAAAAAGAATTGGCCAACTTAGGAGCCCAACATTTAGCCGTCAGAAATATGGCAAAATGGAATAAATTCTTAACAGTCCCAGACCTAGAACAGAGGATAATATATGGAAACAATTGCGTTAGGCAAAAAATTGTAAGTGAGAGATGGAGAGAATCACACCTACTTATGATATTCTATGCTAAATATGCATTCAATATTAGATACCGCTCTCCCAGACCGGGTAACATAGACCACTGCCCGAAATGTAAAATGGCCCAAGCTGACATGTTCCATAGCCTGTGGAACTGCCCACAGATACAAAGATATTGGGATGAGGTTTTAAAATATGCTAGGAGAATAGGCAAGGTTACTGTGCCAAAAGACCCTATGATCCTATTATTCAATTCCATTGCAAAAGAAGATAATACAATCAAAGTTTCCACTTTACTACATATTCTATTTGTAGCAGCCAGAAAAGTAATATACAACAGATGGATCTACCCTACTCCTCCAACTACCTGGGACCTACAGGAAGAACTAAGGCATCTTATGCTGTTAGAAAAACAGGACGCTAGTTTAAATAAGGAAAAGGGCACTAAAAAGTTCTTCAAAAAATGGAAACCTTTCATGTTGGACGTCTACTCGGACTCAGATTTAAACAAAATCGTGACCCCGTTTAAATATACCACATGATACTTGAAAGCTCACATAGCTGGTACGCTAGGACGCTTGGACTTTGGCGTATGACCAATGCTACAGTATACGGATTTAATAAAGCCAATTAACCCAAGGAGTTATAGACTTACACTTAGATATAATATGATCAGAGAGTGGTGAGGGGGGGGGGGGGAGAGGGTATTGGTTGGGGGAAGGGGTTCAGGGCAGCCAAGGGAAGGCTGGGGGGGGGGGACAACCACATTAGATACGCCAATGCTTGTTGCAATGTAACATTATTCTGCCCGCTTTGTACACTTTGTGGATAAACAATATTGGAAAATTAATAAAACATGTTTAAAAAAAAAAAAAAGATGGTTCGTGTTTGCATGTATTTTACACTGAAAAAGAGAAAGAAAGAAAGAAATGAAGGAAAAGAGCAAAAAAAAAAAAAAAATCATGTCTAAACAATTCACATACCCACTTCTGCTTTAAAACGTAAAGTATTTGTGCATCCCAATCTGTAAGAGAAAAGAATGAAGACAACACAGAACAGAAAAAAAAAAATCTTACATGCATAAATATATACAATGAAAAATAGACTATACTATACTGAAGTACACATGGCATGCATACAATGGGCTTGATTCACAAAAGAGTGCTAACTGTTAGCACTGCTGTTTTAGCGCGAATTTTCACATCGCGCGCGACCGCAAATTTTCGCGCGAAACGATAACGTTTTCGAGCGCAAATGCAATTCGCTGCGAAAACGATATCGATTTTGCGGGAACATTCGCGTTTGCACGCAAACCGTTATCGTTTCGCGGGAAAATTCTCGACCGCGCGCAATGCAAAAATTCGCGCGAAAGCGGCAGTGCTAACAGTTAGCACTCTTTTGTGAATCAAGCCCCATGTGTTTGCATGTACAGGATCTTCTCAAAAAATTAGCATATTGTGATAAACTTCATTATTTTCTGTAATGTACTGATAAACATTAGACTTTCATATATTTTAGATTCAAATACACACAACTGAAGTAGTTCAAGCTTTTTATTGTTTTAATATTGATGATTTTGGCATACAGCTCATGAAAACCCAAATTTCCTATCTCAAAAAATTAGCATATTTCATCTGACCAATAAAAGAAAAGTGTTTTTAAAACAAAAAAAGTCAACCTTCAAATAATTATGTTCAGTTATGCGCTCAATACTTGGTCGGGAATCCTTTTGCAGAAATGACTGCTTCAATGCGGCGTGGCATGGAGGCAATCAGCCTGTGGCACTGCTCAGGTGTTATGGAGGCCCAGGATGCTTCGATAGCAGCCTTAAAGGGGAACTGAAGAGAGAGGTATATGGAGGCTGTCATGTTTATTTCCTTTTAGACAATACTAGTTGCCTGGCAGCCCTGCTGATCCTCTGCCTCTAATACTATTAGCCATAGCCCCTGAACAAGCATGCAGCAGATCAGGTGTTTCAGTGGTTCAGACTTATAAGTCTGATCTTACAAGACTAGCTGCATGCTTGTTTCTGGTTTTAATCAGATCCTACTGCAGAGAAATAGACCAGCTGGGCTGCCAGGCAACTGGTATTGATTAAAAGGAAATAAACATGACAGCCTCCATATACCTATCTCTTCAGTTCCCCTTTAAGCTCATCCAGAGTGTTGGGTCTTGCGTCTCTCAACTTTCTCTTCACAATATCCCACAGATTCTCTATGAGGTTTAGGTCTGGAGAGTTGGCAGGCCAAATGAGCACAGTAATACCATGGTCAGTAAACCATTTACCAGTGGTTTTGGCACTGTGAGCAGGTGCCAGGTCGTGCTGCTGAAAAATAAAATCTTCATCTCCATAAAGCTTTTCAGCAGATGGAAGCATGAAGTGCTCCAAAATCTCCTGATAGCTAGCTGCATTGACCCTGTCCTTGCTAAAACACAGTGGACCAACACCAGCAGCTGACATGGCACCCAAGACCATCACTGACTGTGGGTACTTGACACTGGACTTCTGGCATTTTGGCATTTCCCTCTCCCCAGTCTTCCTCCAGACTCGGGCACCTTGATTTCCAAATGACATGTAAAAGTTGCTTTCATCCGAAAAAAGTACTTTGGACCACTGAGCAACAGTCTAGTGCTGCTTCTCTGTAGCCCAGGTCAGGCGCTTCTGCCGCTGTTTCTGGTTCAAAAGTGGGTTCATGCTTCCATCTGCTGAAAAGCTTTATGGAGATGAACATTTCATTTTTCAGCACGACCTGGCACCTGCTCACAGTGCCAAAACCACTGGTAAATGGTTTACTGACCATGGTATTACTGTGCTCAATTGGCCTGCCAACTCTCCTGACCTGAACCCCATAGAGAATATGTGGGATATTGTGAAGAGAAAGTTGAGAGACGCAAGACCCAACACTCTGGATGAGCTTAAGGCCGCTATCGAAGCATCCTGGGCCTCCATAACACCTGAGCAGTGCCACAGTCTGATTGCCTCCAAACCACGCCGCATTGAAGCAGTAATTTATGCAAAAGGATTCCCGACCAAGTATTGAGTGCATAACTGAACATAATTATTTGAAGGTTGACTTTTTTTGTTTTAAAAACACTTTTCTTTTATTGGTCGGATGAAATATGCTAATTTTTTGAGATAGGAAATTTGGGTTTTCATGAGCTGTATGCCAAAATCATCAATATTAAAACAATAAAAGGCTTGAACTACTTCAGTTGTGTGTATTTGAATCTAAAATATATGAAAGTCTAATGTTTATCAGTACATTACAGAAAATAATGAACTTTATCACAATTTGCTAATTTTTTAGAAGATCCTGTATATTACACTGCATCCATTCTAACTCACCGCTGCCATTTCTACTTCCAGCCGCTAGGGGGAGCTCCGGTTGCAGTTTTCTTCACTGGTAGGACAGCCACTCGTTTTCTCTTCTCGTTCCTGCAACTTCTGCCGCTAGGTGACGGACCTGAGAGCTCCGGTCTATCGGGGGATGCAGAACGAAGGGACACACGTCTGTCTCCGCCGCTGTCGCTCGAGATGTGAGCCAGGATGGGTGACGTCATGTTAGCTCTTGTGACGTGCCTGTGCTGGTGGCCGCACGCGTGCCGCTGAGGATGGCACATGCAACCCACGTGACCACAGCCCCTCTGCTATTGCTGTGCTAGAAGGTAAATACAGCTCTAATAATTCCATTCTGTCACGAGCAATAGCCGCTCTGCACGCCCTGTATTATTGCTGAATACAGAGCTATGTGGAGGTGATGCATGTAAACCGGGACAGATGGGGAGTGTGTGCTGTGCCAGGGAGGTTACGGGGAAATGTAGACACCCGAATTTCCCCTCAATGGTGATATCTAACTGGGCGCCTATGTCAGAGCCCAAACTTCCATCGCTAGCAGGCTGTGCACATTTCCAGGTTTCTAACCTCCCATATCGGTGGCCAGAGAGACATTTATCTGTGACCAGCGAGGCGCCATGTATATGTGACTGACTGAACTCGCCTCTCAGGGTTTTCAGGCCGATGTGGGGGCGGGGCTCAGTGGCGCGATTCAGTGTCAACAATCTGTAAACTAATTTCTGCCCCCAGAAATGTAATTCTATTGCATCCATTCTAACTCACCACTGCCATTTCTAGTTCCGGCCGCTAGGGGGAGCTCTTGTTACAGTTTTCTTCACTGTTAGGACAGCCGCTTGTTTTCTCCGGTCTATTGGGGATGCAGAGTGAAGGGACACGTCTGTCTCCGCCGCTGTCGCTCGAGATGTGTGTCAGGAAGGATCAGAGCAGGGACAAGGTCCTCCACCACCCAAGGCTGAGACACCAACGTGCGCCCCTCCATCCCTCCCACGCCAGCGGTCACACACTGATTGCTATTAGACTAAGAGGGCCACAGGGCCCACAACCTCCCCAACACCTTAATCTCTAGTTATATGGCTTGCAGTCACTGCTATGAATCCCCTTTTCTTATTTCTTTCTGCTTCATACACAATTAGGAATGACAGCTAAATGAATTGTGCGCCCCCTCCTACACTGCGCCCTGAGGCTGGAGCCTCTCCAGCCTATGCCTCGGCCCAGCCCTGGGAAGGATGATGTCATGTCAGCTCCCGTGACGTGCCTGTGCTGGTGGTGCCGCTGAGGATGGCACATGCAACCCACGTGACCACAGCCCCTCTGCTATTGCTGTGCTAGAAGGTAAATACAGCTCTAATACCAGTCTGTCACCAGCAGTAGCCTCTCTGCACTCATTGCTGAAGACAGAGCTATGTGGAGGATGGAGGTGATGCATTATATGTAAACTGGGAAAGATGAGGGAGCGTGTGCTGAGACATCTATGGAAAAAATGCACTGAGGATAAAATTGGGACGGTAAAACCGAAATTTTTTGGTGGGGGTAATCAGAGCTAAAAATCCTATTCTCACTCTGAACCATCCCTCAACTTATGGCTGACCTTAACACCCCCTCTCCCATATATAAACTTAACCACCTTCCCCTCATGGCAAATTTCCACCTAAAAACAATATTTTAATGAGTGCCTACATCAGCAGTGAACTCTTTCTCCAATAGCGGGCGCCCTTATTTCCTAACCCATGTGCTGAGCTGTGTATGCGTATCATTTAGCAATGTATTGATATTTCCGTGTGTAAAGTTCATGTATATAGAAAGCTATATATGTGTACAAGCTAAATATGGGCTATAAGGCCATCTATCCACAGGCAGTTAAAGGCGGTAAATTCACCGCCTTACAGCTGCTCCCGTTGACCGGCCTGTCGCTTGCTAACACAGGCATTGTATAAGCGCCCCATGGAGCGGACATGACATGAGACAGTATTTTGTCGCCCGGTCATTCTGCTGCGCATCATGTGACAGTCTGCCATTGTGCTGCATGTAATTGCAGCCAAAAGGCACTTTGTGGCCGAGAGGCGGAACTGCCCGATAAGCGAGTAGTTCAGTCACCCGTTGAAAAGAGGCCGAAGGGTCGGTTCACACTGGCTCCTGACAGTGTCTTGTTTAGCTAATGCTGAACGCTTTTCTGAAACAGAGAAGAAAAGTGTTTGCTATCGGTTCCCGTCCATCGACACCTTTTGAGCACCCTAGGGGGACATGGACCGAGACACCAGGATCTGTTGTGTTGTTTATACAAATGATGCGAAAAGCCATAACTGTCGTTTATTAATCGCTCCCATACACTGCTTGAACAGCAAACACAGCAATGCCCATTTGAACTGTCCCTGAAACATGAAAGAGCACCTGAAGTGTACTCAACAATAAAAGTGATATCATTTACATGTAGTAACGATAAAGAATTGGAAATGTAAGATGTATCAAGCGAAGTGTATCAAGCGAAGTGCCTGAAACCCTACCGTAACCCCTCCTCTTTCCTGGTTGTTCTCCTAAAGCCTTGCTGGACCAGCCCCAGCTTTGTGGTCACCCCCAGTGCAATAGCCTAATCACGTGATTCATTCTTGAGGAGAGGAGGACTCTTACACGATTAGTCCGCGGCTGCTGAGCAACAGGCTGTTTCGGTCACTTTTAGGCCAAGTAAGTAATGTGCAGTTTCAATTGCTGATTTTTATTTATTTTTTATTACACAGTGATGTCACTTTTATTGTGAGCACACTTCAGGTGTTCTTAATTTTGCTGAGCAACAGGCTGTTTCAGTCACTTAGCATGTTTTACAGTTTCAATTGCTGCTTTTTTTTTTCTATTACTACACGACGCCACTTTTATTGTTAAGTACACTTCAAGGGAACCTAAAATGAATGTAAAAAAAAGTTTCACTCACCTAAGGCGTCTACCAGCCCCCTGCAGCCACCCTGTTCCTGCACCGTTTGACGAAATCGACACTTAGTCACTGTGGGGGTTCAGAGGATTGTTCCGTGATGACGCAAGCACAGGCGACTGCAGGGGGCTTGTAGAAGCTCCAGGTTATGTTCACTTTAGGTTACTTTTCAGGTGCTCTTAAATGTATTTATTTATTTTTTTTGTCTGTGGGTTAGGGAGAACTTCTTTAAAGGGAACTGCACACGTTCTCATTCACACTCCCACCACTGGGAACGTCCTGTGCATGCGCAATGGATCAGAACAGTAGCGCTGCACATTATGCTCACTTTGGATCCGGTACAGTGAAGTCTTCAGTCATAAAAAGGTATGCTTGACTTTTTCTGGTAAGCGTGCATTTAGTGGTAACTTTTCCATATTCCGTTGGCTTTTTTGGGCGTCCAAATCTCCAGGTGACCTTTTTTTTCATGGACGCAGCAGTAGAAACTGGTTTGATGCTACAGATGTCACTTTTTTTTACATAAGTAAAGATCTGCTTCAACATGATCACATTTCTGATTGCTAGACCTACCATGCCAGACATTCGATTTGTTTTTAGTAAGTGAAAATATTAGAGACCCTGAAGTAAAAAAAAAAAGTGCCCAGGGGGCAGGGGCGTAACAATAGATCATGCAGGGGATGCAGCCACAGGGGGCCCCGTGGTGAAGTTTCTTTTCCCTGTCCTGAGAGACTGACAACTAAGGGCATGGAGAGAAAAAGCTTTCTGCTCTCTGCACAATTGTACCTCATGACTGCATCTGCTCAGCTACTGATTAGGAATCATACAAAGTTTTGTAGACAGTCCCTATTTAGTGTGAATCAGGCTCGTGTATACAGGGCCCTGCCCAAGCCTTTCAACCCCCTTTCCAAGTGCTGTGTACTGTAGTGATGCTGGAGAAGCCCGCAGAGCCAGTTCTGCTCCATCAGAAGAGGACTGAGTGTAATAAGCTGAGGCTGGGAGAACACTGGTCTGTCGGTTTTCTGTATGTGTTTTCTGCACACCTTGGACTTGATTCACTAAACCGTGATAACTCAAATATCTCACCTTATCAAAGATATCACACCTTATAAAAAGACATCACACCTTATGACAAGATATCACACCTTATGAAAAGATTTCACACCTTATCAAAGTGAACATGTCTTATCAGGGTAGCATAGCGAGCGATACTAACTTATGCCTGCTAATTGGCAATGGCACTTGGTCCTGCCCTGAGCCCCTACGGGTTCGTAGTGCTCGCTATACTACTCTGATAAGGCATGTTTACATTGATAAGGTGTGATATCTTTCCATAAGATATGATATCTTTACATAAGGTGTGATATCTGAGTTATCACGGTTTAATGAATCAAGCCCCATGTGTGTCTGTATGTGTGAAAATATACACGTTTTATCACAGAAGCTAATGTAATTGATAGAGAAAATGCATGCAGTGGCTGACTGCTGTCAGTTTTTTTCTGCATGGGGAAACACATTTAAGTGTGCACTAGCCAATTTATTAACATTAGTTCTCAGTTTACCTGTGCTGAAACCGACAGGGTGGGGGGCCCCAATTCAAAATTTCTCAGGGGTTCCCAGCAATTTCTAGTAACGCCCCTGCTAGGGGGGTACTTACCTAGAAAGGGGAAAGCATCTGGATCCTTAAGAGGCTTCCCCTGTCCTCAGCAGAGGCGATCCAGTGGTGGGACCCTGAAAGTCCTCTTGTCAGCGCTGCACACATGTGCAATAGCATCTTTCTGCTTGGGCTCCGTCAGAAATAGCTGAGCCCGATCCGGTCTACAGAGCGGATCCAGCCGGGCTATTTCCGTTCCGCCAGAGCTGTAACGTAAAGCTGCTACTGATCGGGGATTCCAGTGCTGGATCAAGCTCGCTGACGAGGATGGGAGAAGCCTTTTCAGGATACAGAGTCTTTCTCCTCCTGAGGTAAGTTTTTTTTTCCTATCAGTTGCTTGGCATCCTGCTGATCTTTCATGCATCCGTAGTGTCTGAATTACACGCCTGAAACAAGCATGCGGCAAATGCAGTGAAACTTAAAGGGAACCTAAACTGAGAGGGATATGGATGTTTCCTTTTAAACAATACCATTTGCTTGGCAGTCCTGCTGATCTATTTGCCTGCAGTAGTGGTAATTACACACCTGAAACAAGCATGTAGCTAATCCAGTCTGACTTCAGTCAGAGCATCTGATCTGCATGCTTGTTGAGGGGTTGTGGCTAAAAGTATTAGAAACACAGGATCAGCAGGAGAGTCAGGCAACTGGTATTATTTTAAAAGGAAAAATCCATATCCTTCTCAGTTTGGGTTCCCTTTAAGTCTTTAACATCTTATCTGCATGCTTCGTTCAGGTTCTATGGCTTTAAATAGTAGAGGCAGAGGATCAGCACGACAGTCAAGATATTTGCATTCTTTAAAAGGAAATAAAAATAGCAGCCTCCATATCCCTCTCACTTCAAGTGGCTTTTAAGGTGCAACAATAGTTCAGCCAGGCCACAGAATGGGTCCACCAGGTGGTGAAGCATGTTGCATAGTTACAGGAGGTGTGTAAGAATACAGTGCATGTGCTTACAGTGGATGGTTAAGTGTACAACACAGGTGCTTACAGTGTGTGGATGAGTATACAGAGCATGTGCTTATATTGGTTTATTTATTTATTTATTGTATTTATAAAGTGCCAACATATTACTCAGTGATTGACATTAGTTAAGGTTACAGACAATATTTAGGGGTGACATACAGCAATAAGACAATACAGGAATATCTACAAACCAGATCACGCAGCACAGTATGAGTATAAAGTAATGCTTAGTCAGTCACTGGATGGGAGCATGGAGATTAGGCAAGTTAAGTTCACTCAGATTCATAGGATGGGTGTACTGTAATGGAGGTGCATGAACAGGTAGGAGACGTAAGGAGGAGGACCCTGCCCGAAGGCTTACATTCTACAGCGAGAGGTAGGGACACAAAAGGTAGGGGACCAGATTTCAGCTGCGGGTTTAGAGCACTAGTGGGCGGGGGGGGGGGGAGGGGGGTAGGCCAGAGTGAAAAGTTGATTTTTGAGGGCCTTCTTAAAGATGTTGAATGAAGGGGAATCCTAATTCAAGGAGGACCCTGCCCAACGGCTTACATTCTACAGCGAGAGGTAGGGACACAAAAGGTAGGGGACCAGAGTTCAGCTGCGGGTTTAGAGCACTAGGGGGGGGGGGATGTAGGCCAGAGTGAAAAGGTGATTTTTGAGGGCCTTCTTAAAGATGTTGAATGAGGGGGAAACCCTAATGGTGTGTGTGTGTGTGTGTGGGGGGGGGGGAGTTCCATAGTGTTGGAGCAGCTCTTGATAAGCCTGATCCGGCCGTCGCCGCTATCCTCCGCATCCTGCATCCTTCATTATGGCTTCCGCTAACTTCTGGAGTTGGTGCTTACTGCGCAAGCCTGGCCGCATGCCCTGCCGCACTAACGCCACCAGGAGCATTCTGCGTCTGAGGTGTACTACCGGCCCCGACTGGGTTAAGTTACTGGGTTATCCATATTCATATCTGGGATATCCATAACGGATCATCAGGAAGGCGAAAAAGGATGGGGAGGGAGCAATCATGACGAAGGTGGCTGAGGGAGCCCCAGGTTTGTATGGGGTTTTTTTTGTTATTATTGATGTACATTTTAAGAGCCAGCATGCTGGATCTTTAGTGCTCCTGGACAACCCCCAAATGCATTGTTCTCCCACTAGCCCCGCCCCCAAAACTACTTTATCTTGCACCCTGCATATTCTCAGTTGAACATATATGCAGATTTACTGCCCTGGGGTTTCTTTCAGCCCATAGAAGTCTGTGAGTCCCTCTCTGCAGGTCCGCTTGGGCTTCACGCTCCCGCTCTCAGCTCCGTAGTGGGTTGGGGTCTTCGTCACAAGTGCGCTTCCACCGCCGGGAGCATTCTGTGCAGGCGCAGTAGCACTCTACCTGCAAAAGTGTGCTGGATGTATTCATTGCAGGCTTTCTTGTATGTGCTACCGACCAGTCTCCCTGTTTTAGTATTTACGCTTGTGTAGGACATAAAGAGTACTTGAGTCTTGACAGGCTCTGACTTGATGATGAGTATTAATTGGGGAGGAGGGGTGTCGTGCGGTTAAATACTTAACCTGTTCTAGCGTCATCCCTCCAAAGAGATAACTGCTTTGCCTCCCTTAGGAAAAAGGGCCCTTGCCATTTTCTTTTTTTCTTCAAAGTGGCTTCCGAGGCTCTGGCCACCCCCATCTGCATTGCCACTGCCTGCCCCTAGCTCAGCAGCCACTGCTTAAAGGACAACTGTAGTCATAAGAATATGAAAGCTGCCATATTTATTTCTTTTTAAATAATGCCAGTAGCCTGGCAGCCCTGCTGGTCTATTTGGCTGCTGTGGTGTCTAGATCTGACAATTTTGTCAGAAACACCTCATCTGCTGCATGCTTGTTCGGGGTTTATGGCTAAAAGTATTAGAGGCAAAGGATCAGCCGGATAGCAATGTAACTAGTATTACTTAAAAGGAAATAAATATGGAAGCCTCCATATTCTTCTCATTACAGTTGTCCTTTAATAGGTGGGGTCGTGCCGCGGCAGGGCAGGTGGAGGTTTCCAAAGAGCTTCAACAGTCTTCATCAGAAACATAGCCATGACTGTGTTGCTAAGGAGGGGATGGAGCATCACCTGTGACCTGGAGATGTCACTATAGGTAAGTATATTCAGTACTGTGCCCCCCCCCTTCTCCCCCCCCCCAATCATGTAATAGGCAACTGTGTATCACTCTCAACAGGACACTAGTTTTTTCTTTGTGACTTGAGACTAATTTATGTTAGTATCTTTATATGATGGGCATAGCACCATGTATTGTCCTTAAAAGATACCTCAGGATAAATATTTTTCAAAAAGGACGCCTAATGTGTGTGTACTGTTCTGTACTTCCTGGTCGGCGCAGTGAGTGCCCTCCGATCTGGAGATACTGCGCTGCTCCACTTGGGCGCCTTGTGACCACACAACTGCACTTAAGTCTTATGGGGTCACTGGGGAGCGTGGTCGAAGGTGCCCAAGTAGACATACTGCACATGTGCAGCATAGTATCTCTGGGTTAGAGGGCGCTGACCAGGAAGTACAGATATTTGATAATCACCCGAGAACTTAGGGAGACGCTGGGGCACAGAAGGTACGGTAAGTATGTGCGCATTTCCTCCGACACACATTAGGCATTGTTTTTTGAAAAATATTTATCGCTAAGGTATCCTTTAAAGCAGAGGTCCCCCCGGTAGTCCGTGGGCGGATTTCTGGGGGGCCGCGGCGGATCTGGCCTTTCTCCCTCTCCCCTAACCCCCCCCAATCCCCCCGACCCCCCCCCCCCCCCCCCCCCCCCCGCGGCTCCTGTTACCTTATGAGCGGGCGGCCACTTCCTTCCTTATATTCCCCATAGCCCCTCTCCGCTTTGCAGCATTTCTTATCACAGCAGCGCTTCCTGTGCGGCTGCTGTAAGAAGGGAAGGAGGCGGGGCAGCAGATCCCATGGTAATGGCGATCACCGCTACAGGAAGCCGCTGCCCTGCTTCCTTCCCTTACAGCAGCCGTGCGGGAAGCGCTGCTGTAATACGAGATGCTGCAAGAGGACAGGAGCTATGGGGAATATAAGGAAGGAAGCGACCGCCCGCTCATAAGGTAACAGGAGCGGCGGCCGCAAGGGGGTTGGGGGAAGGAAGAGGGCACCTCTCCTAGCTACACTGGAGCAGCTATACTGGGGTGACTACTGGCTACACTGGGCTAACTACTAGCTTACTCTTCCTACTACCGCTTCCACGCTCTCCCATCCCAGGCTCTCACCCACGGTCTCCTCTGAGGATACCAGCACGTCTGGACCTATGATGAGTCACTTGAACATCCAGACTTCTGTGCCTCAATGCATGGGGGCCATTCCTAAACATTCTTATGACACTAACGCTTTTAGGGATACGAATGACTACAGTCATAATGTAGTTTATGAATGGGGGAGGTGGGAATCTTTTTACAGGTCCCTTAAGTCCATCCTAAAAAAGTTCACTCCCAAGAAAAATGTGAGTTTCAGCTCTCTGGATACTTCAGGGTTCTTATCAGATGTTTCTGAGGCCCCTGATTCAAGCCGCAGAGCTTTACAATCCATTTTTTCTAATGTCACTCATCAAACAGGGGACCCTCCATTGCTTCAGACATCAGGGGTTCCCATTCCTCAACCCTCTTACTACAGGACACAAAGGAAACCAAACAAAACAAAGAAACGAAAACAAAAAAGAAACGTGTTAGACGAGCAGGGTACAAACATAGAAAGTCGAATAACCAGGTAGCTTCTAGTGCAGAGTCCACTACCTGTAATGTGGTGAATCTCTCCAGTTACACCCTTTCCCCAGATCAGGTCAAATTATTGTCTAGAGGCTTATCCTTTGCTCCTTCAAATCATTTTGATTTATTTCGGACAATCCTGGACCTCAATAAATTTGTGCGAAATTTAGTAGTGAGGAAACATTTTTTTGAGGATCCTTCTGAAATGACTGAATCTTGTGTGCCAATGTCCTTGTCACGGAAACAAATTGAGGATGTTCCCTCTTTCTGTGACATTAGGAATGTTTTGGCGCTCCAGGCCTTGGATGACAGGGGTATGGCTGAAGTAGATATCGATCAGGTGGTACCTATCAAGATTTCTAACCCTTCTTTTTATCCAGTCAATGCAAGGTCTCCTTAGATTGACGTTTTCCAGGACCATATAGAGAGGGAGCTTACCGATCTGTCGAGGTTGTCCAGGGCACCGTCTGACCTCTCGCCCTCCGAGCGGCAGGCTCTGATTTCTCTTCAGAGTAATACGGACATTGTTATCCGCTCGGGGGGGGGGGCAGTTGTTATCCTGGACGCCGCAGACTATCGGTCGGAGGCCTTGAGGCAGTTGGGGGATGCTGATGTGTATCGACCCCTACTCCGAAATCCTACTTTGGACTTTCTTGGTGATCTTCGGGAGCTCTTGGAATTGGGACAAAATATGGGCGTCATTACTAAAAGTATGTCAGAATTTCTATGCCCATTACATCCTATTGTCCCTGTTTTCCATCACCTCCCGAAGATACACAAGCCCGGGCGCTCCCCCGCGGGGCCGACCCATTGTGGCGGGTATTGGCTCCATGGGCGAGCGCCTGGGTGAGTGGGTCGATTCACATCTACAGCCCCTTGTTTTGAGATTGCCAGGGTACTTACAGGACACTCGCCACGTTTTGTCCAGTTTTGCAGATGTGGGAAGAACATTTTCATTGGGTGACCTTGGATGTCACCTCTTTATATTCCTCCATTCCGCAAGGACTTGCCTTGAAGGCTCTATGTTTCCATCTTGGGAAATATTCAGCCTTTGATGCCTATTTGCAATCCTACCTTGTGAGGGCTGTGGAGTACCTCCTCACGCACAACTATTTTATGTTTGATTTGGGGTTCTATCTCCAGAGATGCGGAGCTTCCATGGGGGCAACGTTTTCCCCCTCCTTGGCCAACCTATACATGGGCTGGTGGGAGGAGCTCCGCATCTTTGGAGATGAGAACCCCTTTGCCTCCCATATCGTTTGGTATGGCAGGTTTATAGACGATTTGCTTTTGGTGTGTGTGTGTGTGGGGGGGGGGGGGGGGGGGGGGCTCCCAGCCTTTTGGAGGATTTTTTGGCTTATGTCAATTGTAATGAACTCAATCTGAATTTTACTATGAGCCATCATAATATACATATTGACTATCTGGACCTGACCCTGACTGGAGACACTTTACTTCACTGAGTTTCCACCAGGACTTATCGTAAGCCCACAGCAGGAAATTCTATACTCTTTGCCAGTTCTTGTCATCCTAGACATACCATAAATGCCATTCCCACAGGGGAATTCACTCGGGCAGGCCGCAACTGCTCCAACCCAGTGGTATTGGAACAGGAATGCAATTTGGTTGAGGAAAGATTAAGACAAAGAGGGTACACTAGGAAACAGTTAGCTTGGGGACGACTCAGGGGCACAAGGAAACCACGGAGTGAACTTTTACAAACTAGGAGCCGGACTGGGGACCGAGACGACACGGTGACTTTTATAACTGAGTACAGCCTTGAGTTTAATAAAATCACAAACATTGTGAAGAAATATCTTCCAGTGCTGGATTCCGATTTTAAGTTCAGGGCAATTTTAAAGAAGGGGTGTCGCTTCTCCGCCAGAAGGGCACGCACCTTGGGATCTATCCTTTCGCCCAGTTGTTTTCAGTCCGCCCTTCCGTCTCGTACCCCTACCTGGCTTGCAACAGTGGGATCTTATCCCTGTGGGTTTTCTACCTGTAAATATTGCCACTGTCATAAAAAGGGATCGTCCATCCTCTCTTTTGCGACTGGTAGCACTTTCCCCATTAAACAGTATGTAAATTGCAACACGAGGTGCGTTATTTATGTTATTTCTTGCACCTCGTGCCGCTTGCAATATGTGGGGTGCACCACTCGCAACTTGAGAGCTCGCATTGCTGATCATTATTGTGGTACAAACTGGAAAACTTTTAAGAAGTTGGCAGTTTCTAAACATTTTGAAAACATCCATAAGGGTGATCTCTCTTCTTTTGCTTTTCAAGGGGTAGAACAAATAGTGAGTCCTAAGAGAGGCGGTGACACTCACAAATTACTTTTGAGGCGAGAAGCATATTGGATCCACAAGATGGACACTCGCACTCCAAGGGGTCTCAACACACGTTGGGATCTAAATCTAGTTTATGATTGCTAATTTTGCCTCCTCTATTTTTGCTCCTGTCATACAGAATTCAAGTATGTTTTTTCCTCTTTTTCTTTTCTATATAGTTTGCTATTTGTTACTTGAAGCTTTAATGTTTCTTCCAGAGGTGACTTTTTATACATTATATCTTTTAATACCATTTGACTATTGTTATTAATGATAATATTTTTCTATGTATTCATACATTGTGTGTATTTGTAATGTCTCCTTTAAGGTGATGGCTGACTGAGGTATAGGGTGGAGTTTGTTGCTCTCCCACCTACTTAAAGCCCTCCCCTTGCAGGTTCACTTTTAGCTATGACTAAGGGCAGATTGTAAGCCTGACACGCGTCAGTTGAACCTTGTGGTTTTATGCATTTGTCATGTGGAATTCCTGAATAAAGAATACCAGCTTTTTTCAACCAATGGTCGGTTTGCGGATCCCTCTGTGTACATTTGTGGACTGGCTTGGCTTACCTGATCCTGCACCCACTGGTTTGTTATATAGGGGGTAGAGCGTTTTGAACTTTCAACTTTCTTCTAACTACTAGCTAGTAGTTAGCCCAGTGTAGCCAGTAGTTACCCCAGTATAGCTCCCCCAGTGTAGCTAGGAGAGGTGCCCTCTTCCTTCCCCCAACCCCCCCGCGGCCGTCGCTCCTGTTACCTTGCTATACTGGGCAAACTATACTTGCTATACTGTGGTAACTGTACTAGCTATACTGGGCTAACTGTACTAGCTATACTGGGATAACTATACTTGCTATACTGTGGTAACTGTACTTGCTATATTGGGCTAACTGTACTTGCTATATTGGGCTAACTGTACTTGCTATACTGGGCTAACTGTACTTGCTATACTGGGCTAACTGTACTTGCTATACTGGGGTAACTGTACTTGCTATACTGGGGTAACTGTACTTCCTATACTGGGCTAACTGTACTAGCTATACTGGGCTAACAGTACTTGCTATACTGGGCTAACTGTACTAGCTATACTGGGCTAACTGTACTAGCTATACTGGGCTAACTGTACTAGCTCTACTAGCTCTACTGGGCTAACTGTACTAGCTATACTGGGCTAACTGTACTTGCTATACTGGGCTAACTGTACTTGCTATACTGTGGTAACTGTACTTGCTATACTGGGATAACTGTACTTGCTATACTGGGCTAACTGTACTAGCTATACTGGGCTAACTGTACTAGCTATACTGTGCTAACTGTACTTGCTATACTGTGGCAACTGTACTTGCTATACTGGGCTAACTGTACTTGCTATACTGGGCTAACTGTACTAGCTCTACTGGGCTAACTGTACTAGCTATACTGGGCTAACTGTACTAGCTATACTGGGCTAACTGTACTTGCTATACTGTGGTAACTGTACTTGCTATACTGGGCTAACTGTACTTGCTATACTGGGCTAACTGTACTTGCTATACTGGGCTAACTGTACTAGCTATACTGGGCTAACTGTACTAGCTATACTGTGCTAACTGTACTTGCTATACTGTGGCAACTGTACTTGCTATACTGGGCTAACTGTACTTGCTATACTGGACTAACTGTACTGGCTATACTGTGGTAACTGTACTAGCTATACTAGGGTAACTCTACTAGCTATACTGGGCTAACTGTACTAGCTATACTGGGCTAACTGTACTAGCTCTACTGGGCTAACTGTACTAGCTATACTGGGCTAACTGTACTTGCTATACTGGGCTAACTGTACTTGCTATACTGTGGTAACTGTACTTGCTATACTGGGCTAACTGTACTTGCTATACTGGGATAACTGTACTTGCTATACTGGGCTAACTGTACTAGCTATACTGGGCTAACTGTACTAGCTATACTGTGCTAACTGTACTTGCTATACTGTGGCAACTGTACTTGCTATACTGGGCTAACTGTACTTGCTATACTGGGCTAACTGTACTAGCTCTACTGGGCTAACTGTACTAGCTATACTGGGCTAACTGTACTAGCTATACTGGGCTAACTGTACTTGCTATACTGTGGTAACTGTACTTGCTATACTGGGCTAACTGTACTTGCTATACTGGGCTAACTGTACTTGCTATACTGGGCTAACTGTACTAGCTATACTGGGCTAACTGTACTAGCTATACTGTGCTAACTGTACTTGCTATACTGTGGCAACTGTACTTGCTATACTGGGCTAACTGTACTTGCTATACTGGACTAACTGTACTGGCTATACTGTGGTAACTGTACTAGCTATACTAGGGGTAACTCTACTAGCTATACTGGGCTAACTGTACTTGCTATACTGGGCTAACTGTACTTGCTCTACTGGGCTAACTATACTTGCTATACTGTGGTAGCTGTACTTGCTATACTGGGCTAACTGTACTAGCTATACTGGGGTAACTATACTAACGATATTGGGGTAACTATACTACCTAACTAACTATACTGGGGCAACTATAGTCCTTATACAGGGGCAACTGTGTTAGCTAACTATACTGGGGGGCAACTATACCTACTTACCTATATATTACACTCAAAATCGGGGGAAAAAGGGGGGGCAGCCGCCGCCACTAACCACGCCCCCCAAACCCCCCGCCCTCCCAGGGGGGCCCCGGAGAAAATTTTGTGTCGGGATAGTGGGCCCGGGCTCCAAAAAGGTTGGGGACCTCTGCTTTAAAGGGCTATCCAAGCTGAAAAGTAAAAGTTCCAGCACCTAGAAGTCTGTGTGGTCCGTTACTGCAGTTCAGCTGCCCTGCAGTGCGCCGCTAGCCCCTTATGTAAGATCACCAACTCCAGCTGTGGTCACGGTCTTCTGCACATACGAGGGCATCTCTGACGTGCCTTTCACAATCTCACGAGAATGCGAGAGGTGCTTGGATACGCCCATACATCCGCAGAAGGCCGCAACCACAGCTGGAGTTGGCAAGCTTATGGAGGGGAAAAGTTGTGCATTGGAGGGCAGCTGAACTGCAGCAACAAACCAAACAGTCTGCAAGGGGGCTGGAAGAAAGCCCCAAGTAAGTAAAACTTAACTTTTACTTTCTCAGCTCAGATATCCTTTAAGAGCAATGTACAAAATACATTTTGTTAAAGATGGATAATGTTTACCAAATTTGATATTGTAAGAGTCTTGTGCTCATCATTTTGTAAAGACAGCTGAATAGTGATGTATGTACTGTGTTTATAGAGTGTTCAACATTACATGTAGCCTGTTTGTCTATGGATGTTTAGGGGGTGCTTTGTGGTACAATGGTACAAGCAGTGTTCTTCCCAGAGCCTATTGGCCAGGCATTCCGCCTAGGTAAAATTGGCAGAAGCCCAGCTGACTTAATTAGCCCCTGCCCGGCAAGAAGAAGTGGGGGGGCAGGGGCACAGGCAGAAGGATGTAGCCGCTTACCGCTAGGGAGCCAGTGATGCATGGGGGGGGGGGGGGCCTATCTCTGCCCTGACTGATCTGACTCCTTGGACCCTGAGTAATGCACTGTACAGGGGATCTGGGATTGAGGGGGGCCAGGGTTGCCAGGGTGACATTGTACTGGCTGTGGCATTGCCCAATGTACTTAGGGGGGGGGGGCTCTCCGTCTGAAAGAGGTGTTTGAGGATCTCGCAAATTCCATTGGGGGGGGGGGGGAGTGGGGGTCTTTGGCACACACACACACACTCTTCGGTAGTGACCCTCCTTTCCACCCAGCTTGACCTTAGGGCCTTTTTCCACTAGCTGTGATCTGCTTCAGAAAGCAGCAGTCTTGATGATCGCAATGGGCCATGTGATAACGTGTAAATTGCAGTGCTCATTTCCCAGTAGCGTACGTCATGTTTTTCCAAATCTAAATCGTCGGGTGATTGTGCTCCGTTTCCGGCAGCTAAACAGCACAATCACAGGTAGTGGGAAATTGTAGCTTACGCGATCTCAGCGTGATTGCGCTTCCTAGTGAGAAAGGGGCCCCTTACTTCCCTACCTGGCTACTTTTTTTATGCCACCCGGCTGGAAAAAAATTCTGGGGAGAACACTGCTAAAAAAGAGAATGAAGCGAGAGATAAGAGCATAAGGAAAGGTGAAGGATGAGGAAAAAAATGTATGTCTCAATGGGTCACCGTGACCAGCTCTGCTTCAAAATGAAAGTACTTGTTGAATGCGATTTGTAGGAAAGCAGAAGAGAGACAACACCCGAAAAGGAGGAATTATTCTACATGCATAAATACATACAATGACAGCAATAAAATAATTGTTTGTGGAGTATGTGAATAAATTGTTTTTCTATCAAGCGACAATTTCATGTCCTTTTTGGAGTGACCGGTCCACCACCGACACCCGAATGTTTTAAACTTTTTAGCGTACTTTTATCTTTTTGGCGCCTCTGTACATCTTATGATCAAAATTTTCCACCCTGGTGGAAGGGTGATACACCCCTCTTTCTTCTTCAGAGAGCGACATCTTAATCCTGAGTGGGGACAGGTCTAATCTCCCCACCTGCCTATACAGTGGTTGCCTATGCGGTAACCCTTGTTTGTGAGTATAATACATACTTGTCATTTTTCTCCTGATTCCAGTACATACTACACTATATTGGGCTCTCGGTTTTTCTCTGTTTATAGCAATAAAATACCACACATGGCATGCCTGTAATGTGATCTGTAAAAGAGAGAGAGTGGCCTACTGGGGATGCTGGGAGTGGAAGGGGAGAGAGATAGCGGCTTTTTAATGGTCTAGAGGAGAGAGTTATGCTGGGCATACATGGCTCGATGCCCCCTTATCAATCAAGCCGCTGATGGCTTGATTGATAATATCCGACGTGTCCGATCGCCGCGGGGATCGATTCCGCGCTTGATCCCCGCAGGCGGACAATAGCGGCGAATCAATTGGGAGATAAAAAGCGCCGGCGGGTACGAGCGGGAATCGATTCAGGTGCACAAGCGGGGACGCGGCAGGAGTCGATCCGATTAGCCGCCGGATCGACCTGTGTATGCCCAGCATTAGGCTAGTGAGGAGATGGGAGAGAAGGTCAGGGCAGATTCTAGGTTGAATAGCTCTCAGAGCACAGCTGTAAAATAATTCCCCCCCCCCCCCCCCACAGAAACCCTGTGAATCCGCAGCAAGAGGAGCCCCCAGTGTTAGGTAGTCACCTGTACATGTAACTAGATGTGGAGCCCCCATTATTGTTAGCCAAAGAGGGCCCCCAGGATAATGTGGCAAGAGAGGGCCCCCTAGTATAAGGTGGCAAGAGAGTGTGCCACTAGTATAGGTAGCCAGAGTGCACCCCCATATATGTAGCTAGACCCCCCAGTATAGGTAGACAGAGGAACCCCCCAATGTTCAGGTAGCTAGAGAGTCCCCCAGGATAGGTAGCCAGTTAATCAGGTCATGTCAGCACAATAGCCAGACCCCAATTACGTGTCCGAAAGGGACAAGCCATGCAATCAGTAGGGGAATATATTTGTTACATTCCCCTACTTTGCCTAGCGTGGGAAGAGACGTCTCTCAGCTTCTGAGGTAGATAGGTAGCCAGAGAGCCAACGCTACATCGAAAAAGGAGTGCCTGGGAAATTTGGGCACCCAGAAAAGCAGAGAGTAGAATATTGGTAAATTTATCGATATTCTTCTATCATAGTGGAAATGACGATAGTAAAATATCAGTCATACATACCAATATTTTACTACAGCTAAACAGAACCCTATTCCCACACTGAACATTATGGATGCTTAACCTTAACCACTTCCACGTACCAGCTAACCTTAACCACCACCTCCCACACGGCTAACCTTAAACCTTCCCCAGCCACCAATCATCCCCCCAAAAATTTTCCTGGTGCTGCCAGAGGTGCCCATTCAAATATCGGCGTTAACCTTCCTTGCGTCAAGGACAAGCCTGGCTCATCCATGAAAAACTAGCTAGGATTGGTATGGACGAGTCAGGCTTGTCCAACAATTACAATTACTCACCTGCGGCATTGCTGGTATGTGGGATCCCTCGTTAGCACATCGCGGCTTCTCTGCGAGCACATTTCCGACGTCTTCTCGGCAATCCCTGTTGGCAATCTCCATTCTTTCTTGTTCATCACTTCCTGTTCCTTGGCAATCACATGTCCCCCAGCAGCCTCTGCTGTCGGGCGTATACAGCGGCATCACATTGGGCAGAAAATTCAAATTTTTTTGTATTGGATGCAATGCAATCTGTATTAGATCCAATATTTAACTATCATCTGTATGCAGATGACACCTAAATCTACCTCCACACCCCTGATATATCCACCACTACCATGGACAAGGTCTCCTCCTGCCTATCAGCCATCTCCTCCTGGATGTCCTCTAGGTTCCTGAAACTAAATCTAGACAAAACGGAATTTATGATCTTCCCACCCCGGCCATCCATGAACCTCCCAGATGTGCATGTCACTGTTAACCACACTACCATTCGCCCTACCTCTCAAGCCCGTTGTCTGGGTGTCACCCTGGACTCCTCACTTTCCTTCACTCCCCAAAACCTCACAAAGACCTGCAACTTCCACCTCCGTAACATCTGTAAGATTCGCCCTTTCCTGACCTTTGCCACCACCAAACTCCTCAACCATACCCTCATAATTTCCCGCCTTGACTACTGCAATGCCCTTCTGTCTGGTCTCCCTATGACCCGAATAGCCCCACTGCAGTCCATCATGAATGCGGCAGCCAGAATTATCCACTGCTCCCATCGCTCCACCACGGCGGATCCCCTCCTTGAATCCCTCCACTGGCTTCCTATCCAGTCTAGAATCAGATTCAATATACTTTGTCTGACCGACAAATCTGTCCACAAAACCTGTCCAACCTACATTTCTGATCTTACTCAGAGGTACACATCTAGCCGCTCGCTCCGCTCTTCCAATGAACGTCACCTGACCGCCCCCCCACATCACCCAGTCCCATGCACGCCTCCAGGACTTCTCAAGAGCTGCTCCAACACTATGGAAGTCCCTACCTCCACCCATTAGGGCAGCCCCCTCTTTCAACATTTTCAAGGCCTTCAAAACTCACCTTTTCACTCTGGCCTACTACCGCTCACAAGTGCTCTAAACCCACAGCTGAACTCTGGTCCCCTACCTTTCGTGTCCCTTCCTCTCTCTAGATTGTAAGCCTTTGGGCAGGGTCCTCCTCCTTTTGTGTCCTACCTGATCATGCACCTCCATTACTGTGAACCCATGCTATGCATTTGAGTGAACCTAACTTGCCTAATCTCTATGCTCCCATCCAGTGACTGACTAAGCAGTCCAGGACGGAGCCTGGACACGCACGCTTTACCAACCTGACACGGAGGACGGAACTACCAGCGCTGCGGCGTGGAAACGTGGAGGACATCAATGCAGGTTAGCCGGACATGTGAGATGAGCCTTTGTTTTTATTGTACATGGTACGCATATGCTTTTATTAGGGGCTAGACCCATATTAAATAAGGATTTTACGCAATGAGAAGCGGATGTCTTATGTTTTCTTCTAGCCACCTGTTGTAGTGATTATATATTTGCCTGAATACAAAGCAGAGATTTGGTGAGCAGGGGATTGAGGGGAGGAGTGTGACTCCCGTTCCTGCATGCGGTGTCTTTTCCCAGAGCATGGTGTGTTGTGTTGACACAGGGTGTACGAGTGTTTAAGGATTACCCGCTATGTGCCTGCTCTCTTTTTGACACAGGTTTCTAATACAGCACAGGAGTTAACTCCAGAAGCGCTGCTGTGAACGATATACTTTTGCTGTGAGGAGAACTGATTGGTTTTGCTCTTTTTGGCAGTTAGCTGCATATTGGAAGGACTTTACAAGAGGTGGTGAGTGCTGTGTCGCTTTTTGAATTTTGACTAAGCATTACCTTGTACTCATACTGTGCTGCATGATCTGGTTTTTCATGTATTCATGTATTGTCATATTGCTGTATGTTACCCCTAAATATTGTCTGTAACCTAAACTAATGTCCAGCGGTGCGTAATATGTTGGCGCTTTATAAATACAATAAATAAATATGAAAAATTCAAAGTGTAAAAAAAAGAAAATATGGGCAACACTACTGCTCATAAGAGCAAACAATAAAGAAAAAAAATAAAAAAGGTGCTTTCTTTATATTGCTTACTTGCAGTCAGCTTGCAAGGCTGCGACTTCACAGTGGTCCGTCAAAAAAGCGTACAGTATAAAGAAGCGCTTAAAAACAATTGTATATCTTTTGCTACAAAAATCCTGCATAAATTGAACAACAGGGAGGTTATGGGGAAATTCTAGCGCCGAATTTCACCTCCATGTCAATATCTAAATGGGCGCCTGCAGTATGTCAGTGCCCAAACTTCCACTGCTAGCAGGGTGCGCAAATTTCCTGTTTTTTAGTCTCCCATATAGGTAGCCAGAGAGCCATGTATATGTGACTAGAGGAAGCTCCAGAAATGTATCTTTTATGGCGAAGGCCCTATTTCTGGTACACTTTAAGGTTTCCCCTCAATGGCAATATCTAAATGGGCGGTATCGCAGCGCCCAAACATCCGTCGCTATCTGGGTGCCCAAATTTCCAGTTTTATACATTTTCATATAGGTAGTATAGGTAGCTAAAGAGCCAAGCTTCTAAGGGCAACAATGGTTAATTTGCATATATTCAGCAATGATGCACTGGGAGACATCTCAAGCTCACTCCAACCTGAATTATCACAAATTCTTTCTGTTTTAAGAAAGCAAACTCTTGTTTTCCTTAGTATTTTAGTAAGGGGGCTTTTAGGACCATTGTAGCTCCTCACACACTCCAATAAGTTCTGGTTCACCATGAGCTTGCTGGTTAGTCTGTACCTCACTGTGCTAGAAGGTAAATACAGCTCCAGTTCCAGTCTGTCACCAGCAATAGCCTCTCTGCACGTCCTGTATTATTGCTGAAGACAGAGCTATGTGGAGGCGAGGCATTACATGTAAACTGGGAAATATGAGGGAGCATGTGCTGAGGCATCTATGCAAAAAGCGTGCCCGGTAATACCGAGAACTTGACCACCTACCCCCCATGGCTAACCTTAACTATCCCCCCCCCTTTCCCTCAACCCACTGTAAAAGGGAAAAAAAAACAAATAGAACCGATTTTTTGCAAATTTCTTTAAAAAACCTATATTTGAATGAGTGCCTATGTCAGCGGTGAAATCTTCCTCCGATAGCGGGCACCCATATTTCCTGAGCTGTGTATACTGCTGTGCTGTATGTGTATCGTGTAGCAATGTATGCGTAAAGTTCATGTACTGTATATAGAAAGCTATATATATATACGTACAAGCTAAGCATTGTCTATGAGGCCCCTTATCCACAGGCAGCTGATGGCGGTGAATTCAGCACCTCACAGCTACGCCCATTTACCGGTCAGCCGCTTGCTAGCGCTCGGTACAGGCATTGTATAAGCGTCCCCATGGAGTGGACCCGACATGAGATGGTATCTTGTCGCCCGGTCATTCTGCTGTGCGTCGTGTGACCAGTGGTTTACTAAACAGTCTGCCATTTTGCTGCATGTAATTGCAGCCAAAAGGCGCTTTGTGGCTGGGGGGCTTAACTGCCCAACAAGCGAGTAGTTCAGTCACGCGTGGAAAAGAGGCCGAAGGGTCGGTTCACATGGGCTCTTGCCAGCGTCTTGTTTAGCTAATGCTGAACGCTTTTCTGCAACAGAGCAGAAAAGTGTTTTCTATTAGCTCCCGTCATTCCACTGTCACCTTTTGAGCCCCCTAGGGGGACATGGAAGTACGAATGTAGCCAATTATGTCGCGTCCAAGACGAGACACCAGGATCTATCGTGTAATTTATGCGAACGATGCGAAAAGCCGTAACTGTCATATATTAATCGCCCCCATACATTGCTTGACCATCAAATGCAGCATTTAGATGCCCGTGTGAACTGGCCTAAGACATGAAAGAGCACCTGAGGTGTACTCCACAATAAAAGTGATGTCATTTACATGTAGTAACGATAAAGAATTGGAAATGGAAGATGTATCAAGCTAAGTGCCTGAAACCCTACCGTAACCCCTCCTCTTTCCTGGTTGTTCTCCTAAAGCCTTGCTGGACCAGCCCCAGCTCTGTGGTCACCCCCACTGCAATAGCCTAATCACGTGATTCATTCTTGAGGAGAGGAGGACTCTTGCACGAGGCCACGGCTGCTGAGCAACAGGCTGTTTCAGGCACTTAGCATGTATTAGGCCAAGTGAGTAATATACAGTATCAATTGCTGATTTCTTTTTTTTTTTTTTTATTACACAACGATGCCACTTTTATTGTTGAGCATACTTTAATGGAACCTAAAATTAACTTTAAAAAAGTTTCACTTATCTGAGGCTTCTACCAGCCCCCTGCAGCCGCCCTGTGCCTGCACCGTTTGACAAAACCGACACTTTGTCACTGCGGTGGATCGGCGGATTGTTCCATGATAACGCTGGCACAGGGCGGCTGCAGGGGGCTGGAAGAAGCTCCAGGTAAGTGAAACTTTTTTTTTATGTTCACTTTAGGTTTCTTTTCAGGTGCTCTTAAATGTATTTATTAATTTAATTTTTGTCTGTGGGTTAGAGAGAGCTTCTTTAAAGGGAACTTCGCGTGTCATCATTCACACTCCCACCACTGGGAGCATCCTGCACAATGGATCGGAACAGTGGCGCTGCGCGTTATGCTCAATTTGGATATGGTACAATGAAGCCTTCAGTCAATAAAAAGTATGCTTCACTTTCTCTGATAAAGCGTGCATTTAGTGGTAACTTTTCCATATTCCATTGGCTTTTTTGGGCATCCAAATCTCCAGGTCCCCTTTTATTTCAGGTACGCAGCAGTAGAAACTGGTCACACGACTGAAGTAGAAGTGGATGTATACTGTGGTACAGTACTATTTTTTATTTGACACTACAGATAATGTCACATTTTTTTTACTTGTGTCATAAGTAAAGATCTGCTTTAACATGATCACATTTCTGATTGCTAGATCTACCTTGCCAGACATTCGATTTGTTTTTAGTAAATGGAAATGTTAGAGACCCTGCGAAGTAAAAAAAGTGCCGGGGGGGGGGGGGGGGGGGTATATGGATACCAGTATATGATGCCCTTTGTGCTACCGGTATCTACTTAAATTGTCTGTGAAAGTTCCGTCACCTTGTGTGAGGCTGAGCATACCAGGCATTCCTATGAGCCATATCTTCACTGATTGTGTTATTCTGCACCCTGTTGTAAATCTGAATACCGTACATTTTTTTTGAAAAGTAAAACCAGATACTTTAATCCCTCTGATCAAATGACACATTGATATCCTCCAGGGCCTTTTTACATTGGGGCAGTTTTACCGTACCCCACTGCAGGGCAATGAAAGCCGATGGAGACTTTCACACTGATGCAGTACAGCGTGATGCGACAGAAGTGATGTTTTCGCTGCATCACTGATGCTTGGACAGATCTACGTTACTGTGTGGTTCTGCGTTGACGTGTAGAGGACCGGAAGTCATGTAAGTCAATGGCGACGTGTGTCAATGTGAAAACCCGCAAAAGGTTTTACGCATCGCGCACGTGCACAAGCGTATTTTTTGCAATCGTGATCGCATCAGCCACAGGAAGTGAGCGTCAGTACCTGCTTGGCTGACTGCCAGACAGGGATTACCGCGTACCAACAAGGTAGGCCAACAAATGCCTGTTTTTGGCACTGCGGCCCCCACCAATCTGCAGTGTGCAGCCAGCCTAAATATTATAATTCAAAATAATTTTTATTAATATACACAACTTAACCACTTGCCAACCGCCCACTACCTATGGGCGGCAGCAAAGTGGACCCCGCAAGGACCGCAATACGCCCTGGGGGCGTGTTTGGCCGGCGATCGTGTCACTGGTGACGCACGCTTCCGCCGGCCATAGTTACCGCCCACCTGACGCACTAACCCGCCGGCCAATTAGCAGCGCCAGCGGGTTTAAAAATACACGATCTGGCCAATTAAAGTGTGTAATACACTTTCTTTACTTAACAAAGTGTATTATACAGGCTGCCTTCTCCCCTAGCGGTCTCTTTGTTCGAGCGACCACCAGAGAGGATGGAAACCCTGTAAGTACAAGCACACACACATTCACACACACAGACCCCCGATCGCCCCCCCCCACCCCTCAGCCCCCCCCCACCCACCCCTGTTCACCCCATCAGACCACAGTTTGCACCCAAGCACCCCCCTAAAAACCCATCAATCACTAACTGTCACTAACTGTCGACGCTATCCCCTATATTAGGTCCCTAACTGCCCCCTAAGGGCCCCTGATCACCCTCCCTTCCCTCAGATCCCCCCAGACTACCCCCCATATACTGTATACATTTGTGTACCTATCTATCTTACTCACTGACCACCCACTGATCACCTGTCTATCACCCCTTGTCACCACCACCCATCAGAGCAGACCCTAAACTGTCCCTTGGGGGCGCCAGATCACCCGCCCAGACCCTCAGATCGTCCTCAGAACCCCCCCCCCCCCCATCACCTTCCCAGTGCATTGGATTTGATTGTGCTGTAAATGGATTTGATTGTGCTGTAATTGGATTTGATTGTCCCGTGATCGGCTTTGATTGGCCCGTGATCAGCTTTGATTGTCCCGCGATTGGCTTTGATTGTCCCGCGATTGGCTTTGATTGTCCCGTGATTTGAGTGCCCCGTGATTGGCCTGTGGTTGGCCTGTGATTGGCTTTGTTTTCTCGTGATTGGCTTTGATTGTCCCATAGTTTTTAGTGCCCCGTGATTGGCTGTGATTGGCCTGCGATTGTCCTGTGATTGACTTTGATTACCTTGTGATTTGGCTTTGATTTCTCGTGATTGGCTTTGATTGTCCCGTGATTGTTTCTGATTGCCTCTGATACCCCACTCGCCACCACCCCCCCACCCATACTCCCCCCCCCCCCTTTTCCTGGTGATCTAAAAACAGTGATCAGTGAAAACTGTCACTTTTTAGTATTACTAGTGTTAGCAGTTAGTATAGTATCTGTAAGTGATCATTACTGATCGCAGTCAGATCTATATTAGGGTCACTAGAATCAACTAAAAACGCAGTGTTTTCCCGATCAGGCCTGATCATTCACCTGCACTTGCGTTCAGCCCGCCCCCACCGCGGTGACAGAATTTTTTTTCTGATCACTGCAAAAAACACCGTACAATAGCTGTGGCACTGTAAAGATCAGTTTTGATTTTTTTTTAATCAAAACTCAGTGACCATAGCTTTCTGTTCCGCAAGTACTCCCTTTTGCTAGGTAGGTGCTCTTTTACCTGGTTAGTCTCAGAGGAATACCCCCTAAATCTAGCAGTCCACCATGGCAAGAAAGGGGTATTCCGATGATGAGGTGTACAGGTACATGGCCTAGTCGGATGAGGACGATTGGGACGACTAATTCGACGAATCTTCTGGGTCAGAGTTCGTACCTGTAGAGAGCAGTGGCTCGCTGACCGATAGCGACGACAAGGTTGAGGTCCTGGCTAGAGCCAGGCGTACCACACCCCATGTCGTTGGACCGCAGGTAGCGCAAGATCTTCCTCAAGGGCAGCAGAGTGGTGCTAGTGCTGTTCTGATATTTCATGGTAAGGCAGGCGCCAGCAGCACAGCATCTCCTGGACTTAGCACCAGTGCTTCCTTATACCCTGGTGAAGTGGCGAGCGCCAGCATGGAATTTGAAACTGGTTCGGTGGCACATGCATTAAGACCCCGGTCGCAGCCACCAAGAAGACGGGCCCGTACTACCTCTAGTTTACCAGAGGTGCTGGCAAATCCCCTGTTTCTGCCGCACCCATACTGCCCCCTTTCACCGCCCCCTTTCACCGCCCAGTCTGGAATCCAGGTGGAGACAACTCATCTAGGATCGGCCCCAGACTTTTTTCATCTGTTCATCACCGAGGATCTCTACGACTTAATTGTGTCTGAGACCAACCGTTACGCCACACAATTTATAACCGCCAATCCGAATAGCTTCCTTGCCCAGTGTTTTTGGTGGAAACCAGTCCAAGTTTCCGAACTTAACCACTTCGTCTACAGGTCAGTAGATATACGTCCTCTGAGACTTCATCTAAGCCACAGGTCAGTAGATCTACGGACCTGTCCAGAAGCAGTGCTGTGCAGGATTGGGCTTGCTCCTGTGCACATTTCTGGCACTATCTGATGCAGGACTAATTGGTGAATGAAAATATAAGTTTCCTGAGCTATGAGATTGATTTTTACTATTAAAAATACTTTTATTTTCTCATTCATAGTGAAAAACACACTCTGTAGCATTATTTCAGAATCAAATATCTTCACCATAAATTGTGACCGGAACATGATCTAAGTTTTATGATAAGCAATAAGAATAGCCAAACAAAATTTGTGTTTTTTATCTACAGTAGCACTTTTTATTTTTAAACTGGAATTGGTAAAACTGAGAAATACATGTTTTTTTTAATTTTTTCTTTGTTTTCCCATTAAAATTCATAGAAAACCAAATTGTTTGAGGGAAAAAATGGCATACAATGAAAGCCTAGCCATATTTCATTTCTGTGTCATAAGTAGGGATAAAGTTATTTCTGATTAAATAGGGACATAGCTAAACTCAAAACTGCTCTGGTCAATAAGTTGAAAACAAGGTCTGGATGCAAAGTGGTTCAAATTTTTTGGGCCTTCTCCTTCACATGGGTCTAGTCAAACAGAATGTATTGCGGTCTTATTGGTCTACGGACCAAATACATCACGTTCCCTTGTACTCTGCTGCCATGTCCAGGACACAATTTGAGAACATCCTGCGCTTCCTGCACTTCAATGACAACATAACCTGTCATCAAAGTGACCACCCTGCTTATGACCGGCTCCACAAAATTCGGCCCCTCGTAGACCACCTGTCATCCAAATTTGCAGGTGCTTATACCCCTGAACAGAACATCTGGGTAGACGAGTCCCTCATATGTTTTACCGGGCGTCTTGGCATCAAACAGTACATCCCAAGCAAGCGCACCCGGTATGGGGTGAAACTGTATAAGCTCTGTGAAAGGGCCACAGGCTATACTTATGGTTTTAGGGTCTATGAGGAAAAAGACTCAAAATTGGAGCCGGTCGGATGCCCTGACTACCTGGGGAGCAGTGGAAAGGTTGTGTGGGACTTGGTGTCACCCTTGTTCCAGAAGGGGTATCATCTTTATGTGGACAACTATTACACAAGTGTGGCCCTCTATCAGCACTTAAAGATAGAAGGAATCCGATGCTGTGACACCGTGAGGCCTAGTCGCCGGGGCTTCCCCCAATGGCTCGTTAACACCAGACTTCAACGGGGGCAGAGGGCCGCCTTGTGTACTGACGACCTGCTCACAGTGAAATGGAAGGACAAAGGGGACATTTACTTTCTGTCCACCATTCACACAGACACAACAGTCCAAATTCAACGGGCAACTGAGGTAATTGAAAAACCCCTTGTCATCCATGACTATAATACTAACGTGGGAGGGGTGGACTTCAATGACCAGAGGTTAGCGCCCTATTTAGTTTCCCAGAAAACAAGACGCTGGTATAAAAAAGTGTCTTTTTATCTGATTCAATTGGCAGTTTACAACAGCTTTGTTCTCTACAGTAAGGCTGGGAGAACTGGATCTTTCCTTAAATTTCAGGAACAGATCGTTACGGAACTCCTGTATCCAGGAGGTGCTGTGGCCCAACCCCCAAATGCAACTAGCCGGCTGCATGTTAGGCATTACGCCTATCCGATTCAGAGTACCCCAGGTCAACGCATCCGAAGAAAACGTTGTCGTGTCTGCAGCAGTGCTGGATTAGGGCGTGACACCACTGTTCACTGTCCCACCTGTCCTGGCCAGCCTGGCCTATGCCTAGCGGAGTGTTTTGAGAGGTACCACGAGCAGGTACACTATTAGAGAGTAGGGAACTCCAGACACAGCAGTAGGCACACAAGGGTCTCTCAGTGCTATTTCACACTGGTGCGATGCGTTAGGGCAAATTGCCTAGCGAAAGTCACACTTTGCAGTGACCCCCCTACGCCGGAAGTGCTTGACTTAACGCTATTGCATGCCTACGTTACTGCGTGGCTTCTGCGCCAATTTAGTGGTATCGTCGTACTCAGGAGAAGTAGTATAATGTGCTATGGGGTGTATTTTTACACATACCCATGCTTGGTGGGAGAAATATCTCTGTAAATGGACAATTGTGTGTAAAAAAAACAAAAAATTGTCATTTACAGAGATATTACAGAGGTACCACAAATGACCCCATTTTGGAAAGAATACACGCCAAGGTATTCCATAAGGGGCATGGTGAGTTCCTAGAAAATTTTATTTTTTGTCACAAGTTAGCGGAAAATGACACTTTGTGAAAAAAAAACAATAAAAATCAATTTCCGCTAACTTGTGACAAATGAATAAAATCTTCTATGAACTCACCATGCTTCTAACGGAATACCTTGGGGTGTCTTCTTTCTAAAATGGGGTCATTTGTGGTACCTCTGTAAGAAATTGTCATTTACAGAGATATTTCTCCCACCCAGCCTCTGTATGTGTAAAAATACACCCCAAAACACATTTCAATTCAATTCACTTTATTGTCATTGTGTAACACAACGAAATTACTTTTCAAGACTCGCCTCTGATATAGGAGTGAAGCTCTGGTCAGATCATGCACCAGTATATTGTTCCCTGGATATCCTGCAGTCCACAAAAGGGGAATTTATTTGGAGACTTAATAACAATCTACTCAAAGACCCTGAGTGTCTGCAGGATATACGAGGGACCATTGCAGATTTCATGGCAAACCATGCAAACGACGAGACGTCTGAGGCAGTGAAATGGGAGGCTCTTAAGTACACTATAAGAGGCCAATTCATTTCCCATGGTACAAGGCTAAAAAGAACTAAAAATATAAAGTTGGCTGAACTCCTATCCAAGCTTACCTTGCTAGAAGCCAAACACAAAACGGAAAACAGTAGAATTCCGTCCACTACGGTGGAGCTTTCTAAGATCCGCCACCAAATCCTCTCCCTGCTTGATGAGCAATCTCTTAGACACCGAGAGAGAATTCAATCATGCGCTATGCACAAGCAAACAAATGTGGCACTGCTCTGGCACGCTATCTACACCCCAGGACCAATACTACTTTTGTTCCCTCTATCTCCTCCCAGTCAGGAACAATAAAACACAAACCTACAGATATAGCAGAGTCTTTTCGAATTTTCTATCAATCACTATACAATCTCCCAGGCAAATTCAAAGACCTTGATCGCCCTGCTCTATCAGCAAAGATCAAATACCAGATTGCCTGCACTCTCCCCTGACACGATTACGGAACTTGAAAAAGAGTTCTCTGAGGTGGAGGTTCTTTCAGGAATCAGTTGTATGAAATCTAACAAGAGCCCAGGCCCTGATGGGTTCACTGGTGCCTTTTATAAAACATTCTCAAAAGAACTGGTGCCTCTACTTACTTCTGCCTTTAATTCTATCACACAGGACTCCCCTTTCCCAAAACAGACACTACAGGCCCACATAGTGGTCATCCCGAAACCGGGAAAAGACCCTAACTCCTGTGGGAGTTATCGCCCTATCTCGCTCATCAACCTGGATGTCAAACTCTATTCCAAAATTATAGCAGACAGACTCAAAGACTCCTTGCCCCAGATTATCCACACAGACCAGGTGGGCCTTACGCCCCTTAGAGAGGCCAGGGACAACACCCTGAAAACAGTATCCTTGATCCACAGAGCTCAACATCACAAGATCCCTATGTGTGTGTTGTCAGTTGACGCAGAGAAGGCGTTCGACAGGATTCACTGGGAGTTTATGAGGGAATCCCTAATACAGATTGGCATCGGCCCTGGCCTGCTGCAAAAAATTATGGGCCTATACAGCTCCCCCTCGGCTCGGGTTAGAGTAAACGGGATCCTGTCGGATGCCTTCCACATCAACAATGGCACGAGGCAAGGATGCCCCCTGTCTCCCCTCCTCTATATCCTGTGCATGGAACACTTTGCCAATGCACTGAGAGCCAATCCTGATATACGAGGAATCCAGGTTGATGGGCGAGAGGCCAAATTATCACTCTATGCTGATGATCTTTTATTATACATAACATCTCCACACATCTCCTTTCCTAATTTCCTCAAGGAAGCCGAAACATTTGGCAACCTCAGTAACTTCAAAATTAATTTGTCCAAGACAGAGGTGTTAAATATCTCTTTACCACCTGCTTCAGTCCCCAGTCTTAAAAAGGCACTCCCCTTTAAATGGCAGGCAGATGCCTTAAAGTATTTGGGAATATTGATCCCGGCGGACCTTTCTAAGCTCTACACCCTAAACTTCCCACCGCTTCTCAATAAAATTCACAAAGATTTCCAATCCTGGGATAAACTACATTTGTCTTGGATAGGAAGAGTGAACATCATAAAAATGGATATCCTCCCGCGACTTCTATATGTACTGCAGGCTATACCCATTTCTCTGCCTCACACGTTTTTAAAATTGATAAGACGTTGAATAAGTAACTTTATCTGGAACGGTAGGAAACCAAGGGTCAGACTTAAACTCCTTCATAGACCTAAGGATGAAGGTGGATTGGGCCTCCCTGATATACAGAAATACCATGTTGCTGCTCAATCCTGATCCTAGACTGGTTCCATGGTAGGCAACAGAAACAGTGGGTCTCTTTAGAAAAAGGATCTCATGATCTGGACCAAAGGGCCTTACCCTGGACCCTAAAATCTAAACGTCCTCCACTCAACTCAATTCCCTATTGGTCCTCGGTATTATTAGCAAAATGGGACCTTTACTGCTCCAGACACCACCTGTCCACCATTCCCAGCCCGCTCACCCCCCTGCTTGACAACTGTGATTTTGGTATAGGGATGGCTAGGAAAACATTCTTAGGCCATGATAGATCCAAGTGGCCACAGATAAGACACTTTACTGATAACTCCTCTTTGCTCCCCCCGAATAGGTGGTCTTATAATACCCAATCACCCAAACCAGACTGGCTTACTGCCTCTCAATTGAGAAAGTTCTATGCTTCCCTTCTCCCATGATCTAAACTACATAGAGCCCTCTACCCCTTTGAACAACTATGCTGTATGCAAGACAGGCCCTCTCATATGCTAGCCCAAGTTTACTCTATTTTAAATGCATCCAATGGCTCTGAAGGCCTACAGAAATTACAGGACACCTGGCATAAAGACCTAGGTAGAGAAATCGACAATGAGGAATGGGACAAAATATTTACACTAGCCCACAAACTATCCCCGTCTGTGGATGCTCAAGAGAGAAACTTCAAAATCATATGTAGGTGGTATAAAGACCCAGCCCGGCTAGCTAAGTTCCAGCCCTCTTCTTCAAATCTTTGCTGGAGATGCGAAAAAGAAATAGGAGACTATTACCATATATGGTGGAAATGCAAACATATTCGCCCATTCTGGTCAGATGTTTTTGAACTGCACAATCTTCTATACCTAATTCCTATGCCCTGCACCCCTGAAATAGCTCTCCTGTCTGCCTTACCTGGCTCCATTTCCAAAGCTAAAAAATCCATTTTCAGATATATCCTTATTGGGGCTTGCCTATTACTCACTAGAAAATGGAAACAACAAACCTTCCCCTCTAAGGCTGAATTAATTGTGCAGATCAATCATCTCAAAAGAATGGACGAACTATTACTATCCGCCCAGGATAAAAACGATATCTTTGTAACACGCTGGGCCATCTGGGTGGAGTTTTGTGATTCTGATAAACTCACTACTTATCTACATAACAGCTAGGAGCCTGCAAGCCATAAGTGTCCCCCCTTATCTACCTACCGGCTATAGTTAACCTCAGCCACTAACCTGATATATTTACGCTTGCCAAGAAGATAAGGGTTCCCCATATCCCTCCTCCTTCCCTCCCCCCTCTTCCCCTCCCCCCTCTTCCACCTGCGCACCTACCTGCTCCCCGTATGGGAGATGCCTCCCCCTCCCCCTCCCTAACTACCCTGTCCCCCCCCCCAATCCTTCTCCTCCCCATAATGATACTGGTCCAATTAGTTTCTCCAGTTCTCGGAGATTTGTTATGGTACGACTTGCCTATACCTCAGTATTGCTTTAGGTGCCTTCTTGTTCAACTCTTCTTCAGGCTTTACAGGCTTATGGTTGTACAATTTGCATGGTATTTCCTTTACTGTTACTTGTATGTAACCACTGTACCTTTGTTGTCATTTGCAAACCTTTTATAAAATCAATAAAACTTGATTTTTGAAAAAAAAAAAAAGCTAATGTGACCCCATATTTAAATAAAAAAAAAGTCAGATACTCACCTAAGGAGAGGGAAGGCTGACTAGAAGTATCTAGTCAGATACTCACCTAAGGAGAGGGAAGGCTCGGTCCTAATGAGCCTTACCTCTCCTCTCCCGGTGCCCTCGGTGCTGCGCTGGCTCCCCTGTTCGCATCCGTCGCCACGGGGACTTCGGAAGTCTTCGGGAGCCGAGTCCCCCCGAAGACAGGCGGAGTACACGCGAGTGCGTCATAGAGGGCGCTTGCATGTGCGCAGTGTAGAGCGGCCGGTCTTCGGGAGCACTCGGGCTCCCAAAGCATTTCCGAAGCCTCCCTTCGGCAGGGGAACAGCGGTATTTGACCGAAACGGTCGAATACCACTACGGGGGAGCCAGCGCAACGACGAGGACACCACTGTTCACTGTCCCACCTGTCCTGACCAGCCTGGCCTATGCCTAGCGGAGTGTTTTGGGAGGTACCACGAGCAGGTACACTATTAGGGAACTCCAGACACAGCAGTAGGCACACAAGGGTCTCTCAGTGCTATTTCACACTGCTGCGATGCGTTAGGGCAAATTGCCTAGCGAAAGTCACACTTTGCAGTGCCCCCCTACGCCGGAAGTGCTTGACTTAACGCTAGTGCGTGCCTACGTTACTGCGTGGCTTCTGTGCCAATTTAGTGGTATCGTCGTACTCAGAAGAAGTAGTATAATGTGCTATGGGGTGTATTTTTACACATACCCATGCTTGGAGGGAGAAATATCTCTGTAAATGGACAATTGTGTGTAAAAAAAACAAAAAATTGTCATTTACAGAGATATTACAGAGGTACCACAAATGACCCCCTTTTGGAAAGAATACATGCCAAGGTATTCCATAAGGGGTATGGTGAGTTCATAGAAAATTTTATTTTTTGTCACATGTTAACGGAAAATGACACTTTGTGAAAAAAAACCAATAAAAATCAATTTCCGCTAACTTGTGACAAGAAAATAAAATCTTCTATGAACTCACCATACTCCTAACGGAATACCTTGGGGTGTCTTCTTTCTAAAATGGGGTCATTTCAGAATCAGAATCAGCTTTATTCGCCAAGTGCGACAGGTGCCACACCCGGAATTATTTGTGGACACATGGCAGACATGGATGGTAGTGCGTGTTAACAGCATCAGTAGTAGCTACATAGGAATGCAACAGTATGACAACAACAATATAGGAATACAACATAGGAATACAACAGTTAACAGCGACAATATAACAACAACATTGATAATAACAGTACAAAGCATAGTGTGGCTGATATAACAGTAACCAAAGCATAGTGTGACTGAACAGCCCCATTGTGCCAGAGTTAGCGTGATACGATTTTAACACGTGGAACAGTGGGACAGTGTGGACTACAGGCAAGCACGCTCTCAGTCGTTGAGTAGGAGAACTGCCTGGGGAAAGAAGGTGTTTCTGTGCCTGGTGGTTTTGGTGGGGATGGTCCTGTAGCGGCGGCCTGAGGGCAGGGGGTCGAAGAAGCCACTGCCAGGGTGGGATTGGTCGTCGGTAATCCTGTTGACCCTGGACCTCATTCTGGATGTGTGGAGGAGGTCCAGGGGAGGCAGAGGTGACCCGATGATCTTCTCAGCGGTGCTGATTACCCTCTGAAGTTTGTGCTTGTCCTTTGTATTTGCCCCCGAGTACCAGACAATGATGGAGGAGCAGAGGACAGACTCAATGGTGGCCGTGTAGAAGCTAGTCATTAGCTCCCGCGACATTCCAAACTTCCTCAGCTGCCTTAAGAAGAACAGTCTCTGCTGGGCTTTTTTTTGAGTTACGGAGGTGTTCACATCCCACCTTAAGTTCTTAGTGATGGTGGTGCCAAGGAACCGTGCGCTGTGTACTCTGGAGACCTCAGTGCCATCAATGTAGACTGGATGGGGAGATGGGGCATTTCTTCTGAAGTCCACAATCAGTTCCACAGTTTTTGCTGCGTTTAGTACCAGTCTGTTGTCCGTGCACCACCTGAGGATCCGCTCAATCTCGCTACGATATACAAACTCCCCTTCTTCTCCAATGAGACCTAGGATGGTGGTATCATCCGCAAACTTGATGACCTTGACAGAGTCAGTGGATGATGTACAGCTGTTTGTGTACAGGGAAAAAAGAATTGGGGACAGCACACACCCTTGCGGGGCCCCCGTGTTGGTAGTTCTGACTTCAGAGGAGCAGCCGCCGATTCTCACTAGTTGTGCCCTGTTGGTGAGGAAGTCCTTGATCCAGGTGCAGAGAGAGAGGTCCACACCGAGTCGTGCCAGGTTGTCATGCAGAATGTTTGGACAGATGGTGTTAAAAGCAGAACTGAAGTCCAGGAGCAGGATTCTGGCATAGGTGTTGGATTTGTCCAGATGAGCCATGATGTGTGCTAGACTGATATTAATGGCATCCTCCACGGACCGGTTGGCCCTGTAAGCGAATTGCAGGGGATCCATTAAGGTGGCTGTGTGTCCCTTCAGATAGGTGAGAACCAGTCTTTCAAAGGTCTTCATGATGATTGGAGTTAGAGCAACAGGTCTGTAGTTATTTAGATCAGTGGCTCCTGGTTTCTTGGGGACTGGGATGATGTCTGATTTTTTGAAGCAGGGGGGGACCTTGCCTAGCGTCAGGGATTTGCTGAAGATGGAGGTGAGGATCGGGGCTAGCTGGCTTGCACATGTCTTCAGGCAAGTTGGAGATATGCCGTCCGGGCCTGAGGCTTTCCTGGTGTTGAGCTTCCGGAGGTGTCTTAAGACATCGGCCTCCTGGACTATCCTCAGTGCCAGGGGGACACTAGCAGCATGGGAAGATGAAGTGGGAGGAGACTCCCTTGGTGAAGAGGTGAGTGCTAGGTCCACTGGATGGGTGGGTTGTTTCTCAAACCTGCAATAGAATTTGTTGAGCTCTTCAGCTAGCGCAAAGCTAGGAAGTATGTGTTGAGGAGGGGGCTTGAAGTTAGTGGCTGCTCTGAGGCCTTTCCAGACGTCCCGTGGGTTGTTGGACTGAAGGTTCAGACTCAGCTTGTTAGAATAGTCTCTCTTTGCCACCTTCAGCTCACGGTTTAAGGTGTTCCTGGCCACCCTGAACTCCTCTGGGGATCCGGATTTGTGTGCTTCCTCCTTGATTCTTCGGAGTCTCCGCAGCCTGCCGTTGAACCAGGGTTTATCGTTTGGGAAGATTTTGACGGTCTTCGTTGGGATGCATGTCTCCTCACAGAAGCTGATATAAGCGGTGATGTTCTCTGTCCATTCGTCTAGGCAGGGAGCCTCCAGGGCTGACCAGTCCGTGCTGTCGAAGCAGGCTTGAAGTTGTTCCTTGGCCTCCTCTGTCCACTTCTTAACAGACCTGACGATTGGCTTTGAGGTTTCAAGGTGCCTCCTGTAAGTGGGGATCAGGTGGATTAGGCAGTGGTCAGAGTTACCAAGTGCAGCTCGGCGATTAGCCTTGTACGCGTCTTTGAGGACTGTGTAACAGTGGTCCAGGGTATTTTGGTTCCTGGTGGGGCAGGTGATGTGTTGTTTGTATCGAGGCAGTTCCTGGCGAAGGTTTGCTCTGTTGAAATCACCTAGGATGATGAAGAGGGAGTCCGGGAGGGTTGTCTCCCACAGCGAGATGGTGTCACTGAGTGTGCGCAGGGCGTTTCTGACGTCCGCATCCGGGGGGATGTAAACACCTGCGAGGACATAGGAGGTGAACTCCCTGGGTGAGTACTGAGGCCTGCAGTTGATAAGTAGCAGCTCGACATCTGGGGAGCAGCATTTGTGCAGGATGGTTATGTTGGAGCACCACGTGGCGTTAATGTAAAAACAGATTCCACCGCCCTTACTTTTCCCTGAGAGACAGTGGTCGCGGTCTGCGCGGAAAAGATTGAAGCCTGGTAGGTTGAGGGAGTTGTCCGGGATGTTATCGTTTAGCCAGGTCTCGGTGAAGCAGAGGACCGGGGAGTTGGACCCTAGCGAAGGTTTTCTGTCAAGTAGCAGAAGCAGCTCATCCAGCTTGTTTGGGAGGGAGCGAACGTTTGCTAGCAGGATGGCTGGTAAGGCTGACCTCAGCCCCTTTCTTTTGAGTCTTGCTTGTGCGCCTGCCCTCCTCCCCCTAGGCCGGTGGTTGCTCCCACGGACCAACTTTTTGATGTGGGACCAGACTGTGTCCCACAGGGGCAAAACTTGGGCCTTGGGCTCCCATTCCAGGAGCTCTGCCTTGGTGTAGGTGGTGCGCTGGGAGGGTTGGCGTTTGGGACGGGGCATCGTAAAATTGCGCGGTGCAAGCAATAGTGTGGGGGACATTGGCATTTCCAATACATCTCCTGTCGGGCATCAGCAGATCACAAGAAACATATAAGGCATGCAAGGGTATCAGTGTAAAACAGTCCTGTGAGAACAATTTGGCGTTACTTGTACATTCCTGTATGACATATAACAGCTCTAGTATTACATATAAAAGCTCTCACGTATAACCTATAAAGGCCTGCTAAGGTGCATAAACAGGTTAGGGTAACAATGTAAACAGTTCTACCAGTACATGGTATAGCATTGGAGTAGGAAGCAACAGCAGTTACTCACGCCATTTAGCAGATCACAGTTCTGGAGGAGGCAGCGTCCCTCATAAAGTTTGTGGCACCAACAGGGAGTTGGAGCAGAATCAGAATCAGTTTGGAGCAGGACAAGGGATGGTCAGTCAGTCAGTGCAGCTGTGTGCGGTCCTGGTTCCAACCCCCCACGTGTGGGGGAGTAGGCCGCGGCCGACCACGTGGGTTGTAGGTGCCCGACCACGTGGAATGTAGGTGCCCTATTGGCCTTGGTCTGCCGCTCCGGGATGGGGGAGGGAGCTGGACTACTCCCGTTTGGATGCTGTGGGTGGAGGAGACAACTTGCGTGTGAACCCTTGGGCGCACCGCAAAACAGCAGCGAGCGGAGGATAGCCGGGGTGGGAGCAGTACCTCGGGCCGTGATGGTGGGGGACAGGCTGCGGGAGGTCTGCGGGAGGAACTGCGGCGGCAGCGGAAGACAGCCGGGGTGGAAGAGGAACCTCAGGCTGCACGAGCGTTGCGGCGGCAGCTGAAGACAGCCGGGGAGGAGCAGTACCTCCGGCCGCGATGGTGGGGAACAGCCTGAGGGAGGTCTGCAGGTCCAATGGTCAGCGGTGAGACTGCGGGCGGCAGACGGTGAGGACAGAGGGCCGCGGACGTGAGGATGGAGGGCAGCGGCCGGATCGTGCTCCAAGTGGCTGTGCTGTGTTGTCCGGGGGGGAGGCAGTAATGTCCTGTGACGGACCAGCTGTGCTGCAGGTCTCCGACGTCTGGTTGGGGTGGCTTCCTGGGTGGCTGAGTTCGAGGCAGCGGCGGCAGGTATTTGTCCGGTGCTCCAACTGTAGGTTGTCACGTCGGAACACCGGTGGGCTGTCGAGTCACTTGTGCGCTAGCTCTGGTGGTTCCCCTGTGTCTCCTGCATGGCCTGAGAGCGTTGATCATCTTCAGGGTAGCAGGAGCATGGTGCTTGCAGCCCGGGGCTCAGAGGTCCGTTCCTCGTTTCTGATTATCTATTTCTAATTGTCTAGACAGACAATGTAAACAAACTAAAAAACAACAAACAACTAAACTAAGAGTTCCTGGGTAGCAAAGTAGCAGAAGTAGCAAAAGAAAGTAGCAAAAAGTAGCAAAAAACACGAAGTTGCCGGGAGCCAGTGTGTCCGTGGCTGCCTCTCATTTGTGGTACCTCTGTAATAAATTGTCATTTACAGAGATATTTCTCCCACCCAGCCTCTGTATGTGTAAAAAAACACCCCAAAACACATTATACTACTTCTCCTGAGTACGTCAATACCACATGTGTGGCACTTTTTTGCAGCCTAACTGCGCTAAGGGGCCCAAAGTCCTATGAGCACCTTTAGGCTTTACAGGGGTGCTTACAATTTAGCACCCCCAAAATGCCAGGCCAGTAAACACACCCCACAAATGACCCCATTTTGGAAAGTAGACACTCCAAGGTATTCAGAGAGGGGCATGGTGAGTCTGTGTGCAGATTTCATTTTTTTTTTTTTTTTGGTCACACGTTAGCAGAAATGGATTTTTTTTTCTCAAAGTGTCATTTTCCACTAATGTGTGACAAAAAATAAAATCTTCTATGAACTCCCCATGCCTCTCAGTGAATACTTTGGGATGTCTTCTTTCCAAAATGGGGTCATTTGTGGAGTATTTATACTATCCTGGAATTCTAGCACCTCATGAAACATGACAGGTGCTCAAAAAAGTCAGAAATGCTTCAAAATGGGAAAATTCACTTTTTGCACCATAGTTTGTAAACGCTATAACTTTTACCCAAACCAATAAATATACACTGAATGTTTTTTTGTTTTTGTTTTTTATCAAAGACATGTAGCACAATACATTTGGACAAAAATGTATACAGAAATGTTTCTTTATTTGAAAAATGTCAGCACAGAAAATGTCAGACACAAAATTCATGTCTTTTTTGATGAATATAATAAAAACTAAAAACGCAGCAGCAATCAAATAGTACCAAAAGAAATCTGTATTAGTGACAAGAAAAGGAGGTAAAAATCATTTAGATGGTAGGTTGTATGACCGAGCAATAAACCGTTAAAGCTAATGTGACCCCATATTTAAATAAAAGAAGTCAGATACTCACCTAAGGAGAGGGAAGGCTCGGTCCTAATGAGCCTTACTTCTCCTCTCCCGGTGCCCTCGGTGCTGCGCAGGCTCCCCTATTCGCATCCGCCGCCACGGGGACTTCGGAAGTCTTCGGGAGCCAAGTCCTCCCAAAGACAGGTGGAGCACACGCGAGTGCATCATAGAGGGCGCTCGCGCGTGCGCAGTGTAGAGCGGCCCGTCTTCGGGAGCACTCGGGCACCCAAAGCATTTCCAAAGACTCCCTTCGGCGGGGGAACAGCGGTATTTGACCGAAACGGTCGAATACCACTACGGGGGAGCCAGCGCAACGACGAGGACACCACTGTTTACTGTCCCACCTGTCCTGGCCAGCCTGGCCTATGCCTAGCGGAGTGTTTTGAGAGGTACCACGAGCAGGTACACTATTAGAGAGTAGGGAACTCCAGACACAGCAGTAGGCACACAAGGGTCTCTAAGTGCTATTTCACACTGGTGCGATGCGTTAGGGCAAATTGCCTAGCGAAAGTCACACTTTGCAGTGCCCCCCTCCCCCCTACGCCGGAAGTGCTTTACTTAACGCTAGTGCGTGCCTACGTTACTGCGTGGCTTCTGCGCCAATTTAGTGGTATCGTCGTACTCAGAAGAAGTAGTATAATGTGCTATGGGGTGTATTTTTACACATACCCATGCTGGGTGGGAGAAATATCTCTGTAAATGGACAATTGTGTGTAAAAAAAACAAAAAATTGTCATTTACAGAGATATTACAGAGGCACCACAAATGACCCCCTTTTGGAAAGAATACACGCCAAGGTATTCCATAAGGGGCATGGTGAGTTCATAGAAAATTTTATTTTTTGTCACATGTTAGCGGAAAACGACACTTTGTGAAAAAAAAAACAATAAAAATCAATTTCCGCTAACTTGTGACAAGAAAATAAAATCTTCTATGAACTCACCATACTTCTAACGGAATACCTTGGGGTGTCTTCTTTCTAAAATGGGGTCATTTGTGGTACCTCTGTAATAAATTGTCATTTACAGAGATATTTCTCCCACCCAGCCTCTGTATGTGTAAAAATACACCCCAAAACACATTATACTACTTCTCCTGAGTACGTCAATACCACATGTGTGGCACTTTTTTGCAGCCTAACTGCGCTAAGGGGCCCAAAGTCCTATGAGCACCTTTAGGCTTTACAGGGGTGCTTACAATTTAGCACCCCCAAAATGCCAGGCCAGTAAACACACCCCACAAATGCCCCCATTTTGGAAAGTAGACACTCCAAGGTATTCAGAGAGGGGCATGGTGAGTCTGTGGCAGATTTCATTTTTTTTGGGGTCACACGTTAGCAGAAACGAAAACATTTTTTTTCTTTCACAAAGTGTCATTTTCCACTAATGTGTGACAAAAAATAAAATCTTCTATGAACTCACCATGCCTCTCAGTGAATACTTTGGGATGTCTTCTTTCCAAAATAGGGTCATTTGTGGAGTATTTATGCTATCCTGGAATTCTAGCACCTCATGAAACATGACAGGTGCTCAAAAAAGTCAGAAATGCTTCAAAATGGGAAAATTCACTTTTTGCACCATAGTTTGTAAACGCTATAAAGGTAGCCATACACTGGTTGATTTGCCATTAGATCGACCAACTGACAGATCCCTATCTGATCGAAGCTGATCAGAGGGATCGTATGGCTGCCTTTACTGCAAACAGATTGTGAATCGATTTCAGCCTGAAACCGATCACAATCTGTTGAGCTGCTCCTGCCGCCTGTCCCCCCCCCCCCCCCCGTTTACATTACCTGAAGCTGGCTCCTGGTCCTCTTCTCCGCGCTGCTCCACATCCCAGCATCCCGCACCGCATCCCGGCGTACACTGTGTCACTCCGTGACCAGGAAGTTCAAATAGTGCGCCTTCTATTTAAACTTCCTGGTCACTGGAGTGACACAGGAAGTTAATGTACGCTGGGATGGAGCAGGAACAGAGCGGTGCAGCGCGGAGAAGATGCCCAAGAGCTGGCGTCAGGTAATGTATACCTGTATCAGATCGGCCGCCGCTAGCGACGTGCTCCCTACCCGCGGGCAATCGACGGTAATTTCCCGCACGGCGCGATCGATGGATCGATCCGATTTCGGGAGGAAATCGGATCGGCGTGTGCGTTTAGCGCGAACGATTGGCAGCAGAGTAGATCCCAGTGATCAAATCTGCTGTCGAACGGCGGCAAATCAGGCCAGTGTATGGCCAGCTTAACTTTTACCCAAACCAATAAATATACACTGAATGTTTTTTTGTTTTTTATCAAAGACATGTAGCACAAAACATTTGGACAAAAATGTATACAGAAATTTTTCTTTATTTGAAAAATGTCAGCACAGAAAATGTCAGACACAAAATGCATGCCTTTTTTGATGAATATAATAAAAACTAAAAAACGCAGCAGCAATCAAATAGTAACAAAAGAAATCTGTATTAGTGACAAGAAAAGGAGGTAAAAATCATTTAGATGGTAGGTTGTATGACCGAGCAATAAAACATTAAAGCTAATGTGACCCCATATTTAAATAAAACAAAGTCAGATACTCACCTAAGGAGAGGGAAGGCTTGGTCCTAATGAGCCTTCCCTCTCCTCTCCCGGTGTCCTTGGTGCTGTGCTGGCTCCCCCGTTCGCATCCGCCACCACGGGGACTTCGGAAGTCTTCGGGAGCTGAGTCCTCCCGAAGACAGGCGGCGCACACGCGAGTGCGTCATAGAGGGCGCTCCGCGCGTGCGCAGTGTAGAGCAGCCGGTCTTCGGGAGCACTCGGGCTCCCAAAGCATTTCCGAAGCCTCCCTTCGGCGGGGAAACAGCGGTATTTGACCGAAACGGTCAAATACCACCAAGGGGGGGGGGGGGGTATGGGGCCAGCGCAACGACGAGGACCGGGAGAGAGGAGAGGGGATGCTCTATGGGACCCAGAGCCTCCCTCTCCTTAGGTGAGTATCTGACTTTTTTATTTAACCTCCCTGGCGGTAAGCCCGAGCTGAGTTCGGGCTATGCCGCGCAGGGAGCTATCTCAGCCCCTGGTGGGGCGATTTTCATCATGTAAAGTGCTGTGCGCGCAGCTAGCACTTTGCTAGCCGCGCGCACAGCTCGATCGCCGCCGCTCTGCGGCGATCGCCCGCACGCAGCGGCAGAAGAGCCCCCCCTGCCAGAGCCCTGCGCTGCCCGGACCAATGAGTTTCGGGCAGCGCTATAGGCTGGATCGGATGCGCCTGACGTCAGGACGTCGGCTGACGTCCATGACGTCATGCCGATCGTCGCCATGGCGACAGGAGAAGCCAAACAGGGGAACGCGTTGTATACGCGCTCCCCTGTTTGGTATTGATGCCGGCGACGATCGCACTAGAGGGACACATGCGCCCTCTAGTGGTGTTTCATGTAGCTACCACTCTGGTAGCTTTACATGAAACAAAACAAAAAAAATGATTTTTTTTGACCATTTGAAAAAAAAATTAACCGCCAAGGAGGTTAAATATGAGTTCCCATTAGCTTTAAAGCTGCAGTGGTCTGAATGGAAAAAAAGGCTCTGGTCCTTAAGGGGTGTAAAGACTGTAGTCCTCAAGTGGTTAAGCACTGTGCAAAAAAAAAATTATTTTTTTTTAATCAGTGTCCGCATACATAGAAAACCCCTGCCAATGCAGCCCCCTTCTCTTAGTGCTGACTTAGTTGAACAAGTGTCCACAAGTATATGCAGGTGTAAAGGTGCGTACACACATGCGACTATAGTCGTTTGTAATGATCATTCTTTACCAACGACGATCGTTACAAAAAACGAACCACCGACTATTAAGGCAAACGACGAACGAGCCTAATCACTACAAAAGAAAGTTCTGTCTCGGCGGATTTTAACCAACGACGATCGTTTGCAAAAGTAGTACATCGTTGGAAACGATCGTTCGTACTAGGCTTGACATGCGCATTTCACTATTTCTCCGTGAAACTTCTCATTTTTATGCGCAGGCGCAATAGTTGCTTTTTGTGATGTAACGTTCGTTCTAACGATCAGATCGTTACACACCTTTTAAAACTATCTTTACTTAGGTCGTTCTTTCATCAATTAAAAGTTCGTTCGTCGTTCTCAACGAACGATCGTTGTCGCATGTGTGTACGTAGCATAAGAGTTCCACAACTGCAGAGATCTTCTGATGGCCACTCAGTATGTAATCCATACAACAGCATTTGTAAAATCAGAATCAACTTTATTCATAAAATACGACAGGTATCGCAAATGGAATTGTTTGTGGTGCGCATGTGGCATTGGTCATAGTAACAACATACATCAAGGTGCAAAGAACATTGTAAAGCGAACATTGAAGACACCCATTTATCAATTAAGGCACAGGTTCAGTAATGCAAGGATTTCAGGGAGGCTAAAGAGGGTGTCTGAGGGAGTACATTTGAAATCGGCACCGGTAGACTTGGGCGCAGAATACAGCCGGTGTATGGCTGATCCTGCTTCTGCACAAGTCCGGGCCGATTTAATTACTATTCCCCCTCCAGGCCGCCATGGATAGTGGAGGAATGAAATAATTCGGCTTCCAGCGATTGCTGGAGGCCGAATTATTATGTTTTTAAGCAACCTCGGCTCCGTCTGCTGACAGCTCCGACGTTACTCACTGAGCGCTGCAATAGGAGTGATTCCTGTTGTAGTTTATGGAGGCACTGGCTGCGCCCAAATCTAGCAGCGCTGAAAAGCTCTGCTCCAGTCTGAGGGGTTTTGGTGTGTGTGTGTGTGGGGGGGGGGGGGGGGCTTGAGCAACACTTGGAGGAAGAAGGTGTTCCTGTGTCTGGAGGTTCCAGGGACTATCTTGTAGCAGTGGCCTGTTGAGGAACCTACTCAGTCTGGATGTGTGGAGGAGAGAGGTACAGCGATGGCGGGAGTGACCCAATGATCCTCTCAGCAGCACTGATCACTCTGTGAAGTTTGTGCCTGTCCCTTGCAGTTGTTCGTGAGAAGCAGACGATGATGGAGGAGCAGAGGATAGATTTGATAGCGGCAGCGGCTGTCCAGCTTCATACCAAACTCTCTCGGTTGTCTCAGGAAGCACAACCTTTGCGGAGCCTTCTTCTGGGTTTGGTGGTGTTCTCGCCCCATATCAAATTGTTGATGATGGTAGTGCCTAGGAATTGGTGACATTGAATGTACCCTGCAGACCTCAGTGCTTTCAATGAAGACTTGAGTAAGGGTGGGTGTCTTCTAAAATCCAGTCAGTTTAACAGTTGTTGCCACATTAAAGGACAACTGAAGTGAGAGGGATATGGAGTCTGCCATATTTATTTCCATCTAAGTTGCCTGGCAGCCCTGCTGAACCTTTGCCTCTAATACTATTAGCCATAGCCCCTGAACAAGCATGCAGCAGATCAGGTGTTTCTGACATTAATGCCAGATCTGACAAGACTAGCTTCATGCTTGTTTCTGGTGTTCTTCAGATACTACTGCAGAGAAATAGACCAACAGGGCTGCCAGGCAACTGGTATTAATTAAAAGGAAATAAATATGGCAGCCTCCGTATACCTCTTACTTCAGTTCCCCTTTAATGGCCAATTCACACTGGGAATTGCAAAAGACTTGCAACATCGCTAGCATTTTGCAACAGGGATTTTTTTTGTGCATTATGCGTTTTTTTTTACTGGACAATTTTGCAATTGTTGAGCGATCACTTTTTTTAACATTTCAATCTCTACCTCTCTGAAAATGCAAAAAAGTGCTGCATACACTACGTTTTTGTTTACTGCAAATCACGAATCAATGGAGATTGCTGCAGTGAGATCACTGGCATATAAACTAGCACTTTTCAAAGCATTAGCGATCGCCGACGATTTGTCAATAAATGCCTGCAAATCGTCCCAGTCTGAATGGGCCCTTATGCTGGGAATACACGGTTCGTTTTTGAGGTGATTAGATAGTTCGATAGATAATTTCCGACATGTCCGATCTCCCTTTCAATTCTTTTGCCGCTTGATTACTGATAGAAGTGAATGGAAAAAGATAAGAAAAACGAGCGGAAGATAAGAGAATCAACTGCAGAATCGAGCGGCAAAAACGATCGAGAGCAGAAATGCACGACAGAAACAAACTGTGTATTCCCAGCATAAGGACGGGTTTGTTGACTTTGCACAAATTGCAGATGTTATATCAATGACTCACAGATGGTGATCCTGATGGTGATGATAACATCTGTTTGTTGTCACCAGTGAAGCCACAGGTAATAAATTATAAACTGCCCACTTGCAGCCCAGACCAACAACACTTGTGAACTGGCACAGGCATAATCACAGCCGCTCCCGTCCAACAACACTTGTGAACCGGCACAGGCCCAATCACAGCCGTTCCCGTCCAACAACACTTGTGAACAGGCACAGGCCCAATCACAGCCGCTCCCATAGAATCAGAGTCCTGTCCATGATAATTATAGCCCTGTTTGTAATCATATGGTGTACTGTGCCATTACACTCACCTAAAGAATTATTAGGAACACCATACTACCGTAATACGGTGTTTGACCCCCGTCAGAACTGTCTTAATTCAACAAGGTGCTGAAAGCATTCTTTAGAAATGTTGGCCCATATTGATAGGATAGCATCTCGCAGTTGAGCAGGGCATGAAGCTCCCATTCCATCACATCACAACGATGCTCTATTGTGTTCAGATCTGGTGACTGTGGGGGCCATTTTAGTACAGTGAACTCATTGTCATGTTTAAGAAACCATTTTGAAATGATTCAAGCTATGTGACATGGTGCATTATCCTGCTGGAAGTAGCGATCAGAGGATGGGTACATGGTGGTCATGAAGGGATGGACATGGTCAGAAACAATGCTCAGGTAGCCCGTGGCATTTAAACAATGCAGAATTGGCACTAAGGGGCCTAAAGTGTGCCAAGAAAACATCCCCCACACCATTACACCTCCACCAGCCTGCACAGTGGTAACAAGGCATGATGGATTCATGTTCTCATTCTGTCTACGCCAAATTCTGACTATCGAGACTCATCAGACCAAGCAACGTTTTTCCAGTCTTCAACTGTCCCAATTTTGGTGAGCTCATGCAAATTGTAGCCTCTTTTTCCTATTTGTAGTGGAGATGAGTGGTACCCGGTGGGGTCTTCTGCTGTTGTAGCTCATCCGCCTCAAATGCTTTGCTGCATACCTCGGTTGTAACTAGTGGTTATTTCAGTCAACGTTTGCTCTTCTATCAGCTTGAATCAGTCGGCCCATTCTCCTTTGTCCTCTAGCATCAACAAGGCATTTTCGCCAACAGGACTGCTGCATACTGGATGTTTTTCCCTTTTCATACCATTATTTGTAAACCATAGGAATTGTTGTGCGTAAAAATCCCAGTAACTGAGCAGATTGTGAAATACTCAGACCGCCCCGTCTGGTACCAACAACCATTCCACACTTAAAATTGCTTTAATCACCTTTCTTTCCCATTCTGACATTCAGTTTGAAGTTCAGGAGATTGTCTTGATCAGGACCACTCTCCTAAATGCATTGAAGCAACTGCCATGTGATTGGTTGATTAGATAACTGCATTATTTGAACAGGTGTTCCTAATAATCCTTTAGGTGTGTGTATATATTCCCACAGGACATGAGCCTGGAAATGGTGGCCAAATGACTGTCACACGGTATCACTGATAATTATAATGGGGAGAGCTCACCCAATCCATCGTCCATGTGTGGAGATGTGGTCTGTACAGGCTACTCTGATGACTAAAGATGTATGTGGACTCAATACATTCAGTGAGGTAGAGCTGTGAGTGGCTGTAAATGGCAGGGGATTAGAACTGGCTACTCATTTCACAGTTTCCTGCTGGCGTCATCAGGGTGTGTTTGTCAAACGCGTGCTATTGCAAAGAGGAGGGGAACGACACGGCCATACTGTGCCTGGGCAAGTACTGCCCCCCTTGTGCAGTAAGCCAAAGCCACTCCTACATGAGCGTCTCTGTGCTACTGCGGGTACAGCACAGCCCTGCACCTGCATGTGTGGCTCCCTTTTACTGCAGGTACAGCACAGCCCTGCTCCTGCATGAGCAGCTCCGTGCTACTGCAGGTACAGCACAGCCCTGCTCCTGCATGCGTGGCTCCGTGCTACTGCGGGTACAGCATGGAACAGATTTTCAACACATTCAATAATAATGATCGAATTGGTTGGTTGATTGGCCGCAAAACTTGCCTAATGTATGAGCACCTTAAAGGGACACTTAAGTCAAACAAAAAAAAATGAGTTTTACTCACCTAGGGCTTCCAATAGCCCCTGCAGCTCTCCGGTGCCCTCGCCGTCTCCCTCCGATCCTCCTGGCCCCGCCGGCAGCCACTTCCTGTTTCGGTGACAGGAGCTGACAGGCTGGGGACGTGAGTGATTCTTCGCGTTCCCAGACACATTAGCACCCTCTATGCTGCTATATGGTATATGATATATGCTATAGCAGCATAGATGGCGCTATTGTGGCCAGGAACGCGAGGAATCACTCGCGTCCCCAGCCTGTCAGCTCCTGTCACCGAAACAGGAAGTGGCTGCCGGCGGGTCCAGGAGGATCGGAGGGAGATGGCGAGGGCACCGGACAGCTGCAGGGGGCTATTGGAAGCCCCAGGTGAGTAAAACACATTTTTTTTTTACTTAAGTGTCCCTTTAAGGCTCCAGGAGCCATATGCAATTAACTTTCTCTACTTAGTTTTCTCCAAAGTGTCAATACCATGCTTTTTAAACTACCAGAAAGTAGGTAAATACTGAAATCTTGTTATTACTTTTTCACCTACTTGTTAGTACTTTTTCAGTTGTAAAGTGCTGAAGTTATTTTAAATATAACATGAAAAATGATCTGCTAGGAGAAAAAGTGAATTGCATATGGGCCCTGGTCTCTTTTGCCTATAGGCTGTAGAGATGTACTTCCTGCTTCACCTGTTAGTGGCATAACAATAGGGGCTGCCGCGAGGGGGAGGGGAGCCCTGCATTAAAAAGGTGGCAGCAGCGGCGGCAATAACATGGGCATACCTCTGTGTTCCACTGCTGAGGTCTGATCTCTAAGTGCCACACGCTTCTTCCTGATAAACAGGAAGTAGCGTGTGGCACTTAAAAAGATCGGATCTCAGCGGTAGTAACTGTGTTACTGCTGCCACCTATTTAAAGCAGGAGGGGAGCACTGAGGGGAGAGCCCGAGGGAGGGAGTAGCCCCCCTCCCCGCCAATGTGGGGGCCAATGCTCTCCCCTCATGCTGCGACCCCTCCTGCCCTCCAAAACGGCCCTGAGCGGGCTCCCAGGTGGGCATCCAAATTTTTGCAGGGGGGCCCAGTGATTTCTAGTTAGGCCCCTACCTATTAGAGGACTGCTAGAAGTGTGTGAGGATCACGGCCCTGCAAGGTGTAAAGGTGCCCATACATCAGGCAACTTGGAAGCCAATCCACCATCTGATTCGATAATAAATGTCGAATCGGATGAAAATTGGCGCCGTCAAGAGCATGCCCATATAGCACATGGCGCATGAGTGACATCACACACGTGCCACACGCTAATCGCTGACTGTGTGTATAGTGCTAATGGAGCAGTGTGATTCTGAAGATGGGTGGGCACCGCAGTGGCGTCCCTACCATAGGGCGCAGGGGGGCGTGGCGCACCGGGTGTCAGACACCCAGGGGGGTGTCGCCACGACCCCCCACAGCAGCACAGCAGGAGGGGAAAGCAGGACTGGAAGGAGGGGCTGTGGAGGCAGCGGTGGGGAGGGGGGACATATCCCCCCCTCCCTCACCTGGGACCCCTCCTTCTGTCTCTCTCCCCCTCCAGAAATTAGCGGCGACAAGTGCGGGGCGGCCGGAGGCGTATGGACAATTACTCACCTGATTTCCGCGTTCCAAGCGTGGAGCGCAGCGTCATGACGTTACAGGTCTCCGTCTTCAATGCCGCCCACTGTGCTTCCTGATTAGCGGAAGCACAGTGGGCGGCATTGGAGGCGGAGACCTGTAATGTCATGACGCTGCGCCCCACGCTATCTGGAGGGGGAGAGAGAAAGAAGGAGGGGTCCTAGGTGAGGGACCCCTCCACAGCCCCTCCATCTAGCCCTGCTTACCACTCCTGGGGCACCTACACTGGGGGCAACTATACTAGCTTACTGGGGGCAACTATACTAGCTATACTGGGGCAACTATACTAGCCATATTGGGGGCAACTATACTAGCCATACTGGGGGCAACTATACTAGCTTACTGGGGGCAACTATACTAGCTTACTGGGGGCAACTATACTAGCTTACTGGGGGCTACCATACATATTGGGGGCAACTATACTAGCTTACTGGGGGCAACTATACTGGGGGCAACTATACTAGCCATACTGGGGGCAACTATACTAGCTTACTGGGTGCAACTATACTAGCTTACTGGGGGCAACTTTACTAGCTTACTGGGGGCAACTATACTAGCCATACTGGGGGCAACTATACTTGCTTACTGGGGGAAACTATACTAGCTTACTGGGGGCAACTATACTAGCTTACTGGGGGCAACTATACTATCCATACTGGGGGCAACTATACTAGCTTACTGGGGGCAACTATACTAGCTTACTGGGGGCAACTATACTAGCCATATTGGGGGCAACTATACTAGCCATACTGGGGGCAACTATACTAGCTTACCGGGGGCAACTATACTAGCTTACTGGGGGCAATTATACTAGCCATATTGGGGGCAACTATACTAGCCATACTGGGGGCAACTATACTAGCCATACTGGGGGCAACTATACTAGCTTACTGGGGGCAACTATACTAGCTATACTGGGGACAACTATACTAGCTATAATGGGGACAACTATACTTACTGGGGGCAACTATATTAGCTATACTGGGGGCAACTAAACTATACTAGCTATACTGGGGGCAACTAAACTGTACTGGGGGCAACTATACTGGCTGGGGCAACTATACTGGCTGGGGGGCAACTATACTAGCTATACTGGGGGCAGCTATCCTGGCTGGGGGCAACGATACTAGCTATACTGGCTGGGGGCAACTATACTAACTGTACTGACTGGGGGCAACTATACTAGCTATACTGTCTGGGGGCAACTATATTAGCTATACTGGCTGGGTGCAACTATACTAGCTATACTGGCTGGGGACGACCATACTAGCTATACTGGGGCAACTATACTAACTTCATTGGGGGCAACTATACTAGCTATACTGTGGGCAACTGTACTAGCTATACTGGGGGCAACTACACTAGCTATACTTGGGCAACTATATTACCTACACTAAGGGCAACTATACTAGCTATATTGGGGGCAACTATACTAGCTATACTGGGGCAATGGCAGCGCCATTCTCTAAGCACCCCTAAAGCACCCCCCAGCGTGAACTGACTTTCGGCGTCTAATAGACGCCGTGTCAGTTCACTGACAGCAGCAGCCCACAGCTGCGGCAGAGCAGGGCTACAGTAAAATGGCGTCTGAAGCCCTGCTCTGGAGACTTTGAGTCTACAGTGCAGGGCTTCGGGCGCCATTTTCCCATAGCCCTGATCTAAGAGCGGGAGTTTCAGTTGCTGGCTGGCTGCAGAGGATTGTGGGAGCTGCGCCGGACGAAGGCCAGGACAGGAGGTCTGCTGCTGCTTCAGGTGAGTAAATGTTTTTTTTTTATTTATATTAGCAGGTGTATCGACTGTTCTCTCCAGGTATGCTACATGATTGAAGTGTTTTCTGGCCAGGTCGGCCACATGATTGCAAGTATTTTCTGGTCAAATCTTCCACATAATTGCATGTATTTTCTGGTCAAATCTTTCACATGCTTGCATGTATTTTCTGGCCAGGTCTGCTACATGATTGAAGTGTTTTCTGGCCACGTCTGCCACATGATTGCATGTATTTTCTGGTCAAATCTGCTGACATGATTGCATGTATTTTGGCCAGGTCTGCTACATGATTGAAGTGTTTTCTGGCCAGGTTTGCTACGTGATTGTATGCATTTTCTGGTCAGGTCTGCTACATGATTGAAGTGGTTTCTGGCCAGGTCTGCCACGATTGCATGTATTTTCTGGTCAAATCTTCCACATGATTGCATGTATTTTCTGGGAAAATCTGCCGCCATGATTGCATGTATTTTCTGGGAAAATCTACCGCCACGATTGCATTTATTTTCTGGGCAAATCTACTCCCTTTACGTGTATTTTCTTGAGAAAACCTGCACAATTATGTGAATTTTCTGGGAAAAGGCTCACCAAAACTTGGGCCCACTGTCTTTGCATTGCACTTTTAAAGGGAACCCGAGGTGAGAATAATATTGAGGCCGCCATATTTATCTCCTTTTAAGCAATGCCAGTTGCCTGGCTGCCGTGCTGGTCATCTGCCTCTAATTCTTTCAACCATAGATCCTGAACAAGCATGCAGCAGGTCAGGGGTTTCTGACAATATTGTCAGAACTGACGAGATTAGTTGCATGCTTGTTTCTGGTGTAATTCAGTTCACTACTGCAGCCAAATAGATCAGCAGGGATCCCTATTGTTTAAAAGGAAATAAATATGGCAGCCTCCATATCCCTCTCATCCCGGGTTCACTTTAAATTAGTTAGCTCCGCCCTCATCTGGTCATGGCCATGCCCATTTTTCACCGCAGTGCGCTTCGCGCGCCGCAGGTTATAGCCACACCCAATTTTTTTTGGGGGGGGGGGTGTCTTTTAATACCCAGCACCGGGTGTCAAATATCCTAGGTACGCCACTGGGGCACCGTGTGGTGGGCGACGTAGGACATGTGCTGCCCCGCACCTCGGTAACCATGGCTGCCTCCACCGACATCAATATGGAAAGAGTGCCATGTATATACATCTGCCTATTCAACAGGCCTCACATTACCTGATAGGCCGGACACTCGCAGCAGTTATCAGATACATGTACAGCTGCCGGGCATTGCAATGTCTGTTCATATAATTAAAAAAAAAAAAAACATTGTGCACATATATATGGACAGTTAGTGAAAACTGGGATTTATAAAACATCTGATCTTCATGCTTGTTCAGGGTGGGTCTATGGCTAAAAAAAATGGAGGCAGAGGATTAGCAGGATAGCTTGGCAATGTGCATTGTTTAAAAGGAAATAAATATGTCAGCCTTTATATCCCTCCAAGTTCAGGTTTATTTTGAACACAATTACCGTATATACTCAAGTATAAGCCGATCCGAGTATAAGCCGACCCCCCCCCCCCATCACACACTTTTACCTAAAAATAGAGGGGAAAATCATTGACTCAAGTATAAGCCGTGGGTATAAACCCCCTACTGCTAATACTAAAAAAATCAGCAATATGTTTGATAGGCTAACATGAAGCAGGCTACAGAACCATATACAGATTGCTTTCTGCTCTGTATTGGGCACATTGCTGCAGATTAATGGCCGTTAGATGGCTGTGTGCCTCCTCTTGCAGTTGGTTACCTTTCAAGGATAAACACTTTTAAAAATAATTATAATAAACGAACCACAATTTGCCCCCTAATTAATATTACAGTTTTAATCCTTTTGTAATTCTGCTCTACTGCAGAGACTGGATGGCCTTTTGATTATCTATACCGTAGAATACTATGGATTCAGGACACAGATAGTTATGAATTGATTATTAAATCATGGGCTGCAGAGTTAGAAAGCAAAGGAAGAGGTTGGGGAAGCCAGTAGCTGCCACAGTCCTATTACAGTGCATCAGTAATTAGCACAGCACTGTGTGGTGTCTTTACTTATCGGCCGTGTGCCGCTGCAAGTCACCTTTGTTGCTGCTCCCCCTCAATGGCTGCATGCCCCCTCGGCACGTAGAGAGCGCTCTCTGCTAGTCACCTTTGTTGCTGTTCCCCCTCGATGGCTGCATGTCCCCTCGGCACGTAGAGAGTGATCTCTGCTCTGGCTGTATAAAAGGAATGGCCATTAGATTACCGCGTGCCGCCCCTCGCCAGAGCAGGATGTGACGCATACACTCTGTGTTCCCTCCGGGTGTCCCCCGGCATATGCACATCGCTATGTGGTTCCCTTACTTACCGATCCTGGCCGTTTTATCTCTAGCTTGTAAGTTGCAGTCTGATGCAATGATGCATCTGCAGTGATCATAGTGACAAGAGACTGGGCCTTACAAGCAAGAGGGAAAACATCGCTGCCGGGACCGGTAACTAAAGGAACCACAAAGCGCTGTGCTTATGCAGGGGACACTCAGGAGGAACACAGAGTGTATGCATGGTCTGGCGAGGAGCGGAACGCTGTAATCTAATGCCCATTCTCTGTATACAGCCACGGTACAGTGCAGAGAGGGCTCTGTATGTGCCAAGGGGACATGCAGCCATCAGGGGAGGGGGTCAGCAACAAAGGTGACTCGAGTATAAGCCGAGACCCCCACTTTGGGACCACTTTTTTGGTACCAAAAATGTGGCTTATACTCGAGTATATACGGTACTTAGCTTTTGATCAAGAACAAACGATTTCCACCACAGTATACAAATCTTTTTTATGATAAAACCGATGGAGCCCATACGTCGTACAATTTTTTTTGATTAGAGAATTGTGCTCAATTATTCTGTTAGATTGAATATACCGATTTTTCCAACATGTCCGACCGGATTTTTATAAAAAAAAACAAGATAATCGTTTGTTTTTCTTGGTTACAAAAAAAAAAAAATACTTTTGACTTTCATTCGATTGTTTTGCTTGAATAGATGGGAAAATTAAACGTTTTTATTGTGCCGTTTATGGGCACCACTAGAGTAATACCTCAGTACATGCTGCTAATGCACATGGCCTATCTCTGTTTTATAGATGACATTTGGTCTCCAAGTGAGGGAGGTTTTCTTCAATTCTGATGTAACAGAAACAGCCACATGAATCACCTGAAGGAGACTTTCATCAAAGAAGAATACAGCCCACTAATGGCTGAAGCCCAAATTAAGGAAGCAATGTGCTTATTCTTAACTGACGCCCAACAATATGAGCAGATCCTGGAGGAGACCTCAGTCATACTGGCTGTCACCTACAACCCACATCTTGAGATCTTCAGAAGGATGGTCAAAGAACTTCAACTCATCTTACATAAGAATGATAGACTGAGAGAAAATCCATCCACATCCATGAAATCTTACTACTTCATTTTTATAATATTAGCCAATAAATGCTATCACCCCAATTCCAAACATCTTGCTTGATCTGGTCATGTGTAAAATAGGAAAATGCATTATTCTAATGTCCCACCACTAGATGGTGATATTTCATTATATATGTGATTATTTATAGAGATGGCCCGAACCGTTCGCCGGACGAATCTCTCTGGGCCTTGTACTACTTCCGGGTGATTTTTGGGACTATTTGTCTCAATAAAAGTTATAGGGAAATCACAAAGCGCTTGAAAAAACACTTTGTATAGCGATTTCCCCAGCGCTTTCATGAATAAATACATTGTTCATTTCCGGTTGAAAGAGTTCACTTCCTGACTGACATCAGGAAATGAAAAAAGAGAATACTCTGCAAAAGCGCTTAGAAAAGAGTTTTATAAAGAAATCACAGCGGGCAGGTAAGCGCCGGGAGGTGGTAAAAAAAAATTCAAAAAGTGCTGGCGTCAGCGATTTCCATTTTAGATGTGAACAAAGCCTAAGTATTTGTGTGGGAGGTTTTTGTGCTTTTTGGCCAGTTGCTCAAGCAACCTGCAGGTACATGTATTCGGCATCCGGCGATCCTCGCTGGTGCTGGATACTGGGGACGCTGTATAGTGATAAATAATTAGAGATGTTGCAAACGGTTCCCGAACCGTTCGCCAGCGAACATCTCTGAATCCCTGGGCCTTGTACTACTTCCGGGTCGCAATGACCTGGAGTAGTACGCCTGCGCTGGCCCGGCAGTGCGCGTCCTAGATCGCGCTCCTGTTGCCGGGCACTTTCTGCGCATGTGCGTGATGTCATGAGTGACGTCACGCTCATGCGCAGAGAGTGCCCGGCAACAGGAGTGCGATATAGGACGCGCACTGCCGGCCCAGCGCAGGCGTACTACTCCAGGTCATTGCGACCCGGAAGTAGTACAAGGCCCAGGGATTCAGAGATGTTCGCTGGCGAACGGTTCGGGAATCGTTTGCAACATCTCTAATTATTTATCACTATACAGCGTCCCCAGTATCCAGCACCAGCGAGGATCGCCGGATGCCGAATACATGTACTTGCAGGTTGCTTGAGCAACTGGCCAAAAAGCACAAAAACCTCCCCCACAAATACTTAGGCTTTGTTCACATCTAAAATGGAAATCGCTGACGCCAGCAATTTTTGAGTTTTTTTTTACCACCTCCCGGCGCTTACCTGCCCGCTGCGATTTCTTTATAAAACTCTTTTCTAAGCGCTTATGCAGAGTATTCTCTTTTTTCATTTCCTGATGTCAGTCAGGAAGTAAACTCTTTCAACCGGAAATGAACAATGTATTTATTCATGAAAGCGCTGGGGAAATCGCTATACAAAGTGTTTTTTCAAGCGCTTTGTGATTTCCCTATAACTTTTATTGAGACAAATAGTCCCAAAAATGGTACAGGCAGTGCTTTGCTGAGCGGATCGGAATCGAACCACTCATATTCCCTATTCTCATAGGGAATCATTGCACAAGCGCTTTTTGGCGATTTTGCAAATCGCCAGTGCTTAAAAAAAGTCGAAAATGCCCTAGGTGTGACCAAGCCCTTACTGAGCCTCCAGCCATGTGTGGAAGCCTTGCTGTACTTCCTAGCGGCTTTCTGGCTTCCCCTGTGCATGCCAGCCGGTGTGTCACCTGACCTGCATGGGGTGCAGCTTGTCACAAAGGCAATGAAAGTCTATGGGGACTTATACACTATTGCGACATAATGCGGTATGACGGATGTAGTGAAATTGCCATAAGTTCGCTGCAACCTCTGCAGTGCGTTGCCGCGTGATGCGTGGCTACCGCATGGACTATGTGTCAATGCAATTCTATGGTGACATGGTAAGTGTAAAGGAACAATGGCGGCAGCGGCCTAGCGTGCATGTGCAGAGCAACGGGTAAACCAGTGACCTGCTTCCTGTCTCCAGAAGGAAGTACGTCACTGAGCGGGGTGTCATTTACCTCAAATTGATCAATTGACTTCCTGAATTTTTTTTACATAGCCAATTACGTTGAAGTTAGTTCATCTGGTTATAGAGAGAGCAGTGGCGGCTCCAGCTTCAGATTGTTTATGGGGCACAAAGGGAGCATGATGGCTGGCTGGTGGAGCCGATTTGAATGATCAGAATCGTTGTTTGTATGGCGAATTTTAATTATTTTTTGCCCAACTCAGGTGATAAAATGAAGGCTAACTCGTTCAGCAATGATAGGAAGCAAATGTAAACGGAATGTAATAGAATGTAAAAATCACAAACAGACCTCAGAGGCTTTTGAGCAGAGTAGATTGTCCAATGATAGTGCTATTATTGAAGAAAAATTACCTACAGATGTACTTGGATAGTTGGCTAGCATGCTTTAATCCTTAGTTGCTAGCAAGCTGCTCCTGTGTGGACAGATCACAGACAAATCTTTCCAGCCCCCAGCCTATGTCTCACAACTCTACAAACAAAGGGAGTGGGAAGAAGCAGGAGGGAGAGAAACACTGTGTGTGCAATTCCTTATTTTAGTAATTCCTTATCATAGTAGAATCAGGATTATTAGGGCCTGAGTCCACTAACACAGTTGAATGCAGTTGTACGCAGTTGTGGCATCTGTAACATTGATGTGTTTCTGAAAAGCTGAGGCGCCAGGTGTTACCCGGACCTTTTACTGTTGTATGCTCCTATGTTATATTGCCTGAGGAAGCAGGTTTACACCTGTGAAACGCGTTGCGACCCCCTTGGAGTATGCCAATAAAATTTATTTAGATTTGAACTGACAGTTTATAGTGTATGCTTACAGGAGGTAAGTCCACCGCTGCCTCCAAAGCACTTTTAAACATTCTATTACCTGATTTTATCCTGCTGGCGCCTCTGTTCTTTCTACATAATATGAATTATCCACCCTTGGTGGAGGGGGATACCCCTTTTTTCCTGTCTACAGAGAGCGACTTCTTATTCCTGAGTGGGGACAGGATAATCTCCTCACCTGCCTATACAGTGGTTGCCTGGAGGTAACCCTGTCTTGTGAGTATATATATTGTACTCTTTACATATATCCATTTTTGCAGTACTTACTACACTATATTGGGCTCTCGGTTTCCCTCTTCTGTTTCTGAAAAGCGGACACAACTGCGTTAGCAGGCTGAGGCTCTTATTTTTTACAGACGCTATCCTGCAGGAGCCTGGAAACAGTTAACTGTTAGTGTGTGTGTGTGTGTGTGTGTGTGTGTGTGTGTGTGTGTGTGTGTGTGTGTGTGTGTGTGTGTGTGTGTGTGTGTCACTTAGAGGGGCACAGTGGTTTATGGTGCATTAAGCAGGCCATACACTTACAAATTGTCATCTAATGTTCCAAAATGATTGATTCATTTCTGAAAAGAAACAATTCAGAAAGGAAACTATTTCTACCACACATTGCACATCAATTTCCAATAGCTTCCAGCAGGGAATCTATTGAAAATCAATCGAACCACAACGTTGCACTGTTCAATGCAGTGCAACTCTCTGGGCCATCAGTCTACTGGAAGCATGGGGGTAGCAGCCAGATAGGAGCTGATAGTGTTACCCTCTGACAAAGGATTTCCTCAAACAGCGCAAGAGTAATATACTCTGCCAAATGGGGTCACATTGTTAAATAGCATCCGATGCCTATGGTGGTACATTTGCTTGCTTGTATCCAGGGCTCTGATGCTTTATGTGATTACTAACATTACATTGCTGTAATGACCTGGATGGATGGATGGACCTCTCAGAGTTTCATTCTGCCCCTATATACTGTGTAGCATTGGATCCTATATTGTGTGTGCTGTTTACTCTTGTGCAGTATAATCTCGTTACAGCAAATGCCAAGGAACCAGGAAAAGTGGTTTACTATATCAGAAGTTTACTCTACAGTATAATGTCATTAAAATGAACTCTGGTGTAGTAAACATTCGGGTGTAGAAAACTACCTCTCCAGGTCTTCTGGAGTCAGCGTCACGTAGGGAACAAAAAACGTTTACTATAACAGAAGTTTTATTATATCTGGGATTACTATACCAGGCGTTGCTCCCATAGATTTATAATGGAGATTGGCCGGGACCTGGAGAGGTAGTTTTTTATTATTATTATTGGTGTAATAGTTACCACTCTTGCTTTGCAGCTCTGGGTCCCCGGTTCAAATCTCAGCCAGGGTAGTATCTGCATGGAGTTTGTATGTTCTCACCATGTCTGTGTGGCTTTCCTCTGGGTACTCAGGTTTCCCCCACATCACAAAAACATACAGAATTCTCTTCCACATAAATTGGCCCTAGACTATGATTCATACATTACGCAATACATACATAGACGTATGACTATGATAGGGTAGATTGGGAAGGTTCAGTGACAAGATAATATACTCTGTACGGCTCTGCGGAAAATGTCGGCGCTATATAAATACTAATTACTAATTAATAATAATAATAGATACAGTGTTCTCCCCAGAATTTTATTTTCAGCCGGGTGGCATGAAAAAGTAGCCGGGTGGGTCGGCACGGGGAAATTTGGTGGCGTGCGTAAGTTACCAGAGCACGCTATGCTGCACAACCACAGCATAGCGTACGCTCATCTATCTCTGTCCACTTTTAGTTTCCAGTTGCATTGGTCGCGAGGTATTGCAGATAGTGTGCAAGGGCCACATATAATCATTTATTAAAGGAAATGCCCGAGGAGTAAAAAGCAAAGAACTACTTACTCAGGGCTTTCTCCAGCCCCTGGCAGACGTCCTGTCCCCTCGCCGCAGCTCCACTGTCCCGGGAACTCCTCCGTATCAGATGGCGACCTCGCCCGTCTGGCATCTACTGCACCTGCGCAGAACGCTCCAGACCGCGTGAGCGTAAATGCAGATATGAGCGCCTCTGTCTAGATGCAGAAGTGAGCGCCTCTGTCTAGACAGAGGCGCTCACTTCTGCATCTAGACCCATTGAGTTATACTCCTGTTTGCCTGATGAAGCAGGACCACACCCGCGAAACGCGTTGCACTAAGTGGAGTTAAATAAAACGTTTTTTGTATTGATATATTGTGACTCAATTGAGTTCTATATTTTTGAGGGAGGTAAGTCCACCTGAACATCCCCCTCTTTTAGACTGTTTTAAAACATTTTTATTCTACTCTGGCGCCTCTGTAAACCAAGCCTTGCTGAAATCTTGATTCCACCCTCGGTGGAGGGGTGCTACCCCATTTCCTATCTACAGAGAGCGGCATCTTAATAACCTGAGTGGGGTCAGGTTCTAATACTCCCCACCTGCACTTGAAGTGGTTTCCTATGGGTAACCCATGTTTGTGAGTATTTCTAAATATTTTGCTTTAAACCACAACCAACTTAACAATACTACACCATATTGGGCTCTCGAATTCTCTTTGTTCTTCCAAGCACATATGGTGTTAGTTTTACTTTCCTGTTGGAATTCTAATCGGCAGTAGGTGCATTTGACAATCGGATGAGCGATTCGGCACTCCTTACACAGCTGCTGGCCCTGAGAGAGCTCCTCGAACGGGTACCGCTGGTGACACTTCGTGCAGGCATACAGAGCCGACACCTTCCCCGCTTCACTGACCGAGGAGAGCAAAGTCATCTGACCAGCTCACACCACAGAATCCAATCTTCCCGCCCGCCTCAGTGAGAAGTAATCAGCAGCTGCGACCTGTGCGCGCTCCTCTCTCAGAAGCCACGAATCCCAGTTTCCTGCATCCGCCCTTCTCTGTTTCCTTCTCTCCGGCCTATGTTTGTGTCTGGCGCCCGTTCGTCTGTTTTTTTCCCCCCAGTCTCACTCCTACGCATTACACAATCCACTCACAGAGGAGTCCGGAGAGGCAGCGATGAGTCCGGGCAGCGTGTCTCTCTCAAGTTCCCCGCTGCTCGTCGGCCTCTGCACCTCAGGCTCACCCTGCCGCAGCTCTAAATCACCACACAGAGGAGAAGCATGCTGACAGATGGGCATTTGTCAGCGACAAATGCGGCTTGCGGTGACAGAGACACAGCGTCATCAGCCGGGCAATACTTTATTCTACTTGGGCACGGTGACAGCGAGGCATGCAATCTCACCAGCCGGGCGGTGATTAAATGTACCCGGGCTCTCCACCTGGCTGATTGATCCTGGGGAGAACACTGAAATAGCGACGCTCTCACCCACCCACGATCGATCTAAATTCACCTTCGTGTCTGATCGATACTTTCAACAATTTTTTGGTAAAAAAATCGATCAAAATTTGATCAGACTTACAGTTTGGTGAATTCCCAGAAGATTAATCGAATCTGCAGCGAATTGAATGAGAAATTAGATGAGTGTATGAGAAACTTTAGTCCGACCTTGTAATTTTTTACGTAAACCTGAGGTAAAAATAAACTGATTAGATAAATAATTATATTTATCCTACCTACTGATTATATTTATCTTCCTACTTTAAACAATACCAGTTGCCTGGCAGCCCTGCTGATCTTCCAGCATTGTCTAAAAAACACACCTAAAGTGAAACACCTGATCTGAATGCTTCTTCAGGGTCTATGGCTAAACGCATTAGAGGCAGAGCATCAGCAGGACTGACAGGCAATTTGCATTGTTTAAAAGGAAATAAATATGGCAGCCTCCATACCCCTCTCTCCTCATGTGTCTTTTACTGCCCGGCTGTGTTTGGGTGCGTACACACTTACAATTTTGATTGGCCAATGATTTTCCAATTTTACCACTTCAATGTAGTATGAGGACCAATTGGAAACAAAGAAAAAGAAGAACTTCTGGGCACCAAATTGCATAAGGACGTCACCTTTAATTAATCCTCCCGACACCTTCAAAACATACATGCAGAAAATTCAGCCTAACAGCCGTTTCGCAGGATGACCTGCTTCTTCAGAGGCAGCACATACAAAGTTTAGTGAACACAACACGATATATATAGAGAGAGACAATCAATACAAAGGTCTTACCCCCTGCCGCGAGTAGCCCCCACTGCCGAGCGTGCGCCAGAGTCTAGCGCCGCCCCGAGCCGGTCAGTCCGCCTGGTGGAGGAGGCACGCCCCCTTATCTGGGGGCGTGCAATGGGATTACCCCAAGCGTCACATGACTGGCATCACGTGAACCGCTTACCTCACTTCCTCCTGTCTTTGATAGGCTGCCGGTATCAGTGGGGAAGAGTCGCCGCACAGCGTTGCCCAGCAACTGGGCACGCTCGGGGGGACCTGCAAGACAAACATATAAAGTTTGAAAATTGAAAACATGAACACAAAAAATGCACAGTAGAGTGATCATTAGAGCATAAATGACGGAGCATATTAAAAACCATTTAAAAATGAGAGATCAGAAGCACTCCTACAGCTGACATTGCGAGCGCTAGCTCGCATCGCAGCATCTTAAAGGCTACTATAGACACCTCATGAGACCTGGAATCGAAATATAAATACATGCAACATATGACACAGCGCAAGTATCTGAATAGAATATAGGAATCAGGCTAAACAGGTTAAACCATATATCTTCAGTGTTTGTCTAAGAAACACCAAAGTTCGTTTCTCTCATTGAGACCCATCCTGCCGCAAGCACCTGTGAGGGAGATTAATCTAGCCTCCGCTCTCCTCAAGGATTGATCCCTGGATCCACCCCTTCGTGGACATGGGACAGTTCTAAGGCCACAAAACTTCAAACAATCAGCATCGCCCGCATGAACGTCCCTAACATGGGCAATGAGTCTACTAGCCCCTTTCCCAGTCTCGACAGACTTGTAGTGCTCCTGGAATCGGGTCTTGATTGGACGGGTGGTTTTGCCCACATAGAACCGCATACAGGGGCAGAACACCACGTATACACAAAACTCCGTTCCACAATGTATACAGTCCTTGATCTGGACGGTGTATCCCCCCAACTGGATATTCTTGCAGGGCCAAAACTGCTGGCAATGACAGCAGTTGTGACACCGAAAGTTGCCTTTAGGTTTCGCGTTGGTTAGCCAGTCGGGTTCTCCAGGATCCCTGAATTCGCTTCTAACCAATCTATCACCAATCGTTGGTGCTCGACGGAAGGTTACCATTGCTTTCTCAGCCAAACGTTTTTCCCAATGTGGGCGACTGCGCAATTCGACCCAATTCCTGGATATAACACTACGAATTCTGTCTGCCATCGGAGAAAAGTCAAAGACAAAAGGGGCATTGGTCTTTTTGAGTCTGTCTTTTGAGGGAAAGTCGGGATCACCTAAGGGGGTGTTCCTATTTCTTTTGCCTATACCTCTTTTCAAGGTGTCCTCTCGTCTACGACCATCGGCCTTATTGAAGGCTTCGATGAGTAAGGCGAGAGGGTACCCTCGGTCCAGGAGTCTGAACCCCAACTCCCTGCTTTGGGAAACGAAATCGTCTTGTTTGCTATTATTTCTTTTTAACCGTAGGAACTGGCTATATGGAATGCTGTTAACTACATGGCGAGGATGGTAGCTGTTGTAGGCCAGGATTGAGTTAGTGGAGGTGGCCTTTCTGAAACCCCTAGATAAGAGGCATCCCTCCTCCACATACAGTACCAGGTCCAAAAACTCAATCCTTAATCCACCCCACATGCCTGTAAAACGCATATTGAGGCCATTGAGCCCCAGCCAGTCAACAAACTCATGGAACAGTGGCTCACTGCCGTTCCATACAAGGAGTACATCGTCCACATAGCGATGCCAGGACACAATGGCGTGGCGATAGGGATTGGAGGATGGACCACCCTTTATTCCCTGTAAATCCACTAGAGATTTTCCAGTCACTCCAGGGACAGATCTGGACGCCTTTAATATTAAAACAAGGGATGAACTAAAAGCATTGGTTTATCCTGACAGCATGCCCAATTTAACTCCCCAAGAAACCTCTGCTTTAAACTGGTTGAGTGAGAACAAGCAGATAGTGGTCAAGAAAGCTGATAAGGGGGGTAATTTGGTCTTAATGTCAAGGGAGTATTATCGGAAAGAAGGTTTGAGACAGCTTGAAGGCCCTGAGGGCTTTTATGAAAAACTTAGAAGGGACCCCACATCACAATATATGAAAACCCTACGTACCCTTTTGAGACAGGGCGTCGAACAGGGTTGGTTGTCCCGTAAGATGGGGGAAGGCCTGTTTCCGGATTTCCCTCGGAAACCAGTCTGGTACTTTTTGCCTAAAGTCCACAAAAGCTTGGAGTGTCCCCCTGGCCGTCCCATCGTGTCTGCCAGGGGATCTGTTACTGAACCCTTATCCCGATATCTTGAACACACTTTAAGACCCTACTTGGAGGAGATACCCTCCTACCTGGCAGACACGCTGGCCGTCCTGAGGCTGCTACCCAAGATTGAGTGGAAAGACCATTACAGGTTAGCATCAATTGACGTGGAGAGCCTGTATACTAGAATCCCCCAAAGACTGGGAGTCTCTGTGGTCAAATCGATCTTGGTTGAGAAGGGTAGGGATATTGATTGGGTCGATTATATCGGTCAATGTTTGTCCTATGTACTGACTCACAATGCCTTTCTTTTTTACGATCAATGGTACAGACAGGCCTCCGGCGTGGCGATGGGGACTTCTGTGGCCCCCACTTTTGCCAATCTCTTTTTGGCATACTGGGAGGACCATTATATTTTTCCATCCTCCAATCCCTATCGCCACGCCATTGTGTCCTGGCATCGCTATGTGGACGATGTACTCCTTGTATGGAACGGCAGTGAGCCACTGTTCCATGAGTTTGTTGACTGGCTGGGGCTCAATGGCCTCAATATGCGTTTTACAGGCATGTGGGGTGGATTAAGGATTGAGTTTTTGGACCTGGTACTGTATGTGGAGGAGGGATGCCTCTTATCTAGGGGTTTCAGAAAGGCCACCTCCACTAACTCAATCCTGGCCTACAACAGCTACCATCCTCGCCATGTAGTTAACAGCATTCCATATAGCCAGTTCCTACGGTTAAAAAGAAATAATAGCAAACAAGACGATTTCGTTTCCCAAAGCAGGGAGTTGGGGTTCAGACTCCTGGACCGAGGGTACCCTCTCGCCTTACTCATCGAAGCCTTCAATAAGGCCGATGGTCGTAGACGAGAGGACACCTTGAAAAGAGGTATAGGCAAAAGAAATAGGAACACCCCCTTAGGTGATCCCGATTTTCCCTCAAAAGACAGACTCAAAAAGACCAATGCCCCTTTTGTCTTTGACTTTTCTCCGATGGCAGACAGAATTCGTAGTGTTATATCCAGGAATTGGGTCGAATTGCGCAGTCGCCCACATTGGGAAAAACGTTTGGCTGAGAAAGCAATGGTAACCTTCCGTCGAGCACCAACGATTGGTGATAGATTGGTTAGAAGCGAATTCAGGGATCCTGGAGAACCCGACTGGCTAACCAACGCGAAACCTAAAGGCAACTTTCGGTGTCACAACTGCTGTCATTGCCAGCAGTTTTGGCCCTGCAAGAATATCCAGTTGGGGGGATACACCGTCCAGATCAAGGACTGTATACATTGTGGAACGGAGTTTTGTGTATACGTGGTGTTCTGCCCCTGTATGCGGTTCTATGTGGGCAAAACCACCCGTCCAATCAAGACCCGATTCCAGGAGCACTACAAGTCTGTCGAGACTGGGAAAGGGGCTAGTAGACTCATTGCCCATGTTAGGGACGTTCATGCGGGCGATGCTGATTGTTTGAAGTTTTGTGGCCTTAGAACTGTCCCATGTCCACGAAGGGGTGGATCCAGGGATCAATCCTTGAGGAGAGCGGAGGCTAGATTAATCTCCCTCACAGGTGCTTGCGGCAGGATGGGTCTCAATGAGAGAAACGAACTTTGGTGTTTCTTAGACAAACACTGAAGATATATGGTTTAACCTGTTTAGCCTGATTCCTATATTCTATTCAGATACTTGCGCTGCGTCATATGTTGCATGTATTTATATTTCGATTCCAGGTCTCATGAGGTGTCTATAGTAGCCTTTAAGATGCTGCGATGCGAGCTAGCGCTCGCAATGTCAGCTGTAGGAGTGCTTCTGATCTCTCATTTTTAAATGGTTTTTAATATGCTCCGTCATTTATGCTCTAATGATCACTCTACTGTGCATTTTTTGTGTTCATGTTTTCAATTTTCAAACTTTATATGTTTGTCTTGCAGGTCCCCCCGAGCGTGCCCAGTTGCTGGGCAACGCTGTGCGGCGACTCTTCCCCACTGATACCGGCAGCCTATCAAAGACAGGAGGAAGTGAGGTAAGCGGTTCACGTGATGCCAGTCATGTGACGCTTGGGGTAATCCCATTGCACGCCCCCAGATAAGGGGGCGTGCCTCCTCCACCAGGCGGACTGACCGGCTCGGGGCGGCGCTAGACTCTGGCGCGCGCTCGGCAGTGGGGGCTACTCGCGGCAGGGGGTAAGACCTTTGTATTGATTGTCTCTCTATATATATATCGTGTTGTGTTCACTAAACTTTGTATGTGCTGCCTCTGAAGAAGCAGGTCATCCTGCGAAACGGCTGTTAGGCTGAATTTTCTGCATGTATGTTTTGAAGGTGTCGGGAGGATTAATTAAAGGTGACGTCCTTATGCAATTTGGTGCCCAGAAGTTCTTCTTTTTCTTTTTTTCTTTGTTTCCAATTGATATATCACCCACTGGAGGCACAAATTGTTTCATGCACCTGCATCCCCTGACCTGCCAGGATCCTATCTAGTGCCGATTTCTCTCTTTGCTTGTGTACTAGTATGAGGACCAACAGATTTTGAATACTCTGAACAGATTGTGTAAATAAGCTCTCGTACTACATGGAAGAGTTAAAGTTAGCCAGTCATAATTGGATGTGTGTAGGAACCCTTAATATTAAAGGATACCAGATGCAAAGGGATCTGGTAAAAACTAAACCTGTACTGGGTAGGTGGGCATAATCAAATACTTACCACGCCTCCAGTACCCCTCCACCCCCCGCTGCTCTTCTCTGGTCTAGTTACCACAGCAAGAAGCAAAGATTTCTAGACAGAAAATAAACTATATAGGTTCTAACCACACAGATATAATATTATGGGATAAAGACATGGCCGGATTCCGAGCAGGCCAACAAAGGCCGTGGCCTAGGGCGACACAAGGCAAGGGGCACATTGTGGACAGCATGCTGGCAGTGGCAGTTAAAGGAAATAGGCAAAATGCAAAAAAAATAGGTTTACTTACCTAGGGCTTTCTTTAGACCCTGGAAGCGTATATGTGTTCATCACCACAGCTCAGCTATCAGTAACGATACTTCACAGGACCGCCCGCAGTTAACCACTCTGAAACCACCTAACGCTGATCTGCGGCAGTAGAGTGGCTCCCCCAGGACCGCCTAACGCGTCAAGTCCTGGGGTGGAGATTAGTGGGTATCTCACGCGCATCTGCGCTGAGCATCCTGCCAACTGTGATTGGCTTATTCAGGGTCTATGGATAAAAGTATTAGAGGTAGTGGAAGAGCAGGACAGCCAGACAGTGTGCACTGTTTAAAAGAAAATCAATATGTCAGCTGCCATATGACTCTCGCTTCGGGTTTCCTTTAAAAAAGAAATGTCATAGTAAAAATATGCATGCTGTATAACCCGCTAGCTCACTGGCAATCAAACACATCCTACAGCTTAACTACTCAGCATATTACTTAGCAAATTATATGATTCCATATGTAGCAACTACTCGTTTTCACTTGCCCTCTTGGGCAAATGCCACCTCCCTGGTCAGCAGTTACCCAAAACCTAGACCTTTGTGGCCTTTCAAAAAATGTGGCCTTGAACCTAAATGTCTGTTCCACGTGAATGACTCAATAAACAATGCATCTGTAAATGAATTGTAATGAAAAGTGGAAATGGTCAGTGCAGATGACCACAATGAGAAGTAGAACAGGTTGGGACTTTTGTTGGCACCATAAAGTTCCCTTCAATACAAATGCACACAATTTTTCCAATTCCTACCTCTACTCCACCACAGCCTGACCTTCAATTTACTGAGCCCACCTTCGCAGTGCTGCAAAACAAGGATAGAGTCGTATCTCTAGTGCTTGATGCATCTGGAAGCATGAAACTGGTGTGTAGATAATTTGCTTTTCAAAAATCATTTTCTGTGTCCAAAACCTGTGATGTTGTAATGTCTGGCAGATCTATTTCAGCCACTATACCTCAATCTAGTGCCGTAGCTCTGATCTCGTCCCACGTTTTCACCTATAGACAAGCCCCCACTTGAACAGGACACTGAATATTGTGCTGTAATATGTACGAACAGAGGCGCCAAGCAGAGTAAAACAATGTTCTAAAAATGATAAAAAGAGGGAAGTCGAGGTGGACTTACCTCCCTCTGGTAGTGGACATATACTCAAATGCAGAGTAAAAAATATACAATTTATTCACAGCTCCATAAAATCGCAACGCGTTTCGCGGTCAACAATCCCGCTTCATCAGGCAGTACAGGAGCATATAAAACTGGTTCAGGTCCATAAAGCGTGTGAGCGCCTCTGTGACAGAGGCACTCACACGCTTTATGGACCTGAACCAGTTTTATATGCTCCTGTACTGCCTGATGAAGCGGGATTGTTGACCGCAAAACGCGTTGCGATTTTATGGAGCTGTGAATAAATTGTATATTTTTTACTCTGCATTTGAGTATATGTCCACTACCAGAGGGAGGTAAGTCCACCTCGACTTCCCTCTTTTTATCATTTTTAGAACATTGTTTTACTCTGCTTGGCGCCTCTGTTCGTACATATTACAGCACGATTAAGTACCCCTGGTGGAGGGGTTCTTTCCCCATTTTCCTATCTACAGAGAGCGACTTTTATACCTGCGTGGGGTCAGGTACTAATACTCCCCACCTGCCTGTCAAGTGGTTACCTGATGGTAACCCACCTTTGTGAGTATAAGAACCTTTGACTTTACATTATATATTGAGCTTACCAGACAATATTGCACTATTGGGCTCTTGGTCTCCTCTGTTTTGTTTTTACAAGGACACTGAATATGTCTCCTACCTTCGGTTACCCCCAGGCCTTAACATGCAAGATATAGCAGCTGAGGCCAAGAAAGCCAGAGTACCACCAGAGCAAACAAGACAATGCAACTGGGTGATATTAGGTAGTAGAGCAGAATGCTTTTGTGGAGGAAGTTACACAGATCAAAACAGGAGCTATGAACTAGGGAGCAAGATTGCTCTGAGCGACCGCAGCTCTGGGCTTTCGATAACCACCACAAATGAACAAGACACAAAGGTTGCTCAGTGCGACCGCAGCACTGAGCATCTGATGTCCACAACAGTGAGTAACAAGAAAGACAACAGACAGACAGATGGAATGTTTGCCAGCTTCCGTTTACCATCACAAAAAAAAAAGACGCAATGGTTGCTCAGTGCTGCCCCAGCAATAGCAAACATCCACACTGGCACGGACAAGACAAACAAGTAGGAGCGTAACTAATAGCAACTGCTGCTACAGTCACGTCCACAGGAACAGAACTAGCAGGATTACTACCAGTCACCAACGTGGTGAAGGCAGTCTCCAAACTATCAGGATATAAAAGACTTTACTGTACCCCCGCGGGTGCAGTGAATATCCAAGCGAGCAAGACAAGGAAATGCAATAATACACAATTCAAACTTCACACAAGGAGCCCAGCAATCAACTTTAGCTAAGCTTAATGCTATGATGGACAGGGTGTAAGAGGGAAAGCAGGCTTTTCTATGGACATCAGCCAATGAGAGCAGACATGCAAAATCCCACACAGCTGATTGGTAATCATGCAATCCTGTGGTAGCCTGATTGAAGGCAAAACGCTTCCTGTGAATGGAAAAAAACTTTCATTACAAATGCATGCCAGATTATGCAACCACATGCATGTAAGAAATCCAGAGCTGTCTGAAGCCGTAGGTGGATTCATGAAAACATCCTGAGCTACTCTGAACTGCAGAGTGACTGCAAATGGCAATGAGACTCATTGTGAAAGCAAGCAACCAAATACAGGCAGAGAAATCAAAACTGCTCGGTTGCAGCCCCGCTGCAACTGACAGGAGGGATCCTTATAGACGTAATACAAACATGAAACCAGGAGTGTAGCGATCACACATTGTCCAGCACAGTAACCAGGGTGCTCAGAGATGGAAAGGGACCTGACAAATGTAGAGTAATACACTTAGGGCCATATTCTATTGAACTCGCCAGTGCTAAGCACTGGCGAGTTCTTAACTTAGGCGATGGGGGCATCGCCTAATCTTATAAAACTTTAGACCCCCCCCCAGGTGGAAAAGAACTCGCTTGGGCGATATAATCGCCCAGTGAGTTCTTAATACGTTATCCAATTACCCTTATCATGCCTCCGGGAAGTATACACCTCTATTCCGGCGCACATCCTGCGCTGGAGCCACTCCCACCAGGCCGCCTCACCGGCTGACCTGATGGGGAACTGGCTACTGTGAGGTGCTGTTGCTGGGTCTGCCGTTGCTGGGTGACGCGGAAGGCAGAGTTATCTCCGCACTTCGCGTCACAGTAGCCAGTTCCCCATCAGGTCCGCCGGGGAAGGTGGCCTGGTGGGAGTGGCCCCAGCGCAGGATGTGCGCCGGAATAGAGGTGTCCGTTGGCGAGATGGGGAGGGTGGGAGAGAACACAGTTTGAATCCTCCAATAGCAGAACCAGGAGAGCAGTCACCCATCAGGTCCGCACAAGGTGAGACCGGAAGGATTGGTTAGACAGTTAGTGGGATATTTTGATTGGCTGTTCTGGTGGGCTGCTGGGGTATATATAAATGGTGGGATTCATTGTTAGATTGTCTCTTGTACAGCATAGCTTGATAAAGGGGCGGTTGCCCTGAAACGTCGCTTATGATTGCTGTTATGCCTTTGAAGAGCTAATAAAAGAGCTTTACTGGATACTGAATGGATGGTGCCAGTTTTTCTGCTTTCTACAATTGACCAACCAGAGTGCAGCTGGTCTAACCGTGGCACATCCGCCTTGAACTTGAGGAGCGCTCCACAACTACTTTCATAAGGAAGTTGTAAGAAGTCATGACTAAGCTGTTACTAGGCAGATTATGTTATATTTAACTAATTTAACTAAAAACGCGTCAAAATTTTCATGCAAATGTTCACCAAGCAGAAACATTTTATACGATTTTTTGCAGGCAAAAATGTAACGCTACATTGGAAACGTAGCCTTAAGCAATACCAGTTGTCTGATTCTACTGATGATCCTCTGCTTTTAGCCATAGACCCTGAACAAGCATGCAGCACATCAGGTGTTTCTGACATTATTGTCAGATTTGACAAGATTAGCTGCATGCTTTTTTGTGGTGCGATCAGACACTACTGCAGCCAAATAGACAAGCAGGGCTGCCAAACAATAAAATTATTATTTATTGTATTTATAAAGCGGCAACATATTACGCAGCGCTGCACAATAGATAAATGGGATGACATACAGGAAACTCATAACAAAAACAAGATTATGCAAATGATTTGATAACAGTACAGTGTCATGGGCTAAAATAGAGACTGTTCTAATCCACAAGAGGGGTGACTGACAGTAAGATTGCATAATCAAGCTGGAAATACTAGGGAGGAGGGCCCTGCCAGAGGCTTACAATCTAAAGGATAGGGGTGGAGACAATAGGTGCATCTGTTGAGAGGGTGTCCAACAGCATGAAAAGGTGAGTCCTGAGGGCTCCTTTGAATGTATTAAAGCTGGGGGCGAGTCTGATGGCTGGTGGGAGCGAGTTCCAGAGAGTGGGGGCCGCCCTAGTGAAGTCCTGCAATTATGCATGGGAGTAAGATATGCATGGTGCGACTAGGCGCAGGTCATTGGAGGATCGGATGGGACGGGCTGATATGTGCCTGTGACAAGATCAGAGATGTAGGTCGGGCAGGTCTTGTGCACTGATTTGTAGGCCAAGCACAGGATTTTGAAATTGATTCTAAAGCTGATGGGGAGCCAGTGTAGGGCTCTACAGAGCGGAGTCGTAGAGGCGCTGTGAGGAGAAAAATGTATCAGTCTGGTTGCTGCATTCATCACCGATTGAAGTGGGATTAGAGGGGAGGCCAGACAAAAGAGAATTGCAGTAGTCTAGGTGGGAGATGATAAGGGCATGGATGAGGAGTTTAGTGGTGTCAGGGGACAGGTAAGAGCAGATCCTGGAGATGTTGTAGAGGTGAAATTTGCAGGATCGGGCAACACTTTGGATGTGGGGTGTAAAGGAAAGTGCAGAGTCCAGGGTAACACCTAGACAGCGGGCTTGGGAGGTAGGGCGGATGGTAGTATTTTCGATTGTGATGTGTAAATCTAGGAGGGGTGCAGCTCTGCGGGGTGGGAATATCAGAAGCTCTTGTCCAAATTATGCTTCAGGAACCTGGCGGCCATCCAGGAGGAAATGGATGTGAGGCAGGTGGAGACTTTGTCCATGGTGGAGGAGGAGAGATCTGGGGTGTGGAGGTATATCTGGGGGTCATCGGCATACAGGTGGTAATTGAAGCCCATGGAGGAGATGATTTTGCCAATTGAGGCAGTGTAGAGAGAGAACAGTAGTGGTCCTAGGATGAAACCTTGAGGAACACCAACTAAGAGGGGTGTAGGAGTGGCTAAGGGGCCACTGAAGAATGTTGTGAAGGAGCAGTAGGAGGAGATCCAGGCTAAGGCTAGGTCCTGATTGCCCAATGTGCATTGTTTAAAAGGAAATAAATATGGCAGCCTCCATAATCTTCTCACTTCCGTTGTCCTTTAATGTCACCTCCATGAACTATAAAGCTTCCCAAAATGTTTCATGTGGATTCATTTGTCCATTCTTCAACATCACAGCATGTCCAACCCAAGAGGTAAAAGGAAGAGGTGCATGCACTGTTACTTATGCTCTTCTCTGCGGTCTTGTACTTTATCGGTTTGCCCTGTTTCACCCATTTGCATTTCTCCTGGCATCACTGCAACAGCACCTCACAAAAAGAATGTTACCCTATCTATAATATAAAAGGCATGATTGTTTTTAGGGTTTTTTGTTTTGTTTAGTTTTTTTTTTTCAAAATGCTGTCATTACCAGCACTGAGCTTTTTCCTGCTGTTGGCCTCTGATTATCTGACTCTCGGTCATGTGATGTACTCACAAACAACTGAAAATGTTGGACTCACATTACAATTTGCTGCAGTTTGTGTCTGCCAGTTGAGCGAAAGTCCGCTACCTGAAAGTGGTCAGCTTCTGCTCACTGCCAAACTTTAGATAGGTCTATTGCAACTTCTATAGACTTCAGTTGCCTTTGCCACCTTTATTATGCACTATAGATGAGGCATAAGCAGAGAGCTTACTCGTATCCTTGTAAATAGGCACATTTCTCATCTCTAATACTAATTTATAAATGGGCCTCTTAAGGTGGCCATACATCTGGCGACTTGGTAGAAAATCGACCATCTGATTCTATTATTATAATCGGATGAGAATTGATGCCACCAAGAGCATGCCCAGTCGACGATGCAACCAAATTCAAGCCAAAATTGGCTGCATGTATCTGACATGCTGCAAGATGTAGGGCCGACATGCTCGATCGGGTGCGCAGCAGTAACGGCATGCAATATTGGGGCGAGCAATGAACGAGACAAAACCCCCGGCACTGCCCCAAAGGTGTAAAATTTCCCCCGTGCAGTAGATGTTAACTGTCTGTGCCCGCCGCCATCTCTGTCCTGCCTCCTATAACATTCCCCACATGGTTGCCGCCATATATGTGGGCACGTGTGTGACGTCCCACATGCGCCTGCATTGCGCCAGCAGCCACATAGGGCACGTGTATGGGAGCACAAGAAAAAAATGGAAGAAGGAGGAGCGCTCCGTAGTGTATTAAACTTTTTAATTAGGAACCACGCAAGGGTTAAAAACACTTACTAGAAAGTGATGAACATCAGACATATCATGGGTTAAAAACCCTGAATCAATGACCCCGGGTGGCAACCTGTTCCTCCTCTGTGGCCAGCAGTGGAAGTAGTCCTAGATGTTAATGGACACCGGAAGCCTTTCCTCTGGTCAAAGGGTGCAGCAACTTCGCAACGCGTTTCGGCGTATCCGCGCCTTTGTCAAGCTAGTTGCTGCCATGCACCCAATGTGTTTATATACCTAATTGTCACAGGAAATGGAGGGTATGACCCCAGGGAACACTTGGTTCATATCTAATTATATCAGCATTTCAACATAAAACTACATATAAGGAATGTGAGGACCTTTAATAAAAATATAAAAAATATGTGTATAGAAACATGTCTAAAAATGTATCCAAAACAGAAGAGAGAAGGGAAATAACATGGCGATATGGACACTATATTTCCATAGCCTTAGGACCTAGCTGTAGGCGGTACTGTTATCCATCTAAACATACACTACCTTATCTCTTCAGAATTATAAAGAGTGTTTGTATGGGAGGCAGGACAGACAGTTAACGTATACTGCGCAGGGGGCACATTTTGCATTGGGGGCACCAGTGGATGCGGAGTCACAAGGCTGATTCCTGAGCAATTTAATTCTGAAATCTATCGGGAATCGGCCTGTGGTGTATGGGCAGGCGACAGATCTCTCTCCAATCGATTCGATCAGAGAGAAAACTGTCTCTTGGTCGATCTGCTGATGTATGGGCACCTTTAAAGAGAGTCTGAAGTGAAAAAAATTACCTCTTTTGTTACATTTGCATGGAGTTTGTGCGCTGCACCTGGAGCAAAACAGAAACAAACGCACAAACCCGCAACCAGGCAGAAGTGTCACTGTTAGGAAAGGACTGACAAACCAGGAGTAAATGAATAATAAGAATTTATTATTAAATGAAAATAAAGTAATGCTGTGCATTAACCTCATGCACAGAAACAATCAGCATTGACTTGCATGCACAGTATTCTACAGGCATACATACACTGCAGCAATAATACAGGCAGATATATTCATATATACACAGCAATGATGATACCGGCGGATGTATACAATAAGCATACAAGTGTATGAGAATCAGGGTATGTACACACAAGAACCTCTCTGCATAAGGCAATTTATGCAGAGTAGACCCAGTGTATATAACTGTGTGCACACTGACCCTGGATCCAGAATAGTATCCACAATATAAACCTAGAAATATATACAAGTACAAGATGCACACTCAAGGAGAAGACATACAGATGGTCAGCAAGCATAGGTCATCAACAGGAGATCAAACAGTACAGTAATCGCTAGGCAAAGAATAGTCAGTAATACAAAGCACAAGGTCAACACGGGAGATCAATAGAGCAGAGAATCAAGGAACTAGGAAATGTAATATACCGGGAACAGGTAACTCAGGGCAGGATGGCTAGAACCAGGAACAAATAGCTAGTAGTGTTGTCCGGATCATGAACGATTCGGATCTTTGATCCGAATCTATTTTGTGAGTCGAATCATCCGAATCATGAAAATGAGTGATTCGGATCGCAAAAGGTGCGGGGCCAGGAGCGACACGCCCCCTCTCAGTGGGCAGCGGGGTCCTGAAAGCAGAGCAGAGATGGATCGCTCTGTTGGATGGGAGCCAGCCTTGCAGGGAGACAGGTAGATGAGAGAGAGGGGACATGGGTGCCACTGCCAGATATGTGTAGAGCACACATACTGGCTGAAATGTGCTGCTCATTATAGGCTGTCTGTTCCGTAGTTGTGCACAGTGAACACATTGGAAGCTTTTGGCTCAGCTCAGCTCAGCACAGCTCAGTAACTTTGCAGGCACTGTGATTGCAGCGCAATATGATCCTCCTGCCCTCGCTCTAAACAGCTGCACTTCACTTCTGGGAATGCTTTCTTTCACTGTGCGACGTTTGCACTCAGAGTATACAGATGAACATGTAGGTGAAATATATGTAAAGCATAATGATTGCAGCATGTGGGTATTGTGTGCAAGCAAACATTTCTGCTCTCTGCTCATCCCTCCTCCCTTCTCTGTCCACTCCCTGCCCTCTGTCCATCTTCTCTCCTTCTCTGTGTGTCCACCCCCCTCCCCTTCTCCTGTCCATAGCAGGGAAAGACCTGTCCTGCTATTCATTTCACCGAATGCTTCGGTAGTAAAATGATCCAAGATTCGGATCAAAGATCCGGATCTTTTCAATGATCCGATTCGAATCATCCGGATCATTGAAAAGATCCGAACTTCCCATCTCTAATAGCTAGCAACTAGTGAGTTTTCAGGTGTGGCTTAAATGCCATGCTGAGAGACCATGTGACAGTCCAGGCCTCCTCCCTGTCTGTGGAGTAGAGTTGGGCGAACAGTTCGGCTGTGTTAGCCGAACTGTTCGGCTGCCCAACCTGGCATTTTAATGTGGCTCTTACTACTTCCGGGTCGCAATGACCCGGAGTAGTACGTCTGCGCTGGCCCGGCGGAGCGCGTCCTAGATCGCGCTCCCGTTGCCGGGCACTCTCTGCGCATGTGTGTGACGTCACATTGCGACCCGGAAGTAGTAAGAGCCACATTAAAATGACAGGTTGGGCAGCGAACACTTCGGCTAACGCAGCCGAACTGTTCGCCCAACTCTACTGTGGAGAGATATCTAGAAAGTCCGCCCTCTGCTGGTGGGCAGAGGAAAGTTCAGGTTTCAAATTCATAGAGGAGGCTGGTGACATCTGCTGGTGAAGCAAAGGTAGTTCATGCATGAATTTACCAGCAGATGCAGATTGTGACATCTTTATTTCAGAATGCTCTTCAGCCTTAAGAGTAAAGATGATTTGCTGCATCCCCGCGGCCGTACAAGGTCTTTATCCCCCCTGACATCCCTGTGACAAAATTCTCCGGTACTTCCTGTAGGAGGCAGAGCTTTGTGCTGAAGCTATGCCTCCAGTCCATTCAATCACCCCCGATCGCCGCATGTCCCCGCCCCTATTTTCACTGAGAGGGGCGGGGCGAGGCGGAGATCGGCGGTGATTGAATGGACTGGAGGCAGAGCTTACAGCGCAAAGCTCTGCCTCCAATGGGCAGCAAAACCTGCGACTTTGAAAGTCGTTGAATTTTGCCCCGGGATTTGGGGGGATAAAGACCTCCTATGGCCGCAGGGATACGGCGAATCATCTTTGGTCTTAAAGGGACCTAAACCGAGAAGGATATGGATTTTTTCAGTTGCCCGACTCCTGGTGATCATATCTCTCTAATACTTTTAGCCACAGCCCCTCAACAAGCATGCAGATCAGGTGCTCTGACTGAAGTCAGACTGGATTAGCTGCATGCTTGTTTCAGGTCTGTGATTCAGCCACTACTGCAGCAAAAGAAATCAGCAGGACTGCCAGGCAACTGGTATTATTTAAAAGTAAAAAAAGAGGAGCGCTCCATAGTGTAACTACGATTTATTAAAACAAATTGCGCAAATAAAAATTTACTTACTAGATGTAAGTTGAATACAAGCATGTAGTCAGGCTTAGCAACCTTAAAATCCTTCCCTGGTGGGTGCACCTCAAACTGCCGTGGCCATCGGAGTCGAGTGGATCAGATGGAAAGCGACCCTGGATGCTCCCCCAAGGAATAAATGTGTGCTGGTAGCGTTATAACGCGTTTCGGCGTTCCACGCCTTCGTCAGAAAACTGGTATTATTTAAAAGGAAACATCCATATCCCTTTCAGTTTAAGTTCCTTTTAAGGCTGAAGAGCATTCTGAAATAAAAAGGCTTCGGACTCTCTGTAGCCGCCCTGGCGTTCTATTTTCCCAGGATTTCCGTGCAAAAAGTGGTTCAATTAATTTCCAATAATTTTCAACCAATTTTTTTTGCAATCAATTTTTTTTATATATTGAATTCAATTCAGGTTATTGTATTGAATTCAATAAAAAAAAAGTGTTTGCTGCGAGATGTTGATGATGCTGTGTGACCCTGGTGCCATCAACACCGATTGACGGGAGACATGTGATCGCAGAGGGAGAAGCAAAATCCGGCAAGGGACATGGAAGAAGGACTGGGGAAGCTATCAGAGGTACGCGAGGAGGGATCAGCACGCCAATGGTGAGTATAAGACCCAGATGTATAGCCAGATGTAGTTAGCCAGATATTAGAAAGATGTGCAGCCAGGTATAGTTAGCCAGATGTATTAGCCAAGTGTAGTTGGCCAGATGTATTAGCCAGATGTGCAGCCAGGTATAGTTAGCCAGATGTATTAGCCAGGAATAGATAGCCAGATGTTTTGCTAGGTATATAGTTAGCCAGATGTTTTGCCAGGTATATAGTGAGCCAGATGTTTGCCAGGTGTATAGTGAGCCAGATGTTTGCCAGGTGTATAGGAGACAGATGTGCAGCCAGGTCTAGGGAGTCAGATGTATAGGGAGCCAGGTTTGTGGTTGCCCCTGCCCCCCATTGCCCCCGATCCCCATACTCCCCCCTGACTGTGGCCGGGTGTCCCTTCTGTAAGGGGGCGGGGGGGTGTCCTCCTTCTGTTCAGGCTGGTCGGGGACTCCTGTGTGTGTGTAGGGGGGAGATTCCCCCTCTATGGGGGCTGGTTGTGGCCGGCCGGGGACTCCCCCTGCTGTGCGGGGGGGGGGGGTTCCCCTTCTAAGGGGGCTGGTTGTGGCCTGCGAGGATCTTCCTTCTGTGCGGGGGGGGGGTGTCCCCTTCTATGGGGGCTGTGGGTGGCCTTTCCCTCCTCTTCCCCCCATCCCTCCCTTCCAATCCCCCGTGCCCCCCCCCCCTGATCCCTGTCCCCCCCAGTCAGAAGCCCTGATCTACTCACCTGAGGGATTTCTCCTGCGGCGGAAGCGGCACATTTCCTCCTCCATCGCAAAGTCTCATGTTCTCTGCAATTACAGTTACGAGGCTTGGTGACGTCACCGAGCCTCGTAACTGTAACAACAATGCCTGGGACTTCGCCGATGGAGGAGGAAGGTGTCCATCGCGGCCAGCGCAGGAGAAAGCCCTCAGGTGAGTAGATCAGGGCTTCTGACTGGGGGGCGGGGGGATCGGGGGGGGGCACGGAGGATCGGGAGGGAGGGATGGTGGAAGAGGAGGGAGAGGCCACCCACAGCCCCATAGAAGGGTACACCCACCCCCCCGCACAGAAGGAGGATCCCCGCAGGCCACGACCAGCCCCCATAGAAGGTGAATCTCCCCCCTACACACTCAGGAATCCCCGACGAGCCTGAATAGAAGGGGGACATCACCCCCGCCCCCCCACACACACACACACAGAAGGGACACCCGGCCACCCACTCGCAGAGAAAGGGGAATCCCGCACGCAGCCAGCACATTCTCTGCCCCGCTGGCTGCACAAGGATTCCCCAGGGTGGCTGGATGCTAGTTCTGCGCGTTGGGGGTAGCACAGATCGCTACCCACATCCCTCTGATCAGTAAAAAGTGCAGCGGGTGGTGCAGAGAAACAGGAAATCTCCCTGGCTGCATGGACAAGCTCAGCTCGTCATTACCGCTTTTTGCATGCTTTTCCTGGATGAACTCAGCTCGTCCATACCGCCAGGGTGAAGAGAACCTGAACTGAAAATAAAAAGTCAAAATAACAATACACAGGTCATATTTACCTCCTGTGTAGTCTACTCCCCAATCTCTTTCTCCTCTCCCGCATCCTGTTTGTCCACTTTGATCAATGGATTTCTCCATCCTCCATTTTAAAAATGGCCATTACCCCATAACAGCTTCCTGGTCAGCACACTGTTAAACTGTAATATCACCCACTCGAGCCATAGGGAAACGTGGACATAACCTTGCACATTCAGTTGTAACTGACAGCTGCTGATATATAACTGACAGTAACTGGTTTATTTCAGTTCTGACAAAATATTGTCAGAACTGGAAGGGATCATTGTCAGAAGAAAATGGTGAGCATCTAAGAGGAACTGACGGTGATGTTAGTACGTAATATTCATTTGCAGCTACATTATGTGTTTATTTTTAATAATTTTACTCGCTTCAGGTTCCCTTTAAAGGTGCGTACACACACACTACCAGTGGCATTGACGGGTCTGCCGGACCCTCCCGCTTAGCGGTCTTTAAGCCGACAGTATCGCGTGTGAGTGCACTATCGCCGGACTGATAAGGCTGTTTCTGAACGATCCACTCAGCGGATCATTCAGAAACAGCCTTATCAGTTCGCCGACAGTGTGTACACACGCACTACTGTCGGCTAAAAGACCCGTCGTTGCCGCTGGTAGTGCGTGTGTATGCACCTTTAGCTATTCCATTCCTATAGCAGAAGATAAGAGGACACCAGTGATTACTATCTGTTCCTCTATACTGTACTCAGTGTTTGGTGATGCACCAATACAATTAGCACATAGATGATAGAGTGTAGAATCAGAATCGGAATCAAATTTATTTCGCCAAGTGCAGCGGTTGCCACATTCGGAATTGTTTGTGGTACACATCGGCATAGTGCAAGTACAGCATTAAACAAGATGGTGCATTACCCATACATACATACATACATACATACATTGACATAGGCATTGAAACAAAGTAGTGCAATACACATACATACATTGACATAGGCATTGAAACATAGTAGTGCAGGTGCACGTGCAATGAAGAACAGACATAGAGTAGGTGCGTAGCGGCTGAACCAGCTAGATAGCTCAAGAGTTAATTAGTCTTAGGAGCGAATGAAGAACAGCCACAGAGTAAGAGCACATGGCTATCTAGACCAGGGTGGCAAGAGTGTAGGCAGACCAACAGAGATCAGCGGTCACTGTAGCTAGGTTACATAACAAGCACTGAATGACTTATACGGTACATGCTGGGGGTGATGTGAAAACTGTAATAAAGATTAGTAAAAGTAAAAGAACTATTCTCAGCCACCTTTTTCTTAATGTTTTAGCATCACGTTATCGACTAAAAATGAATAATAACCTGAAGAAAATTAAGGACAACTTTGAAAGCAGCCCATTGGTTAACATTAGGAGTCTCACCTGCTAGCCGTGACTCACAAGCAGAAGCTGTGAGATTTTACCCCAGGCACTAGCAGAGCAATCGGAAAAAAACAGGCTTTTGCAAAATTCCTCCGGCTGCTTAACCTCTTGGGTTCCTGTGTGAAAGATAATAGGAGCTGGAGGTTAAAATCACATAAGCATGGCATGTGTTAAGTTTTTTTCAAGTTCTTCTAAGCTGTGGCAATTAAATAGAATATTAACCACTTGCCGACCGCACACTCATACCGTGCGGCGGCAAAGTGGTAGCTGGAGGACCAGCGACGCAACTGTGCGTCGCCAGGTGCCTCCCTAATTAATCAGGAAAGGCCGCTCGCGCGAGCGGCCGTTTCCTGTTAGATCACGGAGCGGGTCTCCGTGAATAGTCTGTGAGCCACTGATTGCGGCTCGCAGACTAAATGTAAACGTAGGAGACATTTGTCTCCTTTGTTTACATTGTACGGCACTGCTGTGCAGCAGCGCCGTAAGGCAGATCGGCGATCCCCGGCCAATCACTTTTGTGCAGCAATGATTTTTTTCACTTCCTGATGTCAGTCAGGAAGTGAACTTTTTGACCCAGTAATGAATAGATGCAATGTATTTATTCATGGAAGTGCTCGGGAAATCACAATTCAAAGCACTTTTTCAAGCGCTTTGCGATTTCCATATACCTTCTATTGAATCGCAAATGCTCTGAAAATGGTGCAGGAGCCGCGTTTGCGATTAGATAGAAAGCTCATTGCTTATGTGAGAACACTCACATAAGCGACCATTGCACGAGCGCTTTTAAGGCGATTTTTAAAATCGCCAATGCTAAAAAAAGAGCAAAATCACTCATGGGGCTTGATTCACTAAACTGTCTTAACTCAAATATCACACCTTATCAAAGACATCGCACCTTATAAAAAGACATCACACCGGGGGGAGTGTCCGCCGCGCATCCACGCTGGACGGTTAGGACGAGAGCTCCGAGCAGACTCCTAAGCAAAAGCAACTTTTAAGCGACTCAGAGTGACCTATCTTCTCCCCTTCGGAGGCTTGTGATGGCGGAATCCCCGATGGAACTGGAACTCTCCATGAAACGTAAGAAGGGAGCTCCCAGACCGCAAAAACTACCAGAAATCTTCGCAGGCATGCAAGCCCGCGCGGCTAGCAAAGATGGCGCCGACGGAGATGCAGAGACACAAACCTCCCGGAGACTCACAGAAACACCCCAGAGCACACTCCAGACAGCAGCTCCCATTCCACATACAGATGGCGACTCCTCTCCGAAACTCGGATCCCTGACATCCAGGAGCCCAGTCAAAAGTAAGCAGAAGCTGTCAGACGCCAGAGAGCAGGTAAACTCAGAGGCCATATTACCTCCGCCCCCTGAACACTCCACCGCACTAAAACAGTTCCCAGCTTCTGACCAGGGAATAACTCAAACATACTTAAAAGACATGCTGGTGTCTCTAAAAGCATCCCTAACAGCTGACAATGTACACCAGATCACAAATCACCTCCAATTATCAATCAACTCCCTAGGGGATAGAGTTGCCACAGCAGAAAATAGCATAGCTTTGCTCACGAAGGAACATAACAACTCTGTAGATCGCTGGGAACAGGATCAGCAGGACATTTCCTGGCTCAAAATGAAAGCTGCAGATCTGGAGGACAGAAACAGATGATCTAACCTTAAATTCAGAGGAGTAGACGAATCAATACAGCAGTCACAACTGAAAGAGTACATTGGGGCACTTGTCAGTAAAACCTTGCCCCAGCTATCAGATATTGAGAAATCTATTGAGAGAATTCACAGGCTTCCTAAACCCAAACACCTCCCTGACAACATCCCCAGGGACGTCATTTGTAATTTTCAGTTCTTCAACACCAAAGAAGGTTTGCTCCAACACATGAAAAAAAAAGGCTCGCTCCCTGACCCCTACAAAGGAATTACTCTATTCTCAGACCTGTCACAAGCTACATTAACCAAACGAAGATCTCTGCTCCCTATCACAAAAGCGCTGAGAGAAAACAACATAGATTATCACTTGGGATTCCCCACCAAACTGCTCATATCTAAAGGTGGAAAAATACTGGCGATTCACACAGTCAACGACGGGGTGAAACTACTAACCTCCTGGGGAATAAAACCTAAGGATGACATACCAAAACAACAACGCTTTTCCCCCGCTGCCAAAGTACCGCAAGTCTGGCACTCATCATCTTAAAGGAGCCTACTAGCTCTCTAGGCGGATCACAAGTACCACACTCAGGAGGATTCTCGCAAATCTAGAATCACCCTATACCTGGCCCTCACACTTCAGAGGCGTTTACTACAGCCGGTACAACCTGTTATTGTTCTCAGTCCTACTTATACTAACCATTTGCTTATCACCTTCTCTACAAAGAATTCCTCCAATGTTAGACAAGCAGTTATATGCTCTAAGAGGGTCCCTCTTCCTACCCCCTCCCATACCCTCGGAGTATTTCTGGTCTATACACAAACAAACGGTATCACAAGTGCTTAAAATACCCCAGCACACCACCAATCTGCTTCAAAAGACTGATGCTTAATATCACGTCCATTAATGTGAAAGGACTAAACACACTAGTGAAGCGCCACTCTATGTGGAAAGAAGCCATTAGACTAAAATCAGATATCCTCTTCATACAAGAGACGCATTTTAAAGAGGGAAATTCACCGATGTGTTTCCACCATAATTACCCACAAATCTTATACAATAACTTCCACACAAAAAAAGAGGAGTTTTAATTGCCTTTCATAAGGATCTCCTGGTAGCAATTAATTCCATTGAGAAGGACAGTCAAGGCAGATATCTACTCGTCTCCTGCACAATTAACCATACACCTTGCACCCTACTCAACCTGTACGCCCCAAACTCTGGGCAACTCGGATTCTTGAAGAAACTTTTCACTAAAGTTCTAAAAAACAAGCCACCCGGATTAATCGTAGGAGGGGACTTTAATCTTATCGCAGACTTAGCTCTAGATACTTCCAGTTGTCGAAGCAAATCATCTCCCACTATTTCCTCTTTACTGGCTTAGTCGGATCTATTTGATACCTGGAGGATCTCTCATGGCTCAGAGAGGGACTTTACTTACTTCTCACCTGTCCATCACTCATATTCGAGGATTGACTTATTCCTAGTAGATAGATACTCTTTATTAAAAATCAGAAATACAGCAATCCACTCCATCACGTGGTCAGACCACGCTCTAGTCTCCTTACAGATCGACTTTCTATCTCACGCCTCTCCCAGACCCCCCTGGAGACTCAACAACTCCCTATTGCACTCTGAAAAAAACTAAAAAGAAATTCTTAAAGATATACAAAATTATTTTGAAACAAATGAAGGCACGGAAGTTGGAGAGGTAACCACATGGCTAGCCTTTAAAGCCGTCATCAGGGGCTCATTAATTAAAATAGGAGCCTTAACAAAAAAATCCCAAACTAAAAACCTGAACGATATACTAGATAAAATTAGAGAACTGGAAAAAACACACAAAGCACACCCAACAGTAGAAGGTGAACGGGTCTTGTTTTCCCAGAGACAAGATCTTAGAACCCTCTTAGCACAAGAATATAACTTTCGACTAACCAGACTTAAATTATCCCAATACCATCAAAGCAACAAAGCAAGTCCATTACTAGCTCGCTTAATCCAAGTGAGACAAGCAAAGGGAAAAGTAGTAAAACTTACCCACCCTTTCACGAAAGCACAATTATCCAATCCCCAATCAATTGCTGACGCGTTCAGCGATTACTATGAATCACTATATAACTTAAAGAAGGACACAGACACCCCCCAACCCTCCCCAGATACCATCAACAACTTTCTTTCTACACTTAAACTTCCCAGCATCTCGGAGACTCAATTATTAACCCTCAACACCCCCTTCACCATTTCTGAAACCTTAAATGCAGTACTAAAAGACAAATTAAACAAAGCTCCAGGCCCTGATAGGTTCACCAACGAATTCTATAAGACCTTTGCCACTTACCTCTCTCCCAAACTGACTTCCTTGTTCAATAACTTCGCAACCTCAAGCTATATACATCCAGAACTTACCAAAGCCACTATAACAGTTATCCCCAAACCTGGGAAAGATCACACAAACCCCTCCAACTTCCGTCCCATATCCCTACTGAATTGCGACCTTAAGCTTTACTCCAAGATACTGGTGAACAGACTATTTGATATCTTACCAGAGTTACTGTCATTGGATCAAGTAGGGTTTACAAAGGGCAGACAAGCACCTGATGGAACAAGACGAATTTTAAATCTGCTTCATTCGTTGGAGTCTGGTCGAAGGCCTTCACTGCTCCTATCTTTGGATGCGGAGAAGGCCTTCGATAGAGTCCATTAGGATTTCCTGAGTGAAACATTGGGGAAATTCGGGATATCTGGGAAGTTCCACCAGGCAATAATGGCACTTTATAAATCCCCATCTGCAGTTGTCAATGTTGCTGGTTTTATCTCTAAAACATTTGAGATATCTAATGGAACTAGACAAGGGTGCCCCCTATCCCCCCTAATCTTTGTCTTAGTGATGGAGACCCTAGCAGAGAGCATCAGATCAAACCCAGGCATAAGCGGAATCCCAGTAGGTCAATCTTCCTCAAAAATCTGTTTATTCGCAGATGATGTGTTAATATCTATCACGAATCCCCTCTCATCATTGAAACACGTCCATCAGACACTAATCTGGTTCTCTAAAGCTTCTCTCTATAAAATTAATGAAACCAAGTCCTCAATTTTAGGTTTTTTTGTCCCGAAACACCTAGGAGACCAGTTAACCGCCAAATTCCCCTTCCCCTGGGCAACCAAAAGCATACCATACTTAGGAGTAGAAATACCAACCTCCATCAAAGAAGTATACTCAACCAATTTCCAGAGATTACTCACCACATTTAAAACAGACCTAACTCACCTAGCCAAATTCGAATTCTCAATTTCTGGAAAAATTGCAGCCTATAAAATGTCAGTCTTCCCTAAAATCCTCTATTATTTTAGAACTCTCCCAATAAAAATGCCCTCAAAATTCTTTCGAGACTTAAACAAAACGGTATCCAACTATTTATGGCAAAAGAGAAAGCACAGACTGTCTTTTACCACTTTAACAGCACCAGTAAGAAAAGGAGGATTTGGCCTTCCAAATCCTCTATAATACTATTATGCCTCCATCCTAGACATGTCCCAATATTGGAACCCTGACTCCCCCTCCAAATTTTGGGCCCAACAAGAGAATCTAGCTGCCCATACCTCTCTTCTCAACATCTTAACTCTCAAAAGGTCAAACATCCCTGTAATCCCCATCCAACACCCCTTAATCAACACCACCCTAGAAGCCTGGGAATTTGCTTTACACAAGCTCCCCCACTTACAGAAAAAACAGAACTCAACAACACCGCTAAAAACCTTACAAGCAGCAATCCCAAACTCACAAACTGGTTATCAGCAGGCATACTATATATTGAAGATATAGCAGATAAAAATCTGAGATCGTTCTCATATTTAAAATGGAAGTATAAACTCCCTGAATCTGAAATGTTTACATACGCCCAGATCTCCCACTTATTCACTAATAAACCCTTATCAATAGTCAACCTAAACCCAAATGTCGAGGAATTCCTCAAGTCATCTAAATACAGAAAAGGCGGAATATCCTTTTGGTATAATACTTTAAAGGGGAACTTCAGCCTAAACAAACATACTGTCATTAAGTTACATTAGTTATGTTAATTAGAATAGGTAGGTAATATAATTTTTTCCCCACCCTGTTTTAAAAGAACAGGCAATTGTTTGTGATTCATGAGGGCTGCCATCTTTGTCATGGGGGCAGCCATTTTTTTGGCTGAAAGGAGGTGACAAGGAGCAGGAGACACAGTTCCAACTGTCCTGTGTCCTGATAACCCCTCCCAGCTGCACACGCTAGGCTTCAAATGTCAAATTCAAAATGTAAAAAAAAAAAAATTTGCATTAAAACAGCAGAACGAGAGCAACAACATCAGAAATCCCATCATACTTTGCACAGCATCAGGGAAAAAAAGCCCGGGCAGTTTTCTTCTGTGCAGCTTAAAATGAGGCTTGGATAAGAGAAACAAAGTTCTGATGCTGTGAAACTGTCAAAGAAACACTAGGCCTTTTCAGTGCTGCTGAGTCGATTTTTAGTCCGGAGGTTCACTTTAATGGAAAATAATCCCTCTCCACTCTCTAAATATATTTCCGTGTGGGAATACGATCTACAAATGTCCCTCTCGCTACCCCAGTGGCTATGCAACACCAAAAAAAATACTCAAAATGTATATCTCATTTAGAAACACTCCAGAAAATTATCTGTAAGTGGTACCTAACCCCCAATATACTATCGAAAATATCCGGGGACCATTCCCCCATTGTTGGCGGAATTGCTCCCAAATTGGAACATTACACCATATACTATGGTCTTGCCAACGAGTTAGACATTATTGGAAATTGGTCGAGAAACTACTAACCTTCGTAGCCAATTCCAGATACCACCTAACCCCAGAACTAGCCTTATTCCACATAGGCATTAACGATTTTGACCCAAACATTCGCCTAGCCGCCACCCAAATTATCTGTACAGCCAGACATCTACTCCTCTCTAACTGGAACCAACCTAACACCCCCTCAGCCTCACAAATAATTAACCAAACAGACCAGAACCTTAAAATGGAATACTTACTCAGACAGAAACATAATCATAATATGTTAAAAGACAAATGGGACTTTAATTGGGCTTCCTATCTTACTCTCCTGAATCCTCACTAAGATGAAAAGTGAGCTGGAAGGATGAATTAACTACTAGACATACTCCAGTTTCCCTCCCCCCCCCCTCCCCACCCCCCAACCCTCCTGGCAGACCATCTTGTTCAAGTCGCAAGTCTAAGTCAGGAAACAGTGTAGACTAAGACCCCTGCGACTACAGATAAGAAATACACCTTATTCTAACATTAAACTACCCCAAGGACTACCTTCGGTCAATAACAAATGATATTCACCTATTCACCTATAACCTATCCTCGTAAAACATCCTACATTATATGGGCCATAGGTTATGCATACATTCCAGCTGTTGTATCCTCTTAGTACGAACACAATCTGAGAGAACGTTCTCACATGATTGCCTTCACCTTGTTATTGTTAATATATTTGATGATAGAGTTAAGTTCATTTGTTTTATGCTCAAATTGTTCATGAGTATTCTAATCATTAAAAATAACTCCAACTATAAAAAAAAAAGAAAAAAAAAAAAAAGACATCACACCTTATAAAAAGATATTACACCTTATAAAAAGATATCACACCTTATGAAAATATATCACACCTTATCAAAGTTAACACGCGTTATCAGAGTAGCATCGCGAGCGCTACAAACCCGCAGGGGCTCAGGGCAGGACGAGTGACATTGCCAATTAGCAGGCATACGTTTGTAGCGTTCGCTATGCTACTCTGATAAGGCATGTTAACTTTGATAAGGTGTGATATCTTTTCATATGGTGTGATATCTTTTCATAAGGTGTGATATTTGAGTTATCACGGTTTAGTGAATCAAGCCCTTAGTGTGAAGAAGCCCTAATAGACAGTTTCAGAGCAGATTCAGTGCAGGCAGAGGCAGTATAACAAAACATGCACATCTAAAGGGAAATTGGGATGCCTCTTATATCGTAAGGCTGTCTCTGCATGTAATGCTGGAAACACACAAAACGTTTTTTCTGCTTGATTCACGGCTCGTTTTTCTTATTTTTTTTCCATTCATATCTATGAGAAATCGAGTGGTAAGATGATATAGCAGAATATCAGACATGACAGAATTTATCAATTATCGAGTGGAAAAACGAAACATGTGTTCACAGTATAACAGCATGTAACAACACAGGCAATTCACACTCCACTGCTGTTACCGACAGTTGGGCTTTGGTAAATTACCGCACATCTACTGCACCTGTGAAGATCTTTATGAATTAGCACACAAAAGTGTAAAATACTGAATGCGGTATTTTCCCGACCAGTTTTTTTTACCGCACAGCCTTTTATGAATACACAGGACCTGATTCACAAAGCGGTGCAAAGTGTTTGCACGCCTGTGAAAAGCCCTTTATCACTCCTAAACTCAGTTTAGGCGTGATAAAATGAAACTCGCGCGCAATCCCGCGCGCAATCGCGTGGCGCACGGTGCAGTGCGCGCGATGCGCCCATTAAACCCTATGGACGCTGGGCGCGGAATTGCGCGATTGCGCGCGCAAAATTTTGCGCGCGGGACTTTGCGCGCGATAAAGAGCACAAAACGGTGCTAACTCAGTGGTGCAAAGCTTATCACGCCTAAAGTCTTTTAGGCGTGATAACTGAGTTATCACCGCTTTGTGAATCAGGCCCACAGTGTTGTTAATGGGAAACCCCCTCATCCACTGTTTGAGTTTTGTTTTAAATTAAGGGAGCTGCTTTTGAAGTACATTTTATTTATATACATTATTTGACTAAAATAAACTGTAAGTATGGCCCTGAATGTCCACCTTTTTCTAATTTTGCTAAGCTTTTCTTGATTATAACATTTCCCTCTTCAGTAATTTTCCCCCCTTAAACAGCTGTAGTACTGTATATATATATATATAATCTTCTCTCATCAGTTTTAGATTGTAGCATTCTTGTGATCAGGTGATGGAGGATTCTTGTGATCAGATTCCATCCAATCCCTGCTGAGTAATGTCATTATACCAGCAGCATATTATTGGTTATAGATTACTCATCCTCCATGAGGTATGATAATGCATACAAGTAAAACGCAAACAATTAAAATATCATGCAAAAGTTTATTTATTTTATCTACTTACTCTTACATCATGCCAGGAAGTGACATTCACATTATGTCCGTTATTGCTTCCCGGGAAAAAGAATGCAGTTTTCACTGTTGTGACAGTATGCTGATCAACTGATCAATACTCATCAATGCCAGTCACCACTACCTCAGCCTCTGCTTTCCTGACCACTGCTGCCAAGCAGGATAAAATGTCATCTACAGAACCGCCACTCATTCATCTTGCGAAGCTGCAGTGGCCAGAAATGGAGGATGGATGCAGCAATTATTAATAACGATCACTTGCCTGGCACATCTTAGTGGCATTCACGGGAGAGAGGCATGGAAACAATGAGGCTGATAACCCTTCAGCATTGTCACTGGAACAGGAGAGGCAGATACACAGTCTTCTTTCTGCAGCCTCTTTTTATCTTTCTGACATTTAATATTGATCTGTAACTAATGTATTATACGTATTTGTTTAATTTAGATATACCAAAACCCAGGACAGACATTGCTGAAAATAAATCTTTATTATTGCAGACATTCAACACAAATTGACCATCTAAGGTCTAAATTAAAAAAAAAATAAAGCAAATTTCACAGTGGGGCATTGTGGTGCAATACAGGGAGGCATTTTTTTTTTTTTACGCACAGAATTGCACTGCAATTGAAAGTCTATGCGGCATTCAGAGTACATCCGATGCAAAGTGATCCAAGGGACTCCAGTATTCCAACGCAGTGCGTTACCACATGACATTCACATTAACAATGGCAGTGAATCATACTTTTCATTGCCTGTATGCTTCACTGTATGCAATGCAACATTCATGTAACACATAATATAACTTTTCCCCTCTGTTGCGTTCTTGTTTTTACAGAAAACACAATGCAGCCTCCACTGTGAACCTAGCCTCAGGCCTGGAAGCCACTAGGAGCACTTTTCTAAGCGCTTTGTGATTTGAAAAGCTCTTCCTAATGTAATTCTATGGGTGTGATCCCACTAAAGCGATGTAATTTTATAAAAATCCCCCATAGCATTGCATTAGCAAAAGCTTTTTCAAATCACTTAAGCTTAGAAAAGGCTGCTAGTTGGTTTGAGCCCTAAAGAGTGATTACCCTGTGCTTTCTTAGTGCCAGAACCCAAAACTAAACCATTCAATGACCAATAAGAAAAAGGTCCTTAGATATGGATCTTGGGAAAGTAAGAAAGAAAGAAAGAAAGAAAGAAAGAAAGAAAGAAAGAAAGAAAGAAAGAAAGAAAGAAAAATGAAGGAAAAGAGCAAAAAAAAGTCATGTCTAAACAATTCACATACCCACTTCTGCTTCAAAACGTAAAGTATTTGTTGATCCCAATCTGTAAGAGAAAAGAATGAAGACAACACAGAACAGAAAAAAACAAACAAAAATAATACATGCATAAATACATACAATGAAAGATGAACAATACTATACTGTAGTACACATGGCATGCCTACAATGTGACCTTTAAAAAAAGATGGTTCATGTTTGCAAGTATTTTACACTGAAAAAAAAGAGTGAAAGACAGAAAAAGGGGTAGAAAGATGAAGAAAAAAAACAAAAAACATGTTGACACAGTTCACATACCCAACTCTGCTTGAAAACGAGAAGTACTTGACGATCCAAATCTGTAAGACAACAGAATGAAGACAACACAGAACAGAACCAACTAACATGCATAAAAATTTACATTACCAGAGACAAAATAATACACATATCTTGCTAACACGGAGAACTGTAAAAAAATGACTAACTTTTCCATGTATTTTGCATTAAAGAAGAGAATGAAAGAGAGGAAGAAAGATGAAAAAGGAAGTAAAAAATTAATGTCTGAACTGTTCACATACCCAACTCTGCTTCCAAACGTAAAGTACTTGATGATCCCAATCTGTAAGAAAACAGTATGAAGAAAGCACAGAACAGAAAAACAATCTAACATGCATAAATACATACAAAAACAGATATATAATAGTTCATATGGCATGCCTACGATGAGACCTGTAAAAAACACATAGCTAAATTTGTATGCATTTTACACTGAAGAAGACAATGAAAGAGAGAAGAGAGGAAGAAAGATGAAGGTAGAGAAAAACGATCATGTCTAAACTGTTCACATACCCAAATCATCTTCAAAACGAAAAGTACTTGTTCCCCATCTGTAAGAGAAAAAAATGGAGAAAACAGAACAGAACAAACCATCTCACATGCATTAATACATACAACAACAGATATACACCAGTACACATGGCATGCTAAAAAGGTGACCTGTACATAAACACATACAATAGCAGATATAAAACGTACACATTAACCACTTGAGGACTGCAGGCTTTACCCCCCTTAAGGACCAGACCCTTTTTTTCCATTCAGACCACTGCAGCTTTCACAGTTTATTGCTCGCTCATACAACCTACCACCTAAATGAATTTTGGCTCCTTTTCTTGTCACTAATAAAGCTTTCTTTTGGTGCTATTTGATTGCTGCTGCGATTTTTACTTTTTATTATATTCATCAAAAAAGACATGAATTTTGTAAAAAAAAAAAATTTTACTTTCTGTTCTGACATTTTTCAAATAAAGTAAAATTTCTGTATACATGCAGCACGAAAAATGTGGACAAACATGTTTTTGATTAAAAAAAATCCATTCAGCCTATATTTATTGGTTTGGGTAAAAGTTATAGCGTTTACAAACTATGGTGCAAAAAGTGAATTTTCCCATTTTGAAGCATCTCTGACTTTTCTGACCACCTGTCATGTTTCACGAGGGGCTAGAATTCCAGGATAGTATAAATACCCCCCAAATGACCCCATTTTGGAAAGAAGACATCCCAAAGTATTCACTGAGAGGCATAGTGAGTTCATAGAAGATATTATTTTTTGTCACAAGTTAGCGGAAAATGACAGTTTGTGACAAGAAAAAAAAATAAGTTTCCATTTCTGCTAACTTGTGACAAAAAAAAAAAAAAGAAATCTGCCACGGACTCACCATGCCCCTCTCTGAATACCTTGAAGTGTCTACTTTCCAAAATGGGGTCATTTGTGGGGTGTGTTTACTGTCCTCGCATTTTGGGGGGTGCTAATTTTTAAGCACCACTGTAAAGCCTAAAGGTGCTCATTGGACTTTGGGCCCCTTAGCGCAGTTAGGCTGAAAAAAGTGCCACACATGTGGTATTGCCGTACTCAGGAGAAGTAGTATAATGTGTTTTGGGGTGTATTTGTACACATATCCATGCTGGGTGGGAGAAATATCTCTGTAAATGACAATCTTTTGATTTTTGTTTACACACAATTGTCCATTTACAGAGATATTTCTCCCACCCAGGATGGGTATGTGTAAAAATACACCCCAAAATACATTATACTACTTCTCCCGAGTACGGAAATACCACATGTGTGGCACTTTTTTGCACCCTAACTGCGCTAAGGGGCCCAAAGTCCAATGAGTACCTTTAGGATTTCAAGGGTCATTTTGCGGCATTTGGTTTCCAGACTACTCCTCACGGTTTAGGGCCCCTAAAATGCCAGGGCAGTATAGGAACCCCACAAATGACCCCATTTTAGAAAGAAGACACCCCAAGGTATTCTGGTAGGAGTACAGTGAGTTCATAAAAGATTTTATTTTTTGTCACAAGTTAGCGGAAATTGATTTTTTTTGTTTCTTTTCACAAAGTGTCACTTTCCGCTAACTTGTGACAAAAAATAAAATCTTCTATGAACTCCCCATAGTCCTAACAGAATACCTTGGGGTGTCTTCTTTCTAAAATGGGGTCATTTGTAGGGTTCCTATACTGCCCTGGCATTTTAGGGGCCCTAAACCGTGAGGAGTAGTCTGGAAATCAAATGCCGCAAAATGACTTGTGAAATCCTAAAGGTACTCATTGGACTTTGGGCCCCTTAGCACTTTTGATTTCTTTACACACAATTATCCATTTACAGAGATATTTCTCTCACCCAGCATGGGTATGTGTAAAAATACACCCCAAAACACAATGTACTACTTCTCCCGAGTACGGCGATACCACATGTGTGGCACTTTTTTGCACCCTAACTGCGCTAAGGGGCCCAAAGTCCAATGAATGCCGCAAAATGAACTTTGAAATCCTAAAGGTACTCATTGGACTTTGGGCCCCTTAGCGCAGTTAGGCTGCAAAAAAGTGCCACACATGTCGTGTTGCTGTACTCAGGAGAAGTAGTATAATGTGTTTTGGGGTGTATTTGTACACATATCCATGCTGGGTGGGAGAAATATCTCTGTAAATGACAATCTTTTGATTTTTGTTTACACACAATTGTCCATTTACAGAGATATTTCTCCCACCCAGGATGGGTATGTGTAAAAATACACCCCAAAATACATTATACTACTTCTCCCGAGTACGGAAATACCACATGTGTGGCACTTTTTTGCACCCTAACTGCGCTAAGGGGCCCAAAGTCCAATGAGTACCTTTAGGATTTTAAGGGTCATTTTGCGGCATTTGGTTTCCAGACTACTCCTCACGGTTTAGGGCCCCTAAAATGCCAGGGCAGTATAGGAACCCTACAAATGACCCCATTTTAGAAAGAAGACACCCCAAGGTATTCTGTTAGGAGTACGGTGAGTTCATAAAAGATTTTATTTTTTGGCACAAGTTAGCGGAAATTGATTTTTTTTGTTTCTTTTCACAAAGTGTCACTTTCCGCTAACTTGTGACAAAAAATAAAATCTTCTATGAACTCACCATAGTCCTAACAGAATACCTTGGGGTATCTTCTTTCTAAAATGGGGTCATTTGTGGGGTTCCTATACTGCCCTGGCATTTTAGGGGCCCTAAACCGTGAGGAGTAGTCTGGAAATCAAATGCCGCAAAATGACCTGTGAAATCCTAAAGGTACTCATTGGACTTTGGGCCCCTTAGCACAGTTAGGGTGCAAAAAAGTGCCACACATGTGGTATCGCCGTACTCGAAAGAAGTAGTATAATGTGTTTTGGGGTGTATTTTTACACATACCCATGCTGGGTGGGAGAAATACCTCTGTAAATGACAATCTTTTGATTTTTTACACACAATTGTCCATTTACAGAGATATTTCTCCCACCCAGCATGGGTATGTGTAAAAATACACTCCAAAACACATTGTACTACTTCTCCCGAGTACGGCGATACCACATGTGTGGCACTTTTTTGCACCCTAACTGCGCTAAGGGGCCCAGAGTCCAACGAGCACCTTTAGGCTTTACAGGGGTGCTCAAAATTTAGCACCCCCCCCCCCACTTGCCAGGACAGTTAACAAACCCCAAAAATGACCCCATTTTGGAAAGAATACACAACAAGGTATTCCATAAGGGGAATGGTGAGGTCATTGAAAATTTTATTCTTTGTCACAAGTTAACAGAAAATGACACTTTGTAAAAAAAAAAAAAAAATTCTGTTAACTTGTGAGAAAAACTAAAATCTTCTATGAACTCACCATGCACCTCACAGAATACTTTAGGGTGTCCTCTTTCCAAAATGGGGTAATTTGTGGAGTCTGTCCTGGCATTTTAGGGTCTCTGCAATCATTACATGTATGGCCAGTATTAGGAGTTTCTGCTATACTCCTTATATTGGGTATACGGGTAATGCACTCTGGGCTGAAAGGAAAAATGAACGGCAAACATACCTTGCTCCACATCAATGGCAGATCTTCCTTCACATCAATGGCAGTGATAACCTCAGGAGAGAGACACACCGTGCCACCCTGCACTCAGGGTGAGCCACCAACTTATGTGACTGGGCCTCAGAACTTTAGTATACAGCATTGTGCCTGTAGTATACAGCAATATGCCTGCCAATATAGATGACTCTGTGTGGCATTAAAGTATCATCATAGGCCCAAAGTAAATCACATATAAACCGGGGGTGTCCACACTCAAGGGAAATTCAAACATGCCGTCTTATATCGCCAACCCAGCACAGATCAGCAATATCAAGCATGGAAACCGATCCTTCTTCCGACTTTTATGCTTACCTGTTTGTTTGGTTTTCAAGCTTACCTCTCCTCCCCCTGGGACAATGTGCGAAATACCACTGAGTGTGTGCCTACTCCTGTGTCTGGAGTTCCCTAGGTTCTAATAGTGTACCTGCTTGTGGTAACTCTCAAAACACTCCCATAGGCATAGGCCAGGCTGGTCAGGACATTTGGGACAATAAAAACTGGTGTCAGTCCTTCTTCTAGCACTGCTGCAGACACGACAACGTTTTCTTCGGATGCGTTGACCTGGGGTAATCGGAAGTCGGCTAGTTGCATTTGGGGGGGGGGGGGGGGGGGGGGGCTGGCACCTCCTGAATACAGGAGGTCCAGAACGATCTGTTCCTGATATTGAAGGAAAGATCCAGTTCTCCCAGCCTTACTGTAGAGAACAAAGCTGTTGTAAACTGCCAATTGAATCAGATAAAAAGACACTTTCTTATGCCAGCGTCTTGTTTTCCGGGAAGTTAAATAGGGCGCTAACCTCTGGTCATTGAAGTCCACCCCTCCCATTTTGACATTATATTTGTGGACGACAAGGGGCTTTTCAATGACCTCAGTTGCCCGTTGAATTTGGACTGTCGTGTCTGTGTGAATGGTGGACAGAAAGTAAACGTCCCTCTTGTCCCTCCATTTCACCGCGAGCAGGTCGTCAGTACGCAAGGCGGCCCTCTGCCCCGTTCAAGTCTGGTGGTAACAAGCCGTTGGGGGAAGCCCTGGCGACTAGGCCGCGCAGTGCCACAGAATCGGATTCCTTCTAACGTTAAGTGCTGATAGAGGGCCACACTTGTATAATAGTTGTCCACATAAAGATGGTACCCCTTCTGTAACAAGGGTGACACCAAGTCCCACACAACCTTTCCACTGCTCCCCAGGTAGTCAGGGCATCCGACCGGCACTAATTTTGAGTCTTTTCCCTCATCGACCCTAAAACGACATGTATAGCCTGTGGCCCTTTCACAGAGCTTATACAGTTTCACCCCATACCGGGCGCGCTTGCTTGGGATGTACTGTTTGATGCCAAGGCGCCCGGTAAAGCGTAAGAGGGACTCATCTACGCAGATGTTCTGTTCAGGGGTATAAGCATCTGCAAATGTTGATGACAGGTGGTCTATGAGGGGCCGAATTTTGTGGAGCCGGTCATAAGCAGGGTGGTCCTTTTTATGACTGGTTTTGTCGTAATTGAAGTGCAGGGAGCGCAGGATGGACTCAAATCGTGTCCTGGACATGGCAGCAGGGTACAAGGGAACATGATGTACTGGGTTCATAGACCAATACGACCGCAATACATTCTGTTTTATTAGTCCCAAGTGAAGGATAAGGGCCAAAAAGATTTTAAGTTCGGAAACTTGGACTGGTTTCCACCGGAAAGGCTGGGCATAGCTGCTCTCCGGGTTCTCGGTGATGAATTGTGTGGCTTTACGGTTGGTCTCAACCACAATTAAGTCCAAGAGAACCTGGGTGATGAACAGCTGCAAAAAGTCTAGGGCCATTCCTAGATGAGCTGTCGCCACCTGGACTCCAGACTGGGCGGTGAAAGGGGGCACTACGGGTGCGGCGGAATCAGGGGATTGCCAATCTGGATTTGCCAGCACCTCTGGGAGTCTATGGGTACTACGGGCCCGTCTTCTTCTTGGTGGCTGCGACGGGGGTACTACTGCACATGCCACCGTACCAGTTTCAACTTCCATGCTGGCGCTCACCACTCAGGAGATGATGCGCTGCTGGTGCCTGCCTCACCAAGAAAACTCTCATCAGCGCTAGCACCACCCTGCTGCCCTTGAGGCGGATCCTGCGCCACCTGCAGTCTAACGACATGGGGTCTGGTACGCCTGGCTCTATCCGGGACCAAAACCTCGTCATCACTTTTGGTCAGAGAACCACTGCTTTCCACAGGTTCAAATTCGGACCCGGATGATTCGTCAGCTGAGTCTTCCCAAACGCTCTCATCCGACTGGTCCATGTACCTGTATACCTCCTCATCAGAAATCCCCCTTCTTGCCATTGTGGACTGCTAAATTTATGGGGTTTTCCTCCGAGACTACCCAGAAAAAAAGAGCACCTACCTACCAAACGGAAGTATTTGAGAGGTAGAAAGCTGTGGTCACTGAGTTTTGATTAAAAAAAAATCAAAACTGATCTTTACAGCGCCACAGCTAGTGTAAAGTGTTTTTTGCAGTGATCAGAAAAAAAAATCATGCCATTACAAAGGGGTGGTTGAACGCAAGTGTGGGCGAACGATCAGGCCTGATCGGGTAAACACTGCGTTTTTAGTGGAGCCTACACTAAGGTGACCCTAATGTACTGCTATAGATCTGTCTGCGATCAGGAATGATCACTAGATACTATATAGTACCAATGCTGATTAGCGACAGTGATGGTGCTAATCGGTGAATGCGGTGCAGTGGGCTGGGCACTAACTGACCCTAACAAAGGGGCCTAGCTAACTGGCCTAACCGCTAACACTAGTGATACTAAAAAAGATCACTGTTTTTAGATCACTAGGATAATAACAGGGGGATGATCTGGGGTGGGGGGTTTGGGGGTGGTGGGGGTTTGGGGGTGGTGGTGAGTGGGGTCTCAGGGGCAATCAAACAATCACGGGACAATCAAAGCCGATCATGGGACAATCAAATACAATTTCAGCACAATCGAATCCAATCACCGCACAATCAAATCTGATGCACTCGGAAGGTGATGGGGGGTGGTGGTGGTGGATGGGGTTGGGGTTGGTGGGAAGTGGGGTCTCAGAGGCAATCAAACAATCACGGGACAATCAAAGCTGATCACGGGACAATCAAATACAATTATAGCACAATCTAATCCAATCACAGCACAAGAAAATCTGATGCACTCGGAAGGTGGTGGTTGGAGGTGGTGGGGGGGAGGGTGGGGTTGGGGGTGGCGGGAAGTGGGGTCTCAGAGGCAATTAAACAGTCACGGGACAATCGAAGCAGATCACGGGACAATCAAATACAATTGCAGCACAATCGAATACAATTGCAACACAATCGAATACAATCACAGCACAGTCAAATACAATGCACTCGGACGGTGATTAGGGGAGGTCTGAGGGTGATTTGAGGGGGTGGGGGGTTGATCAGGAGCCTACATGGGGCAGACTGAGTCCTGATCTGATGAGAGGCAGACACAGGGGGTTACTGATCGAAGATCAGTTAGTGATTGCTGGGGAGGACAGATGTAAACAATGCGCAGGGGATGTAATCAGGAGGGGGGTCTGAGGGCAATCGAGGATCTGGGCAGGTGATCGGTTGCCCCCGCGGGGCAGTTAGGGTCTGCTCTGATGGGTGGGGGTGCTGAGGGGTGATGGACAGGTGATAGACAGGTGATCAGAGGGGGATCATAGGGGGATCAGGGGGTAAGCTAGCTGTATACAGATGTATACAGTATACAGGGGGGTAGTTTGGGATGGGGTCTGGGGGTGATATAAAGGTAGGGGGGGGGGGGATCAGGAGTGATTAGGAGGCAGTTAGGGACCTAATCTAGGGGATAGCATTGATAGTTAGTGACAGGTGGGGGGGGTTTAGAGGGGTGCAAGGGTGCTGGCAGGGGTCTGCTGGGGTGATCAGGGAGGGTCTGAAGGCTGGGATGGGAGATCAGGGGGGCTGTGTGAAAAAAATAATGTATGGTGTATACTCACTAGTGCTTCCTCCTCGCTGGTGGTCTCTGGAACAATGAGACCACAAGGCAAGGAGGACGCGTGTATAAAGCACTTTGTTTACCTAACAAAGTGCCTTATACACTTTGATTTGCAGAATTTGTGTATTCCTCCGCCCGCCGGCGCTGCTAATTGGCCGGCGAGCTGGAGGCTAAATGCCCGGCCATCGATCCCCGGCGGAGGATCACGTCACGGATGACGCGATCGCTCCGCCCATGCCCCTGAAGGGACTGCAGCCTCTGTGCATACGCTGGTCCTTAGGGCTTCCACTTTCCGACCGCCCATGTGCAGTGGGCGATCGTTAAGTGGTTAAATGCTAAAAAGGTGACATGTAAAAAAAAATAGCTAACATTTTTTCTTATGTATTGCAAGATATGATTTGTATTTCAAACAATTCCCACACTCAGTACATGAATACGGCATTTTAACAGTGTGAGTTACCTCATTTCTGAGAAGGTTTGCGTTGATTCCAAAACATTTCCCACACTCAGCACATGAATTGGGCTTCTAACCGGTGTAAGATATCTGTTGCCTGTCAGTATGCAATTCATGTTCAAAATGATCCCAATCTGTAAGAGAACACAATCAAGACAAAACAGAAAAAGAACAAGCATCTGACATGTAAAAATACATACAATTACAGATATACAATACTACATATGGCATGCCTACAATATAACCTGTAAAAAAAAGAAGGTTCGTGTTTGCATGTATTTTACACAGAAAAAGAGAAAGAAAGAAAGAAAGAAAGAAAGAAAGAAAGAAAGAAAGAAAGAAAGAAAGAAAGAAAGAAAGAAAGAAAGAGAAATGAAGGAAAAGAGCACAAAAAAAATCATGTCTAAACAATTCTCATACCCACTTCTGCTTCAAAACGTAAAGTATTTGTTGATCCCAATCTGTAAAAAAAAGAATGAAGACAACACAGAACAGAAAAAAAACAAAACAAAAATCTTACATGCATAAATACATACAATTAATGATAGACAATTCTATACTGTAGTACACATGGCATGCCTACAATGTGACCTTTAAAAAAGATGGTTCATGTTTGCAAGTATTTCACACTGAAAAACAAGAACGAAAGACAGAAAAAGGGGTAGAAAGGTGAAGAAAAAAAACCAAAAAACATGTTGACACAGTTCACATACCCAACTCTGCTTGAAAAGGGGAAGTACTTGACGATCCAAATCTGTAAGACAACAGAATGAAGACAACACAGGACAGAAACAACTAACATGCATAAAAAATTTACATTAACAGAGACAAAATAATACACATATCTTGCTAACACGGAGACCTGAAAAGAAAACATGGCTAACTTTTGCATGTATTTTGCACTAAAGAAGAGAATGAAAGTGAGAAAGATGGAAAGAAAGATGAAGAAGGAAGTAAAAAATGAATGTCTGAACTGTTCACATACTCAACTCTGCTTCAAAACGTAAAGTACTTGATAATCCTAATCTGTAAGAAAACAGAATGAAGAAAGCACAGAACAGAAAAAACAATCTAACGTGCATGAATAAATACAAAGACAGATATCATATGGCATGCCTACGATGAGACCTGTAAAAAAACATAGCTAAATTTGTATGCATTTTACACTGAAGAAGACAATGAAAGAGAGAAGAGAGGAAGAAAGATGAAGGTAGAGAAAAACGATCATGTCTAAACTGTTCACATACCTAAATCATCTTCAAAACGAAAAGTACTTGTTCCCCATCTGTAAGAGAAAAAAAATGGAGAAAACAGAACAGAACAAACCATCTCACATGCATTAATACATACAACAACAGATATACAACAGTACACATGGCATGCTAAAAAGGTGACCTGTACATAAACACATACAATAGCAGATATAAAACTGTACACATTAAATGCTAAAAAGGTGACATTTAACAAAAATGGCTAACATTTTTTCTTATGTATTGCAAGATATGAATTGTATTCAAAACATTTCCCACACTCAGTACATGAATACGGCATTTCAACAGTGTGAGTTACCTCATCTCTGAGAAGGTTTGCGTTGATTCCAAAACATTTCCCACACTCAGCACATGAATTGGGCTTCTAACCGGTGTAAGATATGTGAAGTCTCTCAGGATGCAATTCATGTACAAAATGATCCCAATCTGTAAGAGAACACAATCAAGACAAAACAGAAAAAGAACAAGAATCTGACATGTAAAAATACATACAATTACAGATATACAATACTACATATGGCATGCCTACAATATAACCTGTAAAAAAAAAAATGGTTCGTGTATGCATATATTTTACACTGAAAAAGAGAAAGAAAGAAAGAAAGAAAAATGAAGGAAAAGAGCAAAAAAACGTCATGGTTCATGTTTGCCAGTATTTCACACTGAAAAAAAAGAACGAAAGACAGAAAAAGGGGTAGAAAGATGAAGAAAAAACAAACAAACAACATGTTGACACAGTTCACATACCCAACTCTGCTTGAAAAGGAGAAGTACTTGACGATCCAAATCTGTAAGACAACAGAATGAAGACAACACAGAACAGAACCAACTAACATGCATAAAAAAAATTACATTAACAGGGACAAAATAATACACATATCTTGCTAACATGGAGACCTGTAAAGAAAACATGGCTAACTTTTGCATGTATTTTGCACTAAAGAAGAGAATGAAAGTGAGAAAGAGAGAAAGAAAGATGAAGAAGGAAGTAAAAAATGAATGTCTGAACTGTTCACATACCCAACTCTGCTTCAAAACGTAAAGTACTTGATGATCCCAATCTGAAAGAAAACAGAATGAAGAAAGCACAGAACAGAAAAAACAATCTAACATGCATGAATAAATACAAAGACAGATATCATATGGCATGCCTACGATGAGACCTGTAAAAAAACATAGCTAAATTTGTATGCATTTTACACTGAAGAAGACAATGAAAGAGAGAAGAGAGGAAGAAAGATGAAGGTAGAGGAAAACGATCATGTCTAAACTGTTCACATACCCAAATCATCTTCAAAACGAAAAGTACTTGTTCCCCATCTGTAAGAGAAAAAAATGGAGAAAACAGAACAGAACAAACCATCTCACATGCATTAATACATACAACAACAGATATACAACAGTACACATGGCATGCTAAAAAGGCGACATTTAAAAAAAATGGCTAACATTCTTTCTTATGTATTGCAAGATATGAATTGTATTCAAAACATTTCCCACACTCAGTACATGAATACGGCATTTCAACAGTGTGAGTTACCTCATCTCTGAGAAGGTTTGCGTTGATTTCAAAACATTTCCCACACTCAGGACATGAATTGGGCTTCTAACCGGTGTAAGATATGTGATGTCTCTCAGGATGCAATTCATGTACAAAATGATCCCAATCTGTAAGAGAACACAATCAAGACAAAACAGAAAAAGAACAAGAATCTGACATGTAAAAATACATACAATTACAGATATACAATACTACATATGGCATGCCTACAATATAACCTGTAAAAAAAAAATGGTTCGTGTATGCATGTATTTTACACTGAAAAAGAGAAAGAAAGAAAGAAAGAAAGAAAGAAAGAAAGAAAAATGAAGGAAAAGAGCAAAAAAACGTCATGTCTAAACAATTCACATACCCACTTCTGCTTCAAAATGTAAAGTATTTGTTGACTCCAATCTGTAAGAGAAAAGAATGAAGACAACACAGAACAGAAAAAAAACAAAACAAAAATATTACATGTATAATACATACAATGAAAGATAGACAATACTATACTGTAGTACACATGGCATGCCTACAATGTGACCTTTAAAAAAGATGGTTCATGTTTGCAAGTATTTCACACTGAAAAAAAAGAACGAAAGACAGAAAAAGGGGTAGAAAGATGAAGAAAAAAAAACAAAAAACATGTTGACACAGTTCACATACCCAACTCTGCTTGAAAACGAGAAGTACTTGACTATCCAAATCTGTAAGACAACAGAGTGAAGACAACACAGAACAGAACCAACTAACATGCATAAAAATTTACATTAACGGAGACAAAATAATACACATATCTTGCTAACACGGAGACCTGTAAAGAAAACATGGCTAACTTTTGCATGTATTTTGCACTAAAGAAGAGAATGAAAGTGAGAAAGAGGGAAAGAAAGAGGAAGAAGGAAGTAAAAAATTAATGTTTGAACTGTTCACATACCCAACTCTGCTTCAAAACGTAAAGTACTTAATGATCCTAATCTGTAAGAAAACAGAATGAAGAAAGCACAGAACAGAAAAAACAATCTAACATGCATGAATAAATACAAAGACAGATATCATATGGCATGCCTACGATGAGACCTGTAAAAAAACATAGCTAAATTTGTATGCATTTTACACTGAAGAAGACAATGAAAGAGAGAAGAGAGGAAGAAAGATGAAGGTAGAGAAAAACGATCATGTCTAAACTGTTCACATACCCAAATCATCTTCAAAACGAAAAGTACTTGTTCCCCATCTGTAAGAGAAAAAAATGGAGAAAACAGAACAGAACAAACCATCTCACATGCATTAATACATACAACAACAGATATACAACAGTACACATGGCATGCTAAAAAGGTGACCTGTACATAAACACATACAATAGCAGATATAAAACTGTACACATTAAATGCTAAAAAGGTGACATTTAACAAAAATGGCTAACATTTTTTCTTATGTATTGCAAGATATGAATTGTATTCAAAACATTTCCCACACTCAGTACATGAATACGGCATTTCAACAGTGTGAGTTACCTCATCTCTGAGAAGGTTTGCGTTGATTCCAAAACATTTCCCACACTCAGCACATGAATTGGGCTTCTAACCGGTGTAAGATATGTGATGTCTCTCAGGATGCAATTCATGTACAAAATGATCCCAATCTGTAAGAGAACACAATCAAGACAAAACAGAAAAAGAACAAGAATCTGACATGTAAAAATACATACAATTACAGATATACAATACTACATATGGCATGCCTACAATATAACCTGTAAAAAAAAAGGGTTCGTGTATGCATGTATTTTACACTGAAAAAGAGAAAGAAAGAAAGAAAGAGAAATGAAGGAAAAGAGCAAAAAAACGTCATGTCTAAACAATTCACATACCCACTTCTGCTTCAAAATGTAAAGTATTTGTTGACTCCAATCTGTAAGAGAAAAGAATGAAGACAACACAGAACAGAAAAAAAACAAAACAAAAATATTACATGTATAATACATACAATCAAAGATAGACAATACTATACTGTAGTACACATGGCATGCCTACAATGCGACCTTTAAAAAAGATGGTTCATGTTTGCAAGTATTTCACACTGAAAAAAAAGAACGAAAGACAGAAAAAGGAGTAGAAAGATGAAGAAAAAAAAAACAAAAAACATGTTGACACAGTTCACATACCCAACTCTGCTTGAAAAGGAGAAGTACTTGACTATCCAAATCTGTAAGACAACAGAGTGAAGACAACACAGAACAGAACCAACTAACATGCATAAAAAATTTACATTAACAGAGACAAAATAGTACACATATCTTGCTAACACGGAGACCTGTAAAGAAAACATGGATAACTTTTGCATGTATTTTGCACTAAAGAAGAGAATGAAAGTGAGAAAGAGGGAAAGAAAGATGAAGAAGGAAGTAAAAAATTAATGTCTGAACTGTTCACATACCCAACTCTGCTTCAAAACGTAAAGTACTTGATGATCCTAATCTGTAAGAAAACAGAATGAAGAAAGCACAGAACAGAAAAAACAATCTAACGTGCATGAATAAATACAAAGACAGATATCATATGGCATGCCTACGATGAGACCTGTAAAAAAACATAGCTAAATTTGTATGCATTTTACACTGAAGAAGACAATGAAAGAGAGAAGAGAGGAAGAAAGATGAAGGTAGAGAAAAACGATCATGTCTAAACTGTTCACATACCCAAATCATCTTCAAAACGAAAAGTACTTGTTCCCCATCTGTAAGAGAAAAAAATGGAGAAAACAGAACAGAACACACCATCTCACATGCATTAATACATACAACAACAGATATACAACAGTACACATGGCATGCTAAAAAGGTGACCTGTACATAAACACATACAATAGCAGATATAAAACTGTACACATTAAATGCTAAAAAGGTGACATTTAAAAAAAAATGGCTAACATTTTTTCTTATGTATTGCAAGATATGAATTGTATTCAAAACATTTCCCACACTCAGTACATGAATACGGCATTTCAACAGTGTGAGTTACCTCATCTCTGAGAAGGTTTGCGTTGATTCCAAAACATTTCCCACACTCAGCACATGAATTGGGCTTCTAACCGATGTAAGATATGTGATGTCTCTCAGGATGCAATTCATGTACAAAATGATCCCAATCTGTAAGAGAACACAATCAAGACAAAACAGAAAAAGAACAAGAATCTGACATGTAAAAATACATACAATTACAGATATACAATACTACATATGGCATGCCTACACTATAACCTGTACAAAAAAAAGGGTTCGTGTATGCATGTATTTTACACTGAAAAAGAGAAAGAAAGAAAGAAAGAGAAATGAAGGAAAAGAGCAAAAAAACGTCATGTCTAAACAATTCACATACCCACTTCTGCTTCAAAATGTAAAGTATTTGTTGACTCCAATCTGTAAGAGAAAAGAATGAAGACAACACAGAACAGAAAAAAAACAAAACAAAAATATTACATGTATAATACATACAATGAAAGATAGACAACACTATACTGTAGTACACATGGCATGCCTACAATGTGACCTTTAAAAAAGATGGTTCATGTTTGCAAGTATTTCACACTGAAAAAAAAGAACGAAAAACAGAAAAAGGGGTAGAAAGATAAAGAAAAAAAAACAAAAAACATGTTGACACAGTTCACATACCCAACTCTGCTTGAAAAGGAGAAGTACTTGACGATCCAAATCTGTAAGACAACAGAATGAAGACAACACAGAACAGAACCAACTAACATGCATAAAAAAATTACATTAACAGGGACAAAATAATACACATATCTTGCTAACACGGAGACCTGTAAAGAAAACATGGCTAACTTTTGCATGTATTTTGCACTAAAGAAGAGAATGAAAGTGAGAAAGAGGGAAAGAAAGATGAAGAAGGAAGTAAAAAATTAATGTCTGAACTGTTCACATACCCAACTCTGCTTCAAAACGTAAAGTACTTGATGATCCTAATCTGTAAGAAAACAGAATGAAGAAAGCACAGAACAGAAAAAACAATCTAACGTGCATGAATAAATACAAAGACAGATATCATATGGCATGCCTACGATGAGACCTGTAAAAAAACATAGCTAAATTTGTATGCATTTTACACTAAAGAAGACAATGAAAGAGAGAAGAGAGGAAGAAAGATGAAGGTAGAGGAAAACGATCATGTCTAAACTGTTCACATACCCAAATCATCTTCAAAACGAAAAGTACTTGTTCCCCATCTGTAAGAGAAAAAAATGGAGAAAACAGAACAGAACAAACCATCTCACATGCATTAATACATACAACAACAGATATACAACAGTACACATGGCATGCTAAAAAGGCGACATTTAAAAAAAATGGCTAACATTCTTTCTTATGTATTGCAAGATATGAATTGTATTCAAAACATTTCCCACACTCAGTACATGAATACGGCATTTCAACAGTGTGAGTTACCTCATCTCTGAGAAGGTTTGCGTTGATTTCAAAACATTTCCCACACTCAGGACATGAATTGGGCTTCTAACCGGTGTAAGATATGTGATGTCTCTCAGGATGCAATTCATGTACAAAATGATCCCAATCTGTAAGAGAACACAATCAAGACAAAACAGAAAAAGAACAAGAATCTGACATGTAAAAATACATACAATTACAGATATACAATACTACATATGGCATGCCTACAATATAACCTGTAAAAAAAAAATGGTTCGTGTATGCATGTATTTTACACTGAAAAAGAGAAAGAAAGAAAGAAAGAAAGAAAGAAAAATGAAGGAAAAGAGCAAAAAAACGTCATGTCTAAACAATTCACATACCCACTTCTGCTTCAAAATGTAAAGTATTTGTTGACTCCAATCTGTAAGAGAAAAGAATGAAGACAACACAGAACAGAAAAAAAACAAAACAAAAATATTACATGTATAATACATACAATGAAAGATAGACAATACTATACTGTAGTACACATGGCATGCCTACAATGTGACCTTTAAAAAAGATGGTTCATGTTTGCAAGTATTTCACACTGAAAAAAAAGAACGAAAGACAGAAAAAGGGGTAGAAAGATGAAGAAAAAAAAACAAAAAACATGTTGACACAGTTCACATACCCAACTCTGCTTGAAAACGAGAAGTACTTGACTATCCAAATCTGTAAGACAACAGAGTGAAGACAACACAGAACAGAACCAACTAACATGCATAAAAAATTTACATTAACAGAGACAAAATAGTACACATATCTTGCTAACACGGAGACCTGTAAAGAAAACATGGATAACTTTTGCATGTATTTTGCACTAAAGAAGAGAATGAAAGTGAGAAAGAGGGAAAGAAAGATGAAGAAGGAAGTAAAAAATTAATGTCTGAACTGTTCACATACCCAACTCTGCTTCAAAACGTAAAGTACTTGATGATCCTAATCTGTAAGAAAACAGAATGAAGAAAGCACAGAACAGAAAAAACAATCTAACGTGCATGAATAAATACAAAGACAGATATCATATGGCATGCCTACGATGAGACCTGTAAAAAAACATAGCTAAATTTGTATGCATTTTACACTGAAGAAGACAATGAAAGAGAGAAGAGAGGAAGAAAGATGAAGGTAGAGAAAAACGATCATGTCTAAACTGTTCACATACCCAAATCATCTTCAAAACGAAAAGTACTTGTTCCCCATCTGTAAGAGAAAAAAATGGAGAAAACAGAACAGAACAAACCATCTCACATGCATTAATACATACAACAACAGATATACAACAGTACACATGGCATGCTAAAAAGGTGACCTGTACATAAACACATACAATAGCAGATATAAAACTGTACACATTAAATGCTAAAAAGGTGACATTTAACAAAAATGGCTAACATTTTTTCTTATGTATTGCAAGATATGAATTGTATTCAAAACATTTCCCACACTCAGTACATGAATACGGCATTTCAACAGTGTGAGTTACCTCATCTCTGAGAAGGTTTGCGTTGATTCCAAAACATTTCCCACACTCAGCACATGAATTGGGCTTCTAACCGGTGTAAGATATGTGATGTCTCTCAGGATGCAATTCATGTACAAAATGATCCCAATCTGTAAGAGAACACAATCAAGACAAAACAGAAAAAGAACAAGAATCTGACATGTAAAAATACATACAATTACAGATATACAATACTACATATGGCATGCCTACAATATAACCTGTAAAAAAAAAGGGTTCGTGTATGCATGTATTTTACACTGAAAAAGAGAAAGAAAGAAAGAAAGAGAAATGAAGGAAAAGAGCAAAAAAACGTCATGTCTAAACAATTCACATACCCACTTCTGCTTCAAAATGTAAAGTATTTGTTGACTCCAATCTGTAAGAGAAAAGAATGAAGACAACACAGAACAGAAAAAAAACAAAACAAAAATATTACATGTATAATACATACAATCAAAGATAGACAATACTATACTGTAGTACACATGGCATGCCTACAATGCGACCTTTAAAAAAGATGGTTCATGTTTGCAAGTATTTCACACTGAAAAAAAAGAACGAAAGACAGAAAAAGGAGTAGAAAGATGAAGAAAAAAAAAACAAAAAACATGTTGACACAGTTCACATACCCAACTCTGCTTGAAAAGGAGAAGTACTTGACTATCCAAATCTGTAAGACAACAGAGTGAAGACAACACAGAACAGAACCAACTAACATGCATAAAAAATTTACATTAACAGAGACAAAATAGTACACATATCTTGCTAACACGGAGACCTGTAAAGAAAACATGGATAACTTTTGCATGTATTTTGCACTAAAGAAGAGAATGAAAGTGAGAAAGAGGGAAAGAAAGATGAAGAAGGAAGTAAAAAATTAATGTCTGAACTGTTCACATACCCAACTCTGCTTCAAAACGTAAAGTACTTGATGATCCTAATCTGTAAGAAAACAGAATGAAGAAAGCACAGAACAGAAAAAACAATCTAACGTGCATGAATAAATACAAAGACAGATATCATATGGCATGCCTACGATGAGACCTGTAAAAAAACATAGCTAAATTTGTATGCATTTTACACTGAAGAAGACAATGAAAGAGAGAAGAGAGGAAGAAAGATGAAGGTAGAGAAAAACGATCATGTCTAAACTGTTCACATACCCAAATCATCTTCAAAACGAAAAGTACTTGTTCCCCATCTGTAAGAGAAAAAAATGGAGAAAACAGAACAGAACACACCATCTCACATGCATTAATACATACAACAACAGATATACAACAGTACACATGGCATGCTAAAAAGGTGACCTGTACATAAACACATACAATAGCAGATATAAAACTGTACACATTAAATGCTAAAAAGGTGACATTTAACAAAAATGGCTAACATTTTTTCTTATGTATTGCAAGATATGAATTGTATTCAAAACATTTCCCACACTCAGTACATGAATACGGCATTTCAACAGTGTGAGTTACCTCATCTCTGAGAAGGTTTGCGTTGATTCCAAAACATTTCCCACACTCAGCACATGAATTGGGCTTCTAACCGGTGTAAGATATGTGATGTCTCTCAGGATGCAATTCATGTACAAAATGATCCCAATCTGTAAGAGAACACAATCAAGACAAAACAGAAAAAGAACAAGAATCTGACATGTAAAAATACATACAATTACAGATATACAATACTACATATGGCATGCCTACAATATAACCTGTAAAAAAAAAGGGTTCGTGTATGCATGTATTTTACACTGAAAAAGAGAAAGAAAGAAAGAAAGAGAAATGAAGGAAAAGAGCAAAAAAACGTCATGTCTAAACAATTCACATACCCACTTCTGCTTCAAAATGTAAAGTATTTGTTGACTCCAATCTGTAAGAGAAAAGAATGAAGACAACACAGAACAGAAAAAAAACAAAACAAAAATATTACATGTATAATACATACAATCAAAGATAGACAATACTATACTGTAGTACACATGGCATGCCTACAATGCGACCTTTAAAAAAGATGGTTCATGTTTGCAAGTATTTCACACTGAAAAAAAAGAACGAAAGACAGAAAAAGGAGTAGAAAGATGAAGAAAAAAAAAACAAAAAACATGTTGACACAGTTCACATACCCAACTCTGCTTGAAAAGGAGAAGTACTTGACTATCCAAATCTGTAAGACAACAGAGTGAAGACAACACAGAACAGAACCAACTAACATGCATAAAAAATTTACATTAACAGAGACAAAATAGTACACATATCTTGCTAACACGGAGACCTGTAAAGAAAACATGGATAACTTTTGCATGTATTTTGCACTAAAGAAGAGAATGAAAGTGAGAAAGAGGGAAAGAAAGATGAAGAAGGAAGTAAAAAATTAATGTCTGAACTGTTCACATACCCAACTCTGCTTCAAAACGTAAAGTACTTGATGATCCTAATCTGTAAGAAAACAGAATGAAGAAAGCACAGAACAGAAAAAACAATCTAACGTGCATGAATAAATACAAAGACAGATATCATATGGCATGCCTACGATGAGACCTGTAAAAAAACATAGCTAAATTTGTATGCATTTTACACTGAAGAAGACAATGAAAGAGAGAAGAGAGGAAGAAAGATGAAGGTAGAGAAAAACGATCATGTCTAAACTGTTCACATACCCAAATCATCTTCAAAACGAAAAGTACTTGTTCCCCATCTGTAAGAGAAAAAAATGGAGAAAACAGAACAGAACACACCATCTCACATGCATTAATACATACAACAACAGATATACAACAGTACACATGGCATGCTAAAAAGGTGACCTGTACATAAACACATACAATAGCAGATATAAAACTGTACACATTAAATGCTAAAAAGGTGACATTTAAAAAAAAATGGCTAACATTTTTTCTTATGTATTGCAAGATATGAATTGTATTCAAAACATTTCCCACACTCAGTACATGAATACGGCATTTCAACAGTGTGAGTTACCTCATCTCTGAGAAGGTTTGCGTTGATTCCAAAACATTTCCCACACTCAGCACATGAATTGGGCTTCTAACCGATGTAAGATATGTGATGTCTCTCAGGATGCAATTCATGTACAAAATGATCCCAATCTGTAAGAGAACACAATCAAGACAAAACAGAAAAAGAACAAGAATCTGACATGTAAAAATACATACAATTACAGATATACAATACTACATATGGCATGCCTACACTATAACCTGTACAAAAAAAAGGGTTCGTGTATGCATGTATTTTACACTGAAAAAGAGAAAGAAAGAAAGAAAGAGAAATGAAGGAAAAGAGCAAAAAAACGTCATGTCTAAACAATTCACATACCCACTTCTGCTTCAAAATGTAAAGTATTTGTTGACTCCAATCTGTAAGAGAAAAGAATGAAGACAACACAGAACAGAAAAAAAACAAAACAAAAATATTACATGTATAATACATACAATGAAAGATAGACAACACTATACTGTAGTACACATGGCATGCCTACAATGTGACCTTTAAAAAAGATGGTTCATGTTTGCAAGTATTTCACACTGAAAAAAAAGAACGAAAAACAGAAAAAGGGGTAGAAAGATAAAGAAAAAAAAACAAAAAACATGTTGACACAGTTCACATACCCAACTCTGCTTGAAAAGGAGAAGTACTTGACGATCCAAATCTGTAAGACAACAGAATGAAGACAACACAGAACAGAACCAACTAACATGCATAAAAAATTTACATTAACAGAGACAAAATAATACACATATCTTGCTAACACGGAGACCTGTAAAGAAAACATGGCTAACTTTTGCATGTATTTTGCACTAAAGAAGAGAATGAAAGTGAGAAAGAGGGAAAGAATGATGAAGAAGGAAGTAAAAAATTAATGTCTGAACTGTTCACATACCCAACTCTGCTTCAAAACGTAAAGTACTTGATGATCCTAATCTGTAAGAAAACAGAATGAAGAAAGCACAGAACAGAAAAAACAATCTTACGTGCATGAATAAATACAAAGACAGATATCATATGGCATGCCTACGATGAGACCTGTAAAAAAACATAGCTAAATTTGTATGCATTTTACACTGAAGAAGACAATGAAAGAGAGAAGAGAGGAAGAAAGATGAAGGTAGAGGAAAACGATCATGTCTAAACTGTTCACATACCCAAATCATCTTCAAAACGAAAAGTACTTGTTCCCCATCTGTAAGAGAAAAAAATGGAGAAAACAGAACAGAACAAACCATCTCACATGCATTAATACATACAACAACAGATATACAACAGTACACATGGCATGCTAAAAAGGCGACATTTAAAAAAAATGGCTAACATTCTTTCTTATGTATTGCAAGATATGAATTGTATTCAAAACATTTCCCACACTCAGTACATGAATACGGCATTTCAACAGTGTGAGTTACCTCATCTCTGAGAAGGTTTGCGTTGATTTCAAAACATTTCCCACACTCAGGACATGAATTGGGCTTCTAACCGGTGTAAGATATGTGATGTCTCTCAGGATGCAATTCATGTACAAAATGATCCCAATCTGTAAGAGAACACAATCAAGACAAAACAGAAAAAGAACAAGAATCTGACATGTAAAAATACATACAATTACAGATATACAATACTACATATGGCATGCCTACAATATAACCTGTAAAAAAAAAATGGTTCGTGTATGCATGTATTTTACACTGAAAAAGAGAAAGAAAGAAAGAAAGAAAGAAAGAAAGAAAGAAAGAAAGAAAGAAAAATGAAGGAAAAGAGCAAAAAAACGTCATGTCTAAACAATTCACATACCCACTTCTGCTTCAAAATGTAAAGTATTTGTTGACTCCAATCTGTAAGAGAAAAGAATGAAGACAACACAGAACAGAAAAAAAACAAAACAAAAATATTACATGTATAATACATACAATGAAAGATAGACAATACTATACTGTAGTACACATGGCATGCCTACAATGTGACCTTTAAAAAAGATGGTTCATGTTTGCAAGTATTTCACACTGAAAAAAAAGAACGAAAGACAGAAAAAGGGGTAGAAAGATGAAGAAAAAAAAACAAAAAACATGTTGACACAGTTCACATACCCAACTCTGCTTGAAAACGAGAAGTACTTGACTATCCAAATCTGTAAGACAACAGAGTGAAGACAACACAGAACAGAACCAACTAACATGCATAAAAATTTACATTAACAGAGACAAAATAATACACATATCTTGCTAACACGGAGACCTGTAAAGAAAACATGGCTAACTTTTGCATGTATTTTGCACTAAAGAAGAGAATGAAAGTGAGAAAGAGGGAAAGAAAGAGGAAGAAGGAAGTAAAAAATTAATGTTTGAACTGTTCACATACCCAACTCTGCTTCAAAACGTAAAGTACTTAATGATCCTAATCTGTAAGAAAACAGAATGAAGAAAGCACAGAACAGAAAAAACAATCTAACATGCATGAATAAATACAAAGACAGATATCATATGGCATGCCTACGATGAGACCTGTAAAAAAACATAGCTAAATTTGTATGCATTTTACACTGAAGAAGACAATGAAAGAGAGAAGAGAGGAAGAAAGATGAAGGTAGAGAAAAACGATCATGTCTAAACTGTTCACATACCCAAATCATCTTCAAAACGAAAAGTACTTGTTCCCCATCTGTAAGAGAAAAAAATGGAGAAAACAGAACAGAACAAACCATCTCACATGCATTAATACATACAACAACAGATATACAACAGTACACATGGCATGCTAAAAAGGTGACCTGTACATAAACACATACAATAGCAGATATAAAACTGTACACATTAAATGCTAAAAAGGTGACATTTAACAAAAATGGCTAACATTTTTTCTTATGTATTGCAAGATATGAATTGTATTCAAAACATTTCCCACACTCAGTACATGAATACGGCATTTCAACAGTGTGAGTTACCTCATCTCTGAGAAGGTTTGCGTTGATTCCAAAACATTTCCCACACTCAGCACATGAATTGGGCTTCTAACCGGTGTAAGATATGTGATGTCTCTCAGGATGCAATTCATGTACAAAATGATCCCAATCTGTAAGAGAACACAATCAAGACAAAACAGAAAAAGAACAAGAATCTGACATGTAAAAATACATACAATTACAGATATACAATACTACATATGGCATGCCTACAATATAACCTGTAAAAAAAAAGGGTTCGTGTATGCATGTATTTTACACTGAAAAAGAGAAAGAAAGAAAGAAAGAGAAATGAAGGAAAAGAGCAAAAAAACGTCATGTCTAAACAATTCACATACCCACTTCTGCTTCAAAATGTAAAGTATTTGTTGACTCCAATCTGTAAGAGAAAAGAATGAAGACAACACAGAACAGAAAAAAAACAAAACAAAAATATTACATGTATAATACATACAATCAAAGATAGACAATACTATACTGTAGTACACATGGCATGCCTACAATGCGACCTTTAAAAAAGATGGTTCATGTTTGCAAGTATTTCACACTGAAAAAAAAGAACGAAAGACAGAAAAAGGAGTAGAAAGATGAAGAAAAAAAAAAAAAAAAACATGTTGACACAGTTCACATACCCAACTCTGCTTGAAAAGGAGAAGTACTTGACTATCCAAATCTGTAAGACAACAGAGTGAAGACAACACAGAACAGAACCAACTAACATGCATAAAAAATTTACATTAACAGAGACAAAATAGTACACATATCTTGCTAACACGGAGACCTGTAAAGAAAACATGGATAACTTTTGCATGTATTTTGCACTAAAGAAGAGAATGAAAGTGAGAAAGAGGGAAAGAAAGATGAAGAAGGAAGTAAAAAATTAATGTCTGAACTGTTCACATACCCAACTCTGCTTCAAAACGTAAAGTACTTGATGATCCTAATCTGTAAGAAAACAGAATGAAGAAAGCACAGAACAGAAAAAACAATCTAACGTGCATGAATAAATACAAAGACAGATATCATATGGCATGCCTACGATGAGACCTGTAAAAAAACATAGCTAAATTTGTATGCATTTTACACTGAAGAAGACAATGAAAGAGAGAAGAGAGGAAGAAAGATGAAGGTAGAGAAAAACGATCATGTCTAAACTGTTCACATACCCAAATCATCTTCAAAACGAAAAGTACTTGTTCCCCATCTGTAAGAGAAAAAAATGGAGAAAACAGAACAGAACACACCATCTCACATGCATTAATACATACAACAACAGATATACAACAGTACACATGGCATGCTAAAAAGGTGACCTGTACATAAACACATACAATAGCAGATATAAAACTGTACACATTAAATGCTAAAAAGGTGACATTTAAAAAAAAATGGCTAACATTTTTTCTTATGTATTGCAAGATATGAATTGTATTCAAAACATTTCCCACACTCAGTACATGAATACGGCATTTCAACAGTGTGAGTTACCTCATCTCTGAGAAGGTTTGCGTTGATTCCAAAACATTTCCCACACTCAGCACATGAATTGGGCTTCTAACCGATGTAAGATATGTGATGTCTCTCAGGATGCAATTCATGTACAAAATGATCCCAATCTGTAAGAGAACACAATCAAGACAAAACAGAAAAAGAACAAGAATCTGACATGTAAAAATACATACAATTACAGATATACAATACTACATATGGCATGCCTACACTATAACCTGTACAAAAAAAAGGGTTCGTGTATGCATGTATTTTACACTGAAAAAGAGAAAGAAAGAAAGAAAGAGAAATGAAGGAAAAGAGCAAAAAAACGTCATGTCTAAACAATTCACATACCCACTTCTGCTTCAAAATGTAAAGTATTTGTTGACTCCAATCTGTAAGAGAAAAGAATGAAGACAACACAGAACAGAAAAAAAACAAAACAAAAATATTACATGTATAATACATACAATCAAAGATAGACAATACTATACTGTAGTACACATGGCATGCCTACAATGCGACCTTTAAAAAAGATGGTTCATGTTTGCAAGTATTTCACACTGAAAAAAAAGAACGAAAGACAGAAAAAGGGGTAGAAAGATGAAGAAAAAAAACAAAAAACATGTTGACACAGTTCACATACCCAACTCTGCTTGAAAAGGAGAAGTACTTGACTATCCAAATCTGTAAGACAACAGAGTGAAGACAACACAGAACAGAACCAACTAACATGCATAAAAAAATTTACATTAACAGAGACAAAATAATACACATATCTTGCTAACACGGAGACCTGTAAAGAAAACATGGATAACTTTTGCATGTATTTTGCACTAAAGAAGAGAATGAAAGTGAGAAAGAGGGAAAGAAAGATGAAGAAGGAAGTAAAAAATTAATGTCTGAACTGTTCACATACCCAACTCTGCTTCAAAACGTAAAGTACTTGATGATCCTAATCTGTAAGAAAACAGAATGAAGAAAGCACAGAACAGAAAAAACAATCTAACGTGCATGAATAAATACAAAGACAGATATCATATGGCATGCCTACGATGAGACCTGTAAAAAAACATAGCTAAATTTGTATGCATTTTACACTGAAGAAGACAATGAAATAGAGAAGAGAGGAAGAAAGATGAAGGTAGAGAAAAACGATCATGTCTAAACTGTTCACATACCCAAATCATCTTCAAAACGAAAAGTACTTGTTCCCCATCTGTAAGAGAAAAAAATGGAGAAAACAGAACAGAACACACCATCTCACATGCATTAATACATACAACAACAGATATACAACAGTACACATGGCATGCTAAAAAGGTGACCTGTACATAAACACATACAATAGCAGATATAAAGCTGTACACATTAAATGCTAAAAAGGTGACATTTAAAAAAATGGCTAACATTTTTTCTTATGTATTGCAAGATATGAATTGTATTCAAAACATTTCCCACACTCAGTACATGAATACGGCATTTCAACAGTGTGAGTTACCTCATCTCTGAGAAGGTTTGCGTTGATTCCAAAACATTTCCCACACTCAGCACATGAATTGGGCTTCTAACCGGTGTAAGATATGTGATGTCTCTCAGGATGCAATTCATGTACAAAATGATCCCAATCTGTAAGAGAACACAATCAAGACAAGACAGAAAAAGAACAAGAATCTGACATGTAAAAATACATACAATTACAGATATACAATACTACATATGGCATGCCTACAATATAACCTGTAAAAAAAAAAGGGTTCGTGTTTGCATGTATTTTACACGGAAAAAGAGAAAGAAAGAAAGAAAAATGAAGGAAAAGAGCAAAAAAAACGTCATGTCTAAACAATTCACATACCCTCTTCTGCTTCAAAATGTAAAGTATTTGTTGACTCCAACCTGTAAGAGAAAAGAATGAAGACAACACTGAACAGAAAAAAACAAAACAAAAATATTACATGTATAATACATACAATGAAAGATAGACAATACTATACTGTAGTACACATGGCATGCCTACAATGCGACCTTTAAAAAAGATGGTTCATGTTTGCAAGTATTTCACACTGAAAAAAAAGAACGAAAGACAGAAAAAGGGGTAGAAAGATGAAGAAAAAAAAAAAAAAAAACATGTTGACACAGTTCACATACCCAACTCTGCTTGAAAAGGAGAAGTACTTGACTATCCAAATCTGTAAGACAACAGAGTGAAGACAACACAGAACAGAACCAACTAACATGCATAAAAAATTTACATTAACAGAGACAAAATAATACACATATCTTGCTAACACGGAGACCTGTAAAGAAAACATGGCTAACTTTTGCATGTATTTTGCACTAAAGAAGAGAATGAAAGTGAGAAAGAGGGAAAGAAAGATGAAGAAGGAAGTAAAAAATTAATGTCTGAACTGTTCACATACCCAACTCTGCTTCAAAACGTAAAGTACTTGATGATCCCAATCTGTAAGAAAACAGAATGAAGAAAGCACAGAACAGAAAAAACAATCTACCGTGCATGAATAAATACAAAGACAGATATCATATGGCATGCCTACGATGAGACCTGTAAAAAAACATAGCTAAATTTGTATGCATTTTACACTGAAGAAGACAATGAAAGAGAGAAGAGAGGAAGAAAGATGAAGGTAGAGAAAAACGATCATGTCTAAACTGTTCACATACCCAAATCATCTTCAAAACGAAAAGTACTTGTTCCCCATCTGTAAGAGAAAAAAATGGAGAAAACAGAACAGAACAAACCATCTCACATGCATTAATACATACAACAACAGATATACAACAGTACACATGGCATGCTAAAAAGGTGACCTGTACATAAACACATACAATAGCAGATATAAAACTGTACACATTAAATGCTAAAAAGGTGACATTTAACAAAAATGGCTAACATTTTTTCTTATGTATTGCAAGATATGAATTGTATTCAAAACATTTCCCACACTCAGTACATGAATACGGCATTTCAACAGTGTGAGTTACCTCATCTCTGAGAAGGTTTGCGTTGATTCCAAAACATTTCCCACACTCAGCACATGAATTGGGCTTCTAACCGGTGTAAGATATGTGATGTCTCTCAGGATGCAATTCATGTACAAAATGATCCCAATCTGTAAGAGAACACAATCAAGACAAAACAGAAAAAGAACAAGAATCTGACATGTAAAAATACATACAATTACAGATATACAATACTACATATGGCATGCCTACAATATAACCTGTAAAAAAAAAAGGGTTCGTGTTTGCATGTATTTTACACGGAAAAAGAGAAAGAAAGAAAGAAAAATGAAGGAAAAGAGCAAAAAAAACATCATGTCTAAACAATTCACATACCCACTTCTGCTTCAAAATGTAAAGTATTTGTTGACTCCAATCTGTAAGAGAAAAGAATGAAGACAACACAGAACAGAAAAAAACAAAACAAAAATATTACATGTATAATACATACAATGAAAGATAGACAATACTATACTGTAGTACACATGGCATGCCTACAATGCGACCTTTAAAAAAGATGGTTCATGTTTGCAAGTATTTCACACTGAAAAAAAAGAACGAAAGACAGAAAAAGGGGTAGAAAGATGAAGAAAAAAAAACAAAAAACATGTTGACACAGTTCACATACCCAACTCTGCTTGAAAAGGAGAAGTACTTGACTATCCAAATCTGTAAGACAACAGAGTGAAGACAACACAGAACAGAACCAACTAACATGCATAAAAAATTTACATTAACAGAGACAAAATAATACACATATCTTGCTAACACGGAGACCTGTAAAGAAAACATGGCTAACTTTTGCATGTATTTTGCACTAAAGAAGAGAATGAAAGTGAGAAAGAGGGAAAGAAAGATGAAGAAGGAAGTAAAAAATTAATGTCTGAACTGTTCACATACCCAACTCTGCTTCAAAACGTAAAGTACTTGATGATCCCAATCTGTAAGAAAACAGAATGAAGAAAGCACAGAACAGAAAAAACAATCTACCGTGCATGAATAAATACAAAGACAGATATCATATGGCATGCCTACGATGAGACCTGTAAAAAAACATAGCTAAATTTGTATGCATTTTACACTGAAGAAGACAATGAAAGAGAGAAGAGAGGAAGAAAGATGAAGGTAGAGAAAAACGATCATGTCTAAACTGTTCACATACCCAAATCATCTTCAAAACGAAAAGTACTTGTTCCCCATCTGTAAGAGAAAAAAATGGAGAAAACAGAACAGAACAAACCATCTCACATGCATTAATACATACAACAACAGATATACAACAGTACACATGGCATGCTAAAAAGGTGACCTGTACATAAACACATACAATAGCAGATATAAAACTGTACACATTAAATGCTAAAAAGGTGACATTTAACAAAAATGGCTAACATTTTTTCTTATGTATTGCAAGATATGAATTGTATTCAAAACATTTCCCACACTCAGTACATGAATACGGCATTTCAACAGTGTGAGTTACCTCATCTCTGAGAAGGTTTGCGTTGATTCCAAAACATTTCCCACACTCAGCACATGAATTGGGCTTCTAACCGGTGTAAGATATGTGATGTCTCTCAGGATGCAATTCATGTACAAAATGATCCCAATCTGTAAGAGAACACAATCAAGACAAAACAGAAAAAGAACAAGAATCTGACATGTAAAAATACATACAATTACAGATATACAATACTACATATGGCATGCCTACAATATAACCTGTAAAAAAAAAAGGGTTCGTGTTTGCATGTATTTTACACGGAAAAAGAGAAAGAAAGAAAGAAAAATGAAGGAAAAGAGCAAAAAAAACATCATGTCTAAACAATTCACATACCCACTTCTGCTTCAAAATGTAAAGTATTTGTTGACTCCAATCTGTAAGAGAAAAGAATGAAGACAACACAGAACAGAAAAAAACAAAACAAAAATATTACATGTATAATACATACAATGAAAGATAGACAATACTATACTGTAGTACACATGGCATGCCTACAATGCGACCTTTAAAAAAGATGGTTCATGTTTGCAAGTATTTCACACTGAAAAAAAAGAACGAAAGACAGAAAAAGGGGTAGAAAGATGAAGAAAAAAAAACAAAAAACATGTTGACACAGTTCACATACCCAACTCTGCTTGAAAAGGAGAAGTACTTGACTATCCAAATCTGTAAGACAACAGAGTGAAGACAACACAGAACAGAACCAACTAACATGCATAAAAAATTTACATTAACAGAGACAAAATAATACACATATCTTGCTAACACGGAGACCTGTAAAGAAAACATGGCTAACTTTTGCATGTATTTTGCACTAAAGAAGAGAATGAAAGTGAGAAAGAGGGAAAGAAAGATGAAGAAGGAAGTAAAAAATTAATGTCTGAACTGTTCACATACCCAACTCTGCTTCAAAACGTAAAGTACTTGATGATCCTAATCTGTAAGAAAACAGAATGAAGAAAGCACAGAACAGAAAAAACAATCTACCGTGCATGAATAAATACAAAGACAGATATCATATGGCATGCCTACGATGAGACCTGTAAAAAAACATAGCTAAATTTGTATGCATTTTACACTGAAGAAGACAATGAAAGAGAGAAGAGAGGAAGAAAGATGAAGGTAGAGAAAAACGATCATGTCTAAACTGTTCACATACCCAAATCATCTTCAAAACGAAAAGTACTTGTTCCCCATCTGTAAGAGAAAAAAATGGAGAAAACAGAACAGAACAAACCATCTCACATGCATTAATACATACAACAACAGATATACAACAGTACACATGGCATGCTAAAAAGGTGACCTGTACATAAACACATACAATAGCAGATATAAAACTGTACACATTAAATGCTAAAAAGGTGACATTTAACAAAAATGGCTAACATTTTTTCTTATGTATTGCAAGATATGAATTGTATTCAAAACATTTCCCACACTCAGTACATGAATACGGCATTTCAACAGTGTGAGTTACCTCATCTCTGAGAAGGTTTGCGTTGATTCCAAAACATTTCCCACACTCAGCACATGAATTGGGCTTCTAACCGGTGTAAGATATGTGATGTCTCTCAGGATGCAATTCATGTACAAAATGATCCTAATCTGTAAGAGAACACAATCAAGACAAAACAGAAAAAGAACAAGAATCTGACATGTAAAAATACATACAATTACAGATATACAATACTACATATGGCATGCCTACAATATAACCTGTAAAAAAAAAAGGGTTCGTGTTTGCATGTATTTTACACGGAAAAAGAGAAAGAAAGAAAGAAAAATGAAGGAAAAGAGCAAAAAAAACATCATGTCTAAACAATTCACATACCCACTTCTGCTTCAAAATGTAAAGTATTTGTTGACTCCAATCTGTAAGAGAAAAGAATGAAGACAACACAGAACAGAAAAAAACAAAACAAAAATATTACATGTATAATACATACAATGAAAGATAGACAATACTATACTGTAGTACACATGGCATGCCTACAATGCGACCTTTAAAAAAGATGGTTCATGTTTGCAAGTATTTCACACTGAAAAAAAAGAACGAAAGACAGAAAAAGGGGTAGAAAGATGAAGAAAAAAAAAACAAAAAACATGTTGACACAGTTCACATACCCAACTCTGCTTGAAAAGGAGAAGTACTTGACTATCCAAATCTGTAAGACAACAGAGTGAAGACAACACAGAACAGAACCAACTAACATGCATAAAAAATTTACATTAACAGAGACAAAATAATACACATATCTTGCTAACACGGAGACCTGTAAAGAAAACATGGATAACTTTTGCATGTATTTTGCACTAAAGAAGAGAATGAAAGTGAGAAAGAGGGAAAGAAAGATGAAGAAGGAAGTAAAAAATTAATGTCTGAACTGTTCACATACCCAACTCTGCTTCAAAACGTAAAGTACTTGATGATCCTAATCTGTAAGAAAACAGAATGAAGAAAGCACAGAACAGAAAAAACAATCTAACGTGCATGAATAAATACAAAGACAGATATCATATGGCATGCCTACGATGAGACCTGTAAAAAAACATAGCTAAATTTGTATGCATTTTACACTGAAGAAGACAATGAAAGAGAGAAGAGAGGAAGAAAGATGAAGGTAGAGAAAAACGATCATGTCTAAACTGTTCACATACCCAAATCATCTTCAAAACGAAAAGTACTTGTTCCCCATCTGTAAGAGAAAAAAATGAAGAAAACAGAACAGAACACACCATCTCACATGCATTAATACATACAACAACAGATATACAACAGTACACATGGCATGCCTACAATGTGACCTTTAAAAAAGATGGTTCATGTTTGCAAGTATTTCACACTGAAAAAAAAGAACGAAAGACAGAAAAAGGGGTAGAAAGATGAAGAAAAAAAAAACAAAAAACATGTTGACACAGTTCACATACCCAACTCTGCTTGAAAAGGAGAAGTACTTGACTATCCAAATCTGTAAGACAACAGAGTGAAGACAACACAGAACAGAACCAACTAACATGCATAAAAAATTTACATTAACAGAGACAAAATAATACACATATCTTGCTAACACGGAGACCTGTAAAGAAAACATGGCTAATTTTTGCATGTATTTTGCACTAAAGAAGAGAATGAAAGTGAGAAAGAGGGAAAGAAAGATGAAGAAGGAAGTAAAAAATTAATGTCTGAACTGTTCACATACCCAACTCTGCTTCAAAACGTAAAGTACTTGATGATCCCAATCTGTAAGAAAACAGAATGAAGAAAGCACAGAACAGAAAAAACAATCTACCATGCATGAATAAATACAAAGACAGATATCATATGGCATGCCTACGATGAGACCTGTAAAAAAACATAGCTAAATTTGTATGCATTTTACACTGAAGAAGACAATGAAAGAGAGAAGAGAGGAAGAAAGATGAAGGTAGAGAAAAACGATCATGTCTAAACTGTTCACATACCCAAATCATCTTCAAAACGAAAAGTACTTGTTCCCCATCTGTAAGAGAAAAAAATGGAGAAAACAGAACAGAACAAACCATCTCACATGCATTAATACATACAACAACAGATATACAACAGTACACATGGCATGCTAAAAAGGTGACCTGTACATAAACACATACAATAGCAGATATAAAGCTGTACACATTAAATGCTAAAAAGGTGACATTTAAAAAAATGGCTAACATTTTTTTTTATGTATTGCAAGATATGAATTGTATTCAAAACATTTCCCACACTCAGTACATGAATACAGCATTTCAACAGTGTGAGTTACCTCATCTCTGAGAAGATTTGCGTTGATTCCAAAACATTTCCCACACTCAGGACATGAATTGGGCTTCTAACCGGTGTAAGATATGTGATGTCTCTCAGGATGCAATTCATGTACAAAATGATCCCAATCTGTAAGAGAACACAATCAAGACAAGACAGAAAAAGAACAAGAATCTGACATGTAAAAATACATACAATTACAGATATACAATACTACATATGGCATGCCTACAATATAACCTGTAAAAAAAAAAGGGTTCGTGTTTGCATGTATTTTACACGGAAAAAGAGAAAGAAAGAAAGAAAAATGAAGGAAAAGAGCAAAAAAAACGTCATGTCTAAACAATTCACATACCCACTTCTGCTTCAAAATGTAAAGTATTTGTTGACTCCAACCTGTAAGAGAAAAGAATGAAGACAACACAGAACAGAAAAAAACAAAACAAAAATATTACATGTATAATACATACAATGAAAGATAGACAATACTATACTGTAGTACACATGGCATGCCTACAATGCGACCTTTAAAAAAGATGGTTCATGTTTGCAAGTATTTCACACTGAAAAAAAAGAACGAAAGACAGAAAAAGGGGTAGAAAGATGAAGAAAAAAAAACAAAAAACATGTTGACACAGTTCACATACCCAACTCTGCTTGAAAAGGAGAAGTACTTGACTATCCAAATCTGTAAGACAACAGAGTGAAGACAACACAGAACAGAACCAACTAACATGCATAAAAAATTTACATTAACAGAGACAAAATAATACACATATCTTGCTAACACGGAGACCTGTAAAGAAAACATGGCTAACTTTTGCATGTATTTTGCACTAAAGAAGAGAATGAAAGTGAGAAAGAGGGAAAGAAAGATGAAGAAGGAAGTAAAAAATTAATGTCTGAACTGTTCACATACCCAACTCTGCTTCAAAACGTAAAGTACTTGATGATCCCAATCTGTAAGAAAACAGAATGAAGAAAGCACAGAACAGAAAAAACAATCTACCGTGCATGAATAAATACAAAGACAGATATCATATGGCATGCCTACGATGAGACCTGTAAAAAAACATAGCTAAATTTGTATGCATTTTACACTGAAGAAGACAATGAAAGAGAGAAGAGAGGAAGAAAGATGAAGGTAGAGAAAAACGATCATGTCTAAACTGTTCACATACCGAAATCATCTTCAAAACGAAAAGTACTTGTTCCCCATCTGTAAGAGAAAAAAATGGAGAAAACAGAACAGAACAAACCATCTCACATGCATTAATACATACAACAACAGATATACAACAGTACACATGGCATGCTAAAAAGGTGACCTGTACATAAACACATACAATAGCAGATATAAAACTGTACACATTAAATGCTAAAAAGGTGACATTTAAAAAAAATGGCTAAAATTTTTTCTTATGTATTGCAAGATATGAATTGTATTCAAAACATTTCCCACACTCAGTACATGAATACGGCATTTCAACAGTGTGAGTTACCTCATCTCTGAGAAGGTTTGCGTTGATTCCAAAACATTTCCCACACTCAGCACATGAATTGGGCTTCTAACCGGTGTAAGATATGTGATGTCTCTCAGAATGCAATTCATGTACAAAATGATCCCAATCTGTAAAAGAACACAATCAAGACAAAACAGAAAAAGAACAAGAATCTGACATTTAAAAATACATACAATTACAGATATACAATACTACATATGGCATGCCTACAATATAACCTGTAAAAAAAAATGGTTCGTGTTTGCATGTATTTTACACTGAAAAGGAGAAAGAAAGAGAAATGAAGGAAAAGAGCAAAAAAAGTCATGTCTAAACAATTCACATACCCACTTCTGCTTCAAAATGTAAAGTATTTGTTGACTCCAATCTGTAAGAGAAAAGATTGAAGACAACACAGAACAGAAAAAAACAAAACAAAAATATTACATGTATAATACATACAATAAAAGATAGACAATACTATACTGTAGTACACATGGCATGCCTACAATGTGACCTTTAACAAAGATGGTTCATGTTTGCAAGTATTTCACACTAAAAAAAAAGAACGAAAGACAGAAAAAGGGGTAGAAAGATGAAGAAAAAAAACAAAAAACATGTTGACACAGTTCACATACCCAACTCTGCTTGAAAAGGAGAAGTACTTGACGATCCAAATCTGTAAGACAACAGAGTGAAGACAACACAGAACAGAACCAACTAACATGCATAAAAAAATTACATTAACAGGGACAAAATAATACACATATCTTGCTAACACGGACACCTGTAAAGAAAACATGGCTAACTTTTGCATGTATTTTGCACTAAAGAAGAGAATGAAAGTGAGAAAGAGGGAAAGAAAGATGAAGAAGGAAGTAAAAAATTAATGTCTGAACTGTTCACATACCCAACTCTGCTTCAAAACGTAAAGTACTTGATGATCCCAATCTGTAAGAAAACAGAATGAAGAAAGCACAGAACAGAAAAAACAATCTAACGTGCATGAATAAATACAAAGACAGATATCATATGGCATGCCTACGATGAGACCTGTAAAAAAACATAGCTAAATTTGTATGCATTTTACACTGAAGAAGACAATGAAAGAGAGAAGAGAGGAAGAAAGATGAAGGTAGAGAAAAACGATCATGTCTAAACTGTTCACATACCCAAATCATCTTCAAAACGAAAAGTACTTGTTCCCCATCTGTAAGAGAAAAAAATGGAGAAAACAGAACAGAACAAACCATCTCACATGCATTAATACATACAACAACAGATATACAACAGTACACATGGCATGCTAAAAAGGTGACCTGTACATAAACACATACAATAGCAGATATAAAACTGTACACATTAAATGCTAAAAAGGTGACATTTAAAAAAAATGGCTAACATTTTTTCTTATGTATTGCAAGATATGAATTGTATTCAAAACATTTCCCACACTCAGTACATGAATACGGCATTTCAACAGTGTGAGTTACCTCATCTCTGAGAAGGTTTGCGTTGATTCCAAAACATTTCCCACACTCAGCACATGAATTGGGCTTCTAACCGGTGTAAGATATGTGATGTCTCTCAGGATGCAATTCATGTACAAAATGATCCCAATCTGTAAGAGAACACAATCAAGACAAAACAGAAAAAGAACAAAAATCTGACATTTAAAAATACATACAATTACAGATATACAATACTACATATGGCATGCCTACAATATAACCTGTAAAAAAAAATGGTTCGTGTTTGCATGTATTTTACACTGAAAAGGAGAAAGAAAGAGAAATGAAGGAAAAGAGCAAAAAAAGTCATGTCTAAACAATTCACATACCCACTTCTGCTTCAAAATGTAAAGTATTTGTTGACTCCAATCTGTAAGAGAAAAGAATGAAGACAACACAGAACAGAAAAAAACAAAACAAAAATATTACATGTATAATACATACAATAAAAGATAGACAATACTATACTGTAGTACACATGGCATGCCTACAATGTGACCTTTAAAAAAGATGGTTCATGTTTGCAAGTATTTCACACTAAAAAAAAAAGAACGAAAGACAGAAAAAGGGGTAGAAAGATGAAGAAAAAAAACAAAAAACATGTTGACACAGTTCACATACCCAACTCTGCTTGAAAAGGAGAAGTACTTGACGATCCAAATCTGTAAGACAACAGAATGAAGACAACACAGAACAGAACCAACTAACATGCATAAAAAATTTACATTAACAGAGACAAAATAATACACATATCTTGCTAACACGGACACCTGTAAAGAAAACATGGCTAACTTTTGCATGTATTTTGCACTAAAGAAGAGAATGAAAGTGAGAAAGAGGGAAAGAAAGATGAAGAAGGAAGTAAAAAATTAATGTCTGAACTGTTCACATACCCAACTCTGCTTCAAAACGTAAAGTACTTGATGATCCCAATCTGTAAGAAAACAGAATGAAGAAAGCACAGAACAGAAAAAACAATCTAACGTGCATGAATAAATACAAAGACAGATATCATATGGCATGCCTACGATGAGACCTGTAAAAAAACATAGCTAAATTTGTATGCATTTTACACTGAAGAAGACAATGAAAGAGAGAAGAGAGGAAGAAAGATGAAGGTAGAGAAAAACGATCATGTCTAAACTGTTCACATACCCAAATCATCTTCAAAACGAAAAGTACTTGTTCCCCATCTGTAAGAGAAAAAAATGGAGAAAACAGAACAGAACAAACCATCTCACATGCATTGATACATACAACAACAGATATACAACAGTACACATGGCATGCTAAAAAGGTGACCTGTACATAAACACATACAATAGCAGATATAAAACTGTACACATTAAATGCTAAAAAGGTGACATTTAAAAAAAATGGCTAACATTTTTTCTTATGTATTGCAAGATATGAATTGTATTCAAAACATTTCCCACACTCAGTACATGAATACGGCATTTCAACAGTGTGAGTTACCTCATCTCTGAGAAGGTTTGCGTTGATTCCAAAACATTTCCCACACTCAGCACATGAATTGGGCTTCTAACCGGTGTAAGATATGTGATGTCTCTCAGGATGCAATTCATGTACAAAATGATCCCAATCTGTAAGAGAACACAATCAAGACAAAACAGAAAAAGAACAAGAATCTGACATGTAAAAATACATACAATTACAGATATACAATACTACATATGGCATGCCTACAATATAACCAGTAAAAAAAAATGGTTCGTGTTTGCATGTATTTTACACTGAAAAGGAGAAAGAAAGAGAAATGAAGGAAAAGAGCAAAAAAAGTCATGTCTAAACAATTCACATACCCACTTCTGCTTCAAAATGTAAAGTATTTGTTGACTCCAATCTGTAAGAGAAAAGAATGAAGACAACACAGAACAGAAAAAAACAAAACAAAAATATTACATGTATAATACATACAATGAAAGATAGACAATACTATACTGTAGTACACATGGCATGCCTACAATGTGACCTTTTAAAAAGATGGTTCATGTTTGCAAGTATTTCACACTGAAAAAAAAGAACGAAAGACAGAAAAAGGGGTAGAAAGATGAAGAAAAAAAAACAAAAAACATGTTGACACAGTTCACATACCCAACTCTGCTTGAAAAGGAGAAGTATTTGACGATCCAAATCTGTAAGACAACAGAATGAAGACAACACAGGACAGAACCAACTAACATGCATAAAAAATTTACATTAACAGAGACAAAATAATACACATATCTTGCTAACACGGAGACCTGTAAAGAAAACATGGCTAACTTTTGCATGTATTTTGCACTAAAGAAGAGAATGAAAGTGAGAAAGAGGGAAAGAAAGATGAAGAAGGAAGTAAAAAATTAATGTCTGAACTGTTCACATACCCAACTCTGCTTCAAAACGTAAAGTACTTGATGATCCCAATCTGTAAGAAAACAGAATGAAGAAAGCACAGAACAGAAAAAACAATCTAACGTGCATGAATAAATACAAAGACAGATATCATATGGCATGCCTACGATGAGACCTGTAAAAAAACATAGCTAAATTTGTATGCATTTTACACTGAAGAAGACAATGAAATAGAGAAGAGAGGAAGAAAGATTAAGGTAGAGAAAAACGATCATGTCTAAACTGTTCACATACCCAAATCATCTTCAAAATGAAAAGTACTTGTTCCCCATCTGTAAGAGAAAAAAATGGAGAAAACAGAACAGAACAAACCATCTCACATGCATTAATACATACAACAACAGATATACAACAGTACACATGGCATGCTAAAAAGGTGACCTGTACATAAACACATACAATAGCAGATATAAAACTGTACACATTAAATGCTAAAAAGGTGACATGTAAAAAAAATGGCTAACATTTTTTCTTATGTATTGCAAGATATGAATTGAATTGTAAAGAAAAATTAAGGAAAAGAGCAAAAAAAAAAAAATCATGTCTAAACAATTCACATACCCACTTCTGCTTCAAAACGTAAAGTATTTGTTGATCCCAATCTGTAAGAGAAAAGAATGAAGACAACACAGAACAGAAAAAAAAAAAAAAAAACTATTACATGCATAAATACATACAATGAAAGATAGACAATACTATACTGTAGTACACATGGCATGCCTACAATGTGACCTTTAAAAAAGATGGTTCATGTTTGCAAGTATTTCACACTGAAAAAAAAGAACGAAAGACAGAAAAAGGGGTAGAAAGATGAAGAAAAAAAAAAACAAAAAACATGTTGACACAGTTCACATACCCAACTCTGCTTGAAAAGGAGAAGTACTTGACGATCCAAATCTGTAAGACAACAGAATGAAGACAACACAGGACAGAACCAACTAACATGCATAAAAAATTTACATTAACAGAGACAAAATAATACACATATCTTGCTAACACGGAGACCTGTAAAGAAAACATGGCTAACTTTTGCATGTATTTTGCACTAAAGAAGAGAATGAAAGTGAGAAAGAGGGAAAGAAAGATGAAGAAGGAAGTAAAAAATTAATGTCTGAACTGTTCACATACCCAACTCTGCTTCAAAACGTAAAGTACTTGATGATCCTAATCTGTAAGAAAACAGAATGAAGAAAGCACAGAACAGAAAAAACAATCTAACATGCATAAATAAATACAAAGACAGATATCATATGGCATGCCTACGATGAGACCTGTAAAAAAACATAGCTAAATTTGTATGCATTTTACACTGAAGAAGACAATGAAAGAGAGAAGAAAGGAAGAAAGATCAAGGTAGAGAAAAACGATCATGCCTAAACTGTTCACATACCCAAATCATCTTCAAAACGAAAAGTACTTGTTCCCCATCTGTAAGAGAAAAAAATGGAGAAAACAGAACAGAACAAACCATCTCACATGCATTAATACATACAACAGATACACAGCAAGTATGTCTGGGCACACACTACTCTAATCCAGTGCCACTTCCCTATGGAGTTCCTCAGGGTTCTGTACTATCACCATTACTCTTTGCAGTCTACATGCTCCCACTGGGCAAAATAATCCAGAACTATGGCCTAGGATACCATTGTTATGCTGATGACACACAACTGTATCTGTCCTTCAAGCCTGGCACCCAAGACCCATCAGCATCCAAAAATGCGTGTCTAGTGGATTTACAAAATTGGATGAACACCAGCTGGCTGAGGCTGAACTCTGACAAAACAGAGGTGTTGGTGGTAGGTTGTCCACACATGATGGATAAAGTTCAAAATGCTCACCACCTCAAACTAGCAATTGGGGGAGATACTGTACAGTATAAAGACCAAAGTAGTAAGAATTGGTTAGCACTCCAGCTTCTCAAGACAAGACAAGACAAGACAAATAACATTTATATTGCGCTTTTCTCCTTGCGGACACAAAGCGCTAGAGCAGAGCAGCAGCCACTAGGGCGCGCTCTATTGGCAGTAGCAGTGTAAGGGAGACTTGCCAAAGGTCTCCTACTGAATTAGTGGGGCCTTACTGAACAGGCAGAGCCGAGATTCGAACCCTGGTCTCCTGTGTCAGAGGCAGAGCCCTTAACCATTACACCATCAGCCAACACTTAGGTTACCTAAGTGTTGACACATGATTGAAGAATAAAATACTTGCTCATTTGAGAAGCTGGAGTGCTAACCAATTCTTACTACTTTGGACTGATTTCTGGATGCTGCTGACATCCATGGTTATGCACCCACACTACGGTAAGGTGTGCCTCTCCCCACCGTCTACTTTGTACTGTATAAAGACTCTGTGCAAAACCTTGGGGTGATCCTGGATGGAAATCTAAAACTCAAACAGCAGATATCGGCTATCGTCAAGTCTTCCTTCTTCCATCTAAGAAATATAGCAAAAATCAAAAGGTAGAAAACCGAGAGCCCAATATAGTGTAGCTTGTATTGGAGGAGTGTGAATGATAATGATGAAACGTAAGTATTGTACTTACAAACCAGGGTTACCTCCAAGGCAACCACTGAAAAGGCAGGTGGGGAGACCAAGCCTGTCCCCACTCAGGATTAAGACGTCGCTCTCTGTGGATAGAGGAAAAAAAGGGGGTGTACCACCCTTCCACCAAGGGTGGATTCTTTGGGCTTGATTCACAAAGCGGTGCTAACTGTTAGCACGCCTGTGAAAACCCCCTTAGCACGTCTAAACAAGCTTTTCGCGCATAAAACTTTACGCGCGCAAAACTTTATGCGCATAAAACTTTACGCGCGTACTGCACAGAGCGCAGGGCGCTCCGCGCGAAGTGCCCATTAAAGCCTATGGGACTTAGCGCGCATAAAACTTTGCGCGCGTAAAACTTTGCGCGCACAAAGTTAGCGCGCGATCTGATTGAGAAATCCAGTGCTAACGTACTTAGCACCCTGGTTAGCGCGTCTAAAGACTTTAGACGTGCTAAGTAGGTTAGCACCGCTTTGTGAATCAAGCCCTTAATGTGTAGAGCTGTACAGAGGCGCCAGTACGATAAAAGTCACTAAAACGTTTAAAACGTTCGGGATGCGGTGGTGGACCAGCCAACCCAAAACAGACACAGGTACTGTCGATTCAAGTAATAAATAATGTATTTATATACTCCAAAGACAAGTTGCAACGCGTTTCACGGGCAAAATCCCGCTTCCTCAGGCAATAAACAACAGGAGTGATACACTAAAAATGACGACAGAGATAAAAAGCAACAATTAGAAGATCGTGTGTGGCGTAACAGTATGACAATAATGTGGTATTGACAACCGTGACTTATACATAAGAGGTGACCCTGGACTTATGAACTATACAATCTGTATCAATAAATAATGTGTAGCGAAGACACCAAATTTATATGTTATCAATACTGGTATGAGGTGGGACTAAGTCTGAAAATCCAAAGTTATATAATTATTTCAATAACCATAAACAATGTATTTATGAGCGATTTTCATGTCAATCTGTAATATCCCAAATATATACATATGAAACCTTATCCCTATGATAGAAAACTATAGTGCGATAGGTAAATGTTAATGTTGTATAGGGGGAGGGGAAAAAAATTGGAATGAAGGGGGGGGGGGGAAATGGGCAGTAACAGGTAGGAGAGAGGTAATGGTTTCTAACAGGGGGGAGGGTACTCCTTACCTATCACTCCCTCCCCCCTGTTAGAAACCATTACCTCTCTCCTACCTGTTAACTGCCCATTCCCCCCCCCCCCTCATTCAAATTTTTTCCCCCCTCCCCCTTATCCCAGCTGAAGACCTACCTGCCCTGGTTCATGCATTTGTATCCTTCCGCCTAGACTACTGCAACGCCCTGTTCATCGGATCTACAGAAAAGGTTCTGCGCCCCTTACAGCTAGTACAGAATGCTGCAGCCAGACTCCTAGCCAATGCCCCCCGCAGCTCACACATCACCCCAGTACTGCAAACTCTTCACTGGTTGCCAGTAAAATGGAGAATCAATTTTAAGATCTGCCTGCTGACATTCAAGGCTCTACACCACATGGGACCCAAATACATAGCGGATCTATTGGAACTTTATGCCCCTCCACGCACCCTCCGCTCTGCCAACAAGATGAAGCTGATTATTCCCAGGATACACTTAACATTTGGTGCTCGGGCCTTTTCCTACGCAGTCCCTACTCTATGGAACTCACTTCCACAATCAGTACGAGAGGCTCCCTCTCTGGACAGCTTTAAAAAAAGGCTAAAAACTCACCTCTTTTCCCTAGCCTTTGAGACTGTATAATGCAGGGTCACAGCGCTTTGAGTCCCCAGGGAGAAAAGCGCTATATAAATATTATTGTTATTGTTATTGTTACACAACAGTACACATGGCATAATAAAAAGGTAATCTGTACATAAACACATACAATAGCAGATATAAAACCGTACACATTAAATGCTAAAAAGGTGACGTAAAAAAATGGCTAACATTTTTTCTTATGTATTGCAAGATATGATTTGTGTTCAAAACATTTCCCACACTCAGCAAATGAATACGGCATTTCAACAGTGTGAGTTACCTCATCTCTGAGAAGGTTTGCGTTGATTCCAAAACATTTTCCACACTCAGCACATGATTTGGGCTTCTAACCGGTGTAAGATATCTGATGCCTGTCAAGATGCAATTCATGTACAAAATGATCCCAATCTGTAAGAGAGCACAATCAAGACAAAACAGAAAAATAACAAGCATCTGACATGTAAAAATAGATACAATTACAGATATACAATACTACATATGGCATGCCTACAATATAATTGTAAAAAAAAGATGGTTCGTGTTATCCAATGCAAGTATTACCATTATTATGGAAACATGTAGACATAGCGTCACTAAACAAAGCCTTTAGTAAGTTCGTTTAGAATAATAGGAGACCCCGCATAAAGCTAAGCAGACTGCAACTCCCAAAGGAGATGGGAGGACTAGGTTTCCCAAACATAAGAAAATATAATCTGTCATGTGTCTTTCGACATACTCGAGACTGGTTAATCGGCACAGAAGAATTTTCCAATACTACCTTGGAGGGACATGTTGCCGAGCCCTTCGATCTAATTGGTATTCTACATACTGGTTGGGCCGATCTACCATTGCGTTTGAAACACAATATTATCTACAGAGACACTCTCATAGCCTGGAGGGAAATCAGAAAATTATTTGGCTTGCCATGGAAAATCTCTAAATATACCCCCTTTGAGGGTAACCCGGGCTTTCCACCAGGTTTAATGCATCTACATTATCTTAAATGGAAGGACAGGGGTATCCCTAAATTAGGAAATCTACTAGACCTAAGAACACATACGTGGCGTATACGTTCGCGGAGGTGGCTCGGCAATATGGAATCCCTAAATCAGACTTCCTAGCATATAGACAGGTCAGATCATTTGTGGGAGCTCAGATTAGAGAAATCTCAGTACTAGCCCATATCCACCCCTTTGATAAATTCTTGAGGCCAGAAGGTGGCAAAAAATCATTATCAGACATTCAAAAAGAATTGGCCAACTTAGGAGCCCAACATTTAGCCGTCAGAAATATGGCAAAATGGAATAAATTCTTAACAGTCCCAGACCTAGAACAGAGGATAATATATGGAAACAATTGCGTTAGGCAAAAAATTGTAAGTGAGAGATGGAGAGAATCACACCTACTTATGATATTCTATGCTAAATATGCATTCAATATTAGATACCGCTCTCCCAGACCGGGTAACATAGACCACTGCCCGAAATGTAAAATGGCCCAAGCTGACATGTTCCATAGCCTGTGGAACTGCCCACAGATACAAAGATATTGGGATGAGGTTTTAAAATATGCTAGGAGAATAGGCAAGGTTACTGTGCCAAAAGACCCTATGATCCTATTATTCAATTCCATTGCAAAAGAAGATAATACAATCAAAGTTTCCACTTTACTACATATTCTATTTGTAGCAGCCAGAAAAGTAATATACAACAGATGGATCTACCCTACTCCTCCAACTACCTGGGACCTACAGGAAGAACTAAGGCATCTTATGCTGTTAGAAAAACAGGACGCTAGTTTAAATAAGGAAAAGGGCACTAAAAAGTTCTTCAAAAAATGGAAACCTTTCATGTTGGACGTCTACTCGGACTCAGATTTAAACAAAATCGTGACCCCGTTTAAATATACCACATGGTACTTGAAAGCTCACATAGCTGGTACGCTAGGACGCTTGGACTTTGGCGTATGACCAATGCTACAGTATACGGATTTAATAAAGCCAATTAACCCAAGGAGTTATAGACTTACACTTAGATATAATATGATCAGAGAGTGGTGAGGGGGGGGGGGGGGAGGGTATTGGTTGGGGGAAGGGGTTCAGGGCAGCCAAGGGAAGGCTGGGGGGGGGGGACAACCACATTAGATACGCCAATGCTTGTTGCAATGTAACATTATTCTGCCCGCTTTGTACACTTTGTGGATAAACAATATTGGAAAATTAATAAAACATGTTTAAAAAAAAAAAAAAAGATGGTTCGTGTTTGCATGTATTTTACACTGAAAAAGAGAAAGAAAGAAAGAAATGAAGGAAAAGAGCAAAAAAAAAAAAAAAATCATGTCTAAACAATTCACATACCCACTTCTGCTTTAAAACGTAAAGTATTTGTGCATCCCAATCTGTAAGAGAAAAGAATGAAGACAACACAGAACAGAAAAAAAAAAATCTTACATGCATAAATATATACAATGAAAAATAGACTATACTATACTGAAGTACACATGGCATGCATACAATGGGCTTGATTCACAAAAGAGTGCTAACTGTTAGCACTGCTGTTTTCGCGCGAATTTTCACATCGCGCGCGACCGCAAATTTTCGCGCGAAACGATAACGTTTTCGAGCGCAAATGCAATTCGCTGCGAAAACGATATCGATTTTGCGGGAACATTCGCGTTTGCACGCAAACCGTTATCGTTTCGCGGGAAAATTCTCGACCGCGCGCAATGCAAAAATTCGCGCGAAAGCGGCAGTGCTAACAGTTAGCACTCTTTTGTGAATCAAGCCCCATGTGTTTGCATGTACAGGATCTTCTCAAAAAATTAGCATATTGTGATAAACTTCATTATTTTCTGTAATGTACTGATAAACATTAGACTTTCATATATTTTAGATTCAAATACACACAACTGAAGTAGTTCAAGCTTTTTATTGTTTTAATATTGATGATTTTGGCATACAGCTCATGAAAACCCAAATTTCCTATCTCAAAAAATTAGCATATTTCATCTGACCAATAAAAGAAAAGTGTTTTTAAAACAAAAAAAGTCAACCTTCAAATAATTATGTTCAGTTATGCGCTCAATACTTGGTCGGGAATCCTTTTGCAGAAATGACTGCTTCAATGCGGCGTGGCATGGAGGCAATCAGCCTGTGGCACTGCTCAGGTGTTATGGAGGCCCAGGATGCTTCGATAGCAGCCTTAAAGGGGAACTGAAGAGAGAGGTATATGGAGGCTGTCATGTTTATTTCCTTTTAGACAATACTAGTTGCCTGGCAGCCCTGCTGATCCTCTGCCTCTAATACTATTAGCCATAGCCCCTGAACAAGCATGCAGCAGATCAGGTGTTTCAGTGGTTCAGACTTATAAGTCTGATCTTACAAGACTAGCTGCATGCTTGTTTCTGGTTTTAATCAGATCCTACTGCAGAGAAATAGACCAGCTGGGCTGCCAGGCAACTGGTATTGATTAAAAGGAAATAAACATGACAGCCTCCATATACCTATCTCTTCAGTTCCCCTTTAAGCTCATCCAGAGTGTTGGGTCTTGCGTCTCTCAACTTTCTCTTCACAATATCCCACAGATTCTCTATGAGGTTTAGGTCTGGAGAGTTGGCAGGCCAAATGAGCACAGTAATACCATGGTCAGTAAACCATTTACCAGTGGTTTTGGCACTGTGAGCAGGTGCCAGGTCGTGCTGCTGAAAAATAAAATCTTCATCTCCATAAAGCTTTTCAGCAGATGGAAGCATGAAGTGCTCCAAAATCTCCTGATAGCTAGCTGCATTGACCCTGTCCTTGCTAAAACACAGTGGACCAACACCAGCAGCTGACATGGCACCCAAGACCATCACTGACTGTGGGTACTTGACACTGGACTTCTGGCATTTTGGCATTTCCCTCTCCCCAGTCTTCCTCCAGACTCGGGCACCTTGATTTCCAAATGACATGTAAAAGTTGCTTTCATCCGAAAAAAGTACTTTGGACCACTGAGCAACAGTCTAGTGCTGCTTCTCTGTAGCCCAGGTCAGGCGCTTCTGCCGCTGTTTCTGGTTCAAAAGTGGGTTCATGCTTCCATCTGCTGAAAAGCTTTATGGAGATGAACATTTCATTTTTCAGCATGACCTGGCACCTGCTCACAGTGCCAAAACCACTGGTAAATGGTTTACTGACCATGGTATTACTGTGCTCAATTGGCCTGCCAACTCTCCTGACCTGAACCCCATAGAGAATATGTGGGATATTGTGAAGAGAAAGTTGAGAGACGCAAGACCCAACACTCTGGATGAGCTTAAGGCCGCTATCGAAGCATCCTGGGCCTCCATAACACCTGAGCAGTGCCACAGTCTGATTGCCTCCAAACCACGCCGCATTGAAGCAGTAATTTATGCAAAAGGATTCCCGACCAAGTATTGAGTGCATAACTGAACATAATTATTTGAAGGTTGACTTTTTTTGTTTTAAAAACACTTTTCTTTTATTGGTCGGATGAAATATGCTAATTTTTTGAGATAGGAAATTTGGGTTTTCATGAGCTGTATGCCAAAATCATCAATATTAAAACAATAAAAGGCTTGAACTACTTCAGTTGTGTGTATTTGAATCTAAAATATATGAAAGTCTAATGTTTATCAGTACATTACAGAAAATAATGAACTTTATCACAATTTGCTAATTTTTTAGAAGATCCTGTATATTACACTGCATCCATTCTAACTCACCGCTGCCATTTCTACTTCCAGCCGCTAGGGGGAGCTCCGGTTGCAGTTTTCTTCACTGGTAGGACAGCCACTCGTTTTCTCTTCTCGTTCCTGCAACTTCTGCCGCTAGGTGACGGACCTGAGAGCTCCGGTCTATCGGGGGATGCAGAACGAAGGGACACACGTCTGTCTCCGCCGCTGTCGCTCGAGATGTGAGCCAGGATGGGTGACGTCATGTTAGCTCTTGTGACGTGCCTGTGCTGGTGGCCGCACGCGTGCCGCTGAGGATGGCACATGCAACCCACGTGACCACAGCCCCTCTGCTATTGCTGTGCTAGAAGGTAAATACAGCTCTAATAATTCCATTCTGTCACGAGCAATAGCCGCTCTGCACGCCCTGTATTATTGCTGAATACAGAGCTATGTGGAGGTGATGCATGTAAACCGGGACAGATGGGGAGTGTGTGCTGTGCCAGGGAGGTTACGGGGAAATGTAGGCACCCGAATTTCCCCTCAATGGTGATATCTAACTGGGCGCCTATGTCAGAGCCCAAACTTCCATCGCTAGCAGGCTGCGCACATTTCCAGGTTTCTAACCTCCCATATCGGTGGCCAGAGAGACATTTATCTGTGACCAGCGAGGCGCCATGTATATGTGACTGACTGAACTCGCCTCTCAGGGTTTTCAGGCCGATGTGGGGGCGGGGCTCAGTGGCGCGATTCAGTGTCAACAATCTGTAAACTAATTTCTGCCCCCAGAAATGTAATTCTATTGCATCCATTCTAACTCACCACTGCCATTTCTAGTTCCGGCCGCTAGGGGGAGCTCTTGTTACAGTTTTCTTCACTGTTAGGACAGCCGCTTGTTTTCTCCGGTCTATTGGGGATGCAGAGTGAAGGGACACGTCTGTCTCCGCCGCTGTCGCTCGAGATGTGTGTCAGGAAGGATCAGAGCAGGGACAAGGTCCTCCACCACCCAAGGCTGAGACACCAACGTGCGCCCCTCCATCCCTCCCACGCCAGCGGTCACACACTGATTGCTATTAGACTAAGAGGGCCACAGGGCCCACAACCTCCCCAACACCTTAATCTCTAGTTATCTGGCTTGCAGTCACTGCTATGAATCCCCTTTTCTTATTTCTTTCTGCTTCATACACAATTAGGAATGACAGCTAAATGAATTGTGCGCCCCCTCCTACACTGCGCCCTGAGGCTGGAGCCTCTCCAGCCTATGCCTCGGCCCAGCCCTGGGAAGGATGATGTCATGTCAGCTCCCGTGACGTGCCTGTGCTGGTGGTGCCGCTGAGGATGGCACATGCAACCCACGTGACCACAGCCCCTCTGCTATTGCTGTGCTAGAAGGTAAATACAGCTCTAATACCAGTCTGTCACCAGCAGTAGCCTCTCTGCACTCATTGCTGAAGACAGAGCTATGTGGAGGATGGAGGTGATGCATTATATGTAAACTGGGAAAGATGAGGGAGCGTGTGCTGAGACATCTATGGAAAAAATGCACTGAGGATAAAATTGGGACGGTAAAACCGAAATTTTTTGGTGGGGGTAATCAGAGCTAAAAATCCTATTCTCACTCTGAACCATCCCTCAACTTATGGCTGACCTTAACACCCCCTCTCCCATATATAAACTTAACCACCTTCCCCTCATGGCAAATTTCCACCTAAAAACAATATTTTAATGAGTGCCTACATCAGTAGTGAACTCTTTCTCCAATAGCGGGCGCCCTTATTTCCTAACCCATGTGCTGAGCTGTGTATGCGTATCATTTAGCAATGTATTGATATTTCCGTGTGTAAAGTTCATGTATATAGAAAGCTATATATGTGTACAAGCTAAATATGGGCTATAAGGCCATCTATCCACAGGCAGTTAAAGGCGGTAAATTCACCGCCTTACAGCTGCTCCCGTTGACCGGCCTGTCGCTTGCTAACACAGGCATTGTATAAGCGCCCCATGGAGCGGACATGACATGAGACAGTATTTTGTCGCCCGGTCATTCTGCTGCGCATCATGTGACAGTCTGCCATTGTGCTGCATGTAATTGCAGCCAAAAGGCACTTTGTGGCCGAGAGGCGGAACTGCCCGATAAGCGAGTAGTTCAGTCACCCGTTGAAAAGAGGCCGAAGGGTCGGTTCACACTGGCTCCTGACAGTGTCTTGTTTAGCTAATGCTGAACGCTTTTCTGAAACAGAGAAGAAAAGTGTTTGCTATCGGTTCCCGTCATTCCATCGACACCTTTTGAGCACCCTAGGGGGACATGGACCGAGACACCAGGATCTGTTGTGTTGTTTATACAAATGATGCGAAAAGCCATAACTGTCGTTTATTAATCGCTCCCATACACTGCTTGAACAGCAAACACAGCAATGCCCATTTGAACTGTCCCTAAGACATGAAAGAGCACCTGAAGTGTACTCAACAATAAAAGTGATATCATTTACATGTAGTAACGATAAAGAATTGGAAATGTAAGATGTATCAAGCGAAGTGTATCAAGCGAAGTGCCTGAAACCCTACCGTAACCCCTCCTCTTTCCTGGTTGTTCTCCTAAAGCCTTGCTGGACCAGCCCCAGCTTTGTGGTCACCCCCAGTGCAATAGCCTAATCACGTGATTCATTCTTGAGGAGAGGAGGACTCTTACACGATTAGTCCGCGGCTGCTGAGCAACAGGCTGTTTCGGTCACTTTTAGGCCAAGTAAGTAATGTGCAGTTTCAATTGCTGATTTTTATTTATTTTTTATTACACAGTGATGTCACTTTTATTGTGAGCACACTTCAGGTGTTCTTAATTTTGCTGAGCAACAGGCTGTTTCAGTCACTTAGCATGTTTTACAGTTTCAATTGCTGCTTTTTTTTTTCTATTACTACACGACGCCACTTTTATTGTTAAGTACACTTCAAGGGAACCTAAAATGAATGTAAAAAAAAGTTTCACTCACCTAAGGCGTCTACCAGCCCCCTGCAGCCACCCTGTTCCTGCACCGTTTGACGAAATCGACACTTAGTCACTGTGGGGGTTCAGAGGATTGTTCCGTGATGACGCAAGCACAGGCGACTGCAGGGGGCTTGTAGAAGCTCCAGGTTATGTTCACTTTAGGTTACTTTTCAGGTGCTCTTAAATGTATTTATTTATTTTTTTTGTCTGTGGGTTAGGGAGAACTTCTTTAAAGGGAACTGCACACGTTCTCATTCACACTCCCACCACTGGGAACGTCCTGTGCATGCGCAATGGATCAGAACAGTAGCGCTGCACATTATGCTCACTTTGGATCCGGTACAGTGAAGTCTTCAGTCATAAAAAGGTATGCTTGACTTTTTCTGGTAAGCGTGCATTTAGTGGTAACTTTTCCATATTCCGTTGGCTTTTTTGGGCGTCCAAATCTCCAGGTGACCTTTTTTTTCATGGACGCAGCAGTAGAAACTGGTTTGATGCTACAGATGTCACTTTTTTTTACATAAGTAAAGATCTGCTTCAACATGATCACATTTCTGATTGCTAGACCTACCATGCCAGACATTCGATTTGTTTTTAGTAAGTGAAAATATTAGAGACCCTGAAGTAAAAAAAAAAAGTGCCCAGGGGGCAGGGGCGTAACAATAGATCATGCAGGGGATGCAGCCACAGGGGGCCCCGTGGTGAAGTTTCTTTTCCCTGTCCTGAGAGACTGACAACTAAGGGCATGGAGAGAAAAAGCTTTCTGCTCTCTGCACAATTGTACCTCATGACTGCATCTGCTCAGCTACTGATTAGGAATCATACAAAGTTTTGTAGACAGTCCCTATTTAGTGTGAATCAGGCTCGTGTATACAGGGCCCTGCCCAAGCCTTTCAACCCCCTTTCCAAGTGCTGTGTACTGTAGTGATGCTGGAGAAGCCCGCAGAGCCAGTTCTGCTCCATCAGAAGAGGACTGAGTGTAATAAGCTGAGGCTGGGAGAACACTGGTCTGTCGGTTTTCTGTATGTGTTTTCTGCACACCTTGGACTTGATTCACTAAACCGTGATAACTCAAATATCTCACCTTATCAAAGATATCACACCTTATAAAAAGACATCACACCTTATGACAAGATATCACACCTTATGAAAAGATTTCACACCTTATCAAAGTGAACATGTCTTATCAGGGTAGCATAGCGAGCGATACTAACTTATGCCTGCTAATTGGCAATGGCACTTGGTCCTGCCCTGAGCCCCTACGGGTTCGTAGTGCTCGCTATACTACTCTGATAAGGCATGTTTACATTGATAAGGTGTGATATCTTTCCATAAGATATGATATCTTTACATAAGGTGTGATATCTGAGTTATCACGGTTTAATGAATCAAGCCCCATGTGTGTCTGTATGTGTGAAAATATACACGTTTTATCACAGAAGCTAATGTAATTGATAGAGAAAATGCATGCAGTGGCTGACTGCTGTCAGTTTTTTTCTGCATGGGGAAACACATTTAACCACTTGCCGACCGCACACTCATAACGTGCGTCGGCAAAGTGGCAGCTGCAGGACCAGCGACGCAGTACTGCGTCGCCAGCTGCAGCCTAATTAATCAGGAAGCAGCCGCTCGTACGAGCGGCTGCTTCCTGTCAAATCACGGCGGGGGGCTCCGTGAATAGCCTGCGGGCCGCCGATGGCGGCTCGCAGGCTAGATGTAAACACAAGCGGAAATAATCCGCTTTGTTTACATTTGTACGGCGCTGCTGCGCAGCAGCGCCGTAAGGCAGATCGGCGATCCCCGGCCAATCAGCGGCCGGGGATCGCCGCCATGTGACAGGGGACGTCCTGTCACTGGCTGCACAGGACGGATAGCGTCCTGTGCAGCCCGGATCTCAGGGGGGGAGCAGGTAGGAGAGGGAGGGGGGAATTTCGCCGCGGAGGGGGGCTTTGAGGTGCCCCCCCCGCCACCCACAGCAGGCAGGAGAGATCAGGCCCCCCCAGCACATCATCCCCATAGGGGGGAAAAAAGGGGGGCAATCTGATCTCCCTGTCTGCACCCTGATCTGTGCTGGGGGCTGCAGAGCCCACCCAGCACAGATCAATCAAACCAGCGCTGGTCCTTAAGGGGGGGTAAAGGGTGGGTCCTCAAGTGGTTAAGTGTGCACTAGCCAATTTATTAACATTAGTTCTCAGTTTACCTGTGCTGAAACCGACAGGGTGGGGGGCCCCAATTCAAAATTTCTCAGGGGTTCCCAGCAATTTCTAGTAACGCCCCTGCTAGGGGGGTACTTACCTAGAAAGGGGAAAGCATCTGGATCCTTAAGAGGCTTCCCCTGTCCTCAGCAGAGGCGATCCAGTGGTGGGACCCTGAAAGTCCTCTTGTCAGCGCTGCACACATGTGCAATAGCATCTTTCTGCTTGGGCTCCGTCAGAAATAGCTGAGCCCGATCCGGTCTACAGAGCGGATCCAGCCGGGCTATTTCCGTTCCGCCAGAGCTGTAACGTAAAGCTGCTACTGATCGGGGATTCCAGTGCTGGATCAAGCTCGCTGACGAGGATGGGAGAAGCCTTTTCAGGATACAGAGTCTTTCTCCTCCTGAGGTAAGTTTTTTTTTCCTATCAGTTGCTTGGCATCCTGCTGATCTTTCATGCATCCGTAGTGTCTGAATTACACGCCTGAAACAAGCATGCGGCAAATGCAGTGAAACTTAAAGGGAACCTAAACTGAGAGGGATATGGATGTTTCCTTTTAAACAATACCATTTGCTTGGCAGTCCTGCTGATCTATTTGCCTGCAGTAGTGGTAATTACACACCTGAAACAAGCATGTAGCTAATCCAGTCTGACTTCAGTCAGAGCATCTGATCTGCATGCTTGTTGAGGGGTTGTGGCTAAAAGTATTAGAAACACAGGATCAGCAGGAGAGTCAGGCAACTGGTATTATTTTAAAAGGAAAAATCCATATCCTTCTCAGTTTGGGTTCCCTTTAAGTCTTTAACATCTTATCTGCATGCTTCGTTCAGGTTCTATGGCTTTAAATAGTAGAGGCAGAGGATCAGCACGACAGTCAAGATATTTGCATTCTTTAAAAGGAAATAAAAATAGCAGCCTCCATATCCCTCTCACTTCAAGTGGCTTTTAAGGTGCAACAATAGTTCAGCCAGGCCACAGAATGGGTCCACCAGGTGGTGAAGCATGTTGCATAGTTACAGGAGGTGTGTAAGAATACAGTGCATGTGCTTACAGTGGATGGTTAAGTGTACAACACAGGTGCTTACAGTGTGTGGATGAGTATACAGAGCATGTGCTTATATTGGTTTATTTATTTATTTATTGTATTTATAAAGTGCCAACATATTACTCAGTGATTGACATTAGTTAAGGTTACAGACAATATTTAGGGGTGACATACAGCAATAAGACAATACAGGAATATCTACAAACCAGATCACGCAGCACAGTATGAGTATAAAGTAATGCTTAGTCAGTCACTGGATGGGAGCATGGAGATTAGGCAAGTTAAGTTCACTCAGATTCATAGGGATGGGTGTACTGTAATGGAGGTGCATGAAACAGGTAGGAGACGTAAGGAGGAGGACCCTGCCCGAAGGCTTACATTCTACAGCGAGAGGTAGGGACACAAAAGGTAGGGGACCAGATTTCAGCTGCGGGTTAGAGCACTAGTGGGCGGGGGGGGGGGGGGAGGGGGGTAGGCCAGAGTGAAAAGTTGATTTTTGAGGGCCTTCTTAAAGATGTTGAATGAAGGGGAATCCTAATTCAAGGAGGACCCTGCCCAACGGCTTACATTCTACAGCGAGAGGTAGGGACACAAAAGGTAGGGGACCAGAGTTCAGCTGCGGGTTTAGAGCACTAGGGGGGGGGGGGGATGTAGGCCAGAGTGAAAAGGGTGATTTTTGAGGGCCTTCTTAAAGATGTTGAATGAGGGGGAAACCCTAATGGTGTGTGTGTGTGTGTGGGGGGGGGGGGGGGGGAGTTCCATAGTGTTGGAGCAGCTCTTGATAAGCCTGATCCGGCCGTCGCCGCTATCCTCCGCATCCTGCATCCTTCATTATGGCTTCCGCTAACTTCTGGAGTTGGTGCTTACTGCGCAAGCCTGGCCGCATGCCCTGCCGCACTAACGCCACCAGGAGCATTCTGCGTCTGAGGTGTACTACCGGCCCCGACTGGGTTAAGTTACTGGGTTATCCATATTCATATCTGGGATATCCATAACGGATCATCAGGAAGGCGAAAAAGGATGGGGAGGGAGCAATCATGACGAAGGTGGCTGAGGGAGCCCCAGGTTTGTATGGGGTTTTTTTTGTTATTATTGATGTACATTTTAAGAGCCAGCATGCTGGATCTTTAGTGCTCCTGGACAACCCCCAAATGCATTGTTCTCCCACTAGCCCCGCCCCCAAAACTACTTTATCTTGCACCCTGCATATTCTCAGTTGAACATATATGCAGATTTACTGCCCTGGGGTTTCTTTCAGCCCATAGAAGTCTGTGAGTCCCTCTCTGCAGGTCCGCTTGGGCTTCACGCTCCCGCTCTCAGCTCCGTAGTGGGTTGGGGTCTTCGTCACAAGTGCGCTTCCACCGCCGGGAGCATTCTGTGCAGGCGCAGTAGCACTCTACCTGCAAAAGTGTGCTGGATGTATTCATTGCAGGCTTTCTTGTATGTGCTACCGACCAGTCTCCCTGTTTTAGTATTTACGCTTGTGTAGGACATAAAGAGTACTTGAGTCTTGACAGGCTCTGACTTGATGATGAGTATTAATTGGGGAGGAGGGGTGTCGTGCGGTTAAATACTTAACCTGTTCTAGCGTCATCCCTCCAAAGAGATAACTGCTTTGCCTCCCTTAGGAAAAAGGGCCCTTGCCATTTTCTTTTTTTCTTCAAAGTGGCTTCCGAGGCTCTGGCCACCCCCATCTGCATTGCCACTGCCTGCCCCTAGCTCAGCAGCCACTGCTTAAAGGACAACTGTAGTCATAAGAATATGAAAGCTGCCATATTTATTTCTTTTTAAATAATGCCAGTAGCCTGGCAGCCCTGCTGGTCTATTTGGCTGCTGTGGTGTCTAGATCTGACAATTTTGTCAGAAACACCTCATCTGCTGCATGCTTGTTCGGGGTTTATGGCTAAAAGTATTAGAGGCAAAGGATCAGCCGGATAGCAATGTAACTAGTATTACTTAAAAGGAAATAAATATGGAAGCCTCCATATTCTTCTCATTACAGTTGTCCTTTAATAGGTGGGGTCGTGCCGCGGCAGGGCAGGTGGAGGTTTCCAAAGAGCTTCAACAGTCTTCATCAGAAACATAGCCATGACTGTGTTGCTAAGGAGGGGATGGAGCATCACCTGTGACCTGGAGATGTCACTATAGGTAAGTATATTCAGTACTGTGCCCCCCCCCTTCTCCCCCCCCCCCCAATCATGTAATAGGCAACTGTGTATCACTCTCAACAGGACACTAGTTTTTTCTTTGTGACTTGAGACTAATTTATGTTAGTATCTTTATATGATGGGCATAGCACCATGTATTGTCCTTAAAAGATACCTCAGGATAAATATTTTTCAAAAAGGACGCCTAATGTGTGTGTACTGTTCTGTACTTCCTGGTCGGCGCAGTGAGTGCCCTCCGATCTGGAGATACTGCGCTGCTCCACTTGGGCGCCTTGTGACCACACAACTGCACTTAAGTCTTATGGGGTCACTGGGGAGCGTGGTCGAAGGTGCCCAAGTAGACATACTGCACATGTGCAGCATAGTATCTCTGGGTTAGAGGGCGCTGACCAGGAAGTACAGATATTTGATAATCACCCGAGAACTTAGGGAGACGCTGGGGCACAGAAGGTACGGTAAGTATGTGCGCATTTCCTCTGACACACATTAGGCATTGTTTTTTGAAAAATATTTATCGCTAAGGTATCCTTTAAAGCAGAGGTCCCCCCGGTAGTCCGTGGGCGGATTTCTGGGGGGCCGCGGCGGATCTGGCCTTTCTCCCTCTCCCCTAACCCCCCCCAATCCCCCCGACCCCCCCCCCCCCCCCCCGCGGCTCCTGTTACCTTATGAGCGGGCGGCCACTTCCTTCCTTATATTCCCCATAGCCCCTCTCCGCTTTGCAGCATTTCTTATCACAGCAGCGCTTCCTGTGCGGCTGCTGTAAGAAGGGAAGGAGGCGGGGCAGCAGATCCCATGGTAATGGCGATCACCGCTACAGGAAGCCGCTGCCCTGCTTCCTTCCCTTACAGCAGCCGTGCGGGAAGCGCTGCTGTAATACGAGATGCTGCAAGAGGACAGGAGCTATGGGGAATATAAGGAAGGAAGCGACCGCCCGCTCATAAGGTAACAGGAGCGGCGGCCGCAAGGGGGTTGGGGGAAGGAAGAGGGCACCTCTCCTAGCTACACTGGAGCAGCTATACTGGGGTGACTACTGGCTACACTGGGCTAACTACTAGCTTACTCTTCCTACTACCGCTTCCACGCTCTCCCATCCCAGGCTCTCACCCACGGTCTCCTCTGAGGATACCAGCACGTCTGGACCTATGATGAGTCACTTGAACATCCAGACTTCTGTGCCTCAATGCATGGGGGCCATTCCTAAACATTCTTATGACACTAACGCTTTTAGGGATACGAATGACTACAGTCATAATGTAGTTTATGAATGGGGGAGGTGGGAATCTTTTTACAGGTCCCTTAAGTCCATCCTAAAAAAGTTCACTCCCAAGAAAAATGTGAGTTTCAGCTCTCTGGATACTTCAGGGTTCTTATCAGATGTTTCTGAGGCCCCTGATTCAAGCCGCAGAGCTTTACAATCCATTTTTTCTAATGTCACTCATCAAACAGGGGACCCTCCATTGCTTCAGACATCAGGGGTTCCCATTCCTCAACCCTCTTACTACAGGACACAAAGGAAACCAAACAAAACAAAGAAACGAAAACAAAAAAGAAACGTGTTAGACGAGCAGGGTACAAACATAGAAAGTCGAATAACCAGGTAGCTTCTAGTGCAGAGTCCACTACCTGTAATGTGGTGAATCTCTCCAGTTACACCCTTTCCCCAGATCAGGTCAAATTATTGTCTAGAGGCTTATCCTTTGCTCCTTCAAATCATTTTGATTTATTTCGGACAATCCTGGACCTCAATAAATTTGTGCGAAATTTAGTAGTGAGGAAACATTTTTTTGAGGATCCTTCTGAAATGACTGAATCTTGTGTGCCAATGTCCTTGTCACGGAAACAAATTGAGGATGTTCCCTCTTTCTGTGACATTAGGAATGTTTTGGCGCTCCAGGCCTTGGATGACAGGGGTATGGCTGAAGTAGATATCGATCAGGTGGTACCTATCAAGATTTCTAACCCTTCTTTTTATCCAGTCAATGCAAGGTCTCCTTAGATTGACGTTTTCCAGGACCATATAGAGAGGGAGCTTACCGATCTGTCGAGGTTGTCCAGGGCACCGTCTGACCTCTCGCCCTCCGAGCGGCAGGCTCTGATTTCTCTTCAGAGTAATACGGACATTGTTATCCGCTCGGGGGGGGGGGGCAGTTGTTATCCTGGACGCCGCAGACTATCGGTCGGAGGCCTTGAGGCAGTTGGGGGATGCTGATGTGTATCGACCCCTACTCCGAAATCCTACTTTGGACTTTCTTGGTGATCTTCGGGAGCTCTTGGAATTGGGACAAAATATGGGCGTCATTACTAAAAGTATGTCAGAATTTCTATGCCCATTACATCCTATTGTCCCTGTTTTCCATCACCTCCCGAAGATACACAAGCCGGGCGCTCCCCCGCGGGGCCGACCCATTGTGGCGGGTATTGGCTCCATGGGCGAGCGCCTGGGTGAGTGGGTCGATTCACATCTACAGCCCCTTGTTTTGAGATTGCCAGGGTACTTACAGGACACTCGCCACGTTTTGTCCAGTTTTGCAGATGTGGGAAGAACATTTTCATTGGGTGACCTTGGATGTCACCTCTTTATATTCCTCCATTCCGCAAGGACTTGCCTTGAAGGCTCTATGTTTCCATCTTGGGAAATATTCAGCCTTTGATGCCTATTTGCAATCCTACCTTGTGAGGGCTGTGGAGTACCTCCTCACGCACAACTATTTTATGTTTGATTTGGGGTTCTATCTCCAGAGATGCGGAGCTTCCATGGGGGCAACGTTTTCCCCCTCCTTGGCCAACCTATACATGGGCTGGTGGGAGGAGCTCCGCATCTTTGGAGATGAGAACCCCTTTGCCTCCCATATCGTTTGGTATGGCAGGTTTATAGACGATTTGCTTTTGGTGTGTGTGTGTGTGGGGGGGGGGGGGGGGCTCCCAGCCTTTTGGAGGATTTTTTGGCTTATGTCAATTGTAATGAACTCAATCTGAATTTTACTATGAGCCATCATAATATACATATTGACTATCTGGACCTGACCCTGACTGGAGACACTTTACTTCACTGAGTTTCCACCAGGACTTATCGTAAGCCCACAGCAGGAAATTCTATACTCTTTGCCAGTTCTTGTCATCCTAGACATACCATAAATGCCATTCCCACAGGGGAATTCACTCGGGCAGGCCGCAACTGCTCCAACCCAGTGGTATTGGAACAGAAATGCAATTTGGTTGAGGAAAGATTAAGACAAAGAGGGTACACTAGGAAACAGTTAGCTTGGGGACGACTCAGGGGCACAAGGAAACCACGGAGTGAACTTTTACAAACTAGGAGCCGGACTGGGGACCGAGACGACACGGTGACTTTTATAACTGAGTACAGCCTTGAGTTTAATAAAATCACAAACATTGTGAAGAAATATCTTCCAGTGCTGGATTCCGATTTTAAGTTCAGGGCAATTTTAAAGAAGGGGTGTCGCTTCTCCGCCAGAAGGGCACGCACCTTGGGATCTATCCTTTCGCCCAGTTGTTTTCAGTCCGCCCTTCCGTCTCGTACCCCTACCTGGCTTGCAACAGTGGGATCTTATCCCTGTGGGTTTTCTACCTGTAAATATTGCCACTGTCATAAAAAGGGATCGTCCATCCTCTCTTTTGCGACTGGTAGCACTTTCCCCATTAAACAGTATGTAAATTGCAACACGAGGTGCGTTATTTATGTTATTTCTTGCACCTCGTGCCGCTTGCAATATGTGGGGTGCACCACTCGCAACTTGAGAGCTTTCATTGCTGATCATTATTGTGGTACAAACTGGAAAACTTTTAAGAAGTTGGCAGTTTCTAAACATTTTGAAAACATCCATAAGGGTGATCTCTCTTCTTTTGCTTTTCAAGGGGTAGAACAAATAGTGAGTCCTAAGAGAGGCGGTGACACTCACAAATTACTTTTGAGGCGAGAAGCATATTGGATCCACAAGATGGACACTCGCACTCCAAGGGGTCTCAACACACGTTGGGATCTAAATCTAGTTTATGATTGCTAATTTTGCCTCCTCTATTTTTGCTCCTGTCATACAGAATTCAAGTATGTTTTTTCCTCTTTTTCTTTTCTATATAGTTTGCTATTTGTTACTTGAAGCTTTAATGTTTCTTCCAGAGGTGACTTTTTATACATTATATCTTTTAATACCATTTGACTATTGTTATTAATGATAATATTTTTCTATGTATTCATACATTGTGTGTATTTGTAATGTCTCCTTTAAGGTGATGGCTGACTGAGGTATAGGGTGGAGTTTGTTGCTCTCCCACCTACTTAAAGCCCTCCCCTTGCAGGTTCACTTTTAGCTATGACTAAGGGCAGATTGTAAGCCTGACACGCGTCAGTTGAACCTTGTGGTTTTATGCATTTGTCATGTGGAATTCCTGAATAAAGAATACCAGCTTTTTTCAACCAATGGTCGGTTTGCGGATCCCTCTGTGTACATTTGTGGACTGGCTTGGCTTACCTGATCCTGCACCCACTGGTTTGTTATATAGGGGGTAGAGCGTTTTGAACTTTCAACTTTCTTCTAACTACTAGCTAGTAGTTAGCCCAGTGTAGCCAGTAGTTACCCCAGTATAGCTCCCCCAGTGTAGCTAGGAGAGGTGCCCTCTTCCTTCCCCCAACCCCCCCGCGGCCGTCGCTCCTGTTACCTTGCTATACTGGGCAAACTATACTTGCTATACTGTGGTAACTGTACTAGCTATACTGGGCTAACTGTACTAGCTATACTGGGATAACTATACTTGCTATACTGTGGTAACTGTACTTGCTATATTGGGCTAACTGTACTTGCTATATTGGGCTAACTGTACTTGCTATACTGGGCTAACTGTACTTGCTATACTGGGCTAACTGTACTTGCTATACTGGGGTAACTGTACTTGCTATACTGGGGTAACTGTACTTCCTATACTGGGCTAACTGTACTAGCTATACTGGGCTAACAGTACTTGCTATACTGGGCTAACTGTACTAGCTATACTGGGCTAACTGTACTAGCTATACTGGGCTAACTGTACTAGCTCTACTAGCTCTACTGGGCTAACTGTACTAGCTATACTGGGCTAACTGTACTTGCTATACTGGGCTAACTGTACTTGCTATACTGTGGTAACTGTACTTGCTATACTGGGATAACTGTACTTGCTATACTGGGCTAACTGTACTAGCTATACTGGGCTAACTGTACTAGCTATACTGTGCTAACTGTACTTGCTATACTGTGGCAACTGTACTTGCTATACTGGGCTAACTGTACTTGCTATACTGGGCTAACTGTACTAGCTCTACTGGGCTAACTGTACTAGCTATACTGGGCTAACTGTACTAGCTATACTGGGCTAACTGTACTTGCTATACTGTGGTAACTGTACTTGCTATACTGGGCTAACTGTACTTGCTATACTGGGCTAACTGTACTTGCTATACTGGGCTAACTGTACTAGCTATACTGGGCTAACTGTACTAGCTATACTGTGCTAACTGTACTTGCTATACTGTGGCAACTGTACTTGCTATACTGGGCTAACTGTACTTGCTATACTGGACTAACTGTACTGGCTATACTGTGGTAACTGTACTAGCTATACTAGGGTAACTCTACTAGCTATACTGGGCTAACTGTACTAGCTATACTGGGCTAACTGTACTAGCTCTACTGGGCTAACTGTACTAGCTATACTGGGCTAACTGTACTTGCTATACTGGGCTAACTGTACTTGCTATACTGTGGTAACTGTACTTGCTATACTGGGCTAACTGTACTTGCTATACTGGGATAACTGTACTTGCTATACTGGGCTAACTGTACTAGCTATACTGGGCTAACTGTACTAGCTATACTGTGCTAACTGTACTTGCTATACTGTGGCAACTGTACTTGCTATACTGGGCTAACTGTACTTGCTATACTGGGCTAACTGTACTAGCTCTACTGGGCTAACTGTACTAGCTATACTGGGCTAACTGTACTAGCTATACTGGGCTAACTGTACTTGCTATACTGTGGTAACTGTACTTGCTATACTGGGCTAACTGTACTTGCTATACTGGGCTAACTGTACTTGCTATACTGGGCTAACTGTACTAGCTATACTGGGCTAACTGTACTAGCTATACTGTGCTAACTGTACTTGCTATACTGTGGCAACTGTACTTGCTATACTGGGCTAACTGTACTTGCTATACTGGACTAACTGTACTGGCTATACTGTGGTAACTGTACTAGCTATACTAGGGTAACTCTACTAGCTATACTGGGCTAACTGTACTTGCTATACTGGGCTAACTGTACTTGCTCTACTGGGCTAACTATACTTGCTATACTGTGGTAGCTGTACTTGCTATACTGGGCTAACTGTACTAGCTATACTGGGGTAACTATACTAACGATATTGGGGTAACTATACTACCTAACTAACTATACTGGGGCAACTATAGTCCTTATACAGGGGCAACTGTGTTAGCTAACTATACTGGGGGCAACTATACCTACTTACCTATATATTACACTCAAAATCGGGGGAAAAAGGGGGGGCAGCCGCCGCCACTAACCACGCCCCCCAAACCCCCCGCCCTCCCAGGGGGGCCCCGGAGAAAATTTTGGTCGGGATAGTGGGCCCCGGGCTCAAAAAGGTTGGGGACCTCTGCTTTAAAGGCTATCCAAGCTGAAAAGTAAAAGTTCCAGCACCTAGAAGTCTGTGTGGTCCGTTACTGCAGTTCAGCTGCCCTGCAGTGCGCCGCTAGCCCCTTTGTAAGATCACCAACTCCAGCTGTGGTCACGGTCTTCTGCACATACGAGGGCATCTCTGCGTGCCTTTCACAATCTCACGAGAATGCGAGAGGTGCTTGGATACGCCCATACATCCGCAGAAGGCCGCAACCACAGCTGGAGTTGGCAAGCTTATGGAGGGGAAAAGTTGTGCATTGGAGGGCAGCTGAACTGCAGCAACAAACCAAACAGTCTGCAAGGGGCTGGAAGAAGCCCCAAGTAAGTAAAACTTAACTTTTACTTTTCAGCTCAGATATCCTTTAAGAGCAATGTACAAAATTCATTTTGTTAAAGATGGATAATGTTTACCAAATTTGATATTGTAAGAGTCTTGTGCTCATCATTTTGTAAAGACAGCTGAATAGTGATGTATGTACTGTGTTTATAGAGTGTTCAACATTACATGTAGCCTGTTTGTCTATGGATGTTTAGGGGGTGCTTTGTGGTACAATGGTACAAGCAGTGTTCTTCCCAGAGCCTATTGGCCAGGCATTCCGCCTAGGTAAAATTGGCAGAAGCCCAGCTGACTTAATTAGCCCCTGCCCGGCAAGAAGAAGAGGGGGGGCAGGGGCACAGGCAGAAGGATGTAGCCGCTTACCGCTAGGGAGCCAGTGATGCATGGGGGGGGGGGGGCTATCTCTGCCCTGACTGATCTGACTCCTTGGACCCTGAGTAATGCACTGTACAGGGGATCTGGATGAGGGGCCAGGGTTGCCAGGGTGACATTGTACTGGCTGTGGCATTGCCACATGTACTTAGGGGGGGGGGGCTCTCCGTCTGAAAGAGGTGTTTGAGGATCTCGCAAATTCCATTGGGGGGGGGGGAGTGGGGGTCTTTGGCACACACACACACACTCTTCGGTGTGACCCTCCCTTTCCACCCAGCTTGACCTTAGGGCCTTTTTCCACTAGCTGTGATCTGCTTCAGAAAGCAGCAGTCTTGATGATCGCAATGGGCCATGTGATAACGTGTAAATTGCAGTGCTCATTTCCCAGTAGCGTACGTCATGTTTTTCCAAATCTAAATCGTCGGGTGATTGTGCTCCGTTTCCGGCAGCTAAACAGCACAATCACAGGTAGTGGAAATTGTAGCTTACGCGATCTCAGCGTGATTGCGCTTCCTAGTGGAAAGGGGCCCTTACTTCCCTACCTGGCTACTTTTTTATGCCACCCGGCTGGAAAAAAATTCTGGGGAGAACACTGCTAAAAAAGAGAATGAAGCGAGAGATAAAGAGCATAAGAAAGGTGAAGGATGAGGAAAAAATGTATGTCTCAATGGGTCACGTGACCAGCTCTGCTTCAAAATGAAAAGTACTTGTTGAATGCGATTTGTAGGAAAGCAGAAGAGAGACAACACCGAAAAGGAGGAATTTTTCTACATGCATAAATACATACAATGACAGCAATAAAATAATTGTTTGTGGAGTATGTGAATAAATTGTTTTTCTATCAAGCGACAATTTCATGTCCTTTTTGGAGTGACCGGTCCACCACCGACACCCGAATGTTTTAAACTTTTTAGCGTACTTTTATCTTTTTGGCGCCTCTGTACATCTTATGATCAAAATTTTCCACCCTGGTGGAAGGGTGATACACCCCTCTTTCTTCTTCAGAGAGCGACATCTTAATCCTGAGTGGGGACAGGTCTAATCTCCCCACCTGCCTATACAGTGGTTGCCTATGCGGTAACCCTTGTTTGTGAGTATAATACATACTTGTCATTTTTCTCCTGATTCCAGTACATACTACACTATATTGGGCTCTCGGTTTTTCTCTGTTTATAGCAATAAAATACCACACATGGCATGCCTGTAATGTGATCTGTAAAAGAGAGAGAGTGGCCTACTGGGGATGCTGGGAGTGGAAGGGGAGAGCGATAGCGGCTTTTTAATGGTCTAGAGGAGAGAGTTATGCTGGGCATACATGGCTCGATGCCCCCTTATCAATCAAGCCGCTGATGGCTTGATTGATAATATCCGACGTGTCCGATCGCCGCGGGGATCGATTCCGCGCTTGATCCCCGCAGGCGGACAATAGCGGCGAATCAATTGGGAGATAAAAAGCGCCGGCGGGTACGAGCGGGAATCGATTCAGGTGCACAAGCGGGGACGCGGCAGGAGTCGATCCGATTAGCCGCCGGATCGACCTGTGTATGCCCAGCATTAGGCTAGTGAGGAGATGGGAGAGAAGGTCAGGGCAGATTCTAGGTTGAATAGCTCTCAGAGCACAGCTGTAAAATAATTCCCCCCCCCCCCCCACAGAAACCCTGTGAATCCGCAGCAAGAGGAGCCCCCAGTGTTAGGTAGTCACCTGTACATGTAACTAGATGTGGAGCCCCCATTATTGTTAGCCAAAGAGGGCCCCCAGGATAATGTGGCAAGAGAGGGCCCCCTAGTATAAGGTGGCAAGAGAGTGTGCCACTAGTATAGGTAGCCAGAGTGCACCCCCATATATGTAGCTAGACCCCCCAGTATAGGTAGACAGAGGAACCCCCCAATGTTCAGGTAGCTAGAGAGTCCCCCAGGATAGGTAGCCAGTTAATCAGGTCATGTCAGCACAATAGCCAGACCCCAATTACGTGTCCGAAAGGGACAAGCCATGCAATCAGTAGGGGAATATATTTGTTACATTCCCCTACTTTGCCTAGCGTGGGAAGAGACGTCTCTCAGCTTCTGAGGTAGATAGGTAGCCAGAGAGCCAACGCTACATCGAAAAAGGAGTGCCTGGGAAATTTGGGCACCCAGAAAAGCAGAGAGTAGAATATTGGTAAATTTATCGATATTCTTCTATCATAGTGGAAATGACGATAGTAAAATATCAGTCATACATACCAATATTTTACTACAGCTAAACAGAACCCTATTCCCACACTGAACATTATGGATGCTTAACCTTAACCACTTCCACGTACCGGCTAACCTTAACCACCACCTCCCACACGGCTAACCTTAAACCTTCCCCAGCCACCAATCATCCCCCCAAAAATTTTCCCGGTGCTGCCAGAGGTGCCCATTCAAATATCGGCGTTAACCTTCCTTGCGTCAAGGACAAGCCTGGCTCATCCATGAAAAACTAGCTAGGATTGGTATGGACGAGTCAGGCTTGTCCAACAATTACAATTACTCACCTGCGGCATTGCTGGTATGTGGGATCCCTCGTTAGCACATCGCGGCTTCTCTGCGAGCACATTTCCGACGTCTTCTCGGCAATCCCTGTTGGCAATCTCCATTCTTTCTTGTTCATCACTTCCTGTTCCTTGGCAATCACATGTCCCCCAGCAGCCTCTGCTGTCGGGCGTATACAGCGGCATCACATTGGGCAGAAAATTCAAATTTTTTTGTATTGGATGCAATGCAATCTGTATTAGATCCAATATTTAACTATCATCTGTATGCAGATGACACCTAAATCTACCTCCACACCCCTGATATATCCACCACTACCATGGACAAGGTCTCCTCCTGCCTATCAGCCATCTCCTCCTGGATGTCCTCTAGGTTCCTGAAACTAAATCTAGACAAAACGGAATTTATGATCTTCCCACCCCGGCCATCCATGAACCTCCCAGATGTGCATGTCACTGTTAACCACACTACCATTCGCCCTACCTCTCAAGCCCGTTGTCTGGGTGTCACCCTGGACTCCTCACTTTCCTTCACTCCCCAAAACCTCACAAAGACCTGCAACTTCCACCTCCGTAACATCTGTAAGATTCGCCCTTTCCTGACCTTTGCCACCACCAAACTCCTCAACCATACCCTCATAATTTCCCGCCTTGACTACTGCAATGCCCTTCTGTCTGGTCTCCCTATGACCCGAATAGCCCCACTGCAGTCCATCATGAATGCGGCAGCCAGAATTATCCACTGCTCCCATCGCTCCACCACGGCGGATCCCCTCCTTGAATCCCTCCACTGGCTTCCTATCCAGTCTAGAATCAGATTCAATATACTTTGTCTGACCGACAAATCTGTCCACAAAACCTGTCCAACCTACATTTCTGATCTTACTCAGAGGTACACATCTAGCCGCTCGCTCCGCTCTTCCAATGAACGTCACCTGACCGCCCCCCCACATCACCCAGTCCCATGCACGCCTCCAGGACTTCTCAAGAGCTGCTCCAACACTATGGAAGTCCCTACCTCCACCCATTAGGGCAGCCCCCTCTTTCAACATTTTCAAGGCCTTCAAAACTCACCTTTTCACTCTGGCCTACTACCGCTCACAAGTGCTCTAAACCCACAGCTGAACTCTGGTCCCCTACCTTTCGTGTCCCTTCCTCTCTCTAGATTGTAAGCCTTTGGGCAGGGTCCTCCTCCTTTTGTGTCCTACCTGATCATGCACCTCCATTACTGTGAACCCATGCTATGCATTTGAGTGAACCTAACTTGCCTAATCTCTATGCTCCCATCCAGTGACTGACTAAGCAGTCCAGGACGGAGCCTGGACACGCACGCTTTACCAACCTGACACGGAGGACGGAACTACCAGCGCTGCGGCGTGGAAACGTGGAGGACATCAATGCAGGTTAGCCGGACATGTGAGATGAGCCTTTGTTTTTATTGTACATGGTACGCATATGCTTTTATTAGGGGCTAGACCCATATTAAATAAGGATTTTACGCAATGAGAAGCGGATGTCTTATGTTTTCTTCTAGCCACCTGTTGTAGTGATTATATATTTGCCTGAATACAAAGCAGAGATTTGGTGAGCAGGGGATTGAGGGGAGGAGTGTGACTCCCGTTCCTGCATGCGGTGTCTTTTCCCAGAGCATGGTGTGTTGTGTTGACACAGGGTGTACGAGTGTTTAAGGATTACCCGCTATGTGCCTGCTCTCTTTTTGACACAGGTTTCTAATACAGCACAGGAGTTAACTCCAGAAGCGCTGCTGTGAACGATATACTTTTGCTGTGAGGAGAACTGATTGGTTTTGCTCTTTTTGGCAGTTAGCTGCATATTGGAAGGACTTTACAAGAGGTGGTGAGTGCTGTGTCGCTTTTTGAATTTTGACTAAGCATTACCTTGTACTCATACTGTGCTGCATGATCTGGTTTTTCATGTATTCATGTATTGTCATATTGCTGTATGTTACCCCTAAATATTGTCTGTAACCTAAACTAATGTCCAGCGGTGCGTAATATGTTGGCGCTTTATAAATACAATAAATAAATATGAAAAATTCAAAGTGTAAAAAAAAGAAAATATGGGCAACACTACTGCTCATAAGAGCAAACAATAAAGAAAAAAAATAAAAAAGGTGCTTTCTTTATATTGCTTACTTGCAGTCAGCTTGCAAGGCTGCGACTTCACAGTGGTCCGTCAAAAAAGCGTACAGTATAAAGAAGCGCTTAAAAACAATTGTATATCTTTTGCTACAAAAATCCTGCATAAATTGAACAACAGGGAGGTTATGGGGAAATTCTAGCGCCGAATTTCACCTCCATGTCAATATCTAAATGGGCGCCTGCAGTATGTCAGTGCCCAAACTTCCACTGCTAGCAGGGTGCGCAAATTTCCTGTTTTTTAGTCTCCCATATAGGTAGCCAGAGAGCCATGTATATGTGACTAGAGGAAGCTCCAGAAATGTATCTTTTATGGCGAAGGCCCTATTTCTGGTACACTTTAAGGTTTCCCCTCAATGGCAATATCTAAATGGGCGGTATCGCAGCGCCCAAACATCCGTCGCTATCTGGGTGCCCAAATTTCCAGTTTTATACATTTTCATATAGGTAGTATAGGTAGCTAAAGAGCCAAGCTTCTAAGGGCAACAATGGTTAATTTGCATATATTCAGCAATGATGCACTGGGAGACATCTCAAGCTCACTCCAACCTGAATTATCACAAATTCTTTCTGTTTTAAGAAAGCAAACTCTTGTTTTCCTTAGTATTTTAGTAAGGGGGCTTTTAGGACCATTGTAGCTCCTCACACACTCCAATAAGTTCTGGTTCACCATGAGCTTGCTGGTTAGTCTGTACCTCACTGTGCTAGAAGGTAAATACAGCTCCAGTTCCAGTCTGTCACCAGCAATAGCCTCTCTGCACGTCCTGTATTATTGCTGAAGACAGAGCTATGTGGAGGCGAGGCATTACATGTAAACTGGGAAATATGAGGGAGCATGTGCTGAGGCATCTATGCAAAAAGCGTGCCCGGTAATACCGAGAACTTGACCACCTACCCCCCATGGCTAACCTTAACTATCCCCCCCCCCTTTCCCTCAACCCACTGTAAAAGGGAAAAAAAAACAAATAGAACCGATTTTTTGCAAATTTCTTTAAAAAACCTATATTTGAATGAGTGCCTATGTCAGCGGTGAAATCTTCCTCCGATAGCGGGCACCCATATTTCCTGAGCTGTGTATACTGCTGTGCTGTATGTGTATCGTGTAGCAATGTATGCGTAAAGTTCATGTACTGTATATAGAAAGCTATATATATATACGTACAAGCTAAGCATTGTCTATGAGGCCCCTTATCCACAGGCAGCTGATGGCGGTGAATTCAGCACCTCACAGCTACGCCCATTTACCGGTCAGCCGCTTGCTAGCGCTCGGTACAGGCATTGTATAAGCGTCCCCATGGAGTGGACCCGACATGAGATGGTATCTTGTCGCCCGGTCATTCTGCTGTGCGTCGTGTGACCAGTGGTTTACTAAACAGTCTGCCATTTTGCTGCATGTAATTGCAGCCAAAAGGCGCTTTGTGGCTGGGGGGCTTAACTGCCCAACAAGCGAGTAGTTCAGTCACGCGTGGAAAAGAGGCCGAAGGGTCGGTTCACATGGGCTCTTGCCAGCGTCTTGTTTAGCTAATGCTGAACGCTTTTCTGCAACAGAGCAGAAAAGTGTTTTCTATTAGCTCCCGTCATTCCACTGTCACCTTTTGAGCCCCCTAGGGGGACATGGAAGTACGAATGTAGCCATTTATGTCGCGTCCAAGACGAGACACCAGGATCTATCGTGTAATTTATGCGAACGATGCGAAAAGCCGTAACTGTCATATATTAATCGCCCCCATACATTGCTTGACCATCAAATGCAGCATTTAGATGCCCGTGTGAACTGGCCTAAGACATGAAAGAGCACCTGAGGTGTACTCCACAATAAAAGTGATGTCATTTACATGTAGTAACGATAAAGAATTGGAAATGGAAGATGTATCAAGCTAAGTGCCTGAAACCCTACCGTAACCCCTCCTCTTTCCTGGTTGTTCTCCTAAAGCCTTGCTGGACCAGCCCCAGCTCTGTGGTCACCCCCACTGCAATAGCCTAATCACGTGATTCATTCTTGAGGAGAGGAGGACTCTTGCACGAGGCCACGGCTGCTGAGCAACAGGCTGTTTCAGGCACTTAGCATGTATTAGGCCAAGTGAGTAATATACAGTATCAATTGCTGATTTCTTTTTTTTTTTTTTTATTACACAACGATGCCACTTTTATTGTTGAGCATACTTTAATGGAACCTAAAATTAACTTTAAAAAAGTTTCACTTATCTGAGGCTTCTACCAGCCCCCTGCAGCCGCCCTGTGCCTGCACCGTTTGACAAAACCGACACTTTGTCACTGCGGTGGATCGGCGGATTGTTCCATGATAACGCTGGCACAGGGCGGCTGCAGGGGGCTGGAAGAAGCTCCAGGTAAGTGAAACTTTTTTTTTATGTTCACTTTAGGTTTCTTTTCAGGTGCTCTTAAATGTATTTATTAATTTAATTTTTGTCTGTGGGTTAGAGAGAGCTTCTTTAAAGGGAACTTCGCGTGTCATCATTCACACTCCCACCACTGGGAGCATCCTGCACAATGGATCGGAACAGTGGCGCTGCGCGTTATGCTCAATTTGGATATGGTACAATGAAGCCTTCAGTCAATAAAAAGTATGCTTCACTTTCTCTGATAAAGCGTGCATTTAGTGGTAACTTTTCCATATTCCATTGGCTTTTTTGGGCATCCAAATCTCCAGGTCCCCTTTTATTTCAGGTACGCAGCAGTAGAAACTGGTCACACGACTGAAGTAGAAGTGGATGTATACTGTGGTACAGTACTATTTTTTATTTGACACTACAGATAATGTCACATTTTTTTTACTTGTGTCATAAGTAAAGATCTGCTTTAACATGATCACATTTCTGATTGCTAGATCTACCTTGCCAGACATTCGATTTGTTTTTAGTAAATGGAAATGTTAGAGACCCTGCGAAGTAGAAAAAGTGCCGGGGGGGGGGTATATGGATACCAGTATATGATGCCCTTTGTGCTACCGGTATCTACTTAAATTGTCTGTGAAAGTTCCGTCACCTTGTGTGAGGCTGAGCATACCAGGCATTCCTATGAGCCATATGTTCACTGATTGTGTTATTCTGCACCCTGTTGTAAATCTGAATACCGTACATTTTTTTTGAAAAGTAAAACCAGATACTTTAATCCCTCTGATCAAATGACACATTGATATCCTCCAGGGCCTTTTTACATTGGGGCAGTTTTACCGTACCCCACTGCAGGGCAATGAAAGCCGATGGAGACTTTCACACTGATGCAGTACAGCGTGATGCGACAGAAGTGATGTTTTCGCTGCATCACTGATGCTTGGACAGATCTACGTTACTGTGTGGTTCTGCGTTGACGTGTAGAGGACCGGAAGTCATGTAAGTCAATGGCGACGTGTGTCAATGTGAAAACCCGCAAAAGGTTTTACGCATCGCGCACGTGCACAAGCGTATTTTTTGCAATCGTGATCGCATCAGCCACAGGAAGTGAGCGTCAGTACCTGCTTGGCTGACTGCCAGACAGGGATTACCGCGTACCAACAAGGTAGGCCAACAAATGCCTGTTTTTGGCACTGCGGCCCCCACCAATCTGCAGTGTGCAGCCAGCCTCAATATTATAATTCAAAATAATTTTTATTAATATACACAACTTAACCACTTGCCAACCGCCCACTACCTATGGGCGGCAGCAAAGTGGACCCCGCAAGGACCGCAATACGCCCTGGGGGCGTGTTTGGCCGGCGATCGTGTCACTGGTGACGCACGCTTCCGCCGGCCATAGTTACCGCCCACCTGACGCACTAACCCGCCGGCCAATTAGCAGCGCCAGCGGGTTTAAAAATACACGATCTGGCCAATTAAAGTGTGTAATACACTTTCTTTACTTAACAAAGTGTATTATACAGGCTGCCTTCTCCCCTAGCGGTCTCTTTGTTCGAGCGACCACCAGAGAGGATGGAAACCCTGTAAGTACAAGCACACACACATTCACACACACAGACCCCCGATCGCCCCCCCCCACCCCTCAGCCCCCCCCCACCCACCCCTGTTCACCCCATCAGACCACAGTTTGCACCCAAGCACCCCCCTAAAAACCCATCAATCACTAACTGTCACTAACTGTCGACGCTATCCCCTATATTAGGTCCCTAACTGCCCCCTAAGGGCCCCTGATCACCCTCCCTTCCCTCAGATCCCCCCAGACTACCCCCCATATACTGTATACATTTGTGTACCTATCTATCTTACTCACTGACCACCCACTGATCACCTGTCTATCACCCCTTGTCACCACCACCCATCAGAGCAGACCCTAAACTGTCCCTTGGGGGCGCCAGATCACCCGCCCAGACCCTCAGATCGTCCTCAGAACCCCCCCCCCCCATCACCTTCCCAGTGCATTGGATTTGATTGTGCTGTAAATGGATTTGATTGTGCTGTAATTGGATTTGATTGTCCCGTGATCGGCTTTGATTGGCCCGTGATCAGCTTTGATTGTCCCGCGATTGGCTTTGATTGTCCCGCGATTGGCTTTGATTGTCCCGTGATTTGAGTGCCCCGTGATTGGCCTGTGGTTGGCCTGTGATTGGCTTTGTTTTCTCGTGATTGGCTTTGATTGTCCCATAGTTTTTAGTGCCCCGTGATTGGCTGTGATTGGCCTGCGATTGTCCTGTGATTGACTTTGATTACCTTGTGATTTGGCTTTGATTTCTCGTGATTGGCTTTGATTGTCCCGTGATTGTTTCTGATTGCCTCTGATACCCCACTCGCCACCACCCCCCACCCATACTCCCCCCCCCCCTTTTCCTGGTGATCTAAAAACAGTGATCAGTGAAAACTGTCACTTTTTAGTATTACTAGTGTTAGCAGTTAGTATAGTATCTGTAAGTGATCATTACTGATCGCAGTCAGATCTATATTAGGGTCACTAGAATCAACTAAAAACGCAGTGTTTTCCCGATCAGGCCTGATCATTCACCTGCACTTGCGTTCAGCCCGCCCCACCGCGGTGACAGAATTTTTTTTCTGATCACTGCAAAAAACACCGTACAATAGCTGTGGCACTGTAAAGATCAGTTTTGATTTTTTTTTAATCAAAACTCAGTGACCATAGCTTTCTGTTCCGCAAGTACTCCCTTTTGCTAGGTAGGTGCTCTTTTACCTGGTTAGTCTCAGAGGAATACCCCCTAAATCTAGCAGTCCACCATGGCAAGAAAGGGGTATTCCGATGATGAGGTGTACAGGTACATGGCCTAGTCGGATGAGGACGATTGGGACGACTAATTCGACGAATCTTCTGGGTCAGAGTTCGTACCTGTAGAGAGCAGTGGCTCGCTGACCGATAGCGACGACAAGGTTGAGGTCCTGGCTAGAGCCAGGCGTACCACACCCCATGTCGTTGGACCGCAGGTAGCGCAAGATCTTCCTCAAGGGCAGCAGAGTGGTGCTAGTGCTGTTCTGATATTTCATGGTAAGGCAGGCGCCAGCAGCACAGCATCTCCTGGACTTAGCACCAGTGCTTCCTTATACCCTGGTGAAGTGGCGAGCGCCAGCATGGAATTTGAAACTGGTTCGGTGGCACATGCATTAACCACCCTGGCGTTCTGATTAAATCGCCAGGGTGGCTGCGGGAGGGTTTTTTTTAAATAAAAAAAAAACTATTTCATGCAGCCAACTGAAAGTTGGCTGCATGAAAGCCCACTAGAGGGCGCTCCGGAGGCGATCTTCCGATCGCCTCCGGCGCCCAGAATAAACAAGGAAGGCCGCAATGAGCGGCCTTCCTTGTTTCGCTTATATCGTCGCCATAGCGACGAGCGGAGTGACGTCATCGACGTCAGCCGACGTCCTGACGTCAGCCGCCTCCGATCCAGCCCTTAGCGCTGGCCGGAACTTTTTGTTCCGGCTACGCTGGGCTCAGGCGGCTAGGGGGGCCCTCTTTCGCCGCTGTTCGCGGCGAATCGCCGCAGAGCAGCGGCGATCAGGCAGCACACGCGGCTGGCAAAGTGCCGGCTGCGTGTGCTGCTTTTTATTTCGTTAAAATCGGCCCAGCAGGGCCTGAGCGGCAGCCGCTGGCGGTGTTGGACGAGCTGAGCTCGTCCAGACCGCTCAGCTGGTTAAGACCCCGGTCGCAGCCACCAAGAAGACGGGCCCGTACTACCTCTAGTTTACCAGAGGTGCTGGCAAATCCCCTGTTTCTGCCGCACCCATACTGCCCCCTTTCACCGCCCCCTTTCACCGCCCAGTCTGGAATCCAGGTGGAGACAACTCATCTAGGATCGGCCCCAGACTTTTTTCATCTGTTCATCACCGAGGATCTCTACGACTTAATTGTGTCTGAGACCAACCGTTACGCCACACAATTTATAACCGCCAATCCGAATAGCTTCCTTGCCCAGTGTTTTTGGTGGAAACCAGTCCAAGTTTCCGAACTTAACCACTTCGTCTACAGGTCAGTAGATATACGTCCTCTGAGACTTCATCTAAGCCACAGGTCAGTAGATCTACGGACCTGTCCAGAAGCAGTGCTGTGCAGGATTGGGCTTGCTCCTGTGCACATTTCTGGCACTATCTGATGCAGGACTAATTGGTGAATGAAAATATAAGTTTCCTGAGCTATGAGATTGATTTTTACTATTAAAAATACTTTTATTTTCTCATTCATAGTGAAAAACACACTCTGTAGCATTATTTCAGAATCAAATATCTTCACCATAAATTGTGACCGGAACATGATCTAAGTTTTATGATAAGCAATAAGAATAGCCAAACAAAATTTGTGTTTTTTATCTACAGTAGCACTTTTTATTTTTAAACTGGAATTGGTAAAACTGAGAAATACATGTTTTTTTTAATTTTTTCTTTGTTTTCCCATTAAAATTCATAGAAAACCAAATTGTTTGAGGGAAAAAATGGCATACAATGAAAGCCTAGCCATATTTCATTTCTGTGTCATAAGTAGGGATAAAGTTATTTCTGATTAAATAGGGACATAGCTAAACTCAAAACTGCTCTGGTCAATAAGTTGAAAACAAGGTCTGGATGCAAAGTGGTTCAAATTTTTTGGGCCTTCTCCTTCACATGGGTCTAGTCAAACAGAATGTATTGCGGTCTTATTGGTCTACGGACCAAATACATCACGTTCCCTTGTACTCTGCTGCCATGTCCAGGACACAATTTGAGAACATCCTGCGCTTCCTGCACTTCAATGACAACATAACCTGTCATCAAAGTGACCACCCTGCTTATGACCGGCTCCACAAAATTCGGCCCCTCGTAGACCACCTGTCATCCAAATTTGCAGGTGCTTATACCCCTGAACAGAACATCTGGGTAGACGAGTCCCTCATATGTTTTACCGGGCGTCTTGGCATCAAACAGTACATCCCAAGCAAGCGCACCCGGTATGGGGTGAAACTGTATAAGCTCTGTGAAAGGGCCACAGGCTATACTTATGGTTTTAGGGTCTATGAGGAAAAAGACTCAAAATTGGAGCCGGTCGGATGCCCTGACTACCTGGGGAGCAGTGGAAAGGTTGTGTGGGACTTGGTGTCACCCTTGTTCCAGAAGGGGTATCATCTTTATGTGGACAACTATTACACAAGTGTGGCCCTCTATCAGCACTTAAAGATAGAAGGAATCCGATGCTGTGACACCGTGAGGCCTAGTCGCCGGGGCTTCCCCCAATGGCTCGTTAACACCAGACTTCAACGGGGGCAGAGGGCCGCCTTGTGTACTGACGACCTGCTCACAGTGAAATGGAAGGACAAAGGGGACATTTACTTTCTGTCCACCATTCACACAGACACAACAGTCCAAATTCAACGGGCAACTGAGGTAATTGAAAAACCCCTTGTCATCCATGACTATAATACTAACGTGGGAGGGGTGGACTTCAATGACCAGAGGTTAGCGCCCTATTTAGTTTCCCAGAAAACAAGACGCTGGTATAAAAAAGTGTCTTTTTATCTGATTCAATTGGCAGTTTACAACAGCTTTGTTCTCTACAGTAAGGCTGGGAGAACTGGATCTTTCCTTAAATTTCAGGAACAGATCGTTACGGAACTCCTGTATCCAGGAGGTGCTGTGGCCCAACCCCCAAATGCAACTAGCCGGCTGCATGTTAGGCATTACGCCTATCCGATTCAGAGTACCCCAGGTCAACGCATCCGAAGAAAACGTTGTCGTGTCTGCAGCAGTGCTGGATTAGGGCGTGACACCACTGTTCACTGTCCCACCTGTCCTGGCCAGCCTGGCCTATGCCTAGCGGAGTGTTTTGAGAGGTACCACGAGCAGGTACACTATTAGAGAGTAGGGAACTCCAGACACAGCAGTAGGCACACAAGGGTCTCTCAGTGCTATTTCACACTGGTGCGATGCGTTAGGGCAAATTGCCTAGCGAAAGTCACACTTTGCAGTGACCCCCCTACGCCGGAAGTGCTTGACTTAACGCTATTGCATGCCTACGTTACTGCGTGGCTTCTGCGCCAATTTAGTGGTATCGTCGTACTCAGGAGAAGTAGTATAATGTGCTATGGGGTGTATTTTTACACATACCCATGCTTGGTGGGAGAAATATCTCTGTAAATGGACAATTGTGTGTAAAAAAAACAAAAAATTGTCATTTACAGAGATATTACAGAGGTACCACAAATGACCCCATTTTGGAAAGAATACACGCCAAGGTATTCCATAAGGGGCATGGTGAGTTCCTAGAAAATTTTATTTTTTGTCACAAGTTAGCGGAAAATGACACTTTGTGAAAAAAAAACAATAAAAATCAATTTCCGCTAACTTGTGACAAATGAATAAAATCTTCTATGAACTCACCATGCTTCTAACGGAATACCTTGGGGTGTCTTCTTTCTAAAATGGGGTCATTTGTGGTACCTCTGTAAGAAATTGTCATTTACAGAGATATTTCTCCCACCCAGCCTCTGTATGTGTAAAAATACACCCCAAAACACATTTCAATTCAATTCACTTTATTGTCATTGTGTAACACAACGAAATTACTTTTCAAGACTCGCCTCTGATATAGGAGTGAAGCTCTGGTCAGATCATGCACCAGTATATTGTTCCCTGGATATCCTGCAGTCCACAAAAGGGGAATTTATTTGGAGACTTAATAACAATCTACTCAAAGACCCTGAGTGTCTGCAGGATATACGAGGGACCATTGCAGATTTCATGGCAAACCATGCAAACGACGAGACGTCTGAGGCAGTGAAATGGGAGGCTCTTAAGTGCACTATAAGAGGCCAATTCATTTCCCATGGTACAAGGCTAAAAAGAACTAAAAATATAAAGTTGGCTGAACTCCTATCCAAGCTTACCTTGCTAGAAGCCAAACACAAAACGGAAAACAGTAGAATTCCGTCCACTACGGTGGAGCTTTCTAAGATCCGCCACCAAATCCTCTCCCTGCTTGATGAGCAATCTCTTAGACACCGAGAGAGAATTCAATCATGCGCTATGCACAAGCAAACAAATGTGGCACTGCTCTGGCACGCTATCTACACCCCAGGACCAATACTACTTTTGTTCCCTCTATCTCCTCCCAGTCAGGAACAATAAAACACAAACCTACAGATATAGCAGAGTCTTTTCGAATTTTCTATCAATCACTATACAATCTCCCAGGCAAATTCAAAGACCTTGATCGCCCTGCTCTATCAGCAAAGATCAAATACCAGATTGCCTGCACTCTCCCCTGACACGATTACGGAACTTGAAAAAGAGTTCTCTGAGGTGGAGGTTCTTTCAGGAATCAGTTGTATGAAATCTAACAAGAGCCCAGGCCCTGATGGGTTCACTGGTGCCTTTTATAAAACATTCTCAAAAGAACTGGTGCCTCTACTTACTTCTGCCTTTAATTCTATCACACAGGACTCCCCTTTCCCAAAACAGACACTACAGGCCCACATAGTGGTCATCCCGAAACCGGGAAAAGACCCTAACTCCTGTGGGAGTTATCGCCCTATCTCGCTCATCAACCTGGATGTCAAACTCTATTCCAAAATTATAGCAGACAGACTCAAAGACTCCTTGCCCCAGATTATCCACACAGACCAGGTGGGCCTTACGCCCCTTAGAGAGGCCAGGGACAACACCCTGAAAACAGTATCCTTGATCCACAGAGCTCAACATCACAAGATCCCTATGTGTGTGTTGTCAGTTGACGCAGAGAAGGCGTTCGACAGGATTCACTGGGAGTTTATGAGGGAATCCCTAATACAGATTGGCATCGGCCCTGGCCTGCTGCAAAAAATTATGGGCCTATACAGCTCCCCCTCGGCTCGGGTTAGAGTAAACGGGATCCTGTCGGATGCCTTCCACATCAACAATGGCACGAGGCAAGGATGCCCCCTGTCTCCCCTCCTCTATATCCTGTGCATGGAACACTTTGCCAATGCACTGAGAGCCAATCCTGATATACGAGGAATCCAGGTCGATGGGCGAGAGGCCAAATTATCACTCTATGCTGATGATCTTTTATTATACATAACATCTCCACACATCTCCTTTCCTAATTTCCTCAAGGAAGCCGAAACATTTGGCAACCTCAGTAACTTCAAAATTAATTTGTCCAAGACAGAGGTGTTAAATATCTCTTTACCACCTGCTTCAGTCCCCAGTCTTAAAAAGGCACTCCCCTTTAAATGGCAGGCAGATGCCTTAAAGTATTTGGGAATATTGATCCCGGCGGACCTTTCTAAGCTCTACACCCTAAACTTCCCACCGCTTCTCAATAAAATTCACAAAGATTGCCAATCCTGGGATAAACTACATTTGTCTTGGATAGGAAGAGTGAACATCATAAAAATGGATATCCTCCCGCGACTTCTATATGTACTGCAGGCTATACCCATTTCTCTGCCTCACACGTTTTTAAAATTGATAAGACGTTGAATAAGTAACTTTATCTGGAACGGTAGGAAACCAAGGGTCAGACTTAAACTCCTTCATAGACCTAAGGATGAAGGTGGATTGGGCCTCCCTGATATACAGAAATACCATGTTGCTGCTCAATCCTGATCCTAGACTGGTTCCATGGTAGGCAACAGAAACAGTGGGTCTCTTTAGAAAAAGGATCTCATGATCTGGACCAAAGGGCCTTACCCTGGACCCTGAAATCTAAACGTCCTCCACTCAACTCAATTCCCTATTGGTCCTCGGTATTATTAGCAAAATGGGACCTTTACTGCTCCAGACACCACCTGTCCACCATTCCCAGCCCGCTCACCCCCCTGCTTGACAACTGTGATTTTGGTATAGGGATGGCTAGGAAAACATTCTTAGGCCATGATAGATCCAAGTGGCCACAGATAAGACACTTTACTGATAACTCCTCTTTGCTCCCCCCGAATAGGTGGTCTTATAATACCCAATCACCCAAACCAGACTGGCTTACTGCCTCTCAATTGAAAAAGTTCTATGCTTCCCTTCTCCCATGATCTAAACTACATAGAGCCCTCTACCCCTTTGAACAACTATGCTGTATGCAAGACAGGCCCTCTCATATGCTAGCCCAAGTTTACTCTATTTTAAATGCATCCAATGGCTCTGAAGGCCTACAGAAATTACAGGACACCTGGCATAAAGACCTAGGTAGAGAAATCGACAATGAGGAATGGGACAAAATATTTACACTAGCCCACAAACTATCCCCGTCTGTGGATGCTCAAGAGAGAAACTTCAAAATCATATGTAGGTGGTATAAAGACCCAGCCCGGCTAGCTAAGTTCCAGCCCTCTTCTTCAAATCTTTGCTGGAGATGCGAAAAAGAAATAGGAGACTATTACCATATATGGTGGAAATGCAAACATATTCGCCCATTCTGGTCAGATGTTTTTGAACTGCACAATCTTCTATACCTAATTCCTATGCCCTGCACCCCTGAAATAGCTCTCCTGTCTGCCTTACCTGGCTCCATTTCCAAAGCTAAAAAATCCATTTTCAGATATATCCTTATTGGGGCTTGCCTATTACTCACTAGAAAATGGAAACAACAAACCTTCCCCTCTAAGGCTGAATTAATTGTGCAGATCAATCATCTCAAAAGAATGGACGAACTATTACTATCCGCCCAGGATAAAAACGATATCTTTGTAACACGCTGGGCCATCTGGGTGGAGTTTTGTGATTCTGATAAACTCACTACTTATCTACATAACAGCTAGGAGCCTGCAAGCCATAAGTGTCCCCCCTTATCTACCTACCGGCTATAGTTAACCTCAGCCACTAACCTGATATATTTACGCTTGCCAAGAAGATAAGGGTTCCCCATATCCCTCCTCCTTCCCTCCCCCCTCTTCCCCTCCCCCCTCTTCCACCTGCGCACCTACCTGCTCCCCGTATGGGAGATGCCTCCCCCTCCCCCTCCCTAACTACCCTGTCCCCCCCCCCAATCCTTCTCCTCCCCATAATGATACTGGTCCAATTAGTTTCTCCAGTTCTCGGAGATTTGTTATGGTACGACTTGCCTATACCTCAGTATTGCTTTAGGTGCCTTCTTGTTCAACTCTTCTTCAGGCTTTACAGGCTTATGGTTGTACAATTTGCATGGTATTTCCTTTACTGTTACTTGTATGTAACCACTGTACCTTTGTTGTCATTTGCAAACCTTTTATAAAATCAATAAAACTTGATTTTTGAAAAAAAAAAAAAGCTAATGTGACCCCATATTTAAATAAAAAAAAAGTCAGATACTCACCTAAGGAGAGGGAAGGCTGACTAGAAGTATCTAGTCAGATACTCACCTAAGGAGAGGGAAGGCTCGGTCCTAATGAGCCTTACCTCTCCTCTCCCGGTGCCCTCGGTGCTGCGCTGGCTCCCCTGTTCGCATCCGTCGCCACGGGGACTTCGGAAGTCTTCGGGAGCCGAGTCCCCCCGAAGACAGGCGGAGTACACGCGAGTGCGTCATAGAGGGCGCTTGCATGTGCGCAGTGTAGAGCGGCCGGTCTTCGGGAGCACTCGGGCTCCCAAAGCATTTCCGAAGCCTCCCTTCGGCAGGGGAACAGCGGTATTTGACCGAAACGGTCGAATACCACTACGGGGGAGCCAGCGCAACGACGAGGACACCACTGTTCACTGTCCCACCTGTCCTGACCAGCCTGGCCTATGCCTAGCGGAGTGTTTTGGGAGGTACCACGAGCAGGTACACTATTAGGGAACTCCAGACACAGCAGTAGGCACACAAGGGTCTCTCAGTGCTATTTCACACTGCTGCGATGCGTTAGGGCAAATTGCCTAGCGAAAGTCACACTTTGCAGTGCCCCCCTACGCCGGAAGTGCTTGACTTAACGCTAGTGCGTGCCTACGTTACTGCGTGGCTTCTGTGCCAATTTAGTGGTATCGTCGTACTCAGAAGAAGTAGTATAATGTGCTATGGGGTGTATTTTTACACATACCCATGCTTGGAGGGAGAAATATCTCTGTAAATGGACAATTGTGTGTAAAAAAAACAAAAAATTGTCATTTACAGAGATATTACAGAGGTACCACAAATGACCCCCTTTTGGAAAGAATACATGCCAAGGTATTCCATAAGGGGTATGGTGAGTTCATAGAAAATTTTATTTTTTGTCACATGTTAACGGAAAATGACACTTTGTGAAAAAAAACCAATAAAAATCAATTTCCGCTAACTTGTGACAAGAAAATAAAATCTTCTATGAACTCACCATACTCCTAACGGAATACCTTGGGGTGTCTTCTTTCTAAAATGGGGTCATTTCAGAATCAGAATCAGCTTTATTCGCCAAGTGCGACAGGTGCCACACCCGGAATTATTTGTGGACACATGGCAGACATGGATGGTAGTGCGTGTTAACAGCATCAGTAGTAGCTACATAGGAATGCAACAGTATGACAACAACAATATAGGAATACAACATAGGAATACAACAGTTAACAGCGACAATATAACAACAACATTGATAATAACAGTACAAAGCATAGTGTGGCTGATATAACAGTAACCAAAGCATAGTGTGACTGAACAGCCCCATTGTGCCAGAGTTAGCGTGATACGATTTTAACACGTGGAACAGTGGGACAGTGTGGACTACAGGCAAGCACGCTCTCAGTCGTTGAGTAGGAGAACTGCCTGGGGAAAGAAGGTGTTTCTGTGCCTGGTGGTTTTGGTGGGGATGGTCCTGTAGCGGCGGCCTGAGGGCAGGGGGTCGAAGAAGCCACTGCCAGGGTGGGATTGGTCGTCGGTAATCCTGTTGACCCTGGACCTCATTCTGGATGTGTGGAGGAGGTCCAGGGGAGGCAGAGGTGACCCGATGATCTTCTCAGCGGTGCTGATTACCCTCTGAAGTTTGTGCTTGTCCTTTGTATTTGCCCCCGAGTACCAGACAATGATGGAGGAGCAGAGGACAGACTCAATGGTGGCCGTGTAGAAGCTAGTCATTAGCTCCCGCGACATTCCAAACTTCCTCAGCTGCCTTAAGAAGAACAGTCTCTGCTGGGCTTTTTTTTGAGTTACGGAGGTGTTCACATCCCACCTTAAGTTCTTAGTGATGGTGGTGCCAAGGAACCGTGCGCTGTGTACTCTGGAGACCTCAGTGCCATCAATGTAGACTGGATGGGGAGATGGGGCATTTCTTCTGAAGTCCACAATCAGTTCCACAGTTTTTGCTGCGTTTAGTACCAGTCTGTTGTCCGTGCACCACCTGAGGATCCGCTCAATCTCGCTACGATATACAAACTCCCCTTCTTCTCCAATGAGACCTAGGATGGTGGTATCATCCGCAAACTTGATGACCTTGACAGAGTCAGTGGATGATGTACAGCTGTTTGTGTACAGGGAAAAAAGAATTGGGGACAGCACACACCCTTGCGGGGCCCCCGTGTTGGTAGTTCTGACTTCAGAGGAGCAGCCGCCGATTCTCACTAGTTGTGCCCTGTTGGTGAGGAAGTCCTTGATCCAGGTGCAGAGAGAGAGGTCCACACCGAGTCGTGCCAGGTTGTCATGCAGAATGTTTGGACAGATGGTGTTAAAAGCAGAACTGAAGTCCAGGAGCAGGATTCTGGCATAGGTGTTGGATTTGTCCAGATGAGCCATGATGTGTGCTAGACTGATATTAATGGCATCCTCCACGGACCGGTTGGCCCTGTAAGCGAATTGCAGGGGATCCATTAAGGTGGCTGTGTGTCCCTTCAGATAGGTGAGAACCAGTCTTTCAAAGGTCTTCATGATGATTGGAGTTAGAGCAACAGGTCTGTAGTTATTTAGATCAGTGGCTCCTGGTTTCTTGGGGACTGGGATGATGTCTGATTTTTTGAAGCAGGGGGGGACCTTGCCTAGCGTCAGGGATTTGCTGAAGATGGAGGTGAGGATCGGGGCTAGCTGGCTTGCACATGTCTTCAGGCAAGTTGGAGATATGCCGTCCGGGCCTGAGGCTTTCCTGGTGTTGAGCTTCCGGAGGTGTCTTAAGACATCGGCCTCCTGGACTATCCTCAGTGCCAGGGGGACACTAGCAGCATGGGAAGATGAAGTGGGAGGAGACTCCCTTGGTGAAGAGGTGAGTGCTAGGTCCACTGGATGGGTGGGTTGTTTCTCAAACCTGCAATAGAATTTGTTGAGCTCTTCAGCTAGCGCAAAGCTAGGAAGTATGTGTTGAGGAGGGGGCTTGAAGTTAGTGGCTGCTCTGAGGCCTTTCCAGACGTCCCGTGGGTTGTTGGACTGAAGGTTCAGACTCAGCTTGTTAGAATAGTCTCTCTTTGCCACCTTCAGCTCACGGTTTAAGGTGTTCCTGGCCACCCTGAACTCCTCTGGGGATCCGGATTTGTGTGCTTCCTCCTTGATTCTTCGGAGTCTCCGCAGCCTGCCGTTGAACCAGGGTTTATCGTTTGGGAAGATTTTGACGGTCTTCGTTGGGATGCATGTCTCCTCACAGAAGCTGATATAAGCGGTGATGTTCTCTGTCCATTCGTCTAGGCAGGGAGCCTCCAGGGCTGACCAGTCCGTGCTGTCGAAGCAGGCTTGAAGTTGTTCCTTGGCCTCCTCTGTCCACTTCTTAACAGACCTGACGATTGGCTTTGAGGTTTCAAGGTGCCTCCTGTAAGTGGGGATCAGGTGGATTAGGCAGTGGTCAGAGTTACCAAGTGCAGCTCGGCGATTAGCCTTGTACGCGTCTTTAAGGACTGTGTAACAGTGGTCCAGGGTATTTTGGTTCCTGGTGGGGCAGGTGATGTGTTGTTTGTATCGAGGCAGTTCCTGGCGAAGGTTTGCTCTGTTGAAATCACCTAGGATGATGAAGAGGGAGTCCGGGAGGGTTGTCTCCCACAGCGAGATGGTGTCACTGAGTGTGCGCAGGGCGTTTCTGACGTCCGCATCCGGGGGGATGTAAACACCTGCGAGGACATAGGAGGTGAACTCCCTGGGTGAGTACTGAGGCCTGCAGTTGATAAGTAGCAGCTCGACATCTGGGGAGCAGCATTTGTGCAGGATGGTTATGTTGGAGCACCACGTGGCGTTAATGTAAAAACAGATTCCACCGCCCTTACTTTTCCCTGAGAGACAGTGGTCGCGGTCTGCGCGGAAAAGATTGAAGCCTGGTAGGTTGAGGGAGTTGTCCGGGATGTTATCGTTTAGCCAGGTCTCGGTGAAGCAGAGGACCGGGGAGTTGGACCCTAGCGAAGGTTTTCTGTCAAGTAGCAGAAGCAGCTCATCCAGCTTGTTTGGGAGGGAGCGAACGTTTGCTAGCAGGATGGCTGGTAAGGCTGACCTCAGCCCCTTTCTTTTGAGTCTTGCTTGTGCGCCTGCCCTCCTCCCCCTAGGCCGGTGGTTGCTCCCACGGACCAACTTTTTGATGTGGGACCAGACTGTGTCCCACAGGGGCAAAACTTGGGCCTTGGGCTCCCATTCCAGGAGCTCTGCCTTGGTGTAGGTGGTGCGCTGGGAGGGTTGGCGTTTGGGACGGGGCATCGTAAAATTGCGCGGTGCAAGCAATAGTGTGGGGGACATTGGCATTTCCAATACATCTCCTGTCGGGCATCAGCAGATCACAAGAAACATATAAGGCATGCAAGGGTATCAGTGTAAAACAGTCCTGTGAGAACAATTTGGCGTTACTTGTACATTCCTGTATGACATATAACAGCTCTAGTATTACATATAAAAGCTCTCACGTATAACCTATAAAGGCCTGCTAAGGTGCATAAACAGGTTAGGGTAACAATGTAAACAGTTCTACCAGTACATGGTATAGCATTGGAGTAGGAAGCAACAGCAGTTACTCACGCCATTTAGCAGATCACAGTTCTGGAGGAGGCAGCGTCCCTCATAAAGTTTGTGGCACCAACAGGGAGTTGGAGCAGAATCAGAATCAGTTTGGAGCAGGACAAGGGATGGTCAGTCAGTCAGTGCAGCTGTGTGCGGTCCTGGTTCCAACCCCCCACGTGTGGGGGAGTAGGCCGCGGCCGACCACGTGGGTTGTAGGTGCCCGACCACGTGGAATGTAGGTGCCCTATTGGCCTTGGTCTGCCGCTCCGGGATGGGGGAGGGAGCTGGACTACTCCCGTTTGGATGCTGTGGGTGGAGGAGACAACTTGCGTGTGAACCCTTGGGCGCACCGCAAAACAGCAGCGAGCGGAGGATAGCCGGGGTGGGAGCAGTACCTCGGGCCGTGATGGTGGGGGACAGGCTGCGGGAGGTCTGCGGGAGGAACTGCGGCGGCAGCGGAAGACAGCCGGGGTGGAAGAGGAACCTCAGGCTGCACGAGCGTTGCGGCGGCAGCTGAAGACAGCCGGGGAGGAGCAGTACCTCCGGCCGCGATGGTGGGGAACAGCCTGAGGGAGGTCTGCAGGTCCAATGGTCAGCGGTGAGACTGCGGGCGGCAGACGGTGAGGACAGAGGGCCGCGGACGTGAGGATGGAGGGCAGCGGCCGGATCGTGCTCCAAGTGGCTGTGCTGTGTTGTCCGGGGGGGAGGCAGTAATGTCCTGTGACGGACCAGCTGTGCTGCAGGTCTCCGACGTCTGGTTGGGGTGGCTTCCTGGGTGGCTGAGTTCGAGGCAGCGGCGGCAGGTATTTGTCCGGTGCTCCAACTGTAGGTTGTCACGTCGGAACACCGGTGGGCTGTCGAGTCACTTGTGCGCTAGCTCTGGTGGTTCCCCTGTGTCTCCTGCATGGCCTGAGAGCGTTGATCATCTTCAGGGTAGCAGGAGCATGGTGCTTGCAGCCCGGGGCTCAGAGGTCCGTTCCTCGTTTCTGATTATCTATTTCTAATTGTCTAGACAGACAATGTAAACAAACTAAAAAACAACAAACAACTAAACTAAGAGTTCCTGGGTAGCAAAGTAGCAGAAGTAGCAAAAGAAAGTAGCAAAAAGTAGCAAAAAACACGAAGTTGCCGGGAGCCAGTGTGTCCGTGGCTGCCTCTCATTTGTGGTACCTCTGTAATAAATTGTCATTTACAGAGATATTTCTCCCACCCAGCCTCTGTATGTGTAAAAAAACACCCCAAAACACATTATACTACTTCTCCTGAGTACGTCAATACCACATGTGTGGCACTTTTTTGCAGCCTAACTGCGCTAAGGGGCCCAAAGTCCTATGAGCACCTTTAGGCTTTACAGGGGTGCTTACAATTTAGCACCCCCAAAATGCCAGGCCAGTAAACACACCCCACAAATGACCCCATTTTGGAAAGTAGACACTCCAAGGTATTCAGAGAGGGGCATGGTGAGTCTGTGTGCAGATTTCATTTTTTTTTTTTTTTTTGGTCACACGTTAGCAGAAATGGATTTTTTTTTCTCAAAGTGTCATTTTCCACTAATGTGTGACAAAAAATAAAATCTTCTATGAACTCCCCATGCCTCTCAGTGAATACTTTGGGATGTCTTCTTTCCAAAATGGGGTCATTTGTGGAGTATTTATACTATCCTGGAATTCTAGCACCTCATGAAACATGACAGGTGCTCAAAAAAGTCAGAAATGCTTCAAAATGGGAAAATTCACTTTTTGCACCATAGTTTGTAAACGCTATAACTTTTACCCAAACCAATAAATATACACTGAATGTTTTTTTGTTTTTGTTTTTTATCAAAGACATGTAGCACAATACATTTGGACAAAAATGTATACAGAAATGTTTCTTTATTTGAAAAATGTCAGCACAGAAAATGTCAGACACAAAATTCATGTCTTTTTTGATGAATATAATAAAAACTAAAAACGCAGCAGCAATCAAATAGTACCAAAAGAAATCTGTATTAGTGACAAGAAAAGGAGGTAAAAATCATTTAGATGGTAGGTTGTATGACCGAGCAATAAACCGTTAAAGCTAATGTGACCCCATATTTAAATAAAAAAAGTCAGATACTCACCTAAGGAGAGGGAAGGCTCGGTCCTAATGAGCCTTACTTCTCCTCTCCCGGTGCCCTCGGTGCTGCGCAGGCTCCCCTATTCGCATCCGCCGCCACGGGGACTTCGGAAGTCTTCGGGAGCCAAGTCCTCCCAAAGACAGGTGGAGCACACGCGAGTGCATCATAGAGGGCGCTCGCGCGTGCGCAGTGTAGAGCGGCCCGTCTTCGGGAGCACTCGGGCACCCAAAGCATTTCCAAAGACTCCCTTCGGCGGGGGAACAGCGGTATTTGACCGAAACGGTCGAATACCACTACGGGGGAGCCAGCGCAACGACGAGGACACCACTGTTTACTGTCCCACCTGTCCTGGCCAGCCTGGCCTATGCCTAGCGGAGTGTTTTGAGAGGTACCACGAGCAGGTACACTATTAGAGAGTAGGGAACTCCAGACACAGCAGTAGGCACACAAGGGTCTCTAAGTGCTATTTCACACTGGTGCGATGCGTTAGGGCAAATTGCCTAGCGAAAGTCACACTTTGCAGTGACCCCTCCCCCCTACGCCGGAAGTGCTTTACTTAACGCTAGTGCGTGCCTACGTTACTGCGTGGCTTCTGCGCCAATTTAGTGGTATCGTCGTACTCAGAAGAAGTAGTATAATGTGCTATGGGGTGTATTTTTACACATACCCATGCTGGGTGGGAGAAATATCTCTGTAAATGGACAATTGTGTGTAAAAAAAACAAAAAATTGTCATTTACAGAGATATTACAGAGGCACCACAAATGACCCCCTTTTGGAAAGAATACACGCCAAGGTATTCCATAAGGGGCATGGTGAGTTCATAGAAAATTTTATTTTTTGTCACATGTTAGCGGAAAACGACACTTTGTGAAAAAAAAAACAATAAAAATCAATTTCCGCTAACTTGTGACAAGAAAATAAAATCTTCTATGAACTCACCATACTTCTAACGGAATACCTTGGGGTGTCTTCTTTCTAAAATGGGGTCATTTGTGGTACCTCTGTAATAAATTGTCATTTACAGAGATATTTCTCCCACCCAGCCTCTGTATGTGTAAAAATACACCCCAAAACACATTATACTACTTCTCCTGAGTACGTCAATACCACATGTGTGGCACTTTTTTGCAGCCTAACTGCGCTAAGGGGCCCAAAGTCCTATGAGCACCTTTAGGCTTTACAGGGGTGCTTACAATTTAGCACCCCCAAAATGCCAGGCCAGTAAACACACCCCACAAATGCCCCCATTTTGGAAAGTAGACACTCCAAGGTATTCAGAGAGGGGCATGGTGAGTCTGTGGCAGATTTCATTTTTTTTGGGGTCACACGTTAGCAGAAACGAAAACATTTTTTTTCTTTCACAAAGTGTCATTTTCCACTAATGTGTGACAAAAAATAAAATCTTCTATGAACTCACCATGCCTCTCAGTGAATACTTTGGGATGTCTTCTTTCCAAAATAGGGTCATTTGTGGAGTATTTATGCTATCCTGGAATTCTAGCACCTCATGAAACATGACAGGTGCTCAAAAAAGTCAGAAATGCTTCAAAATGGGAAAATTCACTTTTTGCACCATAGTTTGTAAACGCTATAAAGGTAGCCATACACTGGTTGATTTGCCATTAGATCGACCAACTGACAGATCCCTATCTGATCGAAGCTGATCAGAGGGATCGTATGGCTGCCTTTACTGCAAACAGATTGTGAATCGATTTCAGCCTGAAACCGATCACAATCTGTTGAGCTGCTCCTGCCGCCTGTCCCCCCCCCCCCCCCCCCCCGTTTACATTACCTGAAGCTGGCTCCTGGTCCTCTTCTCCGCGCTGCTCCACATCCCAGCATCCCGCACCGCATCCCGGCGTACACTGTGTCACTCCGTGACCAAGAAGTTCAAATAGTGCGCCTTCTATTTAAACTTCCTGGTCACTGGAGTGACACAGGAAGTTAATGTACGCTGGGATGGAGCAGGAACAGAGCGGTGCAGCGCGGAGAAGATGCCCAAGAGCTGGCGTCAGGTAATGTATACCTGTATCAGATCGGCCGCCGCTAGCGACGTGCTCCCTACCCGCGGGCAATCGACGGTAATTTCCCGCACGGCGCGATCGATGGATCGATCCGATTTCGGGAGGAAATCGGATCGGCGTGTGCGTTTAGCGCGAACGATTGGCAGCAGAGTAGATCCCAGTGATCAAATCTGCTGTCGAACGGCGGCAAATCAGGCCAGTGTATGGCCAGCTTAACTTTTACCCAAACCAATAAATATACACTGAATGTTTTTTTGTTTTTTATCAAAGACATGTAGCACAAAACATTTGGACAAAAATGTATACAGAAATTTTTCTTTATTTGAAAAATGTCAGCACAGAAAATGTCAGACACAAAATGCATGCCTTTTTTGATGAATATAATAAAAACTAAAAAACGCAGCAGCAATCAAATAGTAACAAAAGAAATCTGTATTAGTGACAAGAAAAGGAGGTAAAAATCATTTAGATGGTAGGTTGTATGACCGAGCAATAAAACATTAAAGCTAATGTGACCCCATATTTAAATAAAACAAAGTCAGATACTCACCTAAGGAGAGGGAAGGCTTGGTCCTAATGAGCCTTCCCTCTCCTCTCCCGGTGTCCTTGGTGCTGTGCTGGCTCCCCCGTTCGCATCCGCCACCACGGGGACTTCGGAAGTCTTCGGGAGCTGAGTCCTCCCGAAGACAGGCGGCGCACACGCGAGTGCGTCATAGAGGGCGCTCCGCGCGTGCGCAGTGTAGAGCAGCCGGTCTTCGGGAGCACTCGGGCTCCCAAAGCATTTCCGAAGCCTCCCTTCGGCGGGGAAACAGCGGTATTTGACCGAAACGGTCAAATACCACCAAGGGGGGGGGGGGGGGGGTATGGGGCCAGCGCAACGACGAGGACCGGGAGAGAGGAGAGGGGATGCTCTATGGGACCCAGAGCCTCCCTCTCCTTAGGTGAGTATCTGACTTTTTTATTTAACCTCCCTGGCGGTAAGCCCGAGCTGAGTTCGGGCTATGCCGCGCAGGGAGCTATCTCAGCCCCTGGTGGGGCGATTTTCATCATGTAAAGTGCTGTGCGCGCAGCTAGCACTTTGCTAGCCGCGCGCACAGCTCGATCGCCGCCGCTCTGCGGCGATCGCCCGCACGCAGCGGCAGAAGAGCCCCCCCTGCCAGAGCCCTGCGCTGCCCGGACCAATGAGTTTCGGGCAGCGCTATAGGCTGGATCGGATGCGCCTGACGTCAGGACGTCGGCTGACGTCCATGACGTCATGCCGATCGTCGCCATGGCGACAGGAGAAGCCAAACAGGGGAACGCGTTGTATACGCGCTCCCCTGTTTGGTATTGATGCCGGCGACGATCGCACTAGAGGGACACATGCGCCCTCTAGTGGTGTTTCATGTAGCTACCACTCTGGTAGCTTTACATGAAACAAAACAAAAAAAATGATTTTTTTGCCCATTTGAAAAAAAAATTAACCGCCAAGGAGGTTAAATATGAGTTCCCATTAGCTTTAAAGCTGCAGTGGTCTGAATGGAAAAAAAGGCTCTGGTCCTTAAGGGGTGTAAAGACTGTAGTCCTCAAGTGGTTAAGCACTGTGCAAAAAAAAAATTATTTTTTTTTAATCAGTGTCCGCATACATAGAAAACCCCTGCCAATGCAGCCCCCTTCTCTTAGTGCTGACTTAGTTGAACAAGTGTCCACAAGTATATGCAGGTGTAAAGGTGCGTACACACATGCGACTATAGTCGTTTGTAATGATCATTCTTTACCAACGACGATCGTTACAAAAAACGAACCACCGACTATTAAGGCAAACGACGAACGAGCCTAATCACTACAAAAGAAAGTTCTGTCTCGGCGGATTTTAACCAACGACGATCGTTTGCAAAAGTAGTACATCGTTGGAAACGATCGTTCGTACTAGGCTTGACATGCGCATTTCACTATTTCTCCGTGAAACTTCTCATTTTTATGCGCAGGCGCAATAGTTGCTTTTTGTGATGTAACGTTCGTTCTAACGATCAGATCGTTACACACCTTTTAAAACTATCTTTACTTAGGTCGTTCTTTCATCAATTAAAAGTTCGTTCGTCGTTCTCAACGAACGATCGTTGTCGCATGTGTGTACGTAGCATAAGAGTTCCACAACTGCAGAGATCTTCTGATGGCCACTCAGTATGTAATCCATACAACAGCATTTGTAAAATCAGAATCAACTTTATTCATAAAATACGACAGGTATCGCAAATGGAATTGTTTGTGGTGCGCATGTGGCATTGGTCATAGTAACAACATACATCAAGGTGCAAAGAACATTGTAAAGCGAACATTGAAGACACCCATTTATCAATTAAGGCACAGGTTCAGTAATGCAAGGATTTCAGGGAGGCTAAAGAGGGTGTCTGAGGGAGTACATTTGAAATCGGCACCGGTAGACTTGGGCGCAGAATACAGCCGGTGTATGGCTGATCCTGCTTCTGCACAAGTCCGGGCCGATTTAATTACTATTCCCCCTCCAGGCCGCCATGGATAGTGGAGGAATGAAATAATTCGGCTTCCAGCGATTGCTGGAGGCCGAATTATTATGTTTTTAAGCAACCTCGGCTCCGTCTGCTGACAGCTCCGACGTTACTCACTGAGCGCTGCAATAGGAGTGATTCCTGTTGTAGTTTATGGAGGCACTGGCTGCGCCCAAATCTAGCAGCGCTGAAAAGCTCTGCTCCAGTCTGAGGGGTTTTGGTGTGTGTGTGTGTGGGGGGGGGGGGGGGGGGGGCTTGAGCAACACTTGGAGGAAGAAGGTGTTCCTGTGTCTGGAGGTTCCAGGGACTATCTTGTAGCAGTGGCCTGTTGAGGAACCTACTCAGTCTGGATGTGTGGAGGAGAGAGGTACAGCGATGGCGGGAGTGACCCAATGATCCTCTCAGCAGCACTGATCACTCTGTGAAGTTTGTGCCTGTCCCTTGCAGTTGTTCGTGAGAAGCAGACGATGATGGAGGAGCAGAGGATAGATTTGATAGCGGCAGCGGCTGTCCAGCTTCATACCAAACTCTCTCGGTTGTCTCAGGAAGCACAACCTTTGCGGAGCCTTCTTCTGGGTTTGGTGGTGTTCTCGCCCCATATCAAATTGTTGATGATGGTAGTGCCTAGGAATTGGTGACATTGAATGTACCCTGCAGACCTCAGTGCTTTCAATGAAGACTTGAGTAAGGGTGGGTGTCTTCTAAAATCCAGTCAGTTTAACAGTTGTTGCCACATTAAAGGACAACTGAAGTGAGAGGGATATGGAGTCTGCCATATTTATTTCCATCTAAGTTGCCTGGCAGCCCTGCTGAACCTTTGCCTCTAATACTATTAGCCATAGCCCCTGAACAAGCATGCAGCAGATCAGGTGTTTCTGACATTAATGCCAGATCTGACAAGACTAGCTTCATGCTTGTTTCTGGTGTTCTTCAGATACTACTGCAGAGAAATAGACCAACAGGGCTGCCAGGCAACTGGTATTAATTAAAAGGAAATAAATATGGCAGCCTCCGTATACCTCTTACTTCAGTTCCCCTTTAATGGCCAATTCACACTGGGAATTGCAAAAGACTTGCAACATCGCTAGCATTTTGCAACAGGGATTTTTTTTGTGCATTATGCGTTTTTTTTTACTGGACAATTTTGCAATTGTTGAGCGATCACTTTTTTTAACATTTCAATCTCTACCTCTCTGAAAATGCAAAAAAGTGCTGCATACACTACGTTTTTGTTTACTGCAAATCACGAATCAATGGAGATTGCTGCAGTGAGATCACTGGCATATAAACTAGCACTTTTCAAAGCATTAGCGATCGCCGACGATTTGTCAATAAATGCCTGCAAATCGTCCCAGTCTGAATGGGCCCTTATGCTGGGAATACACGGTTCGTTTTTGAGGTGATTAGATAGTTCGATAGATAATTTCCGACATGTCCGATCTCCCTTTCAATTCTTTTGCCGCTTGATTACTGATAGAAGTAAATGGAAAAAGATAAGAAAAACGAGCGGAAGATAAGAGAATCAACTGCAGAATCGAGCGGCAAAAACGATCGAGAGCAGAAATGCACGACAGAAACAAACTGTGTATTCCCAGCATAAGGACGGGTTTGTTGACTTTGCACAAATTGCAGATGTTATATCAATGACTCACAGATGGTGATCCTGATGGTGATGATAACATCTGTTTGTTGTCACCAGTGAAGCCACAGGTAATAAATTATAAACTGCCCACTTGCAGCCCAGACCAACAACACTTGTGAACTGGCACAGGCATAATCACAGCCGCTCCCGTCCAACAACACTTGTGAACCGGCACAGGCCCAATCACAGCCGTTCCCGTCCAACAACACTTGTGAACAGGCACAGGCCCAATCACAGCCGCTCCCATAGAATCAGAGTCCTGTCCATGATAATTATAGCCCTGTTTGTAATCATATGGTGTACTGTGCCATTACACTCACCTAAAGAATTATTAGGAACACCATACTACCGTAATACGGTGTTTGACCCCCGTCAGAACTGTCTTAATTCAACAAGGTGCTGAAAGCATTCTTTAGAAATGTTGGCCCATATTGATAGGATAGCATCTCGCAGTTGAGCAGGGCATGAAGCTCCCATTCCATCACATCACAACGATGCTCTATTGTGTTCAGATCTGGTGACTGTGGGGGCCATTTTAGTACAGTGAACTCATTGTCATGTTTAAGAAACCATTTTGAAATGATTCAAGCTATGTGACATGGTGCATTATCCTGCTGGAAGTAGCGATCAGAGGATGGGTACATGGTGGTCATGAAGGGATGGACATGGTCAGAAACAATGCTCAGGTAGCCCGTGGCATTTAAACAATGCAGAATTGGCACTAAGGGGCCTAAAGTGTGCCAAGAAAACATCCCCCACACCATTACACCTCCACCAGCCTGCACAGTGGTAACAAGGCATGATGGATTCATGTTCTCATTCTGTCTACGCCAAATTCTGACTATCGAGACTCATCAGACCAAGCAACGTTTTTCCAGTCTTCAACTGTCCCAATTTTGGTGAGCTCATGCAAATTGTAGCCTCTTTTTCCTATTTGTAGTGGAGATGAGTGGTACCCGGTGGGGTCTTCTGCTGTTGTAGCTCATCCGCCTCAAATGCTTTGCTGCATACCTCGGTTGTAACTAGTGGTTATTTCAGTCAACGTTTGCTCTTCTATCAGCTTGAATCAGTCGGCCCATTCTCCTTTGTCCTCTAGCATCAACAAGGCATTTTCGCCAACAGGACTGCTGCATACTGGATGTTTTTCCCTTTTCATACCATTATTTGTAAACCATAGGAATTGTTGTGCGTAAAAATCCCAGTAACTGAGCAGATTGTGAAATACTCAGACCGCCCCGTCTGGTACCAACAACCATTCCACACTTAAAATTGCTTTAATCACCTTTCTTTCCCATTCTGACATTCAGTTTGAAGTTCAGGAGATTGTCTTGACCAGGACCACTCTCCTAAATGCATTGAAGCAACTGCCATGTGATTGGTTGATTAGATAACTGCATTATTTGAACAGGTGTTCCTAATAATCCTTTAGGTGTGTGTATATATTCCCACAGGACATGAGCCTGGAAATGGTGGCCAAATGACTGTCACACGGTATCACTGATAATTATAATGGGGAGAGCTCACCCAATCCATCGTCCATGTGTGGAGATGTGGTCTGTACAGGCTACTCTGATGACTAAAGATGTATGTGGACTCAATACATTCAGTGAGGTAGAGCTGTGAGTGGCTGTAAATGGCAGGGGATTAGAACTGGCTACTCATTTCACAGTTTCCTGCTGGCGTCATCAGGGTGTGTTTGTCAAACGCGTGCTATTGCAAAGAGGAGGGGAACGACACGGCCATACTGTGCCTGGGCAAGTACTGCCCCCCTTGTGCAGTAAGCCAAAGCCACTCCTACATGAGCGTCTCTGTGCTACTGCGGGTACAGCACAGCCCTGCACCTGCATGTGTGGCTCCCTTCTACTGCAGGTACAGCACAGCCCTGCTCCTGCATGAGCAGCTCCGTGCTACTGCAGGTACAGCACAGCCCTGCTCCTGCATGCGTGGCTCCGTGCTACTGCGGGTACAGCATGGAACAGATTTTCAACACATTCAATAATAATGATCGAATTGGTTGGTTGATTGGCCGCAAAACTTGCCTAATGTATGAGCACCTTAAAGGGACACTTAAGTCAAACAAAAAAAAATGAGTTTTACTCACCTAGGGCTTCCAATAGCCCCTGCAGCTCTCCGGTGCCCTCGCCGTCTCCCTCCGATCCTCCTGGCCCCGCCGGCAGCCACTTCCTGTTTCGGTGACAGGAGCTGACAGGCTGGGGACGTGAGTGATTCTTCGCGTTCCCAGACACATTAGCACCCTCTATGCTGCTATATGGTATATGATATATGCTATAGCAGCATAGATGGCGCTATTGTGGCCAGGAACGCGAGGAATCACTCGCGTCCCCAGCCTGTCAGCTCCTGTCACCGAAACAGGAAGTGGCTGCCGGCGGGTCCAGGAGGATCGGAGGGAGATGGCGAGGGCACCGGACAGCTGCAGGGGGCTATTGGAAGCCCCAGGTGAGTAAAACACATTTTTTTTTTACTTAAGTGTCCCTTTAAGGCTCCAGGAGCCATATGCAATTAACTTTCTCTACTTAGTTTTCTCCAAAGTGTCAATACCATGCTTTTTAAACTACCAGAAAGTAGGTAAATACTGAAATCTTGTTATTACTTTTTCACCTACTTGTTAGTACTTTTTCAGTTGTAAAGTGCTGAAGTTATTTTAAATATAACATGAAAAATGATCTGCTAGGAGAAAAAGTGAATTGCATATGGGCCCTGGTCTCTTTTGCCTATAGGCTGTAGAGATGTACTTCCTGCTTCACCTGTTAGTGGCATAACAATAGGGGCTGCCGCGAGGGGGAGGGGAGCCCTGCATTAAAAAGGTGGCAGCAGCGGCGGCAATAACATGGGCATACCTCTGTGTTCCACTGCTGAGGTCTGATCTCTAAGTGCCACACGCTTCTTCCTGATAAACAGGAAGTAGCGTGTGGCACTTAAAAAGATCGGATCTCAGCGGTAGTAACTGTGTTACTGCTGCCACCTATTTAAAGCAGGAGGGGAGCACTGAGGGGAGAGCCCGAGGGAGGGAGTAGCCCCCCTCCCCGCCAATGTGGGGGCCAATGCTCTCCCCTCATGCTGCGACCCCTCCTGCCCTCCAAAACGGCCCTGAGCGGGCTCCCAGGTGGGCATCCAAATTTTTGCAGGGGGGCCCAGTGATTTCTAGTTAGGCCCCTACCTATTAGAGGACTGCTAGAAGTGTGTGAGGATCACGGCCCTGCAAGGTGTAAAGGTGCCCATACATCAGGCAACTTGGAAGCCAATCCACCATCTGATTCGATAATAAATGTCGAATCGGATGAAAATTGGCGCCGTCAAGAGCATGCCCATATAGCACATGGCGCATGAGTGACATCACACACGTGCCACACGCTAATCGCTGACTGTGTGTATAGTGCTAATGGAGCAGTGTGATTCTGAAGATGGGTGGGCACCGCAGTGGCGTCCCTACCATAGGGCGCAGGGGGGCGTGGTGCACCGGGTGTCAGACACCCAGGGGGGTGTCGCCACGACCCCCCACAGCAGCACAGCAGGAGGGGAAAGCAGGACTGGAAGGAGGGGCTGTGGAGGCAGCGGTGGGGAGGGGGGACATATCCCCCCCTCCCTCACCTGGGACCCCTCCTTCTGTCTCTCTCCCCCTCCAGAAATTAGCGGCGACAAGTGCGGGGCGGCCGGAGGCGTATGGACAATTACTCACCTGATTTCCGCGTTCCAAGCGTGGAGCGCAGCGTCATGACGTTACAGGTCTCCGTCTTCAATGCCGCCCACTGTGCTTCCTGATTAGCGGAAGCACAGTGGGCGGCATTGGAGGCAGAGACCTGTAATGTCATGACGCTGCGCCCCACGCTATCTGGAGGGGGAGAGAGACAGAAGGAGGGGTCCTAGGTGAGGGACCCCTCCACAGCCCCTCCATCTAGCCCTGCTTACCACTCCTGGGGCACCTACACTGGGGGCAACTATACTAGCTTACTGGGGGCAACTATACTAGCTATACTGGGGCAACTATACTAGCCATATTGGGGGCAACTATACTAGCCATACTGGGGGCAACTATACTAGCTTACTGGGGGCAACTATACTAGCTTACTGGGGGCAACTATACTAGCTTACTGGGGGCTACCATACATATTGGGGGCAACTATACTAGCTTACTGGGGGCAACTATACTGGGGGCAACTATACTAGCCATACTGGGGGCAACTATACTAGCTTACTGGGTGCAACTATACTAGCTTACTGGGGGCAACTTTACTAGCTTACTGGGGGCAACTATACTAGCCATACTGGGGGCAACTATACTTGCTTACTGGGGGAAACTATACTAGCTTACTGGGGGCAACTATACTAGCTTACTGGGGGCAACTATACTATCCATACTGGGGGCAACTATACTAGCTTACTGGGGGCAACTATACTAGCTTACTGGGGGCAACTATACTAGCCATATTGGGGGCAACTATACTAGCCATACTGGGGGCAACTATACTAGCTTACCGGGGGCAACTATACTAGCTTACTGGGGGCAATTATACTAGCCATATTGGGGGCAACTATACTAGCCATACTGGGGGCAACTATACTAGCCATACTGGGGGCAACTATACTAGCTTACTGGGGGCAACTATACTAGCTATACTGGGGACAACTATACTAGCTATAATGGGGACAACTATACTTACTGGGGGCAACTATATTAGCTATACTGGGGGCAACTAAACTATACTAGCTATACTGGGGGCAACTAAACTGTACTGGGGGCAACTATACTGGCTGGGGCAACTATACTGGCTGGGGGGCAACTATACTAGCTATACTGGGGGCAGCTATCCTGGCTGGGGGCAACGATACTAGCTATACTGGCTGGGGGCAACTATACTAACTGTACTGACTGGGGGCAACTATACTAGCTATACTGTCTGGGGGCAACTATATTAGCTATACTGGCTGGGTGCAACTATACTAGCTATACTGGCTGGGGACGACCATACTAGCTATACTGGGGCAACTATACTAACTTCATTGGGGGCAACTATACTAGCTATACTGTGGGCAACTGTACTAGCTATACTGGGGGCAACTACACTAGCTATACTTGGGCAACTATATTACCTACACTAAGGGCAACTATACTAGCTATATTGGGGGCAACTATACTAGCTATACTGGGGCAATGGCAGCGCCATTCTCTAAGCACCCCTAAAGCACCCCCCAGCGTGAACTGACTTTCGGCGTCTAATAGACGCCGTGTCAGTTCACTGACAGCAGCAGCCCACAGCTGCGGCAGAGCAGGGCTACAGTAAAATGGCGTCTGAAGCCCTGCTCTGGAGACTTTGAGTCTACAGTGCAGGGCTTCGGGCGCCATTTTCCCATAGCCCTGATCTAAGAGCGGGAGTTTCAGTTGCTGGCTGGCTGCAGAGGATTGTGGGAGCTGCGCCGGACGAAGGCCAGGACAGGAGGTCTGCTGCTGCTTCAGGTGAGTAAATGTTTTTTTTTTATTTATATTAGCAGGTGTATCGACTGTTCTGGCCAGGTATGCTACATGATTGAAGTGTTTTCTGGCCAGGTCGGCCACATGATTGCAAGTATTTTCTGGTCAAATCTTCCACATAATTGCATGTATTTTCTGGTCAAATCTTTCACATGCTTGCATGTATTTTCTGGCCAGGTCTGCTACATGATTGAAGTGTTTTCTGGCCACGTCTGCCACATGATTGCATGTATTTTCTGGTCAAATCTGCTGACATGATTGCATGTATTTTGGCCAGGTCTGCTACATGATTGAAGTGTTTTCTGGCCAGGTTTGCTACGTGATTGTATGCATTTTCTGGTCAGGTCTGCTACATGATTGAAGTGGTTTCTGGCCAGGTCTGCCACGATTGCATGTATTTTCTGGTCAAATCTTCCACATGATTGCATGTATTTTCTGGGAAAATCTGCCGCCATGATTGCATGTATTTTCTGGGAAAATCTACCGCCACGATTGCATTTATTTTCTGGGCAAATCTACTCCCTTTACGTGTATTTTCTTGAGAAAACCTGCACAATTATGTGAATTTTCTGGGAAAAGGCTCACCAAAACTTGGGCCCACTGTCTTTGCATTGCACTTTTAAAGGGAACCCGAGGTGAGAATAATATTGAGGCCGCCATATTTATCTCCTTTTAAGCAATGCCAGTTGCCTGGCTGCCGTGCTGGTCATCTGCCTCTAATTCTTTCAACCATAGATCCTGAACAAGCATGCAGCAGGTCAGGGGTTTCTGACAATATTGTCAGAACTGACGAGATTAGTTGCATGCTTGTTTCTGGTGTAATTCAGTTCACTACTGCAGCCAAATAGATCAGCAGGGATCCCTATTGTTTAAAAGGAAATAAATATGGCAGCCTCCATATCCCTCTCATCCCGGGTTCACTTTAAATTAGTTAGCTCCGCCCTCATCTGGTCATGGCCATGCCCATTTTTCACCGCAGTGCGCTTCGCGCGCCGCAGGTTATAGCCACACCCAATTTTTTTTTTGGGGGGGGGGTGTCTTTTAATACCCAGCACCGGGTGTCAAATATCCTAGGTACGCCACTGGGGCACCGTGTGGTGGGCGACGTAGGACATGTGCTGCCCCGCACCTCGGTAACCATGGCTGCCTCCACCGACATCAATATGGAAAGAGTGCCATGTATATACATCTGCCTATTCAACAGGCCTCACATTACCTGATAGGCCGGACACTCGCAGCAGTTATCAGATACATGTACAGCTGCCGGGCATTGCAATGTCTGTTCATATAATTAAAAAAAAAAAAAACATTGTGCACATATATATGGACAGTTAGTGAAAACTGGGATTTATAAAACATCTGATCTTCATGCTTGTTCAGGGTGGGTCTATGGCTAAAAAAAATGGAGGCAGAGGATTAGCAGGATAGCTTGGCAATGTGCATTGTTTAAAAGGAAATAAATATGTCAGCCTTTATATCCCTCCAAGTTCAGGTTTATTTTGAACACAATTACCGTATATACTCAAGTATAAGCCGATCCGAGTATAAGCCGACCCCCCCCCCCCCCCCCCCCCATCACACACTTTTACCTAAAAATAGAGGGGAAAATCATTGACTCAAGTATAAGCCGTGGGTATAAACCCCCTACTGCTAATACTAAAAAAATCAGCAATATGTTTGATAGGCTAACATGAAGCAGGCTACAGAACCATATACAGATTGCTTTCTGCTCTGTATTGGGCACATTGCTGCAGATTAATGGCCGTTAGATGGCTGTGTGCCTCCTCTTGCAGTTGGTTACCTTTCAAGGATAAACACTTTTAAAAATAATTATAATAAACGAACCACAATTTGCCCCCTAATTAATATTACAGTTTTAATCCTTTTGTAATTCTGCTCTACTGCAGAGACTGGATGGCCTTTTGATTATCTATACCGTAGAATACTATGGATTCAGGACACAGATAGTTATGAATTGATTATTAAATCATGGGCTGCAGAGTTAGAAAGCAAAGGAAGAGGTTGGGGAAGCCAGTAGCTGCCACAGTCCTATTACAGTGCATCAGTAATTAGCACAGCACTGTGTGGTGTCTTTACTTATCGGCCGTGTGCCGCTGCAAGTCACCTTTGTTGCTGCTCCCCCTCAATGGCTGCATGCCCCCTCGGCACGTAGAGAGCGCTCTCTGCTAGTCACCTTTGTTGCTGTTCCCCCTCGATGGCTGCATGTCCCCTCGGCACGTAGAGAGTGATCTCTGCTCTGGCTGTATAAAAGGAATGGCCATTAGATTACCGCGTGCCGCCCCTCGCCAGAGCAGGATGTGACGCATACACTCTGTGTTCCCTCCGGGTGTCCCCCGGCATATGCACATCGCTATGTGGTTCCCTTACTTACCGATCCTGGCCGTTTTATCTCTAGCTTGTAAGTTGCAGTCTGATGCAATGATGCATCTGCAGTGATCATAGTGACAAGAGACTGGGCCTTACAAGCAAGAGGGAAAACATCGCTGCCGGGACCGGTAACTAAAGGAACCACAAAGCGCTGTGCTTATGCAGGGGACACTCAGGAGGAACACAGAGTGTATGCATGGTCTGGCGAGGAGCGGAACGCTGTAATCTAATGCCCATTCTCTGTATACAGCCACGGTACAGTGCAGAGAGGGCTCTGTATGTGCCAAGGGGACATGCAGCCATCAGGGGAGGGGGTCAGCAACAAAGGTGACTCGAGTATAAGCCGAGACCCCCACTTTGGGACCACTTTTTTGGTACCAAAAATGTGGCTTATACTCGAGTATATACGGTACTTAGCTTTTGATCAAGAACAAACGATTTCCACCACAGTATACAAATCTTTTTTATGATAAAACCGATGGAGCCCATACGTCGTACAATTTTTTTTGATTAGAGAATTGTGCTCAATTATTCTGTTAGATTGAATATACCGATTTTTCCAACATGTCCGACCGGATTTTTATAAAAAAAAACAAGATAATCGTTTGTTTTTCTTGGTTACAAAAAAAAAAAAATACTTTTGACTTTCATTCGATTGTTTTGCTTGAATAGATGGGAAAATTAAACGTTTTTATTGTGCCGTTTATGGGCACCACTAGAGTAATACCTCAGTACATGCTGCTAATGCACATGGCCTATCTCTGTTTTATAGATGACATTTGGTCTCCAAGTGAGGGAGGTTTTCTTCAATTCTGATGTAACAGAAACAGCCACATGAATCACCTGAAGGAGACTTTCATCAAAGAAGAATACAGCCCACTAATGGCTGAAGCCCAAATTAAGGAAGCAATGTGCTTATTCTTAACTGACGCCCAACAATATGAGCAGATCCTGGAGGAGACCTCAGTCATACTGGCTGTCACCTACAACCCACATCTTGAGATCTTCAGAAGGATGGTCAAAGAACTTCAACTCATCTTACATAAGAATGATAGACTGAGAGAAAATCCATCCACATCCATGAAATCTTACTACTTCATTTTTATAATATTAGCCAATAAATGCTATCACCCCAATTCCAAACATCTTGCTTGATCTGGTCATGTGTAAAATAGGAAAATGCATTATTCTAATGTCCCACCACTAGATGGTGATATTTCATTATATATGTGATTATTTATAGAGATGGCCCGAACCGTTCGCCGGACGAATCTCTCTGGGCCTTGTACTACTTCCGGGTGATTTTTGGGACTATTTGTCTCAATAAAAGTTATAGGGAAATCACAAAGCGCTTGAAAAAACACTTTGTATAGCGATTTCCCCAGCGCTTTCATGAATAAATACATTGTTCATTTCCGGTTGAAAGAGTTCACTTCCTGACTGACATCAGGAAATGAAAAAAGAGAATACTCTGCAAAAGCGCTTAGAAAAGAGTTTTATAAAGAAATCACAGCGGGCAGGTAAGCGCCGGGAGGTGGTAAAAAAAAATTCAAAAAGTGCTGGCGTCAGCGATTTCCATTTTAGATGTGAACAAAGCCTAAGTATTTGTGTGGGAGGTTTTTGTGCTTTTTGGCCAGTTGCTCAAGCAACCTGCAGGTACATGTATTCGGCATCCGGCGATCCTCGCTGGTGCTGGATACTGGGGACGCTGTATAGTGATAAATAATTAGAGATGTTGCAAACGGTTCCCGAACCGTTCGCCAGCGAACATCTCTGAATCCCTGGGCCTTGTACTACTTCCGGGTCGCAATGACCTGGAGTAGTACGCCTGCGCTGGCCCGGCAGTGCGCGTCCTAGATCGCGCTCCTGTTGCCGGGCACTTTCTGCGCATGTGCGTGATGTCATGAGTGACGTCACGCTCATGCGCAGAGAGTGCCCGGCAACAGGAGTGCGATATAGGACGCGCACTGCCGGGCCAGCGCAGGCGTACTACTCCAGGTCATTGCGACCCGGAAGTAGTACAAGGCCCAGGGATTCAGAGATGTTCGCTGGCGAACGGTTCGGGAATCGTTTGCAACATCTCTAATTATTTATCACTATACAGCGTCCCCAGTATCCAGCACCAGCGAGGATCGCCGGATGCCGAATACATGTACTTGCAGGTTGCTTGAGCAACTGGCCAAAAAGCACAAAAACCTCCCCCACAAATACTTAGGCTTTGTTCACATCTAAAATGGAAATCGCTGACGCCAGCAATTTTTGAGTTTTTTTTTACCACCTCCCGGCGCTTACCTGCCCGCTGCGATTTCTTTATAAAACTCTTTTCTAAGCGCTTATGCAGAGTATTCTCTTTTTTCATTTCCTGATGTCAGTCAGGAAGTAAACTCTTTCAACCGGAAATGAACAATGTATTTATTCATGAAAGCGCTGGGGAAATCGCTATACAAAGTGTTTTTTCAAGCGCTTTGTGATTTCCCTATAACTTTTATTGAGACAAATAGTCCCAAAAATGGTACAGGCAGTGCTTTGCTGAGCGGATCGGAATCGAACCACTCATATTCCCTATTCTCATAGGGAATCATTGCACAAGCGCTTTTTGGCGATTTTGCAAATCGCCAGTGCTTAAAAAAAGTCGAAAATGCCCTAGGTGTGACCAAGCCCTTACTGAGCCTCCAGCCATGTGTGGAAGCCTTGCTGTACTTCCTAGCGGCTTTCTGGCTTCCCCTGTGCATGCCAGCCGGTGTGTCACCTGACCTGCATGGGGTGCAGCTTGTCACAAAGGCAATGAAAGTCTATGGGGACTTATACACTATTGCGACATAATGCGGTATGACGGATGTAGTGAAATTGCCATAAGTTCGCTGCAACCTCTGCAGTGCGTTGCCGCGTGATGCGTGGCTACCGCATGGACTATGTGTCAATGCAATTCTATGGTGACATGGTAAGTGTAAAGGAACAATGGCGGCAGCGGCCTAGCGTGCATGTGCAGAGCAACGGGTAAACCAGTGACCTGCTTCCTGTCTCCAGAAGGAAGTACGTCACTGAGCGGGGTGTCATTTACCTCAAATTGATCAATTGACTTCCTGAATTTTTTTTACATAGCCAATTACGTTGAAGTTAGTTCATCTGGTTATAGAGAGAGCAGTGGCGGCTCCAGCTTCAGATTGTTTATGGGGCACAAAGGGAGCATGATGGCTGGCTGGTGGAGCCGATTTGAATGATCAGAATCGTTGTTTGTATGGCGAATTTTAATTATTTTTTGCCCAACTCAGGTGATAAAATGAAGGCTAACTCGTTCAGCAATGATAGGAAGCAAATGTAAACGGAATGTAATAGAATGTAAAAATCACAAACAGACCTCAGAGGCTTTTGAGCAGAGTAGATTGTCCAATGATAGTGCTATTATTGAAGAAAAATTACCTACAGATGTACTTGGATAGTTGGCTAGCATGCTTTAATCCTTAGTTGCTAGCAAGCTGCTCCTGTGTGGACAGATCACAGACAAATCTTTCCAGCCCCCAGCCTATGTCTCACAACTCTACAAACAAAGGGAGTGGGAAGAAGCAGGAGGGAGAGAAACACTGTGTGTGCAATTCCTTATTTTAGTAATTCCTTATCATAGTAGAATCAGGATTATTAGGGCCTGAGTCCACTAACACAGTTGAATGCAGTTGTACGCAGTTGTGGCATCTGTAACATTGATGTGTTTCTGAAAAGCTGAGGCGCCAGGTGTTACCCGGACCTTTTACTGTTGTATGCTCCTATGTTATATTGCCTGAGGAAGCAGGTTTACACCTGTGAAACGCGTTGCGACCCCCTTGGAGTATGCCAATAAAATTTATTTAGATTTGAACTGACAGTTTATAGTGTATGCTTACAGGAGGTAAGTCCACCGCTGCCTCCAAAGCACTTTTAAACATTCTATTACCTGATTTTATCCTGCTGGCGCCTCTGTTCTTTCTACATAATATGAATTATCCACCCTTGGTGGAGGGGGATACCCCTTTTTTCCTGTCTACAGAGAGCGACTTCTTATTCCTGAGTGGGGACAGGATAATCTCCTCACCTGCCTATACAGTGGTTGCCTGGAGGTAACCCTGTCTTGTGAGTATATATATTGTACTCTTTACATATATCCATTTTTGCAGTACTTACTACACTATATTGGGCTCTCGGTTTCCCTCTTCTGTTTCTGAAAAGCGGACACAACTGCGTTAGCAGGCTGAGGCTCTTATTTTTTACAGACGCTATCCTGCAGGAGCCTGGAAACAGTTAACTGTTAGTGTGTGTGTGTGTGTGTGTGTGTGTGTGTGTGTGTGTGTGTGTGTGTGTGTGTGTGTGTGTGTCACTTAGAGGGGCACAGTGGTTTATGGTGCATTAAGCAGGCCATACACTTACAAATTGTCATCTAATGTTCCAAAATGATTGATTCATTTCTGAAAAGAAACAATTCAGAAAGGAAACTATTTCTACCACACATTGCACATCAATTTCCAATAGCTTCCAGCAGGGAATCTATTGAAAATCAATCGAACCACAACGTTGCACTGTTCAATGCAGTGCAACTCTCTGGGCCATCAGTCTACTGGAAGCATGGGGGTAGCAGCCAGATAGGAGCTGATAGTGTTACCCTCTGACAAAGGATTTCCTCAAACAGCGCAAGAGTAATATACTCTGCCAAATGGGGTCACATTGTTAAATAGCATCCGATGCCTATGGTGGTACATTTGCTTGCTTGTATCCAGGGCTCTGATGCTTTATGTGATTACTAACATTACATTGCTGTAATGACCTGGATGGATGGATGGACCTCTCAGAGTTTCATTCTGCCCCTATATACTGTGTAGCATTGGATCCTATATTGTGTGTGCTGTTTACTCTTGTGCAGTATAATCTCGTTACAGCAAATGCCAAGGAACCAGGAAAAGTGGTTTACTATATCAGAAGTTTACTCTACAGTATAATGTCATTAAAATGAACTCTGGTGTAGTAAACATTCGGGTGTAGAAAACTACCTCTCCAGGTCTTCTGGAGTCAGCGTCACGTAGGGAACAAAAAACGTTTACTATAACAGAAGTTTTATTATATCTGGGATTACTATACCAGGCGTTGCTCCCATAGATTTATAATGGAGATTGGCCGGGACCTGGAGAGGTAGTTTTTTATTATTATTATTGGTGTAATAGTTACCACTCTTGCTTTGCAGCTCTGGGTCCCCGGTTCAAATCTCAGCCAGGGTAGTATCTGCATGGAGTTTGTATGTTCTCACCATGTCTGTGTGGCTTTCCTCTGGGTACTCAGGTTTCCCCCACATCACAAAAACATACAGAATTCTCTTCCACATAAATTGGCCCTAGACTATGATTCATACATTACGCAATACATACATAGACGTATGACTATGATAGGGTAGATTGGGAAGGTTCAGTGACAAGATAATATACTCTGTACGGCTCTGCGGAAAATGTCGGCGCTATATAAATACTAATTACTAATTAATAATAATAATAGATACAGTGTTCTCCCCAGAATTTTATTTTCAGCCGGGTGGCATGAAAAAGTAGCCGGGTGGGTCGGCACGGGGAAATTTGGTGGCGTGCGTAAGTTACCAGAGCACGCTATGCTGCACAACCACAGCATAGCGTACGCTCATCTATCTCTGTCCACTTTTAGTTTCCAGTTGCATTGGTCGCGAGGTATTGCAGATAGTGTGCAAGGGCCACATATAATCATTTATTAAAGGAAATGCCCGAGGAGTAAAAAGCAAAGAACTACTTACTCAGGGCTTTCTCCAGCCCCTGGCAGACGTCCTGTCCCCTCGCCGCAGCTCCACTGTCCCGGGAACTCCTCCGTATCAGATGGCGACCTCGCCCGTCTGGCATCTACTGCACCTGCGCAGAACGCTCCAGACCGCGTGAGCGTAAATGCAGATATGAGCGCCTCTGTCTAGATGCAGAAGTGAGCGCCTCTGTCTAGACAGAGGCGCTCACTTCTGCATCTAGACCCATTGAGTTATACTCCTGTTTGCCTGATGAAGCAGGACCACACCCGCGAAACGCGTTGCACTAAGTGGAGTTAAATAAAACGTTTTTTGTATTGATATATTGTGACTCAATTGAGTTCTATATTTTTGAGGGAGGTAAGTCCACCTGAACATCCCCCTCTTTTAGACTGTTTTAAAACATTTTTATTCTACTCTGGCGCCTCTGTAAACCAAGCCTTGCTGAAATCTTGATTCCACCCTCGGTGGAGGGGTGCTACCCCATTTCCTATCTACAGAGAGCGGCATCTTAATAACCTGAGTGGGGTCAGGTTCTAATACTCCCCACCTGCACTTGAAGTGGTTTCCTATGGGTAACCCATGTTTGTGAGTATTTCTAAATATTTTGCTTTAAACCACAACCAACTTAACAATACTACACCATATTGGGCTCTCGAATTCTCTTTGTTCTTCCAAGCACATATGGTGTTAGTTTTACTTTCCTGTTGGAATTCTAATCGGCAGTAGGTGCATTTGACAATCGGATGAGCGATTCGGCACTCCTTACACAGCTGCTGGCCCTGAGAGAGCTCCTCGAACGGGTACCGCTGGTGACACTTCGTGCAGGCATACAGAGCCGACACCTTCCCCGCTTCACTGACCGAGGAGAGCAAAGTCATCTGACCAGCTCACACCACAGAATCCAATCTTCCCGCCCGCCTCAGTGAGAAGTAATCAGCAGCTGCGACCTGTGCGCGCTCCTCTCTCAGAAGCCACGAATCCCAGTTTCCTGCATCCGCCCTTCTCTGTTTCCTTCTCTCCGGCCTATGTTTGTGTCTGGCGCCCGTTCGTCTGTTTTTTTCCCCCCAGTCTCACTCCTACGCATTACACAATCCACTCACAGAGGAGTCCGGAGAGGCAGCGATGAGTCCGGGCAGCGTGTCTCTCTCAAGTTCCCCGCTGCTCGTCGGCCTCTGCACCTCAGGCTCACCCTGCCGCAGCTCTAAATCACCACACAGAGGAGAAGCATGCTGACAGATGGGCATTTGTCAGCGACAAATGCGGCTTACGGTGACAGAGACACAGCGTCATCAGCCGGGCAATACTTTATTCTACTTGGGCACGGTGACAGCGAGGCATGCAATCTCACCAGCCGGGCGGTGATTAAATGTACCCGGGCTCTCCACCTGGCTGATTGATCCTGGGGAGAACACTGAAATAGCGACGCTCTCACCCACCCACGATCGATCTAAATTCACCTTCGTGTCTGATCGATACTTTCAACAATTTTTTGGTAAAAAAATCGATCAAAATTTGATCAGACTTACAGTTTGGTGAATTCCCAGAAGATTAATCGAATCTGCAGCGAATTGAATGAGAAATTAGATGAGTGTATGAGAAACTTTAGTCCGACCTTGTAATTTTTTACGTAAACCTGAGGTAAAAATAAACTGATTAGATAAATAATTATATTTATCCTACCTACTGATTATATTTATCTTCCTACTTTAAACAATACCAGTTGCCTGGCAGCCCTGCTGATCTTCCAGCATTGTCTAAAAAACACACCTAAAGTGAAACACCTGATCTGAATGCTTCTTCAGGGTCTATGGCTAAACGCATTAGAGGCAGAGCATCAGCAGGACTGACAGGCAATTTGCATTGTTTAAAAGGAAATAAATATGGCAGCCTCCATACCCCTCTCTCCTCATGTGTCTTTTACTGCCCGGCTGTGTTTGGGTGCGTACACACTTACAATTTTGATTGGCCAATGATTTTCCAATTTTACCACTTCAATGTAGTATGAGGACCAATTGGAAACAAAGAAAAAGAAGAACTTCTGGGCACCAAATTGCATAAGGACGTCACCTTTAATTAATCCTCCCGACACCTTCAAAACATACATGCAGAAAATTCAGCCTAACAGCCGTTTCGCAGGATGACCTGCTTCTTCAGAGGCAGCACATACAAAGTTTAGTGAACACAACACGATATATATAGAGAGAGACAATCAATACAAAGGTCTTACCCCCTGCCGCGAGTAGCCCCCACTGCCGAGCGTGCGCCAGAGTCTAGCGCCGCCCCGAGCCGGTCAGTCCGCCTGGTGGAGGAGGCACGCCCCCTTATCTGGGGGCGTGCAATGGGATTACCCCAAGCGTCACATGACTGGCATCACGTGAACCGCTTACCTCACTTCCTCCTGTCTTTGATAGGCTGCCGGTATCAGTGGGGAAGAGTCGCCGCACAGCGTTGCCCAGCAACTGGGCACGCTCGGGGGGACCTGCAAGACAAACATATAAAGTTTGAAAATTGAAAACATGAACACAAAAAATGCACAGTAGAGTGATCATTAGAGCATAAATGACGGAGCATATTAAAAACCATTTAAAAATGAGAGATCAGAAGCACTCCTACAGCTGACATTGCGAGCGCTAGCTCGCATCGCAGCATCTTAAAGGCTACTATAGACACCTCATGAGACCTGGAATCGAAATATAAATACATGCAACATATGACACAGCGCAAGTATCTGAATAGAATATAGGAATCAGGCTAAACAGGTTAAACCATATATCTTCAGTGTTTGTCTAAGAAACACCAAAGTTCGTTTCTCTCATTGAGACCCATCCTGCCGCAAGCACCTGTGAGGGAGATTAATCTAGCCTCCGCTCTCCTCAAGGATTGATCCCTGGATCCACCCCTTCGTGGACATGGGACAGTTCTAAGGCCACAAAACTTCAAACAATCAGCATCGCCCGCATGAACGTCCCTAACATGGGCAATGAGTCTACTAGCCCCTTTCCCAGTCTCGACAGACTTGTAGTGCTCCTGGAATCGGGTCTTGATTGGACGGGTGGTTTTGCCCACATAGAACCGCATACAGGGGCAGAACACCACGTATACACAAAACTCCGTTCCACAATGTATACAGTCCTTGATCTGGACGGTGTATCCCCCCAACTGGATATTCTTGCAGGGCCAAAACTGCTGGCAATGACAGCAGTTGTGACACCGAAAGTTGCCTTTAGGTTTCGCGTTGGTTAGCCAGTCGGGTTCTCCAGGATCCCTGAATTCGCTTCTAACCAATCTATCACCAATCGTTGGTGCTCGACGGAAGGTTACCATTGCTTTCTCAGCCAAACGTTTTTCCCAATGTGGGCGACTGCGCAATTCGACCCAATTCCTGGATATAACACTACGAATTCTGTCTGCCATCGGAGAAAAGTCAAAGACAAAAGGGGCATTGGTCTTTTTGAGTCTGTCTTTTGAGGGAAAGTCGGGATCACCTAAGGGGGTGTTCCTATTTCTTTTGCCTATACCTCTTTTCAAGGTGTCCTCTCGTCTACGACCATCGGCCTTATTGAAGGCTTCGATGAGTAAGGCGAGAGGGTACCCTCGGTCCAGGAGTCTGAACCCCAACTCCCTGCTTTGGGAAACGAAATCGTCTTGTTTGCTATTATTTCTTTTTAACCGTAGGAACTGGCTATATGGAATGCTGTTAACTACATGGCGAGGATGGTAGCTGTTGTAGGCCAGGATTGAGTTAGTGGAGGTGGCCTTTCTGAAACCCCTAGATAAGAGGCATCCCTCCTCCACATACAGTACCAGGTCCAAAAACTCAATCCTTAATCCACCCCACATGCCTGTAAAACGCATATTGAGGCCATTGAGCCCCAGCCAGTCAACAAACTCATGGAACAGTGGCTCACTGCCGTTCCATACAAGGAGTACATCGTCCACATAGCGATGCCAGGACACAATGGCGTGGCGATAGGGATTGGAGGATGGACCACCCTTTATTCCCTGTAAATCCACTAGAGATTTTCCAGTCACTCCAGGGACAGATCTGGACGCCTTTAATATTAAAACAAGGGATGAACTAAAAGCATTGGTTTATCCTGACAGCATGCCCAATTTAACTCCCCAAGAAACCTCTGCTTTAAACTGGTTGAGTGAGAACAAGCAGATAGTGGTCAAGAAAGCTGATAAGGGGGGTAATTTGGTCTTAATGTCAAGGGAGTATTATCGGAAAGAAGGTTTGAGACAGCTTGAAGGCCCTGAGGGCTTTTATGAAAAACTTAGAAGGGACCCCACATCACAATATATGAAAACCCTACGTACCCTTTTGAGACAGGGCGTCGAACAGGGTTGGTTGTCCCGTAAGATGGGGGAAGGCCTGTTTCCGGATTTCCCTCGGAAACCAGTCTGGTACTTTTTGCCTAAAGTCCACAAAAGCTTGGAGTGTCCCCCTGGCCGTCCCATCGTGTCTGCCAGGGGATCTGTTACTGAACCCTTATCCCGATATCTTGAACACACTTTAAGACCCTACTTGGAGGAGATACCCTCCTACCTGGCAGACACGCTGGCCGTCCTGAGGCTGCTACCCAAGATTGAGTGGAAAGACCATTACAGGTTAGCATCAATTGACGTGGAGAGCCTGTATACTAGAATCCCCCAAAGACTGGGAGTCTCTGTGGTCAAATCGATCTTGGTTGAGAAGGGTAGGGATATTGATTGGGTCGATTATATCGGTCAATGTTTGTCCTATGTACTGACTCACAATGCCTTTCTTTTTTACGATCAATGGTACAGACAGGCCTCCGGCGTGGCGATGGGGACTTCTGTGGCCCCCACTTTTGCCAATCTCTTTTTGGCATACTGGGAGGACCATTATATTTTTCCATCCTCCAATCCCTATCGCCACGCCATTGTGTCCTGGCATCGCTATGTGGACGATGTACTCCTTGTATGGAACGGCAGTGAGCCACTGTTCCATGAGTTTGTTGACTGGCTGGGGCTCAATGGCCTCAATATGCGTTTTACAGGCATGTGGGGTGGATTAAGGATTGAGTTTTTGGACCTGGTACTGTATGTGGAGGAGGGATGCCTCTTATCTAGGGGTTTCAGAAAGGCCACCTCCACTAACTCAATCCTGGCCTACAACAGCTACCATCCTCGCCATGTAGTTAACAGCATTCCATATAGCCAGTTCCTACGGTTAAAAAGAAATAATAGCAAACAAGACGATTTCGTTTCCCAAAGCAGGGAGTTGGGGTTCAGACTCCTGGACCGAGGGTACCCTCTCGCCTTACTCATCGAAGCCTTCAATAAGGCCGATGGTCGTAGACGAGAGGACACCTTGAAAAGAGGTATAGGCAAAAGAAATAGGAACACCCCCTTAGGTGATCCCGATTTTCCCTCAAAAGACAGACTCAAAAAGACCAATGCCCCTTTTGTCTTTGACTTTTCTCCGATGGCAGACAGAATTCGTAGTGTTATATCCAGGAATTGGGTCGAATTGCGCAGTCGCCCACATTGGGAAAAACGTTTGGCTGAGAAAGCAATGGTAACCTTCCGTCGAGCACCAACGATTGGTGATAGATTGGTTAGAAGCGAATTCAGGGATCCTGGAGAACCCGACTGGCTAACCAACGCGAAACCTAAAGGCAACTTTCGGTGTCACAACTGCTGTCATTGCCAGCAGTTTTGGCCCTGCAAGAATATCCAGTTGGGGGGATACACCGTCCAGATCAAGGACTGTATACATTGTGGAACGGAGTTTTGTGTATACGTGGTGTTCTGCCCCTGTATGCGGTTCTATGTGGGCAAAACCACCCGTCCAATCAAGACCCGATTCCAGGAGCACTACAAGTCTGTCGAGACTGGGAAAGGGGCTAGTAGACTCATTGCCCATGTTAGGGACGTTCATGCGGGCGATGCTGATTGTTTGAAGTTTTGTGGCCTTAGAACTGTCCCATGTCCACGAAGGGGTGGATCCAGGGATCAATCCTTGAGGAGAGCGGAGGCTAGATTAATCTCCCTCACAGGTGCTTGCGGCAGGATGGGTCTCAATGAGAGAAACGAACTTTGGTGTTTCTTAGACAAACACTGAAGATATATGGTTTAACCTGTTTAGCCTGATTCCTATATTCTATTCAGATACTTGCGCTGCGTCATATGTTGCATGTATTTATATTTCGATTCCAGGTCTCATGAGGTGTCTATAGTAGCCTTTAAGATGCTGCGATGCGAGCTAGCGCTCGCAATGTCAGCTGTAGGAGTGCTTCTGATCTCTCATTTTTAAATGGTTTTTAATATGCTCCGTCATTTATGCTCTAATGATCACTCTACTGTGCATTTTTTGTGTTCATGTTTTCAATTTTCAAACTTTATATGTTTGTCTTGCAGGTCCCCCCGAGCGTGCCCAGTTGCTGGGCAACGCTGTGCGGCGACTCTTCCCCACTGATACCGGCAGCCTATTAAAGACAGGAGGAAGTGAGGTAAGCGGTTCACGTGATGCCAGTCATGTGACGCTTGGGGTAATCCCATTGCACGCCCCCAGATAAGGGGGCGTGCCTCCTCCACCAGGCGGACTGACCGGCTCGGGGCGGCGCTAGACTCTGGCGCGCGCTCGGCAGTGGGGGCTACTCGCGGCAGGGGGTAAGACCTTTGTATTGATTGTCTCTCTATATATATATCGTGTTGTGTTCACTAAACTTTGTATGTGCTGCCTCTGAAGAAGCAGGTCATCCTGCGAAACGGCTGTTAGGCTGAATTTTCTGCATGTATGTTTTGAAGGTGTCGGGAGGATTAATTAAAGGTGACGTCCTTATGCAATTTGGTGCCCAGAAGTTCTTCTTTTTCTTTTTTTCTTTGTTTCCAATTGATATATCACCCACTGGAGGCACAAATTGTTTCATGCACCTGCATCCCCTGACCTGCCAGGATCCTATCTAGTGCCGATTTCTCTCTTTGCTTGTGTACTAGTATGAGGACCAACAGATTTTGAATACTCTGAACAGATTGTGTAAATAAGCTCTCGTACTACATGGAAGAGTTAAAGTTAGCCAGTCATAATTGGATGTGTGTAGGAACCCTTAATATTAAAGGATACCAGATGCAAAGGGATCTGGTAAAAACTAAACCTGTACTGGGTAGGTGGGCATAATCAAATACTTACCACGCCTCCAGTACCCCTCCACCCCCCGCTGCTCTTCTCTGGTCTAGTTACCACAGCAAGAAGCAAAGATTTCTAGACAGAAAATAAACTATATAGGTTCTAACCACACAGATATAATATTATGGGATAAAGACATGGCCGGATTCCGAGCAGGCCAACAAAGGCCGTGGCCTAGGGCGACACAAGGCAAGGGGCACATTGTGGACAGCATGCTGGCAGTGGCAGTTAAAGGAAATAGGCAAAATGCAAAAAAAATAGGTTTACTTACCTAGGGCTTTCTTTAGACCCTGGAAGCGTATATGTGTTCATCACCACAGCTCAGCTATCAGTAACGATACTTCACAGGACCGCCCGCAGTTAACCACTCTGAAACCACCTAACGCTGATCTGCGGCAGTAGAGTGGCTCCCCCAGGACCGCCTAACGCGTCAAGTCCTGGGGTGGAGATTAGTGGGTATCTCACGCGCATCTGCGCTGAGCATCCTGCCAACTGTGATTGGCTTATTCAGGGTCTATGGATAAAAGTATTAGAGGTAGTGGAAGAGCAGGACAGCCAGACAGTGTGCACTGTTTAAAAGAAAATCAATATGTCAGCTGCCATATGACTCTCGCTTCGGGTTTCCTTTAAAAAAGAAATGTCATAGTAAAAATATGCATGCTGTATAACCCGCTAGCTCACTGGCAATCAAACACATCCTACAGCTTAACTACTCAGCATATTACTTAGCAAATTATATGATTCCATATGTAGCAACTACTCGTTTTCACTTGCCCTCTTGGGCAAATGCCACCTCCCTGGTCAGCAGTTACCCAAAACCTAGACCTTTGTGGCCTTTCAAAAAATGTGGCCTTGAACCTAAATGTCTGTTCCACGTGAATGACTCAATAAACAATGCATCTGTAAATGAATTGTAATGAAAAGTGGAAATGGTCAGTGCAGATGACCACAATGAGAAGTAGAACAGGTTGGGACTTTTGTTGGCACCATAAAGTTCCCTTCAATACAAATGCACACAATTTTTCCAATTCCTACCTCTACTCCACCACAGCCTGACCTTCAATTTACTGAGCCCACCTTCGCAGTGCTGCAAAACAAGGATAGAGTCGTATCTCTAGTGCTTGATGCATCTGGAAGCATGAAACTGGTGTGTAGATAATTTGCTTTTCAAAAATCATTTTCTGTGTCCAAAACCTGTGATGTTGTAATGTCTGGCAGATCTATTTCAGCCACTATACCTCAATCTAGTGCCGTAGCTCTGATCTCGTCCCACGTCTTCACCTATAGACAAGCCCCCACTTGAACAGGACACTGAATATTGTGCTGTAATATGTACGAACAGAGGCGCCAAGCAGAGTAAAACAATGTTCTAAAAATGATAAAAAGAGGGAAGTCGAGGTGGACTTACCTCCCTCTGGTAGTGGACATATACTCAAATGCAGAGTAAAAAATATACAATTTATTCACAGCTCCATAAAATCGCAACGCGTTTCGCGGTCAACAATCCCGCTTCATCAGGCAGTACAGGAGCATATAAAACTGGTTCAGGTCCATAAAGCGTGTGAGCGCCTCTGTGACAGAGGCACTCACACGCTTTATGGACCTGAACCAGTTTTATATGCTCCTGTACTGCCTGATGAAGCGGGATTGTTGACCGCAAAACGCGTTGCGATTTTATGGAGCTGTGAATAAATTGTATATTTTTTACTCTGCATTTGAGTATATGTCCACTACCAGAGGGAGGTAAGTCCACCTCGACTTCCCTCTTTTTATCATTTTTAGAACATTGTTTTACTCTGCTTGGCGCCTCTGTTCGTACATATTACAGCACGATTAAGTACCCCTGGTGGAGGGGTTCTTTCCCCATTTTCCTATCTACAGAGAGCGACTTTTATACCTGCGTGGGGTCAGGTACTAATACTCCCCACCTGCCTGTCAAGTGGTTACCTGATGGTAACCCACCTTTGTGAGTATAAGAACCTTTGACTTTACATTATATATTGAGCTTACCAGACAATATTGCACTATTGGGCTCTTGGTCTCCTCTGTTTTGTTTTTACAAGGACACTGAATATGTCTCCTACCTTCGGTTACCCCCAGGCCTTAACATGCAAGATATAGCAGCTGAGGCCAAGAAAGCCAGAGTACCACCAGAGCAAACAAGACAATGCAACTGGGTGATATTAGGTAGTAGAGCAGAATGCTTTTGTGGAGGAAGTTACACAGATCAAAACAGGAGCTATGAACTAGGGAGCAAGATTGCTCTGAGCGACCGCAGCTCTGGGCTTTCGATAACCACCACAAATGAACAAGACACAAAGGTTGCTCAGTGCGACCGCAGCACTGAGCATCTGATGTCCACAACAGTGAGTAACAAGAAAGACAACAGACAGACAGATGGAATGTTTGCCAGCTTCCGTTTACCATCACAAAAAAAAAAGACGCAATGGTTGCTCAGTGCTGCCCCAGCAATAGCAAACATCCACACTGGCACGGACAAGACAAACAAGTAGGAGCGTAACTAATAGCAACTGCTGCTACAGTCACGTCCACAGGAACAGAACTAGCAGGATTACTACCAGTCACCAACGTGGTGAAGGCAGTCTCCAAACTATCAGGATATGAAAGACTTTACTGTACCCCCGCGGGTGCAGTGAATATCCAAGCGAGCAAGACAAGGAAATGCAATAATACACAATTCAAACTTCACACAAGGAGCCCAGCAATCAACTTTAGCTAAGCTTAATGCTATGATGGACAGGGTGTAAGAGGGAAAGCAGGCTTTTCTATGGACATCAGCCAATGAGAGCAGACATGCAAAATCCCACACAGCTGATTGGTAATCATGCAATCCTGTGGTAGCCTGATTGAAGGCAAAACGCTTCCTGTGAATGGAAAAAAACTTTCATTACAAATGCATGCCAGATTATGCAACCACATGCATGTAAGAAATCCAGAGCTGTCTGAAGCCGTAGGTGGATTCATGAAAACATCTCCTGAGCTACTCTGAACTGCAGAGTGACTGCAAATGGCAATGAGACTCATTGTGAAAGCAAGCAACCAAATACAGGCAGAGAAATCAAAACTGCTCGGTTGCAGCCCCGCTGCAACTGACAGGAGGGATCCTTATAGACGTAATACAAACATGAAACCAGGAGTGTAGCGATCACACATTGTCCAGCACAGTAACCAGGGTGCTCAGAGATGGAAAGGGACCTGACAAATGTAGAGTAATACACTTAGGGCCATATTCTATTGAACTCGCCAGTGCTAAGCACTGGCGAGTTCTTAACTTAGGCGATGGGGGCATCGCCTAATCTTATAAAACTTTAGACCCCCCCCAGGTGGAAAAGAACTCGCTTGGGCGATATAATCGCCCAGTGAGTTCTTAATACGTTATCCAATTACCCTTATCATGCCTCCGGGAAGTATACACCTCTATTCCGGCGCACATCCTGCGCTGGAGCCACTCCCACCAGGCCGCCTCACCGGCTGACCTGATGGGGAACTGGCTACTGTGAGGTGCTGTTGCTGGGTCTGCCGTTGCTGGGTGACGCGGAAGGCAGAGTTATCTCCGCACTTCGCGTCACAGTAGCCAGTTCCCCATCAGGTCCGCCGGGGAAGGTGGCCTGGTGGGAGTGGCCCCAGCGCAGGATGTGCGCCGGAATAGAGGTGTCCGTTGGCGAGATGGGGAGGGTGGGAGAGAACACAGTTTGAATCCTCCAATAGCAGAACCAGGAGAGCAGTCACCCATCAGGTCCGCACAAGGTGAGACCGGAAGGATTGGTTAGACAGTTAGTGGGATATTTTGATTGGCTGTTCTGGTGGGCTGCTGGGGTATATATAAATGGTGGGATTCATTGTTAGATTGTCTCTTGTACAGCATAGCTTGATAAAGGGGCGGTTGCCCTGAAACGTCGCTTATGATTGCTGTTATGCCTTTGAAGAGCTAATAAAAGAGCTTTACTGGATACTGAATGGATGGTGCCAGTTTTTCTGCTTTCTACAATTGACCAACCAGAGTGCAGCTGGTCTAACCGTGGCACATCCGCCTTGAACTTGAGGAGCGCTCCACAACTACTTTCATAAGGAAGTTGTAAGAAGTCATGACTAAGCTGTTACTAGGCAGATTATGTTATATTTAACTAATTTAACTAAAAACGCGTCAAAATTTTCATGCAAATGTTCACCAAGCAGAAACATCTTATACGATTTTTTGCAGGCAAAAATGTAACGCTACATTGGAAACGTAGCCTTAAGCAATACCAGTTGTCTGATTCTACTGATGATCCTCTGCTTTTAGCCATAGACCCTGAACAAGCATGCAGCACATCAGGTGTTTCTGACATTATTGTCAGATTTGACAAGATTAGCTGCATGCTTTTTTGTGGTGCGATCAGACACTACTGCAGCCAAATAGACAAGCAGGGCTGCCAAACAATAAAATTATTATTTATTGTATTTATAAAGCGGCAACATATTACGCAGCGCTGCACAATAGATAAATGGGATGACATACAGGAAACTCATAACAAAAACAAGATTATGCAAATGATTTGATAACAGTACAGTGTCATGGGCTAAAATAGAGACTGTTCTAATCCACAAGAGGGGTGACTGACAGTAAGATTGCATAATCAAGCTGGAAATACTAGGGAGGAGGGCCCTGCCAGAGGCTTACAATCTAAAGGATAGGGGTGGAGACAATAGGTGCATCTGTTGAGAGGGTGTCCAACAGCATGAAAAGGTGAGTCCTGAGGGCTCCTTTGAATGTATTAAAGCTGGGGGCGAGTCTGATGGCTGGTGGGAGCGAGTTCCAGAGAGTGGGGGCCGCCCTAGTGAAGTCCTGCAATTATGCATGGGAGTAAGATATGCATGGTGCGACTAGGCGCAGGTCATTGGAGGATCGGATGGGACGGGCTGATATGTGCCTGTGACAAGATCAGAGATGTAGGTCGGGCAGGTCTTGTGCACTGATTTGTAGGCCAAGCACAGGATTTTGAAATTGATTCTAAAGCTGATGGGGAGCCAGTGTAGGGCTCTACAGAGCGGAGTCGTAGAGGCGCTGTGAGGAGAAAAATGTATCAGTCTGGTTGCTGCATTCATCACCGATTGAAGTGGGATTAGAGGGGAGGCCAGACAAAAGAGAATTGCAGTAGTCTAGGTGGGAGATGATAAGGGCATGGATGAGGAGTTTAGTGGTGTCAGGGGACAGGTAAGAGCAGATCCTGGAGATGTTGTAGAGGTGAAATTTGCAGGATCGGGCAACACTTTGGATGTGGGGTGTAAAGGAAAGTGCAGAGTCCAGGGTAACACCTAGACAGCGGGCTTGGGAGGTAGGGCGGATGGTAGTATTTTCGATTGTGATGTGTAAATCTAGGAGGGGTGCAGCTCTGCGGGGTGGGAATATCAGAAGCTCTTGTCCAAATTATGCTTCAGGAACCTGGCGGCCATCCAGGAGGAAATGGATGTGAGGCAGGTGGAGACTTTGTCCATGGTGGAGGAGGAGAGATCTGGGGTGTGGAGGTATATCTGGGGGTCATCGGCATACAGGTGGTAATTGAAGCCCATGGAGGAGATGATTTTGCTAATTGAGGCAGTGTAGAGAGAGAAGAGTAGTGGTCCTAGGATGAAACCTTGAGGAACACCAACTAAGAGGGGTGTAGGAGTGGCTAAGGGGCCACTGAAGAATGTTGTGAAGGAGCAGTAGGAGGAGATCCAGGCTAAGGCTAGGTCCTGATTGCCCAATGTGCATTGTTTAAAAGGAAATAAATATGGCAGCCTCCATAATCTTCTCACTTCCGTTGTCCTTTAATGTCACCTCCATGAACTATAAAGCTTCCCAAAATGTTTCATGTGGATTCATTTGTCCATTCTTCAACATCACAGCATGTCCAACCCAAGAGGTAAAAGGAAGAGGTGCATGCACTGTTACTTATGCTCTTCTCTGCGGTCTTGTACTTTATCGGTTTGCCCTGTTTCACCCATTTGCATTTCTCCTGGCATCACTGCAACAGCACCTCACAAAAAGAATGTTACCCTATCTATAATATAAAAGGCATGATTGTTTTTAGGGTTTTTTGTTTTGTTTAGTTTTTTTTTTTCAAAATGCTGTCATTACCAGCACTGAGCTTTTTCCTGCTGTTGGCCTCTGATTATCTGACTCTCGGTCATGTGATGTACTCACAAACAACTGAAAATGTTGGACTCACATTACAATTTGCTGCAGTTTGTGTCTGCCAGTTGAGCGAAAATCCGCTACCTGAAAGTGGTCAGCTTCTGCTCACTGCCAAACTTTAGATAGGTCTATTGCAACTTCTATAGACTTCAGTTGCCTTTGCCACCTTTATTATGCACTATAGATGAGGCATAAGCAGAGAGCTTACTCGTATCCTTGTAAATAGGCACATTTCTCATCTCTAATACTAATTTATAAATGGGCCTCTTAAGGTGGCCATACATCTGGCGACTTGGTAGAAAATCGACCATCTGATTCTATTATTATAATCGGATGAGAATTGATGCCACCAAGAGCATGCCCAGTCGACGATGCAACCAAATTCAAGCCAAAATTGGCTGCATGTATCTGACATGCTGCAAGATGTAGGGCCGACATGCTCGATCGGGTGCGCAGCAGTAACGGCATGCAATATTGGGGCGAGCAATGAACGAGACAAAACCCCCGGCACTGCCCCAAAGGTGTAAAATTTCCCCCGTGCAGTAGATGTTAACTGTCTGTGCCCGCCGCCATCTCTGTCCTGCCTCCTATAACATTCCCCACATGGTTGCCGCCATATATGTGGGCACGTGTGTGACGTCCCACATGCGCCTGCATTGCGCCAGCAGCCACATAGGGCACGTGTATGGGAGCACAAGAAAAAAATGGAAGAAGGAGGAGCGCTCCGTAGTGTATTAAACTTTTTAATTGGGAACCACGCAAGGGTTAAAAACACTTACTAGAAAGTGATGAACATCAGACATATCATGGGTTAAAAACCCTGAATCAATGACCCCGGGTGGCAACCTGTTTCTCCTCTGTGGCCAGCAGTGGAAGTAGTCCTAGATGTTAATGGACACCGGAAGCCTTTCCTCTGGTCAAAGGGTGCAGCAACTTCGCAACGCGTTTCGGCGTATCCGCGCCTTTGTCAAGCTAGTTGCTGCCATGCACCCAATGTGTTTATATACCTAATTGTCACAGGAAATGGAGGGTATGACCCCAGGGAACACCTGGTTCATATCTAATTATATCAGCATTTCAACATAAAACTACATATAAGGAATGTGAGGACCTTTAATAAAAATATAAAAAATATGTGTAGAGAAACATGTCTAAAAATGTATCCAAAACAGAAGAGAGAAGGGAAATAACATGGCGATATGGACACTATATTTCCATAGCCTTAGGACCTAGCTGTAGGCGGTACTGTTATCCATTTAAACATACACTACCTTATCTCTTCAGAATTATAAAGAGCGTTTGTATGGGAGGCAGGACAGAGATGGCAGGGGGCACAGACAGTTAACGTATACTGCGCAGGGCACAGGGGGCACATTTTGCATTGGGGGCACCAGTGGATGCGGAGTCACAAGGCTGATTCCTGAGCAATTTAATTCTGAAATCTATCGAGAATCGGCCTGTGGTGTATGGGCAGGCGACAGATCTCTCTCCAATCGATTCGATCAGAGAGAAAACTGTCTCTTGGTCGATCTGCTGATGTATGGGCACCTTTAAAGAGAGTCTGAAGTGAAAAAAATTACCTCTTTTGTTACATTTGCATGGAGTTTGTGCGCTGCACCTGGAGCAAAACAGAAACAAACGCACAAACCCGCAACCAGGCAGAAGTGTCACTGTTAGGAAAGGACTGACAAACCAGGAGTAAATGAATAATAAGAATTTATTATTAAATGAAAATAAAGTAATGCTGTGCATTAACCTCATGCACAGAAACAATCAGCATTGACTTGCATGCACAGTATTCTACAGGCATACATACACTGCAGCAATAATACAGGCAGATATATTCATATATACACAGCAATGATGATACCGGCGGATGTATACAATAAGCATACAAATGTATGAGAATCAGGGTATGTACACACAAGAACCTCTCTGCATAAGGCAATTTATGCAGAGTAGACCCAGTGTATATAACTGTGTGCACACTGACCCTGGATCCAGAATAGTATCCACAATATAAACCTAGAAATATATACAAGTACAAGATGCACACTCAAGGAGAAGACATACAGATGGTCAGCAAGCATAGGTCATCAACAGGAGATCAAACAGTACAGTAATCGCTAGGCAAAGAATAGTCAGTAATACAAAGCACAAGGTCAACACGGGAGATCAATAGAGCAGAGAATCAAGGAACTAGGAAATGTAATATACCGGGAACAGGTAACTCAGGGCAGGATGGCTAGAACCAGGAACAAATAGCTAGTAGTGTTGTCCGGATCATGAACGATTCGGATCTTTGATCCGAATCTATTTTGTGAGTCGAATCATCCGAATCATGAAAATGAGTGATTCGGATCGCAAAAGGTGCAGGGCCAGGAGCGACACGCCCCCTCTCAGCGGGCAGCGGGGTCCTGGAAGCAGAGCTGAGATGGATCGCTCTGTTGGATGGGAGCCAGCCTTGCAGGGAGACAGGTAGATGAGAGAGAGGGGACATGGGTGCCACTGCCAGATATGTGTAGAGCACACATACTGGCTGAAATGTGCTGCTCATTATAGGCTGTCTGTTCCGTAGTTGTGCACAGTGAACACATTGGAAGCTTTTGGCTCAGCTCAGCACAGCTCAGTAACTTTGCAGGCGCTGTGATTGCAGCGCAATATCATCCTCCTGCCCTCGCTCTAAACAGCTGCACTTCACTTCTGGGAATGCTTTCTTTCACTGTGCGACGTTTGCACTCAGAGTATACAGATGAACATATAGGTGAAATATATGTAAAGCATAATGATTGCAGCATGTGGGTATTGTGTGCAAGCAAACATTTCTGCTCTCTGCTCATCCCTCCTCCCTTCTCTGTCCACTCCCTGCCCTCTGTCCATCTTCTCTCCTTCTCTGTGTGTCCACCCCCCCTCCCCTTCTCCTGTCCATAGCAGGGAAAGACCTGTCCTGCTATTCATTTCACCGAATGCTTCGGTAGTAAAATGATCCGAGATTCGGGTCAAAGATCCGGATCTTTTCAATGATCCGATTCGAATCATCCGGATCATTGAAAAGATCCGAACTTCCCATCTCTAATAGCTAGCAACTAGTGAGTTTTCAGGTGTGGCTTAAATGCCATGCTGAGAGACCATGTGACAGTCCAGGCCTCCTCCCTGTCTGTGGAGTAGAGTTGGGCGAACAGTTCGGCTGTGTTAGCCGAACTGTTCGGCTGCCCAACCTGGCATTTTAATGTGGCTCTTACTACTTCCGGGTCGCAATGACCCGGAGTAGTACGTCTGCGCTGGCCCGGCGGAGCGCGTCCTAGATCGCGCTCCCGTTGCCGGGCACTCTCTGCGCATGTGTGTGACGTCACATTACGACCCGGAAGTAGTAAGAGCCACATTAAAATGACAGGTTGGGCAGCGAACAGTTCGGCTAACACAGCCGAACTGTTCGCCCAACTCTACTGTGGAGAGATATCTAGAAAGTCCGCCCTCTGCTGGTGGGCAGAGGAAAGTTCAGGTTTCAAATTTATAGAGGAGGCTGGTGACATCTGCTGGTGAAGCAAAGGTAGTTCATGCATGAATTTACCAGCAGATGCAGATTGTGACATCTTTATTTCAGAATGCTCTTCAGCCTTAAGAGTAAAGATGATTTGCTGCATCCCCGCGGCCGTACAAGGTCTTTATCCCCCCTGACATCCCTGTGACAAAATTCTCCGGTACTTCCTGTAGGAGGCAGAGCTTTGTGCTGAAGCTATGCCTCCAGTCCATTCAATCACCCCCGATCGCCGCATGTCCCCGCCCCTATTTTCACTGAGAGGGGCGGGGCGAGGCGGAGATCGGCGGTGATTGAATGGACTGGAGGCAGAGCTTACAGCGCAAAGCTCTGCCTCCAATGGGCAGCAAAACCTGCGACTTTGAAAGTCGTTGAATTTTGCCCCGGGATTTGGGGGGATAAAGACCTCCTATGGCCGCAGGGATACGGCGAATCATCTTTGGTCTTAAAGGGAACCTAAACTGAGAAGGATATGGATTTTTTCAGTTGCCCGACTCCTGGTGATCATATCTCTCTAATACTTTTAGCCACAGCCCCTCAACAAGCATGCAGATCAGGTGCTCTGACTGAAGTCAGACTGGATTAGCTGCATGCTTGTTTCAGGTCTGTGATTCAGCCACTACTGCAGCAAAAGAAATCAGCAGGACTGCCAGGCAACTGGTATTATTTAAAAGTAAAAAAAGAGGAGCGCTCCATAGTGTAACTACGATTTATTAAAACAAATTGCGCAAATAAAAATTAACTTACTAGATGTAAGTTGAATACAAGCATGTAGTCAGGCTTAGCAACCTTAAAATCCTTCCCTGGTGGGTGCACCTCAAACTGCCGTGGCCATCGGAGTCGAGTGGATCGGATGGAAAGCGACCCTGGATGCTCCCCCAAGGAATAAATGTGTGCTGGTAGCGTTATAACGCGTTTCGGCGTTCCACGCCTTCGTCAGATAACTGGTATTATTTAAAAGGAAACATCCATATCCCTTTCAGTTTAAGTTCCTTTTAAGGCTGAAGAGCATTCTGAAATAAAAAGGCTTCGGACTCTCTGTAGCCGCCCTGGCGTTCTATTTTCCCAGGATTTCCGTGCAAAAAGTGGTTCAATTAATTTCCAATAATTTTCAACCAATTTTTTTTGCAATCAATTTTTTTTATATATTGAATTCAATTCAGGTTATTGTATTGAATTCAATAAAAAAAAAGTGTTTGCTGCGAGATGTTGATGATGCTGTGTGACCCTGGTGCCATCAACACCGATTGACGGGAGACATGTGATCGCAGAGGGAGAAGCAAAATCCGGCAAGGGACATGGAAGAAGGACTGGGGAAGCTATCAGAGGTACGCGACGAGGGATCAGCACGCCAATGGTGAGTATAAGACCCAGATGTATAGCCAGATGTAGTTAGCCAGATATTAGAAAGATGTGCAGCCAGGTATAGTTAGCCAGATGTATTAGCCAGGTATAGTTAGCCAGATGTATTAGCCAGATGTGCAGCCAGGTATACAGTAGTTAGCCAGATGTATTAGCCAGGAATAGATAGCCAGATGTTTTGCTAGGTATATAGTTAGCCAGATGTTTTGCCAGGTATATAGTGAGCCAGATGTTTGCCAGGTGTATAGTGAGCCAGATGTTTGCCAGGTGTATAGGAGACAGATGTGCAGCCAGGTCTAGGGAGTCAGATGTATAGGGAGCCAGGTTTGTGGTTGCCCCTGCCCCCCATTGCCCCCGATCCCCATACTCCCCCCTGACTGTGGCCGGGTGTCCCTTCTGTGAGGGGGCGGGGGGGTGTCCTCCTTCTGTTCAGGCTGGTCGGGGACTCCTGTGTGTGTGTAGGGGGGAGATTCCCCCTCTATGGGGGCTGGTTGTGGCCGGCCGGGGACGCCCCCTGCTGTGTGGCGGGGGGGTTCCCCTTCTAAGGGGGCTGGTTGTGGCCTGCGAGGATCTTCCTTCTGTGCGGGGGGGAGGGGGGGTGTCCCCTTCTATGGGGGCTGTGGGTGGCCTTTCCCTCCTCTTCCCCCCATCCCTCCCTTCCAATCCCCCGTGCCCCCCCCCCCTGATCCCTGTCCCCCCCAGTCAGAAGCCCTGATCTACTCACCTGAGGGCTTTCTCCTGCGGCGGAAGCGGCACATTTCCTCCTCCATCGCGAAGTCTCATGTTCTCTGCAATTACAGTTACGAGGCTTGGTGACGTCACCGAGCCTCATAACTGTAACAACAATGCCTGGGACTTCGCCGATGGAGGAGGAAGGTGTCCATCGCGGCCAGCGCAGGAGAAAGCCCTCAGGTGAGTAGATCAGGGCTTCTGACTGGGGGGCGGGGGGATCGGGGGGGGGGCACGGAGGATCGGGAGGGAGGGATGGTGGAAGAGGAGGGAGAGGCCACCCACAGCCCCATGGAAGGGTACACCCACCCCCCCGCACAGAAGGAGGATCCCCGCAGGCCACGACCAGCCCCCATAGAAGGTGAATCTCCCCCCTACACACTCGAGGGCCCGTTCAGACTACAAAATGCGGACCGCAACGCATGCGGACCGCAACGCGTACGAACGCACGCATGTCCGCGTTCGTATGCGTTGCGTGGCTGATCCCATCACTGAAAAGTGAATGGGACAGCCGCGCGTTTTTGTAAAATCTGCGTGCAGCATGCGTTCCCGGACCGCACAGGTCCGGAACGCATGCTGTGTGAACATCAGACATTGCACTCTATGCAATGTCTGATGTCGTGCGTTTTGGCCACCTGCACGCGTTTCCAAAACGCGGCTGGAAACGCGTGCAGTGTGAACGGGCCCTGGAATCCCTGACGAGCCTGAATAGAAGGGGGACATCACCCCCCCACACACACAGAAGGGACACCCGGCCACCCACTCGCAGAGAAAGGGGAATCCCGCACGCAGCCAGCACATTCTCTGCCCCGCTGGCTGCACAAGGATTCCCCAGGGTGGCTGGATGCTAGTTCTGCACGTTGGGGGTAGCACAGATCGCTACCCACATCCCTCTGATCAGTAAAAAGTGCAGCGGGTGGTGCAGAGAAACAGGAAATCTCCCTGGCTGCATGGACAAGCTCAGCTCGTCATTACCGCTTTTTGCATGCTTTTCCTGGATGAACTCAGCTCGTCCATACCGCCAGGGTGAAGAGAACCTGAACTGAAAATAAAAAGTCAAAATAACAATACACAGGTCATATTTACCTCCTGTGTAGTCTACTTCCCAATCTCTTTCTCCTCTCCCGCATCCTGTTTGTCCACTTTGATCAATGGATTTCTCCATCCTCCATTTTAAAAATGGCCATTACCCCATAACAGCTTCCTGGTCAGCACACTGTTAAACTGTAATATCACCCACTCAAGCCATAGGGAAACGTGGACATAACCTTGCACATTCAGTTGTAACTGACAGCTGCTGATATATAACTGACAGTAACTGGTTTATTTCAGTTCTGACAAAATATTGTCAGAACTGGAAGGGATCTTTGTCAGAAGAAAATGGTGAGCATCTAAGAGGAACTGACGGTGATGTTAGTACGTAATATTCATTTGCAGCTACATTATGTGTTTGTTTTTAATAATTTTACTCGCTTCAGGTTCCCTTTAAAGGTGCGTACACACACACTACCAGCGGCATTGACGGGTCTGCCGGACCCTCCCGCTTAGCGGTCTTTAAGCCGACAGTATCGCGTGTGAGTGCGCTATCGCCGGACTGATAAGGCTGTTTCTGAACGACCCACTCAGCGGATCATTCAGAAACAGCCTTATCAGTTCGCCGACAGTGTGTACACACGCACTACTGTCGGCTAAAAGACCCGTCGTTGCCGCTGGTAGTGCGTGTGTATGCACCTTTAGCTATTCCATTCCTATAGCAGAAGATAAGAGGACACCAGTGATGACTATCTGTTCCTCTATACTGTACTCAGTGTTTGGTGATGCACCAATACAATTAGCACATAGATGATAGAGTGTAGAATCAGAATCGGAATCAAATTTATTTCGCCAAGTGCAGCGGTTGCCACATTCGGAATTGTTTGTGGTACACATCGGCATAGTGCAAGTACAGCATTAAACAAGATGGTGCATTACCCATACATACATACATACATACATACATTGACATAGGCATTGAAACAAAGTAGTGCAATACACATACATACATTGACATAGGCATTGAAACATAGTAGTGCAGGTGCACGTGCAATGAAGAACAGACATAGAGTAGGTGCGTAGCGGCTGAACCAGCTAGATAGCTCAAGAGTTAATTAGTCTTAGGAGCGAATGAAGAACAGCCACAGAGTAAGAGCACATGGCTATCTAGACCAGGGTGGCAAGAGTGTAGGCAGACCAACAGAGATCAGCGGTCACTGTAGCTAGGTTACATAACAAGCACTGAATGACTTATACGGTACATGCTGGGGGTGATGTGAAAACTGTAATAAAGATTAGTAAAAGTGGGGGGCGTGGCCAGCCATGAGAGAGTGAGGACGCAGCTCAACCTCGCTCCGCCGACCTTGCTGGAATCCTGAGGTATCCTGCACCCCTTGGGTGAAATTGCTGCTGCCAGACCACACCAGACTGTCGCCAGACATCTCCCCTACCAGACCATGCAAAAAGCACACAGAAGCGGGGCAGACAAGGCCGCGGATGCCGCGGAGAAGCTGGCGAAATATGCGCATGGAGCTGGGCAAGATGGCGCCGCTCCGCCCCAGCACCACGAGACTACAGCCGAACAGGGTAGACCCAGCTCACCGGCTCCAGACACTGACACAGATGCGGAATCCGTCAGCTCACGCACCAGGAAGGGGCACACAGTGAGTAAGGACTCTGGTCCTAAAATGCGGAGGGGCAGATCACAGCACAGGCAGGAGAAATCCAAGCAGGCACAGGCCCAAATGGCTACTACAGAGGACACTGATTCAGAGGAGGGGGAACCCACCCGGGCAGATTTATTAGATGCAATTAAGGCACTACAAAGCAGCCTAGCTTCAAGGCTGGACACTGTACAGTCAGACCTTTCTCTGGTCAAAGCGGATCTAAAGAAATTACGTGACAGGGCAGCAGAATCTGATAGGCGTATTGGGGATCTGGAAGCTACAATTAAGCCAATGCAAAAAACTCAAAAAACAACCCAAAAAGCTACCGAACAAAATACCCTGAAGGTTGATGACCTGGAGAATCGATCTAGACGATCTAATATAAGGTTTGTGGGTTTCCCAGAAAAATCTGAAAGCAATTCCCCTGAATCTTTTCTAGAAACATGGCTGAAGCAAACTATTCCAAGCATGGATCTATCACATACTTTCTCTATAGAACGCGCGCATCGCATCCCTGGGGGCCCACCAAAACCAGGGAGACCACCCAGACCCATGATAGCTAAGCTGCTAAATTACAGAGATAAGGTGGAAATCCTGCGGAAAGCCAGGGACATATCACTTGAATTTAATGGCACTAAAATATCCCTATATCAGGATTTTTCCTCTGAAGTACAAAAACAACGGGCATCGTTTCTGGCAGTTAAAGCCGGCCTGAGAGCCAAGCAGATTCTCTATACCATGCTGTTCCCAGCCAAACTCCGTGTACAATACCAAGATGAGACTATATTCTTTTCAACGCCGGACGAGGCTTCTACCTGGATGGAACAACAGGGAATCATCATCCCTGTACTAGCAGATAGAAGGAAGAAGGACTTTCCTAGTTAATAAGGCAGACACTGATGATTTTGCAGCGAGCGGTGACTTCTTTCTTATGAACGTATTTTATAAGATCACTTAGATGTTTGAACCCCTCCAAGATATTTCCTGTCATTACTTATGTGTACCTACAAACTGGGACTTTTTAAGCACATAAGCACAGTATCTTAATGTGTAATGGCATCCACAGGAAAATCACATAGGCCTGAAAAGTTACTAGCAACTAGAACCAAATTTTCCTTACATAGGCCTATACTACCACCTAGTGGATTTTCTCTGGAACATCAGTATTAGATTATAATGATATATCATTGCATTGTTGTCAGTGCTAGTTATGAGATATCTGATTGAATAATTATGACATTTAATATGTTTACTGCAGGTTAACATTGCGTGTATCCATCTATAAATGAAGCTTAATCTGCAACTCTATGTGCCTATAAAATACAAATGCCTTGTAGTTAAGAGACCACTATCTTATCGTATATGCTGTTCAAAAGTCTGGACGACACCGTTGGTTTCCCCTCCATTATAAGCAACCACATTACACCCGTGGGTTAAATAATATATTAGGTCGGACATGGTGACCGAAGTTAGTCCCCTTTACTGGTTAAGTTCTAATGTTTTGGGAAGTAAGACTCTCTGTAAGTTTTTTTAAAAAAACAGAGAGTGGGGTGGGAAAGGTTAGGGGGGAAGTTTCTATGTGTTATATGTGTTGTCGCTGTTCTTGTCTTTTTCTTCTTTTTTTTCTTTTTCAGCAGGATGTACAGAGAGAGGGTCATACTGATATGAGCGTTGAGTGGAGGAATGGTGAGCAGGCTGGGATGTATAGTAATATAACACTAGCTTTAACATGGTCACACTAAAGTTTTTGTCTTGGAACGTCCGGGGGATGAATAATGCGATCAAACGTAAACTAGTATTTGAGCACATACGCAAGTTATCACCACAAATCATATGCCTCCAAGAAACCCACTTATTAGGAGCCAGAGGGCTAACCTTAAAGAAACCCTGGATCGCGAATTATTATCTAGCTCACTATTCCTCATACTCCAGAGGGACAGCAATCCTAATTACTAAAACATTCAAGGGTACAATTACGGATGTCAGGATAGACAATAAAGGGAATTATGTTATACTGCGATGTATGATTGAAAAGAACCCTCTAATAATTGCATCAGTCTACATACCGCCCCCTTTTAATGTGAATACACTGACAGAGCTCATGAAAAAGATACATCCACTATTAGACGGGCCTCTTATATTAATGGGCGACTTTAATGCCACCCTGGACCCGGAATTAGATAGACTTAAAGGGGGGGGCAGATCCTCACCCGCCTTTACTGGGTGGAAAGAAACGTACGCCCTACATGACATATGGAGGTGGAAGTTTCCTACCACAAAGATGTTCTCCTGTTTTTCTGATACTCATCAGACGATGTCTAGAATAGATCTGTGCCTTGGCTCAGTGAACTTATTACCCCTAATAGAGTCAATTGAATACCTATCCCACGGAATCTCTGATCACGCCCCGCTGGTGTGCCAATTGAAGTCCTGGGGAGGTAGCCCGACAGCTGTATGGCGTATGAATCCATGCTGGCTGGAGGATGAAATGGTCCTTAAGCAATGTCAGAAGGAAGTGGCAGAATACTGGTCCATCAATGAGGGCACTGTGGGGCGACACATGTGCTGGGATGCAGGAAAAGCAGTTGCAAGGGGCTCATTTAGAGCAGCTATTTCTATTATTAGGCAAAATGAGACAGCCTCACAAACATACCTCGAAAGAGAAACTACTGAGGCGCAAGCCCAACTAGTCCTATTCCCCTCAAACGAGAAGTATGCCATATGGCAATCAGCACGCCGTAAACTAGAGCTTAAAATTCTGGAGAGGACAAAAAGGAAAGATATTATCCAATCCCAAAGATTTTTTGAATTCGGTAATAAGTGTAGCAAACTGCTTACCTATTTGCTTAATTCCTCTGACGGTTTCTCCGCTATCCCACGTATTGTGTCGCCATCCGGTGTCACTTGTCATACCTCATCTGAAATAGCATCCGCTTTTACAGAATTCTATTCTGAGTTATATGCTACTAGAACAGACTCCACGGACGAGGGAATTATGGATTTCCTTCAGGACCTGGATCTGCCGGTACTATCACCTGAAGCGGTCGCTGAGTTAGACGCCCCTATTACTTCAACTGAAATAATTAATGCAATAAACACTTTTAAACGCAACAAAGCCCCAGGCCCTGATGGGATTCCCATAGAATGGTACGTTAAAAATAAACCACTGATAGTTCCCCACTTGTTGACCCTTTTTAACCATATATTTGAAACAAAAACACTTCCTGATTCCATGTTTGAAGCCCTTATAACCCTTATACTGAAACCAAATAAAGATCCATCCTCCTGTGATTCATATCGTCCCATATCTCTTATTAATACGGATGCCAAGATACTTACAAAAATTCTGGCTACTAGGCTGAATGTTCATATCACATCCATAATACATCCTGATCAAACAGGCTTCATACCTGGGCGATCCACCAGACTCAATGTCCGCAGATTATACTTAAACCTACACCATTCACATAAAAATGCTGGCTCAAGAATCATACTATCCCTAGATGCGAACAAAGCATTTGATTCGATTGAATGGCCTTATGTAGCAACTGTTTTGAAATATTTTGGCTTTGGGGACTCCTTTCAACGCTGGTTTCGAATATTATATGACAAACCCAGAGCAAAGCTCAGGGTCAACTCTATAGTCTCAACTATGTTTACGGTTTCTAGGGGCACGCGACAGGGGTGCCCACTTTCGCCCCTGTTGTTTGCCATAGCGATTGAGCCTCTAGCTCAGGCCATTCGATCAGATCCACAGGTACAGGGGCTCAAAATAAACAACATAGAAGAGCGTATATCATTATACGCAGATGACATGCTGATCTTTCTGGCAGATCCGGGTCCTTCACTGGCGAGAGTACTGGAAATCTATGACACCTTTCATAAAGTATCGGGATTATCCATTAATTGGTCCAAGTCGGTCCTCTTGCCTTTGGATTCTTTTGATCATCAGATTATAACAGGACAATCCAAATTGCAGGTGGTGGACAACTTTAAATATTTAGGTGTAACAATAACCCAACCAACGACTTCCTTTATAGATAGTAATGTCCTTCCAACTATTGAGGCAATAGAATTAAAACTAAAAAAATGGATGGCCCTTCCTCTTAATGTTTGCGGCAGAGTGTGCATCATAAAAATGATAGTTGCCCCAAAATTGTTGTATATACTACAAATGTCCCCAGAGTGGATTCCTCATTCTATTTTTAAACGTATCGACTCAATGCTGATCTCATTTATATGGTCGGGCTCAATTCCACGCATTGCGCTCTCTACACTACAACTTCCTGTAAGTTCCGGCGGCTTAGCAGTTCCACACTTTTATAAGTACTTTTTGGCTTCACAGCTAATACCCATACGAAGCTGGCTGAGTGGAGATAGACAGGATTCCGGCTTAGCAGCAGAAGCTGATATCGCTGGTTCTTATGAATCCCTATGCGGGGCTATATATAGATACAGAGTATCTAATCCCTTGACAAATACCAAAATCACTCATAATACCATTAATGTTTATAAAAAAACCCGAAAACTATTAGGAGAACCAACACAGTACGTCTCCCAGAACTCACCCTTATGGGGGAACCCAAATCTCTCGGAATTACAATCCATTCCGGATGCACACTTCTGGCGCATGCATGGGGTGAAATATTTATCTCAGCTTTTTCTAAATGGCACATTTAAAGACTTTCAATACCTAAGATTTGAATTTGGCCTGCCAAGGTATGCCTTGTTTAGATATTTTCAACTGAGACATGCCATCAGAGCACAATTAGGGACCACTGATGTTTCCCTGACTCCCTCACAACTAGAGACACAACTACTGAACCAGGTCAAGGTCAAACAGATATCCACCATGTATACCTTCCTAATGATACAGGGCAGCGATGCGAAAATACAAAAAATCAGACAAAAATGGCAACAAATTGACCCCTCTCTGACTAAAGAAAATTGGGACGAACTGACAGAAACCTTTCCTAGGACGGTAATAGCAGCTAATGACAGACTCATTAACGTTAAATGGCTGCATCAAGCCTATTTGTCACCAGCTAGATTAGCCAAAATGGGCCCCACACACGACGGTAGATGCTTTAAGTGTAAGACCTTAAATGCAGACTTTATACATTGCGTGTGGCTGTGTCCACTGGTTCAGAGGTTTTGGAGATCAGTAAATCATTTTATTAAGGATAAACTATCTCTGCCAGTTACATTAGATCTTAAATTATGTATGTTGGGGATGGTGGATCAAATAGCATGCTCCAAAAACCAATTACTCCTAATTAGGATTTTGATATTCTACGCCAGGAAGGTGATTGTGCTAGGATGGAAACGCTCTTCTCCTCCAACAATTACAGAATGGAAAATAGTAATTAACCAGGTGCTGCCACTTTTCAAATTAACATACCAAGCACGTAACCAATTTAAGAAATTTGATAAAATTTGGAGTAAGTGGACTGATGCTTTAGATACCACGATCCCCAACTTGGACATAACTGCATCTGTTCAAGATTATCAATAACTAGAAACAAGATTTGTAAATACCGAATCAAAGAAAGGTATGGCTTATTACCCTGACCGCTTGCTATTATGTGTAACCTTGTCAGCTATTTTGTAGCACTCAATGATCTCCCTACTCACCTATTTTGTATGTATACTGACTTATGACCATCGTCTGGATGGCTGCTGATGTTTTTGTTTTTTTTTCGTTAATGCCTTATTGTTTTGTTGTGTCTAATTATATGTTTGAAACTCAATAAAAATTCTCTTTTAAAAAAAAAAAAAAAAGATTAGTAAAAGTAAAAGAACTATTCTCAGCCACCTTTTTCTTAATGTTTTAGCATCACGTTATCGACTAAAAATCATTAATAACCTGAAGAAAATTAAGGACAACTTTGAAAGCAGCCCATTGGTTAACATTAGGAGTCTCACCTGCTAGCCGTGACTCACAAGCAGAAGCTGTGAGATTTTACCCCAGGCACTAGCAGAGCAATCGGAAAAAAACAGGCTTTTGCAAAATTCCTCCGGCTGCTTAACCTCTTGGGTTCCTGTGTGAAAGATAATAGGAGCTGGAGGTTAAAATCACATAAGCATGGCATGTGTTAAGTTTTTTTCAAGTTCTTCTAAGCTGTGGCAATTAAATAGAATATTAACCACTTGCCGACCGCACACTCATACCGTGCGGCGGCAAAGTGGTAGCTGGAGGACCAGCGACGCATATCTGCGTCGCCAGGTGCCTCCCTAATTAATCAGGAAAGGCCGCTCGCGCGAGCGGCCGTTTCCTGTTAGATCACGGAGCGGGTCTCTGTGAATAGTCTGCGAGCCACTGATTGCGGCTCGCAGACTAAATGTAAACGTAGGAGACATTTGTCTCCTTTGTTTACATTGTACGGCGCTGCTGTGCAGCAGCGCCGTAAGGCAGATCGGCGATCCCCGGCCAATCACTTTTGTGCAGCAATGATTTTTTTCACTTCCTGATGTCAGTCAGGAAGTGAACTTTTTGACCCAGAAATGAATAGATGCAATGTATTTATTCATGAAAGTGCTCGGGAAATCACAATTCAAAGCACTTTTTCAAGCGCTTTGCGATTTCCATATACCTTCTATTGAATCGCAAATGCTCTGAAAATGGTGCAGGAGCCGCGTTTGCGATTAGATAGAAAGCTCATTGCTTATGTGAGAACACTCACATAAGCGACCATTGCACGAGCGCTTTTAAGGCGATTTTTAAAATCGCCAATGCTAAAAAAAGAGCAAAATCACTCATGGGGCTTGATTCACTAAACTGTCTTAACTCAAATATCACACCTTATCAAAGACATCGCACCTTATAAAAAGACATCACACCGGGGGGCGTGTCCGCCGCGCATCCACGCTGGACGGTTAGAACGAGAGCTCCGAGCAGACTCCTAAGCAAAAGCAACTTTTAAGCGACTCAGAGTGACCTATCTTCTCCCCTTCGGAGGCTTGTGATGGCGGAATCCCCGATGGAACTGGAACTCTCCATGAAACGTAAGAAGGGAGCTCCCAGACCGCAAAAACTACCAGAAATCTTCGCAGGCATGCAAGCCCGCGCGGCTAGCAAAGATGGCGCCGACGGAGATGCAGAGACACAAACCTCCCGGAGACTCACAGAAACACCCCAGAGCACACTCCAGACAGCAGCTCCCATTCCACATACAGATGGCGACTCCTCTCCGGAACTCGGATCCCCGACATCCAGGAGCCCAGTCAAAAGTAAGCAGAAGCTGTCAGACGCCAGAGAGCAGGTAAACTCAGAGGCCATATTACCTCCGCCCCCTGAACACTCCACCGCACTAAAACAGTTCCCAGCTTCTGACCAGGGAATAACTCAAACATACTTAAAAGACATGCTGGTGTCTCTAAAAGCATCCCTAACAGCTGACAATGTACACCAGATCACAAATCACCTCCAATTATCAATCAACTCCCTAGGGGATAGAGTTGCCACAGCAGAAAATAGCATAGCTTTGCTCACGAAGGAACATAACAACTCTGTAGATCGCTGGGAACAGGATCAGCAGGACATTTCCTGGCTCAAAATGAAAGCTGCAGATCTGGAGGACAGAAACAGACGATCTAACCTTAAATTCAGAGGAGTAGACGAATCAATACAGCAGTCACAACTGAAAGAGTACATTGGGGCACTTGTCAGTAAAACCTTGCCCCAGCTATCAGATATTGAGAAATCTATTGAGAGAATTCACAGGCTTCCTAAACCCAAACACCTCCCTGACAACATCCCCAGGGACGTCATTTGTAATTTTCAGTTCTTCCACACCAAAGAAGGTTTGCTCCAACACATGAAAAAAAAAGGCTCGCTCCCTGACCCCTACAAAGGAATTACTCTATTCTCAGACCTGTCACAAGCTACATTAACCAAACGAAGATCTCTGCTCCCTATCACAAAAGCGCTGAGAGAAAACAACATAGATTATCACTTGGGATTCCCCACCAAACTGCTCATATCTAAAGGTGGAAAAATACTGGCGATTCACACAGTCAACGACGGGGTGAAACTACTAACCTCCTGGGGAATAAAACCTAAGGATGACATACCAAAACAACAACGCTTTTCCCCGGCTGCCAAAGTACCGCAAGTCTGGCACTCATCATCTTAAAGGAGCCTACTAGCTCTCTAGGCGGATCACAAGTACCACACTCAGGAGGATTCTCGCAAATCTAGAATCACCCTATACCTGGCCCTCACACTTCAGAGGCGTTTACTACAGCCGGTACAACCTGTTATTGTTCTCAGTCCTACTTATATTAACCATTTGCTTATCACCTTCTCTACAAAGAATTCCTCCAATGTTAGACAAGCAGTTATATGCTCTAAGAGGGTCCCTCTTCCTACCCCCTCCCATACCCTCGGAGTATTTCTGGTCTATACACAAACAAACGGTATCACAAGTGCTTAAAATACCCCAGCACACCACCAATCTGCTTCAAAAGACTGATGCTTAATATCACGTCCATTAATGTGAAAGGACTAAACACACTAGTGAAGCGCCACTCTATGTGGAAAGAAGCCATTAGACTAAAATCAGATATCCTCTTCATACAAGAGACGCATTTTAAAGAGGGAAATTCACCGATGTGTTTCCACCATAATTACCCACAAATCTTATACAATAACTTCCACACAAAAAAAGAGGAGTTTTAATTGCCTTTCATAAGGATCTCCTGGTAGCAATTAATTCCATTGAGAAGGACAGTCAAGGCAGATATCTACTCGTCTCCTGCACAATTAACCATACACCTTGCACCCTACTCAACCTGTACGCCCCAAACTCTGGGCAACTCGGATTCTTGAAGAAACTTTTCACTAAAGTTCTAAAAAACAAGCCACCCGGATTAATCGTAGGAGGGGACTTTAATCTTATCGCAGACTTAGCTCTAGATACTTCCAGTTGTCGAAGCAAATCATCTCCCACTATTTCCTCTTTACTGGCTCAGTCGGATCTATTTGATACCTGGAGGATCTCTCATGGCTCAGAGAGGGACTTTACTTACTTCTCACCTGTCCATCACTCATATTCGAGGATTGACTTATTCCTAGTAGATAGATACTCTTTATTAAAAATCAGAAATACAGCAATCCACTCCATCACGTGGTCAGACCACGCTCCAGTCTCCTTACAGATCGACTTTCTATCTCACGCCTCTCCCAGACCCCCCTGGAGACTCAACAACTCCCTATTGCACTCTGAAAAAAACTAAAAAGAAATTCTTAAAGATATACAAAATTATTTTGAAACAAATGAAGGGACGGAAGTTGGAGAGGTAACCACATGGCTAGCCTTTAAAGCCGTCATCAGGGGCTCATTAATTAAAATAGGAGCCTTAACAAAAAAATCCCAAACTAAAAACCTGAACGATATACTAGATAAAATTAGAGAACTGGAAAAAACACACAAAGCACACCCAACAGTAGAAGGTGAACGGGTCTTGTTTTCCCAGAGACAAGATCTTAGAACCCTCTTAGCACAAGAATATAACTTTCGACTAACCAGACTTAAATTATCCCAATACCATCAAAGCAACAAAGCAAGTCCATTACTAGCTCGCTTAATCCAAGTGAGACAAGCAAAGGGAAAAGTAGTAAAACTTACCCACCCTTTCACGAAAGCACAATTATCCAATCCCCAATCAATTGCTGACGCGTTCAGCGATTACTATGAATCACTATATAACTTAAAGAAGGACACAGACACCCCCCAACCCTCCCCAGATACCATCAACAACTTTCTTTCTACACTTAAACTTCCCAGCATCTCGGAGACTCAATTATTAACCCTCAACATCCCCTTCACCATTTCTGAAACCTTAAATGCAGTACTAAAAGACAAATTAAACAAAGCTCCAGGCCCTGATAGGTTCACCAACGAATTCTATAAGACCTTTGCCACTTACCTCTCTCCCAAACTGACTTCCTTGTTCAATAACTTCGCAACCTCAAGCTATATACATCCAGAACTTACCAAAGCCACTATAACAGTTATCCCCAAACCTGGGAAAGATCACACAAACCCCTCCAACTTCCGTCCCATATCCCTACTGAATTGCGACCTTAAGCTTTACTCCAAGATACTGGTGAACAGACTATTTGATATCTTACCAGAGTTACTGTCATTGGATCAAGTAGGGTTTACAAAGGGCAGACAAGCACCTGATGGAACAAGACGAATTTTAAATCTGCTTCATTCGTTGGAGTCTGGTCGAAGGCCTTCACTGCTCCTATCTTTGGATGCGGAGAAGGCCTTCGATAGAGTCCATTAGGATTTCCTGAGTGAAACATTGGTGAAATTCGGGATATCTGGGAAGTTCCACCAGGCAATAATGGCACTTTATAAATCCCCATCTGCAGTTGTCAATGTTGCTGGTTTTATCTCTAAAACATTTGAGATATCTAATGGAACTAGACAAGGGTGCCCCCTATCCCCCCTAATCTTTGTCTTAGTGATGGAGACCCTAGCAGAGAGCATCAGATCAAACCCAGGCATAAGCGGAATCCCAGTAGGTCAATCTTCCTCAAAAATCTGTTTATTCGCAGATAATGTGTTAATATCTATCACGAATCCCCTCTCATCATTGAAACACGTCCATCAGACACTAATCTGGTTCTCTAAAGCTTCTCTCTATAAAATTAATGAAACCAAGTCCTCAATTTTAGGTTTTTTTTATCCCGAAACACCTAGGAGACTAGTTAACCGCCAAATTCCCCTTCCCCTGGGCAACCAAAAGCATACCATACTTAGGAGTAGAAATACCAACCTCCATCAAAGAAGTATACTCAACCAATTTCCAGAGATTACTCACCACATTTAAAACAGACCTAACTCACCTAGCCAAATTCGAATTCTCAATTTCTGGAAAAATTGCAGCCTATAAAATGTCAGTCTTCCCTAAAATCCTCTATTATTTTAGAACTCTCCCAATAAAAATGCCCTCAAAATTCTTTCGAGACTTAAACAAAACGGTATCCAACTATTTATGGCAAAAGAGAAAGCACAGACTGTCTTTTACCACTTTAACAGCACCAGTAAGAAAAGGAGGATTTGGCCTTCCAAATCCTCTATAATACTATTATGCCTCCATCCTAGACATGTCCCAATATTGGAACCCTGACTCCCCCTCCAAATTTTGGGCCCAACAAGAGAATCTAGCTGCCCATACCTCTCTTCTCAACATCTTAACTCTCAAAAGGTCAAACATCCCTGTAATTCCCATCCAACACCCCTTAATCAACACCACCCTAGAAGCCTGGGAATTTGCTTTACACAAGCTCCCCCACTTACAGAAAAAACAGAACTCAACAACACCGCTAAAAACCTTACAAGCAGCAATCCCAAACTCACAAACTGGTTATCAGCAGGCATACTATATATTGAAGATATAGCAGATAAAAATCTGAGATCGTTCTCATATTGAAAATGGAAGTATAAACTCCCTGAATCTGAAATTTTTACATACGCCCAGATCTCCCACTTATTCACTAATAAACCCTTATCAATAGTCAACCTAAACCCAAATGTCGAGGAATTCCTCAAGTCATCTAAATACAGAAAAGGCGGAATATCCTTTTGGTATAATACTTTAATGGAAAATAATCCCTCTCCACTCTCTAAATATATTTCCGTGTGGGAATACGATCTACAAATGTCCCTCTCGCTACCCCAGTGGCTATGCAACACCAAAAAAAATACTCAAAATGTATATCTCATTTAGAAACACTCCAGAAAATTATCTGTAAGTGGTACCTAACCCCCAATATACTATCGAAAATATCCGGGGACCATTCCCCCATTGTTGGCGGAATTGCTCCCAAATTGGAACATTACACCATATACTATGGTCTTGCCAACGAGTTAGACATTATTGGAAATTGGTCGAGAAACTACTAACCTTCGTAGCCAATTCCAGATACCACCTAACCCCAGAACTAGCCTTATTCCACATAGGCATTAACGATTTTGACCCAAACATTCGGCTAGCCACCACCCAAATTATCTGTACAGCCAGACATCTACTCCTCTCTAACTGGAACCAACCTAACACCCCCTCAGCCTCACAAATAATTAACCAAACAGACCAGAACCTTAAAATGGAATACTTACTCAGACAGAAACATAATCATAATATGTTAAAAGACAAATGGGACTTTAATTGGGCTACGATGAGACCTGTAAAAAACACATAGCTAAATTTATATGCATTTTACACTGAAGAAGACAATGAAAGAGAGAAGAGAGGAAGAAAGATGAAGGTAGAGAAAAACGATCATGTCTAAACTGTTCACATACCCAAATCATCTTCAAAACGAAAAGTACTTGTTCCCCATCTGTAAGAGAAAAAAATGGAGAAAACAGAACAGAACAAACCATCTCACATGCATTAATACATACAACAACAGATATACAACAGTACACATGGCATGCTAAAAAGGTGACCTGTACATAAACACATACAATAGCAGATATAAAACGTACACATTAACCACTTGAGGACTGCAGGCTTTACCCCCCTTAAGGACCAGACCCTTTTTTTCCATTCAGACCACTGCAGCTTTCACGGTTTATTGCTCGCTCATACAACCTACCACCTAAATGAATTTTGGCTCCTTTTCTTGTCACTAATAAAGCTTTCTTTTGGTGCTATTTGATTGCTGCTGCGATTTTTACTTTTTATTATATTCATCAAAAAAGACATGAATTTTGTAAAAAAAAAATTTTTACTTTCTGTTCTGACATTTTTCAAATAAAGTAAAATTTCTGTATACATGCAGCACGAAAAATGTGGACAAACATGTTTTTGATTAAAAAAAATCCATTCAGCCTATATTTATTGGTTTGGGTAAAAGTTATAGCGTTTACAAACTATGGTGCAAAAAGTGAATTTTCCCATTTTGAAGCATCTCTGACTTTTCTGACCACCTGTCATGTTTCACGAGGGGCTAGAATTCCAGGATAGTATAAATACCCCCCAAATGACCCCATTTTGGAAAGAAGACATCCCAAAGTATTCACTGAGAGGCATAGTGAGTTCATAGAAGATATTATTTTTTGTCACAAGTTAGCGGAAAATGACAGTTTGTGACAAGAAAAAAAAAAGTTTCCATTTCTGCTAACTTGTGACAAAAAAAAAAAAGAAATCTGCCACGGACTCACCATGCCCCTCTCAGAATGCCTTGAAGTGTCTACTTTCCAAAATGGGGTCATTTGTGGGGTGTGTTTACTGTCCTTGCATTTTGGGGGGTGCTAATTTGTAAGCACCACTGTAAAGCCTAAAGGTGCTCATTGGACTTTGGGCCCCTTAGCGCAGTTAGGCTGAAAAAAGTGCCACACATGTGGTATTGCCGTACTCAGGAGAAGTAGTATAATGTGTTTTGGGGTGTATTTGTACACATATCCATGCTGGGTGGGAGAAATATCTCTGTAAATGACAATCTTTTGATTTTTGTTTACACACAATTGTCAATTTACAGAGATATTTCTCCCACCCAGGATGGGTATGTGTAAAAATACACCCCAAAATACATTATACTACTTCTCCCGAGTACGGAAATACCACATGTGTGGCACTTTTTTGCACCCTAACTGCGCTAAGGGGCCCAAAGTCCAATGAGTACCTTTAGGATTTCAAGGGTCATTTTGCGGCATTTGGTTTCCAGACTACTCCTCACGGTTTAGGGCCCCTAAAATGCCAGGGCAGTATAGGAACCCCACAAATGACCCCATTTTAGAAAGAAGACACCCCAAGGTATTCTGGTAGGAGTACGGTGAGTTCATAAAAGATTATATTTTTTGTCACAAGTTAGTGGAAATTGATTTTTTTTTGTTTCTTTTCACAAAGTGTCACTTTCCGCTAACTTGTGACAAAAAATAAAATCTTCTATGAACTCACCATAGTCCTAACAGAATACCTTGGGGTGTCTTCTTTCTAAAATGGGGTTATTTGTAGGGTTCCTATACTGCCCTGGCATTTTAGGGGCCCTAAACCGTGAGGAGTAGTCTGGAAATCAAATGCCGCAAAATGACTTGTGAAATCCTAAAGGTACTCATTGGACTTTGGGCCCCTTAGCACTTTTGATTTCTTTACACACAATTATCCATTTACAGAGATATTTCTCTCACCCAGCATGGGTATGTGTAAAAATACACCCCAAAACACAATGTACTACCTCTCCCGAGTACGGCGATACCACATGTGTGGCACTTTTTTGCACCCTAACTGCGCTAAGGGGCCCAAAGTCCAATGAATGCCGCAAAATGACCCTTGAAATCCTAAAGGTACTCATTGGACTTTGGGCCCCTTAGCGCAGTTAGGCTGCAAAAAAGTGCCACACATGTCGTGTTGCTGTACTCAGGAGAAGTAGTATAATGTGTTTTGGGGTGTATTTGTACACATATCCATGCTGGGTGGGAGAAATATCTCTGTAAATGACAATCTTTTGATTTTTGTTTACACACAATTGTCCATTTACAGAGATATTTCTCCCACCCAGGATGGGTATGTGTAAAAATACACCCCAAAATACATTATACTACTTCTCCCGAGTACGGAAATACCACATGTGTGGCACTTTTTTGCACCCTAACTGCGCTAAGGGGCCCAAAGTCCAATGAGTACCTTTAGGATTTCAAGGGTCATTTTGCGGCATTTGGTTTCCAGACTACTCCTCACGGTTTAGGGCCACTAAAATGCCAGGGCAGTATAGGAACCCCACAAATGACCCCATTTTAGAAAGAAGACACCCCAAGGTATTCTGTTAGGAGTACGGTGAGTTCATAAAAGATTTTATTTTTTGTCACAAGTTAGCGGAAATTGATTTTTTTTGTTTCTTTTCACAAAGTGTCACTTTCCGCTAACTTGTGACAAAAAATAAAATCTTCTATGAACTCACCATAGTCCTAACAGAATACCTTGGGGTGTCTTCTTTCTAAAATGGGGTCATTTGTGGGGTTCCTATACTGCCCTGGCATTTTAGGGGCCCTAAACCGTGAGGAGTAGTCTGGAAATCAAATGCCGCAAAATGACCTGTGAAATCCTAAAGGTACTCATTGGACTTTGGGCCCCTTAGCACAGTTAGGGTGCAAAAAAGTGCCACACATGTAGTATCGCCGTACTCAGGAGAAGTAGTATAATGTGTTTTGGGGTGTATTTTTACACATACCCATGCTGGGTGGGAGAAATACCTCTGTAAATGACAATATTTTGATTTTTTTACACACAATTGTCCATTTACAGAGATATTTCTCCCACCCAGCATGGGTATGTGTAAAAATACACCCCAAAACACATTGTACTACTTCTCCCGAGTACGGAGATACCACATGTGTGGCACTTTTTTGCACCCTAACTGTGCTAGGGGGCCCAAAGTCCAATGAGTACCTTTAGGATTTCAAGGGTCATTTTGCGGCATTTGGTTTCCAGACTACTCCTCACGGTTTAGGGCCCCTAAAATGCCAGGGCAGTATAGGAACCCTACAAATGACCCCATTTTAGAAAGAAGACACCCCAAGGTATTCTGTTAGGAGTACGGTGAGTTCATAAAAGATTTTATTTTTTGTCACAAGTTAGCGGAAATTGATTTTTTTTGTTTCTTTTCACAAAGTGTCACTTTCCGCTAACTTGTGACAAAAAATAAAATCTTCTATGAACTCACCATAGTCCTAACAGAATACCTTGGGGTATCTTCTTTCTAAAATGGGGTCATTTGTGGGGTTCCTATACTGCCCTGGCATTTTAGGGGCCCTAAACCGTGAGGAGTAGTCTGGAAATCAAATGCCGCAAAATGACCTGTGAAATCCTAAAGGTACTCATTGGACTTTGGGCCCCTTAGCACAGTTAGGGTGCAAAAAAGTGCCACACATGTGGTATCGCCGTACTCGAAAGAAGTAGTATAATGTGTTTTGGGGTGTATTTTTACACATACCCATGCTGGGTGGGAGAAATACCTCTGTAAATGACAATCTTTTGATTTTTTACACACAATTGTCCATTTACAGAGATATTTCTCCCACCCAGCATGGGTATGTGTAAAAATACACTCCAAAACACATTGTACTACTTCTCTCGAGTACGGCGATACCACATGTGTGGCACTTTTTTGCACCCTAACTGCGCTAAGGGGCCCAGAGTCCAACGAGTACCTTTAGGCTTTACAGGGGTGCTCAAAATTTAGCACCCCCCCCCCTCCCACTTGCCAGGACAGTTAACAAACCCCACAAATGACCCCATTTTGGAAAGAATACACAACAAGGTATTCCATAAGGGGAATGGTGAGGTCAATGAAAATTTTATTCTTTGTCACAAGTTAACAGAAAATGACACTTTGTAAAAAAATAAAAATAAAAAAAAAATTCTGTTAACTTGTGAGAAAAACTAAAATCTTCTATGAACTCACCATGCACCTCACAGAATACTTTAGGGTGTCCTCTTTCCAAAATGGGGTAATTTGTGGAGTCTGTCCTGGCATTTTAGGGTCTCTGCAATCATTACATGTATGGCCAGTATTAGGAGTTTCTGCTATACTCCTTATATTGGGTATACGGGTAATGCACTCTGGGCTGAAAGGAAAACTGAACGGCAAACATACCTTGCTCCACATCAATGGCAGATCTTCCTTCACATCAATGGCAGTGATAACCTCAGGAGAGAGACACACCGTGCCACCCTGCACTCAGGGTGAGCCACCAACTTATGTGACTGGGCCTCAGAACTTTAGTATACAGCATTGTGCCTGTAGTATACAGCAATATGCCTGCCAATATAGATGACTCTGTGTGGCATTAAAGTATCATCATAGGCCCAAAGTAAATCACATATAAACCGGGGGTGTCCACACTCAAGGGAAACTCAAACATGCCGTCTTATATCGCCAACCCAGCACAGATCAGCAATATCAAGCATGGAAACCGATCCTTCTTCCGACTTTTATGCTTACCTGTTTGTTTGGTTTTCAAGCTTACCTCTCCTCCCCCTGGGACAATGTGCGAAATACCACTGAGTGTGTGCCTACTCCTGTGTCTGGAGTTCCCTAGGTTCTAATAGTGTACCTGCTTGTGGTACCTCTCAAAACACTCCCATAGGCATAGGTCAGGCTGGTCAGGACATTTGGGACAATAAAAACTGGTGTCAGTCCTTCTTCTAGCACTGCTGCAGACACGACAATGTTTTCTTCGGATGCGTTGACCTGGGGTAATCGGAAGTCGGCTAGTTGCATTTGGGGGGGGGGGGGGGGGGGGGGCTGGCACCTCCTGAATACAGGAGGTCCAGAACGATCTGTTCCTGATATTGAAGGAAAGATCCAGTTCTCCCAGCCTTACTGTAGAGAACAAAGCTGTTGTAAACTGCCAATTGAATCAGATAAAGAGACACTTTCTTATACCAGCGTCTTGTTTTCCGGGAAGTTAAATAGGGCGCTAACCTCTGGTCATTGAAGTCCACCCCTCCCATTTTGACATTATATTTGTGGACGACAAGGGGCTTTTCAATGACCTCAGTTGCCCGTTGAATTTGGACTGTCGTGTCTGTGTGAATGGTGGACAGAAAGTAAACGTCCCTCTTGTCCCTCCATTTCACCGCGAGCAGGTCGTCAGTACGCAAGGCGGCCCTCTGCCCCGTTCAAGTCTGGTGGTAACAAGCCGTTGGGGGAAGCCCTGGCGACTAGGCCGCGCAGTGCCACAGAATCGGATTCCTTCTAACTTTAAGTGCTGATAGAGGGCCACACTTGTATAATAGTTGTCCACATAAAGATGGTACCCCTTCTGTAACAAGGGTGACACCAAGTCCCACACAACCTTTCCACTGCTCCCCAGGTAGTCAGGGCATCCGACCGGCACTAATTTTGAGTCTTTTCCCTCATAGACCCTAAAACGACATGTATAGACAAAGACAAGACAAGACAAATAACATTTATATTGCGCTTTTCTCCTTGCGGACTCAAAGCGCCAGAGCAGAGCAGCAGCCACTAGGGCGCTCTCTATTGGCAGTAGCAGTGTAAGGGAGACTTGCCAAAGGTCTCCTACTGAATTAGTGCTGGCTTACTGAACAGGCAGAGCCGAGATTCGAACCCTGGTCTCCTGTGTCAGAGGCAGAGCCCTTAACCATTACACCATCAGCCATGTATAGCCTGTGGCCCTTTCACAGAGCTTATACAGTTTCACCCCATACCGGGCGCGCTTGCTTGGGATGTACTGTTTGATGCCAAGGCGCCCGGTAAAGTGTAAGAGGGACTCATCTACGCAGATGTTCTGTTCAGGGGTATAAGCATCTGCAAATGTTGATGACAGGTGGTCTATGAGGGGCCGAATTTTGTGGAGCTGGTCATAAGCAGGGTGGTCCTTTTTATGACTGGTTTTGTCGTAATTGAAGTGCAGGGAGCGCAGGATGGACTCAAATCGTGTCCTGGACATGGCAGCAGGGTACAAGGGAACATGATGTACTGGGTTCATAGACCAATACGACCGCAATACATTCTGTTTCATTAGTCCCAAGTGAAGGATAAGGGCCAAAAAGATTTTAAGTTCGGAAACTTGGACTGGTTTCCACCGTAAAGGCTGGGCATAGCTGCTCTCCGGGTTCTCGGTGATGAATTGTGTGGCTTTACGGTTGGTCTCAACCACAATTAAGTCCAAGAGAACCTGGGTGATGAACAGCTGCAAAAAGTCTAGGGCCATTCCTAGATGAGCTGTCGCCACCTGGACTCCAGACTGGGCGGTGAAAGGGGGCACTACGGGTGCGGCGGAATCAGGGGATTGCCAATCTGGATTTGCCAGCACCTCTGGGAGTCTATGGGTACTACGGGCCCGTCTTCTTCTTGGTGGCTGCGACGGGGGTACTACTGCACGTGCCACCGTACCAGTTTCAACTTCCATGCTGGCGCTCACCACTCAGGAGATGATGCGCTGCTGGTGCCTGCCTCACCAAGAAAACTCTCATCAGCGCTAGCACCACCCTGCTGCCCTTGAGGCGGATCCTGCGCCACCTGCAGTCTAACGACATGGGGTCTGGTACGCCTGGCTCTATCCGGGACCAAAACCTCGTCATCACTTTTGGTCAGAGAACCACTGCTTTCCACAGGTTCAAATTTGGACCCGGATGATTCGTCGGCTGAGTCTTCCCAAACGCTCTCATCTGACTGGTCCATGTACCTGTATACCTCCTCATCGGAAATCCCCCTTCTTGCCATTGTGGACTGCTAAATTTATGGTGTTTTCCTCCGAGACTACCCAGAAAAAAAGAGCACCTACCTACCAAACGGAAGTATTTGAGAGGTAGAAAGCTGTGGTCACTGAGTTTTGATAAAAAAAAAATCAAAACTGATCTTTACAGCGCCACAGCTAGTGTAAAGTGTTTTTTGCAGTCATCAGAAAAAAAAAATCATGCCATTACAAAGGGGTGTGGGCCTGATCGGGTAAACACTGCGTTTTTAGTGGAGCCTACACTAAGGTGACCCTAATGTACTGCTATAGATCTGTCTGCGATCAGGAATGATCACTAGATACTATATAGTACCAATGCTGATTAGCGACAGTGATGGTGTTAATCGGTGAATGCGGTGCAGTGGGCTGGGCACTAACTGACCCTAACAAAGGGGCCTAGCTAACTGGCCTAACCGCTAACACTAGTGATACTAAAAAAGTGTCAGTTTTCACTGATCACTGTTTTTAGATCACTAGGATAGTAACAGGGGGATGATCTGGGGTGGGGGGTTTGGGGGTGGTGGGGGTTTGGGGGTGGTGGTGAGTGGGGTCTCAGGGGCAATCAAACAATCACGGGACAATCAAAGCCGATCATGGGACAATCAAATACAATTTCAGCACAATCGAATCCAATCACCGCACAATCAAATCTGATGCACTCGGAAGGTGATGGGGGGTGGTGGTGGTGGTGGATGGGGTTGGGGTTGGTGGGAAGTGGGGTCTCAGAGGCAATCAAACAATCACGGGACAATCAAAGCTGATCACGAGACAATCAAATACAATTATAGCACAATCTAATTCAATCACAGCACAAGAAAATCTGATGCACTCGGAAGGTGGTGGTTGGAGGTGGTGGGGGGGAGGGTGGGGTTGGGGGTGGCGGGAAGTGGGGTCTCAGAGGCAATCAAACAGTCACGGGACAATCGAAGCAGATCACGGGACAATCAAATACAATTGCAGCACAATCGAATACAATTGCAACACAATCGAATACAATCACAGCACAGTCAAATACAATGCACTCGGACGGTGATTAGGGGGGGTCTGAGGGTGATTTGAGGGGGTGGGGGGTTGATCAGGAGCCTACATGGGGCAGACTGAGTCCTGATCTGATGAGAGGCAGACACAGGGGGTTACTGATCAAAGATCAGTTAGTGATTGCTGGGGAGGACAGATGTAAACAATGCGCAGGGGATGTAATCAGGAGGGGGGTCTGAGGGCAATCGAGGATCTGGGCAGGTGATCGGTTGCCCCCGCGGGGCAGTTAGGGTCTGCTCTGATGGGTGGGGGTGCTGAGGGGTGATGGACAGGTGATAGACAGGTGATCAGAGGGGGATCATAGGGGGATCAGGGGGTAAGCTAGCTGTATACAGATGTATACAGTATACAGGGGGGTAGTTTGGGATGGGGTCTGGGGGTGATATAAAGGTAGGGGGGGGATCAGGAGTGATTAGGAGGCAGTTAGGGACCTAATCTAGGGGATAGCATTGATAGTTAGTGACAGGTGGGGGGGGGTTTAGAGGGGTGCAAGGGTGCTGGCAGGGGTCTGCTGGGGTGATCAGGGAGGGTCTGAAGGCTGGGATGGTAGATCAGGGGGGCTGTGTGAAAAAAATAATGTATGGTGTATACTCACTAGTGCTTCCTCCTCGCTGGTGGTCTCTGGAACAATGAGACCACAAGGCGAGGAGGAAGTGTGTATAAAGCACTTTGTTTACCTGACAAAGTGCCTTATACACTTTGATTTGCAGAATTTGTGTATTCCTCCGCCCGCCGGCGCTGCTAATTGGCCGGCGAGCTGGAGGCTAAATGCCCGGCCATCGATCCCCGGCGGAGGATCACGTCACGGATGACGCGATCGCTCCGCCCATGCCCCTGAAGGAACCGCAGCCCCTGTGCATACGCTGGTCCTTAGGGATTCCACTTTCCGACCGCCCCTGTGCAGTGGGCGATCGTTAAGTGGTTAAATGCTAAAAAGGTGACATGTAAAAAAAAATAGCTAACATTTTTTCTTATGTATTGCAAGATATGATTTGTATTTCAAACAATTCCCACACTCAGTACATGAATACGGCATTTTAACAGTGTGAGTTTGCATGTATTTTACACAGAAAAAGAGAAAGAAAGAAAGAAAGTACATGAATACGGCATTTCAACAGTGTGAGTTACCTCATCTCTGAGAAGGTTTGCGTTGATTCCAAAACATTTCCCACACTCAGCACATGAATTGGGCTTCTAACCGGTGTAAGATATCTGATGCCTCTCAGGATGCAATTCATGTTCAAAATTATCCCAATCTGTAAGAGAACACAATCAAGACAAAACAGAAAAAGAACAAGCATCTGACATGTAAAAATACATACAATTACAGATATACAATACTATATATGGCATGCCTACAATATAACCTGTAAAAAAAAGATGGTTCGTGTTTGCATGTATTTTACACAGAAAAAGAGAAAGAAAGAAAGAAAGAAAGAAAGAAAGAAAGAAAGAAAGAAAGAAAGAAAGAGAAATGAAGGAAAAGAGCACAAAAAAAATCATGTCTTAACAATTCTCATACCCACTTCTGCTTCAAAACGTAAAGTATTTGTTGATCCCAATCTGTAAAAAAAAGAATGAAGACAACACAGAACAGAAAAAAAACAAAACAAAAATCTTACATGCATAAATACATACAATTAATGATAGACAATACTATACTGTAGTACACATGGCATGCCTACAATGTGACCTTTAAAAAAGATGGTTCATGTTTGCAAGTATTTCACACTGAAAAAAAAGAACGAAAGACAGAAAAAGGGGTAGAAAGGTGAAGAAAAAAAAACAAAAAACATGTTGACACAGTTCACATACCCAACTCTGCTTGAAAAGGAGAAGTACTTGACGATCCAAATCTGTAAGACAACAGAATGAAGACAACACAGAACAGAACCAACTAACATGCATATAAAATTTACATTAACAGAGACAAAATAATACACATATCTTGTTAACACGGAGAACTGTAAAGAAAACATGGCTAACTTTTGCATGTATTTTGCACTAAAGAAGAGAATGAAAGTGAGAAAGAGGGAAAGAAAGATGAAGAAGGAAGTAAAAAATTAATGTCTGAACTGTTCACATACCCAACTCTGCTTCAAAACGTAAAGTACTTGATGATCCTAATCTGTAAGAAAACAGAATGAAGAAAGCACAGAACAGAAAAAACAATCTAACGTGCATGAATAAATACAAAGACAGATATCATATGGCATGCCTACGATGAGACCTGTAAAAAAACATAGCTAAATTTGTATGCATTTTACACTGAAGAAGACAATGAAAGAGAGAAGTGAGGAAGAAAGATGAAGGTAGAGAAAAACGATCATGTCTAAACTGTTCACATACCCAAATCATCTTCAAAACGAAAAGTACTTGTTCCCCATCTGTAAGAGAAAAAAATGGAGAAAACAGAACAGAACAAACCATCTCACATGCATTAATACATACAACAACAGATATACAACAGTACACATGGCATGCTAAAAAGGTGACCTGTACATAAACACATACAATAGCAGATATAAAACTGTACACATTAAATGCTAAAAAGGTGACATTTAACAAAAATGGCTAACATTTTTTCTTATGTATTGCAAGATATGAATTGTATTCAAAACATTTCCCACACTCAGTACATGAATACGGCATTTCAACAGTGTGAGTTACCTCATCTCTGAGAAGGTTTGCGTTGATTCCAAAACATTTCCCACACTCAGCACATGAATTGGGCTTCTAACCGGTGTAAGATATGTGATGTCTCTCAGGATGCAATTCATGTACAAAATGATCCCAATCTGTAAGAGAACACAATCAAGACAAAACAGAAAAAGAACAAGAATCTGACATGTAAAAATACATACAATTACAGATATACAATACTACATATGGCATGCCTACAATATAACCTGTAAAAAAAAAAGGGTTCGTGTATGCATGTATTTTACACTGAAAAAGAGAAAGAAAGAAAGAAAGAAAGAAAAATGAAGGAAAAGAGCAAAAAAAAGTCATGTCTAAACAATTCACATACCCACTTCTGCTTCAAAATGTAAAGTATTTGTTGACTCCAATCTGTAAGAGAAAAGAATGAAGACAACACAGAACAGAAAAAAACAAAACAAAAATATTACATGTATAATACATACAATGAAAGATAGACAATACTATACTGTAGTACACATGGCATGCCTACAATGCGACCTTTAAAAAAGATGGTTCATGTTTGCAAGTATTTCAGACTGAAAAAAAAGAACGAAAGACAGAAAAAGGGGTAGAAAGATGAAGAAAAAAAAACAAAAAACATGTTGACACAGTTCACATACCCAACTCTGCTTGAAAAGGAGAAGTACTTGACGATCCAAATCTGTAAGACAACAGAATGAAGACAACACAGAACAGAACCAACTAACATGCATATAAAATTTACATTAACAGAGACAAAATAATACACATATCTTGTTAACACGGAGAACTGTAAAGAAAACATGGCTAACTTTTGCATGTATTTTGCACTAAAGAAGAGAATGAAAGTGAGAAAGAGGGAAAGAAAGATGAAGAAGGAAGTAAAAAATTAATGTCTGAACTGTTCACATACCCAACTCTGCTTCAAAACGTAAAGTACTTGATGATCCCAATCTGTAAGAAAACAGAATGAAGAAAGCACAGAACAGAAAAAACAATCTACCGTGCATGAATAAATACAAAGACAGATATCATATGGCATGCCTACGATGAGACCTGTAAAAAAACATAGCTAAATTTGTATGCATTTTACACTGAAGAAGACAATGAAAGAGAGAAGAGAGGAAGAAAGATGAAGGTAGAGAAAAACGATCATGTCTAAACTGTTCACATACCCAAATCATCTTCAAAACGAAAAGTACTTGTTCCCCATCTGTAAGAGAAAAAAAATGGAGAAAACAGAACAGAACAAACCATCTCACATGCATTAATACATACAACAACAGATATACAACAGTACACATGGCATGCTAAAAAGGTGACCTGTACATAAACACATACAATAGCAGATATAAAACTGTACACATTAAATGCTAAAAAGGTGACATTTAAAAAAAATGGCTAACATTTTTTCTTATGTATTGCAAGATATGATTTGTATTCAAAACATTTCCCACACTCAGTACATGAATACAGCATTTCAACAGTGTGAGTTACCTCATCTCTGAGAAGGTTTGCGTTGATTCCAAAACATTTCCCACACTCAGCACATGAATTGGGCTTCTAACCGGTGTAAGATATGTGATGTCTCTCAGGATGCAATTCATGTACAAAATGATCCCAATCTGTAAGAGAACACAATCAAGACAAAACAGAAAAAGAACAAGAATCTGACATGTAAAAATACACACAATTACAGATATACAATACTACTTATGGCATGCCTACAATATAACCTGTAAAAAAAAATGGTTCGTGTTTGCATGTATTTTACACTAAAAAAGAGAAAGAAAGAAAGAAAGAAAGAAAGAAAGAAAGAAAGAAAGAAAGAAAGAAAGAAAGAAAGAGAAATGAAGGAAAAGAGCAAAAAAACGTCATGTCTAAACAATTCACATACCCACTTCTGCTTCAAAATGTAAAGTATTTGTTGACTCCAATCTGTAAGAGAAAAGAATGAAGACAACACAGAACAGAAAAAAAACAAAACAAAAATATTACATGTATAATACATACAATGAAAGATAGACAATACTATACTGTAGTACACATGGCATGCCTACAATGTGACCTTTAAAAAAGATGGTTCATGTTTGCAAGTATTTCACACTGAAAAAAAAAGAACGAAAGACAGAAAAAAGTGTAGAAAGATAAAGAAAAAAAAACAAAAAACATGTTGACACAGTTCACATACCCAACTCTGCTTGAAAAGGAGAAGTACTTGACGATCCAAATCTGTAAGACAACAGAATGAAGACAACACAGAACAGAACCAACTAACATGCATACAAAATTTACATTAACAGAGACAAAATAATACACATATCTTGCTACCACGGAGAACTGTAAAGAAAACATGGCTAACTTTTGCATGTATTTTGCACTAAAGAAGAGAATGAAAGTGAGAAAGAGGGAAAGAAAGATGAAGAAGGAAGTAAAAAATTAATGTCTGAACTGTTCACATACCCAACTCTGCTTCAAAACGTAAAGTACTTGATGATCCCAATCTGTAAGAAAACAGAATGAAGAAAGCACAGAACAGAAAAAACAATCTAACGTGCATGAATAAATACAAAGACAGATATCATATGGCATGCCTACGATGAGACCTGTAAAAAAACATAGCTAAATTTGTATGCATTTTACACTGAAGAAGACAATGAAAGAGAGAAGAGAGGAAGAAATATGAAGGTAGAGAAAAACGATCATGTCTAAACTGTTCACATACCCAAATCATCTTCAAAACGAAAAGTACTTGTTCCCCATCTGTAAGAGAAAAAAATGGAGAAAACAGAACAGAACAAACCATCTCACATGCATTAATACATACAACAACAGATATACAACAGTACACATGGCATGCTAAAAAGGTGACCTGTACATAAACACGTACAATAGCAGATATAAAACTGTACACATTAAATGCTAAAAAGGCGACATTTAAAAAAAATGGCTAACATTTTTTCTTATGTATTGCAAGATATGAATTGTATTCAAAACATTTCCCACACTCAGTACATGAATACGGCATTTCAACAGTGTGAGTTACCTCATCTCTGAGAAGGTTTGCGTTGATTCCAAAACATTTCCCACACTCAGGACATGAATTGGGCTTCTAACTGGTGTAAGATATGTGATGTCTCTCAGGATGCAATTCATGTACAAAATGATCCCAATCTGTAAGAGAACACAATCAAGACAAGACAGAAAAAGAACAAGAATCTGACATGTAAAAATACATACAATTACAGATATACAATACTACATATGGCATGCCTACAATATAACCTGTAAAAAAAAAGGGTTCGTGTTTGCATGTATTTTACACGGAAAAAGAGAAAGAAAGAAAGAAAAATGAAGGAAAAGAGCAAAAAAAACGTCATGTCTAAACAATTCACATACCCACTTCTGCTTCAAAATGTAAAGTATTTGTTGACTCCAATCTGTAAGAGAAAAGAATGAAGACAACACAGAACAGAAAAAAACAAAACAAAAATATTACATGTATAATACATACAATGAAAGATAGACAATACTATACTGTAGTACACATGGCATGCCTACAATGCGACCTTTAAAAAAGATGGTTCATGTTTGCAAGTATTTCAGACTGAAAAAAAAGAACGAAAGACAGAAAAAGGGGTAGAAAGATGAAGAAAAAAAATCAAAAAACATGTTGACACAGTTCACATACCCAACTCTGCTTGAAAAGGAGAAGTACTTGACTATCCAAATCTGTAAGGCAACAGAGTGAAGACAACACAGAACAGAACCAACTAACATGCATAAAAAATTTACATTAACGGAGACAAAATAATACACATATCTTGCTAACACGGAGACCTGTAAAGAAAACATGGCTAACTTTTGCATGTATTTTGCACTAAAGAAGAGAATGAAAGTGAGAAAGAGGGAAAGAAAGATGAAGAAGGAAGTAAAAAATTAATGTCTGAACTGTTCACATACCCAACTCTGCTTCAAAACGTAAAGTACTTGATGATCCTAATCTGTAAGAAAACAGAATGAAGAAAGCACCGAACAGAAAAAACAATCTAACGTGCATGAATAAATACAAAGACAGATATCATATGGCATGCCTACGATGAGACCTGTAAAAAAACATTGCTAAATTTGTATGCATTTTACACTGAAGAAGACAATGAAAGAGAGAAGAGAGGAAGAAAGATGAAGGTAGAGAAAAACGATCATGTCTAAACTGTTCACATACCCAAATCATCTTCAAAACGAAAAGTACTTGTTCCCCATCTGTAAGAGAAAAAAATGGAGAAAACAGAACAGAACAAACCATCTCACATGCATTAATACATACAACAACAGATATACAACAGTACACATGGCATGCTAAAAAGGTGACCTGTACATAAACACATACAATAGCAGATATAAAACTGTACACATTAAATGCTAAAAAGGTGACATTTAACAAAAATGGCTAACATTTTTTCTTATGTATTGCAAGATATGAATAGTATTCAAAACATTTCCCACACTCAGTACATGAATACGGCATTTCAACAGTGTGAGTTACCTCATCTCTGAGAAGGTTTGCGTTGATTCCAAAACATTTCCCACACTCAGCACATGAATTGGGCTTCTAACCGGTGTAAAATATGTGATGTCTCTCAGGATGCAATTCATGTACAAAATGATCCCAATCTGTAAGAGAACACAATCAAGACAAAACAGAAAAAGAACAAGAATCTGACATGTAAAAATACATACAATTACAGATATACAATACTACATATGGCATGCCTACAATATAACCTGTAAAAAAAATGGTTCGTGTTTGCATGTATTTTACACTGAAAAAGAGAAAGAAAGAAAGAAAGAAAAATGAAGGAAAAGAGCAAAAAAAGTCATGTCTAAACAATTCACATACCCACTTCTGCTTCAAAATGTAAAGTATTTGTTGACTCCAATCTGTAAGAGAAAAGAATGAAGACAACACAGAACAGAAAAAAAACAAAACAAAAATATTACATGTATAATACATACAATGAAAGATAGACAGTACTATACTGTAGTACACATGGCATGCCTACAATGTGACCTTTAAAAAAGATGGTTCATGTTTGCAAGTATTTCACACTGAAAAAAAAGAACGAAAGACAGAAAAAGGGGTAGAAAGATGAAGAAAAAAAATAAAAAACATGTTGACACAGTTCACTTACCCAACTCTGCTTGAAAAGGAGAAGTACTTGACTATCCAAATCTGTAAGACAACAGAGTGAAGACAACACAGAACAGAACCAACTAACATGCATAAAAAATTTACATTAACAGAGACAAAATAATACACATATCTTGCTAACACGGAGACCTGTAAAGAAAACATGGCTAACTTTTGCATGTATTTTGCACTAAAGAAGAGAATGAAAGTGAGAAAGAGGGAAAGAAAGATGAAGAAGGAAGTAAAAAATTAATGTCTGAACTGTTCACATACCCAACTCTGCTTCAAAACGTAAAGTACTTGATGATCCCAATCTGTAAGAAAACAGAATGAAGAAAGCACAGAACAGAAAAAACAATCTAACGTGCATGAATAAATACAAAGACAGATATCATATGGCATGCCTACGATGAGACCTGTAAAAAAACATAGCTAAATTTGTATGCATTTTACACTGAAGAAGACAATGAAAGAGAGAAGAGAGGAAGAAAGATGAAGGTAGAGAAAAACGATCATGTCTAAACTGTTCACATACCCAAATCATCTTCAAAACGAAAAGTACTTGTTCCCCATCTGTAAGAGAAAAAAATGGAGAAAACAGAACAGAACAAACCATCTCACATGCATTAATACATACAACAACAGATATACAACAGTACACATGGCATGCTAAAAAGGTGACCTGTACATAAACACATACAATAGCAGATATAAAACTGTACACATTAAATGCTAAAAAGGTGACATTTAACAAAAATGGCTAACATTTTTTCTTATGTATTGCAAGATATGAATTGTATTCAAAACATTTCCCACACTCAGTACATGAATACGGCATTTCAACAGTGTGAGTTACCTCATCTCTGAGAAGGTTTGCGTTGATTCCAAAACATTTCCCACACTCAGCACATGAATTGGGCTTCTAACCGGTGTAAGATATGTGATGTCTCTCAGGATGCAATTCATGTACAAAATGATCCCAATCTGTAAGAGAACACAATCAAGACAAAACAGAAAAAGAACAAGAATCTGACATGTAAAAATACATACAATTACAGATATACAATACTACATATGGCATGCCTACAATATAACCTGTAAAAAAAAAAAGGGTTCGTGTATGCATGTATTTTACACTGAAAAAGAGAAAGAAAGAAAGAAAGAAAGAAAAATGAAGGAAAAGAGCAAAAAAAAGTCATGTCTAAACAATTCACATACCCACTTCTGCTTCAAAATGTAAAGTATTTGTTGACTCCAATCTGTAAGAGAAAAGAATGAAGACAACACAGAACAGAAAAAAACAAAACAAAAATATTACATGTATAATACATACAATGAAAGATAGACAATACTATACTGTAGTACACATGGCATGCCTACAATGCGACCTTTAAAAAAGATGGTTCATGTTTGCAAGTATTTCAGACTGAAAAAAAAGAACGAAAGACAGAAAAAGGGGTAGAAAGATGAAGAAAAAAAAACAAAAAACATGTTGACACAGTTCACATACCCAACTCTGCTTGAAAAGGAGAAGTACTTGACGATCCAAATCTGTAAGACAACAGAATGAAGACAACACAGAACAGAACCAACTAACATGCATATAAAATTTACATTAACAGAGACAAAATAATACACATATCTTGTTAACACGGAGAACTGTAAAGAAAACATGGCTAACTTTTGCATGTATTTTGCACTAAAGAAGAGAATGAAAGTGAGAAAGAGGGAAAGAAAGATGAAGAAGGAAGTAAAAAATTAATGTCTGAACTGTTCACATACCCAACTCTGCTTCAAAACGTAAAGTACTTGATGATCCCAATCTGTAAGAAAACAGAATGAAGAAAGCACAGAACAGAAAAAACAATCTACCGTGCATGAATAAATACAAAGACAGATATCATATGGCATGCCTACGATGAGACCTGTAAAAAAACATAGCTAAATTTGTATGCATTTTACACTGAAGAAGACAATGAAAGAGAGAAGAGAGGAAGAAAGATGAAGGTAGAGAAAAACGATCATGTCTAAACTGTTCACATACCCAAATCATCTTCAAAACGAAAAGTACTTGTTCCCCATCTGTAAGAGAAAAAAAATGGAGAAAACAGAACAGAACAAACCATCTCACATGCATTAATACATACAACAACAGATATACAACAGTACACATGGCATGCTAAAAAGGTGACCTGTACATAAACACATACAATAGCAGATATAAAACTGTACACATTAAATGCTAAAAAGGTGACATTTAAAAAAAATGGCTAACATTTTTTCTTATGTATTGCAAGATATGATTTGTATTCAAAACATTTCCCACACTCAGTACATGAATACAGCATTTCAACAGTGTGAGTTACCTCATCTCTGAGAAGGTTTGCGTTGATTCCAAAACATTTCCCACACTCAGCACATGAATTGGGCTTCTAACCGGTGTAAGATATGTGATGTCTCTCAGGATGCAATTCATGTACAAAATGATCCCAATCTGTAAGAGAACACAATCAAGACAAAACAGAAAAAGAACAAGAATCTGACATGTAAAAATACACACAATTACAGATATACAATACTACTTATGGCATGCCTACAATATAACCTGTAAAAAAAAATGGTTCGTGTTTGCATGTATTTTACACTAAAAAAGAGAAAGAAAGAAAGAAAGAAAGAAAGAAAGAAAGAAAGAGAAATGAAGGAAAAGAGCAAAAAAACGTCATGTCTAAACAATTCACATACCCACTTCTGCTTCAAAATGTAAAGTATTTGTTGACTCCAATCTGTAAGAGAAAAGAATGAAGACAACACAGAACAGAAAAAAAACAAAACAAAAATATTACATGTATAATACATACAATGAAAGATAGACAATACTATACTGTAGTACACATGGCATGCCTACAATGTGACCTTTAAAAAAGATGGTTCATGTTTGCAAGTATTTCACACTGAAAAAAAAAGAACGAAAGACAGAAAAAAGTGTAGAAAGATAAAGAAAAAAAAACAAAAAACATGTTGACACAGTTCACATACCCAACTCTGCTTGAAAAGGAGAAGTACTTGACGATCCAAATCTGTAAGACAACAGAATGAAGACAACACAGAACAGAACCAACTAACATGCATACAAAATTTACATTAACAGAGACAAAATAATACACATATCTTGCTACCACGGAGAACTGTAAAGAAAACATGGCTAACTTTTGCATGTATTTTGCACTAAAGAAGAGAATGAAAGTGAGAAAGAGGGAAAGAAAGATGAAGAAGGAAGTAAAAAATTAATGTCTGAACTGTTCACATACCCAACTCTGCTTCAAAACGTAAAGTACTTGATGATCCCAATCTGTAAGAAAACAGAATGAAGAAAGCACAGAACAGAAAAAACAATCTAACGTGCATGAATAAATACAAAGACAGATATCATATGGCATGCCTACGATGAGACCTGTAAAAAAACATAGCTAAATTTGTATGCATTTTACACTGAAGAAGACAATGAAAGAGAGAAGAGAGGAAGAAATATGAAGGTAGAGAAAAACGATCATGTCTAAACTGTTCACATACCCAAATCATCTTCAAAACGAAAAGTACTTGTTCCCCATCTGTAAGAGAAAAAAATGGAGAAAACAGAACAGAACAAACCATCTCACATGCATTAATACATACAACAACAGATATACAACAGTACACATGGCATGCTAAAAAGGTGACCTGTACATAAACACGTACAATAGCAGATATAAAACTGTACACATTAAATGCTAAAAAGGCGACATTTAAAAAAAATGGCTAACATTTTTTCTTATGTATTGCAAGATATGAATTGTATTCAAAACATTTCCCACACTCAGTACATGAATACGGCATTTCAACAGTGTGAGTTACCTCATCTCTGAGAAGGTTTGCGTTGATTCCAAAACATTTCCCACACTCAGGACATGAATTGGGCTTCTAACTGGTGTAAGATATGTGATGTCTCTCAGGATGCAATTCATGTACAAAATGATCCCAATCTGTAAGAGAACACAATCAAGACAAGACAGAAAAAGAACAAGAATCTGACATGTAAAAATACATACAATTACAGATATACAATACTACATATGGCATGCCTACAATATAACCTGTAAAAAAAAAGGGTTCGTGTTTGCATGTATTTTACACGGAAAAAGAGAAAGAAAGAAAGAAAAATGAAGGAAAAGAGCAAAAAAAACGTCATGTCTAAACAATTCACATACCCACTTCTGCTTCAAAATGTAAAGTATTTGTTGACTCCAATCTGTAAGAGAAAAGAATGAAGACAACACAGAACAGAAAAAAACAAAACAAAAATATTACATGTATAATACATACAATGAAAGATAGACAATACTATACTGTAGTACACATGGCATGCCTACAATGCGACCTTTAAAAAAGATGGTTCATGTTTGCAAGTATTTCAGACTGAAAAAAAAGAACGAAAGACAGAAAAAGGGGTAGAAAGATGAAGAAAAAAAAACAAAAAACATGTTGACACAGTTCACATACCCAACTCTGCTTGAAAAGGAGAAGTACTTGACGATCCAAATCTGTAAGACAACAGAATGAAGACAACACAGAACAGAACCAACTAACATGCATATAAAATTTACATTAACAGAGACAAAATAATACACATATCTTGTTAACACGGAGAACTGTAAAGAAAACATGGCTAACTTTTGCATGTATTTTGCACTAAAGAAGAGAATGAAAGTGAGAAAGAGGGAAAGAAAGATGAAGAAGGAAGTAAAAAATTAATGTCTGAACTGTTCACATACCCAACTCTGCTTCAAAACGTAAAGTACTTGATGATCCCAATCTGTAAGAAAACAGAATGAAGAAAGCACAGAACAGAAAAAACAATCTACCGTGCATGAATAAATACAAAGACAGATATCATATGGCATGCCTACGATGAGACCTGTAAAAAAACATAGCTAAATTTGTATGCATTTTACACTGAAGAAGACAATGAAAGAGAGAAGAGAGGAAGAAAGATGAAGGTAGAGAAAAACGATCATGTCTAAACTGTTCACATACCCAAATCATCTTCAAAACGAAAAGTACTTGTTCCCCATCTGTAAGAGAAAAAAAATGGAGAAAACAGAACAGAACAAACCATCTCACATGCATTAATACATACAACAACAGATATACAACAGTACACATGGCATGCTAAAAAGGTGACCTGTACATAAACACATACAATAGCAGATATAAAACTGTACACATTAAATGCTAAAAAGGTGACATTTAAAAAAAATGGCTAACATTTTTTCTTATGTATTGCAAGATATGATTTGTATTCAAAACATTTCCCACACTCAGTACATGAATACAGCATTTCAACAGTGTGAGTTACCTCATCTCTGAGAAGGTTTGCGTTGATTCCAAAACATTTCCCACACTCAGCACATGAATTGGGCTTCTAACCGGTGTAAGATATGTGATGTCTCTCAGGATGCAATTCATGTACAAAATGATCCCAATCTGTAAGAGAACACAATCAAGACAAAACAGAAAAAGAACAAGAATCTGACATGTAAAAATACACACAATTACAGATATACAATACTACTTATGGCATGCCTACAATATAACCTGTAAAAAAAAATGGTTCGTGTTTGCATGTATTTTACACTAAAAAAGAGAAAGAAAGAAAGAAAGAAAGAAAGAAAGAAAGAAAGAAAGAAAGAAAGAAAGAAAGAAAGAGAAATGAAGGAAAAGAGCAAAAAAACGTCATGTCTAAACAATTCACATACCCACTTCTGCTTCAAAATGTAAAGTATTTGTTGACTCCAATCTGTAAGAGAAAAGAATGAAGACAACACAGAACAGAAAAAAAACAAAACAAAAATATTACATGTATAATACATACAATGAAAGATAGACAATACTATACTGTAGTACACATGGCATGCCTACAATGTGACCTTTAAAAAAGATGGTTCATGTTTGCAAGTATTTCACACTGAAAAAAAAAGAACGAAAGACAGAAAAAAGTGTAGAAAGATAAAGAAAAAAAAACAAAAAACATGTTGACACAGTTCACATACCCAACTCTGCTTGAAAAGGAGAAGTACTTGACGATCCAAATCTGTAAGACAACAGAATGAAGACAACACAGAACAGAACCAACTAACATGCATACAAAATTTACATTAACAGAGACAAAATAATACACATATCTTGCTACCACGGAGAACTGTAAAGAAAACATGGCTAACTTTTGCATGTATTTTGCACTAAAGAAGAGAATGAAAGTGAGAAAGAGGGAAAGAAAGATGAAGAAGGAAGTAAAAAATTAATGTCTGAACTGTTCACATACCCAACTCTGCTTCAAAACGTAAAGTACTTGATGATCCCAATCTGTAAGAAAACAGAATGAAGAAAGCACAGAACAGAAAAAACAATCTAACGTGCATGAATAAATACAAAGACAGATATCATATGGCATGCCTACGATGAGACCTGTAAAAAAACATAGCTAAATTTGTATGCATTTTACACTGAAGAAGACAATGAAAGAGAGAAGAGAGGAAGAAATATGAAGGTAGAGAAAAACGATCATGTCTAAACTGTTCACATACCCAAATCATCTTCAAAACGAAAAGTACTTGTTCCCCATCTGTAAGAGAAAAAAATGGAGAAAACAGAACAGAACAAACCATCTCACATGCATTAATACATACAACAACAGATATACAACAGTACACATGGCATGCTAAAAAGGTGACCTGTACATAAACACGTACAATAGCAGATATAAAACTGTACACATTAAATGCTAAAAAGGCGACATTTAAAAAAAATGGCTAACATTTTTTCTTATGTATTGCAAGATATGAATTGTATTCAAAACATTTCCCACACTCAGTACATGAATACGGCATTTCAACAGTGTGAGTTACCTCATCTCTGAGAAGGTTTGCGTTGATTCCAAAACATTTCCCACACTCAGGACATGAATTGGGCTTCTAACTGGTGTAAGATATGTGATGTCTCTCAGGATGCAATTCATGTACAAAATGATCCCAATCTGTAAGAGAACACAATCAAGACAAGACAGAAAAAGAACAAGAATCTGACATGTAAAAATACATACAATTACAGATATACAATACTACATATGGCATGCCTACAATATAACCTGTAAAAAAAAAGGGTTCGTGTTTGCATGTATTTTACACGGAAAAAGAGAAAGAAAGAAAGAAAAATGAAGGAAAAGAGCAAAAAAAACGTCATGTCTAAACAATTCACATACCCACTTCTGCTTCAAAATGTAAAGTATTTGTTGACTCCAATCTGTAAGAGAAAAGAATGAAGACAACACAGAACAGAAAAAAACAAAACAAAAATATTACATGTATAATACATACAATGAAAGATAGACAATACTATACTGTAGTACACATGGCATGCCTACAATGCGACCTTTAAAAAAGATGGTTCATGTTTGCAAGTATTTCAGACTGAAAAAAAAGAACGAAAGACAGAAAAAGGGGTAGAAAGATGAAGAAAAAAAATCAAAAAACATGTTGACACAGTTCACATACCCAACTCTGCTTGAAAAGGAGAAGTACTTGACTATCCAAATCTGTAAGGCAACAGAGTGAAGACAACACAGAACAGAACCAACTAACATGCATAAAAAATTTACATTAACGGAGACAAAATAATACACATATCTTGCTAACACGGAGACCTGTAAAGAAAACATGGCTAACTTTTGCATGTATTTTGCACTAAAGAAGAGAATGAAAGTGAGAAAGAGGGAAAGAAAGATGAAGAAGGAAGTAAAAAATTAATGTCTGAACTGTTCACATACCCAACTCTGCTTCAAAACGTAAAGTACTTGATGATCCTAATCTGTAAGAAAACAGAATGAAGAAAGCACCGAACAGAAAAAACAATCTAACGTGCATGAATAAATACAAAGACAGATATCATATGGCATGCCTACGATGAGACCTGTAAAAAAACATTGCTAAATTTGTATGCATTTTACACTGAAGAAGACAATGAAAGAGAGAAGAGAGGAAGAAAGATGAAGGTAGAGAAAAACGATCATGTCTAAACTGTTCACATACCCAAATCATCTTCAAAACGAAAAGTACTTGTTCCCCATCTGTAAGAGAAAAAAATGGAGAAAACAGAACAGAACAAACCATCTCACATGCATTAATACATACAACAACAGATATACAACAGTACACATGGCATGCTAAAAAGGTGACCTGTACATAAACACATACAATAGCAGATATAAAACTGTACACATTAAATGCTAAAAAGGTGACATTTAACAAAAATGGCTAACATTTTTTCTTATGTATTGCAAGATATGAATAGTATTCAAAACATTTCCCACACTCAGTACATGAATACGGCATTTCAACAGTGTGAGTTACCTCATCTCTGAGAAGGTTTGCGTTGATTCCAAAACATTTCCCACACTCAGCACATGAATTGGGCTTCTAACCGGTGTAAAATATGTGATGTCTCTCAGGATGCAATTCATGTACAAAATGATCCCAATCTGTAAGAGAACACAATCAAGACAAAACAGAAAAAGAACAAGAATCTGACATGTAAAAATACATACAATTACAGATATACAATACTACATATGGCATGCCTACAATATAACCTGTAAAAAAAATGGTTCGTGTTTGCATGTATTTTACACTGAAAAAGAGAAAGAAAGAAAGAAAGAAAAATGAAGGAAAAGAGCAAAAAAAGTCATGTCTAAACAATTCACATACCCACTTCTGCTTCAAAATGTAAAGTATTTGTTGACTCCAATCTGTAAGAGAAAAGAATGAAGACAACACAGAACAGAAAAAAAACAAAACAAAAATATTACATGTATAATACATACAATGAAAGATAGACAGTACTATACTGTAGTACACATGGCATGCCTACAATGTGACCTTTAAAAAAGATGGTTCATGTTTGCAAGTATTTCACACTGAAAAAAAAGAACGAAAGACAGAAAAAGGGGTAGAAAGATGAAGAAAAAAAATAAAAAACATGTTGACACAGTTCACTTACCCAACTCTGCTTGAAAAGGAGAAGTACTTGACTATCCAAATCTGTAAGACAACAGAGTGAAGACAACACAGAACAGAACCAACTAACATGCATAAAAAATTTACATTAACAGAGACAAAATAATACACATATCTTGCTAACACGGAGACCTGTAAAGAAAACATGGCTAACTTTTGCATGTATTTTGCACTAAAGAAGAGAATGAAAGTGAGAAAGAGGGAAAGAAAGATGAAGAAGGAAGTAAAAAATTAATGTCTGAACTGTTCACATACCCAACTCTGCTTCAAAACGTAAAGTACTTGATGATCCCAATCTGTAAGAAAACAGAATGAAGAAAGCACAGAACAGAAAAAACAATCTAACGTGCATGAATAAATACAAAGACAGATATCATATGGCATGCCTACGATGAGACCTGTAAAAAAACATAGCTAAATTTGTATGCATTTTACACTGAAGAAGACAATGAAAGAGAGAAGAGAGGAAGAAAGATGAAGGTAGAGAAAAACGATCATGTCTAAACTGTTCACATACCCAAATCATCTTCAAAACGAAAAGTACTTGTTCCCCATCTGTAAGAGAAAAAAATGGAGAAAACAGAACAGAACAAACCATCTCACATGCATTAATACATACAACAACAGATATACAACAGTACACATGGCATGCTAAAAAGGTGACCTGTACATAAACACATACAATAGCAGATATAAAACTGTACACATTAAATGCTAAAAAGGTGACATTTAACAAAAATGGCTAACATTTTTTCTTATGTATTGCAAGATATGAATTGTATTCAAAACATTTCCCACACTCAGTACATGAATACGGCATTTCAACAGTGTGAGTTACCTCATCTCTGAGAAGGTTTGCGTTGATTCCAAAACATTTCCCACACTCAGCACATGAATTGGGCTTCTAACCGGTGTAAGATATGTGATGTCTCTCAGGATGCAATTCATGTACAAAATGATCCCAATCTGTAAGAGAACACAATCAAGACAAAACAGAAAAAGAACAAGAATCTGACATGTAAAAATACATACAATTACAGATATACAATACTACATATGGCATGCCTACAATATAACCTGTAAAAAAAAAAAGGGTTCGTGTATGCATGTATTTTACACTGAAAAAGAGAAAGAAAGAAAGAAAGAAAGAAAAATGAAGGAAAAGAGCAAAAAAAAGTCATGTCTAAACAATTCACATACCCACTTCTGCTTCAAAATGTAAAGTATTTGTTGACTCCAATCTGTAAGAGAAAAGAATGAAGACAACACAGAACAGAAAAAAACAAAACAAAAATATTACATGTATAATACATACAATGAAAGATAGACAATACTATACTGTAGTACACATGGCATGCCTACAATGCGACCTTTAAAAAAGATGGTTCATGTTTGCAAGTATTTCAGACTGAAAAAAAAGAACGAAAGACAGAAAAAGGGGTAGAAAGATGAAGAAAAAAAAACAAAAAACATGTTGACACAGTTCACATACCCAACTCTGCTTGAAAAGGAGAAGTACTTGACGATCCAAATCTGTAAGACAACAGAATGAAGACAACACAGAACAGAACCAACTAACATGCATATAAAATTTACATTAACAGAGACAAAATAATACACATATCTTGTTAACACGGAGAACTGTAAAGAAAACATGGCTAACTTTTGCATGTATTTTGCACTAAAGAAGAGAATGAAAGTGAGAAAGAGGGAAAGAAAGATGAAGAAGGAAGTAAAAAATTAATGTCTGAACTGTTCACATACCCAACTCTGCTTCAAAACGTAAAGTACTTGATGATCCCAATCTGTAAGAAAACAGAATGAAGAAAGCACAGAACAGAAAAAACAATCTACCGTGCATGAATAAATACAAAGACAGATATCATATGGCATGCCTACGATGAGACCTGTAAAAAAACATAGCTAAATTTGTATGCATTTTACACTGAAGAAGACAATGAAAGAGAGAAGAGAGGAAGAAAGATGAAGGTAGAGAAAAACGATCATGTCTAAACTGTTCACATACCCAAATCATCTTCAAAACGAAAAGTACTTGTTCCCCATCTGTAAGAGAAAAAAAATGGAGAAAACAGAACAGAACAAACCATCTCACATGCATTAATACATACAACAACAGATATACAACAGTACACATGGCATGCTAAAAAGGTGACCTGTACATAAACACATACAATAGCAGATATAAAACTGTACACATTAAATGCTAAAAAGGTGACATTTAAAAAAAATGGCTAACATTTTTTCTTATGTATTGCAAGATATGATTTGTATTCAAAACATTTCCCACACTCAGTACATGAATACAGCATTTCAACAGTGTGAGTTACCTCATCTCTGAGAAGGTTTGCGTTGATTCCAAAACATTTCCCACACTCAGCACATGAATTGGGCTTCTAACCGGTGTAAGATATGTGATGTCTCTCAGGATGCAATTCATGTACAAAATGATCCCAATCTGTAAGAGAACACAATCAAGACAAAACAGAAAAAGAACAAGAATCTGACATGTAAAAATACACACAATTACAGATATACAATACTACTTATGGCATGCCTACAATATAACCTGTAAAAAAAAATGGTTCGTGTTTGCATGTATTTTACACTAAAAAAGAGAAAGAAAGAAAGAAAGAAAGAAAGAAAGAAAGAAAGAGAAATGAAGGAAAAGAGCAAAAAAACGTCATGTCTAAACAATTCACATACCCACTTCTGCTTCAAAATGTAAAGTATTTGTTGACTCCAATCTGTAAGAGAAAAGAATGAAGACAACACAGAACAGAAAAAAAACAAAACAAAAATATTACATGTATAATACATACAATGAAAGATAGACAATACTATACTGTAGTACACATGGCATGCCTACAATGTGACCTTTAAAAAAGATGGTTCATGTTTGCAAGTATTTCACACTGAAAAAAAAAGAACGAAAGACAGAAAAAAGTGTAGAAAGATAAAGAAAAAAAAACAAAAAACATGTTGACACAGTTCACATACCCAACTCTGCTTGAAAAGGAGAAGTACTTGACGATCCAAATCTGTAAGACAACAGAATGAAGACAACACAGAACAGAACCAACTAACATGCATACAAAATTTACATTAACAGAGACAAAATAATACACATATCTTGCTACCACGGAGAACTGTAAAGAAAACATGGCTAACTTTTGCATGTATTTTGCACTAAAGAAGAGAATGAAAGTGAGAAAGAGGGAAAGAAAGATGAAGAAGGAAGTAAAAAATTAATGTCTGAACTGTTCACATACCCAACTCTGCTTCAAAACGTAAAGTACTTGATGATCCCAATCTGTAAGAAAACAGAATGAAGAAAGCACAGAACAGAAAAAACAATCTAACGTGCATGAATAAATACAAAGACAGATATCATATGGCATGCCTACGATGAGACCTGTAAAAAAACATAGCTAAATTTGTATGCATTTTACACTGAAGAAGACAATGAAAGAGAGAAGAGAGGAAGAAATATGAAGGTAGAGAAAAACGATCATGTCTAAACTGTTCACATACCCAAATCATCTTCAAAACGAAAAGTACTTGTTCCCCATCTGTAAGAGAAAAAAATGGAGAAAACAGAACAGAACAAACCATCTCACATGCATTAATACATACAACAACAGATATACAACAGTACACATGGCATGCTAAAAAGGTGACCTGTACATAAACACGTACAATAGCAGATATAAAACTGTACACATTAAATGCTAAAAAGGCGACATTTAAAAAAAATGGCTAACATTTTTTCTTATGTATTGCAAGATATGAATTGTATTCAAAACATTTCCCACACTCAGTACATGAATACGGCATTTCAACAGTGTGAGTTACCTCATCTCTGAGAAGGTTTGCGTTGATTCCAAAACATTTCCCACACTCAGGACATGAATTGGGCTTCTAACTGGTGTAAGATATGTGATGTCTCTCAGGATGCAATTCATGTACAAAATGATCCCAATCTGTAAGAGAACACAATCAAGACAAGACAGAAAAAGAACAAGAATCTGACATGTAAAAATACATACAATTACAGATATACAATACTACATATGGCATGCCTACAATATAACCTGTAAAAAAAAAGGGTTCGTGTTTGCATGTATTTTACACGGAAAAAGAGAAAGAAAGAAAGAAAAATGAAGGAAAAGAGCAAAAAAAACGTCATGTCTAAACAATTCACATACCCACTTCTGCTTCAAAATGTAAAGTATTTGTTGACTCCAATCTGTAAGAGAAAAGAATGAAGACAACACAGAACAGAAAAAAACAAAACAAAAATATTACATGTATAATACATACAATGAAAGATAGACAATACTATACTGTAGTACACATGGCATGCCTACAATGCGACCTTTAAAAAAGATGGTTCATGTTTGCAAGTATTTCAGACTGAAAAAAAAGAACGAAAGACAGAAAAAGGGGTAGAAAGATGAAGAAAAAAAAACAAAAAACATGTTGACACAGTTCACATACCCAACTCTGCTTGAAAAGGAGAAGTACTTGACGATCCAAATCTGTAAGACAACAGAATGAAGACAACACAGAACAGAACCAACTAACATGCATATAAAATTTACATTAACAGAGACAAAATAATACACATATCTTGTTAACACGGAGAACTGTAAAGAAAACATGGCTAACTTTTGCATGTATTTTGCACTAAAGAAGAGAATGAAAGTGAGAAAGAGGGAAAGAAAGATGAAGAAGGAAGTAAAAAATTAATGTCTGAACTGTTCACATACCCAACTCTGCTTCAAAACGTAAAGTACTTGATGATCCCAATCTGTAAGAAAACAGAATGAAGAAAGCACAGAACAGAAAAAACAATCTACCGTGCATGAATAAATACAAAGACAGATATCATATGGCATGCCTACGATGAGACCTGTAAAAAAACATAGCTAAATTTGTATGCATTTTACACTGAAGAAGACAATGAAAGAGAGAAGAGAGGAAGAAAGATGAAGGTAGAGAAAAACGATCATGTCTAAACTGTTCACATACCCAAATCATCTTCAAAACGAAAAGTACTTGTTCCCCATCTGTAAGAGAAAAAAAATGGAGAAAACAGAACAGAACAAACCATCTCACATGCATTAATACATACAACAACAGATATACAACAGTACACATGGCATGCTAAAAAGGTGACCTGTACATAAACACATACAATAGCAGATATAAAACTGTACACATTAAATGCTAAAAAGGTGACATTTAAAAAAAATGGCTAACATTTTTTCTTATGTATTGCAAGATATGATTTGTATTCAAAACATTTCCCACACTCAGTACATGAATACAGCATTTCAACAGTGTGAGTTACCTCATCTCTGAGAAGGTTTGCGTTGATTCCAAAACATTTCCCACACTCAGCACATGAATTGGGCTTCTAACCGGTGTAAGATATGTGATGTCTCTCAGGATGCAATTCATGTACAAAATGATCCCAATCTGTAAGAGAACACAATCAAGACAAAACAGAAAAAGAACAAGAATCTGACATGTAAAAATACACACAATTACAGATATACAATACTACTTATGGCATGCCTACAATATAACCTGTAAAAAAAAATGGTTCGTGTTTGCATGTATTTTACACTAAAAAAGAGAAAGAAAGAAAGAAAGAAAGAAAGAAAGAAAGAAAGAAAGAAAGAAAGAGAAATGAAGGAAAAGAGCAAAAAAACGTCATGTCTAAACAATTCACATACCCACTTCTGCTTCAAAATGTAAAGTATTTGTTGACTCCAATCTGTAAGAGAAAAGAATGAAGACAACACAGAACAGAAAAAAAACAAAACAAAAATATTACATGTATAATACATACAATGAAAGATAGACAATACTATACTGTAGTACACATGGCATGCCTACAATGTGACCTTTAAAAAAGATGGTTCATGTTTGCAAGTATTTCACACTGAAAAAAAAAGAACGAAAGACAGAAAAAAGTGTAGAAAGATAAAGAAAAAAAAACAAAAAACATGTTGACACAGTTCACATACCCAACTCTGCTTGAAAAGGAGAAGTACTTGACGATCCAAATCTGTAAGACAACAGAATGAAGACAACACAGAACAGAACCAACTAACATGCATACAAAATGTACATTAACAGAGACAAAATAATACACATATCTTGCTACCACGGAGAACTGTAAAGAAAACATGGCTAACTTTTGCATGTATTTTGCACTAAAGAAGAGAATGAAAGTGAGAAAGAGGGAAAGAAAGATGAAGAAGGAAGTAAAAAATTAATGTCTGAACTGTTCACATACCCAACTCTGCTTCAAAACGTAAAGTACTTGATGATCCCAATCTGTAAGAAAACAGAATGAAGAAAGCACAGAACAGAAAAAACAATCTAACGTGCATGAATAAATACAAAGACAGATATCATATGGCATGCCTACGATGAGACCTGTAAAAAAACATAGCTAAATTTGTATGCATTTTACACTGAAGAAGACAATGAAAGAGAGAAGAGAGGAAGAAATATGAAGGTAGAGAAAAACGATCATGTCTAAACTGTTCACATACCCAAATCATCTTCAAAACGAAAAGTACTTGTTCCCCATCTGTAAGAGAAAAAAATGGAGAAAACAGAACAGAACAAACCATCTCACATGCATTAATACATACAACAACAGATATACAACAGTACACATGGCATGCTAAAAAGGTGACCTGTACATAAACACGTACAATAGCAGATATAAAACTGTACACATTAAATGCTAAAAAGGCGACATTTAAAAAAAATGGCTAACATTTTTTCTTATGTATTGCAAGATATGAATTGTATTCAAAACATTTCCCACACTCAGTACATGAATACGGCATTTCAACAGTGTGAGTTACCTCATCTCTGAGAAGGTTTGCGTTGATTCCAAAACATTTCCCACACTCAGGACATGAATTGGGCTTCTAACTGGTGTAAGATATGTGATGTCTCTCAGGATGCAATTCATGTACAAAATGATCCCAATCTGTAAGAGAACACAATCAAGACAAGACAGAAAAAGAACAAGAATCTGACATGTAAAAATACATACAATTACAGATATACAATACTACATATGGCATGCCTACAATATAACCTGTAAAAAAAAAGGGTTCGTGTTTGCATGTATTTTACACGGAAAAAGAGAAAGAAAGAAAGAAAAATGAAGGAAAAGAGCAAAAAAAACGTCATGTCTAAACAATTCACATACCCACTTCTGCTTCAAAATGTAAAGTATTTGTTGACTCCAATCTGTAAGAGAAAAGAATGAAGACAACACAGAACAGAAAAAAACAAAACAAAAATATTACATGTATAATACATACAATGAAAGATAGACAATACTATACTGTAGTACACATGGCATGCCTACAATGCGACCTTTAAAAAAGATGGTTCATGTTTGCAAGTATTTCAGACTGAAAAAAAAGAACGAAAGACAGAAAAAGGGGTAGAAAGATGAAGAAAAAAAATCAAAAAACATGTTGACACAGTTCACATACCCAACTCTGCTTGAAAAGGAGAAGTACTTGACTATCCAAATCTGTAAGGCAACAGAGTGAAGACAACACAGAACAGAACCAACTAACATGCATAAAAAATTTACATTAACGGAGACAAAATAATACACATATCTTGCTAACACGGAGACCTGTAAAGAAAACATGGCTAACTTTTGCATGTATTTTGCACTAAAGAAGAGAATGAAAGTGAGAAAGAGGGAAAGAAAGATGAAGAAGGAAGTAAAAAATTAATGTCTGAACTGTTCACATACCCAACTCTGCTTCAAAACGTAAAGTACTTGATGATCCTAATCTGTAAGAAAACAGAATGAAGAAAGCACCGAACAGAAAAAACAATCTAACGTGCATGAATAAATACAAAGACAGATATCATATGGCATGCCTACGATGAGACCTGTAAAAAAACATTGCTAAATTTGTATGCATTTTACACTGAAGAAGACAATGAAAGAGAGAAGAGAGGAAGAAAGATGAAGGTAGAGAAAAACGATCATGTCTAAACTGTTCACATACCCAAATCATCTTCAAAACGAAAAGTACTTGTTCCCCATCTGTAAGAGAAAAAAATGGAGAAAACAGAACAGAACAAACCATCTCACATGCATTAATACATACAACAACAGATATACAACAGTACACATGGCATGCTAAAAAGGTGACCTGTACATAAACACATACAATAGCAGATATAAAACTGTACACATTAAATGCTAAAAAGGTGACATTTAACAAAAATGGCTAACATTTTTTCTTATGTATTGCAAGATATGAATAGTATTCAAAACATTTCCCACACTCAGTACATGAATACGGCATTTCAACAGTGTGAGTTACCTCATCTCTGAGAAGGTTTGCGTTGATTCCAAAACATTTCCCACACTCAGCACATGAATTGGGCTTCTAACCGGTGTAAAATATGTGATGTCTCTCAGGATGCAATTCATGTACAAAATGATCCCAATCTGTAAGAGAACACAATCAAGACAAAACAGAAAAAGAACAAGAATCTGACATGTAAAAATACATACAATTACAGATATACAATACTACATATGGCATGCCTACAATATAACCTGTAAAAAAAATGGTTCGTGTTTGCATGTATTTTACACTGAAAAAGAGAAAGAAAGAAAGAAAGAAAAATGAAGGAAAAGAGCAAAAAAAGTCATGTCTAAACAATTCACATACCCACTTCTGCTTCAAAATGTAAAGTATTTGTTGACTCCAATCTGTAAGAGAAAAGAATGAAGACAACACAGAACAGAAAAAAAACAAAACAAAAATATTACATGTATAATACATACAATGAAAGATAGACAGTACTATACTGTAGTACACATGGCATGCCTACAATGTGACCTTTAAAAAAGATGGTTCATGTTTGCAAGTATTTCACACTGAAAAAAAAGAACGAAAGACAGAAAAAGGGGTAGAAAGATGAAGAAAAAAAATAAAAAACATGTTGACACAGTTCACTTACCCAACTCTGCTTGAAAAGGAGAAGTACTTGACTATCCAAATCTGTAAGACAACAGAGTGAAGACAACACAGAACAGAACCAACTAACATGCATAAAAAATTTACATTAACAGAGACAAAATAATACACATATCTTGCTAACACGGAGACCTGTAAAGAAAACATGGCTAACTTTTGCATGTATTTTGCACTAAAGAAGAGAATGAAAGTGAGAAAGAGGGAAAGAAAGATGAAGAAGGAAGTAAAAAATTAATGTCTGAACTGTTCACATACCCAACTCTGCTTCAAAACGTAAAGTACTTGATGATCCCAATCTGTAAGAAAACAGAATGAAGAAAGCACAGAACAGAAAAAACAATCTACCATGCATGAATAAATACAAAGACAGATATCATATGGCATGCCTACGATGAGACCTGTAAAAAAACATAGCTAAATTTGTATGCATTTTACACTGAAGAAGACAATGAAAGAGAGAAGAGAGGAAGAAAGATGAAGGTAGAGAAAAACGATCATGTCTAAACTGTTCACATACCCAAATCATCTTCAAAACGAAAAGTACTTGTTCCCCATCTGTAAGAGAAAAAAATGGAGAAAACAGAACAGAACAAACCATCTCACATGCATTAATACATACAACAACAGATATACAACAGTACACATGGCATGCTAAAAAGGTGACCTGTACATAAACACATACAATAGCAGATATAAAACTGTACACATTAAATGCTAAAAAGGTGACATTTAACAAAAATGGCTAACATTTTTTCTTATGTATTGCAAGATATGAATAGTATTCAAAACATTTCCCACACTCAGTACATGAATACGGCATTTCAACAGTGTGAGTTACCTCATCTCTGAGAAGGTTTGCGTTGATTCCAAAACATTTCCCACACTCAGCACATGAATTGGGCTTCTAACCGGTGTAAGATATGTGATGTCTCTCAGGATGCAATTCATGTACAAAATGATCCCAATCTGTAAGAGAACACAATCAAGACAAAACAGAAAAAGAACAAGAATCTGACATGTAAAAATACATACAATTACAGATATACAATACTACATATGGCATGCCTACAATATAACCTGTAAAAAAAAAAAGGGTTCGTGTATGCATGTATTTTACACTGAAAAAGAGAAAGAAAGAAAGAAAGAAAGAAAAATGAAGGAAAAGAGCAAAAAAAAGTCATGTCTAAACAATTCACATACCCACTTCTGCTTCAAAATGTAAAGTATTTGTTGACTCCAATCTGTAAGAGAAAAGAATGAAGACAACACAGAACAGAAAAAAACAAAACAAAAATATTACATGTATAATACATACAATGAAAGATAGACAATACTATACTGTAGTACACATGGCATGCCTACAATGCGACCTTTAAAAAAGATGGTTCATGTTTGCAAGTATTTCAGACTGAAAAAAAAGAACGAAAGGCAGAAAAAGGGGTAGAAAGATGAAGAAAAAAAAACAAAAAACATGTTGACACAGTTCACATACCCAACTCTGCTTGAAAAGGAGAAGTACTTGACTATCCAAATCTGTAAGGCAACAGAGTGAAGACAACACAGAACAGAACCAACTAACATGCATAAAAAATTTACATTAACGGAGACAAAATAATACACATATCTTGCTAACACGGAGACCTGTAAAGAAAACATGGCTAACTTTTGCATGTATTTTGCACTAAAGAAGAGAATGAAAGTGAGAAAGAGGGAAAGAAAGATGAAGAAGGAAGTAAAAAATTAATGTCTGAACTGTTCACATACCCAACTCTGCTTCAAAACGTAAAGTACTTGATGATCCCAATCTGTAAGAAAACAGAATGAAGAAAGCACAGAACAGAAAAAACAATCTACCATGCATGAATAAATACAAAGACAGATATCATATGGCATGCCTACGATGAGACCTGTAAAAAAACATAGCTAAATTTGTATGCATTTTACACTGAAGAAGACAATGAAAGAGAGAAGAGAGGAAGAAAGATGAAGGTAGAGAAAAACGATCATGTCTAAACTGTTCACATACCCAAATCATCTTCAAAACGAAAAGTACTTGTTCCCCATCTGTAAGAGAAAAAAATGGAGAAAACAGAACAGAACAAACCATCTCACATGCATTAATACATACAACAACAGATATACAACAGTACACATGGCATGCTAAAAAGGTGACCTGTACATAAACACATACAATAGCAGATATAAAACTGTACACATTAAATGCTAAAAAGGTGACATTTAACAAAAATGGCTAACATTTTTTCTTATGTATTGCAAGATATGAATAGTATTCAAAACATTTCCCACACTCAGTACATGAATACGGCATTTCAACAGTGTGAGTTACCTCATCTCTGAGAAGGTTTGCGTTGATTCCAAAACATTTCCCACACTCAGCACATGAATTGGGCTTCTAACCGGTGTAAGATATGTGATGTCTCTCAGGATGCAATTCATGTACAAAATGATCCCAATCTGTAAGAGAACACAATCAAGACAAAACAGAAAAAGAACAAGAATCTGACATGTAAAAATACATACAATTACAGATATACAATACTACATATGGCATGCCTACAATATAACCTGTAAAAAAAAAAAGGGTTCGTGTATGCATGTATTTTACACTGAAAAAGAGAAAGAAAGAAAGAAAGAAAGAAAAATGAAGGAAAAGAGCAAAAAAAAGTCATGTCTAAACAATTCACATACCCACTTCTGCTTCAAAATGTAAAGTATTTGTTGACTCCAATCTGTAAGAGAAAAGAATGAAGACAACACAGAACAGAAAAAAACAAAACAAAAATATTACATGTATAATACATACAATGAAAGATAGACAATACTATACTGTAGTACACATGGCATGCCTACAATGCGACCTTTAAAAAAGATGGTTCATGTTTGCAAGTATTTCAGACTGAAAAAAAAGAACGAAAGACAGAAAAAGGGGTAGAAAGATGAAGAAAAAAAAACAAAAAACATGTTGACACAGTTCACATACCCAACTCTGCTTGAAAAGGAGAAGTACTTGACTATCCAAATCTGTAAGGCAACAGAGTGAAGACAACACAGAACAGAACCAACTAACATGCATAAAAAATTTACATTAACGGAGACAAAATAATACACATATCTTGCTAACACGGAGACCTGTAAAGAAAACATGGCTAACTTTTGCATGTATTTTGCACTAAAGAAGAGAATGAAAGTGAGAAAGAGGGAAAGAAAGATGAAGAAGGAAGTAAAAAATTAATGTCTGAACTGTTCACATACCCAACTCTGCTTCAAAACGTAAAGTACTTGATGATCCTAATCTGTAAGAAAACAGAATGAAGAAAGCGCAGAACAGAAAAAACAATCTACCATGCATGAATAAATACAAAGACAGATATCATATGGCATGCCTACGATGAGACCTGTAAAAAAACATAGCTAAATTTGTATGCATTTTACACTGAAGAAGACAATGAAAGAGAGAAGAGAGGAAGAAAGATGAAGGTAGAGAAAAACGATCATGTTTAAACTGTTCACATACCCAAATCATCTTCAAAACGAAAAGTACTTGTTCCCCATCGGTAAGAGAAAAAAATGGAGAAAACAGAACAGAACAAACCATCTCACATGCATTAATACATACAACAACAGATATACAACAGTACACATGGCATGCTAAAAAGGTGACCTGTACATAAACACATACAATAGCAGATATAAAACTGTACACATTAAATGCTAAAAAGGTGACATTTAAAAAAAATGGCTAACATTTTTTCTTATGTATTGCAAGATATGAATTGTATTCAAAACATTTCCCACACTCAGTACATGAATACGGCATTTCAACAGTGTGAGTTACCTCATCTCTGAGAAGGTTTGCGTTGATTCCAAAACATTTCCCACACTCAGCACATGAATTGGGCTTCTAACCGGTGTAATATATGTGATGTCTCTCAGGATGCAATTCATGTACAAAATGATCCCAATCTGTAAGAGAACACAATCAAGACAAAACAGAAAAAGAACAAGAATCTGACATGTAAAAATACATACAATTACAGATATACAATACTACATATGGCATGCCTACAATATAACCTGTAAAAAAAAAATGGTTCGTGTTTGCATGTATTTTACACTAAAAAATAGAAAGAAAGAAAGAAAGAAAGAGAAATGAAGGAAAAGAGCAAAAAAACGTCATGTCTAAACAATTCACATACCCACTTCTGCTTCAAAATGTAAAGTATTTGTTGACTCCAATCTGTAAGAGAAAAGAATGAAGACAACACAGAACAGAAAAAAACAAAACAAAAATATTACATGTATAATACATACAATGAAAGATAGACAATACTATACTGTAGTACACATGGCATGCCTACAATGTGACCTTTAAAAAAGATGGTTCATGTTTGCAAGTATTTCACACTGAAAAAAAAGAACGAAAGACAGAAAAAGAGGTAGAAAGATGAAGAAAAAAAAACAAAAAACATGTTGACACAGTTCATATACCCAACTCTGCTTGAAAAGGAGAAGTACTTGACTATCCAAATCTGTAAGACAACAGAGTGAAGACAACACAGAACAGAACCAACTAACATGCATAAAAAATTTACATTAACAGAGACAAAATAATACACATATCTTGCTAACACGGAGACCTGTAAAGAAAACATGGCTAACTTTTGCATGTATTTTGCACTAAAGAAGAGAATGAAAGTGAGAAAGAGGGAAAGAAAGATGAAGGAGGAAGTAAAAAAATTAATGTCTGAACTGTTCACATACCCAACTCTGCTTCAAAACGTAAAGTACTTGATGATCCCAATCTGTAAGAAAACAGAATGAAGAAAGCACAGAACAGAAAAAACAATCTACCATGCATGAATAAATACAAAGACAGATATCATATGGCATGCCTACGATGAGACCTGTAAAAAAACATAGCTAAATTTGTATGCATTTTACACTGAAGAAGACAATGAAAGAGAGAAGAGAGGAAGAAAGATGAAGGTAGAGAAAAACGATCATGTTTAAACTGTTCACATACCCAAATCATCTTCAAAACGAAAAGTACTTGTTCCCCATCGGTAAGAGAAAAAAATGGAGAAAACAGAACAGAACAAACCATCTCACATGCATTAATACATACAACAACAGATATACAACAGTACACATGGCATGCTAAAAAGGTGACCTGTACATAAACACATACAATAGCAGATATAAAACTGTACACATTAAATGCTAAAAAGGTGACATTTAAAAAAAATGGCTAACATTTTTTCTTATGTATTGCAAGATATGAATTGTATTCAAAACATTTCCCACACTCAGTACATGAATACGGCATTTCAACAGTGTGAGTTACCTCATCTCTGAGAAGGTTTGCGTTGATTCCAAAACATTTCCCACACTCAGCACATGAATTGGGCTTCTAACCGGTGTAAGATATGTGATGTCTCTCAGGATGCAATTCATGTACAAAATGATCCCAATCTGTAAGAGAACACAATCAAGACAAAACAGAAAAAGAACAAGAATCTGACATGTAAAAATACATACAATTACAGATATACAATACTACATATGGCATGCCTACAATATAACCTGTAAAAAAAAATGGTTCGTGTTTGCATGTATTTTACACTAAAAAATAGAAAGAAAGAAAGAAAGAGAAATGAAGGAAAAGAGCAAAAAAACGTCATGTCTAAACAATTCACATACCCATTTCTGCTTCAAAATGTAAAGTATTTGTTGACTCCAATCTGTAAGAGAAAAGAATGAAGACAACACAGAACAGAAAAAAACAAAACAAAAATATTACATGTATAATACATACAATGAAAGATAGACAATACTATACTGTAGTACACATGGCATGCCTACAATGTGACCTTTAAAAAAGATGGTTCATGTTTGCAAGTATTTCACACTGAAAAAAAAGAACGAAAGACAGAAAAAGGGGTAGAAAGATGAAGAAAAAAAAACAAAAAACATGTTGACACAGTTCATATACCCAACTCTGCTTGAAAAGGAGAAGTACTTGACGATCCAAATCTGTAAGACAACAGAATGAAGACAACACAGAACAGAACCAACTAACATGCATAAAAAATTTACATTAACAGAGACAAAATAATACACATATCTTGCTAACACGGAGACCTGTAAAGAAAACATGGCTAACTTTTGCATGTATTTTGCACTAAAGAAGAGAATGAAAGTGAGAAAGAGGGAAAGAAAGATGAAGAAGGAAGTAAAAAATTAATGTCTGAACTGTTCACATACCCAACTCTGCTTCAAAACGTAAAGAACTTGATGATCCCAATCTGTAAGAAAACAGAATGAAGAAAGCACAGAACAGAAAAAACAATCTAACGTGCATAAATAAATACAAAGACAGATATCATATGGCATGCCTACAATGAGACCTGTAAAAAAACATAGCTAAATTTGTATGCATTTTACACTGAAGAAGACAATGAAAGAGAGAAGAGAGGCAGAAAGATGAAGGTAGAGAAAAACGATCATGTCTAAACTGTTCACATACCCAAATCATCTTCAAAATGAAAAGTACTTGTTCCCCATCTGTAAGAGAAAAAAAAATGGAGAAAACAGAACAGAACAAACCATCTCACATGCATTAATACATACAACAACAGATATACAACAGTACACATGGCATGCTAAAAAGGTGACCTGTACATAAACACATACAATAGCAGATATAAAACTGTACACATTAAATGTTAAAAAGGTGAAATTTAAAGAAATGGCGTACATTTTTCCTTATGTATTGCAAGATATGAATTGTATTCAAAACATTTCCCACACTCAGTACATGAATACGGCATTTCAACAGTGTGAGTTACCTCATCTCTGAGAAGGTTTGCGTTGATTCCAAAACATTTCCCACACTCAGCACATGAATTGGGCTTCTAACCGGTGTAAGATATGTGATGTCTCTCAGGATGCAATTCATGTTCAAAATGATCCCAATCTGTAAGAGAACACAATCAAGACAAAACAGAAAAAGAACAAGAATCTGACATGTAAAAATACATACAATTACAGATATACAATACTACATATGGCATGCCTACAATATAACCTGTAAAAAAAAATGGTTCGTGTTTGCATGTATTTTACACTGAAAAAGAGAAAGAAAGAAAGAAAGAAAGAGAAATGAAGGAAAAGAGCAAAAAAACGTCATGTCTAAACATTTCACTTACCCACTTCTGCTTCAAAATGTAAAGTATGTGTTGACTCCAATCTGTAAGAGAAAAGAATGAAGACAACACAGAACAGAAAAAAATCAAAACAAAAATATTACATGTATAATACATACAATGAAAGATAGACAATACTATACTGTAGTACACATGGCATGCCTACAATGTGACCTTTAAAAAAGATGGTTCATGTTTGCAAGTATTGCACACTGAAAAAAAAGAACGAAAGACAGAAAAAGGGGTAGAAAGATGAAGAAAAAAAAACCAAAAAACATGTTGACACAGTTCACATACCCAACTCTGCTTGAAAAGGAGAAGTACTTGACGATCCAAATCTGTAAGACAACAGAATGAAGACAACACAGAACAGAACCAACTAACATGCATAAAAAATTTACATTAACAGAGACAAAATAATACACATATCTTGCTAACACGGAGACCTGTAAAGAAAACATGGCTAACTTTTGCATGTATTTTGCACTAAAGAAGAGAATGAAAGTGAGAAAGAGGGGAAGAAAGATGAAGAAGGAAGTAAAAAATTAATGTCTGAACTGTTCACATACCCAACTCTGCTTCCAAACGTAAAGTACTTGATGATCCCAATCTGTAAGAAAACAGAATGAAGAAAGCACAGAACAGAAAAAACAATCTAACGTGCATGAATAAATACAAAGACAGATATCATATGGCATGCCTACGATGAGACCTGTAAAAAAACATAGCTAAATTTGTATGCATTTTACACTGAAGAAGACAATGAAAGAGAGAAGAGAGGAAGAAAGATGAAGGTAGAGAAAAACGATCATGTCTAAACTGTTCACATACCCAAATCATCTTCAAAACGAAAAGTACTTGTTCCCCATCTGTAAGAGAAAAAAATGGAGAAAACAGAACAGAACAAACCATCTCACATGCATTAATACATACAACAACAGATATACAACAGTACACATGGCATGCTAAAAAGGTGACCTGTACATAAACACATACAATAGCAGATATCAAACTGTACACATTAAATGCTAAAAAGGTGACATTTAAAAAAAATGGCTAACATTTTTTCTTATGTATTGCAAGATATGAATTGTATTCAAAACATTTCCCACACTCAGTACATGAATACGGCATTTCAACAGTGTGAGTTACCTCATCTCTGAGAAGGTTTGCGTTGATTCCAAAACATTTCCCACACTCAGCACATGAATTGGGCTTCTAACCGGTGTAAGATATGTGATGTCTCTCAGGATGCAATTCATGTTTAAAATGATCCCAATCTGTAAGAGAACACAATCAAGACAAAACAGAAAAAGAACAAGAATCTGACATGTAAAAATACATACAATTACAGATATACAATACTACATATGGCATGCCTACAATATAACCTGTAAAAAAAAATGGTTCATGTTTGCATGTATTTTACACTGAGAAAGAGAAAGAAAGAAAGAAAGAAAGATAAATGAAGGAAAAGAGCAAAAAAACATGATGTCTAAACAATTCACTTACCCACTTCTGCTTCAAAATGTAAAGTATGTGTTGACTCCAATTTGTAAGAGAAAAGAATGAAGACAACACAGAACAGAAAAAAACAAAACAAAAATATTACATGTATAATACATACAATGAAAGATAGACAATACTATACTGTAGTACACATGGCATGCCTACAATGTGACCTTTAAAAAAGATGGTTCATGTTTGCAAGTATTTCACACTGAAAAAAAAGAACGAAAGACAGAAAAAGGGGTAAAAAGATGAATAAAAAAAACAAAAAACATGTTGACACAGTTCACATACCCAACTCTGCTTGAAAAGGAGAAGTACTTGACGATCCAAATCTGTAAGACAACAGAATGAAGACAACACAGAACAGAACCAACTAACATGCATACAAAATTTACATTAACAAAGACAAAATAATACACATATCTTGCTAACACGGAGAACTGTAAAGAAAACATGGCTAACTTTTGCATGTATTTTGCACTAAAGAAGAGAATGAAAGTGAGAAAGAGGGAAAGAAAGATGAAGAAGGAAGTAAAAAATGAATGTCTGAACTGTTCACATACCCAACTCTGCTTCAAAACGTAAAGAACTTGATGATCCCAATCTATAAGAAAACAGAATGAAGAAAGCACAGAACAGAAAAAACAATCTAACGTGCATGAATAAATACAAAGACAGATATCATATGGCATGCCTACGATGAGACCTGTAAAAAAACATAGCTAAATTTGTATGCATTTTACACTGAAGAAGACAATGAAAGAGAGAAGAGAGGAAGAAAGATAAAGGTAGAGAAAAACGATCATGTCTAAACTGTTCACATACCCAAATCATCTTCAAAACGAAAAGTACTTGTTCCCCATCTGTAAGAGAAAAAAATGGAGAAAACAGAACAGAACAAACCATCTCACATGCATTAATACATACAACAAGAGATATACAACAGTACACATGGCATGCTAAAAAGGTGACCTGTACATAAACACATACAATAGCAGATATCAAACTGTACACATTAAATGTTAAAAAGGTGAAATTTAAAAAAATGGCCTACATTTTTTCTTATGTATTGTAAGATATGAATTGTATTCAAAACATTTCCCACACTCAGTACATGAATACGGCATATCAACAGTGTGAGTTACCTCATCTCTGAGAAGGTTTGCGTTGATTCCAAAACATTTCCCACACTCAGCACATGAATTGGGCTTCTAACCGGTGTAAGATTTGTGATGTCTCTCAGGATGCAATTCATGTTCAAAATGATCCCAATCTGTAAGAGAACACAATCAAGACAAAACAGAAAAAGAACAAGAATCTGACATGTAAAAATACATACAATTACAGATATACAATACTACATATGGCATGCCTACAATATAACCTGTAAAAAAAAAATGGTTCGTGTTTGCATGTATTTTACACTGAAAAAGAGAAAGAAAGAAAGAAAGAAAGAGAAATGAAGGAAAAGAGCAAAAAAACGTCATGTCTAAACAATTCACTTACCCACTTCTGCTTCAAAATGTAAAGTATGTGTTGACTCCAATCTGTAAGAGAAAAGAATGAAGACAACACAGAACAGAAAAAAATCAAAACAAAAATATTACATGTATAATACATACAATGAAAGATAGACAATACTATACTGTAGTACACATGGCATGCCTACAATGTGACCTTTAAAAAAGATGGTTCATGTTTGCAAGTATTTCACACTGAAAAAAAAGAACGAAAGACAGAAAAAGGGGTAGAAAGATGAAGAAGAAAAAAAACAAAAAACATGTTGACACAGTTCACATACCCAACTCTGCTTGAAAAGGAGAAGTACTTGACGATCCAAATCTGTAAGACAACAGAATAAAGACAACACAGGACAGAACCAACTAACATGCATAAAAAATTTACATTAACAGGGACAAAATAATACACATATCTTGCTAACACGGAGACCTGTAAAGAAAACATGGCTAACTTTTGCATGTATTTTGCACTAAAGAAGAGAATGAAAGTGAGAAGGAGGGAAAGAAAGATGAAGAAGGAAGTAAAAAATTAATGTCTGAACTGTTCACATACAAAACTCTGCTTCAAAACGTAAAGTACTTGATGATCCCAATCTGTAAAAAAACAGTATGAAGAAAGCACAGAACAGAAAAAACAATCTAACGTGCATGAATAAATACAAAGACAGATATCATATGGCATGCCTACGATGAGACCTGTAAAAAAACATAGCTAAATTTGTATGCATTTTACACTGAAGAAGACAATGAAAGAGAGAAGAGAGGAAGAAAGATGAAGGTAGAGAAAAACGATCATGTCTAAACTGTTCACATACCCAAATCATCTTCAAAACGAAAAGTACTTGTTCCCCATCTGTAAGAGAAAAAAATGGAGAAAACAGAACAGAACAAACCATCTCACATGCATTAATACATACAACAACAGATATACAACAGTACACATGGCATGCTAAAAAGGTGACCTGTACATAAACACATACAATAGCAGATATCAAACTGTACACATTAAATGCTAAAAAGGTGACATTTAAAAAAAATGGCTAACATTTTTTCTTATGTATTGCAAGATATGAATTGTATTCAAAACATTTCCCACACTCAGTACATGAATACGGCATTTCAACAGTGTGAGTTACCTCATCTCTGAGAAGGTTTGCGTTGATTTCAAAACATTTCCCACACTCAGCACATGAATTGGGCTTCTAACCGGTGTAAGATATGTGATGTCTCTCAGGATGCAATTCATGTACAAAATGATCCCAATCTGTAAGAGAACACAATCAAGACAAAACAGAAAAAGAACAAGAATCTGACATGTAAAAATACATACAATTACAGATATACAATACTACATATGGCATGCCTACAATATAACCTGTAAAAAAAAAATGGTTCGTGTACGCATGTATTTTACACTGAAAAAGAGAAAGAAAGAAAGAAAGAGAAATGAAGGAAAAGAGCAAAAAAACGTCATGTCTAAACAATTCACATACACACTTCTGCTTCAAAATGTAAAGTATTTGTTGACTCCAATCTGTAAGAGAAAAGAATGAAGACAACACAGAACAGAAAAAAACAAAACAAAAATATTACATGTATAATACATACAATGAAAGATAGACAATACTATACTGTAGTACACATGGCATGCCTACAATGTGACCTTTAACCTCCTGAGCGGTATGGACGAGCTCAGCTCGTCCATCACCGCCGGAGGCTGCCGCTCAGGCCCTGCTGGGCCGATTTTCTTCAAATAAAGTGCAGCACACGCAGCCGGCACTTTGCCAGCCGCGTGTGCTGCCTGATCGCCGCCGCTCTGCGGCGATCCGCCGCGAGCAGCGGCGAAAGAGGGTCCCCCCAGCCGCCTGAGCCCAGCGTAGCCGGAACAAAAAGTTCCGGCCAGCGCTAAGGGCTGGATCAGAGGCGGCTGACGTCAGGACGTCGGCTGACGTCCATGACGTCACTCCGCTCGTCGCTATGGCGACGATCTAAGCAAAACAAGGAAGGCCGCTCATTGCGGCCTTCCTTGTTTATTCTGGGCGCCGGAGGCGATCGGAAGAACGCCTCCGGAGAGCCCTCTAGTGGGCTTTCATGCAGCCAACTTTCAGTTGGCTGCATGAAATAGTTTTTTTTTTATTAAAAAAAAACCCTCCCGCAGCCTCCCTGGCGATCTCAATAGAACGCCGGGGAGGTTAAAAAAGATGGTTCATGTTTGCAAGTATTTCACACTGAAAAAAAAAGAACGAAAGACAGAAAAAGGGGTAGAAAGATGAAGAAAAAAAACAAAAAACATGTTGACACAGTTCACATACCCAACTCTGCTTGAAAAGGAGAAGTACTTGACGATCCAAATCTGTAAGACAACAGAATGAAGACAACACAGAACAGAACCAACTAACATGCATAAAAAATTTACATTAACAGAGACAAAATAATACACATATCTTGCTAACACGGAGAACTGTAAAGAAAACATGGCTAACTTTTGCATGTATTTTGCACTAAAGAAGAGAATGAAAGTGAGAAAGAGGGAAAGAAAGATGAAGAAGGAAGTAAAAAATTTATGTCTGAACTGTTCACATACCCAACTCTGCTTCAAAACGTAAAGTACTTGATGATCCCAATCTGTAAGAAAACAGAATGAAGAAAGCACAGAACAGAAAAAACAATCTAACGTGCATGAATAAATACAAAGACAGATATAATATGGCATGCCTACGATGAGACCTGTAAAAAAACATAGCTAAATTTGTATGCATTTTACACTGAAGAAGACAATGAAAGAGAGAAGAGAGGAAGAAAGATGAAGGTAGAGAAAAACGATCATGTCTAAACTGTTCACATACCCAAATCATCTTCAAAACGAAAAGTACTTGTTCCCCATCTGTAAGAGAAAAAATGGAGAAAACAGAACAGAACAAACCATCTCACATGCATTAATACATACAACAACAGATATACAACAGTACACATGGCATGTTAAAAAGGTGACCTGTACATAAACACATACAATAGCAGATATCAAACTGCACACATTAAATGTTAAAAAGGTGAAATTTAAAAAAATGGCCTACATTTTTTCTTATGTATTGCAAGATATGAATTGTATTCAAAACATTTCCCACACTCAGTACATGAATACGGCATTTCAACAGTGTGAGTTACCTCATCTCTGAGAAGGTTTGCGTTGATTCCAAAACATTTCCCACACTCAGCACATGAATTGGGCTTCTAACCGGTGTAAGATATGTGATGTCTCTCAGGATGCAATTCATGTTCAAAATGATCCCAATCTGTAAGAGAACACAATCAAGACAAAACAGAAAAAGAACAAGAATCTGACATGTAAAAATACATACAATTGCAGATATACAATACTACATATGGCATGCCTACAATATAACCTGTAAAAAAAAATGGTTCGTGTTTGCATGTATTTTACACTGAAAACGAGAAAGAAAGAAAGAAAGAGAAATGAAGGAAAAGAGCAAAAAAAGTCATGTCTAAACAATTCACATACCCACTTCTGCTTCAAAATGTAAAGTATTTGTTGACTCCAATCTGTAAGAGAAAAGAATGAAGACAACACAGAACAGAAAAAAACAAAACAAAAATATTACATGTATAATACATACAATGAAAGATAGACAATACTATACTGTAGTACACATGGCATGCCTACAATGTGACCTTTAAAAAAGATGGTTCATGTTTGCAAGTATTTCACACTGAAAAAAAAGAACAAAAGACAGAAAAAGGGGTAGAAAGATGAAGAAAAAAAAAAAAAAAAACATGTTGACACAGTTCACATACCCAACTCTGCTTGAAAAGGAGAAGTACTTGACGATCCAAATCTGTAAGACAACAAAATGAAGACAACACAGAACAGAACCAACTAACATGCATAAAAAATTTACATTAACAGAGACAAAATAATACACATATCTTGCTAACACGGAGAACTGTAAAGAAAACATGGCTAACTTTTGCATGTATTTTGCACTAAAGAAGAGAATGAAAGTGAGAAAGAGGGAAAGAAAGATGAAGAAGGAAGTAAAAAATTAATGTCTGAACTGTTCACATACCCAACTCTGCTTCAAAACGTAAAGTACTTGATGATCCCAATCTGTAAGAAAACAGAATGAAGAAAGCACAGAACAGAAAAAACAATCTAACGTGCATGAATAAATACAAAGACAGATATCATATGGCATGCCTACGATGAGACCTGTAAAAAAACATAGCTAAATTTGTATGCATTTTACACTGAAGAAGACAATGAAAGAGAGAAGAGAGGAAGAAAGATGAAGGTAGAGAAAAACGATCATGTCTAAACTGTTCACATACCCAAATCATCTTCAAAACGAAAAGTACTTGTTCCCCATCTGTAAGAGAAAAAAATGGAGAAAACAGAACAGAACAAACCATCTCACATGCATTAATACATACAACAACAGATATACAACAGTACACATGGCATGCTAAAAAGGTGACCTGTACATAAACACATACAATAGCAGATATAAAACTGTACACATTAAATGCTAAAAAGGTGACATTTAAAAAAAATGGCTAACATTTTTTCTTATGTATTGCAAGATATGAATTGTATTCAAAACATTTCCCACACTCAGTACATAAATACGGCATTTCAACAGTGTGAGTTACCTCATCTCTGAGAAGGTTTGCGTTGATTCCAAAACATTTCCCACACTCAGCACATGAATTGGGCTTCTAACCGGTGTAAGATATGTGATGTCTCTCAGGATGCAATTCATGTACAAAATGATCCCAATCTGTAAGAGAAAACAATCAAGACAAAACAGAAAAAGAACAAGAATCTGACATGTAAAAATACATACAATTGCAGATATACAATACTACATATGGCATGCCTACAATATAACCTGTAAAAAAAATGGTTCGTGTTTGCATGTATTTTACACTGAAAACGAGAAAGAAAGAAAGAAAGAAAGAGAAATGAAGGAAAAGAGCAAAAAAAGTCATGTCTAAACAATTCACATACCCACTTCTGCTTCAAAATGTAAAGTATTTGTTGACTCCAATCTGTAAGAGAAAAGAATGAAGACAACACAGAACAGAAAAAAACAAAACAAAAATATTACATGTATAATACATACAATGAAAGATAGACAATACTATACTGTAGTACACATGGCATGCCTACAATGTGACCTTTAAAAAAGATGGTTCATGTTTGCAAGTATTTCACACTGAAAAAAAAGAACGAAAGACAGAAAAAGGGGTAGAAAGATGAAGAAAAAAAAAACAAAAAACATGTTGACACAGTTCACATACCCAACTCTGCTTGAAAAGGAGAAGTACTTGACGATCCAAATCTGTAAGACAACAAAATGAAGACAACACAGAACAGAACCAACTAACATGCATAAAAAATTTACATTAACAGAGACAAAATAATACACATATCTTGCTAACACGGAGAACTGTAAAGAAAACATGGCTAACTTTTGCATGTATTTTGCACTAAAGAAGAGAATGAAAGTGAGAAAGAGGGAAAGAAAGATGAAGAAGGAAGTAAAAAATTAATGTCTGAACTGTTCACATACCCAACTCTGCTTCAAAACGTAAAGTACTTGATGATCCCAATCTGTAAGAAAACAGAATGAAGAAGGCACAGAACAGAAAAAACAATCTAACGTGCATGAATAAATACAAAGACAGATATCATATGGCATGCCTACGATGAGACCTGTAAAAAAACATAGCTAAATTTGTATGCATTTTACACTGAAGAAGACAATGAAAGAGAGAAGAGAGGAAGAAAGATGAAGGTAGAGAAAAACGATCATGTCTAAACTGTTCACATACCCAAATCATCTTCAAAACGAAAAGTACTTGTTCCCCATCTGTAAGAGAAAAAAATGGAGAAAACAGAACAGAACAAACCATCTCACATGCATTAATACATACAACAACAGATATACAACAGTACACATGGCATGCTAAAAATGTGACCTGTACATAAACACATACAATAGCAGATATCAAACTGCACACATGAAATGCTAAAAAGGTGAAATTTAAAAAAAACGGCCTACATTTTTTCTTATGTATTGCAAGATATGAATTGTATTCAAAACATTTCCCACACTCAGTACATGATTACGGCATTTCAACAGTGTGAGTTACCTCATCTCTGAGAAGGTTTGCGTTGATTCCAAAACATTTCCCACACTCAGCACATGAATTGGGCTTCTAACCGGTGTAAGATATGTGATGTCTCTCAGGAAGCAATTCATGTACAAAATGATCCCAATCTGTAAGAGAACACAATCAAGACAAAACAGAAAAAGAACAAGAATCTGACATGTAAAAATACATACAATTACAGATATACAATACTACATATGGCATGCCTACAATATAACCTGTAAAAAAAAAATGGTTCGTGTACGCATGTATTTTACACTGAAAAAGAGAAAGAAAGAAAGAAAGAGAAATGAAGGAAAAGAGCAAAAAAACGTCATGTCTAAACAAGTCACATACACACTTCTGCTTCAAAATGTAAAGTATTTGTTGACTCCAATCTGTAAGAGAAAAGAATGAAGACAACACAGAACAGAAAAAAACAAAACAAAAATATTACATGTATAATACATACAATGAAAGATAGACAATACTATACTGTAGTACACATGGCATGCCTACAATGTGACCTTTAAAAAAGATGGTTCATGTTTGCAAGTATTTCACACTGAAAAAAAAAGAACGAAAGACAGAAAAAGGGGTAGAAAGATGAAGAAAAAAAAAAAAAAAACATGTTGACACAGTTCACATACCCAACTCTGCTTGAAAAGGAGAAGTACTTGACGATCCAAATCTGTAAGACAACAAAATGAAGACAACACAGAACAGAACCAACTAACATGCATAAAAAATTTACATTAACAGAGACAAAATAATACACATATCTTGCTAACACGGAGAACTGTAAAGAAAACATGGCTAACTTTTGCATGTATTTTGCACTAAAGAAGAGAATGAAAGTGAGAAAGAGGGAAAGAAAGATGAAGAAGGAAGTAAAAAATTAATGTCTGAACTGTTCACATACCCAACTCTGCTTCAAAACGTAAAGTACTTGATGATCCCAATCTGTAAGAAAACAGAATGAAGAAAGCACAGAACAGAAAAAACAATCTAACGTGCATGAATAAATACAAAGACAGATATCATATGGCATGCCTACGATGAGACCTGTAAAAAAACATAGCTAAATTTGTATGCATTTTACACTGAAGAAGACAATGAAAGAGAGAAGAGAGGAAGAAAGATGAAGGTAGAGAAAAACGATCATGTCTAAACTGTTCACATACCCAAATCATCTTCAAAACGAAAAGTACTTGTTCCCCATCTGTAAGAGAAAAAAATGGAGAAAACAGAACAGAACAAACCATCTCACATGCATTAATACATACAACAACAGATATACAACAGTACACATGGCATGCTAAAAAGGTGACCTGTACATAAACACATACAATAGCAGATATAAAACTGTACACATTAAATGCTAAAAAGGTGACATTTAAAAAAAATGGCTAACATTTTTTCTTATGTATTGCAAGATATGAATTGTATTCAAAACATTTCCCACACTCAGTACATAAATACGGCATTTCAACAGTGTGAGTTACCTCATCTCTGAGAAGGTTTGCGTTGATTCCAAAACATTTCCCACACTCAGCACATGAATTGGGCTTCTAACCGGTGTAAGATATGTGATGTCTCTCAGGATGCAATTCATGTACAAAATGATCCCAATCTGTAAGAGAACACAATCAAGACAAAACAGAAAAAGAACAAGAATCTGACATGTAAAAATACATACAATTACAGATATACAATACTACATATGGCATGCCTACAATATAACCTGTAAAAAAAATGGTTCGTGTTTGCATGTATTTTACACTGAAAACGAGAAAGAAAGAAAGAAAGAAAGAGAAATGAAGGAAAAGAGCAAAAAAAGTCATGTCTAAACAATTCACATACCCACTTCTGCTTCAAAATGTAAAGTATTTGTTGACTCCAATCTGTAAGAGAAAAGAATGAAGACAACACAGAACAGAAAAAAACAAAACAAAAATATTACGTGTATAATACATACAATGAAAGATAGACAATACTATACTGTAGTACACATGGCATGCCTACAATGTGACCTTTAAAAAAGATGGTTCATGTTTGCAAGTATTTCACACTGAAAAAAAAGAACGAAAGACAGAAAAAGGGGTAGAAAGATGAAGAAAAAAAAAACAAAAAACATGTTGACACAGTTCACATACCCAACTCTGCTTGAAAAGGAGAAGTACTTGACGATCCAAATCTGTAAGACAACAAAATGAAGACAACACAGAACAGAACCAACTAACATGCATAAAAAATTTACATTAACAGAGACAAAATAATACACATATCTTGCTAACACGGAGAACTGTAAAGAAAACATGGCTAACTTTTGCATGTATTTTGCACTAAAGAAGAGAATGAAAGTGAGAAAGAGGGAAAGAAAGATGAAGAAGGAAGTAAAAAATTAATGTCTGAACTGTTCACATACCCAACTCTGCTTCAAAACGTAAAGTACTTGATGATCCCAATCTGTAAGAAAACAGAATGAAGAAAGCACAGAACAGAAAAAACAATCTAACGTGCATGAATAAATACAAAGACAGATATCATATGGCATGCCTACGATGAGACCTGTAAAAAAACATAGCTAAATTTGTATGCATTTTACACTGAAGAAGACAATGAAAGAGAGAAGAGAGGAAGAAAGATGAAGGTAGAGAAAAACGATCATGTCTAAACTGTTCACATACCCAAATCATCTTCAAAACGAAAAGTACTTGTTCCCCATCTGTAAGAGAAAAAAATGGAGAAAACAGAACAGGACAAAGCATCTCACATGCATTAATACATACAACAACAGATATACAACAGTACACATGGCATGCTAAAAAGGTGACCTGTACATAAACACATACAATAGCAGATATCAAACTGCACACATTAAATGCTAAAAAGGTGAAATTTAAAAAAACGGCCTACATTTTTTCTTATGTATTGCAAGATATGAATTGTATTCAAAACATTTCCCACACTCAGTACATGATTACGGCATTTCAACAGTGTGAGTTACCTCATCTCTGAGAAGGTTTGCGTTGATTCCAAAACATTTCCCACACTCAGCACATGAATTGGGCTTCTAACCGGTGTAAGATATGTGATGTCTCTCAGGAAGCAATTCATGTACAAAATGATCCCAATCTGTAAGAGAACACAATCAAGACAAAACAGAAAAAGAACAAGAATCTGACATGTAAAAATACATACAATTACAGATATACAATACTACATATGGCATGCCTACAATATAACCTGTAAAAAAAAAATGGTTCGTGTTTGCATGTATTTTACACTGAAAAAGAGAAAGAAAGAAAGAAAGAGAAATGAAGGAAAAGAGCAAAAAAAGTCATGTCTAAACAATTCACATACCCACTTCTGCTTCAAAATGTAAAGTATTTGTTGACTCCAATCTGTAAGAGAAAAGAATGAAGACAACACAGAACAGGAAAAAAACAAAACAAAAATATTACATGTATAATACATACAATGAAAGATAGACAATACTATACTGTAGTACACATGGCATGCCTACAATGTGACCTTTAAAAAAGATGGTTCATGTTTGCAAGTATTGCACACTGAAAAAAAAGAACGAAAGACAGAAAAAGGGGTAGAAAGATGAAGAAAAAAAAAAACATGTTGACACAGTTCACATACCCAACTCTGCTTGAAAAGGAAAAGTATTTGTTGACTCCAATCTGTAAGAGAAAAGAATGAAGACAACACAGAACAGGAAAAAAACAAAACAAAAATATTACATGTATAATACATACAATGAAAGATAGACAATACTATACTGTAGTACACATGGCATGCCTACAATGTGACCTTTAAAAAAGATGGTTCATGTTTGCAAGTATTTCACACTGAAAAAAAAGAACGAAAGACAGAAAAAGGGGTAGAAAGATGAAGAAGAAAAAAAAAAAAACATGTTGACACAGTTCACATACCCAACTCTGCTTGAAAAGGAAAAGTACTTGACGATCCAAATCTGTAAGACAAATCTGGTTCGTGTTTGCATGTATTTTACACTGAAAAAGAGAAAGAAAGAAAGAGAAATGAAGGAAAAGAGCAAAAAAACTTAATGTCTAAACAATTCACATACCCACTTCTGCTTCAAAATGTAAAGTATTTGTTGACTCCAATCTGTAAGAGAAAAGAATGAAGACAACACAGAACAGAAAAAAAACAAAACAAAAATATTACATGTATAATACATACAATGAAAGATAGACAATACTATACTGTAGTACACATGGCATGCCTACAATGTGACCTTTAAAAAAGATGGTTCATGTTTGCAAGTATTTCACACTGAAAAAAAAAGAACGAAAGACAGAAAAAGGGGTAGAAAGATGAAGAAAAAAAACAAAAAACATGTTGACACAGTTCACATACCCAACTCTGCTTGAAAAGGAGAAGTACTTGACGATCCAAATCTGTAAGACAACAGAATGAAGACAACACAGAACAGAGCCAACTAACATGCATAAAAAATTTACATTAACAAAGACAAAATAATACACATATCTTGCTAACACGGAGAACTGTAAAGAAAACATGGCTAACTTTTGCATGTATTTTGCACTAAAGAAGAGAATGAAAGTGAGAAAGAGGGAAAGAAAGATGAAGAAGGAAGTAAAAAATTAATGTCTGAACTGTTCACATACCCAACTCTGCTTCAAAACGTAAAGTACTTGATGATCCCAATCTGTAAGAAAACAGAATGAAGAAAGCACAGAACAGAAAAAACAATCTAACGTGCATGAATAAATACAAAGACAGATATCATATGGCATGCCTACGATGAGACCTGTAAAAAAACATAGCTAAATTTGTATGCATTTTACACTGAAGAAGACAATGAAAGAGAGAAGAGAGGAAGAAAGATGAAGGTAGAGAAAAACGATCATGTCTAAACTGTTCACATACCCAAATCATCTTCAAAACGAAAAGTACTTGTTCCCCATCTGTAAGAGAAGAAAATGGAGAAAACAGAACAGAACAAACCATCTCACATGCATTAATACATACAACAACAGATATACAACAGTACACATGGCATGCTAAAAAGGTGACCTGTACATAAACACATACAATAGCAGATATCAAACTGCACACATTAAATGCTAAAAAGGTGACATGTAAAAAAAATGGCTAACATTTTTTCTTATGTATTGCAAGATATAATTTGTATTCAAACCATTTCCCCCACTCAGTACATGAATACGGCATTTCAACAGTGTGAGTTACCTCATCTCTGAGGAGGTTTGCGTTGATTCCAAAACATTTCCCACACTCAGCACATGAATTGGGTTTCTAACCAGTGTAAGATATCTGATGCCTCTCAGGATGCAATTCATTTTCAAAATGATCCCAATCTGTAAGAGAACACAATCAAGACAAAACAGAAAAAGAACAAGCATCTGACATCTAAAAATACATACAATTACAGATATACAATACTACATATGGCATGTCTACAATATAACCTGTAAAGAAAAAAAGATGGTTCGTGTTTGCATGTATTTTACACTGAAAAAGAGAAAGAAAGAAAGAAAGAAAGAAAGAAAGAAAGAAAGAAAGAAAGAAAGAAAGAAAGAAAGAAATGAAGTAAAAGAGCAAAAAAAGTCATGTCTAAACAATTCACACACCCACTTCTGCTTCAAAACGTAGAGTATTTGTTGACTCCAATCTGTAAGAGAAAAGAATGAAGACAACACAGAACAGAAAAAAACAAAACAAAAATATTACATGCATAAATACATACAATGAAAGATAGACAATACTATACTGTAGTACACATGGCATGCCTACAATGTGACCTTTAAAAAAGATGGTTCATGTTTGCAAGTATTTTACACTGAAAACAAAGAACGAAAGACAGAAAAAGAAGTAAAAAGATGAAGAAAAAAAAAAAAAAACATGTTGACACAGTTCACATACCCAACTCTGCTTGAAAAGGAGAAGTACTTGACGATCCAAATCTGTAAGACAACAGAATGAAGACAACACAGAACAGAACCAACTAACATGCATAAAAAAATTTACATTAACAGAGACAAAATAATACACATATCTTGCTAACACGGAGAACTGTAAAGAAAACATGGCTAACTTTTGCATGTATTTTGCACTAAAGAAGAGAATGAAAGTGAGAAAGAGGGAAAGAAAGATGAAGAAGGAAGTAAAAAATTAATGTCTGAACTGTTCATATACCCAACTCTGCTTCAAAACGTAAAGTACTTGATGATCCCAATCTGTAAGAAAACAGAATGAAGAAAGCACAGAACAGAAAAAACAATCTAACGTGCATGAATAAATACAAAGACCGATATCATATGGCATGCCTACGATGAGACCTGTAAAAAAACATAGCTAAATTTGTATGCATTTTACACTGAAGAAGACAATGAAAGAGAGAAGAGAAGAAGAAAGATGAAGGAAAAGAAAAACGATCATGTCTAAACTGTTCACATACCCAAATCATCTTGAAAACAAAAAGTACTTGTTCCCCATCTGTAAGAGAAAAAAATGGAGAAAACAGAACAGAACAAACCATCTCACATGCATTAATACATACAACAACAGATATACAACAGTACACATGGCATGCTAAAAAGGTGACCTGTACATAACCACATACAATAGCAGATATAAAACTGTACACATTAAATGCTAAAAATGTGACATGTAAAAAAAATGGCTAACATTTTTTCTTATGTATTGCAAGATATAATTTGTATTCAAAACATTTCCCACACTCAGTACATGAATACGGCATTTCAACAGTGTGAGTTACCCCATCTCTGAGAAGGTTTGCGTTGATTCCAAAACATTTCCCACACTCAGCACATGAATTGGGCTTCTAACCGGTGTGAGATATCTGATGCCTCTCAGGATGCAATTCATGTTCAAAATGATCCCAATCTGTAAGAGAACACAATCAAGACAAAACAGAAAAAGAACAAGCATCTGACATGTAAAAATACATACAATTACAGATATACAATACTACATATGGCATGCCTACAATATAACCTGTAAAAAAAAAAAAGATGGTTCGTGTTTGCATGTATTTTACACTGAAAAAGAGAAAGAAAGAAAGAGAAATGAAGGAAAAGAGCAAAAAAAAGTCATGTCTAAACAATTCACACACCCACTTCTGCTTCAAAATATAAAGTATTTGTTGATCTCAATCTGTAAAAGAAAAGAATGAAGACAACACAGAACAGAAAAAAATCAAAACAAAAATATTACATGTATAATACATACAATGAAAGATAGACAATACTATACTGTAGTACACATGGCATGCCTACAATGTGACCTTTAAAAAAGATGGTTCATGTTTGCAAGTATTTCACACTGAAAAAAAAGAATGAAAGACAAAAAATGGTTAGAAAGATAAAGAAGAAAAAAAAACAAAAAACATGTTGACACAGTTCACATACCCGACTCTGCTTGAAAAGGAGAAGTACTTGACGATCTAAATCTGTAAGACAACAGAATGAAGACAACACAGAACAGAACCAACTAACATGCATAAAAAAATTTACATTAACAGAGACAAAATAATACACATATCTTGCTAACACGGAGACCTGTAAAGAAAACATGGCTAACTTTTGCATGTATTTTGCACTAAAGAAGAGAATGAAAGTGAGAAAGAGGGAAAGAAAGATGAAGAAGGAAGTAAAAAATTAATGTCTGAACTGTTTACATACACAACTCTGCTTCAAAACGTAAAGTACTTGATGATCTCAATCTGTAAGAAAACAGAATGAAGAAAGCACAGAACAGAAAAAAAATCTAACATGCATGAATAAATACAAAGACAGATATACAATAGTTCATATGGCATGCCTACGATGAGACCTGTAAAAAAACATAGCTAACTTTGTATGTATTTTACACTGAAGAAGACAATGAAAGAGAGAAGAGAGGAAGAAAGATAAAGGTAGAGAAAAACGATCGTGTCTAAACTGTTCACATATCCAAATCTTCTTCAAAGCGAAAAGTACTTGTTGTTCCCAATCTGTAAGAGAAAAAAATGAAGAAAACATAGAACAGAACAAACCATCTCATATGCATTAATACATACAACAACAGATACACAACAGTACACATGGCATAATAAAAAGATGATCTGTACATAAACACATACAATAGCAGATGTAAAACTGTACACATTAAATGCTAAAAAGGTGACGTAAAAAAATGGCTAACATTTTCTCGTATGTATTGCAAGATATAATTTGTATTCAAAACATTTCCACACTCAGTACATGAATACGGCATTTCAACAGTGTGAGTTACCTCATCTCTGAGAAGGTTTGCGTTGATTCTAAAACATTTCCCAAACTCAGCACATGAATTGGGCTTCTAACTGGTGTAAGATATCTGATGCCTCTCAGGATGCAATTCATGTTCAAAACGATCCCAATCTGTAAGAGAACACAATCAAGACAAAACAGAAAAAGAAAAAGCATCTGACATGTAAAAATACATACAATTACAGATATACAATACTACATATGGCATGCCTATAATATAACTGTAAAAAAAAGATGGTTCGTGTTTGCATGTATTTTACACTGAAAAAGAGAAAGAAAGAAAGAAACAAAAGAAAGAAAGAAAGAGAAATGAAGGAAAAGAGCAAAAAAAAATAATCATGTCTAAACAATTCACATACCTACTTCTGCTTCAAAACGTAAAGTATTTGTTGATCCCAATCTGTAAAAGAAAAGAATGAAGACAACACAGAACAGAAAAAAACAAAACAACAATATTACATGTATAATACATACAATGAAAGATAGACAATACTATACTGTAGTACACATGGCATGCCTACAATGTGACCTTTAAAAAAGATGGTTCATGTTTACAAGTATTTACACTGAAAAAAAAAGAATGAAAGACAAAAAAAGGGGTAGAAAGATGAAGAAAAAAATAACAAAAAAACATGTTGACACAGTTCACATACCCAACTCTGCTTGAAAACGAGAAGTACTTGACGATCCAAATCTGTAAGACAACAGATTGAAGACACACAGAACAGAACCAACTAACATGCATAAAAAAATTTACATTAACAGAGACAAAATAATGCACATATCTTGCTACCACGGAGAACTGTAAAGAAAACATGGCTAACTTTTGCATGTATTTTGCACTAAAGAAAAGAATGAAAGAGAGAAAGAGGAAAAGAAAGATGAAGAAGGAAGTAAAAAATGAATGTCTGAACTGTTCACATGCCCAACTCTGCTTCAAAACGTAAAGTACTTGATGATCCCAATCTGTAAGAAAACAGAATGAAGAAAGCACAGAACAGAAAAAAACATCTAACATGCATGAATAAATACAAATTTAAAAAGGACTAAACGTACTATAATGCAATCTCAAGCAGGCAAAAAAAAAGTCTCTGAAAAAACTTTATTGACACACGTACAAAAGATCAAAACTTCAAATGCCCACAAAGCTACAACCAATTGTTGTTCTAAACCAACCAATGTGTTTTTAGAAGCTTGTGATATTGAAGAACCAATTTTTCTTGATCTTTTGTACGTGTGTCAATAAAGTTTTTTCAGAGACTTTTTTTTGCCTGCTTGAGATTGCATTATAGTACGTTTAGTCCTTTTTAAAGGTGTAAACAAGTATTGAAGGGCAAGGTGGATTGCCCTAAAAAGGACTGTGTTCTTTGATCCTCCACCTTATAAAGGATCGTATCCCAGAATCTGTTTCACAAAACACTGAATAAATACAAAGACAGATATCATATGGCATGCCTACGATGAGACCTGTAAAAAAAATAGCTAATTTTGTATGTATTTTACACTGAAGAAGACAATGAAAGAGAGAAGAGAGGAAGAAAGATGAAGGTAGAGAAAAATGATCATGTCTAAACTGTTCACATATCCAAATCTTCTTCAAAACGAAAAGTACTTGTCGTTCCCAATCTGTAAGAGAAAAAAATGAAGAAAACATAGAACAGACCAAACCATCTCACATGCATTAATACATACAACAACAGATACACAACAGTACACATGGCATAATAAAAAGGTGATCTGTACATAAACACATACAATAGCAGATATAAAGCCGTACACATTAAATGCTAAAAAGGTGACATAAAAAAATGGCTAACATTTTCTCTTATGTATTGCAAGATATGATTTGTGTTCAAAACATTTCCCACACTCAGCAAATGAATACGGCATTTCAACAGTGTGAGTTACCTCATCTATGAGAAGGTTTGCGTTGATTCCAAAACATTTTCCACATTCAGCACATGAATTGGGCTTCTAACCGGTGTGAGATATCTGATGTCTGTCAGGATGCAATTCATGTTCAAAATGATCCCAATCTGTAAGAGAACACAATCAAGACAAAACAGAAAAAGAACAACCATCTGACATGTAAAAATACATACAATTACAGATATACAATACTACATATGGCATGCCTACAATATAACCTGTAAAAAAAAGATGGTTCGTGTTTGCATGTATTTTACACTGAAAAAGAGAAAGAAAGAAAGAAATGAAGGAAAAGAGCAAAAAAAAAAAAAATCATGTCTAAACAATTCACATACCCACTTCTGCTTTAAAACGTAAAGTATTTGTCCATCCCAACCTGTAAGAACACAGATCACAGAACAGAAAAAAAAATCTTACATGCATAAATATATACAATGAAAGATAGACTATACTATAATGAAGTACACATGGCATGCGTACAATGTGTTTGCATGTACAGGATCTTCTCAAAAATTAGCATATTGTGATGAACTTCATTATTTTCTGTAATGTACTGATAAACATTAGACTTTCATATATTTTAGATTCAAATACACACAACTGAAGTAGTTCAAGCTTTTTATTGTTTTAATATTGATGATTTTGGCATACAGCTCATGAAAACCCAAATTTCCTATCTCAAAAAATTAGCATATTTCATCTGACCAATAAAAGAAAAGTGTTTTTAAAACAAAAAAAGTCAACCTTCAAATAATTATGTTCAGTTATGCACTCAATACTTGGTCGAGAATCCTTTTGCAGAAATGACTGCTTCAATGCGGCGTGGCATGGAGGCAATCAGCCTGTGGCACTGCTCAGGTGTTATGGAGGCCCAGGATGCTTCGATAGTGGCCTTAAGCTCATCCAGAGTGTTGGGTCTTGCATCTCTCAACTTTCTCTTCACAATATCCCACAGATTCTCTATGGGGTTCAGGTCAGGAGAGTTGGCAGGCCAATTGAGCACAGTAATACCATGGTCAGTAAACCATTTACCAGTGGTTTTGGCACTGTGAGCAGGTGCCAGGTCGTGCTGAAAAATGAAATCTTCATCTCCATAAAGCTTTTCAGCAGATGGAAGCATGAAGTGCTCCAAAATCTCCTGATAGCTAGCTGCATTGACCGTGCCCTTGATAAAAGACAGTGGACCAACACCAGCAGCTGACATGGCACCCCAGACCATCACTGACTGTGGGTACTTGACACTGGACTTCAGGCATTTTGGCATTTCCCTCTCCCCAGTCTTCCTCCAGACTCGGGCACCTTGATTTCCGAATGACATGTAAAAGTTGCTTTCATCAGAAAAAAAGTACTTTGGACCACTGAGCAACAGTCCAGTGCTGCTTCTCTGTAGCCCAGGTCAGGCGCTTCTGCCGCTGTTTCTGGTTCAAAAGTGGGTTCATGCTTCCATCTGCTGAAAAGTTTTATGGAGATGAAGATTTCATTTTCCAGCACGACCTGGCACCTGCTCACAGTGCCAAAACCACTGGTAAATGGTTTACTGACCATGGTATTACTGTGCTCAGTTGGCCTGCCAACTCTCCTGACCTGAACTCCATAGAGAATAGGTGGGATATTGTGCAGAGAAAGTTGAGAGACGCAAAACCCAACACTCTGGATGAGCTTAAGGCCGCTATCGAAGCATCCTGGGCCTCCATAACACCTGAGCAGTGCCACAGTCTGATTGCCTCCAAGCCACGCCGCATTGAAGCAGTCATTTCTGCAAAAGGATTCCCGACCAAGTATTGAGTGCATAACTGAACATAATTATTTGAAGGTTGACTTTTTTTTGTTTTAAAAACACTTTTCTTTTATTGGTTGGATGAAATATGCTAATTTTTTGAGATAGGAAATTTGAGTTTTCATGAGCTGTATGCCAAAATCATCAATATTAAAACAATAAAAGGCTTGAACTACTTCAGTTGTGTGTATTTGAATCTAAAATATATGAAAGTCTAATGTTTATCAGTACATTACAGAAAATAATGAACTTTATCACAATATGCTAATTTTTGTAGAAGATCCTGTATATTACACTGCATCCATTCTAACTCACCGCTGCCATTTCTACTTCCAGCCGCTAGGGGGAGCTGCGGTTGCAGTTTTCTTCACTGGTAGGACAGCCGCTCGTTTTCTCTTCTAGTTCCTGCAGCTTCTGCCGCTAGGTGACGGACCTGAGAGCTCCGGTCTATCGGGGGATGCAGAACGAAGGGACACACGTCTGTCTCCGCCGCTGCCGCTCGAGATGTGAGCCAGGATGGGTGACGTCATGTTAGCTCTTGTGACGTGCCTGTGCTGGTGGCCGCACGCGTGCCGCTGAGGATGGCACATGCAACCCACGTGACCACAGCCCCTCTGCTATTGCTGTGCTAGAAGGTAAATACAGCTCTAATAATTCCATTCTGTCACGAGCAATAGCCGCTCTGCACGCCCTGTATTATTGCTGAATACAGAGCTATGTGGAGGTGATGCATGTAAACCGGGACAGATGGGGAGTGTGTGCTGTGCCAGGGAGGTTACGGGGAAATGTAGGCACCCGAATTTCCCCTCAATGGTGATATCTAACTGGGCGCCTATGTCAGAGCCCAAACTTCCATCGCTAGCAGGCTGCGCACATTTCCAGGTTTCTAACCTCCCATATCGGTGGCCAGAGAGACATTTATCTGTGACCAGCGAGGCGCCATGTATATGTGACTGACTGAACTCGCCTCTCAGGGTTTTCAGGCCGATGTGGGGGCGGGGCTCAGTGGCGCGATTCAGTGTCAACAATCTGTAAACTAATTTCTGCCCCCAGAAATGTAATTCTATTGCATCCCTTCTAACTCACCACTGCCATTTCTAGTTCCGGCCGCTAGGGGGAGCTCTTGTTACAGTTTTCTTCACTGTTAGGACACAGCCGCTTGTTTTCTCCGGTCAATTGGGGATGCGATGCAGAGTGAAGGGACACGTCTGTCTCCGCCGCTGTCGCTCGAGATGTGTGCCAGGAAGGACGATGTCATGTCAGCTCCCGTGACGTGCCTGTGCTGGTGGTGCCGCTGAGGATGGCACATGCAACCCACGTGACCACAGCCCCTCTGCTATTGCTGTGCTAGAAGGTAAATACAGCTCTAATACCAGTCTGTCACCAGCAGTAGCCTCTCTGCACTCATTGCTGAAGACAGAGCTATGTGGAGGATGGAGGTGATACATTATATGTAAACTGGGAAAGATGAGGGAGCGTGTGCTGAGACATCTATGGAAAAAATGCACTGAGGATAAAATTGGGACGGTAAAACCGAAATTTTTTGGTGGGGGTAATCAGAGCTAAAAATCCTATTCTCACTCTGAACCATCCCTCAACTGATGGCTAACCTTAACACCCCCTCTCCCATATATAAACTTAACCACCTTCCCCTCATGGCAAATTTCCACCTAAAAACAATATTTTAATGAGTGTCTACATCAGCAGTGAACTCTTTCTCCAATAGCGGGCACCCTTATTTCCTAACCCATGTGCTGAGCTGTGTATACTGCTGTGTATGTGTATCATTTAGCAATGTATTGAAATTTCCCTGTGTAAAGTTCATGTATATAGAAAGCTATATATGTGTACAAGCTAAATATGGGCTATAAGGCCGTCTATCCACAGGCAGCTGAAGGCGGTAAATTCACCGCCTTACAGCTGCTCCCGTTGACCGGCCAGTCGCTTGCTAACACAGGCATTGTATAAGCGCCCCATGGAGCGGACATGACATGAGACAGTATTTTGTCGCCCAGTCATTCTGCTGCGCATCATGTGACACCTGTGGTTTACTAAACAGTCTGCCATTGTGCTGCATGTAATTGCAGCCAAAAGGCACTTTGTGGCCGAGAGGCGGAACTGCCCGATAAGCGAGTAGTTCAGTCACCCGTTGAAAAGAGGCCGATGGGTCGGTTCACACGGGCTCCTGACAGTGTCTGGTTTAGCTAATGCTGAACGCTTTTCTGCAACAGAGAAGAAAAGTGTTTGCTATCGGTTCCCGTCATTCCATCGACACCTTTTGAGCACCCTAGGGGGACATGGACCGAGACACCAGGATCCATGTTGTGTTGTTTATACAAATGATGCGAAAAGCCATAACTGACGTTTATTAATCGCTCCCATACACTGCTTGAACGTGAAACAGCGATGCCCGTGTGAACTGGCCCTAAGACATGAAAGAGCACCTGAAGTGTACTCCACAATAAAAGTGATGTCATTTACACTTAGTAACGATAAAGAATTGGAAATTGAAGATGTATCAAGCGAAGTGCCTGAAACCCTACCGTAACCCCTCCTCTTTCCTGGTTGTTCTCCTAAAGCCTTGCTGGACCAGCCCCAGCTCTGTGGTCACCCCCAGTGCAATAGCCTAATCACGTGATTCATTCTTGAGGAGAGGAGGACTTTTGCACAATTAGTCCGCGGCTGCCGAGCAATAGGCTGTTTCGGTCACTTTTAGGCCAAGTAAGTAATGTGCAGTTTCAATTGCTGATTTTTATTTATTTATTTTTTATTACACAGTGACGTCACTTTTATTGTGAGCACACTTCAGGTGTTCTTAATTTTGCCGAGCAACAGGCTGTTTCAGTCACTTAGCATGTTTTACAGTTGCAATTGCTGCTTTTTTTTTTTTTTTTTTTTTTTTATTACTACACAACACCACTATTATTGTTAAGCACACTTCAAGGGAACCTAAAATGAATGTAAAAAAAACTTTCACTTACCTAAGGCTTCTACCAGCCCCCTGCAGCCACCCTGTTCCTGCACCGTTTGACGAAATCGACACTTAGTCACTGTGGGGGTTCAGAGGAGTGTTCCATGATGACGCAAGCACAGGCGACTGCAGGGGGCTTGTAGAAGCTCCAGGTTATGTTCACTTTAGGTTCCTTTTCAGGTGCTCTTAAATGTATTTATTTATTTTTTGTCTGTGGGTTAGGGAGAACTTCTTTAAAGGGAACTGTGCACGTCCTCATTCACACTCCCACCACTGGGACGTCCTGTGCATGCGCAATGGATCAGAACTGTAGCGCTGCACATTATGCTCACTTTGGATCCGGTACAGTGAAGTCTTCAGTCAATAAAAAGTATGCTTCACTTTTTCTGGTAACCGTGCATTTAGTGGTAACTTTTCCATATTCCGTTGGCTTTTTTGGGCGTCCAAATCTCCAGGTGCCCTTTTTTTTTCATGTACGCAGCAATAGAAACTGGTTTGATGCTACAGATAATGTCACTTTTTTTTACTTCTGTCAGTAAAGATCTGCTTCAACATGATCACATTTCTCAAAGGGGTGGAGGGCGCTTTTTATGGGAATCTCTTTATACAGTTGTTTGACCCGCAACTAACCAGTAAAGTGTAGGTACCCACTCTCCTACACGTAAAGGTTTAAATCATAAAAGGCAGAAACAGGTTGCGCTGGGCAAATATGATCCGTGTATAAGTACAAGTGTACCAATAATTATTTTATAGTGCCAATATGCATAAAGTATATATAAACTTTTATTTCTTTATAAATAAATAAAAATTAGCAATTTAATAGGAAGAAGTTTTTTTGTATAATCTGTAGTACATTAATTAATAACAACTCAGTATCACTTCATAATTCATATATATTGTTTCACAATGCAAAAAAATCATTCATGCATGACCCTCAAGCATACATAGACTACCCAATGTGTGCTTTAAAAAATAGATAAAAATTGATGAACAATAAAATAATGATAAAATTGAAAAAAGTTAATATATGAGAATTGATGAAAAAAGGTGGAAAAAAGATCAGGTTATAAGTGATGACCTGCAATAGGTTCCTTGTAAATGCTGCTCCAGTTTGATTAAGCTATTTATATGATGGTCAAGTTCATTAATAGTTCATACGTAGTTTAACCTATTTTGGTTCCTGGACATAGAAACTACGTTCAGGAACCACGCGCGCTCCCACGGCCGATCGCGCGCGTGCACGCGCACTCCCGGCCCGCAGTTCGTTAGCCAGGCAATCAGTGTATCGGGCTATGGTGCCCGATCACTGAATCCTCTCCCCCGCTGAAAAAGCGACAGCTTCTCTTAGAAGCTTCGCTTTTCTGGCTGTATCGTACCCGCTCTAAGCATGTTTTACGCTTAGAGTGACGTCACGTAAACAAACTCATGGCCGCCATTTTGTGGCCAAAAAGTAAAACTACAACTAAAAGTAAAAAAAATAAAATTCAAACACACATTTACATTATAAATCACATGTTTACATCCCACCCTCCCAAAACTACCCAAATAAAATGTTTAATATAAAAAAACAAAAACATTACAATAAAAAAAAACATGTAAATATTTACATAAGGGTCTAAACTTTTTAAATATCAATGTAAAGATGAAATACTTCTATATTTTTTATATTTTAAACTTGTAAGTAGTGATAGATGCAAAACGGAAAAAATGCACCTTTATTTCCAAATAAAATATTGTCGCCATACATTGTGATAGGGACATAATTTTAACGGTGTAATAACCGGGACATATGGGCAAATACAATACGTGAGTTTTAATTATGGAGGCATGTATTATTTTAAAACTATAATGGCTGAAAACTGAGAAATAATGATTTTTTTCTGTTTTTTTCTTATTCTTCCTGTTAAAATACATTTACAGTAAAGTGGCTCTTAGCAAAATGTACCCCCCAAAGAAAGCCTAATTGGTGGCGGAAAAAACAAGATATAGATCAGTTTATTGTGATAAGTAGTGATAAAGTTATAGGCTAATGAATGGGAGGTGAACATTTCTCAAGTGAAAACGACGGAACGCGAATGGGTTAAGCTGTACAGTGGATGTAAAGTTTATGTAGCATATAAGTTGGCAGCTCTTCATATAATTGTTGTTGATAAATACATACAGTTCCTTTGTAGTAAGTAGTTGCCTTCGTAGTATGGTGCTGCGCTGTGCGTGTAGTGTATTATATACTCACGCTCCCAGCTGTTTACGCTCCATAGGGCATCAAGTTCCAATTCAGGTAGTGAGTCAGAGTTCCGGCCGTCAGCTCAATGACTCCTATCAGCTCTTCGCAATAGAGTGTGGTGCTTCCGGGTATCGGCTGATCCTCTTCCTGGTGACGTCACCTGCGTCTCACATCCCTGTTGCCAGGTTACCGCTGTTATGCGGTTTAGTTTGCAAACTATGTTCAGAGCGCTTCAGGGGAAAAAAAGTTCCTATTGTAGCAACTGTTGTCGTGAGCGGCAAAAAGGATGGGCTTACGCGTTTCAGCGGTCTCGGCCGCCTTTCTCAAAGCCAGTGTGCTGAAGAGTGTCAGCCATAGTGCTGATATAGTGCGTACACCCCTCCTCCTATTTATATGGTTTCCTCTGGGTCCTGAGGGGAGACTTGTATACTTGAGTCCAGCATTCAAACTTCAGAGCATGTGCTTATATTGGTTCATTTATTTATTTATTGTATTTAAATAGTGCCAACATATTACGCAGTGATTGACATTAGTTAAGGTTACAGACAATATTTAGGGGTGACAGCAATAAGACAATACAGGAATATCTACAAACCTAACCACGCAGCACAGTATGAGTATAAAGTAATGCTTAGTCAGTCACTGGATGGGAGCATGGAGATTAGGCAAGTTGAGTTCACTCAGATTCATAGGATGGGTGTACTGTAATGGAGGTGCATGAACAGGTAGGAGACATAAGGAGGAGGACCCTGCCCAAAGGCTTACATTCTACAGCGAGAGGTAGGGACACAAAAGGTAGGGGACCAGATTTCAGCTGCCGGTTTAGAGCACTAGTGGGCGGGGGGGGGAGGTGGGGTAGGCCAGAGTGAAAAGTTGATTTTTGAGGGCCTTCTTAAAGCATTGCCACTGCCTTCCCCTAGCTCAGCAGCCACTGCTTAAAGGACAACTGTAGTCATAAGAATATGAAAGCTGCCATATTTATTTCTTTTTAAATAATGCCAGTAGCCTGGCAGCCCTGCTGGTCTATTTGGCTGCTGTAGTGTCTAGATCTGACAATTTTGTCAGAAACACCTCATCTGCTGCATGCTTGTTCGGGGTCTATGGCTAAAAGTATTAGAGGCAAAGGATCAGCTGGATAGCAATGTAACTAGTATTACTTAAAAGGAAATAAATATGGAAGCCTCCATATTCTTCTCACTACAGTTGTCCTTTAATAGGTGGGGTCGTGCCGCGGCAGGGCAGGTGGAGGTTTCCAAAGAGCTTCAACAGTCTTCATCAGAAACATAGCCATGACTGTGTTGCTAAGGAGGGGATGGAGCATCACCTGTGACCCGGAGATGTCACTATAGATAAGTATATTCAGCCCTGTGTCTCCCCCCTTCCCCCTATTCATGTAATAGGCAACTGTGTATCACTCTCAACAGGACACTAGAGTTTTTTCTTTGTGACTAGAGACTAATTTATGTTAGTATCTTTATATGATGGGAATAGCACCATGTATTGTCCTTAAAAGATACCTCAGGATAAATATTTTTCAAAAGGGACGCCTAATGTGTGTGTACTGTTCTGTACTTTCTGGTCGGCGCAGTCAGTGCCCTCCAATCTGGAGATACTGCGCTGCTCCACTTGGGCGCCTTGTGACCACGCAACTGCACTTAAGTCTTATGGGGTCACTGGGGAGCGTGGTCGAAGGCGCCCAAGTAGATATACTGCACATGTGCAGCATAGTATGTCTGGGTTAGAGGGCGCTGACCAGGAAGTACAGATATTTGATAATTACCCGAGAACGGAGGGAGACGCTGGGGCACAGAAGGTACGGTAAGTATGTGCGCATTTCCCCCGACACACATTAGGCATTTTTTTTTGAAAAATATTTATCGCTAAGGTATCCTTTAAAGGCTATCCAAGTTGAAAAGCAAAAGTTCCAGCACCTAGCAGTCTATGTGGTCCGTTACTGCAGTTCAGCTGTCCTGCAGTGCACCGCTAGCCCCTTTGTAAGATCACCAACTCCAGCTGTGGTCGCGGTCTTCTGCACATACGAGGGCATCTCTGCGCGCCTTTCACAATCTCACGAGATTGCGAGAGGTGCTTGGATACGCCCATGCATCCTGCAGAAGGCCGCAACCACAGCTGGAGTTGATAAGCTTATGGAGGAGAAAAGTTGTGCATTGAGGGCAGCTGAACTGCAGCAACAAACCGAACAGTCTGCAGTGTTCTCCCCAGAATTTTTTTTCCAGCCGGGTGGCATGAAATAGTAGCCAGGTGGCATGAAAAAGTAGCCAGGTGGGGCGAGTTGAAAATGCAGGGCAACTGTGCTTACAGCATAGGAGGTGAGCCGATGACAGCCGGGTGGTCACCAAATCTAGCCGGGTGGAGCACCCAGCTAAAAGAGCCTGGGGAGAACACTGAGTCTGCTAGGGGCTGGAAGAAGCCCCAAGTAAGTAAAACTTAACTTTTACTTTTCAGCTCAGATATCCTTTAAGAGCAATGTACAAAATACATATTGTTAAAGATGGATAATGTTTACCAAATTTGATATTGTAAGAGTCTTGTGTTCATCATTTTGTAAAGACAGCTGCATAGTGATGTACAGTGGGTTGCAAAAGTATTTGACCAGGGAAGCTGGTCAGAGTTGATGGGAAGATGGATGGAGCCAAATACAGGGCAAACTTGGAAGAAAACCTCATGGAGACTGCAAAAGACTTGAGACTGGGGGGGAGGTTCACCTTCCAGCAGGACAATGACCCTAAACATAAAGCCAGGGCAACAATGGAATGGTTTAAAACAAAACATATCTATGTGTTAGAATGGCCCAGTCAAAGTCCAGATCTAAATCCAAACGAGAATCTGTGGCAAGATCTGAAAACTGCTGTTCACAAACGCTGTTCATCTAATCTGACTGAGCTGGAGCTGTTTTGCAAAGAAGAATGGGCAAGGATTTCAGTCTCTAGATGTGCAAAGCTGGTAGAGACATACCCTAAAAGACTGGCAGCTGTAATTGCAGCAAAAGGTGGTTCTACAAAGTATTGACTCAGGGGGCCGAATAATTACGCACACACCACTTTGCAGTTATTTATTTGTAAAAAATGTTTGGAATCATGTATGATTTTCGTTCCACTTCTCACGTGTACACCACTTTGTGTTGGTCTTTCATGTGGAATTCCAATAAAATTGATTCATGTTTGTGGCAGTAATATGACAAAATGTGGAAAACTTCAAGGGGGCCGAATACTTTTGCAACCCACTGTATGTACTGTGTTTATAGGGTGTTCAACATTACATGTAGCCTGCTTGTCTATGGATGTTTAGGGGGTGCTTTGTGGTACAATGGTACAAGCAGTGTTCTCCCCAGAGCCTATTGGCCAGGCATTCCGCCTAGGTAAAAATGGCGGAAGCCCAGCTGACTTAATTAGCCTCTGCCCGGCAAGAAAAAGGGGGGGCAGGGGCACAGGCAGAAGGATTTAGCTGCTTACCGCTAGGGAGCCAGTGATGCATGGTGCAGCTAAACGGCTACCTGCAGAGTCTGACATCAAGTACGTCATCATCGCGTGATGAGACCTGACATCCTGTAGCAGTACTGCAGGCTGTCAGTGCACCCATGGAGGAGTTGGCTTGCCAGTGATGTCATTGCTGCCTGCACGCAGGGCTCTTTACACTCTTTACATGTTTCTCCTGATCCCTGCTTCCTCCTGGTATGAGTGGCTGCTCAGCAGTTAGTAGGCAGCATGTGACCTGCTCCTGCTGTGATTGTGGCTATCTTCCTCCCAATGTGGCCCCTCTGGGGAGGGGGGGGGGGCTATCTTTGCCGCCGCCCCTCCCCCCCCCCCCCCCCCACACACTTCGGTGTGACCCTCCCTTTAGCTGTGATCCGCTTCAGAAAGCAACCGTCTTGATGATCGCAATGGACCATGTGATAACGTGTAAATTGCAGTGCTCATTTCCCAGTAGCGTGCGTCATTTTTTCCAAATCTAAATCGTCGGGTGATTGTGCTCCATTTCCGGCAGCTAAACAGCACAATCACAGGTAGTGGAAATTGTAGCTTACGCGATCTCAACGTGATTGCGCTTCCTAGTGGAAAGGGGCCCTTACTTCCCTACCTGGCTACTTTTTTATGCCACCCGGCTGGAAAAAAATTCTGGGGAGAACACTGCTAAAAAAGAGAATGAAGCGAGAGATAAAGAGCAAAGAAAGGTGAAGGATGAGGAAAAAATTAATGTCTCAATGGGTCACGTGACCAACTCTGCTTCAAAACGAAAACTACTTGTTGAATGCGATTTTTAGGAAAGCAGAAGAGAGACAACACAGAAAAGGAGGAATTATCCTACATGCATAAATACATACAATGACAGCAATAAAATACCACACATGGCATGCCTGTAATGTGATCTGTAAAAGAGAGAGAGTGGCCTACTGAGGATGCTGGGGGTTGAAGGGGAGAGAGATAGCGGCTTTGTAATGGTCTGGAGGAGAGAGTTAGGCTAGTGATGAGGATTCTGGGGGGAGATGGGAGAGAAGGTCAGGGCAGTTTCTAGGCTGAATAGCTCTCAGGGCACAGGTGTAAAAGAATCACCCCCCCCCCCCCCCCAGCAGAAACACTGTGAATCCGGAGCAAGAGGATTAGGTTAGTGTTAGTGTTAGGTAGTCAGAGGTAGCTCCCTGTACATGTAACTAGATGTGGAGCTCCCATTATATGTTAGCCAAAGAGGGCCCCCCAGTATAAAGTGGCAAGAGAGGGCCCCCCAGTATAAGGTGGCAAGAGAGTGTGCCACTAGTATAGGTAGCCAGAGTGCACCCCCATATATGTAGCTAGACCCCCCTAGTATAGGTAGGCAGAGGAACCCCCCACTGTTCAGGTAGCTAGAGAGTCCCCCAGGATAGGTAGCCAGTTAATCAGGTCAACAGGTCATGTCAGCACAATAGCCAGACCCCAATTACGTGTCCGAAACGGACAAGCTATCAGTAGGGGAATATATTTGTTACATTCCCCTACTTTGCCTAGCGTGGGGAGAGACGTCTCTCAGCTTCTGAGGTAGATAGGTAGCCAGAGAGCCAACGCTACATCGAAAAAGGAGTGCCTGGGAAATTTGGGCACCCAGAAAAGCAGAGAGAAGAATATTGGTAAATTTATCGCTATTCTACTATCATAGTGGAAATGACGATAGTAAAATATCAGTCATACATGCCAATATTTTACTACAGCTAAACAGAACCCTATTCCCACACTAAACATTATGGATGCCTAACCTTAACCACTCCCACCTACCGGCTAACCTTAAAGAGTAACTGTCAGGCTGCAGAAGCTAATTTAAACCTCTATTCTCCTGTGTTAAACAGTTTAGACAGAAGCCAAAAAGACATTACTAAAGATAAAAATCTCTCTTACATTTAATGTGTGCTTATCAGCAAAGCTAAGCTCCTAAGGAGGACGCAAGCCGCATTCCATACTGCAAAGCATTCTGGGGCCCTCCCCTCGGCTGCTAAGGAGAAGACGGGATCAAGTTTCAGCAGCTTCTAACTCAGTCCAGCCACAGCACAGATAAATCTCCGGGAAGAGTACTCTGCAGGAGTCCGCTATTGTTCCTAGCCACATGGCTCATTAATATTCACTGCACACTGTGTTATTCTGTACGAGCTCCTCTGTGAATAGGGAAGCAGGCAGGACATGAGGACACATTTGGCTTCACAAACATGGAACCTGCCATGGGCTGTCAGGAGCATCATTCTCTGCATATACTATATAAAAATTCTGTGAAATCCAAACGTGGACAGTGAAATGCATATGTAATGTAAGTACAGCCAATCTTTAGCTACTGATATATGTGTTTATTTTCTCTGAGACCTTATACCTAACAGCTCCTCTTTAACCACCCACTCCACACGGCTAATCTTAAACCTTCCCCAGCCACCAATCATCCCCCCAAAAATGCAAAAAACACAATTTTCCCGGTGCTGCCATAGGTGCCCATTCAAATATCGGCGTTAACCTTCCTAGCGCCACAGCGCTGCTGGTATGTGGGATCCCTCGTTAGCACATCGCGGCTTCCCTGCAAGCACATTCCCGACGTCTTCTTGGCAATCTCCATTCTTTCTTTTTTGTCACTTCCAGTCCCTTGGCAATCACATGTCCCCCAGCAAGTCCCTGTGATGATGCTGCGCGCACCCTCTGCTATGCGGCGTATGCAGCGGCATCACATCGGGCAGAAAATTCAAATTTTTCTGTGTTGGATGCAATGCAATCTGTATTAGATCCAATCTTTAACTATCATCTGTATGCAGATGACACCCAGATCTACCTCCACACCCCTGACATATCCACCACTACCATGGACAAGGTCTCCTCCTGCCTATCAGCCATCTCCTCCGTGATGTCCGCTAGGTTCCTGAAACTAAATCTAGACAAAACAGAATTTATGATCTTCCCACCCCGGCCATCCATGAACCTCCCAGATGTGCATGTCACTGTTAGGCACACTACCATTTGCCCTACCTCTCAAGCCCGTTATCTGGGTGTCACTCTGGACTCCACACTCTTCTTCCCTCCCCTCATCCAAAACCTCACAAAGTCCTGTAACTTTCACCTTTGTAACATCTGTAAGATTAGCCCTTTCCTGATCTTTGCCACCACCAAACTCCTCATCCAGGCCCATGGGCGTCCGCAGAAAATTTTCCAGGGGGGGGCAAAAAGTGTGGAGCAAAAAGTGGCGCGCCGCGGCGCAAATCTGGGTTGGTGATGTGTGGCGAGCGTAGTGCGCCAAAAGATGGAGCTACGTCATGCGCGCCGCGACGAAAAATGGGTGTGGTCATGAACCAGAATGTGGGTGTGGTCGTGGGTGGAGACAAGTTTACATGAACTAAGCAATGGTGGGACATTAGATTAGGACAGTGGTGGCGAACCTTTTGGAGGTCGAGTGTCCAAACTGCAAAGTCACTTTACTAACACAAAGTGCCAACAGCAATTTAAACTAAATTCAAACGTTTTAACTCATACATGAACATTATGGAAAATGAAGTTGAAAATAAACTGTGAAGATAAACAATTTCATCCATCGTACTCCTGAAAAAATTATTCATTTTTTTTTAGAACCTCCCAGTTTCATTTTCTGTTTTAAAAAGCGGAAAAAGTAGGTTTAATACTATTGTCTCATATGATGATGATTCAGCTCTTTCCATAGTCTCGCAGTTAGCAATCATGTGACCCCCAACAAGACAAATTCAGCAATCATGAGGCCCCCCCCCCCCCCCCATCAAGACAAATTCAGCAATCATGAGGCCCCCAACATGACCAACTCAGCAATCATGAGGCCCCCAACAAGACAAATTCAGCAATCATGAGGCCCCCAACAAGACAAATTCAGCAATCATGAGGCCCCCAACAAGACAAATTCAGCAATCTTGAGGCCCCCAACAAATCATGAGGCCCCCAACAAGACAAAGTCAGTAACCATGAGGCCCGCAACAAGACAAATTCAGCAGTCATGAGGCACATAAATAGACAGCTTTTCACATAAATAGGCAGAATGCCCCCTTAATATGTAGACACCTCTCACCTGGCAGCAGTTCCCCAAAATACACTCAATCTGACAGCAGTGGTTCCCCAAAAATAGGTAGCCCCAGGTCTATAGGTGTCCCCAGAATAGGTGGCCAGCGGTATAGATGTCCCCAGAACTGGTAGCCAGGGGTAGAGATGTCCCCAGAACAGGTAGCCAGGGGTATATGTGCCCAGTATATGTAGTCAGGGGTATATGTGCCCAGTATATGTAGGCAGGGGTATATGTGCCCAGTATATGTAGGCAGGGGTATATGTCCCCAGTATATGTAGGCAGGGGTATATGTCCCAGTATATGTAGCCAGGGGGATATGTCCCAGTGTATGTAGCCAGGGGGATATGTCCCAGTATATGTAGGCAGGGGTATATGTCCCAGTATATGTAGGCAGGGGTATATGTCCCAGTATATGTAGCCAGGGGGATATGTCCCAGTATATGTAGCCAGGGGGATATGTCCCAATATATGTAGGCAGGGGGTATATGTCCCAGTATATGTAGGCAGGGGTATATGTCCCCAGAAAAAGTAGCCAGGGGGATATGTCCCAGTATATGTAGGCAGGGGTATATGTCCCAGTATATGTAGGCAGGGGTATATGTCCCAGTATATGTAGGCAGGGGTATATGTCCCAGTATATGCAGGCAGGGGTATATGTCCCCAGAAAAAGTTGCCATGTGTGCCCCAGCAGGAGGGGAGCAGCGCAGAGAAGAGGGAGAGCTATGGGCACTCACCTTAGGGGGCTCTCCCTCCCTCTCTCGCTCTCCCCTCCGGAGTCCGGAATGAAGTGTGCAGCGGGCGGAACTTACCTCCTCTCGTCGCATGCGCCGGATGGATTAGCCGCTACTCTGGTCTGATCCAGACCAGAGTGCGGCACCAGAACTTCTGGCGCAGGAGCGAGACGAAGTAAGTTCCGCCCGCTGCCCAGCCGCTGCACACTTCATTCCGGAGGGGACAGCGAGGGAGAGAGAGCCCCCTAAGGTGAGGGAAGGGGGGGGGGGGAGACGTCCGCCCTTCCCCACTGTGCCCATAGCTCTCTCTCTTCTCTGCGCTGGACCCCTCCTTCTGGCTGCACGGGCACACGGCCAGGGGGGGGGGGGCAGCAGGCGGCAAGGCTCAGGCAGATGCCCGGTTTTGCCGTATGTGCGGACGCCCATGTCCATGCCCTCATAATTTCCCGCCTTGACTACTGCAATGCCCTTCTGTCTGGTCTCCCTATGACCCGAATAGCCCCACTGCAGTCCATCATGAATGCGGCAGCCAGAATTATCCACTGCTCCCATCGCTCCACCAAGGCGGATCCCCTCTTTGAATCCCTCCACTGGCTTCCTATCCAGTCTAGAAGCAGATTCAAAATACTGTGTCTGATCTACAAATCTGTCCACAAAACCTGTCCAACCTACATTTCTGATCTTACTCAGAGGTACACACCTAGCCACTCACTACGCTCTTCCAATGAACTTCGCCTGACCGCCCCCCACATCACCCAGTCCCATGCACGCCTCCATGACTTCTCAAGAGCTGCTTCAACACTATGGAACTCCCTACCTCCCCCCATTAGGGCAGCCCCCTCTTTCAACATCTTGAAGAAGGCCCTCCAAACTCACCTTTTCACTCTGGCCTACTACCCCTCACAAGTGCTCTAAACCCACAGCTGAACTCTGGTCCCCTACCTTTCATGTCCCTACTTCTCCCTCTAGATTGTAAGCCTTTGGGCAGGGTCCTCCTCCTTTTGTGTCCTACCTGATCATGCACCTACATTACTGTGAACCCATGCTATGCATTTGAGTGAACCTAACTTGCCTAATCTCCATGCTCCTATCCAGTGACTGACTAAGCATTACCTTGTACTCATACTGTGCTGCGAGATCTGATTTTTCTTGTATTCCTGTATTGTCATATTGCTGTATGTTACCCCTAAATATTGTCTGTAACCTAAACTAATGTCCATCGCTGCGTAATATGTTGGCGCGTTATAAATACAATAAAAAATATGAAAAATTCAAAGTGTAAAAAAAAGAAAATATGGGCAACACTACTGCTCATAAGAGCAAACAATAAAGAAAAAAAATAAAGAAGGTGCTTTCTTTATATTGCTTACTTGCTGTCAGCTTGCAAGGCTGCGACTTCACAGTGGTCCGTCAAAAAAGCGTACAGTATAAAGAAGCGCTTAAAAACAATTGTATATCTTGTGCTACAAAAATCCTGCATAAATTGAACAACAGGGAGGTTATGAGGAAATTCTGGCGCCGAATTTCACCTCCATGTCAATATCTAATTGGGAGCCTACAGTATGTCAGTGCCCAAACTTCCACTGCTAGCAGGGTGCCCAAATTTCCTGTTTTTTAGTCTCCCATATAGGTAGCCAGAGAGCCATGTATATGTGACTAGAGGAAGCGCCAGGAATGTATCTTTTATGGCGGAGGCCCTATTTCTGATACATTCCCCTCAATGGCAATATCTAAATGGGCGGTATGGCAGCGCCCAAACATCCACCGCTAGCTGGGTGCCCAAATTTCCAGTTTTATACATTTCCATATAGGTAATATAGGTAGCTAAAGAGCCAATGTAAATGTGATGAGATAACGCCCCCTCCCCCCCCCCCCCCCCCTCCCCATGCAGTGCTCAGCAGAGGGGTGAATGAACTCTCCAGGTTTGTAGCCTGCTGTGGGGGTAGAGTGTCACAGTATTTTGGGGGTGGGGCTTCATGTCGCCTGCCTGCACCCCCCATTCCCCCATGCAGTACACAGCAGAGAGGTGAATTAAAGGACAACTGTAGTGAGAAGACTCTGGAGGCTGCAATACAGTATTTATTTCCTTTTAAACAATACCAGTTGCCTGGCAGCCCTGTTGATCTACTTGGCTGCAGTAGTGTCTGAATAACACCAGAAACAAGCATGTAGCTAATCTTATCAGATCTGACAATAATGTCAGAAACACCAGATCTGCTGCATGCTTGTTCAGGGGCTATGGCTAAAAGTATTAGAGGAAGAGGATTAGCAGGTTAGCCAGGCAACTGGTATTGCTTAAAAAGAGAAAATTATGGCAGCCTCCATATCCCCCCTCACTTCAGTTGTCCTTTTAACTCCCCTCTCCAGGTTTGCAGCCCGATGTCATGTCAGCTATAGTGATGCGCCTGTGCGGGTGGGCCGCATGCGTGCTGCTGAGGAGAGTGCATGTAAATCACATGACCACGGCCCCTCTGCTATTGCTGTGCTATGCTAGAAGGTAAATAAAGCTCTAGCTCCAATCTGTCACCAGCAATAGCCTCTCTGCATTTCCTAAGGGCCGCTTCAGAAGGGCAGCATCCGCTGTGTCATCTTGCCTCATCTCGCGGCGTTTTGTTCAGAGGCTTTCTGCAGTGAACGTCGGCATCACGATCTGCGGTTTTCGTCCCTTCGAGAGACATGAAAATGCGGCAGTGAAACGACCCTAGAAGCCGCATGAGGCTTCTAGGGTCGGCTGAAACGATGCAGTAAATTAGGATCAGAACGCCCCATTTGCGCAATCGACGGGAACCGTGTGATGTAAATGCTCCCATTCACTTGAATGGGAGCGTTTACCGATGAATCCCGGACACTTGGTGGTAAAACATCCATGTGAACCGGCCCTTTTTATTGTTGAAGACAGAGCTATGTGGAGGATCACATCATTGCATTCCAGTGGTTCTGGAGGTGTGTTTAGCTTCTAAGGGCAACAATGGTTAATTTGCATATATTCAGCAGTGATGCACTGACTGGGAGACATCTCAAGCTCACTTCAACCTGAATTTTCGCAAATTCTGTTTTAAGAAAGCAAACTCTTGTTTTCCTTAGTATTTTAGTAAGGGGGCTTTTAGGACCATTGTAGCTCCTCACACACTCCAATGAGTTCTGGTTCACCATGAGCTTGCTGGTTAATCTGTACCTCACTGTGCTAGAAGGTAAATACAGCTCCAGTTCCAGTCTGTCACCAGCAATAGCCTCTCTGCACGTCCTGTATTATTGCTGAAGACAGAGCTATGTGGAGGCGAGGCATTACATGTAAACTGGGAAATATGAGGGAGCATGTGCTGAGGCATCTATGCAAAAAGCGTGCCCGGTAATACCGAGAACTTGACCACCTACCCCCCATGGCTAACCTTAACTATCCCCCCCCCCCCCCTTTCCCTCAACCCACTGTAAAAGGGAAAAAAAACTAAATAGAACCAATTTTTTGCAAATGTCTTTAAAAAACCTATATTTGAATGAGTGCCTATGTCAGCGGTGAAATCTTCCTCCGATAGCGGGCACCCATATTTCCTGAGCTGTGTATACTGCTGTGCTGTATGTGTATCGTGTAGCAATGTATGCGTAAAGTTCATGTACTGTATATAGAAAGCTATATATATATACGTACAAGCTAAGCATTGTCTATGAGGCCCCTTATCCACAGGCAGCTGAAGGCGGTGAATTCAGCACCTCACAGCTACGCTCGTTCACCGGTCAGCCGCTTGCTAGCGCTCGGCCCAGGCATTGTATAAGCGCCCCATGGAGTGGACCCGACATGAGACGGTATTTTGTTGCCCGGTCATTCTGCTGTGCGTCATGTGACCAGTGGTTTACTAAACAGTCTGCCATTTTGCTGCATGTAATTGCAGCCAAAAGGCGCTTTGTGGCTGGGGGGCTTAACTGCCCAACAAGCGAGTAGTTCAGTCACGCGTGGAAAAGAGGCCGAAGGGTCGGTTCACACGGGCTCTTGCCAGCGTCTTGTTTAGCTAATGCTGAACGCTTTTCTGCAACCAATCAGAAAAGTGTTTTCTATTAGTTCCCGTCATTCCACTGTCACCTTTTGAGCCTCCTAGGGGGACATGGAAATACGAATTTAGCCAATTATGTAGCGTCCAAGACGAGACACCAGGATCTATCGTGTAATTTATGCGAATGATGCAAAAAGCCATAACTGTCATATATTAAAAGCCGTAACTGTCATATACAGTATTAATTGCTCCCATATATTGCTTGACCATCAAATGCAGCATTTAGATGCCCGTGTGAACTGGCCTAAGACATGAAAGAGCACCTGAAGTGTACTCCACAATAAAAGTGATGTCATTTACATGTAGTAACAATAAAGAATTGGAAATGGAAGATGTATCAAGCTAAGTGCCTGAAACCCTACCGTAACCCCTCCTCTTTCCTGGTTGTTCTCCTAAAGCCTTGCTGGACCAGCCCCAGCTCTGTGGTCACCCCCACTGCAATAGCTTAATCACGTGATTCATTCTTGAGGAGAGGAGGACTCTTGCACGATTAGGCCACGGCTGCTGAGCAACGGGCTGTTTCAGGCACTTAGCATGTATTAGGCCAAGTGAGTAATATACAGTTTTAATTGCTGATTTCTTTTTTTTTTTTTTTATATTACACAACGACGCCACTTTTATTGTTGAGCATACTTTAATGGAACCTAAAATGAACTTAAAAAAAGTTTCACTTATCTGAAGCTTCTACCAGCCCCCTGCAGCCGCCCTGTGCCTGCACCGTTTGACAAAACCGACACTTAGTCACTGCGGTGGATCGGAGGATTGTTCCGTGATAACGCTGGCACAGGGCGGCTGCAGGGGGCTGGAAGAAGCTCCAGGTAAGTGAAACTTTTTTTTTATGTTCACTTTAGGTTTCTTTTCAGGTGCTCTTAAATGTATTTATTTATTTTTGTCTGTGGGTTAGGGAGAGCTTCTTTAAAGGGAACTGTGCGCGTCCTCATTCACACTCCCACCACTGGGAGCATCCTGCACAAATGATCGGAACAGTGGCGCTGCGCATTATGCTCAATTTGGATATAGTACAATGAAGCCTTCAGTCAATAAAAAGTATGCTTCACTTTCTCTGATAAAGCGTGCATTTAGTGGTAACTTTTCCATATTCCATTGGCTTTTTTGGGCATCCAAATCTCCAGGTGCCCTTTTATTTCAGGTACGCAGCAATAGAAACTGGTCACATGACTGAAGTAGAAGTGGATGTATACTGTGGTACAGTACTATTTTTTATTTGATGCTACAGATCTACGTTACAGTGTGGTTCTGCGTTGATGTGCAGAGGACCAGAAGTCATGTAAGTCAATGGCGACGTGTGTCAATGTGAAAACCCGCCAAAGGTTTTACGCATCGCGCACGTGCGCAAGCGTATTTTTTGCAATATGCTTCCGTGCACGTGATCGCATCAGCCACAGGAAATGAGAGTCACTTCCTGCTTGGTTGACTGCCAGACAGGGATTACTAACTAACAAGGTAGGCCAACAAAGGCCTGTTTTTGGCGGTGCGGCCCCCACCAATCTGCAGTGTGAAGCCAGCCTCAATATTATAATTCAAAATACTTTTTATTCATATACATAACTTAAACACTGTGCAAAAAAAAAAACATTTTAAAAACAGTCTATCTTTCAATTCCAGCAAAAGCTGGTTAAGCCCTGCGCACACTGTATTGGATCAATAAGATATGGTCAAAGATATTGCACATCTTCCAAACAAAACCTGATAAAACAATAATATACTAAATAAAAACACATCCAGTGGCTCAACAGGTACTGCAAACCTGAGGTACCCCTGATGAGTCATGTGTCATGTGACGAAATCGATAGGGCGGAGCTGTGAACGGCGTTCTCGTATGTACAGGCGATAGGAGAGACGCAGGAGCGGACCCGCACGAGCAGGGATTGAGGACACCTTCGGCCATACCGGGAGGCCGAGCAGGGGAGAGCCCATGGGAGGAACTCTATGCGATGCCAAACTCTTGGAGCTGTAAGTGCAAATCTGTAATAAAGGCTTGATGTTTTATGCAGTATTGCGCTATGAGTGATATGTATTTTATCCAAGGAAACTTTTAAAGTGGAACACACTGAAACCCTTTTAACACTGGTGGCTGCAGCAGAGGAGAGATAGCGTGCATAGGTGAGGGGAGCCTTTGAATGCCCCAGATGCGCTTTCTGACCATTGTAACTTAAAGGGTGAGTCGCTCTCCATGTGGTGCTGGTGGTGGGAGTGACATATGATTGTATGCAGCGCTGGTCAAGCTTTTGATGTTTTAATTTAAAAAACAGTGTCTGTATACATAGAAAACCCCTGCCAATGCAGCCCCCTTCTCTTAGTGCTGATTTAGTTGAACAAGTGTCCACATGTATATGCAGATGTAAGAGTTCCACAGCTGCAGAGATGTTTGACGGCCACTCAGTATGTAATCCATACAACAGCATTTGTACAGTCAGAATCAACTTTATTCATTAAATACGACAGGTATCGCAAATGGAATTGTTTGTGGTGCGCATGTGGCATTGGTCATAGTAACATACATCAAGGTGCAAAGAACATTGAAGACACACATTTATCAATTAAGGCACAGGTTCAGTAATGCAAGGATTTCAGGGAGGCTGAAGAGGGAGTCTGAGGGGTTTTGGTGGTGGTGGTGGTGGTGGGGGCCTTGAGGACCACTTGGGGGAAGAAGGTGTTCCTTTGTCTGGAGGTTTCAGGGATTGTCTTGTAGCAGTGGCCTGTAAGGAAGGGGTTGAGGAACTTAATCAGTCTGGATGTGTGGAGGAGAGAGGTACAGTGATGGTGGGAGTGACCCAATGATCCTCTCGGCAGCACTGATCACTCTGTGAATTTTGTGCCTGTCACTTGCAGTTGTTCCTGAGAAGCAGACAATGATGGAGGAGCAGAGGATAGATTTGATAACGTCAGTATAGAAGCTGTCCAGCTTCATACCGAACTCTCAGTTATCTCAGGAAGCACAACCTTTGCGGAGCCTTCTTCTGGGTTTGGTGGTGTTCTTGCCCCATCTCAAATTGTTGGTGATGGTAGTGCCTAGGAATCGGTGACATTGTACCCTGCAGACCTCGGTACTTTCAATGAAGACATGGTTCAATAGTAGTAGCAGTAGGGTATTGTACCGTGTTAGCCATCAGTAAAAGCAAGAAGTTTTAAATCGGGATGATACCATTTATTGGCTAACTAAAAATGAATAAAAATAAGCAAGCTTTCGGCCTTTCAGCCTTCGTCAGGCTTATAGCCTGTTAGTTTGCAGGCTGGTGGTACAGACAGCTTATAAACATGCAACATCAAAAGGGAAAACAGATATTTTTTTCAAGCATAAATACATGTCATTAAGATGCCTTAATTCAAACAGACCATCTAAATGGGGTTAAAGGTTGTTAGCTAAGATAAGCATTCTTGTTTACGCCATGCTCACAGACCTGGTTTAGGATTGACCCAGAGGTATCGTAAATTCTTAGTTCAATAGATAATTTCCGACATGTCCGATCTCCCTTTCGATTCTTTTGCCGCTCAATTTCTGATAGAAGTGAATGGAAAAAGATAAGAAAAACGAACGGAAAATAAGAGAATCGACTGCAGAATCGAGCGGCAAAAATTGAGAGCAGAAACGCACGGCAGAAACAAACTGTGTATTCCCAGCATGAGGATAAGTTTGTTGACTTTGCACCAATTGCAGATGTTATATCAATGACTCACTGTAATGATCAGTAATTGCTCTATCAGCACAATAGTCAGTTGTAACGATTGGTGTCAGCAAGCACCGCTATTCTGATTATTGGTGATCTGCAGTATCACCAATAATACAGATGCTATACCTGATTATATGGTGATCTGCAGAATCACCAATAATGCAAGTATAGCGTGACACGATACAATCGTAAGCAAGAGGGTGCTTGGTACAATAGAGTATCTCTATAGGGCACAGAGATACAACCTCCAGCAAGCTGGATCAGCAGACAACAATAATAATATACAGTGTAAATTCAAATCTGTGGAAATATCCACCACACCGTAATTCCTCAGAGGTGTGGTTACCTCTGAATGGGAACCCTGTGTGTGAAACCCTCCAAAGGACGGAGTGGAGGAGTCTCGGCCTCTAGCAGCAAGGGTTTGCTAGTGGCAGTCGTCTCAAAGAGGCAAGTCTCTGATAGAACCCTACAGTGGGAGACGTTCCACTGAAGGGAGAAAGGTCAGACAAAATGAGGTTCGGCAACAGATCAGGCGGCAGCAGTACAGAAACGTGAGACAAGAGAATAGTCGGAAACCAAGCCAATAGTCGATAATGGTACGGGCTGACGAAGTACAGAATCAGGAAGCAGAAGAGTAGTCAAGACAGGCACAGAATCATACACGATAAATCAAACAGTATAATATGTGTATATATTGGCGATAAACCAATATATAACACAAAATCAGAGACAAGGCTGACTAGGTCTGACTAGACTGACTAGAGGCAAGATGGCAGAGCCCTGGTGAGCAGCATGCTAGTGAGTTTGGAGCAGAGTGCTTGGACGGGTTTGCGCAGCGGATGTGGACGAATTTCCGCATCCCGCGTTGGAAAGTCCGCTTGCCGGATTGGATGCGACCATATTTCCGCAATCCATCTGACGTTGCGGATTTTTTGTTACAGTACCCCTCCCTCTAGGCGTGGACTCCGGACACGTCCTACCCGGCCTGTCAGGATGAAGCTCATGAAACCGTCTCCTAAGCTTATCTGCATGTAAATCGCCTGTTTTGACCCAGGCTCTTTCCTCTGGACCATACCCTCTCCAATGCACCAAGTACTGTACTGAGACCTGAACTCGCCTGGAGTTCAAAATCTCCTCAACTTCCCACTCGGGCTCACCATCAACCATGACAGGGTGAGGAGGGAGGGAATCCACCTGGACAGCCGGCTTCAAGAGTGACACATGAAAGGTTCTTCCCACCTTCAGGGAATGGGGTAAACTGACTCTGTAAGACACGCGATTAACCCTTTCCGAAATTGGATATGATCCAATATACCTGGGCCCCAGTTTCGCGGACGGCTGTCTCAGAGCTATATGCCGAGTTGACACCCAAACCTTGTCCCCTGGTTTAAACTCCCACTCCGGAGATCTTTTCTTATCTGCCTGCCTCTTCTGTATGCAAAAAGCCTTTTTTAGATTTTCCCCGACCTTAGCCCAAATCCTCTTAAAGGATTCCTGCCGTTCCTCCAGAACAGGGAATGGAGATGCCGTCACTGGCAAGGGAGAAAATTTGGGGAACTTCCCATTGACTATCTGAAAAGGCGCATAACCAGAGGACTCATTCCTGAGATTGTTATGTGCGAATTCTGCAAATGGTAAAAAATCCGCCCACTGATGTTGGGCGTCCGCCACATAACATCTCAGGAACTGTTCCAAGGACTGATTGATCCTTTCCGTCTGACCGTTGGTCTGCGGATGGTAACCTGATGAAAAGGACAATGACATACCCATCCCCTTACAGAAGGCCTGCCAGAACCTGGAGACAAACTGGACCCCTCTGTCCAAGACCACATTTTCCGGAATACCGTGTAATTTAAAGATGTTTTGAATAAAAAGATCTGCCAACTTTTGAGCAGTAGGGAAACCACTCAAAGCCACAAAGTGGGCCATCTTACTGAATCTATCAGTGACTACCCATATGACAGACTTCCCGTTGGAAACCGGAAGTTCTCCTACAAAGTCCATGGAAATGTGCGTCCATGGCTCCTGAGGGGAGGGCAGAGACTGTAAAGTTCCGACTCGACCTCGTCGGGAGGATTTGCTCCTGGCGCAGATGGTACAGGTTTTAACAAATTCCCTGCAATCTGATTGTAACGATGGCCACCAGACAGATCTACACAATAATTCCTGGGTTCTGGTAACGCCAGGATGTCCAGCATTCTTGTGTCCATGAAACAACTGCAATACTTTGAGACGCAAGAGACAAGGAACATATAGAACCCCTTCTGGTTTCCCCTCTGGGACTTCCAACTGGAAAGGGCTTAAGAGTCTAACAAGGTCCTCAACAATTTCAGTGGCTGCCAGGATGATCTCTTTTGACAGAATATTCTCTGGGGAAGGAGATGGAGCAGTCTCAGGTTCAAACAACGAGAAAGGGCGTCTGCTTTAACGTTCTTACTCCCTGGTGTAAACGTGATTATAAAATTAAAACGGGAGAAAAAGAGGACCCATCTAGCCTGTCTGGGGGTGAGTCTTTTAGCCTTTTCGATATACTGTAGGTTTTTATGATCGGTGTATACAGTTATTACATGCTCAGCCCCCTCTAACCAATGGCGCCATTCCTCAAAAGCAAGCTTAATGGCCAACAATTCCCTGTTCCCAACATCATAATTTCTCTGGGCAGGGGAGAATTTTCTAGAAAAGAAAGCACAGGGATGAAGTTTGTCCTGAAGTCCTGAACGTTGAGACAACACTGTTCCCACTCCAACCTCCGAGACATCCACCTCCACTATGAAAGGATAAGCAACATCTACATGACGTAATATGGGAGCAGAACAAAAAGCTTCTTTTAGAGAGGAAAATGCTGCACATGCTTCTTTGGACCAATGAGAGGCATCAGCCCCTTTCTTAGTCAAGTTAGTAAGTGGAGATACCACAGAAGAGAACCCCTTGATAAACTTTCTGTAGTAGTTTGCGAATCCCAAGAATCTCTGAAGTGCTTTAAGCCCAGATGGTTGTGGCCATTTCCTTACAACTGAGACCTTCTTGGGATCCATGGACAACCCTGTAGTGGAGATAACGTACCCCAGAAAGGCAATCTCCTTTACTTCAAAAATGCATTTTTCTAACTTAGCGAATAATTGATTCTCTCTAAGTTTTTTCAGCACATACTTAACATGTTGACGATGTTCAGTGAGATTTTTAGAAAATATTAGGATGTCATCCAGGTATACGATTACAAAATGACCCAGTACCTCCCTGAAGATTTTGTTCACAAACTCCTGGAAAACTGCAGGAGCGTTACACAACCCAAAGGGCATCACCAAGTATTCGTAATGCCCCTTGGGAGTGTTGAATGCCGTCTTCCATTCATCTTCCTCCCTGATACGGATCAAATTGTAGGCCCCTCTTAAATCTAACTTCGTGAAGACAGAAGCCTCGGAAACCTGTGTAAATAAATCATCGATTAACGGTAGTGCATACCGATTTTTAATCGTGATCTTATTTGGACCCCTGTAGTCGATACAGGGGCGCAAACCTCCATCCTTTTTCTGAACGAAAAAGAATCCCGGCCCTGCAGGAGATCTCGAAGGGCGGATGAATCCTTTCTGTAAATTTACCTGGATGTACTCATCCATGGCTAATTTTTCTGGGGATGAGAGGTTGTATAGGTGACCCCTGGGAGGCATGGTTCCTGGCTTCAAATCAATAGGACAGTCAAAAGGTCTGTGGGGGGTTAATTGATCTGCTGCCTTGGGACAAAAGACATCGGAATATTCCTGATATTGTGGAGGTACTCCTTCCACTTGAACCTTAGTAGAACACAAGACTATTCTCTGTAAACACTGCTGTGAGCAATAAGGTGACCAAGTAATCAACTGTCCATTCCCCCAATCAAACTGAGGAGAATGTAATCGTAACCAAGGTAATCCTAATATCACTGTAGAGGTAGACATCTTTAAAACTAAAAACTGAATGATCTCCTTATGCAGGGCTCCTACTTGCAGCGAGAGAGGAGAAGTCTGGCACAGTGGGGACTTTCCCTGCAAAGGAGTGTCATTGATTGCTGTAACATACAAATGTTTTTCTACCGGAAGTACAGGGATATTTAAACTTAAAGCAAAACTTAAATCTAAAAAATTAGCAGTCGACCAAGAATCCACATATGCTGTGGTAGGAAAGTTCTGCCCTTCCCAGTTTAGGGAGCAGGGCAATAATATTTTTTCTTGTTTAGGGGGTGAAGCTACTCCGCTTAGGGTGGTACCCCCAACCACACCTAAGCTAAGGAGTTTCCTGACTTCCTACCACAGTTTTGTGCAATGTGGCCCTTCTCTCCACAGTACATGCAGAGACCCTCTTTGCGTCTTCTTGACCTCTCAACCTCCGTAAGGCGTCCGTAGCCTAGCTGCATAGGCTCCTCAGTCTCCACTGCTGCCGAGCTACAAGCACCTGAAGCCCTGGAGTACATAGGGTATCTGCCCTTCTTAGTGTACCTCAAACGTCTATCTATTTTAATAGATAGTGATATAGCCTCATCTAGGTCTTTGGGTTCTGGGTGACTAACCATCACGTCAGTGACTGCCTCTGATAACCCATCTAGATATCTATCCAGGAGTGCATACCGCTCCCATCTAGAGGAGACTGCCCACTTCCTGAACTCTGACGTATACTCCTCTGCTGTACTGCGTCCCTGTCTAAGGCTTTTGAGTTTACGTTCAGCCGTGGCGGCACTATCCGGATCATCGTAAATGACCGTCATGGCTTTAAAAACTCCTGGACAGAAGAAAGGGCAGGATGCTCATCAGGTAAGCCATAAGCCCAAGTCTGGGAGCTGAGCCTCGGTTCCCGAGGACACAGGTCTCATCTGAAAGTAAGATAACACCCTGTGGCGGAAGTTCTGGAAATGTGCCCTAGCGCCTGAAAATCTCTCAGGAATATTCATTTTAGGCTCACTAGAAGCCGGGGGAGGCAGAACGTTAAGTGGTGGTTGCAGCCTCCGGACAGTCTCAGTCAGCTGAGTAATCTGACCAAACACACTGAATGCCTGGAGAACACTGTTGAAGGGTCCTCTGGACCTCAACGGAGCCGGTGCCTTGTCTCAGCCGGATTGCTCCTACGGCTTCAGGGTATCTTCCACACAAAACAAAAGAGACGGCACACCACTGGCTGCAATAAACTTTGCTGTATTAGAACGTATTACATCCTTCCTCAGGTGTATACCAACAACTGAAGATACATACAGCTTTATACACATTCAGGGCGAGTCGCCACACCTCCTGTGGTCAACCACACCCATTCACTTAACCCATTGTGCAATGTCCATCAATACATCTTCACGGTCATATGGCACTCCTTAATGGCCACCAATAAAACAAAACGTAACTGACCGTACTCCAGGCACTTCCCTCAATGGACTGCCACTGACCACCTATGAAAAAACATGCAATACACAACATGTATAAAATTGCCGCAACATTAAAATTCACACATATTACACATATTAGTAGAACCAGCAGAGTGACCAACCACCCTTTAGAAGTCTTGATGGAGACATCCAAAAAATGAACGCTCTCCGAGCTGAGTAATCTGAGCCTGCTGTGCAGTCACAGTAATCTTCAGCTGTTCTACTTCTGCCCTTACGGTCTGAAGCTGATTTACCACCTCCTCCATCTTACTTCTTTCTGGTCTGTGTTTATGTAACGATTGGTGTCAGCAAGCACCGCTATTCTGATTATTGGTGATCTGCAGTATCACCAATAATACAGATGCTATACCTGATTATATGGTGATCTGCAGAATCACCAATAATGCAAGTATAGCGTGACACGATACAATCGTAAGCAAGAGGGTGCTTGGTACAATAGAGTATCTATAGGGCACAGAGATACAACCTCCAGCAAGCTGGAACAGCTGACAACAATAATAATATACAGTGTAAATTCAAGCCTGTGGAAATATCCACCACACCGTAATTCCTCAGAGGTGTGGTTACCTCTGAATGGGAACCCTGTGTGTGAGACCCTCCAAGGGACGGAGTGGAGGAGTCTCGGCCTCTAGCAGCAAGGGTTTGCTAGTGGCGGTCGTCTCAAAGAGGCAAGCCTCTGATAGAACCCTACAGTGGGAGACGTTCCGCTGAAGGGAGAAAGGTCAGACAAAATGAGGTTCGGCAACAGATCAGGCGGCAGCAGCAGGGGCGTAGCAATAGGGGGTGCAGAGGTAGCGACCGCATCGGGGCCCTTGGGCCAGAGGGGCCCCGAAGGGCCCTCCCTCAACTACGATATTAGCTTTCTATTGGTCCTGTGCTCATAATAATCACTTCTATAGATACTTTAAATAGTGGTAATCATTAACAAACTGTTCCCATCCCCTTCTTGCACCTCTGACACTGTAGTTGCCATTTGTAGGTTTTGGTGCGCTGTATCAATTGTTATGTATAGAGTGCTTAGAGGGCCCCATTGTAAAACTTGCATCGGGGCCCACAGCTCCTTAGCTACGCCCCTGGGCAGCAGTACAGAAACGTGAGACAAGAGAATAGTCGGAAACCAAGCCAATAGTCGATAACGGTACGGGCTGACGAAGTACAGAATCAGGAAGCAGAAGAGTAGTCAAGACAGGCACAGAATCATACACGATAAATCAAACAGTATAATATGTGTATATATTGGCGATAAACCAATATATAACACAAAATCAGAGACAAGGCTGACTAGGTCAGAGTGCTGACACAGGGTATCGCAAACACAGACGAAGTGTGACTGAAAAGCACTTCCTTATATACTGCCTGGGAGAGAAGTCTCCACCCCAGGCAGCAACCAATCAGAGCAGGCTAAAATGTCAGCTGACCTCCAGGTCAGCTGACACGCTTTCTAAGAGTATAAAGGCGTGTCTGTCGTGCGCGCCCGCCCCCTAGAGGCAAGATGGCAGAGCCCTGGTGAGCAGCATGCTGGTGAGTTTGGAGTAGAGTGCTCGGACGGGTTTGCGCAGCAGATGCAGACGAATTTTGCATCCCGCGTTGGAAAGTCCACTTGCCGGATTAGTACATAGCAAGGAAATGAGCAGCGCTACTTAAAAACAGTTTTTTGGTCAGCTGCTCCCACTTAACAGCCATGCTTTTGGTGTATATGCAGAGCTTCTGTTTGGGTTCAAGGTGCGTTTGTTGTTCCTGGGGGGGCTTAGCGCATCTCTGATTGGAGGCCATTCGGAGGCGGCCTGGTGTTGCGCTGATCCACCTTTTGCGCAATTTTCATTTTTTCAATTTTACTTGGTAGCGCACCCAGGCTATGCATATACATAGGTTAGGATTTAGTTAGTGTTAGGCCCCTCCCATGGAGGATTGACTTCTTCGCAGTGGGAGGGACGAGTACTTAATAGGTTGCATGCAAGCTGTTACAGGAAACCAACATCCTCCAGTGGTAGACAGGTCATGTGTATGCTCGGTGTGTATTCGACCCCACAAGTGGGGCTTGCACTCTTTTGCTGGTAGGCACTAGTCTGTTTTTAAGTAGCGCTGCTCATTTCCTTGCTATGTACTAATTTAATTCGTTTTTGGTCAGCTGCTCCCACTTAAGAGCCATGCTTTTGGTGTATATGCAGAGCTTCTGTTTGGGTTCAAGGTGCGTTTGTAGTTCCTGGGGGGGGGGGCTCAGCGCATCTCTGATTGGAGGGCATTCGGAGGCGGCCTGGTGTTGCGCTGATCCACCTTTTGCGCAATTTTCACTTGCCGGATTGGATGCGACCATATTTCCGCAATCCATCCGGCGTTGCGGATTTTTCGTTACATCAGTACTTTATTTCAAGATGTAAAATGCACGTGATTGGGTGCACAGTAATGTTCAAGAACACACGAGAGTGACAGCCCTGGTGAGTGGGGCTCGCTAATAGGAGAATGGTCGTTCAGGCAAGGTCGGCAACAGATCAGACATGCAAGGTACAAATTCGGCAGGCAAGATCAGAGTATAAGTTTAGGCAGAGGTCAGCAACGGATCAGGTAGGCAGAGGTACAGAATCGAGAGGCAAAATCAGAGTGAGTTTTCCAAGCAGAAGTCGGCAACGGATCAGATTTACAGAGGTACAGAATCACTAGGCAAAAGAGAGGTCGGAGCAAGGCAGAAAGTCATGCACAGTAGTAAATATTAAACAGTAATATATTTCCTAAGCTAGTGCGAATCCCCGGGGTACTGCCGGTTCAAGCACACACAGATCTGACTAGGTCTGAGAGCTTTCACTGAAGTAATCGCAACAACAGACAATGAGCAACTGCCCGCTCAGAACCTAAATATAGGCTGTCAGCACCGAAGTCCAGCCCAGTGGCAGGCATCAGATGGGCGGGACTAGAGTCAGCTGACCGCAAGGTCAGCTGACCCGTTTGCAGCGTCTATAAAGGTCCTGCCGCTCCGTACGCGAGCGAGCAGACCCGCCCCCAATAGCACCAGACCTGCGCGATCTCCCCCAGCCGGCGAGAGACGCGCTGGATGACGTAGCTGCGGCCGCTGAGATGCCCGACCCGGAAGTCGCGCTCGCGCTGCCGTCCTGAGAGGTGAGCTCACTAATACTGACACTCACAGATGGTGATCCTGATGGTGATAACATCTGTTTGTTGTCACCAGTGAAGCCACAGGTAATAAATTATAAACGAATCGGCCTGGACCCACTTATAGCCCAGACCAACAACACTTGTGAACCGGCACAGGCCCAATCACAGCCGCTCCCGTAGAATCAGAGTCCTGTCCATGATAATAACAGGCTTGTTTATAATCATATGGTGTACTGTGCCATTACACTCACCTAAAGAATTATCAGGAACACCATACTAATACGGTGTTTGACCCCCTTTCACCGTCAGAACTGCCTTGATTCTACGTGGCATTGATTCAACAAGGTGCTGAAAGCATTCTTTAGAAATGTTGGCCCATATTGATAGGATAGCATCTCGCAGTTGAGCAGGGCATGAAGCTCCCATTCCATCACATCCCAAAGATGCTCTATTGTGTTCAGATCTGGTGACTGTGGGGGCCATTTTAGTACAGTGAACTCATTGTCATGTTCAAGAAACCATTTTGAAATGATTCGAGCTTTGTGACATGGTGCATTATCCTGCTGGAAGTAGCCATCAGAGGATGGGTACATGGTGGTCATGAAGGGATGGACATGGTCAGAAACAATGCTCAGGTAGCCCGTGGCATTTAAACGATGCCGAATTGGCACTAAGGGGCCTAAAGTGCGCCAAGAAAACATCCCCCACACCATTACACCACCACCAGCAGCCTGCACAGTGGTAACAAGGCATGATGGATTCATGTTCTCATTCTGTTTATGCCAAATTCTGACTATCGAGACTCGTCAGACCAGGCAACGTTTTTTCAGTCTTCAACTGTCCAATTTTGGTTAGCTCGTGCAAATTGTAGCCTCTTTTTCCTATTTATAGTGGAGATGAGTGGTACCTGGTGGGGTCTTCTGCTGTTGTAGCCCATCCGCCTCAAATGCTTTGCTGCATACCTCGGTTGTAACTAGTGGTTATTTCAGTCAACGTTAGCTCTTCTATCAGCTTGAATCAGTCGGCCCATTCTCCTCTGACCTCTAGCATCAACAGGCATTTTCGCCCACAGGGCTGCTGCATACTGGATGTTTTTCCCTTTTCACACTCTTTGTAAACCATAGAAATTGTTGTGCGTGAAAATCCCAGTAACTGAGCAGATTGTGAAATACTCAGACCGACCCATCTGGCACCAACAACCATTCCACACTTAAAATTGCTTTAATCACCTTTCTTTCCCATTCTGACATTCAGTTTGAAGTTTAGGCGATTGTCTTGACCAGGACCACTCTCCTAAATGCATTGAAGCAACTGCCATGTGATTGGTTGATTAGATAACTGCATTAATGAGAAATTGAACAGGTGTTCCTAATAATCCTTTAGGTATGTGTATATATTCCCACAGGACAAGAGCTTGGAAATGGTGGCCAAATGACTGGCACACGGTATCACTGATAATTATAATGGGGAGAGCTCACCCAATCCATCGTCCATGTGTGGAGATGTGGTCTGTACAGGCTACTCTGATGGCTAAAGATTTATGTGGACTCAATACATTCAGGGAGGTAGAGCTGTGAGTGGCTGTAAATGGCAGGGGATTAGAACTGGCAAATCATTTCACAGTTTCCTGCTGGCGTCATCACGGTGTGTTTGTCAAACGCGTGCTATTGCAGAGAGGAGGGGAACGACGTGGCCATACTGTGCCTGGGCAAGTACTGCCCCCCTTGTGCAGTAAGCTAAAGCCACTCCCACATGAGCGTCTCTGTGCTACATCAGGTACAGCACAGCCCTGCACCTGCATGTGTGGCTCCCTGCTACTGTGGGTACCGCACAGCCCTGCTCCTGCATGAGCAGCTCCGTGGTACAGCACAGTTCTGCTCCTGCATGTGTGGCTCCGTGCTAATGCGGGTACAGCACAGCCCCACTCCTGCATGAGCAGCTCAGTGCTATTGCAGGTACAGCACAGCCCTGCTCCTGCATGAGCGGCTCCGTGCTACTGCAGGTACAGCACAGCCCTGCTCCTGCATGCGTGGCTCCGTGCTACTGCAGGTACAGCACAGCCCTGCTCTTGCATGAGCGGCTCCGTGCTACTGCAGGTACAGCACAGCCCTGCTCCTGCATGCGTGGCTCCGTGCTACTGCGGGTACAGCATGGAATGGATTTTCAACACATTCAATAATATTGACTTGCCTAATGTATGAGCACCTGAAGGCTTCAGGAGCCATATGCAATTAACTTTCTCTCCTTAATTTCTCCAAAGTGTCAATACCATGCTTTTTAAACTACCAGAAAGCAGGTAAATACTGAAATCTTGTTATTACTTTTTCACCTACTTTTTATTACTTTTTCAGTTGTAAAGTGCTGAAGTTATTTTAAATATAACATGAAAAATGAGCTGCTAGGAGAAAAAGTGAATTGCATATGGGCCCTGGTCTCTTTTGCCTATAGGCTGTAGAGATGTACTTCCTGCATCACCTGTTAGCAGTGGCATAACAATAGGGGCTGCAGCCCCTGCAGCCGCGGGGGAAGGGGGGGAGGGGAGCCCTGCATTAAAAAGGTGGCAGCGGCGGCAGGAACACGGGACTACCTCTGTGTTCCACTGCTGAGGTCTGATCTCTCTCTGATAAACAGGAAGTAGTGTGTGGCACTTAAAGATCGGATCTCAGCGGTAGAACACAGAGGTATGCCCGTGTTACTGCTGCCACCTATTTAAAGCAGGAGGGGAGCACTGAGGGGAGAGCCCGAGGGAGGGAGGGAGTAGCCCCCCTCCCCGCCAATGTGGGGGCTAATGCTCCCCCCTCATGCTGCGACCCCTCCTGCCCTCCAAAACGGCCCTGAGCTGGCCCCCGGGTGGGCATCCAAATTTTCCCAGGGGGTCCCAGTGATTTCTAGTTAGGCCCCTGCCTATTAGAGGACTGCTAGACGTGTGTGAGGATCATGGCCCTGCAAGGTGTAAAGGTGCCCATACATCAGGCAACTTGGCAGCCAATACACCATCTGATTCGATAATAAATGTCGAATCGGATGAAAATTGTCGCCGTCAAGAGCATGCCCATATAGCACATGGTGCATGAGTGACATCACACACGTGCTACACGCTAATCGCTGACTGTGTGTATAGTGCTAATGGAGCAGTGTGATTCTGAAGATGGGTGGGCACCGTGTGGTGGGCAACATAGGACATGTGCTGCTCTGCACCTCGGTAACCATGGCTGCCTCCAATATGGAAAGAGTGCCATGTATATACATCTGCCTATTCACCAGGCCTCACATTACCTGATAGGCCGGACACTCGCAGCAGTTATCAGATACATGTACAGCTGCCGGGCATTGCAATGTCTGTTCATATAATTTAAAAAAAACAAACATTGTGCACATATATATGGACAGTTAGTGAAAACTGGGGTTTATAAAACATCTGATCTGCATGCTTGTTCAAGGTCCAGAGATGGATTAAGATGTAATGGGGCCCTAGGCAAGGTAGTTGATTTGACGCTCCCTTGTGGTCCTTTTGGTAAGCTGAAGTGGAGAGAGGTCAGAGAAGGTGGCAGGTGGGCCCCTTGACACCCACTAGGCCCCAGGCACCTGCCTAGGTTGCCTGGTGGATGGTCCTGCTCTGTCAGGATCTATGGCTAACCTTGGTTACCTTTCAAGGATAAACACTTTTAAAAATAATTATAATAAATGAACCACAATTTGGCCCCTAATTAATATTACAGTTTTAATCCTTTTGCAATTCTGCTCCACTGCAGAGACTGGATGGCCTCTTGATTATCTATACTGTAGAATACTATGGATTCAGGACACAGATTGTTATGAATTGATTATTAAATCATGGGGTGCAGAGTTAGAAAGCAAAGGAAGAGGTTGGGGAAGCCGGTAGCTGCCACAGTCCTATTAAAGTGCATCAGTAATTAGCACAGCACTGTATGGTGTCTTTACTTACCGGCCATGTGCCGCTGCAAGTCACCTTTGTTGCTGTTCCCCCTCAATGGCTGCATTCCCCCTCGGCACGTAGAGAGTGCTCTCTGCTAGTCACCTTTGTTGCTGTTCCCTCTCGATGGCTGCATGCCCCCTCGGTACATAGAGAGCACTCTCTGCTAGTCACCTTTGTTGCTGTTCTCGATGGCTGCATGTCCCTTCAGTACATAGAGAGCGCTCTCTGCTGGTCACCTTTGTTGCTGTTTCCCCTCGATGGCTGCATGCCCCCTCGGCACGTAGAGAGCGATCTCTGCTCTGTACCGTGGCTGGATAAAAGGAATGGCCATTAGATTACCGCGTGCCGCCCCTCGCCAGACCAGAGCAGGATGTGACACAAACACTCTGTGTTCCCTCCGGATGTCCCCCGGCATAAGCAAATCTCTTTGCGGTTCCCTTACTTACCGATCCTGGCCATTTTATCTTTCGCTTGTAAGTTGCAGTCTCACGCTATGATGCATCTGCAGTGATCATAGTGACGAGAGACTGGGACTTACAAGCAAGAGACAAAACATCGCTGTCGGGACCGGTAACTAAAGGAACCACAAAGCACTGTGCTTATGCAGGGGGACACTCGGGAGGAACACAGAGTGTATGCATGGTCTGGCAAGGAGCAGAATGCTGTAATCTAACGCCCATTCCTTTTATACAGCCACGGTACAGAGCAGATAGTGCTCTGTATGTGCCGAGGGGACATGCAGCCATCTGGGGGGGGGGGGGGGGAATCAGCAACAAAGGTGACTCGAGTATAAGCCCCCCATTTTGGGACCACTTTTTTTTGGGCCCAAAATTCGGCTTATACTCGAGTATATACAGTACTTAGTTTTTGAACAAGAACACACGATTTCCACCACAGTATACAAATCTTTTTTATGATAAAACTGATAGTGCCCATGCGTGGTACAATTTTTTTTTATTAGATCATTTTGTTCAATTATCCTGTTAGATTGAATATACCGATTTTTCAAACATGTTCGATTGGATTTTTATAAAAGAAACAAGATAATCGTTTGTTTTTCTTGGTTACAAAAAAAAAATCCTTTTGACTTTCATTCGATTGTTTTGCTTGAATAGATGGGAAAACTGAACATTTTTATTGTACCGTGTATGGGCACCACTAGAGTAATACCTCAGTACATGCTGCTAATGCACATGGCCTATCTCTGCTTTATAGATGACATTTGGACTCCAAGTGAGGGAGGTCTTCTTCAATTCTGATGTAACAGAAACAGCCACATGAATCACCTGAAGGAGACTTTCATCAAAGAAGAATACAGCCCACTAATGGCTGAAGCCCAAACCAAGGAAGCAAGGCGCTTATTCTGAACTGACCTCCAACAATATGAGCAGATCCTGGAGGAGACCTCAGTCATACTGGCTGTCACCCACAGCCCACGTCTGGAGATCTTGAGAAGGATGGTCAAAGAACTTCAACTCATCTAACATAAGAATGATAGACTAAGAGAAAATCCATGCACATCCATGAACTCTTACTATTTCATTTTTATAATATTAGCCAATAAATGGTATCACCCCAATTCCAAACATCGTGCTTGATCTGGTCATGTGTAAAGTAGGAAAATGCATTATTCCAATGTCCCACCACTAGATGGTGATATTTCATTATATATGTGATTATCACTATACAGCGTCCCCAGTATCCAGCACCAGCGAGGATTGCCGGATGCCGAATATATGTGCTTGCAGGTTGCTTGAGCAACTGGCCAAAAAGCACAAAAACCTCCCCCACAAATACTTAGGCTTTGTTCACATAAAATCAAAATCGCTGACGCCAGCATATTTTTGATATTTATTTTTTTTGCGCAATGTTTTTACCACTTCCCGGCGCTGACCTGCCCGCTGCGATTTCTTTATAAAACGCTTTTCTAAGCACTTTTGCAGAGCATTCTCTTTTTTCATTTCCTGATGTCAGTCAGGAAGTGAACTCTTTCACCCGGAAATGAATAAGTACAATGTATTTATTCATGAAAGCGCTGGGGAAATCGCTATGCAAAGTGTTTTTTCAAGCTCTTTGCGATTTCCCTATAACTTTTATTGAGACAAATAGCCCCAAAAGTGGTACAGGCAGTGCTTTGCTGAGCGGATCGGAATCCAACCACTCAGATGTGAACACTCTCATAAGGAATCATTGCACAAGCGCCTTTTGGCAATTTTGCAAATCGCCAGCGCTTAAAAAAAGTCGAAAATGCCCTAGGTGGGACCAAGCCCTTACTGAGCCTCCAGCCATGTGTGGAAGCCTTCCTGTACTTCCTAGTGGCTCTCTGGCTTCCCCTGTGCATGCCAGCCGGTGTGTCACCTGACCTGCATGGGGTGCAGCTTGTCAGAAAGGCAATGAAAGTCTATGGAGACTTATACACTATTGCGACATAATGCGGTGTGACGGATGTAGTGAAATTGCCATAAGTTTGCTGCAAACTCTGCAGTGCTTTGCCACTTGATACGTGGCTACCGCATGGACTATGTGGCAATGAAATTCCATGGTGATACATGGTGATGTGGTAAGTGTAAAGGAACAATGCCGGTAGCGGCCTAGCGTGCATGTGCAGAGCAACGGGTAAACCAGTGACCTGCTTCCGGTCCAGAAGGGAGTACGTCACTGAGCGGGGGGGGGGGGGGAGGGGAGGGGGGTTCGATGGGTGCAACACACATTACCCTGTCAGCACACTCTGCTGCAGGATAATGTGGATGGGGACATGGTGCGGTGCGATTTTTCCTGTGTGGCATAATATGGGAAACTAGTCTTGCAAAACGCTTGCAAACCAAGTCACTTCCTATCCGAAGTTTTACTATATATGATAGTGTGTCATTTACCTCAAATTGATCATTTGACTTCCTGAAATGTGTTTATATAGCCAATTATGTTGAAGTTAGTTCATCTGATTATAGTGAGAGCAGTGGTGGCTCCAGCATCAGATTGTTTGTGGGGCACAAAGGGGGCATGATGGCTGGCTGGTGGAGCCGATTTGAATGATCAGAATCGTTGTTTGTATGGCGAGCTTTAATTATTTTTTGCCCAACTCAGGTGATAAAATTAAGACTAACTTGTTCAGCAATGATCGGAAGCAAATGTAAACGGAATGTGATCGAATGTAAACATCACAAGCATACCTCAGAGGCTTTTGAGCAGAGTAGGTTGTCCAATGATAGTGCTATTATTGAAAAAAAATTATCTACAGATGTACTTGGCTAGTTGGCTAGCATGCTTTAATCCTTAGTTGCTAGCAAGCTGCTCCTGTGTGGACAGATCACAGACAAATCTTTCCAGTCCCCAGCCTATGTCTCACAACTCTACAAGCAAAGGGGAGAGGCAGGAGGGAGAGAAACACTGTGTGTGCAATTCCTTATTTTAGTAATTCCTTATCATAGTAGTTAAGAATTGCTGGAGATTAGAGCTTGTATTTTACAGATAGGAAGTTTTGAATCAGGATTACTAGGGCCTGAGTCCACTAACACAGTTGAATGCAGTTGTGCGCAGTTGTGTCTGCTTTTCAGCATCTGTAACATTGATGTGTTTCTGAAAAGCGGACACAACTGCACACAACTGCGTTAGTGGGCTCAGGTCCTTATTTTTTACAGACGCTATCCTGCAGGAGCCTGGAAACAGTTAACTGTTACTGTGTGTGCGTGTATACGGGGGGGGGGGGCACTTAGAGGGGCACAGTGGTTTATGGTGCATTAAGCAGGCATACACTTTATTATTATTATTATTTATTGTATTTATAAAGCGCCAACATATTACACAGCGCTGGACATTAATTTAGGTTACAGACAATACTTAGGGGTCACATACAGCAATATGACAATACAGGAATACAAGAAAACCAGATCACACAGCACAGTATGAGTACAAGGTAAAGGCCCATAGACACATCGGATTTTTCTGAACGACGGGTCGTTTGAACGTCCCGTTGTTCAGTCATCCGCACGTCAAATCGGGCGTGTGTACAGACTGTCGTTCGGGTGATAAGACTGGTCTTGAACAACTCGCCCCTTTGGCGTGCGAACGACTGAACGACGGACGTTTCAAACGACCCGTCGTTCGGAAAAATCCGACGTGTGTATGGATGGGCCTTAAGCTTAGTCAGTCTTTGGATGGGACATGAAGGTTAGGCAAGTTAGGGTTCACTCAAATGCATAGCATGGGTTTACAGTAATGGAGGTGCATGATCAGGTAGGACACAAAAGGAGGAGAGGACCCTGCCCAAAGGCTTACAATCTAGAGGGAGAGGTAGGGACACGAGAGGTAGGGGACCAGAGTTCAGCTGTGGGTTTAGAGCACTTGTGAGGGGTAGTAGGCCAGAGTGAAAACGTGAGTTTTGAGCGCCTTCTTGAAATATACACTTACAGATTTTCATCTAATGTTCCAAAACGATTGATTCCTTTCTGAAAAGAAACCATTCAGAAAGGAAACTATTTCTACCACACATTGCACATCAATTTCCAATAGCTTCCAGCAGGGAATCGATTGAAAATCAATCGAACCACAACGTTGCACTGTTCAATGCATTGCAACTCTATGGGCCATCAGTCCACTGGCAGCATGGGGGTAGCAGCCAGATAGGAGCTGATAGAGTTACCTTCTGACAAAGGATTTCTTGAAACGGCACTATCAGGGTAATATACTCTGCCAAATGGGGTCACATTGTTAAATAGCATCGATGCCTATGGTGCTACATTTGCTTGCTTGTATCCAGGGTTCTGATGCTTTATGTGATTACTATGCTGTAATGACCTGGATGGATGTATGGACCCCTCAGAGTTTCATTCTGCCCCTATATACTGTGTAGCATTGGATCCTATATAATCTCGTTACGGTAAATGCCAAGGAACCAGGAAAAGTGGTTTACTATATCAGAAGTTTACTATACAGTATAATGTCATTATAATGAACTCTGGTATAGTAAACATTCGGGTTTAGAAAACTATCTCTCCAGGTTTTCTATCCAGAGTCAGCATCACGTAGGGAACAAAAAACATGTTTACTATAACAGAAGTTTTATTATATCTGGGATTACTATACCAGGCGTTGCTCCCATAGACTTATAATGGAGATTGGCCGGGACCTGGAGAGGTAGTTTATTATACCCGAATGTCTACTATACCCAAGTTTATTATAACGAGATTATACTGTGTACATATTTTTCTGCACATTACTTATCCTTGCATAAATCAACTGCTGGCGTGCACGTCAATTATTCGTATATTGGTGTAATGGTTACCACTCTTGCTTTGCAGCGCTGGATCCCCGGTTCAAATCTCAGCCACAGTACTATCTGCATGGAGTTTGTATGTTCTCCCCATGTCTGTGTGGCTTTCCTCTGGGTACTCTGGTTTCCTCCCACATCACAAAAACACAGAATTGGCTTCCACATAAATTGGCCCTAGACTATGATTCATACATTACGCAATACATACATAGACGTATGACTATGATAGGGTAGATTGGAAAGGTTCAGTGACAAGATAATATACTCTGTACAGCGCTGCGGAAGATGTCGGCGCTATATAAATACTAATTAATAATAATAAATACAGTGTTCTCCCCAGAATTTTCTTTTCAGCCGGGTGGCATGAAAAAGTAGCTGGGTGGGTCGGCACAGGGAAATTTGGTGGCGTGTGTATGAGTTACCAGAGCACGCTATGCAGCATAACCGCAGCATAGCGTACGCTCGTCTATCTCTGTCCACTTTTACCATTTAGTTTCCAGTTGCATTGGTCGCAAGTTATTGCAGATAGTGTGCAAGGGCCACATATAATCATTTATTAAAGGAAATGTCCGAGGAGTTAAAAAGCAAAGAACTACTTACCCAGGGCTTTCTCCAGCCCTGGCAGCCATCCTGTGCCCTCGCCGCAGCTCCGGTGTCGCGGGAACTCCTCTGTATCAGGTGGACGACCTCGCCCGTCTGGCATCTACTGCGCCTGCGCAGAACGCGCCAAACCGTGTGAGCGCGGACACCAGGGAGGTTCATGCAGCATCTCCAACGTAGGGGATCCCGGGACCCCAGAGCTCCAGCGAGGGCACAGGACGGCTGCCAGGGACTGGAGGTAGTAAACCTTTGTTTTTTAACTCCTAGGACATTTCCTTTAATATAGTATAATCATTATATGTGGCTCTTGCACACTATTTGCAATATCGCACGACTCCCCTATCTACCCCCCAGGCACATTTCTTGCATATGGTGTTAGTTTTACTTTCCTGTTGGAATTCTGATCGGCAGTAGGTGCATTTGACAATCGGATGAGCGATTCGGCACTCCTTACACAGCTGCTGGCCCTGGGAGAGCTCCTCGAACGGGTACCGCTGGTGACACTTCGTGCAGGCGTACAGAGCCGACACCATCCCCGCTTCACTGACCGAGGAGAGCAAAGTCATCTGACCAGCTCACACCACAGAATCCATCCGCGCAGAAGAGATGAGAGAAAAATCTTCCCGCCCGCCTCAGTGAGAAGTAATCAGCAGCTGCGGCCTGTGCGCGCTCCTCTCCCAGAATCCCGAATCAGTGTCCTGCGCCCGCCCGCCTCTGTTTCCTGCTTTCCGGCCTATGTTTGTGTCTGGCGCCCGTTCATCTGTTTTTTTTTTCCCGTCTCTCTCCTGCACATTACACAATCCACTCACGGAGGAGTCCGGAGAGGCAGCGGCGAGTCCGGGCAGTGTGTCTCTCTCAAGTTCCCCGCTGCTCGTCAGCCTCTGCACCTCAGGCTCACCCCGCCAGAGCTCTAAATCACCACACAGAGGAGAAGCAGCGCATCCTGACAGATGGGCACTTGTCAGCGACGAACGCTGCTCGCAGTGACAGGGACACAGCATCATCAGCCGGGCAATACTTTATTCTACTTGGGTGACAGCGAGGCATGTAATCTCACCAGCCGGGCGGTGATTAAATGTACCCGGGCTCTCCACCTGGCTGATTGATCCTGGGGAGAACACTGAAATAGCGACGCTCTCACCCACCCACGATCAATCTAAATTCACCTTCGTGTCTGATCGATACTCTCGACAATTTTTTGGTAAAAATCGATCTAAATTTGATCAGACTGACATTTTGGGGAATTCCCAGAAGATTAATTGAATCTGCAGTGAATCGAATGAGAAATTTGATGAGTGTATGAGAAACTTTAGTCCGACCATGTACTTTTTTACGTGAACCTGAGGTGAAAATAAACTGATTAGATAAATAATTATATTTATCCTACCTACTGATTATATTTATCCTCCTACTTTAAACAATACCAGTTGCCTGGCAGCCCTGCTGATCTTCCAGCATTGTCTAAAAAATACACCTAAAGTCAAACACCTGATCTGAATGCTTCTTCAGGGTCTATGGCTAAACGGATTAGAGGCAGAGCATCAGCAGGACTGCCAGGCAATTTGCATTGTTTAAAAGGAAATAAATATGGCAGCCTCCATACCCCTCTCTCCTCATGTGTCTTTTACTGCCCGGCTGTGTTCGGGTGCGTACACACTTCCAATTTTGATTGGCCAATTATTTGCCAATTTTACCACTTCAATGTACTATGTGGACCAACAGATTTTGAATACTCTGAACAGATTGTGTAAATAAGCTCTCGTACTACATGGAAGAGTTAAAGTTAGCCAGTCATAATTGGATGTGTGTAGGAACCCTTAATATTAAAGGATACCAGATGCGAAGGCATCTGGTAAAAACGAAACTTGTACTGGGTAGGAGGGCATAATCAAATACTTACCACGCCTCCAGTATCCTTCCACCCCCCGCTGCTCTTCTCTGATCTAGTTTTTTTTTAATAAAGTATCAAACTATAGATCCAAAGGACCATTCATCCAACATTACGAAGCAAGAAGCAAAGATTTCTAGACAGAAAATAAACTATATAGGTTCTAACCACACAGATATAATATTATGGGATGAAGACATGGCTGGATTCCGAGTAAAGGTCGTGGCCTAGGGCAACACAAGGCAAGGGGCGCATCGTGGACAGCATGCTGGCAGTGGCAGTTAAAGGAACTACCAGGCAAAATGCCAAAAAAAACAGCTTTTACTTACCTGGGGCTTTCTCCAGCCCCTGGAAGCTTATGTGTCCCTCACCGCAGCTCCGCTCTCAGTAGTTTGCCCGGGGTCCCCTGCGTAGCAGCTGCCGACCCAGTGAGGTTGGCAGCTACTGTGCTGCTCGCGGTCATGCTGCCATCACCAGGAGCATTCTGTGCATGCACAGAAGTACTACGCCTGAACAGAACGCTCCTAGTGATGGGAGCGTGAACGCAAGTGGCGTGCAGGCACAGTAGCTGCCAACCCTGTCGCTATGGAGGGGACCCCAGGGGACTTGCTTAGAGTGGAGCTGCAGTGAGTGCACATAAGCTTCCAGGGCCTGGAGGAAGCCCTAGGTAAGTAAAGCTGTCTTTTGCATTTTGCCTGATGTTTCCTTTAAAGGAAAAATGTTTCCTTTATCAGGGAAAAGTAATAAAATGAGCTTTACTTACCTGGGGCTTCCACCAGCCCCTGGCAGCCGGCATGTCCCTCGCCGCAGCTCCAGTGTCAGCTCATCCCCTCCGTTGCGGATGCCAACCTCGCCTGGTCGGCATTCACTGCGCCTGTGCGAGCGCTACTGTCAATTATGCTCATGTTGTCTGGAGCATTCTGCGCAGGCTCAGTAGTCCCTCTTTGGGAGCCCTTGACTCTAAACTTTATTCCCATCCTTTAAATTGATATATTTCTAATTTTCAAATGTTAATATGAAGGAAAATGAACCAGGATAGAAATGACCAGTGTTGTTTGAGTTATAAAACAACACATTTTTCTTATGAAATCTTTATGGTATTTATGACTAGGGGTGTGTCGGGTGCATGATCAGGGGTGTGGCAGGGGAGTGTCTTAAGTGTCCCTCTTTCTCATCTCAAAAAGTTGGGAGGTATGCTGCCCTTCCCTCTCTCTTTTAACACAAGGCTGTGCTGAGTGGTGCTGCCCCCTTCTCTCACTGCCCAGGAGATGTTGAATTTGAAGTGCGTGAGAGAAACTCTTCCATGGTATGGGGATTCCTCCTAATGGCCGCTTGCTCGGCAGATGAATGCAGCTGAGCTGACAGGTTAGTGAGCTTCATTCCTGGAAGCAGAGGCAGAGCAGGAGCACTTTAGAAAGCAGAACCGTCACTGTTTATATCCACACAACAGGCAGATCTGTAATATTCATGCAGGTAGGGCTCCTGTCACACTTGGGTCCTGGGAGACACAATGCTGAGAGACAGTGACATTACTGCCATTTAGATAGGGTGACTTTTTGGCAGGATGGAGGAAGGGGTGCTGCTAAGGTTTTTTGTGGTCCCAAGCAGCACATCATTTGTTGGCCCCCACACAAAGTGTGGCGTAAAGAAAAATTGATGTGGGCGGAGGCACCTGCATGATGCTACCATGTCATTATGGACCAAAAATCTCTGAGCAATTCCATAAAGAATAGGCAGATCGCAGTTCTGATGGCAAAAAAGGTAATACAGTAGAATGCCTTTATTGTAGACTTTAAGGGACCAGGAAACACAGTTTACTATATTAGATGTTTATTGTATCAGAATTGGTCATACATTGTACAATTATAGATACAGGACTGATTTATACTATATCTAGATCATACATGTCAAACTCCGGCCCGTGGGCCAAATCTGGCCCTTGGAGCCATCAGATTTGGCCCTCAAGTGGTTTTCCCACTTTGCATTATGTTTGACCCACTCTAGACCACCAGAGAAGCTATATTGGAGGGAAAGCCCTAGATCACCAGGGAAGCCATATGGGGAGGGGGACAGCACTACTAGATACCAGGGAACTGTATAGGAGAGGGAAGTAGCCACTAGACACCAGGGAAATGTATAGGGAAAGGAGGGGGCCACTAAAAACCAGGAAACTATAGGGAAGGGAGGACCACTAAATATCAGGGAATTGTATATATAATAGAGGGAAGGGGGCCATTAGACACCAGGAAACTTTATAAGGTAGGGTAGCCACTGAGCATTGAGGTCAGCCCGTGACTTGGTCCGAGAGCTCAATTTCGGCCCACTTTGTATTTGAGTTTGACACCTCTGATCTAGATGTTTACTATAATGAGATTCTACTGTACTCGGTACAAGCAAGATGTACCTAATAAAGTGGCAAGAGAAATCAATGTTTTGGTCATTGTGTTTCTTTGGTTCATGTATTAGCCCCAGTCCAGTGTAGGTAGTCTTATGTCATCCTTCCTGCACCCCCAACACAGTATCGGTAGTCAGACATCCCCCCAGCCCAGTGTAGGTAGTCAGATGTTTGCTGCCCATTCCTCCCCAAACTCAAGAATAGGTAGTCAGATGCCCCCCCCCCCCCCCATGCAGAATAGGTAACCAGATGTCTTCTCCCCATTGCAATAAATGTAGCCGCACATGGCAAGCTTTGGGAGTCTCACAATTAGTTTTGATGTCTGTACTACAACTTCCTATAAAGACATAAATCTTTCTGAGGTCCCAGGAATAGGAAGTATGTAGAAAATCTACCATGGGGGACATAGGCAGTGGCGGCTCCAGGAAATTTTTTTAGGGGGTGCTATGCAGGTGCTGGACCAATTTCTGGGGGAGCTGACGTCGCGCGCCGCGGCAAAAAATGGGTGTGGCTACAACCTGCGGCGCGCGAAGCGCGCCGCGGCGAAAAAATGGGCGTGGTCATGACCGGATGAGGGCGGGGCTAACTGTAATTTAAAGTGAACCCAGGGTGAGAGTGATATGGTGGCTGCCATATTTATTTCCTTTTAAACAATACTAGTTGCCTGGCAGCCCTGCTGATCTATTTGGCTGTAGTAGTGAACTGAATTACACCAGAAACAAGCCATGCAGCTAATCTTGTCAGTTCTGACAATATTGTCAGAAACCCCTGACCTGCTGCATGCTTGTTCAGGGTCTATGGTTGAAAGAATAAGAGGCAGAGGACCAGCACGGCAGCCAGGCAACTGGTATTGCTTAAAGGGAGATAAATATGGCAGCCTCAATATTATTCTCACCTCGGGTTCCCTTTAAAAGTGCAACGCAAAGACAGAGGGCCCAAGTTTTGGTGACCCTTTTCCCAGAAAATTCACATAATTGTGCAGGTTTTCTCAAGAAAATACACGTAATGTGAGCAGATTTTAACAAAAAACACGTCCAATGACCCCAATATGCACAATCGTTATCAGATATGGCTCCAATATGCACAATCGTTATCAGATATGGCTCCAATATGCACAATCGGTAGCAGATATGACCCCAATATGCACAATCGGTAGCAGATATGACCCCAATATGCACAATCGGTAGCAGATATGGCCCCAATATGCACAATCGGTAGCAGATATGGCCCCAATATGCACAATCGGTAGCAGATATGGCCCCAATATGCACAATCGGTAGCAGATATGGCCCCAATATGCACAATCGGTAGCAGATATGGCCCCAATATGCACAATCGGTAGCAGATATGGCCCCAATATGCACAATCGGTAGCAGATATGGCCCCAATATGCACAATCGGTAGCAGATATGGCCCCAATATGCACAATCAGTGGCAGATATGGTCCCAATATGCACAATCGGTGGCAGATATGGTCCCAATATGCACAATCGGTGGCAGATATGGTCCCAATATGCACAATCGGTGGCAGATATGGTCCCAATATGCACAATCGGTGGCAGATATGGTCCCAATATGCACAATCGGTGGCAGATATGGTCCCAATATGCACAATCGGTGGCAGATATGGTCCCAATATGCACAATCGGTGGCAGATATGGTCCCAATATGCACAATCGGTGGCAGATATGGTCCCAATATGCACAATCGGTGGCAGATATGGTCCCAATATGCACAATCGTTATCAGATATGGCCCCAATATGCACAATCGGTAGCAGATATGGCCCCAATATGCACAATCGGTAGCAGATATGGCCCCAATATGCACAATCGGTAGCAGATATGACCCCAATATGCACAATCGGTAGCAGATATGACCCCAATATGCACAATCGGTAGCAGATATGACCCCAATATGCACAATCGGTAGCAGAAATGACCCCAATATGCACAATCGGTAGCAGAAATGACCCCAATATGCACAATCGGTAGCAGAAATGACCCCAATATGCACAATCGGTAGCAGAAATGACCCCAATATGCACAATCCGTAGCAGATATGACCCCAATATGCACAATCCGTAGCAGATATGACCCCAATATGCACAATCCGTAGCAGATATGACCCCAATATGCACAATCCGTAGCAGATATGACCCCCAATATGCACAATCAGCATCACCTGAAAAAGAAAAGAAAAACCCATTTACTCACCTACAGCCAGACCTTCTTTCCCGACCTCCTGTCCCGAGTCCCGACCTCATTGTGGCGCGCAGCGCCCGCGCGCCCACGATCCTCTTCCTTCCCGACGTCACGACGAGACTTCCTGCCTGCATGCAGAGAGCAGGGCTACGGGAAAATGGCCGCCCGAAGCCATGCACTGCAGACTCGAAGTCTGCAGAACAGGGCTCCGGGCGGCCATCTTACCGTAGCCCTGCCTGCTGCTCCGTGCTGCCGCTGTGTGAACTGACTTGGCGTCTTTTAGACGCCTGAAGTCAGTTCACTCCAGGGGGTGCTTTGGGGGTGCTTGGACAATTCTAGGGGGTGCTCGAGCACCCCCTTGCACCCCCCTGGTGCCGCCCCTGGACATAGGCAGCCATATAAGCAGGTTATACCACCTTTCCACACACTATTCAGAATTGAATTTATTAAAACATACTGGTCCTTTCTCTTTTTATTGTAATAACCTTCTGTATGTGATATTTTTTTTCAAAATATTGGTAATTCATGTAACATCATACCTGACGAACAGAAGGGATTGTCTCAAAAACTTGCGGCCAAAGATATATTCAGTTCACTTTCTTCTCCAAACAGTAACTTACATGGCACTTCACACCACAATAAGCTGCCTACACTAGTGAGGAGAAAGTAATCACAGTTTCTTCGAAAGCTGTAAATCTTGGCTATGAACAAACACATTGCAGTGGCCACTGTTTAAAACAAAAACCTTCACCTTTTAATTCCAAACCAGAGACACCAGAAATTATTATGATCTGATTAAACAAATATCAGATTCTTTTTACAACTACTGCTTTAATTTCTATGTTAGTACCCCTATTGTTTGATTTTGGCTTGCATCATTAGAAGGGTAATATTGACTGCAATCAACTCTCATCTATGCAGACTGCAGAATATATGAGTATCAAAGCTGTGCTTGTCACCTCCTCAGATGCTCCAGCCATGTGTGCGACCCCGTCACCTCTGACTTACCCCTCTCTGCTCACCATCTCACTCTCTCACAGCACGTGTAATCACGCAGGAAGAGACGCCAGGCAGTAGAGCGAGAAGTGAGAGGTGATAGAGGTCGCACATCTTTGGAGCCCAGCCAGAGGATCACCCAGCCACATTCAATCTGCAGTCTCAGTCTGCACATATAGCATGCACTGCAAGGAGCATCCAATCTTACCATTTATATGTAATATAAGGTAACTGCCTGAAGCATCCATTTAGTATATTCACTCAAATTACCCTTATACTACACAGATTTGGTAAGATTGGATGAAAAAGATTGGATCATTAGTGGCTACCATTAGTATCAAACGAATAGACCAGTTTTTCTCAAACCTGTCCTTGTGACTCCCCAAAGGTGCATGTTTTGCAGGCAACCTCACCTATGCACAGGTGGAGAAATTAGTGGCTCAGCTACAGGGAATCCACCTAGCTGAGACTAATTACCCCACCTGTGCACACGTGAGGTTGCCTGCAAAACATGCACTGTTGGGGAGTCACAAGGAGAGGGTTGAGAAATACTGTAATAGACTTTTTAAACAGCAAGTCATTTGTACACATGTACGGACCTAACTGTTGTTTGAAGGACAGTTAGTCCACAGATCCGCCAAGCGAATCAGTCAAAACTGCTGCTATCAGTCTACCAATCGTTCGGAAACATGCTAAACTTTAGTTCAAACGACCGGTTTGAATGACAAGTTGTTCAGAAATATCAGATGTGTGTATGTACCTTAAGTGTGCTTAATGCTAGGTACGCATTCTGGCAGATTTCCTGCCAGATTATTTCCAACTTGTCCAATCTGATTTCCGATCAATTTTCTAATTATTTTTCCATAGAAGTGAATGGAAATCGATCAGAAAATCGATTGGAAATCAGATCGGACAGTTTGGAAATAATCGATCTGGCAGAAAATCTCACTGTGTGTACCTAGCATAAGAAGCTATTCTATCCTTGCTTGTGCCCTAGTAAGCTCACAAGGATTATAGATAATTCTCAGGTGGTCTTCTTGTTACAGGTTGTTTAATATGTACAATTATAGCAATCCTGAAATGGTATAAAAGTTGGATACTTGCCTCATTAATGGGAAGCCTGTGGATAGTCCAGAGGCTTTCTTGATCCTTGTCCCGCCTACCAATACAGCGCTAAGTCCCTCTAAACTTACTCTATCCAGTAGGTCAAATGTGCATCTTCTGTCCTGGAGTGCAGCCATGTATGAGCGCAACTGTACTGGACATGCCAGACCCAGAAGAACAGAAGAAAGCACTCCTTCATGGAGGAAATAAAGCCGTGCCTGAGCATCTTCGCTCTATTGGGCATGTGCGGACCGTACTTGCACATGCCCACTGAGGATGAGCTCGCTCACAGCCATGCTCCTGGCTAAACGATAATGCAGGACCCAAAGGTGCCTGGCAAAAAGGGCGGAGGGGTTCACCGCTAGTAGAATCTCACTAAATTTAGCGATAATTCTGCTACTGGATTCCAGAAGTAAAATATTGGTAATATTTACAGATATATTACTATGGCTAAACCTAACCCTTCTCTCACACGAAACCTTCCCTCTACTGATGCCTAACCCTATCCCGCCCTGGTTGTGCCTAACCCTAAGACCCCCCCTCCCCACTGCCTAACCTTAAGACCCCCGCTGGTGCTGAGTAACCCTAAGACCCCCCAGCGATGCCTAACCTTTCCCTGGTGGTGCCTTACCCTAATACCCCTGGTGGTACCTAACCCTAAACCATCCGCCCCCCCCCCCCAAAGCTTTCCTCCTCTTTCTACCACGAAGTACAGCACGGTGGCGTAGTGGTTAGCTCTCTCGCCTTGCAGCGCTGGGTCCCTGGTTCAAATCCCAGCCAGGGCACTATCTGCAAAGAGTTTGTATGTTCTCTCCGTGTCTGCGTGGGTTTCCTCTGGGCACTCCGGTTTCCTCCCACATTCCAAAAACATACGGATAAGTTAATTGGCTCCCCCTAAAAAAAAAAAAAAAAAAAAAATTGGCCCTAGACTACAGTACTTACACTACATAATATAGACATATGGCAATGGTAGGGATTAGATTGTGAGCTCCTTCGAGGGACAGTTAGTGACAAGATATACTGTATATATACACTGTACAGCGCTGCGTAATATGTCGGCGCTATATAAATACTAAATAATAATAATAATAATAATAGAGGTAAATTTTGTCGCCAGCTTATCGTTAGTGATTTTAAATAATCCTGGGCGCCGGGCATTGCGGAAATGCTTGTAGAAATGGAAATGGCAGCATTGCGGAACAGCAGCATTGTATAGTGGTATTGTGAAATGCAATTCCACTATTTGCACTTCGGCTAGACCCAGTGCCGATATTTTAAATCGATACCACTAATCGGGCGCTTCCAGGCGCAAAATTTACCTTGATTGACGCAAATCGTGGCCATTTCCAAAGTCCCAATTTGCAGCCCAGAAGGTAAATTGAGGAGCCCTATAGTTGCCGCCGTGTGCCCACATTTCCTTTCTTTGCTGTTGTTTGTGGTTTTTATATTAGGTGCCTATAGCAGCATCGTTTTTTCCGAAAGGGCTCCTGCACCTTTTTTTCGTGCTTCGCCAGCAAACCTGCACTGGTGATGTCTGCTATTGGCTTGCAAATATTTTCAAACCTCACTTGTGTCAAGTCATAGCGAGGATTAGTAAGAGGTGAGTGAGATGGCTTTTGTGCACCTGCAGTTAAAGAGAACCCAAGAGGTGTGAATAGTTTTAAAAAGCAAATACTTGCCTAAGAAGAGGGAAGCTTCTGGATCCTCCAGATACAGTACGTCCCACGCTGTCCTCCGCCACTGCCACATCGGGGCACCTCTTCTTGCTTCCCACTGAAGAAAAGAGTGCTGTGTTTAACTGTTTGCTGTTCAGCCACCATTTTCTTTTCTAGTAGTAGGTTTTATGCTGAAATTCTTTTAGAGCAAAGAAGACACGCTGATTTTTATACCACTTTAAAGTATATTTAGTGTACAAGATACAGAGGCGCCAAAAGAATAAAAGGTAATTAAATGAACTTAAAAAACCAACTGGTTAAACAGAGGAGGCAGCGGTGGTCTTACCCCCTCCAAACAGACACAGGCAAGGACTGCGATTCAGACAGTCATTAATTTATTCGGAAGTTCCGAATAAATTGTTGACTGTCTGAATCGCAGTCCTTGCCTGTGTCTGTTTGGAGGAATAAATTGTTGACTGTCTGAATCGCAGTCCTTGCCTGTGTCTGTTTGGAGGGGGTAAGACCACCGCTGCCTCCTCTGTTTAACCAGTTGGTTTTTTAAGTTCATTTAATTACCTTTTATTCTTTTGGCGCCTCTGTATCTTGTACACTACATTGAGTCCACCCTGGGTGAAGGGTTGTTACCCTATTTTCCTGTCTACAGAGAGCGACTTTTTATTCCTGAGTGGGGTCAGGATTGTTCTCCCCACCTGCCTATACAGTGGTTGCCTATTGGTAACCCTGGTTTGTAAGTATAATTTTAACTTCTCATTTATTTTGTTGTCCCCAAGACGAATTACACTATTGGGGCTCTTGGTGTCCCTCTGCTTTAAAGTATATTTAGTATGATTACCTTTTTACTACATAGATTTGGTGAAAAAAGACTTTACTGTACAATCAAGATTGCATTGTTTATGGTCCACTTTAGTTAATCAGAGAGCTTAAAACTTACAAGCTAAGACCACATGCTTGCTTCTACCATATGTCCCCAACATGCATAAATGAAATTAAATTTGCAATGTGCCCAAAAAAATGAAGACTCGCAGGTATCGGGCTTGTGGAACTGGTAAGACTTTTATGGGAGGTTGGTATCTCTGGAAGATCCAGTTCCTTGGCAGCTTAGTTACACGCTTGATAAACCAGAGGTTACAGAGTTCCTCCTGTAATGATGGCCACTAATGATCCAATCATTCCCATCCAATCATACTATTTCTATGTAATATAAGGGACTGCCTAAATTATCCATTCAATATATTCATGTAATTTACCCTAATACTACAAAGATTTGTTAAAACTGGATGAAAAAGATTGGATCATTAGTGGCCACCTTAATGGTGGGAACACACATTTTGTTTTTGTGGTAGAATTGTTCCGATAGATGCCTTCGATTGATAAATTCAGTCATGTCTGATTCTCCGCTCGATTGTTTTCTGCTCGATTTCTCATAGAAATGAATGGAAAAAAGATAAGAAAAAACGAGCAGAAGATAAGAGAATTGAGCAGAGAATCGAATGGTAAATCGATCGTGCGGAGAATCAACCACAAAAAACATATTGTATGTTGCCAGCATAAGAATGATGTGACCAGAGATAAGAGGTGATTAATGCTGCTGTCCTTTCGACCTTAAAGAAAATCTGTACTGAATAAAAGTTAGGTAAAAAAACATATCACCCTGTTCGAGGGCATCTCCTAGGCCCTTCTGTGTCATTTGCGCCGCTATTCTGCCGGTAATAAAACAGTTTTATAAACTGTTTTATAAATAATAAAAATGGCCGCCAAAACAGGAACTACATCGGGCAGAGCGTGCGCCCGCTTGGCGTGAGCCATGCATGAGAGCCGTGCACGAGAGGAGCGCAAGTCTGAGCATGCGCTGTAGGTCCTCTCATGCTGGCTGAAGCTGATTAGCTTATCAGCGCTACTGTCTCCTCAGAGCTGGCTGCAGTACAAAGATTGATCATTCTGTGCTCACAAGTATTGCAGCCGGACGTCTGAGAAGTGAGTGGCATATTATTGTATTATTAAGTATTTCAATATTAGATGTTTATTTTACGGCCAAATAATTTGTTTTTTTTTTTGTGGGGAAAATGTTTGATTGCACAGTACTATATATAAGGATATATATATATATATATATATATATATATATATATATATATATATATTGTGACGCTGTGTTGTATTTGCAGGTAGGAAACAGGCGTCACACTCCTGAACTTGCAGATTCCAGCTCTTTTATTTACAGCTTGGCTGGCAAACTATAGCAACAAAATCACGAAATAAAACAAAAGGTAACAGAAATCCTAAGCCTGTCTGGCTTCCTAGTCTTCCTCACTATCTGGAAACCTGACTATACTAGTCAAAAGCAAACAAATGCAACAGTCATTTTGGCCTTCTGGCCCACTCACAGTTCAGTAGTCCCAGGAGCACTCTCTCTGTGTGTCCACTCTCAGGCTTAACATCCACAGTCTGACTTAGAGCAGCGAGCGGCCAATTCAAAAGCTATTTATGCTGCAGCTGCTCTCCCAAGAGTACCAGCCAAATCCTGGCCTGGAGGGTGTGGTCAAGTGTCCCATCCTCACACACTTGACTGGCTCCAGACTCCCATTTCAATCAGGTTTTGTTCCGGTTAGATAAAGCTTGCAGCATCACACCTGTCTGAAGCCTTTTAGCCAATTAACCTGCTCTTTGCCTGAATCCAACATGCAGGTATCTGCCATCTGCTGTGACGTGAGCCAGGCAATGGATCACCCTGTCACACACCCCCTCCCTCTGTCTGACCCTGTTGGGGAGGACATTTTGCGCTACTAAACAGTGCGTTCTGGAGAGGGCATCCGCGTTGCCATGAAGTTTCCCAGGCCGATGTTCCACTGAATACTTGAAATCCTGCAGAGATAAAAACCAGCGTGTGATTCTTGCATTCCTGTCTTTGGCCAGAGCCATCCATCTCAATGGCGCATGGTCTGTGACAAGTTTAAATCTTCGCCCCAAAAGATAATAGCGAAGTGCTTCCAGTGCCCACTTGATAGCTAGGCATTCTCGCTCAATCACACTGTAGTTTTGTTCGGCGGGGCTTAGCTTCTTACTTAGATATATCACCGGATGTTCTTCTCCATTGATTTCCTGGGACAGTACAGCTCCCAGTCCCACCTCTGATGCATCAGTCTGGACTATAAACTCCTTGGAGAAATCTGGAGCAAGTAGGACGGGTTCTTCACAAAGAGCTCTCTTCAGCTCAGTGAAAGCTTTTTCAGTGGTTTCAGACCATGTAACTTTGCCTTCGACTGAACCCTTTGTTAGGTCTGTCAGAGGTGCAGCTTTGGTGGCGAAATCAGGAATGAAGCGATGATAATACCCGACTATCCCCAAAAAAGCACGCACTTGCTTCTTAGACTTTGGACGTGGCCAGTCCCGAATTGCTTGAACTTTCTGGCTTTGGGGTTTCACAAGACCTTTACCCACGACATACCCTAGATACTTGGCCTCTTCCAGACCAATTGCACATTTTTTTGCATTGGCTGTCAGGCCTGCCTTCTGGATTGAACTCAGAACAGCTTGAAGCTTGGGGAGATGGCTTTCCCAGTCCTGACTGTATACCACAACATCGTCCAGATATGCTGCAGAAAACTTGTGATGTGGCCTTAGGACTTCGTCCATTAAGCGTTGAAAAGTGGCCGGGGCTCCATGGAGCCCGAAGGGCATCTTCTTATAGTGGAACAGCCCTTCTGGCGTACAAAAGGCTGTCTTTTCTCTGGAGGCCGGAGTAAGGGGTATCTGCCAATAACCCCTATTTAAGTCAAGCGTAGTAATATACCGAGCTGGCCCTAGCCTCTCTATTAGCTCGTCAACTCTGGGCATTGGGTATGCGTCGAACTTAGACACCTCGTTCAACTTCCGAAAATCGTTACAGAAGCGTAGTGTGCCATCTGGTTTCGGTACGAGCACAATTGGGTTAGACCAATCACTGTGCGACTTTTCAATTATATCGAGCTCAAGCATTCGACATACCTCTTCCTCTACCGCCTTCCTCCGTGCCTCCGGGATACGATATGGTCTTAGTCGTACTCGAACATGTGGATCTGTCTTAATGTCATGATGTATAAGACGAGTACAACCTGGTCGATCTGAAAACACCTCCCTGTTCCTCATCAGAAACTCCTTCACCTCTTGTACTTGGGAGGCAGAGAGGGTCTCTGACCACTTCACCTCGGGGGTCTCTCCCAACTGAGCTACTGGTATTGCAGCTGTTGCTACTCTTACTGGATCCTTCCATGCCTTTAACAGATTAATGTGGTACACCTGCTCCTTCTTACGTTTGTCCGGTTGAAGAATTTTGTAATTCACCTCCCCTATTCGCTCCTTTACTTCGTATGGTCCCTGCCACTTGGCTAGAAACTTACACTCCGTCGTTGGAACCAATACTAGGACTTGATCTCCAGTTTCAAACACCCTGACTCTGGCATTTCTAATATAGACCCTGGCTTGGGCCTCCTGAGCCCGCTGCATATGTTCACGGACGATCGGTAAAACGGCCTGAATGCGATCCTGCATTTTGACCACATGCTCAACGACTGATTGTCGCGTAGGTCGCTCCTCTTCCCAAGTTTCCTTTGCCATATCTAGGAGTCCGCGGGGCTGCCGACCATAAAGTAATTCGAAGGGGGAAAACCCGGTAGAAGACTGGGGCACCTCCCGGATGGCGAACATCAGGGGGGGAAGGAGACAGTCCCAGTTCCTGCCATCCACATCGACTACTCTCTTTAACATGAACTTCAAGGTCTTATTGAAGCGCTCTACGAGACCGTCTGTTTGTGGGTGGTAAACCGACGTCCTCAGCTGCTTAATTTGAAACAGATTACATAAGCCCTTCATGACTCTTGACATGAATGGGGTCCCTTGGTCCGTTAAGATTTCTTTGGGCACTCCGGTTCGGGTGAACATTTGGAAAAGTTCTTTGGCAATATTTTTTGCTGCTGTATTTCGCATGGGTATTGCCTCCGGGTATCGGGTGGCATAGTCCACAATAACTAGAATATATTGGTGGCCTCGGGCGGACTTGACAAGTGGCCCCACAAAGTCCATTGCAATTCTCTCAAAGGGCACTTCGATAATCGGCAGGGGCACTAGAGGCCTACGATAGTGCGGTGCAGGAGTCGTTAGCTGACATTCCGGGCAAGACTTGCAATAATCCGTGACCTCTGCGTATATACCAGGCCAGAAGAAGCGTTGCAGGATGCGCTGCTGCGTCTTTTCTGCGCCTAAGTGTCCCCCCAAGGGGTTCCGGTGAGCTAAGTCTAGGACTACCTTTCTGTAAGATCGTGGCACTACCAGCTGCTCTACCAAATCACCCTCCACTTTGTTGACTCGGTACAAGAGTTCTCCTTGCACTGAAAAATGTGGGTATCTCTCCCTAGCTCCCTCTGACTGTGGCACTCCCTCAAGTACAGAGACATTTTCCCAGGCTCTCCCGAGGGTAGGATCCTGCACCTGAGCTAACCCAAATTCTTCCCGATGAGAGGACCTATCGAGCAGGGGAGCTTCATCTTCTGCTTCTGAGACCCCTTCAGGCTCTCCTGCAAACACTGCTAGGGGAGAATCAGACAAGTCCTCAGTATCTATATCTACCCTGTGGGCCTCAACTAGTGCCCACGGCGAGTCAAACCCTAAGCCAGAGTCTTTTGGGGAATTTTCTTTGGTCGGCAGAGTCTCTCTCTTCCACAGGCTCTCGAATAGGGGAAAGTCTCGACCGATAATGGTCTCATAAGCCAGGCCTGGTGACACTCCAACGACATGGGAAACCGATCCATAGCTCGTATCCACGGTAACTACTGCTGTAGGGTAGGGTTTCACATCCCCATGCACACACTGGATACCTACTGGGGGTCCCCTTTTGCATCCGGGGCGTAGTACTGATTCACGGACCAAGGTGATTAGACTGCCTGAATCCAAGAGTGCATGTACAAGCCGCCCATCAATCTGGACTTCAACCAGGTGCAAGTCGGGTGAGGTGACAAAGGCTGGTCTGGCAAACAGTGACACTCTTTGTGTGGTATCGCACTCCATTGGGACGGCTCTTCCTGGGCAATGAGCTGCGATATGACCCCCTTCCCGGCAGTTCCAGCAGACAGGAGGGGTGGGCTCCTTTCTACGCCCAAAGCGTGGGGAAACAGGCTTTTCACTATGCTGGTTTTCCATATGGGGTTCCGGTGCCAGACTTTTCTTCGTGGTTGCACCCAGCAGCCGACTCCTTACTTCTCGAACACCAGTATTTCGATCCCGAGCTGAGTAGTCCTCTGCACTCAGGTATTTTTCAACCAGCTCCACCATCTGATCTGCCGACCCTGGGTCTGCTCGACTCACCCACTTCCGCAACCCAGATGGAAGCGACCTTAAGAAGTGGTCCATGGTTACTCTTTCAACAATCTGGGCTGGCGTCAGACTCTCAGGCTGTAACCATTGCCTCACCAGACGGCAAAGGTCATGCATCTGGGAGCGTGGGGAAACGTCTGATGCAAATAGCCACTTGTGCACTCGCTGGGCCCGCAAGGCTGTTGTGACTCCCAAACGAGCAAGGATCTCATTTTTTAGAGTGTCATAATTCTTGGCCGCTTCTGGATCCAGGTCCACGTAGGCCTTCTGGGCATCCCCTGACAGAAAAGGTGCTACTAGGCTGGCCCACTGTTCCGGGGGCCATGCTTCCCTCTGGGCAGTCCGTTCAAAGGTACACAGAAATGCTTCTGCGTCATCTTCTGCAGTCATTTTCATCAATAATCGGCTGGCGCGGGGTATCGGTGAACTCCTGGTATCACCACCCGGACCCTGCTGTGCAAAGTGTTGTACAACCTCGAGTAACAGCTGCCGATCTTTATCAGCTTTCTCAGTTGATGCCGCTAACTGGTCCATAAATATTTTCACAGTCTCTTGATGTTGCTCCTGCTGCCTTTCACTGGCGGCTTGCTGTCGGGCGGCCGCTTCCTGCTGGGACAGCGACAACTGAGTCAGTCGATTCAGTATGTCTTCCATATTGGTGCTTCCTGCTTGACTGGGTGGGACAGACATGTTCACCACGGCCTTCAACCAGGACATATAAAAGGGACTTGTTTGTACTGTCTCTTTAAGACTCAGCCGGATACAAATTTATGCAGCGACCCAAAAAAAAAATTAATTTTTTTTCTTCTTTACTGTTTGGGGCTCACTGGAAAGATAAACTTCAGACTGCTCATCAGGTTGCACAGCATAAGCCTGCCCGCATCCTCCACCAATTGTGACGCTGTGTTGTATTTGCAGGTAGGAAACAGGCGTCACACTCCTGAACTTGCAGATTCCAGCTCTTTTATTTACAGCTTGGCTGGCAAACTATAGCAACAAAATCACGAAATAAAACAAAAGGTAACAGAAATCCTAAGCCTGTCTGGCTTCCTAGTCTTCCTCACTATCTGGAAACCTGACTATACTAGTCAAAAGCAAACAAATGCAACAGTCATTTTGGCCTTCTGGCCCACTCACAGTTCAGTAGTCCCAGGAGCACTCTCTCTGTGTGTCCACTCTCAGGCTTAACATCCACAGTCTGACTTAGAGCAGCGAGCGGCCAATTCAAAAGCTATTTATGCTGCAGCTGCTCTCCCAAGAGTACCAGCCAAATCCTGGCCTGGAGGGTGTGGTCAAGTGTCCCATCCTCACACACTTGACTGGCTCCAGACTCCCATTTCAATCAGGTTTTGTTCCGGTTAGATAAAGCTTGCAGCATCACACCTGTCTGAAGCCTTTTAGCCAATTAACCTGCTCTTTGCCTGAATCCAACATGCAGGTATCTGCCATCTGCTGTGACGTGAGCCAGGCAATAGATCACCCTGTCACAATATATATATGTGTGTGTGTGTATATACATATATATATATATATATATATACCGTATTTTTCGGACTATAAGACGCTCCGGACCATACAACGCACCTAGGTTTAGAGAGCAAAAACCAGGGGAAAAAAATATTCTTAACCTGGTGCGTCTATGGTCCAGGGGCAGCTTGTGGATGTTTTCACCCCAATTATTATGGCCTTCTTGTACTTCTTGTGCCTCCCCGTGTACCTCCCTTTGTCCTATTCCTATCCTCCTTGTGACTTCCTGAGTCCCCACCCTGTTACCTCCTCAGTTTGTGCCCCTGTGTCCTTTGCTTGTCCCCGTGTCCTCAGCTTGACCCCCTGTGTCCTCAGCATGTCCCCCTGTGTTGTGCTTGTCCCTCTGTGTCCTCAGCTTGTCCCCGTGTCCTCAGCATGTCCCTCTGTCCTCAGCATGTCCCTGTGTCCTCAGCATGTCCCTGTGTCCTCAGCATGTCCCTGTGTCCTCAGCATGTCCCTCTGTCCTCAGCATGTCCCTCTGTCCTCAGCATGTCCCTGTGTCCTCAGCATGTCCCTGTGTCCTCAGCATGTCCCTGTGTCCTCAGCATGGCCCCTGTGTGCTATGCTTGTTCCTCTGTGTCCTCAGCTTGTCCCCTTGTGTCCTCAGCTTGTCCCCTTGTATCCTCAGCTTGCCCCCCTATGTGTTATGCTTGTCCCCCTGTGTCCTCAGCTTGTCCCCCTGTGTCCTCAGCCTGTCCCCCTGTGTCCTCAGCCTGTCCCCCTGTGTCCTCAGCATGTCCCCCTGTGTCCTCAGCATGTCCCCCTGTGTCCTCAGCTTGCCCTCCATGTGTTATGCTTGTCCTGTGTCCTCTGCTTGTCCCCCTGTGTCCTCTGCATGTCCCCCTGTGTCCTCTGCATGTCCCCCTGTGTCCTCTGCATGTCACCCTGTGTCCTCTGCATGTCCCCCTGTGTCCTCAGCATGCCCCCCTGTGTCCTCAGCATGTCTCCCTGTGTCCTCAGCATGTCCCCCTGTGTCCACAGCATGTCCCCCTTCTGCATGTCCCCCTGTGTCCTCAGCATGTCCCCCTGTGTCCTCAGCATGTCCCCCTGTGTCCTCAGCATGTCCCCGTGTCCTCAGCATGTCCCCCTGTGTCCTCAGTATGTCCCCCTGTGTCCTCAGCATGTCCCCCTGTGTCCACAGCATGTCCCCCTTCTGCATGTCCCCCTGTGTCCTCAGCATGTCCCCCTGTGTCCTCAGTATGTCCCCGTGTCCTCAGCATGTCCCTGTGTCCTCAGCATGTCCCCCTGTGTCCTCAGTATGTCCCCGTGTCCTCAGCATGTCCCCCTGTGTCCTCAGCATGTCCCCCTGTGTCCTCAGCATGTCCCCCTGTGTCCTCAACATGTCCCCCTGTATATAGCACACATAGCGCTTGTCTGATTGCCCCCCGCTGTGCAGTTAGTGGCAGCCATGTGTCCCCGCCTCCCGCAGTGTAATTAGCGGTGTCAGTATAATCCTATTAGGCCCCCACTGTGTAGTTGTTGTCAGCAATGTATAACCCGATAGTGCCCTGTGTATTCGCCGCACGCATCAGTAGAATGCCATCGCCCCCCGCTGTGTAATTAGCAGCCATGACTTACATGATCCTAGAAGTCCACGCTGCTCAGAGACCTCTCCGATGCGTCATTCTTCCCTCTAGTGCCGGCCACTTGTAATGACGCGATATGAAAAGCCGGCACTAGAGGGGAAGAATGACGCATCGGAGTGGTCTCTGAGCAGCGCGGACTTCTAGGATCATGTGAGCTCGTCCATACCGCTAAGGTGGTTAAGGTGTTTGCATATGACCAGCATAACACTGACGAATGGCCAGCTTCCTCATTCTAGTGGACTAATGGGTGGCTGGCTAGGTGGTATATTCAAACATCCTTACAACAGTCTACAAAGGAAATGGGGTATAAATGTATGAAGTTTACATACGATGGTATTACACAGCATGTTTATTGTCATTTTTTCACACGGTAGACATAATGTGTAGGCAAAATGGATTACATGTCCTGTATACCATCACACTTTGCATATCATTACAACCCCCACTCCTAACACTAACCTGCCTCTACCTACTTAACACTAACCTACAGACAAGGTGGGGCTTGGCTACAAATTAACCAACCCCAGGGGCTTGGTTACTTACCCCCTGCCTCAATCCTTAATTTACAGCACTCTACTATTGAGAACACACCACTATTTCTTGGGCCCAAATTAATTTTGTGGTGCTCGGCTATAGTACAGCCAAGTATGAGCGCCATTAGCAAAAACATCTGCACAGCTGAACCACTGTACTACTGGAGCTATTGTATAGCTAAGAACCCTTCCATGCAGCACTGCCGCTATCCATAGCTAGAGTTCAGTTATAAAGCAGCCAAACCCCAGCTTCAATCACATTCCCCACTGCTGGCCACAAATCGGTTATATAATAATTACATTACATTACCCAGATCAGCAAACGCACCATGCGCCCCATTACATGCCTTGTGGCTGGCTTGTTTGTATATGTTCTCTTCAAGGACTGCTTTTGAAAAGAATAAAGAAAACTCTTAAATTCCCTTATTAAAAGATGTACTAGTACAAAACCTGTCTAATCTATTAACATTAATCTATATTACCTACCGTACTGAACGTAATGGCGACAAAGGAAAATAAATAATGTATGTGTACACTTGTATTTTAAAATGCTTCCCGATAGCGGTTCTTTAACTCTAAAGAGGCTAGTGCTGGAATTAAGTGAATGGATGCATTCATGTCAAACCTCCATCTGTTTACTGAACCTAACCCTATTAGCGTTACCTGGATCATAGCGATTCCAGTGGCCATCTTAATTATCACCATTGCCCAAATATGGAATAAGCACTAGTACACATCAAAACCACATAAAAATGCATGTGTGAGTTTTGGGAGTGTTTGTGGAACTTGAACATAGTCTCTTTTCAGTTCTTTATGGAAAACAAAAGTATGCTTTCTTAAGACAGAAAGAATTTGCGATAATTCAGGTTGGAGTGAGCTCCGAAATGTCTCCCAGTGCATCACTGCTGAATATATGCAAATTAATCATTGTTGCCCTTAGAAGCTAAACACACCTCCAGATCCGCTGGATTGCAATGATGTGTCAGCTTGTTAATTTGTACAGAGCCATAATAATCCAACATGCATATAGGCTGTTTAATCAGTGCATGGCATGGATTAATTTGGCTGTATGGAGTAGGGCTTGAAACACTGAGAGGTACAGACTAACCAGCAAGCTCATGGTGAACCAGAACTCATTGGAGTGTGTGAGGGGCTAAAGAAGCTAAACATGGATTAATTCGGCTCCAGTTCTTTATAAAATGCATCTTTATTACATGTGAAATGCTGCTGTTGAGTGGAGTCCCTGAGAAGATTGAAGAAGGGCTGCACTAAGCGGTTCTTCACAGAGCACAAATCCCCCAGGCACTCATAAAGTTGTTCAAGTGCAAATGTAAATTGACTGTTGTCCCTAAATGAGCCTCATATGTGGAGAGTGCCTTGCAGCCATGTTGTGTTACATCTTTACATGTTAGGCACACTTAAACGTAATAAAGAGCAAAAACTCCAGGTACCGTATTTAAATATTGTAGAGTGCTCCCTGGTCTCATCAGTTTCTTGACAGATTTGTTAATGGAAACATTCCATATTTCTTTACTGACCTGTAAACTATTTATATGTTGTAATAAACTCAGTGGACATGTTTTTCTTTATGACTGAAGAATGGTTGTTATTGAGCAGAGATGTGGGGGCCTAGCCTGGAAGGGTGTCTTTACTCTGAATGTCTTTTGAGGCTAAAATGTTTTAAGGCTATTGTGTGCATCTTTGTCAAGGCATAAATAATGGATAATATCGGTAACAGCAAAAAAAAAAAAAAACAGATTGAACTGTTTAATTGCAGACAGGCAACCACTAAGAGCATGTGTATATCCCCCAATAATATATACAAAAACATATGCAATAATCCACCACTTTCTCAAAGCATATAGGAAATAGCTGCAGATGTAACAAAGCAACTGCTCATTTGAACTGAAAGTTGGACTCCTAGTCAATGTATCAATACATTTAATATTGCAATCAGGGTTGAAGAAGTCCCATTGTCTGCACTTCACATCAGGGGCTCGATTCACTAAAGTGTGATAACACAGTTATCACGTGTTAAAGCTGTTCATGTGCAAACGCGCATGTAAACCATTTTGCGCGCGTGTTGCGCATGAAGAGTTTAGCAATCGGGTGATAATTTTTATCGCGCATACGGTATTGCACTTCACTCGATAGGCACGCTTTTCACGTGGTAATTACGTCGCTTCGCGTGTTAAACAGATAGAGTTTGGTACTGAAATCAGCAATGGTGATGTGAAACGTGAGTTAATTCAATACGGCGTAATTCATTGTGCGCAATATTCTTTACGTGCAGTGTGTAATTTAGTTTCCTGCTGTTTTCAATTGGACTATTTAGTGTGTGTATATAAAAGGTTTTTTTTGAGGGGGGGGGGTTTGTTCTATGCTGATCGCGCGCAAAGTTTCAAGCAGATCGGGTGATATGCTGTGTGCAGTTATAAGCGTAATCTGCATTCCGTTTGCATGATCTGCAGTGATATCACGTGGTACGGATGTTTATCACGTGATATCCTGCCTTTGCACGTGAAGTCATTAGTTATCGCGTGCAAGCCTTTGCGCACATTAAATCGCACGCAAAAGAGCTTATCACAGTCGTGATAAGCGTTATCACGCTTTAGTGAATCGAGCCCCATGAGTGTGGCAATGGAAATGCAATGTTCAGACAGGGCAAGACTGGTGATTTTTCCTACGGTCCACTTTCAACATCGAGCTCTCTGAAGTCTAAAGGTGCACACTCTCACAATAACTGTCACCCATAGTAATCGGGACCTGATCGCTAGTGCAGATGTTACGGGCACAAGCATTTACACACATCACTTGGCTACAGCGATGCAACCTAAACTGTCTTTAGCAAGTGGGATAGGATGACGATGGGAACAATGATAAAGAAAAACTTGTCACTGTTGATTAGCAATCTAGTATGCTGGGTCTTGAAAAAACATTGGGGATGGCAGCTGTTTACATTGGGGATAGCAGCTATTGTGATAGCTTAGCACAGTGATGGCTAACCTGGGCACTCCAGCTGTGACAAAACTACAAATCCCATCAGGCCTCTGCCTCCCCGAGTTATGCAGTCCTGAAACAGGGGGCTGTCGCCGTATAGCCACATGCTTTTATCTTTGATTCAATAAAAGAGCTCGTTATGAGGCATAATGGTTCATACACTAGATTACTGGCAATGTGGGCAGTCCAATCCCCCCTTCTCAATAGGAAGTACGGCCAGTACAAAACACACACACACGCGCGTGCACACGCAGAGTCTATTAATTTGCAAGGGAATCAAAGACACTGGCACTAAATGCAGCAGGGATGGACACAACCACACAGGGGCTGTCAAAAGTTGGTGAAAGAATAAAGGTTCCCTTATAGTGCATGGTGGAGCAGGAGAGATGGTTAAGTATTTCTGTAAACAGCATGTATCAATAAACACAAGCATAATTCCAGTGCCAAACTGAACATGTAAATTCACAAATACAATGTGCATGCGTTTCAATGGCAGAAGCATGGTGGACTGCCTGTGCATGTGAAGTTACTGCAGTACAGTGAATATACCACATGAATGCTAAAGTTGGTAGTGATTAAATATATCAGTCAACAACTAATGGAAGAAAGCCTTCGTGAGAAATCCAGCAAAAACATAAAATTGGTTGGCTTTGCTATTAACAAGGTTAAAAAAGTTTGTATCACAAAATTTCCACACAAGGCGATGTGTGTTTATAGGTCGTGCATATTGGCAGGTCGATTGGAAGCCGGGTTTTCATTTCGTAAGTCAGGGACTACCTGTACATGAAATCAAATCAGCCATAATCTCAAACATGTATAATATACTGTCAGGCTAGGTCCACACTTGTCCATTTCAGATCGGATATGTTTTTGCAAATAATTCTGTTTTCCTCCCCGTTTTCTTTAAAAATACCTTTTTGCAGCCTATGTTTCCAGTATGTGGAAACATAACCCTAGCCATGGCCATGGGTGGGGGCACCATGCTGGAAGGCGTAGCAGCCAGGATGGGGGGGGTTTGCAACAGACAGCAAGGGTCGAACCCTCACCTGGGTCCCCCCTACCCCTCTCCTCCTCCAGCTTGTTTCTGCTTAAAATACTTTAAAAATCAATGCTATAATGCAAGCGGCGAGCAGGGAACTTAAAGTATTTTAAGCAGAAAATAGCTGGAGGGGCAGCAGGGAAGGGGGGACCCAGGCGAGGGGGGCTAACCTCCTCCCCGTCGTCCACTGCAACCCCTCTGTCCTGGCTGCTACCCCCTCCAGCATGGCAGCCCCCTCCCAAGCCACAGGCAGGGCTTGGACACAGAAAATTGATCTGTTTCTGTATCCAAAACTGCCTGTGTAGAGGGGGATCTGTTTTCCTATTGCCCTTCACTATCCCTGCGTGTATTAAAATCCATATGCGGTCCGTGAAAATGCAGCAAATCCGGACCTCCTGGTCTTGAAAACGGTACCCCCTAAACGCAGACGGATCCCTTTTTTGTTTGGTTAAAGAAGGCTGCTATTTTTAACATTGCTATCCGTGGCTCCGGTTTTGGTCAGGTTTCAAAAATGGAGCCATGGTTTCCGGACCTAGGGCTAGATTCACTAAACCGTGATAACTCAAATATCACACCTTATCAAAGATCACACCTTATGAAAAGATATCGCACCTTATTAAAGTTAACATGCCTTATCAGAGTAGCATAGCAAGCGCTACAAACTTATGCCTGCTAATTGGCAGTGGCACTTGTCCTGCCCTGAGCCCCTGCGGGTTCGTAGTGCTCGCTATGCTACTCTGATAAGGCATGTTAACTTTGATAAGGTGTGATATCTTTGATAAGGTGTGATATCTTTTCATAGGGTGTGATATCTTTTCATAGGGTGTAATATCTTTTCATAAAGTGTGATATTTGAGTTATCACAGTTTAGTGAATCAAGCCCCTAGTGTGAAACTACTCTAACTCTGATATCCCAGGTATAAGAAGCTGTTGTGGAGCAGTTGAGGACTTTGACCATATGATATAGCCTAGAAATTTTCTTTAGCAGGAAATGGTAAAAAAAACAAGGGGGTTGATTCACTAAGCTGCGCTGCTGCTGTAGCAGCGCAGCTTAATGACAGCAGCGGGAGTTATAATCTCAAGCGCACGCTATGCAGTCATAGCATGCGCTGCTAAATTATGCTCTGTTCTAATACTTCAACACCTGCTTCATTAATCTAAAACGAGCGCTCCACTGAACCCGCCCGATCCCCGTCGGGTCCAGTGGTTTGAAAGGACGTGACTCCTGTGCTTTGATTGGCTCAAGACCCTGCCAAAGGCTTGCAATCTAAAGGGTGGGAGAGGGACACATACAGTAGGGCTGTGGAAAAGGTGCTCAGCTGAAAGAGTTAAAGTGTGGTAGATGGGGGTAGGCCATTTTAAAGAAATGTGTTTTGATGGCGTGTTGTCTGGGGGTGGGTGGGTGGGTGGGTGGGTGGTTGGAAGTTCCATAGGGTGGGGACAGCTTTTGAGAAGTCTTGTAGGTGTGCATGGAAGTGAGAAATGTTCTGTTCGCCTCGGGTACACTTTAAGCTGGTGCAAATAACTTTAGAAATTGTTCTGTGAAAATGTTTTGCTCCTCCCGTGTGCCACCCTGCCCAGTTGGTATGGTAAACCCCCATTATATGTAATAGATGCAGCTATCATAACCCATCTATAACAAGTGTGGCTACCTTAACTCCTTCCTTACCTTTAACAGCAAGTGCAGCTCCCACTTTCCCCCCTCCACAAACAAGTGGGTCAGAGTAACTCACTCATAAAATTCTCCTCACACTTTCTTTCAAGTGTGACCATTGTGACTTCCCTGCCCTCAAGCATAACAGTACAAATTTGGCTGGGGTATCAATTATAGATATTGGTAGAAAAGTTAATGTTGTTAAGCTTGCTAGTAGGAAGGGTAGTTTTAGGTGTAGCTGTCAGAAGGTTACAATTAGGTGTATCAGTATGAAGGTTAGTGTGCGGCATATTGGTAGGAAGATTAGTACAGTAGAGTCCAGTTCTAGAACTCATTTAACCAGTAGTCTCAACCAACCATCACAAATTGCTGACAGTCTCATAGTGGTGAAGCCCAACTTCTTAGGCTGTTTGTGGGCTCTGCTGTGCTTAAAGACCGGATTCCATGGTTCCTCCAAGGTTATGAAGATGATGATGTTATCCATTCAGTTGTATTCGACTCTTGGTGATTATGTGGGTTAGCTCTCTCCATGCTGTCCGATCTTTTACCATTTCTGCCAGTTGTGTTAAGCTCAATCCTGTGTCAGCTTTGATGGTGTCAAGCCAACGCGGTCTCTGGCGGCTTTGTCGCCTTTTGCCACTGATTAGCCCTAGCATTAGGTCTTTCTCTAAGGAATTTGATCGCATCACTTGGCCGAAATATGTGAGTCTGAGTCTGGTGATCTTGCCTTCCAGTGACATGTCTGGTCTTATATGTTCCAATACTTCTTTGTTCATCATCCTTGATGTCCATGGAATGCGAAGCAACCATCGTCAGCACTACAACTCAAAGGAGTCTTTTTTTCTTCTATCTGCTTTTCTTAGGGTCCAACTTTCGCAGCCATACATGGTTATGGAGAAAAAAAATGTTAGGAAGGGTTATTGTCCTTTAGTAGTTACTGTGGAAAAAAAACTATCTTGGTATCTTTGGTACAGTATAAAGGGCCTTATTTCTTCTTCAAGGAAAAGCTGGTATTTTGAGACAATGCCTACATTTTAGGTGTGGCAGGATAATGTCTAATGCTGGGAATGCACGGTTCGATTCTGCCGTGCGTTTCTCCTCTCGATAGTTTTTGCCACTCGATTCTGCAGTCGATTCTCTTACATAGTTACATAGTTATTTTGGTTGAAAAAAGACATACGTCCATCGAGTTCAACCAGTACAAAGTACAACTCCAGCCTGCTTCCTCACATATCCCTGTTGATCCAGAGGAAGGCGAAAAAAACCCCACAAGTCATGGTCCAATTAGCCCCAAAAGGGAAAAAATTCCTTCCCGACTCCAGATGGCAATCAGATAAAATCCCTGGATCAACATCATTAGGCATAACCTAGTAATTGTAGCCATGGATGTCTTTCAACGCAAGGAAAGCATCTAAGCCCCCTTTAAATGCAGGTATAGAGTTTGCCATAATGACTTCCTGTGGCAATGCATTCCACATCTTAATCACTCTTACTGTAAAGAACCCTTTCCTAAATAAATGGCTAAAACGTTTTTCCTCCATGCGCAGATCAAGTCCTCTAGTCCTTTGAGAAGGCCTAGGGACAAAAAGCTCATCCGCCAAGCTATTATATTGCCCTCTGATGTATTTATACATGTTAATTAGATCTCCTCTAAGGCGTCTTTTCTCTAGACTAAATAAGCCCAGTTTATCTAACCTTTCTTGGTAAGCGAGACCTTCCATCCCACGTATCAATTTTGTAGCTCGTCTCTGCACCTGCTCTAAAACTGCAATATCTTTTTTGTAATGTGGTGCCCAGAACTGAATTCCATATTCCAGATGTGGCCTTACTAGAGAGTTAAACAGGGGCAATATTATGCTAGCATCTCGAGTTTTTATTTCCCTTTTAATGCATCCCAAAATTTTGTTCGCTTTAGCTGCAGCGGCTTGGCATTGAGTACGATTATTTAACTTGTTGTCGATGAGTACTCCTAAGTCCTTCTCCAAGTTTGATGTCCCCAACTGTATCCCATTTATTTTGTATGGTGCTAGACCATTGGTATGACCAAAATGCATGACTTTACATTTGTCAACATTGAATTTCATCTGCCATGTATGTGCCCATATAGCCATCCTATCCAGATCCTGTTGCAATATGACACTATCTTCCTGAGAGTTGATGATTCTGCACAATTTTGTATCATCTGCAAAAATAGCAACATTGCTCACTACTGCATCTACTAGGTCATTCATAAATAAATTGAAGAGCACTGGACCCAGTACAGACCCCTGTGGGACCCCACTGCTAACAGTCTCCCATTTTGAGTATGATCCATTGACCACAACTCTTTGTTTTCTGTCCATTAGCCAGTTCCCTATCCATGCACACAAACTCTTCCCCAGTAACTTGCATCCTCAACTTTTGCACCAGACTTCTGTGGGGAACAGTGTCGAAGGCCTTTGCAAAGTCCAAGTATATCACATCTACAACATTCCCAATATCCATATTAGCATTCACTACCTCATAAAAGCTGAGCATGTTAGTCAAACAGGACCTGTCTTTAGTTAAACCCATGTTGATGCTGAGAAATAAGATTATTTTTTACTATGAAGTCATGTATAGTATCTCTTAGTAACCCCTCAAATAGTTTGCATACAACTGATGTTAAGCTTACAGGTCTACAGGATCTTCTAAAAAAATTAGCATATTGTGATAAAGTTCATTATTTTCTGTAATGTACTGATAAACATTAGACTTTCATATATTTTAGATTCAAATACACACAACTGAAGAAGTTCAAGCCTTTTATTGTTTTAATATTGATGATTTTGGCATACAGCTCATGAAAACCAAAATTTCCTATCTCAAAAAATTAGCATATTTCATCCGACCAATAAAAGAAAAGTGTTTTTAAAACAAAAAAAAGTCAATCTTCAAATAATTATGTTCAGTTATGCACTCAATACTTGGTCGGGAATCCTTTTGCAGAAATGATTGCTTCAATGCGGCTTGGCATGGAGGCAATCAGCCTGTGGCACTGCTCAGGTGTTATGGAGGCCCAGGATGCTTCAATAGCGGCCTTAAGCTCATCCAGAGTGTTGGGTCTTGCGTCTCTCAACTCTCTCTTCACAATATCCCACAGATTCTCTATGGGGTTCAGGTCAGGAGAGTTGGCAGGCCAATTGAGCACAATAATACCATGGTCAGTAAACCATTTACCAGTGGTTTTGGCACTGTGAGCAGGTGCCAGGTCGTGCTGAAAAATGAAATCTTCATCTCCATAAAGCTTTTCAGCAGATGGAAGCATGAAACCACTTTTGAACAAGAAACAGAGGCAGAAGCGCCTGACCTGGGCTACAGAGAAGCAGCACTGGACTGTTGCTCAGTGGTCCAAAGTACTTTTTTCGGATGAAAGCAACCTTTACATGTCATTCGGAAATCAAGGTGCCAGAGTCTGGAGGAAGACTGGGGAGAGGGAAATGCCAAAATGCCTGAAGTCCAGTGACAAGTACCCACAGTCAGTGATGGTCTGGGGTGCCATGTCAGCTGCTGGTGTTGGTCCACTGTGTTTTATCAAGGGCAGGGTCAATGCAGCTAGCTATCAGGAGATTTTGGAGCACTTCATGCTTCCATCTGCTGAAAAGCTTTATGGAGATGAAGATTTCATTTTTCAGCACCACCTGGCACCTGCTCACAGTGCCAAAACCACTGGTAAATGGTTTACTGACCATGGTATTACTGTGCTCAATTGGCCTGCCCACTCTCCTGACCTGAACCCCATAGAGAATCTTTGGGATATTGTGAAGAGAAAGTTGAGAGATGCAAGACCCAACACTCTGGATGAGCTTAAGGCCGCTATCGAAGCATCCTGGGTCTCCATAACACCTGAGCAGTGCCACAGGCTGATTGCCTCCATGCCACGCCGCATTGAAGCAGTAATTTTTGTAAAAGGATTCCTGACCAAGTATTGATTACACAACTGAACATAATTATTTGAAGGTTGACTTTTTTTGTTTTAAAAACACTTTTCTTTTATTGGTCGGATGAAATATGCTAATTTTCTGAGATAGAAATTTTGGGTTTTTATGAGCTGTATGCCCAAATCATCAATATTAAAACAATAAAGGGCTTGAACTACTTCAGTTGTGTGTATTTGAATCTAACATATATGAAAGTCTAATGTTTATCAGTACATTACAGAAAATAATGAACTTTATCACAATATGCTAATTTTTTGAGAAGATCCTGTATAATTTCCTGGATCTGATTTTTTGCCCTTCTTAAATAATGGGAAAAGGTGGGCTGTACGCCAATCCACTGGGACTCTGCCAGTTGCAAGAGAGTCACAAAAGATAAGATAAAGGGGTTTAGCTATAACTGAACTTAATTCCCTTAGGACCCGAGGATGCATGCCATCCCGGCCAGGTGCCTTGTCTATTTTTAATTTATTCAGTCTCGCCTTCACTTCTTCCTGCGTTAAGTATTTAATATTACAGTTAGAAGATTGACACTCTTCTGCCTCTGTAATTTGCAACAGTGCTGTTTCCTTTGTGAAGACAGAAGCAAAGAAAGCATTTAATAACTCTGCCTTACCTTGGTCATCCACCATTGATTTCCCACCCTCATCCTTTAGGAGTCCTATACAGTCAACCTTTCTTTTTTTAGAGTTGATGTACTTGTAAAACTTTTTGGGTTAGATTTGATATCCCTAGCGATTTGATTTTCAGCTTCGATCTTTGCCAGCCTAATTTCTTTTTTACAATTTTTATTGCACTCCTTATAATTGCTTAGTGCAGCCTCAGTCCCCTCCTGTTTTAGGACCTTATAGGTATTCCTTTTACTCTTCATTTTATCCCTAACCTTTCTATTCATCCATAGAGGCCTTTTTATATTCCTAGACATTTTGTTTCCATATGGGATATACATACTACAATATTGATTGAGAAGAAGTTTAAAAGCTTGCCATTTCCCTTCAGTGTCCTCCCCTTGTAGTGCATTATCCCAGTTCACCAAACTTAGTGCCTGCCTAATTTGATTGAACTTTGCTTTTCTAAAATTCATAGTTTTAGTGGTCCCGCTGCCCCGTGGCCTATCGGTCACCAGATCAAACGTTATCATGTTGTGATCACTATTTCCCAAATGTTCTTGAACCTGCACATTTGATACATTATCTGGTCTATTAGAAATGATCAGATCCAGTAGCGCATTTCCCCTAGTTGGTTCCGTTACCATTTGAGTCAAGTAATTGTCCTATAGTGCTGCCAGAAATCTGCTGCTTTTACCAGAATGGGTAGCCTCAATACCCCAGTCAATGTCTGGAAAGTTGAAGTCGCCCATAATTATGACCTTATTTTTACTTGCAGCTTTTTCAATCTGCTGTAGTAATCGCAGTTCTGCAGCTTCATTAATATGAGGTGGTCTGTAGCATACCCCAATAAGCAATTGGCAACTTTTATTTCCACCATGAATATTTACCCAAACGGACTCCACATCTTCGCAATCTTCTTCCATCTCATCGTTGAGGACAGCTGTAAAAGAATTCTTAACAAAGAGACACACCCCTCCACCTTTTTCCCCTGTTCTATCCCTCCTAAACACATTGTATCCTTTTAAATTAGCTATCCAGACATGGCTTTCATCCATCCATGTCTCGGTTATTCCCACAATGTCATAGCCTTTGTCATTCAGAATGAACTCAAGTTCGTCTATTTTATTTGCAAGGCTCCGAGCATTGGTTACCATGCACTTTATTTTTTTACCACCACATTTACCCATTTTGTTTACATGAAATGGGCTACTTGAAGTTTTACCAACCTCCTTAATCTTTACACTGTCCCCACCCCCCTCTCCACCCCCCATAGTGTTAGGCTCCCACTGTCTTTTTACCTTATCTTGTCTACATATTGAGACTTTATCCTCCCGCCTCCCCCCAGATCCTAGTTTAAAATCTCCTCCAACCGTTTAGCCATCTTCTCCCCCAATGCAGCTGCACCCTCCCCATTAAGGTGCAGCCCATCCCTGCTGTAGAACCTGTAGCCGACTTCAAAGTCCACCCAGTTCTCCAGGAACCCAAACCCTTTCCTGCTACACCAATTTCTCAGCCACTTATTTAACTCCCTAAGCTCCCTCTGTCTCTCAGATGTAGCACGTGGCACTGGCAGTATTTCAGAGAACACCACCTTGGAGGTCCTTGCTTTAAGTTTATCTCCAAGTACCTGAAAATCATTTTTGAGGACCTTCCATCTCCCACTAACTTTGTCATTGGTGCCAATGTGTACCATGACATCTGGGTCTACCCCAGCCCCACCCAATAATCTGTCAATTCTTTTCGCTACATGCCAAACCCGAGCACCCGGGAGGCAACAGACTGTACGGCATTCACGGTTTTCTCTTATCTTCCGCTTGTTTATCTTATCTTTTTCCATTCACTTCAATCAGAAATCGAGCGGCCAAAGAATCGAAAGGGAGATCGGACATGTCGGAAATTTTCGAACCATCTAATCACCTAAAAAATAAACCGTGTATTCCCAGCATAAAGGTGGACATTATGGGCCTGATTCACAAAGCGGTGCTAACCCAGTTAGCACGCCTAAAAGACTTTAGGCGTGATAACCATTGCACCACGCTGGTGAAAAGCCAGTTTAGGCATGATAAGTTTAGGCGTGATAAGTTTAGGCGTGATTTAGATAAGTTTAGATCGCACGAAAAGTCCTGTACGCAAAGCAGCGCCATTAAACTCTATGCGAAATGCACCAGACTTTTGATCAGCTGTGCACTGCGGTGCTAACCCAGTTGGTGCTATAGTTATTACTCCTAAACTTATGACGCCTAAACTTATGACACCTAAACTTATCACACCTAAACTTATCACACCTAAACTTATCACGCCTAAACTGAGTTTAGGCATGATAAAGGGCTTTTCACCAGCGTGCTAACTGATAGCACTGCTTTGTGAATCAAGCCCTAACTGTCCAATATATTCCTCATATGCGATCATTCAATCAGATTTGCAGGATTGTGAACAGAAGTTAATTATTATCGATTTGGAGGGGCGTGGCCTGAAGCCGATGGAGTAGGACGCGTAGGCGAGGAGCTCCGGAGAGAAAGTTACTGATACGGAAATTTTCAGCACGCAACCACCCTGAAACGATGGGCAAGGAGAAGGACAAGCAAGCTAAACAAACTGGGAAGCAGAGTGAGCCTCCGCCGTACAACTAGCAGAGAGGAATACCGGACATTTTTAAATCTCAGCCGGCCGCTGCAAGCTCTAACACAAAAGGCAAGATGGCGCCAGCGTCTGATCATCAGGGCGTGACGCAGCAAACCGCGGGAGAGAATCTACAGGCCTCACCAGATACAGAACAACCTCAAGTTAAGGTACTGACGCTGGGAGATCTAAATGTGGAGGCTGGGGATCTGAAGTCCGCCTTACACTCGGCGGTAACCTCTGTTAGGGGAGACATTCATGCGCTTACCACTAAATTTGAGACTATTGCCAGCTCGGCTAAAGCTCAGGCCAGTGACATTAAACATCTTAAGAGACAATCTAGCAGGCAGGATCACCAGCTACAACAGGCCTTTAGGATCATAGAAGACCTTGATAACAGAGGTCGGAGGAACAATCTTAGAGTTAAGGGCTTGGCTGAATCGGTGCAGCAGGCGAAGCGAATAAACACTTTGCAATCTCTTTTTAACAGTCTACTAGAGAGGGAGAAGGATACTATAATAGAGTTCGTTCGGACTCACAGAGCTTTGAAGCCACGCAGTGCGGATCCAACAACACCCCGAGAAGTAATCTACTGCCTAGCGTCATTCCCTCTGAAAGAAGAGATTGTTAAAGCACCGAGGAATTCAAGAGAAGATAATGTTTAACAGCTCAGAAATTGCTATTTATCAGCACCTTTCTCCTATAACGCTGAGGCAAAGAAGAGCTCTGAAGCCCTTACTACAACTTCTAAGGGAGAAGAGCATGTTGTATAAATGGCGCTTCCCCTTTGGTTTGAGTGTTACACATCAAGGCGAGACTCATATTTTGCAGACACCAGAGGACTTATCCCCGTTTTGTGAGGCTTTGCGGATTGATGTCCCTGATCTTAGTGAGTGGAAACAAGAGTTCGGCCTCTCAACCCTTTTGGAGACTCAGGCTTTGTCCGAACAGCAGGGGCTCGGATAACAGGCTAAGCGACGGAAAAAAGGCTCTGGCTCTTGGTCTGACAAGATGTCACATGATAGTTCTTCCTCCTCTGATGAATCGAACCAGGAGAAGGCTGCTCAGGAAGATGAACCTGTGTGAATTCCTGGGCTCACACAGAGCATTATAGCCTCTCGTTGCCTAGACTCTGGTTAAAGGCTCAGTGCTGTGTTGTGGGCACCATTCTTTGCCTCCTGATTACCCCGCCAGCCATTTTGAGATAATATTGCATCTTTCTTTTTGTTGTGTTACTGCAGACTGAAGTTTACTCTGTTTGGGTTATTATGATTGAGATGGCTCACTTTAGTATAAAGGTCAAGTATATGGAGGGCTTATAAATGCTTATAAATTTCAATCTGAAGAGCTAACCGTTTAAGTGGGTGCTAGTAATCTAATGCATGCTAGTGAGTCTCAAACTACCAGTTTTGTTTCTATTTTTGGTCATTTTTTCATTTTTTTTTTATGTGATTAGCTCTTTCTCTGCTGTACTCTCTTTAAAAGCAGACGGGCTTCTGGGTGGTTCTTTAAAATGTTCCAATTAGATAGTGTGCAGCTTGAATCACTGCAGGCAGTCACCCCTCTGAGATATTGCCTATGCCTCTATTTCAAGCTAAGTTATGGGCCTCCAAACTGAAAAGTAAACCCAGACACTGCATGTTCTCCACGTTTTCTTTCTTTTTATCTTCTGTTAATCTTTAAGCTTGGTTGCTAGTATACATTTTTATAGATATTCTGTCTCCCCACGAGTAGTTTGCCAGTGTTAGTTCTTTTTTACTTCTGTGGCAGATTGCGCTCTCTACCGCCTCCTGCTTTTGAACTTATTGTCTATACTAGAGAATCTCAGAAGTAGTGCTTCTGGTTCCTGTGTTAAAACACAGATACACAATTTAACTCCCATACCCAAGACACCTACATTTTGTTTTAGGGGTCATTTTGTTACAGTCTGAGTGTAGAGGTGTTCTGGCTCCTCTACTGTGTTTAGAAATTTATCAGTGGTGGTGCAAGTATTCTTGGTTACTGTCCTGTTAAATTCGTCAGCAAACTCGCGCCCGGAGGGTACACAAATAAGTATTCTCATCCCATACTCCTACTCTGATTCAAGCTAGCTCACTCTCCGCTGAGATATTTTGATAAGGAAATTGTCATGATCGCTGCTGCAGCAGGTATTGTTGGAAGTAGTAGTGCTGCAGCTCAGGCAGTTCTGATCTCTTTCCATGCAAGCTGCATAGCTTTGTCTGCCTTTCCCTGCTGTCAGCTTGTGACTGATTATCATTCACCTGTGTGGGAATCTGCATGTCTGCTCCCATTGGATGACCTCAGTATAAAGATCTGCTTCCTGCAGGACTCCTCAGGTTTTTATAGCTTCAGTTTAAGCCTGTCTTGCTGTTGCTTCAGCCCCCGATCGTGTTTCTTGTTCTAAAGATACTTTGCTGGTCTTTGCATCATATATTGGTTCATTGCCAATATATATGCATACCAGCACGTTTATTATTTTCCTTGTATTCATGTTACGTTGATACATCAGTGTCGCTGATGTATACGTACATGAACTGTTTATATCATGTGTGCAGTTAGTCAGCTTTCCAGCACGTTTTGGTAGGTTGCGCGTATCGTGATCACCCGTGCTGAGTTAGTTACCCTGCTCCTGGTTCTGTTTGTGGATTGCGTTCATCTCTGCGAAGAGATAACGAATCCTTCTGAATCCTGTTCTGTTACCGTTTGTGGATTGCGTTCATCTCTGCGAAGAGATAGCGAATCCTTCTGAGTCCTGTTCCCTGTATTACTCCAGTCCTAATCAGTGTTCCTGCTTATGTCATATATCGGTTCATTGCCGATATATACATATGTTAGTCAGACATTACAAATAGTTTAATTGATAGCTGTAATTGTAATACGCTAGGAAAACATACTTATTGTATATTTGTCTGTGTTACGTTCATCTATCTTGATCCTGCTATTTCCTAACTATCCTGTCCTGTCTTTGTGAGGCACGCCATCGCTGCAACGCATTGGCTGCCTCATTCCAGTCTGTCTTGTTGTGGACGCTTGCTGTCACTAAGTAGCGGCTAGCTAGCAAGCGTTCATTCTGTCTACCTGTCCTGATCTCCTCAGTTCTGGTTTATGCGCTCAGCGCTACCTTGCGCTGAGACGTTATTGCAAAAGTATTGTTTGTGGCTGTCGGATCTGCACCTGCTCTGTGCGCCACAATCTCGTATTGGAGTCAGTCCTCCCCTCCACTATACTAGGGATAGCCTGTTTCCTTGTGCTGGTGTGTGTGCCTCCTTCACGTCAGCTCATGCGTTGCATGCTGACTGTGGAGAATACACCACCAAGCCTCACATTATGAAAACCCCATTACCAATCCCCATTGTGGGGGGGATTCCCAGAAAGTATGACACTGTTAATTATGGTTCCTGTTCCTTTAAGAAATTTGAAGAACTTAGCTCTGAAACAGAAAATGAGTTTTTCTCTGAATGTGCCAGGTTCCTGGCCAATCCTGATCTCCAAGCGACTCCTGTTTCAACCTGGGCACTCCAGCTGGTTTATATTTTGTTTAAAGGGGAATTGTTCCAGTGGGCATTTGATGTTCTCAATCATTCTGATTTGAAAGAGAGACCGCTGGAATTTCTAGCGTTTGTGATCCATAACTGGTTGCGCATAGATCCATTGCCTTTTCCTCTAAATGAACTCCTGGCAGCAGGCCAATCAGCTGCCCCTTCAATTGTTTGCAAAAATGATCAGCAAGCAGAGAGTGTTCCTGATAATTTTCCTGCAGCTTTGAATAAATCACCAAAGGCAGCAGGGTCTAAGGCAAAACGCAAACGTTCTAAGAAACGTGTCCGATCTGCAGAGTCGTTATCCTTAGCGACTGAGACCTATAATGAGATTCTGCCATTAACAGATAATGAAATGCAATTGTCTTTCAGGGGAGTTAAATGGACTTATGAAACTACTAATGAACTTTCCTCCCTGGCTAGGGAAAATATTAAGAATTATCTGAGTATGATTATGAGGAGATATTACAGAGTATTGAACAAATCAACTTATTTGTGAAGCAAGGGAAGTTTGCATACACTACAGTTCAACACTTGCTACAGGTATTGGAGATTCTTAAGAATAAGGAATCTGCCAATCACCTGCTAATTAACCCTATACATGTGCCTGCCACAATCATATCTGCAAACTGTGATCAGCCTGAATGTTTCCCTGTTAAGTATGCATGGGATCCTCCATTCGAGAGGGGAGAGATGGAAGCCCTGGTCTGTGAATGGAAGAATGATTCAAGTTCATTTTGTCAATTTTACAGTGCAAAAAGTGAAATGGTATTGAATGCATGCATTAAGTCAGCCTATAACCTAATAGAGACTGGTGTGTGTAGGTATGACTGTGTGGCTCCTTTGATTGATGTGTGGGAACTGATTTTGGATGATTTTTATGTGACTCCGAATTCGCAAATCTGGCGTTCTGACCCGCCTGCTTCAGCACCTTTGGCTGATTCAGCAGGTGATTCGGAGCTCTTTTTGTGTGAAATTGAAGTTCCTGCAATTCCACCCTGTACCATGGATAACTCAGTGTTACTTCCCAGTAAAACAGAAGCCACTGATACTTTCTTAACCTTGCCCTGCACAAATTTCTCAGCAGAGAATCCAGAGGTCCTGCTGACTTCCGAGTCCAGTCTAGCCAGTACTCATGAGTCTTTGTTCAGTGAAACAGACACCAGAAAAATCTTGCCTGCCTCTGCAAACACTTCTGCAGAAATTACCTGTGTTAATAAAGTTCAACTCCTGTCTGATCCAGCAAATGCCAATAGATGCACTACATCAGTTTCCGAGTCCCAGCAATCCTGTCTAGAAACCTCAGAACCCCAGCATCTGAATTTTCTAATTTTTACAAATGAATGGTGATTCAGATGCGCAAACATTGTGTCTTGATCTTCCTGTTTCTACACCTCGCTCTAGTTTCGTGAATAGCTCAGAGCATCTGCTATGTGAACCTGAAATCGCAGAATTATTACCTTGTTCAGAAAATGTTCCAGTAAATTTGCCCTGTACCATGAATTGTGCAGTAGATCTCTCCTATGAAGCTCAGGTCACAGAATCCTTATGCTGTCCAGCAGGTGCTTCCATGGTTTTGCCCTGCAATATGGACTGTTCAGTGATCCTGTCCAGTGAAGCTGGAGTCCCAGAGTCCTATGCTTCACCCAGTACTTTGGATACTTCAAACCCTCTAGCAGAAGACTCTGAGGCACTGCTTACCTCAGTGGGTGTTGCAGCAATATTCACTTGTTTAGCAGCTGTCTTGGAAATAAAGTCTGCTCTAAATAAACTTGATGAATCTTTGTCTGATGAAGCAGAAGTCATTGAAATATTGTCCTCGTCAGCAAGTGTCTTAGATACCTTGCCCTGTACACAGTCTGATTTAACCAATGTTGTTGAGTCCCTCTCCAGTGTTGTAACAGCTGAGGAACTCCAGCCCTGTCCTCTGAATGTTTCAGAGGTCTTGCCCTGTAACATGGATAATTCTGATTCTCTGGTCAAAATAACAGAAGTCTCAGAATTTCAGTCTGATTTAGTAAGTGTTCCTGAAAACCTGCCTAGTATCTTGGAAAATTCTGATTCTCTGGCCGGTGTGGCAGAGATTCCGGAGTTCCCTTCCTGCCCAGGGAATTCCTCAGATTTGCCCAGTTCAGTGGGGGATGCTGTAATATTGACTTGTTCTGCAGCCCCTCATGAGCTCCAATCCAGTGTATTAGATGAGTCTCTGTCTAGTCCAGAGGAAGTTGTGGAGTCCCTATCTAGTTCAGTGCGTACATCAGAAGAGTTGTCCTGTCTTATTAGTGCCCCTGAACCTGAATTGTTAATAACCTTGCTGGAATCAGCGACATCTAAGTCTGATGCTGCATTCTTTTGTGAGAGTCCAGTAGTTGCGAAGTCTAGTCATGATGGATTTTTTTTGGCCAGTCCTGGTTTTGGTCCTATCTTGGCTGACCCTGAGGTTCGCAGTTCTTTGACATGCCCAGAAGTTTCTCTTCTACCAGTGTGCCCAGATGTGCTTTGTGTGCCAGAATGCCCAAGTGTGTCTAAGGTGTTAGCGTACTCAGATGCTTCCTTAGGGGAGACATGTTCTGATGTTGCCAGTCTGCCTGCATGCCCAGAGATGGTTCTGGTCCCTGAAAGCCCTGATCTTGATGTTTGTCCTTGTAACCCTGACTCGGGAATTGCCATAGGTTCCATGGGGATTCTTGATAGTTCTCCATGTGAGCCTAAAGGGCGTTCTGACCTTTTGGGATCTCTTTGGAGCTTTAAAGTGTTCTGGGAGATCTCTGAGGAAGCTTGTCCTGGTACCTTGGACTGGTTCAACAGTGGGTTTTGTGTTGGTAAAGACAGTTCCGGTGGGCATTGCAAAGGTTTTGGCATTTTTGGACGGTCCCTGGAAGGCAGTGGGTATCGCTCAGAGAGCTTCGGGGGGCTTTCTTCTGGAAATCATGGTTCTGATGGGTGTCACACTGAGACTTGTAGTACTGATGGGCATGGTTCTGTAGGTTCTGGTTCTGATGGGTCCAGTCTTGTGATGACTGATTCTGGAATTTGGTCTTGCCGGGCTGTCCCGGTCATCATGAATTATCAGTTAGGTTGTCTCCTTGGGAATGTCAGTTTTGAGAGGCGTCTGGTATCCGCCTTTAAGGGCGGGGGTACTGTCATGATCGCTGCTGCAGCAGGTATTGCTGGAAGTAGTAGTGCTGCAGCTCAGGCAGTTCTGATCTCTTTCCATGCAAGCTGCATAGCTTTGTCTGGCTTTCCCTGCTGTCAGCTTGTGACTGATTATCATACACCTGTGTGGGAATCTGCATGTCTGCTCCCATTGAATGACCTCAGTATAAAGATCTGCTTCCTGCAGGACTCCTCGGGTTTTCATAGCTTCAGTTTAAGCCTGTCTTGCTGTTGCTTCAGCCCCCGATCGTGTTTCTTGTTCTAAAGATACTTTGCTGGTCTTTGCATCATATATTGGTTCATTGCCAATATATATGCATACCAGCACGTTTATTATTTTCCTTGTATTCGTGTTACGTTGATACATCAGTGTCGCTGATGTATACGTACATGAACTGTTTATATCCTGTGTGCAGTTAGTCAGCTTTCCAGCACGTTTTGGTAGGTTGCGCGTATCGTGATCACCCGTGCTGAGTTAGTTACCCTGCTCCTGGTTCTGTTTGTGGATTGCGTTCATCTCTGCGAAGAGATAACGAATCCTTCTGAATCCTGTTCTGTTACCGTTTGTGGATTGCGTTCATCTCTGCGAAGAGATAGCGAATCCTTCTGAGTCCTGTTCCCTGTATTACTCCAGTCCTAATCAGTGTTCCTGCTTATGTCATATATCGGTTCATTGCCGATATATACATATGTTAGTCAGACGTTACAAATAGTTTCATTGATAGCTGTAATTGTAATACGCTAGGAAAACATACTTATTGTATATTTGTCTGTGTTACGTTCATCTATCTTGATCCTGCTATTTCCTAACTATCCTGTCCTGTCTTTGTGAGGCACGCCATCGCTGCAACGCATTGGCTGCCTCATTCCAGTCTGTCTTGTTGTGGACGCTTGCTGTCACTAAGTAGCGGCTAGCTAGCAAGCGTTCATTCTGTCTACCTGTCCTGATCTCCTCAGTTCTGGTTTATGCGCTCAGCGCTACCTTGCGCTGAGACGTTATCGCAAAAGTATTGTTTGTGGCTGTCGGATCTGCACCGGCTCTGTGCGCCACAATCTTGTATTGGAGTCAGTCCTCCCCTCCACTATACTAGGGATAGCCTGTTTCCTTGTGCTGGTGTGTGTGCCTCCTTCACGTCAGCTCATGCGTTGCATGCTGACTGTGGAGAATACACCACCAAGCCTCACAGAAATTTGCTTTAACAGGCAACATCCAACATGCATGGCAAGACACATAAGGTTTCATTTATGTCTCTAAACGTGCAGGGGCTGAACTCCCCTTTCAAAAGGAAATAGGTGCTCTCATAAGCCTCTAGACACAAATGTGATGTTCTGTTTTTACAAGAGACACACTTTCAGAAGGGCAGAACTCCTCTTTTCTGTGACAGGAGATATACTTTCTAGAAGGCTGAAATGGGAACTCAAAGACAGTAAAGTTGATGATGGAGGCAGGTTTGCTTTTCTGAAAGGGTCTCTTAACGATCAACCAGTGACTTTAGCTGCGATCTATGCCCCAAACAAGGGTCATGTAACTTTTATGGCTGATGTAACTGATCGCCTGCTGACATTTACTCAGCCACCCACAAAGGGAATAATTCCAAAAAGGCCAAGTTACGAATTATGTCATGCTGAAGCCAAGCTTATAGCCACCGATCCGCGCACCATTTACCCCCAAAAAAGGCTCCGAAACCCACTGAGCCAGAAGCGTCTGTAAAAAGTTTAATGCTTTCCATGTCGCGCCACGGGTCCAGCCAGTAGACCAGACCGTTAAACTGAACCAAGAATTCCCTCCATACTGCTAAATCCTCCCGATGTTCTTTTTTTAATCGTATGAAGTGGTGCGGTTCCACCACACCACACGTGGCCAGTGACAACCGCCGCGAGAAAACCCGCCCCATTGGAAGAACCCGACACGCGAAATTGAGCTTACCCAGCAACGATTGAAGCTGCTTCAACGTTACCTTTCTAGCCTCCAGCACCTTCCCCACCACGTCCAACAAATCTTCTACCTTGTCAGCCGGTAGTCTGCAAACCTGTGCCCCTGAGTCGATCTCAATACCCAGAAACCTCATTAACACCCCTGGACCCTCTGTTTTTTCTTGAGCTATTGGGACCCCAAATTCCGCGAACGTCCCCATCAAACCCTTTAGGGCCAACTCGCACAACCTCGATCCCCCAGGGCCTACGCAAAAGAAGTCATCCAAATAGTGGGTGATGGCCGAAATCCCCGTTCTTTGCCTGACCACCCATTCCAAGAAGGAGCTGAAGAGTTCAAAGTACGAGCAAGAGATGGAGCAACCCATTGGCAAACACGCGTCCACGTAAAAACTCCCGTCAAAGAAACATCCCAACAAATGCATGCTATCAGGATGTACTGGTAGTAGACGAAACGCCGCCTCTACATCGGTCTTTGCCATCAACGCTCCCGGCCCCGCCTCCTTCACCAAGTCCAAAGCCATATCAAAAGTTGCGTATTGGACCGAGGAGAGTTCCCGATCGATCCCGTCATTTACCGACCCCCCTTTTGGATACGATAAGTGGTGAATTAGCCGAAACTTGCCCAGCTCCTTCTTGGGGACCACCCCCAGCGGCGAAACGATCAAGCCTTCCACAGGCGGCTCCGCGAAAGGGCCTCTCATCCTTCCCAAACCTACCTCCTTTGCAATCTTTTCCCTAACTACCGTTACATGAATCCTGGCTGATTTTAAATTTTTTTGTATGCAATTGACCTGCTTCCGCCGAAGAAGGGATGCGGAAGCCAACGTCAAACCCCTCCCTCAACAACTCAGCTGCCCTTTTATCCTCATAGCGGTCTAGCCAGGGCTGCATCACCTCTAGCCTCACTGGAGTCCTCCCTTTTATTAGAACCGTCCCCTGGCCGCTTTGTAAAACTTGCTCCCCTCCCCCGCTTGAAGCATTTGAAGGCTGGGTGCATCCCCCACATATGGAACATTCGTGTTTAAATTTGCATGTTCCAACGAATCTACATTGTGATTCATTATAGGCCCAACACACCCCCCTCCTTCCAGATCCGGACCCCCCAGCACCCGCCGGGGCAACGCTACCCTGAAAGGGCTGCGCGCTTCCCTGCCCACCGTAAGCTTGCCACCCCCCTCCCGTTGAATAAGATCCTCCCTTACCAGTCATGACCTGGAGCCAAATGCCTATGTCCTTGTGGCTCCAATCAAGGTCTGGCTGCACGGACATGCGCTGACGAAACTGTTCGTCATAACGCAACCAAGACATACCTCCATGTGTCCTGTAAGCTTCCCCAATTGTATCCTGATAGCAGAATAAGGCAGCGCACTTATCCGATGCCTTTTCCGCTATGATACTGGCCATGATGTTAAAAGCCTGAGACCAATTCCCAAAAGTCCTAGGTATAAGCCTGTAACGCCGACGGTCCTCATCTTCCTCCTTCCGGTGCTCCTTGCCTTTGACCCATCTGTCAATGTTGAAGCGTTCCAAAGGCAACAGCGTAAATATGTCCACGTATTCGCGTTTCCATATTTTTTCCCGTACCTCCTTTTTGACGTGCGCTCCCAGTGGCCCTTCAAAGCATGTGTAGGCATGCCCTTTGGCCAGATCCGAGATAGGGTGCGGTTTATCCGCTTTGTCCCCTTTTTCTGCCCTGTCACCTTCCGCCCCACGATCCTCCATAACCACTTCTAGAGCTGCGTTCCCATGCACCCCTTCCTCCCCAGCTACTTCTACGGCCGCTCCTCCTAAAGCCATGCCACTAACCGAGACCACTTCCCCCTGTGGCTGCCAAACTGCCTCCAGGCCCCCACTGCCCCTTGCCGCAGTGTCACCACTACCCCCTAAACGTTCGAGTAGGGACTTAACCCCCAGCAACAAGCCCTGAATCGATTCCCCACCTGCATGTACCCCATCGCCTCTGTGACCCTGTGTAATGTGCGACAACGAAAGTGGCAATAACTCACCAGCAGAGCGTGCAGGGGTATCAATCCTGCCGCTCGAAGAAGATTCATCGCCAACTCCCCTCGAAGTCCCCTCATTCCTGGTCGGGATCTGGGCCGGTGCCGGGGAAGGCGTGCTGCTCCTCCCGCTGACCGAGCCCGCCGCACCATCCTGTGAAGAAGCAGAAGAGGAAAGACCAGGCCGTAGGGAAGCACTGTCCGAAGCAACCGTCCCTCCTGCCGAACGACCCCCCATGTCCCCTTGAAGCGGGCCGACTGGCCAGGCCACGCTTCCGCCTGCACCCACTAATAAGCTGCCGTTGCCTGCACTAATCTAGCCTGACCCTGCCCCCACTGGCTGTAGCACTATCCCCCCTGGGCCCTGCACCAGCATAAATGGGCCCCCCAACGGCATCCACGCAGGCCCACCTACCCCCTGCGGCCCCATCTGCCCTGCTGCCTGACCCCCCATTGCCATCCCCTGTATCACTCCACCTCCCACTCCCGCTCCTCCACTCACCATACCAGTCAGCAATGGCTGACCACGCTGATCTCCCGCAGCGCTGTCCTGTCTAGCTTGGTCAGCGGAACGCGCTGTTCCAGCTCGACCCCCCACTGACTCTGCCTGCGCCCCCCTTTTTCCTCCAGTACCCCCAGTGCGCGGCCCACTACCAGAAGGCCAAGCACCGCTGCCTCCCGCCGAGCGGCCGCCATCTTGCGACCCCCGGCCGCCATTACGTGCGCCGCCATTGCCGCGCGTACCTCCTTTGCTCTTCCCTTTCTTTTTCCTCCCCGCCCCTGAGTCACTTACTGCTGCTGCTGCCGGCCCCGCTGATCCTCCGCCGCTGCCACCCGCTCCTTCTTGTCCCGGCCTGCCGCGAGATTCCGGCGGGGACGGGGAGAGCCGATCCACAAGCCTCTTGGCTCGCTTGGGGCATGCGCCCACGTCCGCCGGAGCTGCCTCCCGGGCCGCCGTCACCATAAGTCCCTGCAGCCAATCCACTCCCCGGGTAGCAGCGTCCTCCTGGAGGCGCCGAGCCATAGCTGCCATCTCTTCCTCTGCCATCCTAACTAGGCCTAAACCTGATTCCCTAGCAGCAGAGAAAGCACGATTTCTCTGGCTGCCAGCTAAGGAGGTAATGACCTCCTCCCCTATCCTTCCTACGGCTCAAACCTATCTCCTCCCCCAGCCCGTCCCTGCCTCTCTCCAACTCCTCCCTTCCACACTTAACCCCTTCCTCCCTGAAGTAAGTTCATTAGAACTTACCAGGGTCATGATGCTCTGGGCTAATTGCACAGAGCATTGCTGTAAAGTTGATGATGGAGGCAGGTTTGCTTTTCTGAAAGGGTCTCTTAACGATCAACCAGTGACTTTAGCTGCGATCTATGCCCCAAACAAGGGTCATGTAACTTTTATGGCTGATGTAACTGATCGCCTGCTGACATTTACTCAAGGTCTGCTAGTGCTGAGTGGCGACTTAAATGTAACATTGAATCCAACACTGGATACCTCAGATGGACGTTCATCCACTAGATACAAGGTCTTGAATAGAATAAAACATAACTTAGCTCTGCTTAGGCTTGTTGATGCCTGGAGATTAAATCACCCCTCTGATCAAGACTTTACATTCTGGTCAGCTTTACATAATAAAGCGGCAAGGATAGATTATCTCTCTATTTCTCAGCAAGACCTCCCTTAAGTCCTAGATACAAAAATTGAACTTCGCACGAGATCGGATCATGCTCCGGTCATACTTACCTTGGCTCAAGGGATCAAACATGATAAAGATTTTATATGGAGATTCCCTGCTCAGCTTCTCACAGATGAGTACGTTCAATATAAATTAAAGACAGAGCTTGGGGCTTTTTTTTTAACAAAATGTCACTTCTGATGTCAGCAGGCGATCAGTATGGCTAGCTCATAAGTGCACTATGAGGGGAATACTGATCAAAGAACAGTCTAGATTAAGGAAAGAAAAGAGGGAGCAAGTTGACGTGTGGGTAAATGAGCAAAGGCAACTAGAATTGTTAAATAAAGGTAACTTTTCTCCTACCAACATGCAAAGGATCATGGAAGTCAGGTCAAAATTAAACAAGTCTCTGGATAGGCGCTTTCAGGATGAATTTACCCTAAGAACTGGCAGGAAACAAGCCAGGGAAATATCTAGCCAGGACACTTAACGACCGCCTAACGCCGATAGGCGTTAGCAGGTCTTAAGTGTATTTACATGGAAATGGCCGCTCGTTCGAGCAGCCTTTCCATGTCAGTTCACGGAAGGTGTCTCCGTGAACAGTCTGCGATCGCGGCTCGCAAGCGAAATGTAAACACGCGGGGAAGAAATTCCCGCTGTTTACATCAATACGGCGCTGCCTTAGTGGGGAAAAAGGGGGCAAGTCTGATCGCCCAGGCTGATTCCTGATCTGTGCTGTGGGCTGGAGAGCCCACGCAGCCCAGATCAGACAAACATAGCCCGGTCCTTAGGTGGTTAAGGGAGAGACAAATGGGGGGTGAGATCAAAGCTATCATGGATGCTAAAGGCATTCTGAGGCAAAAAACACCGGAAATAGCGAAAAGATTCATGGAATTTTATTCTGAACTCTACTCCCTAGATTCCCAGATGAACTCTGTAAAGGGGAAAGCTATGAGACTGAACAAGATAAAACTTTTCTTACAGAAATCCGGTAAACCTAAAATTGACACTAAGGTAATTGAAGAGGGGGGGATGACTTTCTGGAGGATGAGATGACTGCAGCTATAAAGTCACTTAAACCAAATAAGAGCCCAGGCCCTGATGCGTTTTCAGGAGCTTACTATAAGGCTTACAGTGCTATCCTGACACCTCATTTCACTGCAATGGCTAACAAAATCTCAGACATTAACCCCCTGCCAAAGGAAATGCAATCGGCACACATCACTGTGATCCCTAAGAAAGGGAAGGATGATACAAATTGTGCCCATTATAAAACAATAGCTCTTTTAAATGTTGATACAAAACTTTATAGCAAAATTATAGCCAACAGACTGCTGCAAATCATCCCCCTTCTCATAGGAAAGGATCAAGTGGGGTTTGTTCCTGGCAGGGAAGCCAGGGACAACACAACTAAGGCTATCACCCTGATTGAGTATATGCAGAAGCAAAATGTTGAGGGCCTTCTCCTTTCTGTTGACGCGGAGAAGGCCTTCGACAGAGTAGCCTGGGATTACACGGGAGAAATGCTTAAATTCATCAATGTGGGGACTATAATGGAACAAAAAATCCTGGCTGTATATTCAAGTCCCACGGCACAAGTGAGAGTTAATGGATGTCTCTCCAAATCTTTCTCTTTAAGAAATGGTACCCGCCAGAGATGTCCGCTTTCGCCACTTATATTCATCTTGTCGATTGAACCTTTTATCAGACATGTAAATAACAATAAGAAACATACAGGGATTAGAGGTGGAAAAATCTGCTTTAAGATATCTGCTTTCGCAGATGATATTTTGCTCTTTCTGACAGAACCTGAGGCTTCTTTCAAAGCACTTGGAAGAGTTTAACTCCTTTGAATTACTTTCAAACTTTAACATGAATATGGCGAAATCAGAGGTCCTAAATATCACAGTTCCCACACACATAGTTGAGAAATTAAAACAAACTGTCCCCTTGCAATGGAGTAATGACGTGTAACGGTCTTGTGTTGTTGCTCAGATGTCTGATTATGTGGTGATCTGCAGAATCACCAATAATGCAGACGCTATACCCGATTATGTGTGATCTGCAGAATCACCAATAATACCAGTATAGCTGATAAGGAGCAGAGTGTGTAGTGATTGGTGCAACCGTAACTTTAATGAGACCTCACCACAGGGGCTGATGAGGTATAAAGAGTACACTGAGTGTGCACTAACGTACAACCTCCAGCAAGCTGGAGAAACAATGCTGGAGAGGCTGGATCTCCCAAGGAGCGGGTGATACAGAATATACTGCAGGCAAATGAACCCCCGAGGGGCGGGAGAGTCAGACTGTACTGCAGCCTACGAGATACAGTAATACTAAAATGACAGGTACCTAATGAGCAGGTAATTAAGGCTGAACTATAGCCTGGCAGAGCTGTTTCACCAGCGGAGCTGGCATAGTTAACACCTCACCAGTGGCGAGGGCCCACTAGTGAGTAGAATGGTCATGCAGGCAAGGTTCGGCAACAGAGAGGTAAGTACCAGTACAGAATCGTGAGACAAGAGAATAAACGGTAATCAGGAAGAGGTTCAGCAACAGGAAGGTACGTATCGGTACAGAATCGTGAGACAAGAGAGTAATCGGTAATCAGGCAGAGGTTCAGAAACAGGTAGGCAGATAGGCGTGAGTACAGGATCGGAAGGCAGGATCAGAGTCAGAAGTAATAGCTAAGAGCCATACACAGGAGATAAATACAATATCAATAACCTAGTCTGGGTGTGAAATCCTTAGCATCAACACCAGGGAACTAGTCTAAAAAATAACAAACACAGGGTAGCAAAATCCTAGTCTTGGTGTGAAATCCTTAGCATCAACACCAGGGAACTAGCCTAAGGTCTGAGCGCTTACACGCAAGTATTCACGACAACAGACAAGTAACAATGAAGCCCGGAGGCTTATGAAGCAGAGGAGACCTCACAGGCACGCCCCCCTCTCATCAGCCAATCCTGGGCGCCGTGGGTCTCCTCTCACGTCAGCCGACCCGCAGGTCAGCTGACGGGCTTCCTTCCTGCATAAAGGTCCCGTCCCGACCCCCTGCCGCTGATAACGTTCCGTCCTAGACGCCGCACGGACGGATGGCCGCATGGAGGCAGCTGCAGCGGCGGTGCTGCTCGCCGCAGCTGCCTCGCGTATTACATGACGTCATTACCTATCTTGGGGTGAAACTATCCAGAGACATTAAAGCGGACCCAAACCAAACATTTTTTTAATTAAAAACATTTAGTTGCACCACTCTGACACATGCAAAGATAAATAAACACTCCTTCAAACCTATGATCATTTCAGTGCATGCTTTTCACCCTTCTCTTTTCATAGCTAAGGTTATACTGGGGGCAGCCATTAGCAATTCCTCCATTGCCGGACACCATCTACTCCATCAGTTTGCCGGAAAAATCCCGGCAATTTGAAAGAAAGGGAGGGGTTCCTCCAATAAATATAAAATATTTTATATTTGTCATCATGCAGCTGAAAAAAGGCTGCTATTTATTATTATAATTTAGAAAATAGATTTTATTTCTGAAATCTTGTATTTGTAATTTGGGTCCACTTTAATAAGCTTTTTGACCTGAATTTCTTGGCGATCCAAACAACAATGCTGGCAGATCTGAAAGATGGGAAAATCTTACTTTGTCTTGGTTCGGGCGTATAGAGGTGATCAAAATGAACATACTACCTCACATTCTTTATCTGTATCAGGCCATCCTTATTCCACTTCCTAAAAAGTTTCTAAAAAATCTTCAAAGTAGGATTGGCTCCTTTAAATGGAACAAAAAAAAATCCTAGAGTCAACAAATGTATCCTCTATCTGCCCAAACAGAGTGGTGGGGCAGCTGTCCCCAACCTGGAAAATAGAGCAAGCCTGTTGACGAGGATAATTGACTGGGCATGTCATGGTGAAGCTAAACTGTGGGTAAATTTGGATGAGCAAATACTGGGGCAACCCGTTAGATGTGTTCCTTGGATCCCAAACCCAGTTGTGAAACCCCTAATTAAGGATGCTTATAAAGAGCATTCTAGACAATTTTCATGAAATGTGTAGACGTTACAAGATATCTTCTGTGTTGAGTCCTATTACGAGCATATTGCATAATCTTGGCTTTGGGCCAGGCATACAAGGACACTTCTTTAAGGGTTCACCCCCGAAATTTGAGAGTAAGATTATTGAATTCATCAACAGGAAAAAAATCACTGGTAAGCTTTAGGAACGTGTTATTCCCAAATGGCCCTTTAGGCAGATTTGCTCCTATATTATGAGTCCCGGCAATAAAAAAACTTTCTCCAGGAGCCTGACAGGTTTTGAGGAGTGTGTCATAAGGGAGAGCAAGTCCCACATGCAGTTTCCCTGATGCATAAAACACTGGAAAATTTGAGCCCTGAAACGCCCTTACCCTTCACAGATAGATGGGAATTGAATGAGGAAGATGATGGAAATAAAATAGATTGGGAAAACATTTTCATACTGGCCCACAAGAGCTCAGTCACCTCCATTCAAGAAGCAAACTACAAGATACTTACCAGATGGCACAAAACCCCAGATGCTTTACACAAAATGATTCCTGATTACCCAAATTTGTGCTGAAGATGCGATCACAGACCTGCTACCTATGACCATATATATTGGGATTGTCCCAAAATTGTCCCCTTCTGGAAACCTGTTCATAAATGGTCGATTAAAATTTCATCCCTCCATATACCTTTCAAGAAACTAGCTTTACTTTTGTACCATAATGATATGGCACTAAAAACATATAAGAACTCTCTTCTGATTCACCTCCTCAATGCAGCGAAGGTTCTGATCCCACGCTGGTGGAAATCAACAAAGATGATGGGAGAGTGGTTAGCGAAAGTCGATTTTATCCACACAATGGAGAAACTTAGCAATTAAATCTGATAGAACCCACAAATTCTCCATAATATGGGCATACGTTAAGGAAACAGCGGACTATGCTAATTTAGTTTCAGCCTAAAGAGATGTAAACGATAGATTGTGTTTTCATTTTTGTATTTTATATGATAATGCTGGGTCTTGAATTCACTACTAACAAAAACTGGTTACCCTCCAGAAGAGAGCGAACTGTATAGCTTGATACGAAGTTTGTTTGATATATCAATGACATGCACTGCCACTGTGTATACTTTGGTATCTCTTTATTCTAGGTGTCTACACTGGAGTTAAAATAAGGACATACAGTTAGTTTAATATTCATGTTTTACTCGCTGATTAACCTGTTGATACTCTCTCTATTTTTTGATTGACTTGTTCTCAGTTAAAACTTATGTATGTATTTTGTAACACCGTTCGTTGGCCTTAGACTGTCCAAGCTAAAATGTCTTTGTATCTGCCTCTTGCTTCATCTAAACATGTAACGGTGGAATTGGTTATGTTTGTATGTTTTCTTTCAATAAAACTTTTTTTGAAAAAAAATAAATACATTATCGATTTTTCCCATAAACAGGTTAATTAGGGCACTTTCTCTCTTCAGATACGATTGTAAAATACCACGTTCCGATTGACAAAATGATGTACCGTATATATTTGGCTATGAGTCGAGAAATTTAGGACTAACTCAAAGTGTAAAATTGGGGGGGGGTCGACTTGTACTTGAGATAGTCCTAAATTTACCAACTTATAGCCAGGATGAGAGGGCTGCCTTTCTCTCTCCCCCTCCCTGTAGTGGACTAGTGGCCGGGGACTTTCATCCTCCCACCCACCCACGATCACCCAAAGGACCTCCACCACTCTCTATATTTCCCCTGTGTAAAATGCTGTGGAATCGCCGCAGCCGACTTACGATTCCAGCACCAGCTGTCATGCGCACTCCTCTTCCTCACTCGCGCGGCGTCATGTGACTTCTGGAGGCGGTATTCTAATGAACGCAAGTCTGCATACCGCTGGCTCCCGTAGTCACATGACAGAACATGAGTGAGGAAGTGGAGAGTACGTGACAGCTGGTGCCGGTATCGTAAGTCGGCTGCGGCGATTACGCAGCATTTTACACAGGGGGACGATAAAGAGTGGTGTACGTCCTTTGGGTGATCGTCTGTGCTGGACTCATACCGTAAGTCGGCTGCGGCGATTCCGCAGCATTTTACACAGGGGAAAGATAAAGAGTGGTGGACGTCCTTTGGGTGATGGTGGGTGGAAGGTAGGGAGGATTAAAGATCCCAGCAGCCACTTCACTGCTGCTGCACACAGCATTCAATTACACGGGGGAAGATAGAGAGATGTAGACACGCTTTGGGTGAGGGACGGAGGATTAAAGTCCCTTGCAACCATTTTGCTCCTGCTGTGGACTACACAGCATTTCATTACACACAGTGGGGATGGGGATAGAGAGGGGGACACCCTTTGGGTGATGGTGGGTGGGAGGTAGGATCAATGTCTCCAGCCACTAGTGCTCTGCAGGGAGGGAGGGAGACAATGCATGGCTGCACCTTGGGGGCCAGGAGGGGTTAATGGCCAAAATACTGTATGCAGTGCAGCCATTAACCACTCCTGGTCCCCAAGTGCAGTCGTTAACTTTTAGGGGTAGACTTATACTGGAGACAGAGAACAATTCCAGCTTAAGGGGCTAAAATATTGGGGTCGACTTATACACGAGGTCGACTTGTATCCGAGTATATACGGTATTCCAATTGACCATAGAATAATTTCATGTCAATTTTCTTCAGATACTGTGTGGTTTTCTGTACAATCTGATCGTAAAAATCTGACTGAATGATCGCATCTAAGGAAAATATTATACCATTAATGGGTACCTTTAGCTTCCCTTTTACCTTGCTCCAAAACTTAGGAGGTGTGCACATAGCATCTGTTCAGACCTGTGTCAATGAGTTTGTTGTCCGTTGCAGGAACCCTAAATCCTGACCTGCATGATTTTTTCAGACACCAGAAGAAAGTTGGACATGTCATAATTACCTCTACCTAAGTAGGTATCTAATTTTTTGAGTGTATAGACTGCCTCGGGTTAGAATCTTTGGAAGCCAACTCTATAGTAGAAAAAGAATACAAAAAGAAAATAAGAAAGCATCAGGCAGAAATTAGGAACACCTATTATGCAGGCCCACATCTTTTAAGAGGCACCGATGGGCCGGTGCCATGGCTGTATTTTTTTAAAATATGTTTTTGTGTGTTTTTTTTAATATGTGCGACTTTGGGTGGGGGGGGGGGGATAGGAGCGGCGGAGGGTAGGCACACACATCAAGGGGAACTCTCTTACCCCTCCAGAATTAAGCAGAGTGGCAGCAGCCGGCCGGGGAACTTACTACTTCCCGGCGCGCGAGGGAAACTTTGCATGCCGCTGGCGTGGTCTAGTCAGTGATGTCACTAGACCAGGCAAGCGGCATCCTCCCATCCTGGAAGATGTAAGCTGTTCGTCGGCCATTGCCACTGCACTTAATTCTGGAGTCTGGAGGGGAAAGCGAGGAAGGGGGAGCGGGAGCCCCAGGTAAGGGGGGAGACGTCCCCCATTCCCCGCTTCCAGGTTACCTAACCTGGGGACACCTGTAGACCTAGTTACCTAAACTGGGGACACCTATAGACCTACTACCTAAACTGGGGACACCTTTAGACCTACTACCTAAACTGGGGACACTTAAACTGGGGTTCCGTCACTTCAGCCAGCCGGGGCCAGTCTACTCTGGAGAAGCGCACCCTCTATGTATCTCTCCAGCGGCTGCTGGAAAGATAGGCAATGAGAACACTTCTCTTATGTCAGACTGGCGGCAACTAGCTGAAGTGACGGAACCCGGTACCGGCGCTGCAGAAGGCTGAGGACGGTGGTGTGGGAGCGATCTGTGCAGGTGGGGCTGGAGAAAGCCCTAAGTATGTATAAATCTTTTTATATTTTTCAGCTCTAGTTTCCTTTAAAGGAATACTGTAGGAAGGTCGGGGGAAAATGAGTTGAACTTACCCGGGTCTTCTAATGGTCCCCCGCATACATCCTGTGCCCGCGCAGCCACTCACCGATGCTCCGGCCCCGCCTCCGGTTCACTTCTGGAATTTCAGACTTTAAAGTCTGAAAACCATTGCGCCTGCATTGCTGTGTCCTTGCTCCCGCTGATGTCACCAGGAACGTACTGCACAGGCACAGACCATACTGGGCCTGTGCAGTATGTTCCTGGTGACATCAGCAGGAGCGAGGACACGGCAATGCAGGCGCAGTGGTTTTCCGACCTTAAAGTCTGAAATTCCAGAAGTGAACTGGAGGCGGGGCCGGAGCATCGGTGAGTAGCTGTGCGGGCACAGAACGTCTGCGAGGGACCATTAGAAGCCCTGAGTAATTTCAACTCATTTTCCTCTGACCCTCCTACAATATTCCTTTAAGTTTTGCTGGATACACACGGTGCGTTCCCGCACTAGATGCGCCGCTCGATTCCCGGCCGCTCGTTTATTTCCGAGCATTTTCGAGTGCATTTCGATGATTGTTAGGCCAATTCTCATGTAAAGTATGCCAAATTGACCTAACGATCCATCAAAACGCGAATCGGACATATCGGAAATAATCGAGCGGCCGCGAATCGACGGGAATTGAGCGGCGCATCGAGTGCGGGAACGCACCAAGTGTAGCCAGCATTAGAGATAAGTTTTCACAGTGAAATAGTTATCACTTCAGTCCTTAAGTTACATCCTCTGTAGTTAAAGGGAACCTTAACTGGCGGGGAAAAATAAATTCACTTACCTGGGGGCTTTCCCAAGCCTCCCGCGTCGGTCCTTCGGTGCCCTCCGGTCTCCCTCCGCCGCTAAGTTTCGTTTTCGGACGACTGCCAGTTGTCCTCGGGCAAAGCGTCCTCTTCTTCCGCATTCCTCGTCGTAAAAAGCCGTAAAGCGCGTCCGCCTGACGCGTTTGGCGTCATGCGGACGCGCTTTACGGCTCTTTACGACGGGGAATGCAGAAGAAGAGGACGCTTTGCCCGAGGACGACTGGCAGTTGTCCGAAAACGAAACTTAGCGGCGGCGGGAGACCGGAGGGCACCGAAGGACCGGCGCGGGCACAGGACGGCTGCAGGAGGCTTGGGAAAGCCCCCAGGTAAGTGAATTTATTTTTCCCCGCCAGTTAAGGTTCCCTTTAAAGCCTGTCTTTAGAATTCTGTAATTATTTTAAGGATTGAATAGTTAACTTTAGAGATCTCCTTAAAGACAAAAGCGTTAACTTTAGGTTTGCCTGAGATAAATTGTTCACTGACTACTACACACCTCATCACCATGGTGATAACTCTAGAAAAAGCTCAGAAACACAGGAGATAAGCTTAGTTAATTGAGGCCAATGGAATGATTATATTGTGAGCTTGTCTGAGAACACTCAGTGACATAACTTTTGTACTCTGTATAGTGCTGAAAAAGATTTCAGCGCAATAGAAACACATAATAATATGGTAGGGCCAGAGCTGGGACAAGGTCCTCCAGCACCCAAGGCTGAGACACCAAATGCGCCCCCACCATCCCTCCCACCCCAGCTGTCACATACTGGGCTTGATTCACTAAACTGTGATAACTCATATCACGGCCGTTTTCGCACAATTGCGAATTATTATGCGCAATTGCAAATTTGCACCCGAAATTCTTAAATTTTCATGTGAAAATCGTGAATTTTCATGCGAAAATTCGCGATTGCGTGCCACAATTCATGATCGCAAGCAAACTCAAAAATGTGTTCGAAACGCCCGTGATATGAGTTATCACGGTTTAGTGAATCAAGATCACTGATTGCTATTAGACAAAGAGTTGCTCCAGAGCCCCCAACCCCCTTAACACCTTAATCTCTAATTATCTGGCTTGCAGTCACTGCCATGTATCCCATTTCCTTATTTCTCTTTTGCTTCAAACACAATAGGGGAATGATAGCTGAGTGAGTTGTGCGCCCCCTCGTACACTGCGACCTGAGGCTGGAGCCTATCTCGCCTCTTCCTAGGCCGGCCATGGGTAGGGCATTAGACTATGTCTTGTTAATTTGTACAGAGCCATAATAATCCAACATGCATATGGTAAGATTAGATTGTGAGCTCCTCTGAGGACAGCCAGTGACATGCCTATGTACTCTGTAAAGTGCTGCAGAAGATGTCAGTGCTATATAAATACATAATAATAATATGGTTGGACATTAGACTATAGGTGCTCATACACTGCGTCAAATTCCCGCCGATATACAGCAGATTCAATCACTGTGATCAAATCTGCTGTTAAATCGATAACGCAAACACTGACCAATCGACCGATTTCCATCCAAAATCGATCGATCCCGTCGATCTGTCCCGGTTGAAAATTTCTCTTGATTGCAGGTGTGTCAGGAGCACGTCAATTGCAGCGTTCGATTGGCCGACGACCTACCCAGCAATACGTTACCTCTCCGCCAGCGCAAGTCCCCGTTGTCCCTTCTCCGGCTGGCCATCTTCTCTTCACTTCCTGTCTCGTCCTGTCAGGGGAAGTTCAAACAGTAAAGCGCTCAGCACGGACAGAAGTAACGGCGGGGATTCGCGCCGGCGGAGATGTATTGCTGGTAGCGGCAGCTCCACAGATTGTGAATCGATTTCATGCTGAAATTGATTCAAAATCTGTGCAGTACATGGGCAGCCAATAGATCCCTCTCTGATCAGAAAGGGATCTATCTTTTGGTCGATCTGGTGGCAATCGCCCAGTGTATGGCTGCCCCATGACTATGGTAGGATTAGATTGTGAGCTCCCCTGAGTACAGTCAGTGACATGCCTATGTACTCCGTGCTGCAGAAAATGTCAGCGCAATATAAATACATAATGAAATGGTAGGGCATTAGACCATGACTATGGCAGGATTAGATTGTGAGTTCCTTTGAGGACAATTAGTGACATGACAATATATTCTGTAATGTGCTGTAGAAAATGACAGTGCTATACAGATTCATTAAAATGATATGGTAGCACATTTGACTATGGTAGGATTAGATTGTGAGCTCCTCTAAGGACAGTCAGTAACATGACTGTACTCTGTACAGTGCTGCAGAACATGGCAGTGCTATATGAGTAAATACTGTACATGGGCAGCATAGTGGTTAGTGCTCTTGCCTTGCTGTACTGGGTCCCCAGCTTGAATCCCTTTCAGGTCAACATCTGCAAGGAGTTTGTATGTTGTCCCCAGGTCTGTGTGGGTTTCCTCTGGGCACTCTGGTTTCCTCCCATATCCCAAAAACATACAGATAAGTTAATTGGCTTCCTCTAAATTGGCCCTAGACTGATACATGCACTACACGATATGTACATAGACATATGACTGTGGTAGGGACTAGATTTTGAGCCCCTCTGAGGGACAGTTAGTGTCAAGACTATATACTCTGTACAGCGCTGCATAATATGTTGGTGCTATATAAATAAATACATAATAATATGGAAGGACATTAGCCTATGGCTATGGTAAGATTAGATTGTGAGCTCTTTTGAGGACAGTCAGTGACATGACTATGTACTCTGTAAAGTGCTGCAGGAGATGTCAGTGTTATATAAATACATTATAATATAATACTAGCAGACCCAAGCCATTTAAAAACGGGTTTTAGGGTCTGTGTTTTTCGCCGCCGCATGTACTGCGCACCTGCCACCCGCTCACATGCCCGCCTGGCTCCGTCCCTGTCCTGTCTGTGCGAGGCTGGGAGGCTGTCCTCCTGTCTGTGTGAGGCACATACGCAGTAGCAAAAAGCATGGACCCAGCTACACAGAGACAAATGTCCCTGCTCTGCGTAGGAACAGTTGCTTATTATTATATAGGATGGTAGGACATTTGACTATGGCTACGGTAGGATTAGATTGTGAGCGCCTGAGGACAGTCCATGACATGACTATGTACTCTGTACAGTGCTGCAGAAGATGTCAGTGCCATGTCAATACATACTAAAATTGGTAAGACATTAGACTATGGCAGGATTAGATTGTAAGCTCCTCTGAAGTCACTGTGGTCGCAAAAGAAGGTGGAGGGCTGGGCAGGAGAGAGATGGTCAGGGAAAGTGGATATTTATTTACTGCTGCTGCTGGGCTGATAACGAGGGGGCAGTGACAGTATAAATAAGATAGGAGGAGGCTGAAGAATGCCTCATCGCTTTATATATCAAAGACAACAAATCCAGGTTCACAAATCAAAGTCGGGGCGCATAAAAGATCAACAACAATGAAATTAGCAAAGTACGAATTGTAGCTTTAAAAGGAAGTGACATGAGGTGGGGAGAGACGTCAGATGAGGACCATTCTTGCTTTTTTTTTCCCTTTCATACCACCCCATGGGCGGGGTCTGGTCAATTTCTTTTCCTCTAGCGGGCTAGTTCAGAGCAGACCATTATTGGAAAGTAGTTACTCTTCTGCTGTGCTTGCCTCTTCCTGTTATGCACATGTCCACAGCTCTGAGAGCCACCAGGTATGTCTGCTGCGTTCTATCCGGCTAGCGGAGACTCCCGCCTGTAGCCAGTGCCCAATGCCCATCTGTTGAACGGACTAGCTGTGGAGCTGGAGAGAAGGGGTGGAGTGCGGAGGCTGCATGAGGCGGTTGCGCGCCTTTGAATCACTTGCCCACTTCTTGAATTGGAAGTAGAAAGCATGTTTCCGAGCTGTCGGTGAAGTGTAGCGCCTGTGCTTTTTCTGTTCCCAGTGCATGGAGAGAGCATACATGCCATGATCGCTATTATTACAGCTACCTTGTTGTGAACGTCGCGCTCCAGCGACTGAGGGCGCCTGTTTTGCCATCCGGCATCATCATCTTAACATAATTTTCATGGTAACCAGGGAGGGAAGAACACATCCTGGGTATCTAGCCCTAGAATTATATGGAATGTTGCGAGGGACAACATGGAGGAGAGGGGGATCAGGAGGAGGCAGCCTACTGTTGCTTTCATCAGGGGATTTCTGTTATAAACTGCGGATGAGGGAAAGATGGGTTATTATTTTGTTCTTTGGTGCCTCAGGGATTTGCTGTTATTTTTAATCTCATTTACACTTGAGAAGTGATGTGATAGGGAGAGGGTGCGTTTAGTAATTGAACAGCACATGGAAGTGTAATCTCTTTCTTCATATTCATTCTTCTGATCCAGGCAGGTACTTGAACTGGTAGTAAATAGGAGTGAACTAACTCTCTCTGTAATCATTTTTTTCTGCAATGAGCAAGGTTTAAAGTAGCTGGTGGTTACAGAATGTCTTGGAGGAGAGCATGTTTGCTCAGTGGGACATTCAGTGTAGTGCTTTATCTAGAGGTTGACAACATGTCCTAAGGGGACAACAAGGGCGTGCTGCTTGGGACTTATTACACGATATATAGGCTGTAGGCTACGCCTGCACTCATGTCAGAGGATGTAGCTTTTATGTGGCTAATGCCTGCCAGCAAAAATCTGTCATTACAATTGGAGCTAAAAGGTAAAGGCCAACTCCAAACATAAATACTTTCCCAAGTTCTGCTAATCGGATTCTGAAGCTGCTGACTGAAGTAAAATAACAATAACAATAATATTTATATAGCGCTTTTCTCCCTGGGGACTCAAAGCGCTGTGACCCTGCATTATGCAGTCTCAAAGGCTAGGGAAAAGAGGTGAGTTTTTAGCCTTTTTTTAAAGTGAACCTAAAGCCGATAAAAAAAAATGAGATTAACTCACCTGGGGCCTCCCTCAGCCCCCTGCAGCCGATCGGTGCCCTCGCAGCTCCGCTCCGATGTCCCAGGACCCGCCGGCGAGCACTTCCGGTTTCGCCGTCACCGGCCGACAGGCATGGGAACGCGAGTGATTGTTCGCGTTCCCAGCCTGTATATCGCCCCCTATGCTGCTATTGCGGCCAGGAGGCCGCAATAGCAGCATAGGGGACGATATACAGGCTGGGAACGCGAACAATCACTCGCGTTCCCATGCCTGTCGGCCGGTGACGGCGAGTGACGGCGAAACCGGAAGTGCTCGCCGGCGGGTCCTGGGACATCGGAGCGGAGCTGCGAGGGCACCGATCGGCTGCAGGGGGCTGAGGGAGGCCCCAGGTGAGTTAATCTCATTTTTTTTTATCGGCTTTAGGTTCACTTTAAAGCTGTCCAGAGAAGGAGCCTCTCGTACTGATTGTGGAAGTGAGTTCCATAGAGTAGGGGCTGCATAGGAAAAGGCCCGAGCACCAAATGTTTAGTGTATCCTGGGAATAACCAGCTTCATCTTGTTGGCAGAGCGGAGGGTGCGTGGAGGGGCATAAAGTTCCAATAGATCCGCTATGTATTTGGGTCCCATGTGGTGTAGAGCCTTGAATGTCAGCAGGCAGATCTTAAAATTGATTCTCCATTTTACTGGCAACCAGTGAAGAGTTTGCAGTACTGGGGTGATGTGTGAGCTGCGGGGGGCATTGGCTAGGAGTCTGGCTGCAGCATTCTGTACTAGCTGTAAGGGGCGCAGAACCTTATCTGTAGATCCGATTAACAGGGCGTTGCAGTAGTCTAGGCGGGAGGATACAAATGCGTGAACCAGGGCAGGTAGGTCTTCAGCTGGGATAAGGTGTTTTATTTTCGCTATATTTCTTAGATGGAAGAAGGAAGACTTGACGACAGCTGATACCTGCTGTCTGAGTTTTAGATTTCCATCCAGGATCACCCCAAGGTTTCGCACAGAGTCTTTATACTGTACAGTATCTCCCCCAATTGCTAGTTTGAGGTGGTGAGCGTTTTGAACTTTATCCATCATGTGTGGACCACCTACCACCAACACCTCTGTTTTGTCAGAGTTCAGCCTCAGCCAGCTGGTGTTCATCCAATTTTGTAAATCCACTAGACACGCATTTATGGATGCTGATGGGTCTTGGGTGCCAGGCTTGAAGGACAGATACAGTTGTGTGTCATCTGCATAACAATGGTATCCTAAACCATAGTTCTGGATTATTTTGCCTAGTGGGAGCATGTAGACTGCAAAGAGTAATGGTGATAGTACAGAACCCTGTGGAACTCCATAGGCAAGTGGCACTGGATTAGAGTAGTGTGTGCCCAGACATACTTGCTGTGTCCTGCCAGATAGGAAGGTCTGAAACCAGCTAAGAATAGTACCCCTTAGGCCACAGTAATTCTTCAGTCGCTGGATAAAATGATACAATCTTGATTGTACAATCTTACCACTTCTGTGTAATATGAGGGACTACCGAAAGTATCTATTCAAATTATATTCACTCAGTTTTACCCTGCTACTACATAAGTTTGGTAAGATTGTACAATCAAGATTGTATCATTAGCGAGCACCTTAAAGAGAGTCTGAAGCGAGAATAAATCTCGCTTCAGACCTCATAGTTAGCAGGGGCATGTGTGCCCCTGCTAAACCGCCGCTATCCCGCGGCTAAACGTGGGTCCCTTCACCCCTAAATCCCCTCCGTGCAGCTGGGGAGCGCTTCCGCATTGGGGCAGGGCTAACCGCCGCAGCCCTGCCCCACGCGCGTCTGTCAGACGCGTACCTCTGCCTCTCCCCCGCCCCTCTGTCTTCCTTCACTGAGAGGGGCGGGGGAGAGGCAGCGATGCGCGTCTGATAGACGCGACTAGAGGCAGGGCTGCAGCCGTTAGCCCTGCCTCTAGGAAGAGAAAATATACAACCAACTTTGTGACCAAGTCTTGCGGGGGTGGGTTTGGGGGTGAAGGGACCCCCGTTTAGCCGCGGGATAGCGGCGTTTTAGCAGGGGCACACATGCCCCTGCTAACTATGAGCTCTGAAGCGAGATTTATTCTCGCTTCAGAGTCTCTTTAAAGCAGGAGTCTCAAACTCGCGCCCGCGGGCCAGTTGCGGCCCTCGATACAATATTTTGTGGCCCTCGCCGGCAAAAGCTTTCTTATAGTTCGCTTCAGTGCTCCCAAGTAATCCGCCGCATCCCCGCCGCTAAACAAGGGCTGCAGAGCCCCCAAATCACCCGGGGGGCAATCCGCCGGCATTTCCTGGAAGGGGCAGAGCTTTCAGCTTCAGCTCTGCCCCTCCTGACGTCAATCGCCACACGGATCGTCGCCTCTCCCTGCCCCTCTCTGTGAAGGAATAGTGAGAGGGGCGGGCAGAGGCGGCGATGCGCAGTGATTGTGAAATTCCTTATGCGGCCCATCCTCACCCTGACTTTGCCTCCTGCGGCCCCCAGGTAAATTGAGTTTGAGACCCCTGCTTTAAAGGGAACCTAAACTGTGAGAAGGATATGGATTTTTTTCTTTTAAAATAATACCAGTTGCCTGACTCTCCTGCTGATCCTGTGTCTCTAATACTTTTAGCCACAGCCCCTCAACAAGCATGCAGATCAGATTCTCTAAATAAAGTCAGACTGGATTATCTGCATGCTTGTTTCAGGTGTGCGATTCAGCTACTACTGCAGCTAAAGAGATCTGCAGGACTGGCAAGCAACTGATATTGTTTAAAAGGAAACATCCATATCCTTCTCAGGTAAGGTTCCCTTTAAAGAGAACCTATTTTATAATTAGCAGTAGAATATTGTACTGTGTTATCCATCAGTAAAAGGCAAGAAGTTTTGAATCAGGATGATACCATTTATTGGCTAACTTAAAAGTATATATGATTAAGCTTTCGGCCTGAAGAAGGCTCAGTGGCCGAAAGCTTACTCATATATACTTTTAAGTTAGCCAGTAAATGGTATTCTCCTGATTCAAAACTTCTTATTTTATAATTATAGTGGGATGCGAAAGTTTGGGCAATTTTAATTGTCATGATTTTAGTGTATAAATCATTGGTTATTACGATAAAAAATGTCAGTTAAATATATCCTATAGGAGACACATACAGTGAGATTTGAGAAGTGAAATGAAGTTTATTGGTTTACAGAAAGTGTGCAATAATTGTTTAAACAAAATTAGGCAAGTGCATAAATTTGGGCACCACAAAAAAGAAATAAATCAATATTTAGTAGATTTGCAGAAATTAACGCTAAACGCTTACTGTAGGGTACATTGAGAGTCTGGATTCTGGGTGAAGGTATTTTGGACCATTCCTCTTTACAAACAATCTCTAGTTCATTCAGGTTTGATGGCTTCCGAGCATGGACAGCTCTCTTTAACTCACACCACAGATTTTCAATTATATATAGGTCAGGGGACTGAGATGGCCATTCCAGAACATTGTGCTTGTGCCTCTGCATGACTGCCTTAGTGGATTTTGAGCAGTGTTTAGGGTCATTGTCTTGTTGAAAGAACCAGCCCTGGGACAGCTTCAGCTTTGTCACTGATTCCTGGACCTTGGTCTCCAGAATCTGCTGATACTAAGTGGAATCCATGCATCCCTCAACTTTGACAAGATTCCCAGATCCTGCACTGGCCACACAGCTTGATGGAACCAGGTGTTTTTAGCTGGTGTTTTTTTTGGAATGCTGTGTTGTTTTTCCTCCATGCATAACGCCCCTTGTTATGCCCAAATAACTCAATTTAGTTTCATCAGTCCACAGCACCTTATTCCAAAATGAAGCTGGCTTGTCCAAATGTGCTTTAGCATATCTTAAGCATCTCTTTTTGTATTGTGGGCGAAGAAAAGGCTTCCTCTGCGTCACTCTCGCATACAGCATCTCCTTGTGTAAAGTGTGCCGAATGGTTGAACGATGCACAGTGACTCCATCTGCAGCAAGATGATGTTGTAGGTCTTTGGTGCTGTTCTGTGGGTTGACTCTGACTGTTCTCACCATTCGTCGCTTCTGTTTATCCGAGATTTTTCTAGGTCTGCCACTTCAAGGCTTAACTTGAACTGAGCCTGTGGTCTTTCATTTCCTCAGTATGTTCCTAACTGTGGAAACAGACACCTGAAATCTCTGAGACAGCTTTCTGTATACTTCGCCTAAACCATGATGGTGAACAATCTTTTATCTTATATTTTATTTTTTGGTAACAACCAACGTTTTATACAGGAAAATCCTGAAAATTAACAAGGTTGCCCAAACTTTCGCATCCCACTGTAGTAAGACTTTTTAATGTCAGGCTTTATCTGAAAGCTGGCTGATGGTGTAATGGTTAAGGGCTCTGCCTCTGACACAGGAGACCAGGGTTCGAATCTCGGCTCTGTCTGTTCAGTAAGCCAGCACTAATTCAGTAGGAGACCTTTGGCAAGTCTCCCTTACACTGCTACTGCCAATAGAGCGCGCCCTAGTGGCTGCTGCTCTGCTCTGGCGCTTTGAGTCCGCAAGGAGAAAAGCGCAATATAAATGTTATTTGTCTTGTCTTGTCTTGAAAGCTGCAAGGATCTGCAGAGGACAGAGGCAATAACCGCCTGCAGGCAATCAAATTTAGAAGAAAGGTCAATTTCTTCAGGCGTGTGCCTGTAACATGGTCATGACTGTGAACAGGGCTGCCTTCAGGGCAGCATGGGGAACTGCTGTATGGGGCCCTAGTGAATCTGGGGTCCGGCAAACAGTGACACACATGAGCTGCCCATTAATGTGATGAAAGGTAATAGAAGGCTCATCCAGGAGTTACCCTTGGATTGGAAGTGTATGAAATGCGGTCACACGGACATTAGTAAGGCCTGCAAAGATTGTGATTTGCAATGTGGGGGCACAGGTAATTGAAGGAGGCCCAGTAGGTTTGCCCAGTATGGGGCCCAAAAATTCACTGTGTGAACAAGCACATTTTTACTAAGCATGTGCAAGTTCTCTTGCAAATAAATGTGTGTGCTCCCTGTGCATGGCAACATTTCTGACAGTTAGTAAATATGACCCATGTGGTTCAACACCACCAATCACAGTTAGTAAATATGACCCATGTGGTTCAACAACACCAATCACAGTTAGTAAATATGACCCATGTGGTTCAACAACACCAATCTTTATGTGCCAAACTAACCATTGACAAGGCATCCACACTATTTACAGATACTATAAATAGTGAGGAAGCCCACATACCACATGGGGCTGGTGGAAGCACCATTTAAAGGAATACTATCAATGTATGCATTTATGTTTAAATGCTGTATGTTGTAGCACACATTGGGACAAGTACTAGGAGCAATTTGATTCATCACACAGCTGTTCCTTTCAGCTGTAAAATCCTCCCTCAGTTTTGGTGTCAGTGTTGGATACAAATGTATCTAAAAACTGAGGGCTCCCAGAGGGCTAAGACCATGTCTGCACAGGGGAGTTGCTATCAACTCTTCAGTTTATAGTTTATCACCTTGCTGAAAGAATCTTATTGATATGGTGGTAAGAGGTTAAAGATTCTAGCAATGTGTGTTTATTATCTTTGCTTCTCTTGACTGATAAAGATACTAATAATGCTAATTGTAGACAGTGGTCTGCCCCTCTCAGCAGCTTGTAAAGTGGATGCAGCCTGGAGTGAATCACCTCAAGCAGGCAGCCAGTCTGAGTGTAAACACAGATTAGTGTTATAGCTTGTTATATTCCAGCAGTATTACAGCTCATTTAGTTACCTGTTACCACCTCCGATCAGCCTATTTCTCCTCATGTCTCCTGCATGCTGTGAGTGACACAGTGAAATATATTTGTGAGCTGTGTGACAGAGTAACCAAGCAGCTCAGGGTGACCCAAACTACTATGAGCTGTGTGAGAAATGAATTTTTAAGCAGGGATAGCAAGAGAGAGACCTGGGTGAATAAATAAAGTGCCCCTAGCACTAGTGGTAATGTATACACTAATATAGAGTATTAAAAATACTTCAGTTTTTGCCATCTCCGGTTTCCTCGGATGTCTAATATCCCCGCCATGTACGAGTGCGGCCCCACTGTGCAGGTGCAAATTACGTCTCACTCCTATACGGCTTTTTTCACTGTGCTACTGTGCAGATGTGGGCATGCCTGCTCAGTGTGACCCGCACCTTTACACAGGGGAGCGCAGCCACGAGGAGGAAGAGGCTCCTGGCTGGCAGTGGAGGGGTCTAGGAGGATCTGGGAAGCAACTTAATGATCCAGGTCCCCCTACTGAGGAAAGCATCTAACTTTTTCTTATGTTTTTGCTGGATACATGTTACCTAGTTTTACCTTAATTATCCTGGCTTCAGTGTGAAAAATACTTTTTATTGGTATGTAACCTGGCTCTCCCATTGTTCTTTAGCCCAGGCTATAATGTCATGCAATGTTCTTTCCCAGAGCACTCTGGGAGATTGTTATGTCCTTGGTCGCTTCAGAGAAACAATAAACATTCCTCAGTGATTTGCTTTGTCAGCAGTAAGATGCTGGCATCTGATAAATTAGTGATCAGGGGCATAACTAGAAATCACTAATCCCCCCCCCGCTTTCTGCACTGGTAAACTGGGAACCAATGTTAATCAATTGTTAATCAATTGGCTAGTGCACACTTGAATGTGTTTTCCCCATGCAGATAAAAACAGTCAGTAGTGAAGCACTGCGCACATTTTCTCAATTACATGAGCTCTCTGACAAAACGTGCGTGTTTTCACGCATACAGAAAACTGACAGATGAGTGTGCTCTCAGACTCAGCTTATTACACTCACCCTGTCCATCTCTGATGGAGCAGAACTGGCGCATTGGAAAACCATGCACTGTTTCGACTGTTATTCACTACGGTAGACACTGGCACCTCTCTCCTACTCATCCCCACCCCCTCAAACCCCCACTATAGAAGAATATTGTGCTTATCAGATAACTGCAAGGCCAATGCAATTAATAATTACAATTTTGGACAACCATTAGGGTGCATACACATATCCAATATGGAATGGCCAATCACTGAACAATTTTACCTCCTCTATGTAGTACGAGGGCTTTATAGCAAGAGTGATGAGGAGAGATTAGGTTTAGGATGGTATCTGAAAATTATATTAGGGTACGGTGGTACCATACTGAAGAAAGCTTTTCAAATAATTATTAAAAGTTTGACTACCCAGGAGGTTCCAACTAATAAGATAAGTGTCTAATTTTTTATTCGTAAAAATGTCTCGGATACCTTACAGAGATACTTAATTATATATAACTTAAAAAATAAAATTGCTTATTAATACAATATTTATAAAATATTTACTCAGTGTTTGCCCAAATATACAATGATAACCTCACTCTAATTTACATTACTAACATAGGCGTAACAATAGACCTTGAAAGGCATGCAGCCGCAGGGGGGCCCAGAAGCCACAGGGGGCCCCGTCCTGAGAGACTGACAACCAAGGGCATGGAGAAAAAATGTTCAGGCTGGCGTTTGGGGACACCAGTATACATTTGAGAAAGACTACCAACACAATCACAAAGTCATTTTGGGTGATCTAAGTTGCAAGTGTATATGGGCCTTTTCAGACTGATAGTATCACCACAGTCATAGCCAGCATGTGGACAGGTACGATGCCTATATGATTGCACCAAAGCCCAATGATCTGCTGCAGTGCTCAAAGTGAATTGTGTAGTATGTGATAAACTATAACTATAAAGCAGTACAGGTGAAATGATAGAAACTAAAAATTGACTTTATACAATGAATTTCCAAGCTCCAGTGTATTTACATTTGCAGAAGAATGGAGGTTGTGTATGTTGATGCTATTTGTCCTTTGAGCTGTTTTGCTATGAAGTGTTTCACTTGATGATACAATTGCAAGCTCAGACTTTGAAGAGGTGCTGATATCCATTCAGAGGATGGTTTCCAACTGAAAGGTTTTCCTAAAAAAAACCATAACATGATTTATATTAAACTGGTACTTTGTGAAGTTGTAGTTTTACTAAGGCAGAAAATGACACCTGTATGCAACCCCAATACTTTTTCAGTTGTTCACTCGCTATTTAGTAATGTCCGACTCATTGTGACCCTATGGACCACAGCACGCCAGGCCCCTCTATCCTCTGCTGCCTCGCATTTCCAAGCTCATGTTTGTTGCTTCCATGACACTATATAGCCATCTCGTTCTTTCTCCTCCTTCTTTTGCCTTCAATCTTTTCTAGCATCAGGGTCTTTTCCAGTGAATCCTGCCTTCTCATTATGTGTCTAACGTATTTCAGCTTCATCTACAGCATCGCTCCTCCGATGAACAGCCAGGGTTACCGTATATACTCGCAAGCAAGCCGAATTTTTGACCCCCCAAAAGTTGGGGGGTCGGCTTGCTTGCGAGTCACATTGGTCGCCGTTACAGGAAGCCGCTCTGCCTACAACTTCCTCTGTCATCACGCAGCAGCCGCCGTGGAGCGAGCTGCTGTGAATTATTTACATGCCCCGGGAGACGTAGAGGGGACTATTGGAAGCCGCAGGGTAAGCTAATAGCAGCGGCGGCCGTGGGGGTGGGCACTATCTACCTATACCGAGCACTATACTACCTATACTGTGCACTATACTAGCTATACTGTGCACTATACTAGCTATACTGTGCACTATACTAGCTATACCGGGCACTATACTAGTTATACCGAGCACTATACTAGCTATACTGAGCACTATACTAGCTATACTGAGCACTATACTAGCTATACTGGGCACTATACTAGCTATACTGGGCACTATACTAGCTATACTTGGGCACTATACTAGCTATACTGGGCACTATACTAGCTATACTGGGCAATATACTAGCTATACCGGGCACTATACTAGCTATACTGGGCACTATATTAGCTATACCGAGCACTATACTAGCTATAATGGGGCACTATACTAGCTATACCGAGCACTATACTACCTATACTGTGCACTATACTAGCTATATTGAGCACTACCTACCTATACTGAGCACTATACTAGGGCACTATACTAGCTATACTGGGCATTATATTAGCTATACTGAGCACTATACTAGCTATACTGGGCACTTTACTAGCTGTACTGGGCACTATACTAGCTATACTGGGCACTATACTAGCTATACTGGGCACTTCACTAGCTATACTGGGCACTACCTACCCATACTGGGCACTATACTAACTATACTGGGACACACTAGGGGGGATCACACGGCCAGCATTTCCTACCCCCGGCTTATATGAGGGTCAATAATTTTTTCCTGGTTTTCAGGAAAAAGTTGGGGGTCGGCTTATATGCGGGTCGGCTTGCTTGCGAGTATATACAGTAATTTCTTTTATGATTTACTGGTTGGATCTTCTTGCAGTCCAAGGGACTCTGAAAAGTCTTCTCGAGCATCACTATTCGAAGGCTTCAGTTCTTGGGCACTCAGCCTTCCTTATGGTCCAGCTCTCACAACCATACAGGAAAAAATATGGCTTTGACTATGTGAACCTTTGCTGACAATTTAACATCTTTACTTTTTATTACACTGTCCAAGTTTATTACTGATTTCCTTCCAAGGAGTAAACATCTTTTAATTTCATGGCTGCATTCTCCATCTGTAGTAATCTTTGAGACCAAGAACACAAAGCCTGATACTGCTTCCATTTCTTCCCCCTCTGTATGCCACGGGGTAATGGGTCATGATTTTTTTTTTTTTTTAATATTGAGCATTAGGCCAACTTTTGCACTCTCCCCTTTCACACTCATCAAGAGGTTTCTCAATTCTCTTTTACTTTCTGCCATAAGGGTTGCATCATCTGCATTATCTAAGGTTGTTGAATTTCTTCCAGCAACCTTCATTCCAACGTTTGCTTCATCTATCCAGGGCTGTGGAGTCGGAGTCGGGCAATTTTGGGTGCCTGGAGTCGGGAAAAAATGCACCGACTCCGACTCCTAATGAATTTGTAACTGTAATTAAAATAGAAAATATGATAAAATGTTCTATTTCTCACATAATAGTCATTAAAAATAATGTATATATACAGTAATAGCTGTGTTCAGTCCACAAAAATGAAATAAACCAATCAAAATTAGTTACTTGTGCTGCTTCAATAAAGCAGTCCCCGTATTTTTAAGGTCAGATATACATATCTGATTGTGACTGTATATATGATGTGTACACAGGAATCTCTTATATATACTAAATAACATCTATGCTGTAAGAATAAAGCCTGATGTGTAGCTGTGTCACTAATAGAGATGATCAACGAGATGGAAATAATTCTGCATTGATGCTGATTTATGCAAATGTATGCACTCCCTTTGCTGATGAAATCAAATAATTTGATATGTTGTTAAAATTTGGTTTGGTGACTACAAATTAAAGGGTAACTGAGACGGATGAAAAGTAAAGTTTTATACATACCTGGGGCTTCCTCCAGCCCCCTTCAGTCTAGTCAGTCCCTCGCTGTCCTCCACCACCCGGATCTTCTTCTATGAGTCCTGGTAATTCAGCCAGTCAGCGCTGTCCGGCCGCATGCCGCTCCCACAGCCAGGAACATTCTGCACCTGCCCAATAGTGCTGCACAGGTGTAGTATGCTCCTGGCGGCGGAGTGTGTGCATGCGCACGACGCCCGACTGGCTCAAGTACCTGGACTCATAGCAGAAGATCCAGGTGGTGGAGGAGGACAACGAGGGACTGATTATCCTGAAGGCGGCTGGAGGAAGCCCCAGGTATGTATAAAACTTTAATTTCATCTGTCTCAGGTTTACTTTGTTACACAGTAGTACTATACTCTACATATGCACTCCCCACAGAGCTGCAGGGAATCCACTGAGAATGCTGTGCACATTGAACACAGAGGTGTTGTCTGTTTACAATCTCCTCATTCCCCTGCAGAGTACCTGCACATCATTCTTACATGTACCCACACTTACATTGCCTAGGGCCTGATAGATGTTCTTTGTTCCGGTTTGTACCTTTTACAAGTACTCTTACCAAGGACTAGTTTTAGTCTAAAGGGAATAAATATAGTAGTCTACATATCCTTCTCACTTCAGTTGTCTTGTAAAATTCCTAAGCGTTGGCAGTTAAGAGACAAATTTCATGTTACATACTTTTAATCAACAAAATTGTAATATGCAAATTAGAGGAGTCGGAGTCGGTGGAGTCCTAAACTGAGGAGTCGGAGTTGGTGGATTTTTGGACCGACTCCACAGCCCTGCATCTATCAGCATTTTGCATGACATACTCTGCGTATAAGTTGAATAAATAGGGTGACGATGTACAGTCTTGTCATACTCCTTTTCTAATATTAAACCAATGTGCCCACTGTTCCTCCTTGGCCTACATTCAAGTTCCACAGGAGACATGTTAGAACATTCCATAATTTATTGTGATCCATACAGTCAAAGGCTTTGATATAGTTAATGAAGCAGAAGTAGATGTTTTTCTGACACTCCCCTGCTTTCTCCATAATTCAGTGAAGGTTGGCAATTTGCTCTTTGGTTTCAGGTAGCAGGGCCAGTCCTAGACTTTTTGCCGCCTGAGGCAAACTTGTAACGGTGCCGTCCCCTGATAGATAGCCTGGAGGGGGTAGCAGCCAGGAAGGGGGAGCAGCAGGCACAGCGGTGGGGGGGGGGGGCTCCCCCATCCGCGCTCCCCCTCCAGCTATGATCGGTAAATTTAGACCTGGCAGCTGAAGTACAGTGGGCAGCATTGCAGGAAGTGACGCGGTGGATAAGTGAGTAATTGCTTCCCTGCTCGCTGCTGGCTCTAAATGTAGTGATCATAGGAGGAGGGGGAGGGTCTGACCCCCTTCCCCACCGCTGTGCCGCTGCTCCCCCTTCCTAGCTGCTACCCCCTCTAGCTTGGCAGCCCCCCCCCCCCCCATGGCCAGGCGGTGCCCCCCCCCTTCTGCCACCTGAGGAACCTGCCTCACCACGCCTCATGGGTGGCCTAGGGCTGCTAGGTAGTCATCGGTTCACATATTGCTGAGGCCTAGCCTGCAAAATCTTGAGCATAATCGTTTTTGCCTTTGGCACAGTATTATGATCTTCTGGCCCTAGCTCCGCAGGTACTCTGTCTACCAGATCTAATCCCTTAAATCTATTTTTCACCTCCTCTGAATATTCATAAAGGATGCTACTTAGGACATACCTTTATGGTCTAGTATCTTTTCTTACTTTTTTCAGTTTAAGTTTAAATTTTGCAATAAGAAGTTGATGATCAGTGCCACGGTCAGCTGTAGTTCTTGCTTTTGCTGACTGTATAGAACTTCTCCATCTCTGACTGCAGTGTATATAGTATTGAAAGTCTGGTGACGTTCATGTGTAGAGTCACCTTTTGGGCTGTTGGATGTGTACTTGTTATGATTAGTGAATTATCTTGACAAAATGCTATTAATTTTTGCCCTGCTTCATTTTGTACTCCAAGGCCAAAATTGCCTCTTATTCCAGTTACCTTTTTTATTTTCTACTTTTAGCATTCCAATCCCCTATGATAAAAGTGACATTTGTTTCGATCTTGTAGGTTTTCATAGAACTGGTATTGTTTGATAGGAAATAAATATGGAAGCCTCCATATCCTTCTCACTTCTGTTGTCCTTTTAAAGGGACCCTTAAGTGAAGCTGAGGTGTTCTATTTTACTTACCTAGGACTTCTTCCAGCCCCTTGTAGTCCTTCAGGTCTTTCGCTGTCTGCTCCATTATGCTGCATGCCCCTTTGAAAGCTGTCCGATTAAGCCCTGTCATGGGCTACTTCGCATGCATGGCCCTAGATTCAATCCCGCTCTGGTGGGAGCGTAGTTGCAAGTTTTATGAACTGCACGTGCAAAGAATACTGCCAGCCATGGGAGAGTGATCGAGGCCGGGCCCGTGCAAGTATAGTAGCCGGAACAGGGCTCAGTTGGACAGATTTCAGAGGGGCACAGCAGTGGACCATAAGGACATTGAGGGTCCTGAAGGACTTCAGGGGGCTTGAAGTACCAGGTAAGTTAGACTGAACACCTTAGCTTCACTTAATCAGTCTGTTCAGCATCAAGGGCAGGTTCCATAGAGGAACAACTTTAGGGGTTAAAGATCCAATCCATTGTGATGGTTGTTATCAGTGCCTGTACCCACATTGCGAGATCACAGAAACCATCGCTCAAAAAAAATTGCCAATTGTTGTGAGAATTGCATGGTGGGTACGGGCGTTTAGTGGACAAGAGCTTTTAATCTAGCAACTTACATAGGATACAGTAGGCAAATGTCTGAACTTGTAATGTACTGATTGACAGATTGTTTTTTTTTTTTTTTTTACGCAACCTTGTAAGAATTCTACATTCACTACTCGACATTGCAAATATTATTTTTTTAATGTTAGATCCATCTAAAAAAAACCACTTTCCATTTGTTAGCATTTTTCTGGTGATTCTTTTTAGTCCTTTTAAAGAGAACCCGAGGTGGGTTTGTGAAATCCTATTAGGACACAGAGGCACATTCTGTATACAATGAGCAGCCTATGTATCCTTACAGTGTGTAGCGAGGCTCCCCCCGGGCTCTGCGTTCCCCATATGAGGTATATGGAGGCTGCCATGTTTATTTACTTTTAAGCAATACCAGTTGCCTGGCAGCCCTGCTGATCCTCTGCCTCTAATACTATTAGCCACAGCCCCTGAACAAGCATGGAGCAGATCGGGTGTTTCGGACTTTAAAGTCAGATCTGACAAGACTAGCTGCATGCTTGTTTCTGGTGTTATTCAGATACTACTGCAGAGAAATAGACCAGCAGGGCTGGCAGACAACTGGTATTGATTAAAAGGAAATAAATATGGCAGCCTCCATATACCTCTTACTTCAGTTCCCCTTTAAAGTGAATGTTTACCACTGTAAAAATCAAAAAGTCACATACTCACCTAAGGAGAGGGAAGGCTTGGTCCTAATGAGCCTTCCCTCTCTGCTCCCGGTGCCCGGTCCCGCGCAGGATCCCTCGTAGCAGTATTTGACCAGTTCGGTCAAATACTGCCATTTCCACAGCCGAAGGGAGCTTTCGGGAGCACTCGGGCTCCCGAAGATGGGCCACTCAATACTACGCATGTGCGAGCGCCCTCTATGACGCACTCGCGCGTGCGTAGTATGGAGCGACCCGTCTTCGGAAGCCCGAGTGCTCCCGAAGACCTCCGAAGTCCCTGCAGTGGCGGACGCGAACGGGGGAGCCAGCGCAGCACCAAGGGCACCAGGAGAGGAGAGGGAAGGCTCATTAGGACCGGGCCTTCCCTCTCCTTAGGTGAGTATCTGACTTTTTTATTTTTAAAGTGGTAACCATTGGCTTTAAGTCTGAAAAATTTGGTCTGATTAATCTTTATTTTTCAATAAAAGGAAAACCAAGGTTAAAATAAACTAATAAGACAAACCATTAGATTTATCCTCCTAGTCATGAAAATTACTTTTATTTATAATCCCACAGTTTTATTTTATATATTTATATTTTAAAGCTAAAAAAGGTAGTTTTAAAGGATACCCGAGGGGACATAATGAGATATAGTAGACATGTGTATGTACAGTGCCAAGCACACTAATAACTATGCTGTGTTCCTTTTTTTCTTTCTCTGCCTGAAAAGTTTAAAAATCAGGTATGTTCATGACAGTTCTTGTCTAAATCAGGACTAGGTCAGACTACAGTGTAATAACTCTGTTATAAAGAATTAGTCATACAGTGGGTTGCAAAAGTATTCGGCCCCCTTGAAGTTTTCCACATTTTGTCATATTACTGCCACAAACATGAATCAATTTTATTAGGATTCCACATGAAAGACCAACACAAAGTGGTGTACACATGAGAAGTGGAATGAAAATCATACATGATTCCAAACATTTTTTACATATAAATAACTGCAAAGTGGTGTGTGCATAATTATTCGGCCCCCTTTGATCTGAGTGCAGTCAGTTGCCTATAGACATTGCCTGATGAGTGCTAATGACTAAATAGAGTGCACCTGTGTGTAATCAGAATCAGTTTTTATTTCGCCAAGAACAGCAAGAGCCATAATCGGAATTATTTGTGGTACACATGGCAAAGACAGAGTAAAGACATACAACACATACACTTTGAAATGCAGTAATCAGATATACAGATAGTGATGCCGGTAAACACTAGTAAAAGGCCCCCGTTTCCGGATAAGAACCGAGGGAGGCAGCGACGGGGACCAGCTGACCGACCCGGCAACTACGAGTGCAAGCCGGACCGGGAAAGGTCAGAGTTCAGTGACCGAACGGCTTGGGGGAAGAAGGTGTTCTTCCGCCTGGTGGTTTTGGATGGTATAGTCCTGAAGCGGCGGCCCAACGGGAGGAGCTTGAAGTAGTGGCTGCCAGGGTGAGAGGGGTCACGGGAGATCATGGTGGCCCTCTTCCTCAATCTGGCGGAGTGGAGCAGATCAAGAGGTGGAAGAGGAGATCCGATGATTCTCTCTGCATCAGCTATGACCCTCTGCAGTTTATGTTTATCACTGGCCGTTGCACCCGCGTACCAAACAATGACTGAGGAGCAGAGGATGGATTCTATGGTGGCAGTATAGAAGCTGGTTAGCAGCTCCCGTGGCATGCCAAATCTCTTCAGTTGGCGCAGGAAGAACAGCCTCTGCTGGGATTTCTTTTGAATTTTAGTGGTGTTTTGCCCCCATTTCAGGTTATTGGTGAGAGTCGTGCCGAGGAACCGAACCGATGACACCGTAGAGACTTCTGTTTCTCCAATGAGGACAGGTGAGAGGAGGGGAGGGTTCCTCCTGAAGTCTACAACTAGTTCAACAGTCTTTGCTGTGTTGAGAACTAGGTTGTTCTCCCTGCACCAGTTGCAGATTCTCTCGACCTCGCTACGGTACTCATGCTCTCCGTTGCTTCCAATAAGGCCAATAATAGTGGTGTCATCTGCAAATTTGATGACCTTCACAGAGTCAGCGGATGAGATGCAGTCGTTGGTATAAAGGGAGAACAGTAGAGGTGCTTAGTGATGTGTGCCACGCTGACATTGATGGCATCCTCCACGGATCTGTTTGCCCTATATGCAAATTGGAGCGGGTCTAAAAGGGCGTCCGTGGACCTCTTCAGGTGGGCAAGGACCAACCTCTCAAGGAGCTTCATGATGTTAGAGGTTAGGGCAACTGAGCGGAAGTTGTTGTGCTCGGTACTGCCTGTTTTTTTAGGGATCAAAAAATATGAGATGGAAAGAAAAGTAGGTATGGTCCGACTATGCACAAATCACAAAATAAATTCTTTCAAAAAATACTTTATTAATCATAGAAAATGTATATTCTAAAACACACAGTTAAAAATGTGCCCGCCCGCACCCCCAAAAAACCCACCTACACAGCCCAACTCCCCCAAACCCCACAATATCCCCACCGATAAATCAGGAACACCAATACCCCAATAAGGATATGAATGGTTGGGGTGCATGCATCAATTGAGCCACTGAGGCCACTAATCCCTCCGCATGAATGAGATCTAAGCGCTTGTATCATAGAGTCTCCAGACAATCGTATATTATATATCAAATGACCAGGAGCAGAACATCCATCTTAGTTCAATTGGTCCATTTTGCCAACAAGTCAGCATAAAGGCAATATAACCATGTAGGATAGGATTGTGATGCAGCCCAGTTGAGTTGCCCAACAAAATTCAGTTCTTAAAGGCACACCAGCACATTGACCAGATATAGCAGAGTTAGTAAGCAGGCATTCAGTTGCAAACAAACATAGCTCCAGCTCCAGCTTTAATGGAAACAGACGCCTTACTTTGCTGTTGAGAGGCAGTGGAAAGCAGCAGCCACATAAAGCAAGTTCAGAAGCAAGCAATACAGATGCAAGCAATTGGCATAAACACAATTCCAATGTGTATGGATTCAAACAGTTCCTTGTCCATAAGGAAAGGTCAGCAATGACCAAGTGGCAGGCAAGCTTACGTGTTTCCAAGTACCATCCGGACAGAGCAGCAGCTGATTACTTGTTGTGTCCTGGCCAGAGCGCTGGTATGCCAATGTGTCGCTGGAGACCATGCAGGGCGAGGCTGGGTCCTTGTGCGGGAGGGTGATGGAGGCCGAGACGCAGCACATGCGTCCTCGACCGGTTTCGCCGGACTTCCGGCTTCCACTGGAGGTATGTATCACACCCAGAGTCCTCCGTGTGGGGATCTTAAGCTTCCGCCAGCCCGACGTCACAGATGGGCCGGCCCCGCCCACCCCCACCAGCGGCCAATGCCGGGCGAGCGGGCGGGGCGGGCAGACGCGACGGCCGGCCGCCATGGCAACCAGCCGCCGCGTCCGCCATAGCCCCGCCCGCCCGAACACCGCACACATGTTTTTTTAGGGACTGGTACAATTATAGACCTCTTGAAACAGGAGGGGACTGTACCATCAGATAATGACTGCTTAAATAAGGAGGTGAGCACAGGGGCTAGCTGATCGGCGCAGGTTCGCAGGCAGACAGACGACACTCCGTCCGGGCCGGAAGATTTTCTGGGGTTCAGCTTCCAGAGGTGCCGGAGTACCTCTGATTCTAGAACAGCGCTAGGAGCCAGGGCGCCGAGTACACCAGAGGTCGATGCGGATTTGACCACGGGTTGGTTGGAATGTTTCTCGAACCTGCAGTAGAACTCATTGAGCTCCTCCGCCAGTCGAGGGCCCGGGGTCGCCGTTTGGGATGTTGGTTTGAAGTTTGTGGCTGCTCTCAGGCCCTTCCATACTTCCCGTGTGTTGGTGGACTGAAGGCAGAGCCCCAGCTTCTCAGCGTAGGCCCTCTTTGCCGATCGCAGTTCTCTTTTCAGGGCGAGCCTAGCTTCTCTGAATTCCTCTAGGGAGCCAGACCTGTGCGTTGAACCAGGGCTTGTTGTTGGGGTAGACCCTGAAGGACTTAGATGGGATACACGCTCCTTCGCAGAAGGAGATGTAGGAGGAGATATTCTCGGCCCATTCATCAAGGGTAGGTGCCTCCAGAGCCGTCCAGTCGGTGGTTTCAAAGCAAGCTTGGAGCTGCAGTTTGGCGTCCGCAGTCCATTTTTTCACGGTTTTGGTGATGGGCTTTGAAGTCTCCAGGAGCCTCCTGTAGGAGGGGATCAGGTGTATTGTGTTGTGGTCAGAGTTTCCCAGGGGGGCTCCTTGGATGGCCTTATAAGCGTTCTTGTGAACCGTGTAGCAGTGGTCCAGGGTGTTACAGTTCCTGGTAGGGCAGGTGATGTGCTGCTTGTAGAGGGGCCTCACATGCTGAAGGTTTGCCTTATTGAAGTCGCCCAGGATGATGAACAGGGCCTCTGGGAGGGCTGTTTCCCACCGCGAGATACAGTCGTTGAGTACTTGCAGGGCAGTCTTTGTGCATGCGTCAGGAGGAATGTAGACCCCAATGAGGACAAGGGAAGAGAACTCCCTCGGGGAGTACCGAGGCCTGCAGTTTATGGCAAAGATCTCAACCTCAGGAGTGCAGGCCTTGTGGAGAGTGGTGGTGTCGGAGCACCAGGAGGTGTTTATGTAAAAGGAGATACCTCCGCCTCTCGTTTTCCCCGAGAGGGCTGCATCACGGTCTGCTCTTTGGAGGTCGTAGCCAGGTACCTGTAGGGAGTTGTCCCACAGCCAGGTCTCGGTAAAACAGAGAACAGGGGTGTACTTGCTGATCTGGGGTTTGCTGTCGAGAAGGAGGAGCAGCTCATCCAGTTTGTTGGGGAGTGAGCAGACATTTGCAAGTAGGATGGCAGGGACAGGCGAGCGTAGGCCTTTCCTTTTCAGTCGGACCTGGGCCCCCGCCCTCCTACCTCTGTGGCGGCGTTTGTTTGGTGCACGCTTGGTGGAGAGGTATTCGATGTGTGCAGTGACATCATTCCACAGGGGAGAGCCCGCGGCACAACAGTCTGTCGCAGTTGGATGGGGCGGGCAGCACGTCCCGATGTGGGGCACAAGTAGGTGGGCTGGAGCAGACGGCACAGCTTGATGCTTGGCACGGGTGATGGTCTGGTGCGCGTAGCACGGTAAGTAGCCCAAGATGTCTAGAGGGTGTGGAGTGGGCAGTACGTGGTGTAGGCAGCCTAGCACAGGCTCTGGCACAGTATCAATGGTGGGGGCAGGCAGCGAAAGACAGTCCAGGGCCCACTTAGATGGAATGGAGCAGTCAGGCAGCACAGCGTAGACTGTGGCACAGATAGATGGTATGGACCAGACAGACAGCACCGTCTATGGTACAATGTAATCTAATGCCAGTACAAATACAGCTGCTCTGTGAGGGCCTCAGATGTTGTCTAAGAGAATATTGGGAGCAACAACACCGTGAAGTCCAAAGAACACACAAGACAGGTCAGGGATCAAGTTATTGAAAATTGAAACAGGCTTAGGCTACAAAAAGATTTCCAAAGCCTTGAACATCCCACGGAGCACTGTTCAAGCAATCATTCAGAAATGGAAGGAGTATGGCACAACTGTACACCTACCAAGACAAGGCCATCCACCTAACAAGGAAAGCGCTGATCAGAAATGCAGTCAAGAGGTCCATGGTGACTCTGGACGAGCTGCAAAGATCTACAGCTCAGGTGGGAGACTCTGTCCATAGGACAACTATTAGTCATGCACTGTACAAAGTTGGCCTTTATGGAAGAGTGGCAAGAAGAAAGGCATTGTTAACAGAAAGCATAAGAAGTCCCGTTTGCAGTTTGCCACAAGCCATGTGGCGGACACAGCAACCATGTGGAAGAAGGTGCTCTGGTCAGATGAAACCAAAATTGAACTTTTCGGCCAAAATGCAAAACGCTATGGCCTTAATTCAATGAGGTTAACTCCTGTCTTTAATAACTCTTCAGAGCTGTTTTACAGTTATCACAATTATATCACCATGGTGATAACTGTAAAACAGCTCAGAAGAGTTATTAAAGACAGGAGTTAACCTTAGTGAATTGAGGCCAATGTGTGACAGAAAACTAACACTGCACATCACTCTGAACACACCATCCCCACTGTCAAATATGGTGGTGGCAGCATCATGCTCGGGGGGTGCATCTCTTCAGCAGAGACAGGGAAGCTGGTCAGAGTTGATGGGAAGATTAATGGAGCCAAATACAGGGCAGACTTGGAAGAAAACCTCTTGGAGACTGCAAAAGACTTGAGACTGGGGCGGAGGTTCACCTTCCAGCAGGACTATGGCCTCAATTCACTAAGATCATGCTGGAGATAATAAGGCAAGAGATAACTTACCTCCACACAGTGAGAGAGTTATTGTATCTCTTCATTCCTTAAGTTACCTTTTCTGTAGTTAATTGACCTCCTCTGTAGTTAATTTGCCTCCTCTGTAGTTATTTTCACACAGCAGTTAATAAACAGCCTGTCTTTAACTCTGGAGTTATTTTAAGGATTGAAGAGTTAACTTAAAGACAGAAGAGTTAACTTTAGGTTTGCCTGAGGTAAAATGTTTCCTGAATACTACATGCCTTATCACCATGGTGATAACTCTAGAAGAGTTATTAAAGACAGGAGATAAGCTTAGTGAATTGAGGCCAATGACCCTAAACATAAAGCCAGGGCAACAATGGAATGGTTTAAAACAAGTCCAGATCTAAATCCAATCGAGAATCTGTGGCAAGATCTGAAAACTGCTGTTCATAAACACTGTCCATCTAATTTGACTGAGCTGGAGCTGTTTTGCAAAGATGAATGGGCAAGGATTTCAGTCTCTAGATGTGCAAAGCTGGTAGAGACATACCCTAAAAGACTGGCAACTGTAATTGCAGCAAAAGGTGGTTCTACAAAGTATTGACTCGGGGCCGAATAATTACGCACACCCCTCTTTGCAATTATTTATTTTTTAAAAATGGTTGGAATGATGTATGATTTTCGATCCACTTCTCACATGTACACCACTTTGTATTGGTCTTTCACGTGGAATTCCAATAAAATTGATGCATGTTTGTGGCAGTAATGTGACAAAATGTGGAAAACTTTAAGGGGTCCGAATACTTTTGCAACCCACTGTATGACACTTCCCTAGCAGAAAATGGCTTCTCAGAGCAGGAAATGTTTCAAAGATTTTAGCTCTGGCATACTTCGGTGAATGTGTCATTGAGCAGAAACAATGAAACCGTAAAAACTTGAGGGCCCGTTTCCTCTGCTGCGGAAATCAGACCGAATCCACAGAGTTTCCCTGCAAGCAAATTGCGCAGGGAAACTCTGCCATGGGGAAAATGCTGCCACTGTCCGAATCACTTGTCTTAGCAATTCAGCCGACATTGCAGCATTTTTTACGGGGGGCTGGAGGAAGCCACAGGTAAGTCCAGATTTCATTTTTATGGCACTGCTCAGGGTCCCTTTAACCCTTTTAGTCAGAAAGCAAAGGAATACAGCTTTATTACCGTTTGGAACAGTACATACACATGCCTGTCTCATCATGTCACCTTGGGTATACTGTAGCCCCTCAGCATCCGTGCTGCCAGTTGTAATATAAGAGCATTTTGATGTTAGAGGCGCCCCCTGGATCAGTAAATACCGTGTGTCTAGGAGCCTGTAGAGTAAATCCATCAGCATTTTTTTACAACACGGGGAACCAAAGTCTTTTTGGCCATCCTGTTGCAGCAAAAATTACATTCCATATCTTTTTGAGCATATGGGAAAGTACAGGAGAGGAGGAGAAGCATAGAGATGAGTGTTTATATTTGGTCTAATATCTATGTTTGCTTTACTTTGTACAAGTGGCGTAGGGAAAAGGGAAAATGCAGCGCTAAAAGATCTACATTTGTCCGACCTCCGGTTTCTGTTAATTGAGTGGAGACTTCCTGACTTAATTCCCATACCGATTCTATGATCTGATGTCAACTCAAGCAATCTGCCATGTAGTTTAGGGAGTTTTTTAGATATAAAACTGTTATTGAAATCATACGCTGTTCCACCCAGGCTTGGATTTCCGTTGCCGCCCAGCATAGAGACGAATGACGCAGCTTGAAACACAGCGCTTATCCACCATCCATAATGGACATCCAGCCTAACTGCGGACTGTCTTTTGCAGTGACCATATGCTTTAGAACAGATAAGTTGAATTATCTTGGTGTCTTTAAAACCAAGTTCATTGCAAAGCATATCTCCATACAAACGGAGCGCTTGTTGAATTCAAGCGGTGTCATCTGTATATTCCTTTCAAGTTGATTTATATGTGAGCCTAATGGGATGTGAGCATACATGTACTATACAATGACATTGAACGTTGATTACATACAAGGATAAAATGCGGATAAAAATTGATCTGAAATTGTCAACAGGAGATGGCCCTTCTGTGTTTGATCTTGTTTTGCAAAGGAATGCACTTGTATGACGATGATGATGATATTCGCATTATTAATGCCCTGCCACGACCCTCCATGACATAGCATTTGTTTTGGAGGCAACGTCGATTCCCTACATTGTGGCAGTTGTGCTTTTACATGAGAGAACTATTCTGTTTGTCATGTGCTTATTCGTTCCACACAAGGACAATGCTGTTACAAACCTAATCATTTATATATCAAAGGGATCAATAGACTGTCAGTAACCAACATCTCATTGGCTTGATGTGTATCCAATACATGGATTGATAGTCACATAGAACAATACACCCTATCCAGGAGATTTGTGCAGATAATCTATACTGGACATGTATGGCTGGTTTGTAACCATATAAAGAAGTACCCAATAAAATAGCACCAACCACTCCAAATAAATAAAATCATTCCAAATAACTAGTATAATAGTACAAAAGATTTTATTGGTAAATAGTAAACATGATTAAAACCATATTAAAAATCACTGAATGTGATGACAACAGCGTTCACAATTGTATAATCAGTAGCTATAAGTAAATATCATAATCTCCTTTGGCCTCTTTCCGAAGCGGGTCATGCCCGCGTGATGCATTAAGACATACAACGGTGTTACACTCTCTCCCTCTCCTCTATCTGTAAGTACTGAGCCTTCACTTACTGCACCTTTTTTCACTTATTATAGGTGTTCCAGCCAATCTATCATTGGTTTGACGTGTATTCCTTCTTTCCGTGTTTGAAAGGAACCTTGTGGGCATTAGTGCAATATAGTTCCCCTATATATCACTTCACTATGTACTTCAGATTGTGTTTCTATACTTGATATTGGGCTCCCTGTGGCTTTTTGCGGTTATACACCTCTGTGATTTGTTTTATTTTTTAGGGCTCATCAGTGATAGAGTTATATATTTATTTAATTTTTACTTTATTGAGGATTGGGAGATTATGATATTTACTTATAGCTACTGATTATACAATTGTGAACGCTGTTGTCATCACATTCAGTGATTTTTAATATGGTTTTAATCATGTTTACTATTTACCAATTAAATCTAATGTACTATTATACTAGTTATTTGGAATTATATTATTTATTTGGAGTGGTTGGTGCTATTTTATTGGGTACTTCTTCTTTATATGGTTACAAATTTTCAAATTGCCCAATCAGCACATCCCTTCCTAGTGATTACAAATTGTAATATTTCCGCATTTTTTGCTTGTTTATTGTTGATGGTGCTTGTCCATATTGGTTGTTTACATGTATGGCTGGTTTGTCTAATGCTGGGAATACACGGTTCATTTCTGTCGCTCGATTCTCCGCTCGATCATTTTTGCCGCTCGATTCTGCCGTCGATTCTCTTATCTCCCGCTCGTTTTTCTTTTTTTCTATTCACTTCTATCAGAAATCGAGCGGCAAAACGATGGAACAGGAGATCGGACTTGTCGGAAATGATCTATCGAGCCATCTATCTGCGGCAGAAACAAACCGTGTATCCCCAGCATAAGGAAGGCAGACTTATACAGGTCCTTCTCAAAAAAATAGCATATTGTGATAAAGTTCATTATTTTCTGTAATGTACTGATAAACATTAGACTTTCATATATTTTAGATTCATTACACACAACTGAAGTAGTTCAAGCCTTTTATTGTTTTAATATTGATGATTTTGGCATACAGCTCATGAAAACCCAAAATTCCTATCTCCAAAAATTAGCATATCATGAAAAGGTTCTCTAAACGAGCTATTAACCTAATCATCTGAATCAACTAATTAACTCTAAACACCTGCAAAAGATTCCTGAGGCTTTTAAAAACTCCCGGCCTGGTTCATTACTCAAAACCGCAATCATGGGTATGACTGCTGTCCAGAAGGCCATCATTGACACCCTCAAGCAAGAGGGTAAGACAGAAAGCAATTTCTGAATGAATAGGCTGTTCCTAGAGTGCTGTATCAAGGCACCTCAGTGGGAAGGAAAAAGTGTGGCAGAAAACGCTGCACAACAAGAAGAGGTGACCGGCCCCTGAGGAAGATTGTGGAGAGGGACCAATTCCAGACCTTGGGGGACCTGCGGAAGCAGTGGACTGAGTCTGGAGTAGAAACATCCAGAGCCACCGCGTACAGGCGTGTGCAGGAAATGGGCTACAGGTGGCGCATTCCCCAGGTCAAGCCACTTTTGAACCAGAAACAGCGGCAGAAGCGCCTGACCTGGGCTACAGAGAAGCAGCACTGGACTGTTGCTCAGTGGTCTAAACTACTTTTTTCGGATGAAAGCAACTTTTGCATGTCATTCGGAAATCAAGGTGCCAGAGTCTGGAGGAAGACTGGGGAGAGGGAAATGCCAAAATGCCTGAAGTCCAGTGTCAAGTACCCACAGTCAGTGATGGTCTGATTGCCTCCATGCCACGCCGAATTGAAGCAGTCATTTCTGCGAAAGGATTCCCGACCAAGTATTGAGTGCATAACTGAACATAATTATTTGAACTTATATAAGAGAGAACAGAGGCGCCAAAAGGATAAAAGGGGTTTTAAAATGATTTGAACGTTGACTTTTTTTTTTTTTTTTTAAAAACACTTTTCTTTTATTGGTCGGATGAAATATGCTAATTTTTTGAGATAGGTATTTTGGGTTTTCATGAGCTGTATGCCAAAATCATCAATATTAAAACAATAAAAGGCTTGAACTACTTCAGTTGTGTGTAATGAATCTAAAATATATGAAAGTCTAATGTTTATCAGTACATTACAGAAAATAATGAACTTTATCACAATATGCTATTTTTTTTTAGAAGGACCTGTATAGTGCTAGAAATCATTTAGAGATATAGTCTTTGAGGTTTCCCTTATAGTCATGGACTTTTTGAAACTTGACTCTGTAGATACCTACGAACTGGGTTTGGCTATGTGTTATGGCGACTTCTTTTTATTCTATGGAATAGTGTGTTATTTTTGATTATATTGGTCATGTCCTGTTATCCTCTGTGAGTGGTTTAATCATTGCATATATATTGATACTATATTGATTACCTCTCAGGGTGATGATTTGATACCTCCAATAATCTATAGTAATTCTGATCGATTAAGAAGCACTAATGTTGTGTGGACATTTATTTCCCAATGAGATTAGAACACACATCTGTAGATGCCCCTCTGAGGGACAGATACGTGACAAAATTATATATATATATATATATATATATATACATATATATATATATATATATATATATATATATATATATATATATATATATATATATATATATATATATATATATATATATATATATATATATATATATAGTTTTGAGCAGCAAATACTGGTTTGGTCTCTTGTATATTTTGGGATTTCCATTGGTGGTTTCAGTAATTTGCACTTTTGCCCCTCCCTGTTTGTTTATAGTCAGGCTTGTTGTTGTTGTTGCATTGTCAGCACACAGAGAGAATCTGATTATTGATGATCTGCAGAATCATCAACAATACAGATGTATACTTGATTATGGATGATCTGCAGAATCACCAATAATGCAAGTATGACTAACCTCTGGACACCTAATGAAGTGTAAGTGTTTGGTGTAACTGTAGGCTATCTCCCGTGAGGCGGGAGATACAGGCAGCTCGGCCAGGAACCACCTGAGGGGCAGGTGGCCCTGGGCTGTGCAGGGACTATCTCCTTGAGAGAGGGAATAGCGAGAACCTGGCAACCAGTGATACTTGGTGATCAGATAATAGACTGTACTGCAGCCAGGGGACTCCAAGGAGAAGAGGCCACTGGCTGCTTAGCAGGCCGGACTCTCTGAGGAGCGGGAGTCCTAGTTGCTAACTGACACTTGGTGGAATAGTATCACAGCTAGTACAGATAGACTGGGCACTCAAGGGGTGAGTGACAGCCTGGAAGGTCGGGCAGGCCATATCGGCAACACACGAGCAGATAAGGTACAGAGACAGAAGGCTGATTCGGTAACCGGGTACAGGCAGGGTTTGGCAACAGGTAGACAGATATGCAGAGGTACCGAATCAGAAAGCAAGAGAGAGGTCGACAGAGCAAATAGTCATAACAGATATAAAGCAGAGTCCTAGTCTGAGGTGTGAGGTCCTTGGTCTCGACACCCAGGGACTAGTCTAGAGAATAACTCAGCAATGACACAGTATTCCTAAGCTTGGGTGTGAGGTCCTTGGTCTCAACACCCCGGAACTGGTCTAAAGTATAACACAGCCCTGACACAGTAATCCTAAGCTTGGGTGTGAGGTCCTTGGTCTCAACACCCCGGAACTGGTCTAAAGTATAACAAAAGCCCAGCAGAGACTCTACTTCCTCCGTCAGCTGAGGAAGTTCGGCATGGCCCCAGAGATCTTGACCAGCTTCTACTCTGCCACCATTGAATCGATTCTCTGCTCCTCCATCCTGGTCTGGTACACTGGAGCCACCGCTAGCGACAGGCTCACACTTCAGAGAGTCATCAGGGCAGCGGAGAGGGTCATTGGGAGACCTCTTCCCCCACTTGACCTCCTACACAAGAGAAGGCTGAAATCGAGGGCACTGAGGATCGCTAACGATTCCACCCACCCGGGCCACCGCTACTTCTGTCAGCTCCCACTGGGACGGAGGCTTCGGGCCATCTCCACAAGGACTTCCAGACACAGTAACTCTTTCTTTCCCGTGGCAGTCAGCCTCCTCAATTCCCTCCACATACTCCCATCTGCTCACAACAACTAATGATAGGCCACTCTTGTCTTCTTGTCCTTGTACGGGTATAACTGCTGCTCTTGCATGTAAGGCAAATGTTAGTGTAATATAATGTGAATGTAAATGCTTAGTGTAATGTAATGTGAATGTTAATGCTTGTCCTCTGTGTTATATAGTGTAATACAACTTCTGTTCTATTGCTGCCTCTTCGGAGCTATATGTACCGTGCCAAACCCAATTCCGGGCATGACCCAGTCATGCTTGGCGAAATAAAGTATTCCTGATTCCTGAATCTGGCTAAGTGTGAATTCCCAGGTACACCTGGTTCTAACACACTGTGGGATCTGACTGAGGTCTGAGTGCTCACACGTAAGTATTCGCAATGGCAGACAACCTGAGACTGACCAGCAAGATCTATATATACTGTAGCGCTCCTCAGCGCCGCCCAGCGCCACTCAGCCAATCAGTAACTGCGCTGGGATCAGCTGATCGACCTGATCAGCTGATCCCTCTCCTACTGGCATAAAGGTCCTGCCTTCCAGCGCGCGCGTAGCTCTCCATCTGTGTGCACTAGAAGGCCCAGGCAAACCAGACGCATGCTGCTGTGCGGAAACCGCCGGTCTGAGCGCGGAGACAGCCGCCCCGCTGCCAGATCGCGCGGCGGCATCACCGCAATCCATTACATGCATTATGTGATAGTATAGTCATCTCTTTGCATCAATGTGATGACTAGAACATGATCTGGATATGGGACCCTTAATTTGTTTTATAGTTTTGCTATTAGCCCGGATATGATCTTTGTAAATATTTTGATGCCAGTGTGAGTCTAAAAGAGAGCGAGTTTGGCATGGATAGTGACTGCCTTTTTTACAGCAAGCATCACACTGCTTATGACCCTGAAAAATCCGGACAGATAGGCATCCTATAGATCTAAAGTGACCGTGAGTGTCCATGGGCAAGTAGGCATCTGACTGAACAAATGCTTTCTATAAGGCACTTCTTTTGAAGAAAGGTATGCATAGCTACATTCCTCTGGAGGATTCTGCACCTTGGACTCCCGAGGCACCGGCAGCTTTTAAGAGAATCTCAGATGAGAAGTGTCTCAGGTTCCATACTTACCTGTGCTTTCCTTAGGCCCCCTTGAGGCTTCTCAGCCCTCGCCATCTCCCGGGCTGGCTCCTGTCACCCGCTATAGTGCCCGAAAGCCTGGCCCAGTCACTCCCCCTTTGTGCTTCCGTCCCTGGGAGTGTTCTATGCCCATGCAATAGAAAGAAAGCTCCCAGCTGGGGGAGCATGCCGGGCATGTGTGACAAGGCACGACTCGGCCATTCTTTTGGGGCGCTACTGCGGATGACAGGAGCCATCCGGGGAGATGGTGAGGGATGCGCGGCCTCAAGGGGGCTTTAAGGAAATATCTGAGCAAATAAAAAAAAAATTATCTACTTACCCAGGGCTTCCTCCAGCCCCTTGCAGCCGACATGTCCAACGCTGCAGCTCCGCTCTCAGCCGCCGACCCGGGGTCCCCGCCTGTGCAGAGGCCAACCTCGCAACGACGGCTGAGAGCGGAGCTGCAGCGTCGGACATGTCGGCTGCAAGCAGTTGGAGGAAGCCCCGGGTAAGGAAGTCCCAGGTAGGTATGGTACCTGAGACGCTTCTCGTTCCAGGTATACTTGAAACACCTTTTTGCTGCTTTGTAATGGCATTTTAGAAGCTGATCTCTTAAAGAGACTCTGTAGCAAAAAAAAGTTCCCGTGGGGGTACTCACCTTGGGAGGGGGAAGCCTCAGGGTTCCAATGAGGCTTCCCCCTCCCCTGTAGCTGCAGGCAATCCAGTGCTGGCTCCCCCGAAGCAACCCACAATCCTGGCTCGACAAGGCTTGATATATTTACCTTCCCTGGCACCAGCGGGGGTGCTGTTTCGGCTCTGAGCACCGAGATAGGCGGAAATAGCCGTTCTCTGTCGGGTCCGCTCTACTACGCAGGCTCAGGAGACTTGCGCCTGTGCAGTAGAGCGGACCGACAGCTATCGACTATTTGCACCTATCTCCGAGCGGAGAGCCGATGCTGCACCTGCGCTGGAGCCAGGAAGGTAAATATTTACATCCCCGCTGTTCGGAGGGGCACAGCGAGACCACCGTGGGACACAGGAGGACAGGGAAAGCCTCCAAAGGAGGCTTCCCCCACCTGAGGTGAGTACCCCCCAGGGGAACTTTTTTTTTAGTTACAGGTTTTCTTTAAACAGATGTATTTGGCAGAAACCTTCCTCATTTTGCCTTTATCTGCATGAACCCTTGTGTGATTTGAGGTAGCCAAAAATTTAGCAGTGTGATAAGGAGGCTTAAAGTGATACTAGGCTGCTTTTAAAAACAAAATTTGCACTTACCTGGGGCTTCCTCCAGCCCTCCATAGTCCGTGAGGTCTACTTACGTCCTCCTGACTCCTCTCCCAGTCCCACTGGTGGCTCCTTTAATTGGCAACTTCAGCCTGAAGTCTCCTGTACGAGTCCTCGCCACACCCTTTACGCATCATCACGCTGGCCGATACATGTCATCATGCTGGCCGGCATGAGAGTTCTGCACATGCTGAGTTATAGACCCTCACGCTGGCCACCATGATGACGCGTGCCAGCCAGCGTGATGATGCGTAACATGTGCGGTGGGGACCCGTGCTGGCGACTTGAGGCCGAAATCACCAATTAACTCAGCCGCCAGCGGGACCAGGAGAGGAGCCAGGAGGGCGCTAGGGGACCTTGTGGGCTAGAGGAAGCCCCAGGTAAGTGCAAATTTTGTTTTTAAAAGCAGATCAGTATCACTTCAATGTGCACCTGAGATGGAGATGGTACATTGTGCCAGATGAGGACCATGGGCTCCCTCGCCGTCCTCCATGACTGCTCCGTTGTCGCCACCGATATCTTCTTCAGTTGGGGCCACTCGTGGTGTTCTGTGCATGCGCCCACCCCCGCTCTGTTCTTACTAAAGGAACAACTTCCTTTAGTAGTTTTTCCTTTAATCGGGTTCACATGGCAAACTAATCCAAGGCACAATACCATCCATGACTTTAACTGAAAAAACTTAATATTTATGACAAATACAATTTGCATAATAGTTAGGAAAGTGATGTACAAAGGATTTATAGAAGATACTTACCTTAACCAATGTTCTATTCACAATACTTTGCACTTAAAGCTTCACATGATGTACAGTTAGCTGTACATTAATTAATTGGCCGTAATGTTCACGTTTGCAGATGGAGCATTTATTGTACAAAGATTTGTAACTGAAAAATTCCTTTTGGGTAGCAGAGTCTCATTTCCAAGTTCTACTAGCTAAAACTAAGTGGATTACAGTATGTGAAATTGTTCTTTGTGCAGTGGTAGCACTGTTTGAATTTCTGTTTTAGATTCTGCTAATGAGGTCTGAAGCCAATAATGCTCTTATGGAAATGCAGATATACATGGGCATCAGCACTTTCCAGACTACTGGATCATTTTCCTTTTCCTTTCGTAGGTGGGTAATTATTGGTCATGGAAATCTTTGCCATTGGGCACAATATTTGCCAGTTAATTTTTGTTTTTTGCTGTTATTCTACTGTGCATGTGATTATGTTCAGTAGAAACTGCAAAAATGTAAAATCCTCCAGATTTACTGGAAAGCTTATAAACCTTTAGGAATTTTCTCAATTTCTGCACGACTTGCTTTGAACCTGTGATCTGCCCTATATGTAAAGCATAACGTAGGAGGTTTTCTAAAATCACACTGCTTGCCAGATCAGCCATTTTTTAACAGCCACTTTCTGCAGCACAGTCTGCTGTGCTCCTGTGCATTCTAGAAGCAGGCCTATGCAGTTACGTTTTACAGCTCAGCTGCTTTAGAAGAATAAGATAAGATCTGAGCATAAGAGTAGGTTCACACTTGTTCTAAAAAGGTATCCGTGGCTCCGGTTTTTAGCTCAGATCAACACCAGAGTCACGGATACCAATGTTAAAAATAGTAGCAGTCTTGACTTAAAGGGATACTGTAGGGGGTCGGGGGAAAATGAGTTGAACTTACCCGGGGCTTGTAATGGTCCCCCGCAGGCATCCTGTGCCCGCGCAGCCGCTCACTGATTCTCCGGCCCCGCCTCCAGTTCACTTCTGCAATTTAAAGTCAGAAAACCCCTGCGCCTGCGTTGCCGTGTCCTCGCTTCCCTTTATGTCACCAGGAGCGTACTGTGCAGGCACAGACCATACTGGGCTTGTGCTATACACTCCTGGTGACATCAGCGGGAACGAGGACACGGCAACGCAGGCGCAGGGGTTTTCTGACTTTAAAGTCGGAAATTCCAGAAGTGAACCGGAGGCGGGGCCGGAGCATCGGTGAGTGGCTGCGCGGGCACAGGATGTCTGCGGGGGACCATTACAAGCCACGGGTAAGTTCAACTCATTTTCCCCCGCCCCCCCCCCCCCCCCCCTACAGTATTCCTTTAAAAGTTTATAGGTTTGTACAAAGGACAAGGGGACAGGATCTGTGTATGGAGGAAAAGGTTTTTCTATCTCTTTAGGGAGGGATTCTTTACATTAAGAGCCATTAAAGTGGACCCGCACAGGACAGAAGGAAAACATGGACAAATGCACCCTGTATGTATTTAGAGAGTTTAGCCTGTCTACTTCCCCCTCATCTGTGACTAATTACAACTGTAATTTGTCCTCTCAGCTGTGTCAGCTGGCTGCCTCAGCAGAGCAGCTAATTTGTAAATGCAAGGAGTTTACCCTATGTCTGCTTCCATGAAAGCAGGAAATAGACACACGGCAGATTTTTTTTTGCAGGATTTGTATCTACTATAACAAAGATATGTTTTTCTTTAAGGCCTCTTTCACACCAAGATGTTGCGTTTTAGGGGACGTTAAGATCGCATAACGTGCCCCTAACGCAACACATGGTGGTGTTGAAGTTGGACGTCAGATTGAGCCACGTTATGCAGCTCTTGGTGCGCTGTTTTCGTTCTATCTATACTGATAGAACAGCCGCTCCAGGATAGTGATGGGAAGTCCGGATCTTTTCAAGGATTCGGATGATTCGAATCGGATCAGTGAAAAGATCTGGATCTTTGAACCAAATCATTTGAATCATTTTACTAGGGAAGCAGACTGGGGGTGAAATAACTAGCAGGACTCGACTTTCCCTGCACTGTACATTCTGTATGTTCTTGTTTCTTCCAGACAGACATCCACTGTGAACCGAATCATTCATTGTGATGATCCAGATGATTCGACTCATAAAAAAAGATCCGGATCAAATGAACGATTCATTCATGCTCCGGACAACACTATTGAGTCCAGTTTACGTCACCACAGTGCAGTGAATATTAATTAGCCATGTGGCTAGTCACTGAGCAAGTGCAAGCAGTCTAACGCAGCTAAAGCCCAGTATAACGCACAGCATGCTGCACTTCCCCAGAACGTGCAGCGTTACAATGTAACGCAACGTGGACACTGTAAACAGCCCATTGATTTTTCATTACTGTGCGGTGGGCTGCGTTGCAGGCTGCTCTAACGTGGGACTGTAACGTCCCCCTGTGAAAGCAGCCTTAAGGTTATCATCATGTTGCTTATCCTTTAGAGCAGAGAGGAAGTTCTGAGTTCAGGTCCGCTTTTAAAATGCAAAATATAGTTTACCACAGTAGTCATGACAAATTCTTAATCTGCATTTAAAGGAGACTTTCCTTGCATTGACGAACACCCACAGCTATAATTAACCCTCCTGGCGGTCTATTAGAAACTGCCAGGGGGCAGCACAGCAGTTTTTTAAAAAAATTGTTTTTAAATCATGTAGCGAGCCTAGGGCTCGCTACATGATAGCCGCTGTACAGTGGCATCCCTCCGCCCGCTTCGATCGCCTCCGGCGATCTTTGATCAGGAAATCCCGTTCAAAGAACGTGATTTCCTGAAGTGCTTCCCCCGTCGCCATGGCGACGGGGCGGGATGACGTCTTCGACGTCGTGACTTCAAAGGAAGTCCCTATCCACCCCTCAGTCAGTGCCAGGCAGCGCACGGGGTCTGGGGGGGGGGGGGGGTGGGGGCTGTGTGGCAATCGGCAGCTAATCGGCGGGTAGCGGCAGCGATCGGAAGCAAAGTGCTAGCTGCGTGTTGCAAAAAAAAAATTATGCGAATCGGCCCAGCAGGGCCTGAGAAATCCTCCTGCGCGGCATAGCCCGTGCTCAGCACGGGCTTACCGCCAGGGAGGTTAATGGGTAATTCTTAGCAGAGTTGATCCAGGGATTTATCTGACTGCCACCTGGCATCAGGTAGGATTTTTTTTCCCTTTCAAAGTTAATTGGCCCAAGCATTGTAAGGGTTTTTTTTTTTTTTTGCCGTCCTGGGGTATGTGAGGGTGAAGGACAGAAATGTTCCTAATTTTTATGGTCTTCAGGTTGAATGTTTCATTCACAAAGCTTTTTCAAATATTTTTACTAAGAGGAAAAATGCACATAAACATAGCATATAACATGTCATACAAGTGCAGGCTTTTATATTTTTTGATACAACACTTGCTTAATATGATTGAGAATGCACTTTCAGGACTTATATACCATTGCTTCCTGTAATATTTTTTGAAACGGATAATGCAATCATGCAATGCAGAAATTTTCCTTCTTAAAATAGAATGCAGTGTTCTCCCCAGAATTTTTTTCCAGCCGGGTGGCAAGAAATAGTAGCCGGGTGGCAGGAAAAAATAGCCGGGTGGGACGAGATGAGAGAATGCAGGGCCGGTGCTTCTGTGTGCAACTGTGCTTACAGAATAGGAGGAGGTGAGCCGATGACAGCCGGGTGCTCACCAAAACTAGCCGGGTGGAGCACCCGCCTAAAAGAGCCTGGGGAGAACACTGAGAAGGTATTTGCAATTTTTCAGGTTGGAGTGAGCATATTAGGTCTCCCATAATGCATCACTGCTGAATATGCAAATCATCCAAAATAGACGGAGCAGGTAACAAGATTTATCAGTCCAGGCTACTTTTTTTTTTTTTTTTCAAATGACCAATTTTTTCATTCCTGGGCCCACAACAGGCATCTCTTTCTATTTTACTGTACTACCAAAAGTCTCCTGCCGCTAAAGCCCATCCTTTGCAAAGTCCGTCTGGTTGTGTGTTGGGTTATGCTTTGTGATGTACCAGCATTGAATTCAGCTGTAATTTGACTGTGTGCCACTTGCCTTTCAACTCTCTCGTTCACCAGGCTTTTTGTTGACCAGAATAGTCCTTATTGCCTTAAGTTTTTTTCTCTCAACTGCCACTCTCTAAACACCTGAGATACTGTTGGGCAAGAAAATCCTAGAAGAACAAAGGGGGGTCCACACACCATATGCCCCATACACACCGTCAAATGCAGTCTTTTAGGCTTTCACAACTTTTGTTATGAAACAAGTTGAAACACCTAAAAAAGTATTTTGCTATTGTTCAAAGAGCTGATAAGACTGATAAGAAGTCAATCCAACAGTTGGATTGACTTCTTATCAGTCTTATCAGCTTTTTGAACAATAGCAAAATACTTTTTTTAGGTGAATCAACTTGTTTCAAAACAAAAGTTGTGAAAGCATAAAAGACCGCTGTTGAGTGTGTTTATGGGGCTTTAAAGAGGAACTTCAGCCTAAACAAACATACTGTAATTAAGTTACATTAAGTTACATTTGTAGATCGGCACCAGATGCCGCACTGACAAGCCTCTGGGGGTCTGGTGGATTACTCACTGTGCCTCCAGATAGTAAGCAATGTTGAACACTTGTAAAGGTGGCCATACACTGGTCGATTTGCCATCAGATCGACCAACAGATAGATCCCTCTCTGATCGAATCTGATCAGAGAGGGATCGTATGGCTGCCTTTACTGCAAACAGATTGTGAATCGATTTCAGCATGTAACTGATCACCATCTGTGAAGCTGCAGCCACCCCCCTCCCCCCCCTGCATACATTACCCGATCCAGCCGGCGCGAGTCCCCCGGTCTCTGTTGTCTTCTCTACGCTCGGCTCCAGGGCTCCAGCTTCACTTCCTGTCCGGGGAAGTTTAAACAGTAGAGGGCGCTCTACTGTTTAAACTTCCTGCCGGGACAGGAAGAAGTGAAGCCTGCTGGACTCGGAGCCAAGCAGAGAAGGAGTGGTGGAACAGGTAATGTATTGCCGCTGTATTGCGTCGGTCATTGGATGTTCGAACGCCGCTCTCGACGCACTCCCGACCCGCCGGCGATCGACCAAAATCTTCCGCTCGAACATGAATGACGGGAATCGATGGGAACGATCGATTTCGGTCAGGAAATCAATTGTTCGGTCAACAGTTGCTCAACGATTTCACAGCAGATTCGATCTGAATCTGCTGTATATCGGCAGGAAAATCGTTAAGTGTATGGGCCCCTTTAGAGGAACAAAAAGATCCGGGCACTAGCTGAGTATGCAGAAGTTCCACCGATTTATTTCATCCCCAGACAAGACATTTATGATAGCTACAATCTGACAGCTGTTTCACAAGCTAAATATTTGCTTCCTCAGAGATCAAGTGCTAATGACACAAACATGCATCTTTATAACCAAATAGAATATGTAATTGAAGGAGGACTTACCGGCGCCATGCCCAGCCCAATACCGAGTGTAACGTTCACCAACAAACGCCGATCCGAGCCACCCAGCCAGGAAGCGAGTGGAGGATCCGCCCCCTCTCGCGGGCGGACTGTGCAGGAGTTTCCTCCAATCACTGTCACGGTCTGCCAGACACGGGACTGTACTCACTCTCGCGTTGTGCCATAGGGGGTATCAATGGGCTGTCTTCCACGCTCCAGTGTGGCTAGTTTACATGGTGGCACACTATGGCAATGCGGAAGTTCTAACTTTCATATCTGCAAAGAGAAAAGAAGATAGAAAAATACAATTAGAACCATAAGATTAAAACCAACATGAATTCCAGTAAAAGCAAAACAATTTATAAGTCATGAATTGTTTTGTTTTAACTGTAATTAATGTTAGTTTGAATGTTATGGCTCTAATTGTATTTTTCTATCTTTTTTTCTCTTTGCAGATATGAAGGTAAGGACTTCTGCATGGCCATAGCGCGCCACCATGGCAACTAGCCACACTGGAGCGTGGAAGACACCTGTAAGAAACGAGGCAGCTGCGGCAGACAGCACCGCCGCCGCAGCTGCCTCCATGCGGCCATCCGTCCTTTCGGCGTCCAGGACCCCGAGGACGGAACGTTCTCACGTGCAGGGGGCTGCCATAGCGCGCATAGATGGGACCTTTATGCGGGGAGGAAGCCCGTCAGCTGACCTGCTGGTCGGCTGACGTTCAGGGGAGACCCACGGCGCCCAGGATTGGCTGATGAGAGGGGGGCGTGCCAGTGAGGTCTCCTCTGCTTCATAAGCCTCCGGGCTGCATTGCTACTTTGTCTGTTGTCGTGAATGCTTGCGTGTTAGCGCTCAGACCCTAGGCTAGTTCCCTGGTGTTGATGCTACGGATTTCACACCAAGATTAGGAGATTGTTATCTGTTTATTATTTGTTTAGACTAGTTCCCTGGTGTTGATGCTACGGATTTCACACCAAGACTAGGATATTGCTTACTGTTTGATCTCCTGTGTATGACTCTTAGCTATTCCCTCTGACTCTGATCCTGCCTTCTGATCCTGTACCTTCGCCTATCTGCCTACCTGTTGCCGAACCTCTGCCTGATTACCGTTTACTCTCTTGTCTCACGATTCTGTACCGATACTTACCTCTCTGTTACCGAATCTTGCCTGTCTGACCATTCTACTCGCCAGTGGGCCCTCGCCACTGGTGAGGTGTTACTGCGCCAGCTCCGCTGGTTCAGCAGCTCTGTTAGGCTATAGTTTAGCCTTAATTACCTGCAGTATAGTCTGAATCACCCGCTCCTCGGGAGATTCAGCAGCCTCTTCAGTTTTGTCTCTCCTGCTTGTTGGAGGTTATACGTTAGTACACGCTCAGTGTACTGTTTATACCTCACCAGCCCCTCTGGTGAGGTGTCATTACGATTAAAGTTACGGTTGCACCCAAACACTTACACTTTATTAGGTGTCCAGAGGTTAGCCATACTTGTATTATTGGTGATTCTGCAGATCACTAATAATCAGGTATACATCTGTATTGTTGGTGATACTGCAGATCATCAATAATCAGATACTCTTTGTGTGCTGACACCAACCGTTACAACACCCCATTGATACCCCTGGCGGCACAATGCGAGAGTGAGTACAGTCACGCGTCTGGCAGACCGTGACAGTGATTGGAGGAAACTGGCGGATCCTCCCCTCGCTTCCTGGCTGGGTGGCTCGGACCGGCGTTCGTGGTGAAAGTTACACTCGGTAATGGGCTGGTCATGGTGCCGGTGAGTCCTCCTTTGATTACATTTTCTATTTGGTTATAAATATGCATGTTTGTGCCATTAGCACTTGATCTCTGAGGACGCAAGCATTTAGCTTGCGAAATAGCTGTTGCTATCATAAATGTCTTGTCTTGTCTGGGGATGAAATAAATCGGTGGAACGTCTGCATACTCAGCTGGTTCTTGGATCTTTTTGATTCTCTTACAAGTGTCATTAAGTTACATTAGTTATGTTAATTAAAATAGACAGGTAATATAATCTCTTACTCACCTGTTTTGAAAGAACAGCCAAATGTTTGTGATATCATGGGGGCAGCCATCTTTTTGGTTGAAAGAAGGAGACAGAGAGCATGAGACACAGTTCCAACTGTCCTGTGTCCTGATCACCCCTCCCAGCTGCACGTGCTAGGCAAGGAGAACAACATTAGAAATCCCATTGTGCTTTGCACAGCATCGGGGGATATGCCCAGGCAGATTTCTTTGATTGGGCATAGCTTAGCTTCTGAGCAGGTAAAAATGAGGCTTGGGTAGCAAAAACAAAGTTCTGATGCTGTGAAACTGTAAAGAAACACTAAGCCTTTTCAGTGCTGCTGAGTAGATTTTTAGTTTGGAGGTTCACTTTAAGGAACTTGCATCTATTGTTCCACCACCTTGCACTTCCAACCGTATTGCCAAAAGGGGCCCCGGCATGGCCCTCAAACGATCATTGGCAATAGGTCAGATATGTATGGTATGGAATAATAAATGCAAGTTCCTCAAGAGGTGTGCAAACGCACTTTGTTACGTTGGATTACTTCAGCCACTTTGTCCAGCACCCACGAAACAGATGAACGCGGTGTTGGATTCTTTGGACTTAGTATCCTAAAAGATTTGTTGTTTCAGAGATGGTAGCACCAGCTTTTTGTGCACAGGCGAGCCTACCTTGTTCAAAGTCACTTAAATATTTTTTTCTTACCCATTTTGACATTCACTTTTGTGATAACTACCTCGTCCAAAGCTGAGCCTTATAAGCAACTATGCGTTGTTACGTCACTCTACATTACTTTTGCACTGGTTTACTTTCAAATAAGTAGTGTTTTTAATTTTTTGGACCACTCAGTATATATATCTATATATTTACTTTGTAAAGCTCAAGATGCCTCTTTCACATTATTTTAGGTGTTCCTATACAGCTATACATCATATAGTGTCATGCAAACCATTTTATCCAGTAACCCCAGTTTCTTAAATGAGTAGACTCTCTCATATTCTGTCATACATCTGTTCATGTATCTTGTTGTGATGAACAATGTTTAGAACCTGGGAGATCTGCTTCTAATGACCTCCATGATTGTGCAGTTGCTAGTTTGGGAACCCTCCCTATGTGTAACATAGAGCACCATGACATTGCCTCCAGTATAGAATAGAATGAGAGGGATCAAATTTTGCCATCTTCTCTGGGGTCATATACCATCTCGTAGCGGCTGGATAGTGTAATGGTTAAGGGCTCTGCCTCTGACACAGGAGACCTGGGTTCGAATCTCGTCTCTGCCTGTTCAGTAAGCCAGTAAGAGACCTTGGGCAAGACTCCCTAATGCTGCAACTGCCTATAGAGCGCGTCTTAGTGGCTGCTGCTCTGGCACTTTGAGTCAGGAGAAAAGCGCAATATAAATGTTCTGTGTCGTTGTCATTTTGGGATAATTACCAATAAGCAGTACCTTTCGAGACACCAGTAGTTGCTAAGAAAGATTTGGACCAGGAGTATATTAGCTAGCTAGAAGCTTTTGTTTATGTCTCTTCCCCATGCTTTAATATACATGCAGTTGCAAGAAAAAGTATGTGAATTATATGGATAATGTAATGTTCCCATGTTTTTTACTGAACGCACCATGTAAACATTCACAGTGCGGGTGAAAAAAGTATGTGAACCCTTGGATTTAATAACTGGTTGAACCTCCTTTGGCAGCAGTAACTTCAACCAAACTTTTCCTGTAGTTGCATATTAGATGTGCACAACAGTCAGGAGAACTCTTGACCATTCATTTTTACAGAACTATTTCAGTTTGGCAATATTTTTAGGATATCCAGTGTAAATTGCTTTCTTGAGGTCATGCCAAAGCATCTTAATTGAGTTGAGGTCAGGACTCTGACTGGACCACTCCCGAAGGCATATTTTCTTCTGTTCAAGCCATTCTGTTGTTGATTTACTTCTATGCTTTGGGTTGTTCTGTTGCAACATCCATATTCTGCTGAGCTTTAGTTGGTGGACAGATGGTCTTAAGTTCTCCTGCAAAATGTCTTGATAAACTTGGGGATTCATTTTTTCCTTCAATTATAGCAATCTGTCCAGGCCCTGACTCAGCAAAGCAGCCCCAAACCATTATGCCTCCACCACCATACTTCACAGTTGGGATGAGGTTTTGATGTTGGTGTGCTGTGCCTCTTTTTCTCCACTCATAGTGTTCTTTGTTTTTTCCAAACAACTCAACTTTAGTTTCATCTGTCCACAGAATATTTTGCCAGTACTGCTGTGAAACATCCAGGTGCTCTTTTTCAAACTAAACGTGTAACAATGTTTTTTGGTACAGCAGTGGTATCCTCCCATGAACTCCATTCTAGTTTAGTGTTTTACATATCGCAGCTTTGCTACCATGGATGTTAGCATATGCCAGAGACTTTTGTAAGTCTTTAGCTGACACTCTAGGATTTTTCTTCACCTCATTGAGCATTCAGAACTGTGCTCTTGCAGTCACCTTTACAGGATGGTCACTCCTAGGGAGAGTAGCAGTAGTGCTGAACTTTCTCAATTTATAGACAATTTGTTTTACCATGGACTGATGAAGTGCAAAGTTTTTGGTGATAATTGTATAACCCTTTTCAGCTTTATGCAAGTCAAACATTCTTAATCGTAGGTCTTCTGAGAGCAAGGCATCATTCACATCAGGAAATACTTCTAGGGAAAAAAAAAACCCAAACCGGTGTGTGTTTTTATAGGGCAGCTTTAACCAACACCTCCAATCTCATCTCATTGATTGGGCTCTGGTTGGTTGACACCTTAGTACACTTAGCTCTTGGAGATGTCATTAGTCTAAGGGTTCACATCTTTTAGTTTTAGCAAACTGTGATTATCTATGGTTGTAAATTAGATGAAGATCAGATCACATTTTATGACCAATTTGTGCAGAAATCCATATAATTAAAAAAGGTTCTCATACTTTTTCTTAAATAGTTAACCACTTAAGTACCAGCAGTCTCTGCCCCCTTAAGGACCAGAGCCTGCTGGCACCAGAACAACGGTAATCCCGACGCGCATACCCGCCGCAACCGCCATCATTGCCACTCGCCGGGCCCCCCAGGACATAGACTCTGCCGTCTCTATGAGGGCAGAGTCATGTGAGCCGGTCACGAGCCACTTTCATTGGCTCCTGACCCTGTCTTTCAATGTAAGCCAATGGGAGCAGCTTGCATTGAAAGACAGGGCCAGGAACCAGCGAAATCAGCTCCTGACCGGCTCACATGGCTCTGCCATCATAGAGACAGGCAGAGCCTGTGAGATGCGGCGAGACTCGTCGGGTTTGAGCGGCACAATCGGCGGGGAGTGACGGAAGCGGCGAATGCGTGCAGCGGCGGCTAATTTTTAGTAGTCTTTGTTTAGCATCCCATCTAATTTTATTTTCTATTTCTTGTTCTTTAGTATTGGATTTGTTCCCCTAATGTTTTTTCATGACTTTCTCTTGTTTATAAAGGTAAAATATGGATTATTTTTTGTCTTAGACAAGAAGGCATCATAACGTCTAAGCTGAGCTTTGTGCGGGATAGCAGTCAAGACATTCTACTCTTGGTTCTGTTGTAAGCCTCTATTATGTGCCTCATTAATACCAGTTCTTCTTTGATGGCTTTCTTTATCTTTTGTTCTTGTCTTTAATAAATTATGTTGGCTAGGATTCATCAATCCAGACTTTACAGACAGAGACTGAGGATAAAGTATACCTCTGGGCTCAGCCTTTGTTTGAGACACGGGCCACTTAGTTATGATGTTCTGAGGACATAATTTGTATCAAGTCATTGCAATACACTGTTAAAAAAAATGTTGCGGTATTATTTTATAATTGACTGCAGTGGAAAAATGTAATTGCTGTTAGAAGCAATGATAGCAATCCTCGGTACATCCATGCAGCTGGAAGAAATTAGACATGAAGTGGAACCCTGAACTCCGGGCTAAAGCCCATACATATGTTAGGTTAGAGACATTATTCCCAGGCAACTATGGAGTATCTGCTCTTGTGTGTTTCCTGTGTGGCTTTCACAGAACACTTGAACTTTTTTTAACCACTTAAGGACTGCAGTCATAAAACCCATTAAGGACCAGACTTTTTTCCATTCAGACCACTGCATGTTTAACGGTTTATTGCTCGGTCATACAACTTACTATCTAAATGAATTTTACCTCATTTTCTTGTCACTAATACAGCTTTCTTTTGGTGCTATTTGATTGCTGCTATGATTGTTAATTTTTATTATATTCATCAAAAAAGACATGACTTTTGTCAAAAAAAATGATTTGTTTAAGTTTCTGTGCTGACATTTTTCAAATAAAGTAAAATTTATATATACATTTTTGTCCAAATTTATTGTGCTACATGTTTTTGATAAAACAAAAATCCAATAAGTGTATATTTATTGTTTTGGGTAAAAGTTATAGCGTTTACAATGGGGCAAAAAGTGAATTTTCCAATTTTGAAGCATTTCTGACTTTTCTGAGCACCTGTCATGTTTCATGAGGTGCTAGAATTCCAGGATAGTATGAATACCCCCCCAAATGACCCCATTTTGGAAAGAAGACATCCCAAAGTATTCACTGAGAGGCATGGTGAGTTCATAGAAGATTTTATTTTTTGTCACAAGTTAGTTGAAAATGACACTTTGTGACAAAATAAATAAATTAAAAAAAGTTTCCTTTTTTGCCACTTGTGACAAAAAAAAAAAAATAATCTGCCACAGACTCTCCATGCTCCTCTCTGAATACTTTGGGGTGTCTACTTTCCAAAATGGGTTTATTTGTGGGGTGTGTTTACTGTCCTGGCATTTTGGGGGGTGCTAACTTGTAAGCAACCCTGTAAAGCCTAAGGCCCGGTTCACATTAGCGGTTGTTTGCCAAACGGACCGGATGACCTGACCGGATCCGGATCGGAACCGTACGGTTCTGATCCGGATCCGGTCAGGTTGCATCAGGTGTCCATCAGGATGCGATCCGGATCCGTTTGGCAAAAGTTCGTTAAAAACAAAAAAAAAGTTGGGGTCTGGGAGGTCAGCAGAAGGGGGACCTGTGGAATCAGGCCCTCTGCTGTTTAGCACTCACCTCCACCTCCGACATGCTGCCAACATCTCCGGATCCGGATCCAGCTGTGCTGCTCCACTCCAAAATGCTTGCCCATGTGTCCCCATCCAATATCGCCGCAACAATCCCCATAGGAAGTGGGGTAGAACATCCGGATTTCTCAGCCAGTGTGTTGTGCGCTCTCCGGTTCCCATTGGTTTGTATTGGCCGGATGGTGCAGTCCGGCTTCGCCCCGGATACGGCTGCCGGAGGAGCCGGATGAAAAAATAGCGCATGTTGGAACGGAGGCCGGATCCGGTCCGGCTCCGGTTTGGCAGAACGGACGCATGTGAACGGACGCATAGGCTTTCATTGCTATGCCGTGCGTCCGTTCCGTCCGTTCTGCAAGCGGTGCGGCTCCGGCACGGCGATTCCGGAGGGCCACCGCAAGTGTGAACCGGGCCTTAAGGGGCTCATAGGACTTTGGGCCCCTTAGCTTACCTAGGCTGCAAAAAAGTGTAACACGTGGTATGGCCGTACTCAGGAGAAATAGTATAATGTGTTTTTGGGTGTATTTTTACACATACCCATGCTGGGTGAGAGAAATGGCTCTGTAAATAAGGGTTGTTTTTTTTTGTACACACGATTGTCCATTTACAGATATATTTCTCCCACCCAGCATGGGTATGTGTAAAACTACACCCCAAAACACATTATACTACTTCCCCTGAGTATGGCGTGCTTGAAATTGATTAATCAATGTGCGGCTGGGATGCATCAGCCGGGTGCACATGATGACAGGAAGAGAGCACCAGCACAGAGCTCGAACTAGCGTACTGCGTGAGGGTCAAAGGGCGCCCTCACAGATTGATTACAATGCCGCCGCCGCCAATGGAGGAATTACTAGGAACGGAGGGGGACGCAGCCGCAAGGGAGTTGCGGTAAGAGACCTCACACCTCCCCATACACAAAGCGTCCCCCCAGCTAGGTCTTAATTTCGGAGTAGGTCTTATATTTCAAGCACGCTTGAAATATAAGGGAGGCCTTACTTTCATGGTAGGTCTAACTTTAGGGGAAACACGGTAGATGACAGGTTGTATTGACCCCTTGCGACGCCGCTGAGGCTGGCGCCGCAGCTGGATCCGTGCTTCATGCAGCTGCGTCGCTACTGAAGCTCGGTTGTCAGGACACTGGATCCCACCTTCCCTCTTCCTCACTAGCGGGGATGTGGGCTCGCAGACGGGACATGCAGGCACCGGTGTGTCGGTGTGCAGCCAGCTGATCGGGCTGCCAGCTGATCAAGCCACGTGCTGATCAGCTGGCCTGCCAGGCTGCCCTGTCCCGCTGCCTCTGGTCTTCCACTCACTGCCGACTGGATTCCCACCACCGCCGCTTGCCGTGGAAGCTTTTCTGTGCCTGATGGAGGGTTCCATGCCGCCGCACTAAGTAAAGCAGAGAAACAGCGGCACGGCTTCAGCCCCATCTACCAGCTGATCAGGAGCAGGCATCGGCAACACAGCCCTGGATCCAACTGGGGGGGGAAATCACAGCTGCCCGGCTCCATTCACCAGAGGATCAGCTCCAGGACAAGGCAAGTGTACCCTGCCATTTTCCTCCCTGCCACTCTGCTCCATGCCAGACCCTGCCAGCCCTGCCACTCTGCTGCATGCCAGACCCTGCCAGCCTGCACTCTGGTCTGGATTGCCACAACAGTTGGTGCAGCCTCCCAGGGGTCCGCGGTCTCCTCAGCCGCCATTGCTGTCTGGTTCGGAAACCAGGCCCCGATCTCTCCATACTAGGCCGCAACCAGGTGCTAAATTTAGGTGCGGCCTGGATCCTCAAGTTGCCAGCACGCCAGTCATCTTCCACACCAGTCATGCCACCCTTATCGCATACAGGCAGCTCACATGGGACTTTTTCGGCCAGCCAGCCGCCCAGAACACCAACCAAACACCAATTGGCCAGATTCCGCCGCAACCCCCTCTCTTTCTTACTCTGTCCCCAAGGACAGTCTGTGGGGCATCTGATTCAAGTATCACTGCAAAGTGTTTAAGTGCCTAGACGGCAGCGGATTACCCCCTGGTCCCTCTCCTTGGACTTTCTTTTTGTATCTCTTATCTATGTATAACTTTGTATAATTTTCTGTATCTACTGTATACTTGAGGTATTGCTTACTGTACCACTGTTTTTTATTGTACCAATGTACAGTGTTTACTGCATCACTTTATGCTTACTGTACTATTGCCGACCCTGAAGTGCCAAAACCAATTCCGGGTACAACCCCAGTTGTACTTGGCGAAATAAACTGATTCGGTATTGGCACTGAAGTGCAGGAAACGCAGGATGGTCTCAAATGGTGACCTGGACATGGCAGCAGAGAACATGGGCATGTAATGTATTGGGTGCATAGACCAATAAGATCGCAATACATTCTTTTTGACTAGACCCATGTTAAGGAGAAGACCCCAAAAAACGTTATTGTTCGGAAACTTGGAGTGGTTTCCACCGAAAAGGCTGGGCATGGTAGCTTCTTGGATTGGCGGTTGCGTATTGTGTGGCATAACGGTTGGTCACGGCCACAATTAAGTCGTAGAGACCAGCAGTGATCAGAAAAACAAATTCTGTCACTGCGGTGGGGCAGATGAGGGCTTGGCCGGGTGATCAGAAGCTCGGAGGGGGCAGATTAGGGCCTGATCTGATGGATAGGAGTGCTAGGAGGTGACAGGTGGTGACAGGAGGTGATTGATGGGTGTCTCGGGGTGATTAGAGGGGAGAATAGATGTAATCAATGCACTGGGGAGGTGATCGGAAGGGGGATCTGAGGGTTTGGCCGCGTGATCAGGAGCCCACACGGGGCAAATTAGGGCCTGATCTGATGAGTAGGTGTGCTAGGGGTGACATGAGGTGATTGATGAGTGTGATTAGAGGAGGGTATATATGCAATCAATGCATTGGGGGGGTCTGAGGGTGTGGGCGTGTGTTTGGGTGCCCACAAGGGGCAGATTAAGGTCTGATCTGATGGGTAGCAGTGGCAGGGGGTGATTGATGGGTGATTAGAGGGGAGAACAGATGTAAATAATGCACTGGGGAGGTGATAAGGGGGGGGGGGGGTCTGAGGGCAATCTAAGGGTGTGGGCGGGTGTTTGGGTGCCCGTAAGGGGCAGATTAGGGTCTGATCTGATGGGTAGCAGTGACAGGGGTTGACGGGGTGATTGATAGGTGATCAGGGTGTGATTAGACAAGACAAGACAAATAACATTTATATTGCGCTTTTCTCCTTGCGGACTCAAAGCGCCGGAGCAGAGCAGCAGCCACTAGGGCGCGCTCTATTGGCAGTAGCAGTGTAAGGGAGACTTGCCAAAGGTCTCCTACTGAATTAGTGCTGGCTTACTGAACAGGCAGAGCCGAGATTCGAACCCTGGTCTCCTATGTCAGAGGCAGAGCCCTTAACCATTAGTATGAGGAGTGGGCTCCAACCAGCAACAATCACCACAAACTAATATGACATGTGTTAGTCCGTTTATAACATGACTCAGAATGGTTTGAGAACTACAGAATTTGTAGAAAAAGCAGACAAAGGTCTGCAAGTCAAAACACTCAATGAGTCATGGAGTTTTATAAAAAATATATATAAAGTTTTTATTTTAACACATTAAAAAATCAAATAGTAGCACGTAAAAAAGACCCCATATTGTAAGGCAGTTATTAAGGCACGGTCTGCTAGGTCACACCGCTCCCTATCCAGTTGCTGTATTATGCACTATTAGTGTCAAAAACCATCATACAGGAAAGCTAGATCAATAATCCAGGTAGATGTATCCATATAGTGGCCTGTTGTATCCAGGTTAGACCTGGGTTAATTCTGAATATAGGTGTGTACAGTTCTAATGATAGCTTCCACAACGGAGTGCGGGGACGTGCAGTCAGGTAAACACCATAATCACAAGGTTTTGGACGATATGGGAGATGTAGGTAACGGTTCACCCAGTATGTGTTACTCAGTCTATATTGCGGTGATGCCCACTCGCAGCATCCACCCTGCAAGCAGCAAATCTGTACATCAATAAATCCACTTAGCTCAGATGCCCAATCGCAACATCTTCATGGATCCAAAACAGCACAGTCCCACAAAGCATGGATACAATAAAGTTGTATAGCTACCACAGCGTTGGTACAGGCCTGTACTTGTAGCGAAGCTTCCTCATTGAAGCTGTGATGGTAAAGCATCCAGGTCGTCAAACCAGCGGTGTGAGGGCCAGCGAAGCTGGATGATATGGGAGCGGTGGAGATGGAGTGTAAGCCGACTGGTTTCGCCGGGATACCCGGCTCTTCAGGGCGCCTAGCCGTGCAGAAACTGCCTGTGGGTGCAGTTGTGTCGCCCCACGCCATAAATGGCACGTCCGCGGAAGTGTGTCTGACGCGCTCCACCAAGGGGCGCGGTCTCTGTGTTCCACGTAGCCCGGACCAATAGCGGAAGTGACGTGGGAGGCGCACGCCCAGAGCGCGACCCAGGCCTCCGCATTAGGTGAGCGCCGACAGTAAGAGACAGGGGGCAGGCACCAGGGCGCAAGTCGCGCCCCCCAGCACCGCCCCCCTTTTTGTCGGCGCCCCTGTGTGGCCACTCCCATCCAAGCCCCATGCGCAGAGACCCGAAGGGGGATAGGAGGAGGGGACAGATAAAGGGAAAGACAACAGGTCTCTGCGCGCGCAGGCCAAGAGGAGAGCGTAGCCACACAACCGAGCTTAAGGCGAGACCCCGCTTCGAAAAATTTAAAAAGGTAATAAATATTACACAAGTTGACTAAGGTCTACATCTATGTAGTACAAGAGCGGCATCAGCATAGTGAATCATAACATATATGTCCATACCATTGAATCACATAAGTAGTAATAAGAGATGTATATATGTATAGAAGGCATACACCAATATCAATAAGGTGTAATGCCTGGGGCAACCCTTAGTAGAGGGTTGGAGGCAGCAGGGGGGGGCAACCATCCATCCGGAGATCAACATGCAAAGAATGGGGAAGGGGGAAAAAAGGGGATGGAATGAAAGAAATAAAAAATTTAAAATTAAAGATTATTAAGGAAAATCTCATCATGTTACAGAAAAGGTGAATACTTCAATTCATCATTTAAACCGGGCGGAGTGGTGGCTTCTAATTCATAAATCCAGCGACATTCACGTTGCATCAACAATTTGTCTAGATTGCCCCCCCTGGGGTTGGGGTGTATACAATCTATCGCACTAAAGAAAACTTTGTTATGTGGATTTGCTTTACATGCAACTATGTGTCTTGCAACAGGTGAGCGTAAATTATGACCCTCAATGTCCTGTGTATGTTCTAAGATTCTTCTCCGAAAATTTTGTGTTGTTTTTCCTATGTAGAAGGCGTCACATGTGCATTTAAGCACATAAATGACCCCTTCACTCTCACAGTTTACAAAATGTTTAATGTGGACTGTTCTGTTTATGTGTGGGAGGGTGACTGATCGTCCCACTATTATGAAGGGGCATTGATTACACGATCCACATCTGTATACTCCCTTGACCCTACATGTGTCTAGGCGGTTGTTGCCACGGTAATGACTTCTCACCAATCTATTAGATATAGTTGGTGCTCTCCTAAAGATAATTTTGGGTTCAGGTGGAACACATTGGCGAATTCTACAGTCATCTGTCAGGAGGTGCCAGTGTTTAGAAAGAATTTTATGGAGCTGTCCCTGCTGTTTATTATAGGTGGTAATCATGGGGACCACATCCAAGGCTGCTCTAGATCTACCCTTTTTAGAACGTGAATGAATAAGAGTTTCGCGATCGGACGCGAGTGCTCTATTATATGCCTTGCGAGTGTTGGTTTTAGAATAACCCCTTGCCTGGAATCTATCATGTAGGGCTTCCGCCTCTTGTTGGAAATCCTGTAAAGTTGAGCAATTACGTCTCGCTCTCAGGTATTGGCCTGTGGGAATGCTGCGTATTAAATGCTGCGGATGGAAACTATTTACATGCAGAACAGTATTTGATGCCGTGGGTTTTCTATACAGCCTTGTATTGAGGTCCCCATTTTCTCCAACCTCCATCAATAGATAGATAGTTGATAGGAACGCAGAGACCGCGCCCCTTGGTGGAGCGCGGCAGACGCACTTCCGCGGACACGCCATTTATGGCGTGGGGCGACACAACTGCACCCACAGGCAGTTTCTGCACGGCTAGGCGCCCTGAAGAGCCGGGTATCCGGCTTACACTCCATCTCCACCACTCCCATATCATCCAGCTTCGCTGGCCCTCACACCGCTGGTTTGACGACCTGGATGCTTTACCATCACAGCTTCAATGAGGAAGCTTCGCTACAAGTACAGGCCTGTACCAACGCTGTGGTAGCTATACAACTTTATTGTATCCATGCTTTGTGGGACTGTGCTGTTTTGGATCCATGAAGATGTTGCGATTGGGCATCTGAGCTAAGTGGATTTATTGATGTACAGATTTGCTGCTTGCAGGGTGGATGCTGCGAGTGGGCATCACCGCAATATAGACTGAGTAACACATACTGGGTGAACCGTTACCTACATCTCCCATATCGTCCAAAACCTTGTGATTATGGTGTTTACCTGACTGCACGTCCCCGCACTCCGTTGTGGAAGCTATCATTAGAACTGTACACACCTACAGTGGTGTGAAAAACTATTTGCCCCCTTCCTGATTTCTTATTCTTTTGCATGTTTGTCACACTTCAATGTTTCTGCTCATCAAAAACCGTTAACTATTAGTCAAAGATAACATAATTGAACACAAAATGCAGTTTAAAATTATGTTTTTTATTATTTAGTGAGAAAAATAACTCAAAACCTACATGGCCCTGTGTGAAAAAGAAATTGCCCCCTGAACCTAATAACTGGTTGGGCCACCCTTAGCAGCAATAACTGCAATCAAGCGTTTGCGATAACTTGCAACGAGTCTTTTACAGCACTCTGGAGGAATTTTGGCCCACTCATCTTTGCAGAATTGTTGTAATTCAGCTTTATTTGAGGGTTTTCTAGCATGAACCACCTTTTTAAGGTCATGCCACAACATCTCGAAATGATTCAGGTCAGGACTTTGACTAGGCCACTCCAAAGTCTTCATTTTGTTTTTCTTCAGCCATTCAGAGGTGGATTTGCTGGTGTGTTTTGGGTCATTGTCCTGCTGCAGCACCCAAGATCGCTTCAGCTTGAGTTGACGAACAGATGGCCGGACATTCTCCTTCAGGATTTTTTGGTAGACAGTAGAATTCATGGTTCCATCTATCACAGCAAGCCTTCCAGGTCCTGAAGCAGCAAAACAACCCCAGACCATCACACTACCACCACCATATTTTACTGTTGGTATGATGTTCTTTTGCTGAAATGCTGTGTTACTTCTACGCCAGATGTAACGGGACACGCACCTTCCAAAAAGTTCAACTTTTGTCTCGTCGGTCCACAAGGTATTTTCCCAAAAGTCTTGCCAATTATTGAGATGGTTTTTTTTAGCAAAATTGAGACTAGCCTTAATGTTCTTTTTGCTTAAAAGTGGTTTGTGCCTTGGATATCTGCCATGCAGACCGTTTTTGCCCAGTCTCTTTCTTATGTTGGAGTCGTGAACAATGACCTTAATTGAGGCAAGGGAGGCCTGCAGTTCTTTAGATGTTGTCCTGGGGTCTTTTTTGGCCTCTCGGGTTGAGTTTTCTCTGCGCTCTTGGGTTAATTTTGGTCGGCCAGCCACTCCTGGGAAGGTTCATCACTGTTCCATGTTTTTGCCATTTGTGGATAATGGCTCTCACTGTGGTTTGCTGGAGTCCCAAAGCTTTAGAAATGGCTTTATAACCTTTACCAGACTGATAGATCTCAATTACAGTACTTTGTTCTCATTTGTTCCTGAATTTCTTTGGATTTTGGCATGATGTCTAGCTTTTGAGGTGCTTTTGGTCTACTTCTCTGTGTCAGATAGCTCCTATTTAAGTGATTTCTTGATTGAAACAGGTGTGGCAGTAATCAGGCCTGGGGGTGACTACAGAAATTGAACTCAGGTGTGATAAACCACAGTTAAGTTATTTTTTAACAAGGGGGGGCAATCACTTTTTCACACAGGGCCATGTAGATTTGGAGGTTTTTTTTCTCACTAAATAATAAAAACCATCATTTAAAACTGCATTTTGTGTTCAATTATGTTATCTTTGACTAATAGTTAAAGGTTTTTGATGAGCAGAAACATTTAAGTGTGACAAACATGCAAAAGAATAAGAAATCAGGAAGGGGGCAAATAGTTTTTCACACCACTGTATATTCAGAATTAACCCAGGTCTAACCTGGATACAACAGGCCACTATATGGATACATCTACCTGGATTATTGATCTAGCTTTCCTGTATGATGGTTTTTGACACTAATAGTGCATAATACAGCAACTGGATAGGGAGCGGTGTGACCTAGCAGACCGTGCCTTAATAACTGCCTTACAATATGGGGTCTTTTTTACGTGCTACTATTTGATTTTTTAATGTGTTAAAATAAAAACTTTATATATATTTTTTATAAAACTCCATGACTCATTGAGTGTTTTGACTTGCAGACCTTTGTCTGCTTTTTCTACAAGCCCTTAACCATTACACCATCAGCCAACTGCTAGAGGGGAGAATAGATGCAAGCTATGCACTGGCGAGGTGATCGGGGGGGGGGGTTGTGTCTGAGGGCGATCTAAGGGTGTGGGCGGGTAATTGGGTGCCCGCAAGGGGCAGATTAGGGTCTGATCTTATGGGTAGCAGTGACAGGGGGTGATTGGTGGGTGATTAGAGGGGAAAACAGATGTACACAATGCACTTGGGAGGTGATCTGAGGGGGGGGGGGGTCTGCGGGCGATCTGAGGGTGTGAGCGGGTGAGATTAGGGTCTGATCTGATGGGTGGCAGTGACAGGTGGTGATTGATGGGTGATTGACAGGTGATTGAAAGGTGATCAGTGGGTGATTACAGGGGAGGATAGATGTATACAGTACACAGGGGGGGGGGGGTCTATGGAGGATCTGAGGGTGTGGGGAGGAATCTAAAAAATAGCGATGACAGATAGTGACAGGGGGTGATTGATGGGTGATTAGGGGGGTGATTGGGTGCAAACAGTGGTCTGGGGGGGGGGTGATCAGGGGGGGTCTAAGGGGTGCTGTGGGCGATCAGGGGGCAGGGGGGGCCAGAACAGTGTGTGCTTACCAGGGGGGCTGCCTCCTGCCCTGGTGGTCCCTCGATCACTGGGATCACCAGGGCAGGAGGCAGCCTGTATAATACGCTTTGAATACATTACAAAGCGTATTATACGCTTACTATGCGACAGATCGAGGGTTAACAACCCGCCGGCGCTGCTAATTGGCCGGCGGGTGGGCGGAGCCTAATGTCAGCGGATGCGTGCGATCCCCGGCAGTTCAGTCCCCCAGGTGCCGCCGCCAATTGGAGTTACGCGGCCCTGGGGGAGCTATTTTGCCGCCGCCAATTGGCTATGGGCGGTCGGCAAGTGGTTAAGCACTATAAATGCAATACATAACCTTTTATCATTTACAGTTAGGTCCATAAATATTTGGACAGACACAACTTCTTTTTCAAATTTTGGTTCTGTACATTACCTGAAGGATTTTTAAAGCTAATGTTCAGCTTAAAAAAAAAAACTAGATAGATACTCACCTATGGAGAGGGAAGGCTCTGGGTCCTATAGAGGCTTCCCACTCCCCTTCCAGTTCCAGCAATATCACCCTAGTTTAATACTACTATGCTTACACTTGTGATACATTAGCTGCAGTGTGGTGAGTTCTGCTTGAAATTTGAGTTTATAAACCATTCCCATTGCTTGTACTTTTCAGTTCCTTTAATTCTTATTTGCCTCCACAGCTTAGCAACACACTGTATACAAGGAAGTACAGATTAATAAGTCATGTCTAATGCTGGGTACACACTATGAGATTTTCTGGCCGATTTACTGTCAGATCGATTGTTTCCAACATGTTCGATTTGCTTTCCGAACTATCTCAGAGCATTTTCCGATTGATTTTCGTTAACTTCAATAGGAAATCGATCGGAAAATGCTCGGAAATCGATCGGAAAGCAAATCGGACATGTTGAAAATAATCGATCTGACAGATTAGTGTGAAACATTAGTCACATGCCAGTTCACCCAGATTTATTTATTTTTTGTCAGTAAACTGTGAAACGTGAGAATGTTTTTACAGCGAACCTGTGAGCAAAAAGAAAGGTACAGGAAAACCTGTTGATGATCCAGAGTCTTCTTTGATCCTCTTCCAGCCCTCTGTTGGTCTCCAGTACTGTCACAGGTACATTTTAATAAAACCAGTCATTTACCATATTAAGTGTTGAAAATTCCAGGCTAATAAGTATTTCTAATGAAGAAGCTCCTGCAATAAGGAGAAGAGTGTTCTCCCTTATTTTGTGCAATGTCACTTTTCCTTCTGAAACCTGTTACATTTTCAAGAAGCGGTGTTTATGTTATGAAATTTCTTCAAGTACCTTGCAAAAATTCTGGTTTTAGCGCCATGTGTTACATATCAGATCATTACAATTGGCAGATATGTGCTCTCTGCAGGTCCTTGGTTGTCTGTTCCACGTGAGGTCTTCGTGTATTTTTTAGTGGCTTCTACTCCATACTGATCTCCAACGTCCTCTTACCTCCTCCACATGAGTTCTGTTCCTGTTGGCTCCTTCCTCTGGCCTGTGTGGGTAAGGATGTAAGACAAAATTGTGCACTCTGCTGCAATGTCAGCTACAGTACAGATGGACAGATACCACCTGAAGAAAAAACATGCTTATTTAGCATATTAACCAGTAGACAAGGTGATACAAGCGCTTCTCACTGATTGCTGCAGGTCATTGTTGCAGTTTAAGGTGACCATTATTCAGCATATTAAAATGCAATCCCGACCTATGTTTTCGGCACACTTCTTCATCAGGAGATCATGCGTATATCTCCGCACCACTCTTAGTAAGCTATATATGCAAACTAGCAACACTTGTGCATTGCAAATAATTATACATTCTTCACAGTGTGCATTCAAATTACACTAGCCTGAACTACTGGATGGATCTCCTTCATGATATTTATACCAGTGTACTGTGTGTATACTATATAATATTTAGTTTAAAAGCATTCATTTCTGTTGTAAGGTGCACTTTAACACACTCCAGGCACAGATATTCTACTAGTGCTATGTAGGCATTGTTTCAGTTGTGTATATAGCTAGCTGTGGAATAAATCACTTTAGGAATATGTGGTTAGCTGCACTTTCACCAGCCATTTCCTGTGGCACTGACTTTCACAGTTACAGACTGCAGTCTTCACAGAGAGCTTTCCTGTTACATTATCTTTGCAGTCTGAAAAGCATGATGGTACTAAAGCAAACTACTGTCAGTGTCTTCAGCTGGGCTGTGTCTGGTCTTATGATCATAATAGTAGAACTTTTAGTTGCAGAGCATGAAAGGTTTGACACAAAAAAAGTACTACCGAAAGAAGGAATTGCCCCAAAAATATATAATATATATTATATATTTTTGGGTTGCCTCCTTTCCTCCCTAGTTTCTTCAAGACCCCCTATAGTTCATAGTTCGCACAGTTGACGGACTGTCTGATACTCTATTATACCCTTTTTTGGAGAACGACCCCAATATACTCCCATCGGGGGGCTAGACCCACTGCACCCAAGCCTGTGATTGTCGTTCTGCAACCTGGGTTTGTGAGTACCTAACTTATTTGTTGTCTATCTGCCTATTACATTGACTTACTACAGTACACCATAAAGGGCTCTCCTGTGTTTTTATCCACCCCATCCTGGAAGATCTTAAGGTCTTTCCAGACTTCTAGCAAGATGGCACCGAGCGGCTGCCTCAGCACACAGGGCTGCTGGAACTCTTCACTTTTCTCACTTTCTTAGTAGTTTTATGCTTGTCCCAGACAGATTAGATCGCTTAGTATAGGTTTTGGTGTAGTGTAGTAGTTTAGTTTAGATTAGTTTATGGAAAGTCTTCGCCAGAGCCACCCTCACAGAGTCCCGTACGGGCCTGCCCCAGCTACAGACCCTGCTGACTCACCCCAACATTGCTACAAACTGGCCTGTTGCAGCCCCTGCTTGGGGACTGATCAGCAGCTCGAAATCATCAACCCCCATCTGCGCCCAACAAGCAGCGGCAACCACACTCCATTGCCTCCAACACACCTTGCTCCTAGAGACACTCACCAGCGAGGGAGACTGCTAGGAGAGCGCATGCCGCTGCTGGCCATTCCACTTCTGCACCTGTGGCAACTGGCGGTGCTGCTCTGCAGCACGTGTGGAGAACCTAGGCAGTTGTGTCCCTAGCATCTGTGCAGTGCCCCCCATGATCCGTTCTTGGCAGGCCATCAGCTGTAGTGCCACCACTGTGGTGCTACGGCCCTCCCACATGGTTCCATCCCGTGCTGTGGTCTCAGCACAGGGAAAAGTCCACCATTGGCCGCATCACTACAGCCAGAGGACACGGGCACCAAGCCCTCAGCTCTATCGTCGCTGTGGTGTTACTCCAGCCCTCCCACATGGTCCCGGCATAAGGAAAGGTCCCATCCTGCACCATCAGCCACACCACCTGCAGCCAGAGGTCTCCAGCCCACCCACATGGTTCTGTTCTGGGGAACAAGCCACAGGTTCCCAATTCAGCAGGCCACAAGACATCAGGCTTCTTGGGACTGCCACAGCTACCTACCTTAGATCCCAAACTAAAGGCCCCACATACAAGTCAAATACCTAGGACAGTCTGAATTACTGCTTAAACATACTGGCTCTGGAATGCCCTGGCTGCCACTTTGAATTCAACTGACCCCAGTCTGGCACCTACAAAGATGATGCCGGACCAGCAGCTGCGGATCCACCACAGGTGCATGATCCACCTGTAACGTATAAAGATTTGCACTGAATGTGGATTGTCACTTCTTGTGGAAATACTAAAGTCAAACCAAGGGTAAAAGTGAAATAATGTAAAGGTTTATTTACAAAATGCAGGCTATATACAGGTGATTAGAAATTGGTGCAAGAACATAAATACAAGCACATTCAAGTAAAAATAGTAATACGATTGCAAACAAATAGCAATACAATTGCAGGCAGACGTATTCTGATCAGACCCAGTGTGTATATATACAGTGTGCATACAGCGACCACCGGACCTTGTCTAAAATAATCTAACTATACAAACAGGATAATATACAGTCAGGCTCAGGACACAATTCAGCAGGCAAGTAGGTAGTCGTACAGGCAGAGCTCATATACCAGGAAGTCATAAAACAGAAACGATAAGCAAGAGAATAGGCAGGCAATGTGAATGTCATACAACAAGGAGTCAAGCAATCGGGAATCAGGAAGCAATGACCAGAACGAGAACATAGGCTCTGAGGCTATCTTCACCAATGAGCTAGCAAAGATGTACTCCTGGAGCTGAACTTGTATACTGCACTGGATGGTCATGTGACAGCTTCCAAGGCTGCAGAGACACAGTTCTTGAATACACAGACCTCTGCTGGTGGGCAGAGAGAACTTAATGATGATTGCAAAATGTTCTTGAAGAAAGAGGGGACATCTGCTGGTGGACTGAGGAAGTCCATGTAAACAGTTCACAAATGTCGCCAGCAGGAACAGATCATGACACTACCAAAGCTGCAAAATCCACCACAGCTGCATGCTAGCTAAACGGGACACTAACTGGCCAGGTTACACCGCAGTCTCTCGCTTTCACTCACAGTCTCTCTGTCACTGTTCTTTTTACCTACTCTCTATCTCTCTTTCCCTCCTTTTTCCTCCTCTCTCTCTCTCTCTCTCTCTCTCTCTCTCTCTCTCTCTCTCTCTTCCCCATGATAGACGGGGCCATCTGATACAAATTTTCACTGTAGAAGCATTTGAGTACCATAGATGACAACACATTGCCCCCTGGTTCTTTCTCCTGGGTCCATCTTTTACGGAATCTTCTACCTATGCCTTTACTCTTTGCCTTGTATATGCATCTTACCTACTGTGTGTATCCACTGTATGTATATGTATGCAAGGTATGTGCAGGGCCTTTCTTTCATGAGGCAAGGTGAAACATTTGCATCAGGCGGCAGAGATTACAGGGGCGGCATGTTTGTACTGTGTTTACACTAACATCTTGTAGTCAGAGTAGGAAGATAAGGAGACTCACAAATTCACAGCCAGCCAGTGTGCTATTGTGTTGAGCTGCAGCATGTCATGTGAGAACATTAACTGAAGCAGAATACATTGTCGGGTGCTGTGCGATAATTCCAAATCGTGGTGATGGGCGCATCCTCACAAGTTGGCCTCAGGCAGCAAAAAGTCTAGAACAGTCCCTGTGTATGTACCTACTGTATACTTACTGCACCTACTGTATGTATGTACCTACTGTATGCTAATGCACTGCAGTGTTCTCCCCAGGATTTTTTTCCAGCCGGGTAGCATGAACAAGTAGCCGGGTGGAGCGCGACAGGTGAATGCAGGACAAGTACAACTCTGCTTACATCATAGGAGGAGGCTGAGAAGAGACGAGCCGGTGTATCTGCTAGGTACATACAATGCAATGACAATGACAGATTAACTTTCAGATCGACTATTTCCAACATGTTCAATCTGATTTTCAATCAATTTTCCGTTCACTTCTATAGGAAATTGAGCAGAAATTTGATCAGAAATCAGATCGCACATGTTGGAAATAGTCGATCTGACAGTAAATCTGTCAGAAAATTGCATTGTGTGTACCTAGCATTAGGGATAAATTATTTCAGATTATGGGGCTCAGGTCCCTTTAAAGCAGACCAGCACTCAGAACTTCCTCTCTCCTCTAAAAGATAAGCAACAACATAATACACTTTAAAGAAAAACATTTCATTGTTACAGCTGATTCAAATTCTACAATAAATCTGCACTGTTTCTACCTACTGCTTTCAAGGAAGCAGACATATTGTTATCCTCCTGTGCTTTCAAATGAGTTTATCTGCCATGACGTCAGGTGACACAGGAGAGAAATAAAATTACAAATTGTGATCATACAAGAGGGGTAATTAGGCAGGCTAGACTCTAATTACATACAGAGTACATTTTGCTATGTTTTCCTTCTGTGGAAGAGTTCAGGTCCACTTTGTTCCTGCAGTGTGATTGTTGGAGGGGGAGGGAGAGCACTTCAAACAGGATGCAAGCTGGGGAAAGACACTAACACAGCAGGAGAGCAGATTGCACTTTTTTTTTAACTTTCAGTTTGGGACTCGGCAGCAGAGGAGAGACGTAGAGAGGAGTGCACAGGAGGCTGCCTGGAAACACCCTGTCACTGCAGTGTACTGCTCTAACCTCTGTCCCCCGAACTGAACGTAAACAACAACAAAAAAGCTGAGCTCTGAAGTCCTATCACTTCTCCTGCTCTCCGTAGCTGGATTAGACCAGCAGCTCCTTATCTAAATACACCGCCATGGTCGTTGTCTGGGGGGAATGGAGAACGAATGAGCCGCTCTGGCTGTCCCTGATTGCCGAACCCACATGGTCTCCTCTCTCATAACTCCTGCAGGCTGCTGACAGGATGTGTGGGTGTGCTTCCTTGGCTACCTCTCTTTTCATTGGACAGAGAGGTGCCGGGATAAAATAAAGACTGTTATTCAGTGGCGGGCGGGAGAGAGAGACGAAGCTGGAGTTTCCAGCTAGATGAGGTGCATGGTGCCACCCAGCGAATCCCTGCTCCACTAGAAAGCGTGAGTTGACAGGCAGTGCACAGCGTCAGCTTTCGCTAGTGTACCAGAGCTGGGCGCTATTGGTAGCAGGCAGTTTATTAAAGGGAACCAGAGATGAACGATTCACACAAAATAAACATATCAGTTGATAGCTTGTAAAGAATAAATGCTCTACCTGATAATTTCACCACTGTGGTGTGCCCTTTTGAGTGTTTTTTATCCATTATTGCTTCAGGAAAAATCCAATATGGCCGACGGCTCATATCCCTTCTGCTTCCAGGTTATAAGCTGTTTTGGATGTACTGTCTAGCCTCTATGAGACTATAGACAAGCAGGGCTGCTGCAGCCTTTTATCTGTGTGCTTTCAACTTTAATATTCTGGCATGCTGTGTGGCTGCCTGTAGGAAGTGTCTCTCACAGAAATTAAACTGCATACAGTAGATAATGACCGGCTGCACAGTGCACACAGATACACTTGTCTGTTTCAGGGGGCAGGCTTGGGCTTGAAAAGACTCCACAGAAGACTGACTCAGCTGTAATGATTCCAGGTCAAACCTAGACTGAATGCTCAGTCGGGGATTCTTATCTCAGCTGATTACAGACAGATTAGGCAGAGAAGAATAAAGCTGGCCATACAACAGGCCGATTCCCCGCCGATCGACAGCAGATTTGATCACTGGGATTGAATCTGCTGTCACATCGTTCACGCTACACGCTAAATTTTGATCTATTTCGTCCCGAAATAGATCGATCCTGTCGATCGCTCCGTGCCAGAAATTACCGTCGATAGCCCGCGGGTAGGGAGCACGTCGCTAGCGGCGTTCGAGTGCCCGACGACCGACGCAATACAGCTGCAATACATTACCTGTTCTGCCGGCGCGACTTCCCAGGTCTCCGCTGTCTTCTCCGCTCTGGTCTGGTCTCCGGGTCCGGCATGCTTCTCTTCTTCCTGTCCCGGCAGGAAGTTTAAACAGTAGAGGGCGCTCTACTGTTTAAACTTCCCCCAGACAGGAAGTGAAGCATGCCGGACCCGGAGACCAGACCAGAGCGGAGAAGACAGCGGAGACCTGGGGAGTCGCGCCGGCAGAGCAGGTAATGTATGCGGGGGGGGGGGGGGGTATGCGGCAGCACCACCACCACCACCACAGATTGTGAACGGTTTCATGCTGAAATCGATTCCCAATCTGTTTGCAGTAAAGGCAGCCATATGATCCCTCTCTGATCAAATTCGATCAGAGAGGGATCTATCTGTTTACTCGAATATGATGGCAAATCGACCAGTGTATAGCTACCTTAAAAGCATGGTAGGTGTTTACTGTCATGTTCCCACTGATAAATGTAATAAAATACATGAGGGTGCTTCGTCTCTTATTCTCTTTAAGCACTGGGGTTTTTTCTAGCTAGGAGGGTGAATGAGAGCAGCTGGGCGGGGTTTGAAAACAGCTGGGGCGGCCTGCCCACCTAATTGGCCCTGGGGAGAACATTGCACTGTATGTTTTTTTTAGTATACCTACTGTGCCTACTGTATGCTAATGCACCATTCTGCTACTGTACCACCACCGCCCCTCTTGTGCCAAAATTAATTCCGAGAGCAACTCACATTGTTCTTGGCAAAATAAATTTTGATTCCAACTCTTGTGACTCAAAAAGGTAACATTTAAAAGCGATGTTTAGTAAGCTGTGAGATGATAGCTAATTATCTGTACTTACAGATGGACTTTAACAACAAACACCTGTCATCAATCTGAAAAAAACCTGTACATCTGGTTAGCATATAATTGGGTTTCAACATTTTTCTCTCTCCTTTTAAATTCTAGAGAAAAGCATTTGAAGTCTGTCTGTTGGATGACGTAAGGCAAACCAAGAGGATAGGTTGGACCAGCTCACTTATCTTTATGGTATGGCCTCACTACTGTTCTTCATCTTACTACAACAATCACCTAATACCTATCCCATGAGGTCATATATTGTTCCCCGCAGGAAGCCTCACTAGCAGTGTCTGTGTATAGGCTGGCTCATGTGCAGTGACTGCAGGGGCCACCGCTCTTGTTTTCTCTGGCTGTAAAAGGAACTATGTACCTTTTAGCAGAGTGTGCTGCCTATTTGCTACATTGGCCGGAATTCTGGTACCTATGTGCAGCAATTCTGAAAATGTTTTCCGCATTTATGAAAAATGCAGTATAATGTGCAGAAAATGCAGTGAAAGTTTGGAATTTCAGCGGTAAGCATGCAATAAATAAGTTTTCCATAAGTTAGTATAGGAACTCCACTAAAACAGGAATAGGAACTCCACTAAAAACTGCAGAATACATACAAATTGACTTCACTGCCAGGTACAGACAGGTCGGTATCGGTAAATACCGATCTCTTGATCGGTAAATTATGTGCTAATTAGCCCCCTATTTTTCATGAGAATTCAGAATTTCGGTAAAATACCACACATTGTATGACCTAATTTACTGCTTTCAGTAAATTATGACTAAAACCTGCCAGAATAGCAAACTGCTTTTACCACATGTGGCAAAATACAGTGTATGCGGTAAAACGGATACTACGCCTACCAGAATTGAGGCCAATATGTCAGCAACTAAAAGTTGTTTTTTTTTTCACTTTTACCACTTGAGTCCCTGAACTTTGATAGAAGGTAATGCTCAAATACATCTGAAAGCTGATGGTGAAGATTGAATGACTCTTCAGCATTATAATGTTGGTGCCATAGTGGATAACACTTTATCCTTGTAGTGCTGGGTCCCTAATTTGAATCCTAGTCAGGGTAATATCTACACAAAGTTTGTATGTTCTCCTCATCTTTGTGTGGGTTTCTTCTGGACACTCCAGTTTCCTCCCACAGCCCAAAAACCTACAGATAAATTGATTGGCTTTCCCTAAAATTGAAGAGGGCAGCTGAGTGTTATATGAGGAGTGTAAGAAATGAACAGACTAGAGAAGGAAGGAGAGTTTAAAGGGATACTGTAGGGGGGTCAGGGGAAAATAAGTTGAACTTACCCGGGGCTTCTAATGATCCCCCGCAGACATCCTGTGCCCGTGCAGCCACTCACTGATGCTCCGCCCCCGCCTCCGGTTCACTTCTGGAATTTCAGACTTTAGAATCTGAAAACCACTGCGCCTGTGTTGCCATGTCCTCGCTCCCGCTGATGTCACCAGGAGTGTACTGCGCAGGCACAGACCATACTGGGCCTGCGCAGTATGCTCCTGGAGACCTCAGCGGGAGCGAGGGCACGGCAACGCAGGCGCAGTGGTTTTCAGACTTTAAAGTCTGAAATTTCAGAAGTGAGCCGGAGCATCGGTGAGTGGCTGCGCGGGCACATGATGTCTGCGGGGGATTATTAGAAGCCCCGGGTAAGTTCAACTCATTTTTCCCCCGACCCCCCCCCCCCCCCCCCCCCCCCCCCCCCCCCCCCTACAGTATTCCTTTAAAGCCTTGTATAGTCCCTAAACATACCAAATGTGGCCGACTTAATGTTTGTTCAGATGTATTCCAGGTTGGAGGTGTCCATAACATTCAGGACACTATCCATTCGGCTAGAATCGTTTAGAGATCTGGCCTACTTCTTTAAGTTACCTTGGGGGATACCTGTGCTAGATTCTTGGCCATGAAGGCTTAATTTGATAAAGTAAACAATCATTCAGTAGCTAGACTCTGGAATTCTAATCATTGTACTGTTTTGTCACTATAGAAGCACCAAAAGCTGAGTAAAAGTGCTCATTAATTGTAAAATCTCCCAAGGGATCGACCGTACAATTGATCACATTGGGTACCATTAATGGTGCCAATAGACAACAAGTGATTCTTTTAGTTTAATAGGATTGCTTATCATTTTCTACTCCGTTGGTGGGCCCAATCAAAGGTTTGTTTGGGCTGCAACAATAAATTGTTAATGGGCACCTTATAGCTGGCCATACACTAGGCCGATTCCCGCCAGATTGACAGCAGATTCGATCACTGGGATCGAATGTGCTGTCACATCGTTCCCGCTACACGCCGAATTTCGATCCATTTCGTCCGATCCCGTCGATCGTTCCGTGCGGAAAATTACCGCCGATCGCCCGCAGGTAGGGAGCGCGTCGCTAGCGGCGTTCGAGTGCCCGACGACCGACGCAGTAGAGCCCGCATACATTACCTGCTCCGCCAGCGCGACTGTCCCCGGTCACCGCTGCTCCGTCTCCGCTCTGGTCTGGTCTCCGGTCCGGCATGCTTCACTTCTTCTAGCCCGGCAGGAAGTTTAAACAGTAGAGGGCGCTCTACTGTTTCAACTTCCTGCCGGGCAGGAAGAATAAAGCATGCCGGACCTGGAGACGGAGCAGCGGTGACTGGGGGCAGTCGCGCCGGCGCAGCAGGTAATGTATGCAGGAAGGGGGGAGCGGCGGCAGCACCACCACCACAACAGATTGTGAACGGTTTCAGGCTGAAATCGGTTCACAATCTGTTTGCAGTAAAGGTAGCCATACGATCCCTCTCTGATCAGATTCAATCAGAGAGGGATCTATCTGTTGGTCGAATCTGATGGCAAATCGACCAGTGTATAGCTACCTTTAGTCTTTCAGTAGACCAAGTCCTGGTTCCAAAGGAACCTGTTTCTTTCATTTGGACTTAAGCAGAGTTCTCAGTTTTTACCTAGGAGGAAACAGAAGCTGAGAGTGTAAAGGTAAGCTGGAATTTTGTATTGCTTCAAGTATAAGTCTATCCAGCAAAGTTAATGGCTGAATTTGGGGACCAGGAAAAATGAACATCTGCACTTGGCAGACCAGGAGGGGTTAATGACTTCACTGCATACAGTATTGCAGCCATTAACCCCTCCTGCCCCTTAAAGCGGAACTATAAAGTCCCTGTAAAACAGTTTCACTTACCTGGGGCTTCCCCAAGCCCCCAGCAACTGTTACCGCCAACTTGCAAGTCGACGGCAATTGCACCTGCACTCCCCGGGCTATGCAAAGCTTTCTTCGCGTTCCAGCCCGCAATAGCATCCTGCGCTAATAGTGCAGGACGCTATAGCTGGCGATAACGCGAAGAAAGCTTTACATAGCCCGGGGCGCGCAGGTGCTGTTGCTGTCGACGGGGTTAACGAAAGTAGCAGGACAGGACAGCTGCTGTGGGCTTGGGGAAGCCCCAGGTAAGTGAAACTGTTTGTTTTACAGGGACTTTACAGTTCCGCTTTAAGTGCAGCCAATAACTCCTCCAGGCCCTTAATGAAAACCAGAGATAAAAAATATTAAAAGTTTTATACATACCTGGGGCTTCCTCCAGCCCCAACCCCACGGATCACTCCCACGCCGCCGTCCTAAGTCTTCTCCGCCTACTGTATCGGGGTCCTGTAACTTCGACCAGTTACCTGCGCAGTACTATTCTCCGACAGCGAGAGCACACTGTGCTTGCTCAGACTGGCCGCTTACGTCTGGGTAAATTGCTGCAAATGGGAATGTCACTAGTAGTACATACACTACTCAGTGTGCTCAGTGTTCCTAGTGACTCATGTATAAGTCGACCCCTATGCTTTTATTTTGTGAGTCAGACCTGAATTTCTAGACTTATAGTCGAGTATATACAGTACATCCAGAAAGCATATATTGTTCTTTGGTAATTACTCAGATGTTGTATATTAAGTCAGGATCAACCCCATAATTTTGAAACCAACCTACTATTAACAACCAACAATCTACCAAACATCAATATAATCCACCCTATTCATAGATTGATGGCGTCCCACTGGAGCCCTGCATGCAACACCATCTACTATGCCATTTAGTTCAAAGTGAATTAACTCATAATCAACACCTTTCAAAGGCTGAACTGAGCAGTGCTGGCCATACACTGGTCGATTTGCCATCAGATTGACCAACAGATAGATCCCACTCTGATCAAATCTGATCAGAGAGGCATCCATACGGGCTGCCTTTACTGCAAACAGATTGTGAATTGATTTTAGCATGAAATTGATTCACCATCTGTGAAGTTGCCGCTGCCTTCCCCACACCCCCTGGATACATTACCTGATCCGGCCGGCGTGGGTCCCCCAATCTCCACTGTCTTCTTGCGCTCGGCTCCAGGGCTCCAGCTTCACTTCCTGTCCGGGGAAGTTTAAACAGTAGAGGGCGCTCTACTGTTTAAACTTCCTGCCAGGACAGGAAGAAGTGAAGCCCGTCGGACTCGGAACCCAGCCGAGAAGGAGCATCGGTGACAGCGGGGACATGCGCCGACGGAACAGGTAATGTATTGCCGCTGTAATGCGTCGGTCGTCGGACATTCAAACGCGCTATTGACGCACTCCCGACCCGCCAGCGATCGAGCGAAATTTACCGCATGGACAGGGACGACGGGAACGATAGATTTTGGTCGGAAATCGATCTTTCGGTCAACGTTTGCGCAACGATTTCACAGCAGATTCGATCACAGTGATCGAATCTGCTGTATATCGATGGGAAAATAGTTAGGTGTATGGGCCTCTTAAGACTCCGTCCATGCTTGTAACACATCTCCCATGGCTAGCCAGAGCAGACAGTGTAGTATCTGCTCCTGTGGTCCAGGAGTGCAGAGTGGATGCATTTCTACCAAAAGCCTTATGTGAAATGCCCACACTTGTTCAGAAAAATCACACAGGTAGAGACTTTATGTTCCATTGCAAAATGTCATATGTGAACGGATCCTATTAGCATAGCATCTGTCGACATACCAGTTATCCAAGCTGTAAAATGGGCAAAAAGTATCTATTTTGCTTATAGGGAGACTGACCCAGCAGCACAAAATATATTTATAAATGTTAGTTAACTAATATCGGGTCTGATGCACAGACAGCTGGTAAATTTGTCATGCACAGGCAGTGCATAACAATATTACCAGTACTAATTCCAGCAGAGTACTGCACATTGAGCAATTAGTGAGACCCGCGATGCATGGGTAACGTGGAGTGTTGCCAAGGTGTTCTATTACTTACATAACGCACGTTACCACAGCAGTGCTTTCATTACCCATGTACTGTGGGTCGCACTAATGGTGCAATGCGCCGTACTCTTCTAGTGTTGGCACTGGTAATATTACCCTGTACCACCTAAGCACAGCAAATTTAGCAGAGGTTCTTGCATCATGCCCTTTTCATGTACTGTGCTGTTTTATTTTATTTCAGATACTCTTATTACTTTGAAGAAATGGAATTCTAACTCCGCATATCAGTAGAGAAACCATTACACTTTCCTTATAATGATACCTTTTATGATTTCCTTCCAGGTATTAGATTCAGATGGCTCTATCGGTCTACATATGAGACAATAATAAAGCCATTTTCAAATGGCAAGTAGAGATTATATTAGAAAGCATGATCATTTATTGGCCATTATATTTGTCCAACCACAAATTCATAGTTTTTCATTCTATAAAAAGGTTGCCTAGTGAAGCACGTTACTATTTTAGACAAGGCAGTGTATCTATAAATTATTGTCCTTTTTTGGATGCATGAGAAAACTGCACATTTAATTGATTTATGAAATGTAACTCTGTGGACAGGGTTTAAATGGACACCTAAGTCAAACAAAAAAAAAGAGTTTTTCTCACCTGGGGCTTCCAATAGCCCACTGCAGCTGTCCGGTGCCCTCGCCATCTCCCTCCGATCCTCCTGGCCCCGCCGGCAGGCACTTCCTGTTTCGGTGACAGGAGCTGACAGGCTGGGGACGCGAGTGATTCTTCGCGTTCCTGGCCACAATAGCGCCATCTATGCTGCTATAGCATATATCATATACCATATAGCAGCATAGAGGGTGCTAATGTGTCTGGGAACGCGAAGAATCACTCGCGTCCCCAGCCTGTCAGCTCCTGTCACCGAAACAGGAAGTGGCTGCTGGCGGGGCCAGGAGGATCGGAGGGAGACGGCGAGGGCACCGGACAGCTGCAGGGGGCTAATGGAAGCCCTAGGTGAGTAAAACTAATTTTTTTTGTTTGACTTAAGTGTCCCTTTAAAGGACTATGTGGAATAGATATGGGTCCACTTCACTTTCACTGAAAGCACCCTAGATGCAGAGCTGCTCATTTTTTTTTTACTGTCTGGGGGATTGAGTGCAAGCTGAGTGTAAAATAAATACCTTCTAGTTTAGTATAATGTGAAATGGCATTTGAAGCTTTTGTACTGTTATCTGTACTTGCATTGGGACTCTCCCTCCTTCCCAGTCCCTGGAATCGCTGTGGCTTCATCATAAAGCTTAGTAATCTCAGGAACAGAGAATGAAGGGCCAAAAGAAAAAAGTGTTCTACAAAACCTGCTGCACACTTCCCCACACACACTTACATAGTCACTGTTCACTAACTCACATGTTCTACAAACCTGCTGTACACTTACCCATACACGCTAACACACTCACTGTACACTTACTCACATGCTCTACAAATATGCTGTACACTTACCCATACACGCTGACACACTCGCTGTACTCTAACTCACATGTTCTACAAACCTGCTGTACAGGCCCAGGTGATGCTGGGTCAGTCTCCCTATAAGCCTACACTGTGATTGCCTTAGTTCTAGCTCATTACTGTAAGTACATGATCTCCACTCGATTCTGACATACTACACTATATTACACTTTATAGAGAATTTATGTGTGCATCAAACCAAGTAACACCTGACAATTCTGGCTTTGCAAATTTGGCCTAATTGGCTATTCACGAGACATAGCTCATGCAAATATGTATTTGCTTTTGCTTGCCAAAGTTTGCAGGGTTAAAACCAATACCGCAAAGCGGTTGCCCTGCGGGAATTAGTTTATGCTGCATTAGCACTATCCAGGAGCGCCACAGGGAGGCTTCCCAATGCCCCACAATACTACACTATATAGTATTGGTTTTCAGTTTATCCCTGGTTTTTGTTTTTGAGGTTGCCACACCTGCACTACAGTTTTGCATTTTAGGGTAGGGTAACTATATAATAACCTCAGGTATAGCAAGAAAAACTCAGATCAGGCTTGGGGCTCGGTAGGTGCCCAAGAGACGCCTGTGCTAATTATCGGTAATCTGGCACCTGGGTGATGAATTGGGCACCTGGTGCGGTAGTATTAGCCAATTCACAACTACAAATGGAACTATTGGAGTAGCTGATTGTCTATTGCACAGACCAATGGTTGCAAATAGCGGTAGTCTGGGTGCTGGGTTAGTGTTAGACAATAGGAGAGGGCGGCCAGTGTTAGGCACTAGGAGGGTAGGTTAGTATTAGGCATTAGGTGTGTGTGGGGGGCTTAGTGTTTTGGCACTAGGTGGGGAGGGTTCATGTGAGAATGGGTGGCAGGTGAGTGTATAGTAAAATATCAGTAATTGAAATTACCAATTACAAGTGCACCACCTGGTGCCCATTTGATTTTGCCGCAACAGATACTCATACTGCTTATTTGAATTTCACATCTCATCAATACTTGTGAGTTATTTTTAGAATGGGTAATTAAAATGTTTTTGTTTTGTTTTTAAGCAGTGATGCTGTTTTCTAACTGAGAGGCCCTCTATTTGTTTAAATCAGATATGATTTTAGTATTCAGTCTGTTGTAGTCCTTGCAGTCTGGACAACCAACGCATGACTGTATTGGATATTCAATTTACAGTACTAATCCTAGCTATGTAATCTGAGAGGTTGTGTAGTCTGCTGCAGCTTGTAACCTGTTCTCCTGGTTCATTTAATGACAATGTGCACAGTGAAGTATTGTATGTTTTTGAAGCTATTTCCCACCTACCTGCCAGGTCCTGTTTGTATTTGTGAACTCATCCCTCTGAGGGCGACCTTCACAGTAGTTCCCACTGTGCAGTATAAGGTGCCTTTGTTATACTGTCTGACTTATTATGAGATATTAGAATTTGAGATGGTATAAAATGAGAGGTTATTTGTCAGTTTTGAGAGAACTTGTTCCCACTTGCTTCAGTACTGTGCTTAGACCGGATTCTAGTAGAATCAAAGTATGAAGATCCATTACTTAGATGGCTACTTAAAGTGAACCTGAGGTGAAAATAAACTGATGAGGTAAATAATCGTATTTATCCTCCTACTCCTAAAAATGACTTTTTTTTTTTTTTTTTTTTTAGATACCCCATGGTTTTATTTTATATTTAATCATTTACAAAGTCGATTGAATGTTTTGTTGCCTCTGCTCAGTGGCAGTCTATTGAGTGTCCCAGAGTTAAAATACATTAACTGTTTACCTTTTTTTTTATCTCCCTCTGCTCTCAGAAGTTCTGCCAGGAAAACTTTTATGGCTGTAATGTGCTTATCAATGTGGTTTACTACATTCCCTATAGGTACAGAAAAGACAGAAGCTGTCACATCCATGCCCAGAAATTACTATTTTTCGGACTATAAGACGCACCCAAAAAATTAGGAGAAAAAGTCCCTGCATCTTATATTCCAAAGACAGGGAGCAGAGCCGGGACAAGGTCCTCCAGCACCCAAGGCTGATACACCAAAGTGCGCCCCTCCATCCCTTCCACCCGAGCCATCAAACACGGATTGCTATTAGACTAAGAGGGCCACAGGGCCCGCAACCTCCCCAACCCCTTAATATCTAGTTATCTGGCTTGCAGTCACTGCCAAGTATCCCCTTTTCTTGTTTCTTTCTGCTTCAAACACAATTAGGAATGACAGCTGAATGAATTCTGCGCCCCCTCCTACACTGCGCCCTGAGGCTGGAGCCTCTCAAGCCTATGCCTTGGCCAGGCCCTGACAGGGAGTCCCTAACTTATGATCGCCCGCCATTGTGGGCGATCGTAAGTTGGGGAGGGCAATTATTAGGGGAGAACAGGAGGGCAATGATTGGGGGAGAACATTTACAAGACACTCTTGGAACATAGGCCCACCAGGTTTAGTATATGTTTTTTCCCCCTAGTTTTTCCTCTCTAAACCTAGGTGCATCTTATATTCCAGAGCATCTTTTCTTCCGAAAAAAAATGATAACTCTTTCAGACAGCAAAATAAAACAAGTAAAATAACCTGGTTGTTAAAGTGGGATTGTCAGCCACAAATTCAAATTTCGTTTACCCACTGCTCTGTGTTTTTTATGCAGCTGGCAACCTAATCTTGCATTGCAAGCATGCCAATCTAATCAGAAATGTTTCTGCTGTAATAAATCTTATCTCAATCAACCTGGCTCTATTTGGTACATTGCCAATGAGAAGGAAGCTTGTCCTCTCCCTTCCCACATTCCTGCTCCTCAGTGATTGGCTGAGGGCAGTTCAGTGAGCTTCTGAAATATGATCTATACTGTGCTTTCATGTGTTTACAAAGCAAGCTAGATATAGCAGTGCTGTTTCAAGGTGAAAAAAAGTAAGGGAGGAAATGACATCAGGATTGGCAAAAATCGAAAATGCCTGGAACAGTTTTCTCTTTATTTACTATATAGAATTCACTGAAATCAAAATGTGTACATATCTTATGTAAGTAGAACAAGTATTTGTCTACTTATACAATATACCGCTGTGTTTTTTTTCCCCTGGGATAGTATGGCTTTCCCTGCTGTTTTAATATGTTGTGCACTGTAGTGTGCATACACATGTTTATCTCATCATTTCAAATGTTGCCTCGGGTACTCTTTAAGCTTAGGTCCAGAGTCTAATGTCTTATTAATACTTCGTAGTCTCCTAGGGTTCACTTTTCTGTATACAAGATTTTTTTTTAAAGTACCCCAACAGGTTGGTGAGGAGGGTATCATCTGTGGATTTGTGCAGTAGCCATTTTGCCATTTTATTCAGATTTTTGTATCCATAAAAAAGTATTCTATTACTGTAACAAACTTATCTGGTGTGGTCTCTGGTGGCTGTTCTGATAGCGTGGAGCAGCTGGAGGAAGCTTCCTCTTTGTTCGGTTGCGTCCCCGGCTCCCCTATAGACGTGAATGAGCATGTTCGCATCCCCAGCTCCCCTGTAGATGTGGGTCAGCGTAGTCTCTTTAGAAGGACGCGCACAACTCAGAGCTGCCTTTATAGGTTAAGGAGGCGTGTCTGAGGTGTGTCAGCTGATTCCTGTGGTCAGCTGACACTTGTTGCAGGGATGTTGCTGATTGGTCTGATTTTCCTGGGGGCTTGGTCTGTGCTCTATTTCTGCTATATATCGTATTTTCCGCCGTATAAGATGCACTTTTTCTCCCCAAAAAATGGGGAGAAAAAGTCCCTGCATCTTATACGACAAAGGCAGGGAATCCCCAACTTGCGAACGCCTGCCGATATGACCCGACGCCACTAGGGATTTCCTGCCTGTGTGTACGCTCACTGTGCCTGGCTCCCCTGCATGCTTATGTTCTCCCCCTTCAATTTCCTCCTGCCCTAATGTGTGCGTCTCCCCCCTGCACGCGTTTCTCCGATATGCCCGTTCGTTGTACATCCTTCCTCCCTCTGGGTCTGCAGCGGCAGCGCTTACCCGATACATGCTGCCGTGAAGACTGCAGACACCCGGCTACTCCATGTGTTTCCTCTACTGCGCGGCTACTGATGACGCAATCAGTGCAAGACGCGCAGTAGAGGAAACACATGGAGTAGCCGGAGGGGGGACGGATTTACAACGAACGGGCATATCGGAGACACGTGGGGGGGGGGGGGCGTGGAGACACACACATGGAGGGGGCAGGAGAAAATTGGAGGGGGAGAACGTAAGCACGCAGGGGAGCCAGGCACAGGACACATGGGGGAAACAGGATTGATGGGCAAAGGGACACAGAGGGCACATGGGGAGAAGGGGGAGACAGGGCACATGAGGAGACTGACACAGGAAGACACATGGGGAGAAGGGGCAGTCAGGACACATGTGGGAGACAGGGCACATGGGGAGACAGGCACACATGGGGAGAAGGGACACAGGACACATGTAGGAGACAGGACACATGGGGAGACGGACACAGGAGGACACATGGGGAGAAGGGGCAGTCAGGACACATGTGGGAGACAGGACACATGGGGAGACAAGCAGAAAGGGTACACATGGGGGAGACAGGTACACATGGGGAGAAGGGGCAGTCAGGACACTTGGGGGAAACAGGACACATGGGGAGACAGGCAAACAGGGTACACATGGGGGAGACAAGCAGACATGTACACATGGGGAGAGGGGGCACACAGGACAGAGGAGGAAGACATGGGGCATACAGCAGGACAGATGGGGCACACAGCAGGAGACATTAGCTACACAGGAACACACAACATGTACAAGACGCTCCTGGAATATGGACGCACCAGGTTTAGTATTTTTTTTTCCCCTGGTTCTTGCCCTCTAAACTTGGATGCGTCTTATATTCCGGAGCGTCTTATACGGCGGAAAATACGGTAAGCCCTGGGCATTCAGTTACTCGCTGTCCGTTATAGCTATCAGGTCACTGAGCGCTGGACCTTGCTTAGGTACTCAATCTAGTTAAAGTTCTGCTGAGATAGATATATATGCAGTGTTTGCGATATATATCTATCCTTAGTTAGTATTGTATATTGTATTATTGTAATTGTTCTCTGTGTATGACCCGGAAAGCCCTACACTTTGATTAAAGTCTCATACTACTGTCATCTAATACTCGATATTGACCTCGGCTAGCCTAACGACCCTGTCTCTGCCTAATCCTTAACTGTACCTCAGCCATCTGACCTATGTATATGACTCCGCCTGTATAACGTTTTCGCACCTGTCTTAGCCTACTGTACTTTAGCCATCTGATTACCAGTGTATGATGCTAGCCCAGGCATGGGCAAACTTGGCCCTCCAGCTGTTGAGGAACTACAAGTCCCACAATGCATTGCAGGAGTCTGACATCCACAGTCATGACTCATAAAGGCAAATGCATTGTGGGATTTGTAGTTCCTTAACAGCTGGAGCTTGCCCCTGCCTGTCCTAGCCTGTTATTGACCTTGCTCTGCCTCAGTCCCTGTGTACCGCATATCTCTGACTTCACGTGTATTACCTCAGTTGACGATCTGACTTAGATTATCGTATATTCAGTGTACACTTCATAGCCTGCATCAGCCAGCGTTACAATTACATTTTTAAAAATGTACCTGAACTGTAACTAAGCTTTTGAAGTGCCTGGTTACTTTCTGCTGGAGACTTCTGGAGCTGTAGTCTGTAATATTCTCTAAAGAGTTTGGTGTACCCCACCCCTTACAGTCTCAATATTGTTTCTGAAATAAAGAAAAACTACAGTCTGGCATAACATACAATTAAAAACCTGTCTCCTGAAAACACACCTGGTGCATGGAGAAAACAGCATGTGTAATTATAAATGCACATTGTAGTATGAAAGCGCTCTTAAGGTGTACGGTTCAGCACAACAACCAGGCACTGACGCTGCACTGGCACATAATATACATCTCACTACCTTTACCAAATAAGCTGAGACTGCTACAAGGTATCAGATATGTTACCAGGAACTAGCTGTGTATATGTGGGATTGGTTGTTCCTTTCATTTCTGAAAATGACTGGAAGTAACTGTTTACCTGTTATGTGGAGTTCTTGCAGTTATTCCAGGTTGTTGTGCCAGGTTTGTTATAACTTTGTGATGAATGGGGGTAAATGGTCCTGAGATCTCATCTTTGCAGTCCCCAGCAGAAATAAGTGTTCAGTGGGAGATGCAACATTAAGGCTGGGACCACACTTGTTTAAAATTGCACGTACCTAGCACTTTCCAGTGATGTCGTGCATTTGTTCAGAGCGATGCAGTTATTATACCGCGACTCTCTTGCATTTGAAAAGCGAAGTCCCCATCATATGAAATCACAAAACGCACAATAAAATGTGCAAAATCTGAATCATTCATCCACAACTGAAAAAATTTAATTGGACAAACCCTTTTGATACCTCCTGTTATGTCTATCCATCTGTTATCTGATGATTATTATATCTTCATATGTTTTTCCTACAGGTCTTCTCCAGACTACCGTATTTGAATGTTTTTGGTAAACATTGGTCATCCACTCCTGCTGAAAGATGAACATTGCTGCCTTTCTGAAATCTCAATTCCTCTGTCATCTTTTTATCAGCTATGTTTTCATTGGAACTGGACTTATCATTAATTTTATTCAACTTTTTACTCTTTTTATTTGGCCTCTTAATAAACAATTATACCGAAAGATCAACTGCAGACTGGCATACTGCGTATCAAGCCGTAAGTTATTATTTCTCTTTATTCTTGTATTAAACGTTTATAGGTCTAAAGTTCTATACCATAACCACATAGTTGTTTTTGTTCATAAAAATCTACCTCCACTAACTAAATAATTCTGATCAGTTTAATTTGCAGCAAATATTTTACAAACTGAATTGTAGACATACCTTCCATACTCTGCAGAAGACCATGCAAAACAGTTATGTGTTGGCAGAAAGCAGTGAGCATGAGGGATTAGGATAGGGGTGTCAAACTCAAATACAAACTGGGCCAAAATTGAACACTGGGACCAAGTCGTGAGCCAACCTCAATGTCTAGTGGCCATCTCCCTCCCCTATAAAGTACCCTGGTGTCTAATGGCCCCTCCTCTCTCACCGATACATTTGCATGGTGTTGAATGCCCCACTCTCTCCCCTATACAGTTCCCTGGTGTCTAGTGGTCCCCCTTCCCTCCCCATACAGTTCTCTAATGTCTTGTGGCCACCTCCTACCCCTATACAGTTCCCTGGTAACTAATAACCCTCCTCCCTCCCTTATACAGTTTTCTGGTGTTTAATACCTCCTTTCTCCCCTATACAGTTACCTTGTGGCCCCACTTTCTCTCCATACAGTTCCCTAGTGTCTAGGGGTCCCCCCCTTACCCTTAATCAGCTCCCTGGTTTCTAGGGGTCTCCTTTTGCAACCCTAAACCATTCCCCGGTTTCTAGGGCTTTCATGATGATCTAGGTCTTCACCTCCAATATAGCTACCCTGGTGGTGTAGAGTGGACCACACATAATGCAAAGTGGGGAAACCATTACAGGCCAAATCTGAGGGCCAGATATTGATGCAGGTGAAAGTTTACCATGTATGGATTAGGGTGTGCAAAAATAAAGGCACCCCTATATAAGCGCTTTCACTTTTCTTGTGTAATCTGAGATTGTGGCATTGGGATGCCAGAAATCTTATTTCTGATTGTTGTAACATGTTTGCAATTGTAAAACCTTAAAGCAAGGTTGAGTTGATTATTATTTTTAAATACCCTCTTTCCCCAAAATTAAGACATCCCCTGAAAGTAAGCCCTAGTAGGAATTTTGAGCATACTTGAAATATAAGCCGTACCCTGAAAGTAAGTCCTAGCGGCAGTAAGGAGGACAAATATGGATACTTGTGTTATTACTGGAGCCCATAGTCTTGCAGGCAAGTAGACATGAGGACACAGGAGGACAGGGGGTAGAAGAGGACACAGGTACAGAGGGGGATACCAGGGGACACTAAAGGTACAAGGGGGACACAGGGGCACACAAGAGGTGGATCCAGCAGAGGAAAATGTGTCACAGTGAAGAAGGCAGGAGGACACACAGCACAGGAACTTGTGTGTTCATGGAAATATAAGACATCCCCTGAAAATAAACCCTAGCACATCTTTTGGTGCAAAAATGAATATAAGACACTGTCTTATTTTCGGGGAAACACGGTACTATTAGAAGGTTATAGCATCTGCAAATTAAAATAGAAAGTTACATTTTGGTAACTTTAAAGTACACCTGAACTGAAAGGGATATGGTGGCTGCCATATTTGTTTCCTTTTAAACTATACTAGTTGCTTGGCAGTCCTGTTGATCTTTTTGGAAGCAGTAATGGTTGAATCACACACCTGAAACAAACATGTGGCTAAGCTAGTCAGACTTCAGTCAGAAACCTCTGATCTGCATGCTTGTTCTGGGCCTATGGCTAAAAGTATTAGAGACAGAGGCCCATATGCAACTAACTTGTTCTCCTGCCTATTTTTTTATATTCTCTTTTAAACATATTACAATTGAAAAAGTACCTAAACGTTGGTGAAAAAGTACTGTCAAAATTATTTTGAGTATTTTCTTGCTTGCTGGAAGTACCACTTCACCTCCCCCGGCACGAGTATCTACGTCCCTGTTTACCTTGCAGGGACGTAAATACTCCTGCCTTCCCGCCGCTTGCTCCCCTGTGCGCTCAAACGCTTGTTACTGCTGCCGATCGTTAGCCGGTAGATCAAATATGCTTGCCATTAAAAGCATCTAAACCCCTAAAATGTGTGGGTTTTAATTACGGTAGCATGTATTATTTTAAAACTATAATGGCCAAATAGATTGTTTCGTTGTGGTAAGTAGTAATAAAGTTATAGGCAAATAAAATGTGTGGGTTTTAATTACGGTAGCATGTATTATTTTAAAACTATAATGGCCAAATAGATTGTTTCGTTGTGGTAAGTAGTAATAAAGTTATAGGCGAATGAATGGAAGGACCGCTATTGCTCTGGTGTTTAAGGGAACCTTGGAGGTGAAGTGGTAAAAAGGCATTTTATGACAAGGTGTGAAAATATTACCTAGGAGAAAACTAAGGAGACATAGAGAAACTTAGCAGGACAGCCATGCATTGTTGAAAATGAAATAAATATTTCAGCCTTCATATCCCTCTCACTTCAGGTATGCTTTTAATGGCATGTATACTGTATATTAAGCAACAGTAATATAAAGAGTCCGTTTTGTAACACTGAAAATTGCCAATAATGCGCTATTCCTGCATTGATGCTAAATTTACAGCACTCTATGCTTCTACAGGGCCTTAGAGACACTTGTAAATAGAATTAGGCTCTTCTTCGGGGGCTGATTCCTTTTCACACCCTGGCCACCAATTGTGACCATTTTATGTTTTCAATGTAGGGGAGGAATATTATCTTCCTCTCTATGACCCAGTCCAACCAATGGGAACCTGGAAGCCAACTCAGCTGAAACAAGCATACTGCTTATCCAGTCAGACATGGGTCAGAGCTTGGTCTGCATGCTTGTTCAGAGTGTGTAGCTTAAAGTATTAGCTGCAGTTGCTCAGCAGGACAGCCAGACAATGTGCATTGTTTAAAAGGAAATAAATATGTCAGCCTCCATATTCATCTCATTTCAATTGTTAAATTGTCATTGTTAAATTCAGTATATCCTTCGTTGCTGTGACATTCCACGTACAGAACCCCAGGGGTTTAGATCAGATCTTTATCAGAAAGTTAAATCCAAAATGTCAATCTTTGTTTTTAGGTGGCATTCTATTGCAATATTATGCATTTCTTTTAAGAGACAAATATTCCCTTGAAACTCCTGTCCACTTGACATAACATGGAAATTTTACTAACTTTCTTCGTGTGTAATTGGATTGTTGTCTGCAGCCTTCAGCTCAACGTAAAGCTGGAAGTGTCCCAGTAAAACTGTTTCTTGTATTTTCTGAGCTGGAAGGACCCAATTGGTCTGTCATTATACAGAAGCAGGAAATTTGGATGGTGGCAATGTTTGGGCATTGCCATAGCCCCTCATGGTTATATCAGTGAATTCCAGCTATAACAGGAAATTTGTGCACAGAAGGCACCCGTAAAAATTAGTGGGGGCCTTCATTATTGTGCTGCTACTGCACTGATGGAGCAGCTCTATAGCCCCTCGCTGGGAGCAGTAGTGCACCAGAATTTGGCTACATTGTAGCTGAACTTTAGTCTTTGGGGGTGGTTAGTGTTAAGGATAGACAGGGGGAGGGTCGGTGTTAAGGGACCCACTAGCAATCCAGTTTCCACTTGAACAACCATTCACTCTAATCCTTGCGTTCGTTAAGGCCCACTAACAGAGGTGAAAATCGTAAACAATCCAATCAGACTATAAAACAATCATTCAAAATTTGGATTGATGTACTAATCAATAATACTCGATCACACCACTAATAGCACGTGAATCAATCAATTGTATGGCCGATCATTCGAGATATTACGATAATGGGCACTTTTAGGAGTAGCTGGACAGTGGTTAGTGTTAGGCATAGATAGGGGAGGGTTCAGGAGGGGTAGTACAATATTGGTATAGTTACTGATATCCTACTTTTGGGGGATATCTGGCACCCAAATTTCCACATGCCCTTATTCCATGTATGCCTTTATACTGCTTGAGTTTAGTGCTTGTGAAAGAATTCTTCTCTTTGTAACTGTTGTTAAAGCATTTCATTGGCTTTCATGCATGACTCGTCAACACATTTTAAATGTGTCAGCTCATATGAATGTAACCATCTCAGGCAGTATTAAAGCGCATCTCGGGTTACGTTGCGTGCCTGGAAAGCTAGCAACCTGTGAATACACAGGACAAGCTGTTGTGCCAAATTTAATAATGTTTCATTGTGATAACAATCTTAATAGATCATAGATTCAGGCTTAAATGTGTGATAGTCTCTGTAAAGGAGTGCTGAAACAAGAGAATATGGAGGCTTCCATATCTGAATCTTATTATTTCGATGTCCTTAAAGCTGTAGGTTTATATATTTGGATGTCTATGAAAGAGTAATGTCTTTCTCAACTTCCCTACTGGTGTGTGTGTGTGTATTTGTGTAAAATGAGGAGAAAGGTGTTAGTGATCTTGGCATGTTTAAAGGTAACCTAAACTGAGAGGGATATGAATGTTTCCTTTTAAACAATACCAGTTGCCTGGTAGTCCTGCTGATCTCTTTGGCTGCAGTAGTGGCTGAATCATACACCTGAAACAAGCATCCAGCTAATCCAGCACCTGCTCTGCATGCTTGTTCAGGGGCTGTGGCTAAAAGTATTAAAGGCACAAGATCAGCAGAGTCAGGCTACTGGTATTATTTTAAAAGGAAAAATCCATATTCTTCTCAGTTTAGGTTCTCTTTAAGATTATGATAGATAAGGTTTATTTGTTAGGGTTAGTTTAAAGTATCATATTAAGACTGTGTTAGAAGTGCATCAAAAAACAGATAAGTAGTCCAATATGGAAAGGGTTAAGCTTAGGATCTAATTCTGGGTACACACGATGCGTTTTTTTTGGTCGATTTTCCGTCCGATCGATATTTGACTTTCCGAGCAATTTCCAATTCGATTCTGTTATCTTTTCAGCCTCGTTAAATTATTTCCTAGCCATATATTTTTTTTTCAAACATATTTTATTTCAAATTTCCCAACATTTTTATACAGAGAAACTACAGTAATTGGCTCTCTGGAGACAAACCGTTCCACGCAGGGAACTCAGCCGAGCATATTTTGGATACATAGGGCCTGATTCACAAAGCGGTGCTAACAGCACGCCGGTGAAAAGCCCATTATCATGCCTAAACTCAGTTTAGGTGTGATAAGTTTAGGCATGTTAAGTTTAGGTGTGATAAGTTTAGGCGTGATAAGTTTAAGCACCAACTGGGTTAGCACCGCAGTGCAAAGTATAATAATTTAGTGATGTCACATTTAACTCTTTCCTAGTCGGTATTAAAGAAGCGGACGAGCTGAAAGAGGGCTCTCTGATTCCTGCTCTGCTTCCTACTTCATGCTACCTAGATGCTGACTAGGACCTCTAAGTATTTTCATTCTATATGTAATCTGATATAATGTATGCTGTACATAGGTAGTCTAGATGTAACTTAGAATAGATCTAAGAGGACCTGATTACAGTCACTAGGAAGGTAATCAAGAAGCTTGTAACGCAACATGAAGATTGGCGTGGCTGGGATATGATGAACTGTATCTATCTGTATTTCTGTTTCCTGAATCAATAACGTGAATATTGAAGAAACCTGAGAAAGTCTATCTCCTGCTTGCTGTGATGAGTCGTGTGTGCAACTCTTGCTGATGAGTTACTGGTGCCGAAAAAAGGTGATTAAGAACAGTTTATAACACACAGCTGATCAAAAGTTTTGCGCTAGCAAAGTCTGGTGCACTTCGCATAGAGTTTAATGGCGCTGCTTTGCGTGCGGGACTTTGCGTGCGATCTAAACTTATCTAAACTTATCATGCCTAAACTTATCACGCCTAAACTTATCACACCTAAACTGGCTTTTCACCAGCGTGGTGCAATGGTTATCACGCCTAAAGTCTCTAACTGGGTTAGCACCGCTTTGTGAATCGAGCCCATAGAGTCAACCACTGTATGGTCATTTATGGTTATTGGAAGCCCTTTGGGAAGAACCCTCCCCCCCCCCCTAACCCCCTGAATCGGGAACCCCCCCCATCCCCTTCTCTTTTGGTGTGAATTATTCGAGCTGCAGCGTATTTATAACATTCTTATGTCATAGAGCAAAGGTGTACATAGGGAAACCAAAAAGTCTTCATGTTGGGCTATTCTGCGAAACTTGCCTTTTTCAGCTGTTTCTCATGGTTTGGGGAAAGAATAAGGACTGACATGGGTTTGCAAGTTCAATTGTTCTTTATGTTGGTAACGGAGAAGTATGACTAGGTTCTCCTGGCTTAAATTCCAGGTTTCCTAAAGTTCCTCCTATCTGCTCTAGCAGATACCATTTGGTCCAGATGAAAGATCCCATAAGCAGATTAATTTCAGGTTGTGTGAAGGTTCCCAGGTTGTATTTCCTCCAGACTTTAAAAAAACTTTTGGTCCTTTTGTCCATTGCTTGCAAAGTGTGCAATTTTTCAATCGAGAAAAGTTGTGTTAGTTCCTTTTTTAGCAATGAGATAGAGGGATGTTGTGGAGTTATCCAAACTTGAAAGATAACTCTTCTAGCTGCGGCTAGGATGATATGATATAATGCAGATGGTTTGGTGTTGGGCTTGGCAATTTCTGCCTCTAGTGTGGTGTTCGAAAACCGACTCGTCCCCTTAACCCAGTCTTGGACGTGTCTCAGTAAGGCTGACAGGTTGTACCTCCGCAAGTTTGGTAAATTTAAACCACCCATGTCTTTAGGGAGTTGCAGTTTTGTTAGTGCTATCCTGGGCTTTTTTCATTTCCAAATGAATTTTGTGAACGCTGCTTCAATGAGCTTGACGTCCTTATGGTGTAAGAGGAGTGGGATTGTATGCAGGGGGTACAAAAGTCTCCCCATAGTGGACATTTTTATAAGTGATACTCTACCTGCTATTCCCAGGGGCAGTGTGCTCCATCTCTCTAGTTGTGCTATAATCTGACCGAAAAGTGGGGGTGTAATTTAGGGCATAGAGTTGGGTGGGATCTCTTGGTATCTTGATTCCCAGGTATTTGATGTAAGTAGTAGATAATTTTACCCCTAGTCCTGTCCAATTTTGCACATCTGCCCGTTTGGATAATGGCATGAGCTCGCATTTTTCTTTATTTATTTTGAGGCCTGATAGTTTTTCAAACTCTTGAAGAATACGAAAAACCAGAGGCATCTGTGAGCGGGGATCCCTTAAGAACAACAGTATATCATCTGCGAAGATTGCCTGCTGTACCTGCGCTTCTTCTATTTTAATGCCAGCTATATGTGCTCGTAAGGTCATTGCCAAGGGCTCTAGAGCAATATTAAAAAGCAAAGGGGATAGTGGGCATCCTTGCCTTACGCCCTTTTGTATTGAAAAAGGAGCCGACACAAATCCTGTAGTTGCTATGCATGCTTTTGGTTCTTTATACATTGCTCTGATTGCGCTCATAAAAGTACCCTTGAAGCCCATATTGTCCATAACTCACTGCAGCCAATCCCACTCCACATTGTCAAAAGCCTTTTTGGCATCCAGCATCAAAATTGCTGATGATTTGAAAGTGTCTGGGTAAGCTCGAGCATGTTCTAGTAAAGTCAGAACTCTACGTATATTAGTGACTCCGGATCTCCCTTTCATAAAGCCTACCTGGTTTTCGTGTATTAAACAGGGCATTACGGAGGACAACCTGTCAGCCAGTATTTTAGACAGAATTTTTACGTCCTGGTTTAGCAGTGAAGAAAAAGCAGTGTCTCCGGGCTCAACCACAAACTTTAATATACCAGGGAGTCGACCAGTAGCACCCCGATCCACCAAGGGTGAGGGAAGCCAACACACGAAAAAAGGAAGTAACTGGGTCTCAACCTGGATTTTGCAATGATAGCTTTGGCTTTATTAGCACCATAGTAGCAGACAACACGACGTTTCGGCCCAACGGCCTTTATCAAGTGTTACCAAATACAAAAATCACTCACATATATAAAAGTTAAAACACACCCATCAAGGGCGGGCACACACTTAGTAGGTTCATTAGGTAAAGAGAGACATTAGCAATTAAAGGGACAGTTTCACAGAAAGCATCTGAGGCTAAAGTCCTCATTAAGTCCATTTGGTGTAAGTGTACTTATCTATCCACCTGCTTTCCCTTCTGAGTAGCGTAGTTTCACCATTTCCACCTTCATTCGTGTAAACTTTTTCCAGGACACCAGCGCAGATCACTGACATTATGTCCACACTCGTAGTAATGTTTTCCTACAGGGGAGTCAATTTTTTTATCAGGATTATTAACATATTTCCTATACAGTCTGATATTACTACGGTGTTCATTAATTCTTACACGAACTGCTCTAGAAGTCTGTCCTACATACCCAACCCCACAGGGGCATTTCAAAAAATATATCACGTTTTCAGTTACACATGAAAAATTCCCTTTAATATCTATCTTAGTACCCTTCAAAGGATGTCTGATATGATCACCCTTGATAATACTAGAGCAGTTCTGACAGTTCATACACGGGAAAGTCCCCATTTTTTTAGGCAAAAAAGTTCTCTTCTGTATGGTATTTTTCCTAACATCTGCCCGCACTAGCATGTCCCGAACATTTTTTCCTCTCCGATAGACAAAAGATGGCGGTGTGGGGAAGATTTTTGACAACACAGGATCAGCTTTTATCAATGTCCAATTATTCAGGATACTCCTCCTGACTAATTGTGCATGGTTGTCAAACTTGGAGATAAACTGGATATCCCTAGTGTATTGGTTTTTAATCACTTTTTTCCTAAGCTCCCTTCTATCAAGCGAACCAACCTCTTGTGCAGTCTTTAACAAATCCTCCCGTTCATAACCTCTCGCGCTATAATTTTCTATCAGCATATTAGCTTGTTTATGATACGCTGCATCATTTGATGTAATTCTCCTTGCACGTATGAATTGGCTTTTTGGGAGTCCGCGTATCATAGATGGAGGATGACAGCTAGTTGCAAGCAACGCAGATGTTAGGAAAAATACCATACAGAAGAGAACTTTTTTGCCTAAAAAAATGGGGACTTTCCCGTGTATGAACTGTCAGAACTGCTCTAGTATGTCATATCAGACATCCTTTGAAGGGTACTAAGATAGATATTAAAGGGAATTTTTCATGTGTAACTGAAAACGTGATATATTTTTTGAAATGCCCCTGTGGGGTTGGGTATGTAGGACAGACTTCTAGAGCAGTTTGTGTAAGAATTAATGAACACCGTAGTAATATCAGACTGTATAGGAAATATGTTAATAATCCTGATAAAAAAATTGACTCCCCTGTAGGAAAACATTACTACGAGTGTGGACATAATGTCAGTGATCTGCGCTGGTGTGTCCTGGAAAAAGTTTACACGAATGAAGGTGGAAATGGTGAAACTACGCTACTCAGAAGGGAAAGCAGGTGGATAGATAAGTACACTTACACCAAATGGACTTAATGAGGACTTTAGCCTCAGATGCTTTCTGTAAAACTGTCCCTTTAATTGCTAATGTCTCTCTTTACCTAATGAACCTACTAAGTGTGTGCCCGCCCTTGATGGGTGTGTTTTAACTTTTATATATGTGAGTGATTTTTGTATTTGGTAACACTTGATAAAGGCCGTTGGGCCGAAACGTCGTGTTGTCTGCTACTATGGTGCTAATAAAGCCAAAGCTATAATTGCAAAATCCAGGTTGAGACCCAGTTACTTCCTTTTTTCGTGTGTTAGCAGTGAAATAGGTCTATATGCCCCTACATCACTCAAGTCTTTTCCTTCTTTTGGTAAGAGTTTTATGTATGCCATGTTCCCAGTTTCAGGGTAACTAGACTCAGATAGGACTTTGTTATATACATTGGTGAGAGGTTCACCTATTTCTAGCTGAAGGATTTTAGAGAATTCGGCTGTGAAGCCGTCTGGGCCTGGTGTTTTCTGATTTGAAAGGTTTTTTATGGCTTCCTTGACTTCCTGAGTAGTTATAGTTCTATTTAGTTCCTCAGTTTGATCCGGGGTCAATTTGCGTAGCGGCAAATCTGTCAGTGTATTGGCTATGTCAAAAGGGTTTGTTAATTTTGATTTGTAAAAATCCGTGAAGTGATCCCGGAACAGTTTATTTATATATGCTCTATCGCTAGTGTGTGTTCCTTGTTTGTTTTTCATTTGACGTGGTTCCTGTGCTAATCTCTTCTGTCTGGCAATGTTCGCTAGCAGTTTTCCTGATTTTTCGCCAAATTTGTGGAAAGTAAGTGCGGTGTATGGTTTCTGAAGATAAGCTTGTAGTTTAAACCACAGATCGCCCTTGCGTTTAGTATCCAGCCATACTTCCCTATTCAGATTGGTAGGATGCTGTAAATATGTTTTGTATTTTTCCCTGACTTTGATCATTTCTGTTTGGTATTTCTCATGGGCTGTTCTCTTTCTGGCGGCCACATATGAAGTGATCCTGCCTCGGAGAACCGCTTTGGCTGCTTCTCAATATAAGATCGGGTTAGACAAATGCCCCTTGTTGTCACTAGCATATTCCTGCCACCACATTCCTGCCGCATATTCCTGCCACCACATTTTCATTTTCTCTTCAAAGTCTTCGCTGCCATAAAATTTAATAGGAAAGTGCCATAGAAAACCTGTGCCTCTTGGTTGGCAATCTTCCAATTCTAGTAGGACTGGTGAGTGGTCAGATATTACTAGGTCTTCTATTGAAGTTTTTACAATCCTATATTTTAGGGAGGTATGGATGAAAAAGTTTTATGCTTTGGGGAATAAAAGGTGTATTCATGATCGAGAGGGTGGGTGTGTCTCCATGTGTCTATTAAGCCACAGGAGTCTAATAGCGGCTTTAAAAATCTGTCTCTGTTACGCAATGAACGCTTTGGGTGGCTCCTATCCTCCCAAAAATCTGGCACTGTATTCATTTCACCACCCATAATTATGGCAGCGGAGTCTTCCCGTAGAATTTGGTTCTGCAGTGCTATATAAAAAGGCCCTTTCTTGGTTTGGAGCATAGACATTATAAATTACCACAGTTTCACCCTGCAATTGGAGCCGCAGCACTGATCTTCTTCCCTCTGTGTCATGCCATTGACTTAATACCTTATGTTCTAAACGTCGATCAGAATTAAAACACCCGCTTTTCTGCCCACTGCAGGGGAACCATAAACTGTTCCCACCCAGAGTTTCTGCATTAGTTTGAACTGTTCGGCTTTTAAATGGGTTTTCTGCAGTAAGCAGAGATCAGGTTTGAATTTGCCCAGATGTCTAATTACCTGGGATCTCTTTTCAGGAGTCTGTAGACCCTTAACATTCCATGTAAGAATTTTCATATTATGTTATTTCACTCATAAGAAGAAATCGTGTTGCAGCTCCAGTTTTTACAGTGTAACGGACATATTTAGCACATCAAGAGAGAAGTTCCCAAGTCCTATCCCCTCCCCTATCTCCCCCCCCCCCCCCATAACATCCCCCCAGAACATTTCAACCCTTAGCAGAGATTAGAAAAAAAAATGACTTTTCTTCTTTCCCGCACAAACCTCTAAGCAACCGCTCCGAAGACCTATACGTGAGTCTTGTTTTCCTCTAAGGACAGTTGCTATATTTACGACTGTGCGGCAGTAACAGTACATTATGGCTAGATAATAACATGTGCTCGCTGTTCGCGAGAAAACACTCACCCCAACCCGGGAACATGGGTAAGGCATAAACAGGAAAAACAGACGAAAGAACATGCATAGTAGTTCTTGTATGAAAAGAAAAGTGAACCATTCTAGGTATTCCTGCCCCCTAGGAGGGGAAGTTCCTAAGGTTCCAGAATTCCAAAAAGGATGAACAAAAATAGAAAACATGGAATGGATTCTCTACATATCTTTACCAGTAGTGGTTCCATTTTGACTGCGACTCCGGTAATCAGGTCAGATCTTTGGGACTAGATGGGGTTTCCTCTGATCTTGGTGTATAATGCTTTAGAAAGAACTGCACTTCGCCAGGTGTCTGAAAGGTGTGGATTTTATTTTCATGATCTGTTACCTTTAGCACTGCAGGATACATGAGAGCGAACTTCAGGCTCTTGCTATACAGTGAATTGCAGACTGTTGAGAAAGCCTTTCGTTTCTGTGAAACCTCAGCAGAAAAGTCATTGATGAAACGTACTGTAGAGTCAAGGATCATTAGATCTTGTGCTTGCGCTCTGTAGGCAGCCAGGAGAGAAACTTTGTCTGCGTAGTCCAGATAGCGCGCCATCACCATGCGTGGAGTGTTTTGCTTACCCTTAGGTTTTGGCGGGCCCACACGGTGCGCTCTTTCTACTTTTAACGGGCCAGGCAGACCCAATGATGAAGGTATTTCGGCTGCACATAAGGCTTGTAGCTGCTCTGGCTTAATCACCTCTGGTATCCCCACAAAACGCAGGTTATTTCTGCATGATCTATTTTCTAGATCCTCTATTCTGGAATAGGCTACTGAGTTGTCATGCTGCAAAGCTTCAATTCGTTTATTAGCAGTATTCAGATCGTCCTCACAAGTGCTCAGTCTCTTTTCTGCATCTGTCAGTCTCCCTTTTTGGTCAGCTAGATCTTTTTTGAGGGCCCTTAGGGAGTTGGCCATAGCTTTTTTCAATGGTGGTTTGGTTTGTATGTCAGGGGCGAGGGCCTTCCCTACCTCAGCTGCCAGCTTCTTGTAGTTTATATTAAAGTCTGCCTCCTTACCCCTATTTGTAGACCTGCTTCCGTTCGAGTCACAGTCCGAGTATTCCCGTTGTGGGGATGGTGTGTGCCTTCTCTCCCGCAAGCGAGCTGGTGTGCTGCCGCCTGCTGCTTTGCCGCCCACCATCTTAGTTTTTCTTGGGCCTGCTTCGCTTTGTCCTGCGGTGCTGGAGCGTGTCAAGTACCAGTCCATGCGACTTGTGGCAGACCCGCAAGAGTGCGGCGATGTTGTTCGCCTTATTTGGGAGCGCTGGCGGGCGATTAGCTGATCCTTTCGGGGGTTACAGGCTCACAGTCAGCCGGAGCTCTTCTCCTCCGCAGCTTCCATGCGGGCGCCGGAACCGGAAGTCCCCTAGCTATATTTTGGCATGCTTCCTGGCATTTTGGGGGCATTGTAAGAGCCGGCTCATCAGGTGTCCTTGTGCAAATGAGACTAGTAATGTTACACCACTCTCATTTTCTACAGAAGATCAGAGTTGTTGCTCTGCAGGAGCTGCATATTTTACCCAGGTGGCAGAGAAATATTCTTTTTCATCTCTAATGATCTGGGCAGCTTGAGAAGCATGAGCCTAAACACCGATAGTCAATGAGCAGCAGTTAAAGTGGAATTACAGGAAACTGCATCTTTATCCTCTATAATAATCTCCCAGCTGCGTCCAGCTGTCCCTGTGTCCCTGTTATTTGCTACTGCGCATGTGCGCAGTACGGACAGCTGGACAGGACCAGGGAGCGAGGCGGGCGGGTGCGAGCATGCACGTGTACGGCGGGTTCATGCGCATGCACACTGGCGGCAGTGGTAGAAAAAAGACCTAGAGCCCGTTCTTAAACAGGCTTAGGTCTACTAGTATCAATATAAATGCCATTTTAATACTCAAATATTTTAGGCACTATGATTTGGAAAGATTGCGGGTTAGATCCTTGGACAGTCAAACTCTGCACTAGCACTCCCCTAAAGTCATCCCCTACAGTCCTTTGTAATAGGAGAATGTATATTTGCCTTTTCTAGTGTCCCAAATGGACAATAAACAAAGTTAACTTGCTTTTCTATTTAGATACTATGATGATGACCTCAAAAGTTTATAACTGAGAAAATGATAAAAAAGAGATCTATTCTAAGGTAATAGAACAGAGGCGGGGTTTCCAAATTTATTTTTTACTATGGGTGAGGAAATGAATATGGGATTCAGGAGCCAGTCTGCCCAGTGCAGTATTCAGCAAATACATTTTAGGAGTCACTTCACTGTCAGCAGTTACAGAAAAGCTCAGAAATCTGCAGCCAGCTTACATTTTTAAGTCACTCTGATTATCTGGGCCTGGGATTTGTCCAGTCTTGATTTAGGAGAGAGGAGACCTATAGGGTGTAAAAAGTAAATACAGCCCACAGTGCCATCAGTTACCTAACACACACTAGTGCTGTGCAGTATCACCCTTTGCAAACTCTGTGCAAGTCTGCTCAGCAGCCTGGTGGCATAGAGCTTGACCTGGGTGTAATCACCAGCTCATCCTCTCCCTACCCACAGTTACGTCCGCAAAGTGGGTGGAACTGGTCACTGCTACTAGATCAGCTACTGTATGACCAAGCTTCTCATTATCACACATTGCTGCAAGCATTTCTAGGGCACAGTGAAAAGTCTGCTTTGCACAGGTCAAACATTCCATTCACAGATTTATAGGCTGGACTGCATCTGTTTGCAGGTAGGATTGAGGTATTGGTAAGGGATTGCTCAAATAGCGAGGTGTTCCCCAGCAGCAAAAAAATCCAACCTCTCCAACACCCGTGTCTCTCATATGCAAGAAGTCCACCTGATGAAAGTGCTGTTCATCAGTTGTAGTTAGGGCCCATTCACACTGCATGCACCGTGATATATCACACTGCTGCAATTCAAATTTTTAAAGGGAACCTAAACTGAGAAGGATATGGATTTTTTTTCCTTTTAAAATAATACCAGTTACCTGACTCTCCTGCTGATCCTGTCTCTCTAATACTTTTAGCCACAGTCCCTCAACAAGCATGCAGATCAGGTGCTCTGACTAAAGTCAGACTGGATTAGTTGCATGTTTGTTTCAGGTGTGTGATTCAGCCACTACTGCAGCAGGACTGCCAAGCAACTGGTATTTTTTAAAAGGAAACATCCATATCCCTCTCAGTTAAGGTTCCCTTTAAATCAATGGAAGCGCAAGAAAACTGCATAGCAAACATACTATACAATTTATTTGCAACCTCACAATTTTAAATTGTTTTCCATCGTGAAAACCTGCCCAATTGCATTGCAATGACTCTGATATACGATTTTTGCAAACAGACAACCGTGGTTGCATTGAACCATGTTAAAGATCAGTATTGAGATTTTTATTGCGTCCAGGCCCTCACTGCTGGGAGGACTCACTTACTGACTGTGAAACTCACTCAATTTTATGGCTGTAGGGTTGCAAGTGTCTTTAACAGCAACAATCATTGCTCTTGCTCCATTCATATACTGTACAGCTAAGACTGAAATTGGATACATTAAGTTTAATGACAAAATTGGGAAAATATTGAAAAAATAAATGTAAAGATAATCTGTCAATAGGGGATTTCATAAGTGCTATTCTGAAGTAGATCTGGCAATGACGTTTCAATCGCATATCTGTTTTTTGGGTTATTTAAAATGTTATCTGTCCAGGCTCAATATGGTGCATTTTCAATATAGTATCAGTGTGGTCAGACGGAAATCCACTAGCGTATTACAGTACTATTACATAATCGAAAGTCCTTTCCCTATTATTATTAGTAGTAGTAGTATTTATATACCGCCGACATCTTCCGCATCGCTGTACAGAGTATATAGTCTTGTGACTAACTGTCTCTCAGAGGAGCTCACAATCTAATCCCTACCAGAGTCCTATGTCTATATCGCGTAGTATATTTTTATTGTAGTCTAGTGCCAATTTAGGGGGAAGCCAATTAACTTATCTGTATGTTTTTGGGATGTGAGAGGAAAACCGAGTGCCCGGAGGAAACCCACGCAGACACGGGGAGAACATACAAACTCCTTGCAGAAGTTGACCTGGCTGGGATTCGAACCAGGGACCCAGTGCTGCAAGGCTAGAGCGCTAACCACTACGCCACCCTGCTGCAAGCTTTCTTGGATGGATGAGCAGGAGCAAGCAGCCGGTGTTTGTGTTGGTGCATAAAAATTACAATACAGTAATGCATTGTTTTTCAGCATGATTGATTGCTGTTGTGATGTTGTCAAGGTACACCTATACACTCTTGAAATGGCAACTCTTCAACAATTGTTTTCAGTGACCTGATTCTTTATTTTACAGTACAAAATTATTACCCCTCCCCCTATGAAATTAGAAAACACCATTGATCTCTCCATGAAAGTACTATTAACAGCAAGTGTATGTTATTTAGGAAACAAAAACGCTATTAAAAAAAAGTCCACCAAGTTTAATTAGGATATTTTATTGCTACACCGAGTTGAAAAAAGAAATGGCAAAAATGTGACATCCAAAATTATTAGCTCCCTGGTCATTAAAGAGAACCCGAGGTGGGATTTAATTATGCTAGTGGAGCACAGAGGCTAATTGTGCACACTAACACCAGCCTCTGTTGCCCCATGGTGTGCCTCCAGGACACCCCTGCGTGCCGCTATACCCCCCGCAGTGCTGGTGACACACAGCGTGTCGCCAGCTCAATGTTTACCTATGCGCTGTCTGTCAGCGCCGCTCCCCCGCCTCCTCCGTATCGGCGCTACCCACCCGTGTCCCTTCCCTCCCGCTGATTGGAAGGAAGTGACGCGGGCGGGTAGCGCCGATACGGAGGAGGCGGGGGAGCGGCGCTGACAGACAGCACATAGGTAAACATTGAGCTGGCGACACGCTGTGTGTTGCCAGCACTGCGGGGGGTATAGCGGCGCGCAGGGGGGTCCTGGAGGCACACCATGGGGCAACAGAGGCTGGTGTTAGTGTGCACAACCAGCCTCTGTGCCCCACTAGCATAATTAAATCCCACCTCGGGTTCTCTTTAAGAATGAATAGTGTACTTTTTTTGAGCCACAACTGACGACAATCTACAGTAGTTCTTTACTAGGTTGGCCAAGGTCTCCTGAGGGACTTTGGCCCATTCTTCCATTGCAAATTGTTCTAGATGGTCCAAATTGCATGGTTTCTGAGCATGAACATTCACCCACCACAGATTCTTAATAGGATTGAGGTGTGGGCTCTATGCTAGCTACTCTAGAATATTGGTTTTGGTATCCTTGAGGAACTGTAAGACTAATTTCGATGTATGATTTTGGTCATTTTCTTGTTGGAAGACCCAGCGACAACCTAAGCCTAGACTACAAGCAGATTTCTGAATAGTCTCCCTCAAAATGTCTGCATAATTTTCTTTTTTCTATGAAGCCATGCACCTCAACAAGGCTCCCTGTGTCTGAGACTTGAAAACAGCCCCACAGCATGATGTTCACACCACCATGTTTAACTGAGGGGACGGTGTTCCTAGGGTTAAAGGCCTCTCCCTTTCTTCGCCAAACATAAGCAACATTCATGTGCACAAACAATTTCAGTTTAGTCTCATCAGACCAAAGCACAGACTTCCAAAACTCATCTTTACCTTTCAAAGTTCACAACCTCAGTTGGGCTATGATGTGCTGCTCTTTGCGTAAAGGGGTTCTTCTGGGACAATGGTCCTGAAGCCCACCAAGATGAAGAGCCCTCACAACTGTGTTCCTTGAAAGATCAAATTCAAAAGAGGCCAGGTCAGCAACAATCATCTTGGCAGATGTCCAGGGCTCCTTGCTGACATCTCTCATTGTTTTCCTCTCGAGAGTCCTAGAAATCTTTCACTTACGGCCACTGCCAGGTTTGTTTCTTACAGAATTTGTCTCCTTGTGCTTGGCAGTGATGCAACGTACAGCAGTTCACAGACACTGTGAATCGCTTGGAAATGGCAGTGTAGCTTTCCCCCTTTTATCTTTTGGAGCTCTAGGTTGATTTCTTTAGTCTTTGTTTGTACTGTTACTCACCGTGCCAAGCAAACACAGAACATTTATACATCGCACTTTTCACCTGGCGGACTCAAAGCGACAGAGCTGCAGCCACTAGAGCACACTCTATAGGCAGTAGCAGTGTAAGGGAGACTTGCCCAAGGTCTCCTACTGAATAGGTGCTGGCTTACTGAACAGGCACAGCTGAGATTCAAACCCAGGTCTCCTAGTACCTCTTGTGTTCATGTGCCCTGTTCCTTGGAGTCTTTTTATGCTGCTTGAATGTTGTCAGGAAGACAGTTGACAGTGGGTGCTGTTAGGAAGCCAATTGACTACACAGGTGTGGTTTCAATAGTTAAATACTGTAGGTGTGTTTTGAAAGCATTCACTTAGGGGTAACATTTTTGAGCACCCCATTCTTACTAGATTTGATATAAAGCAAGCCTAAACATGTATTTTATATTTACATTTTGGTAAAATGTACCAAAAGCTTCTAAATGGCACTGGTGCATGTTTGATTATATTAAGTTTCTTCAATGCTGTAAACATTGGGAAGAAGTTTAATAAAATGTTCCATAATTCCTGGGGGGCTAATAATGTTGGCCTCAACTGTACGTAAGCTAAGAGTACAACAATCGATATCTACCTGCATGAAATAGTACAAAGCTAATACAGGCTTGTTTTACAACTCTGTCCCCAGACTCCCTACATTCCTAGCCATGGCAATCTGCCAAAGAATGGCCTTGCTTGATTAATGTCCAATTGACAAAATCATTGAACATAGGAGACCGTTCTTCTTTAATTGCTACATTAAAAGATGTTATTAAATCTCACAACTAATCAATTAAAGATGTCTAATAGCCTATTCATTCCTTTAATTACAATAAAGTCTGTATAGAGATTACAAATAAACAGGAAACAAGCTAAAAATCCCAGTTAACTAGTCTAGCAGTGACTAGTTGAGCATGGCCATACAGACTATAGTTGTATATGAGATAAGGTATATCCCTTTAGATGCGACAATTACAATTTTTAGGATGATACTTGCGATAGTCTCTGTAGCTGAAAAAGGATTTTCAAACTCCTGTTAAAGTTACCAATTTATCTATTTACCTGTATCACTGTGGATCAGTCAGTTGGGTTATTCTGTATATACTACAACAGTGCACCTTCTCAGAGTGATACCGGTAAGTATTTTTGCTGACAGAACACAGTTTTGTCTGACTGCCTTTCCCTAGAGGCTGCTGCTGATCTAAAGCTTTATGTAGTCTGTGGGGAAATGGCCTGGTGAAACTAACAGTCATGACACAGGGGATATGTGATTCGATATGTAGCCTATAGTTACCTGCTAAGTGTGTGTATTATAAGTGAAGCTTGATACAGAAAACACTATAACTTCACAAAGGTTATGAAAATGTGTGAGAAATGGAAGTGTATTGCTTTTCAACGCTAGTGCTAAAGGCTTATAAATGGTTTCAGTGAGTTGTAAGGAAGGTAGGAGCTGTAACCTGATTATAATTACAGTTTCAACATCTCTTTCCAAAATTAAAAGAATGGTATTGCTTTTTATCCAGCTTTTAACCTTTTTTTTACGTCACAATGAGTTTATTTGTTATGAAAGACATAAACACATTGCACCTTAAGGCCATATAATGAGTTTGTCATAAATCTCATTATACAAATATGTGTACAGAGGCAGTGGGTCCTTTTTTAAATAGTAGTAGAATCTACTAATAATTAGAGATGGCCCGAACGGTTCGCCCGCGAACTTATTGCGCGAACTTCGGTGTTTCGCGTTCGCTAACGAACGCAAACTTTATGACGGTTCGACCCGTCACCTATACTACATCATTAGGGTCAACTTTGACCCTCTACAGCACAGTCAGCAGGCACAGGGTAGCCAATCAGGCTACACTCCCTCCTGGAGCCCCACCCCCCTTATAAAAAGCAGGCAGTGTCACCCATTTCACTCACTTGTGTGGCTGCAGTAATAAGAGAAGGGAAAGGTGCTGCAGAGACATTAGTGAAAGCTTAGTTAGGCTTGTTAGGTTGCTCTTTCTTGCTGATCCTTATTGCTAAAAAGCACTCCTCATCCTCAACAGCTCTTTTGAGAGCGAATGTTGTTCTTGTGATCCATTTTTTTTTGTGTGTGTGTGTTTGTCCCACAGACACTTGTGTTACATATACAGCCCTGTCAGTCAGTTTTAGCTGCTGGACCTTGGCCCCTTGGTAATTCCTACTGTTTCCTACTGTGCCACTGCCAGGCACAGCACATTCAGTGACTACCTGTGTGTGTGACAGGCAGCTGCACATTTGTAATACCCATCACTGCATATACCTACCTGTTGTTCAGTGCACCCACCTACCTACGTGAGCGCACGCATTGTCACTGTACCTGCTCGGTACCTGTGTGTGTGTGTGTGTGTGTGTGTGTGTGTGTATGACAGGTGCACATTTGTAATACCCATCACTGCATATACCTACCTATTGTTCAGTGCACCCACCTACCTACATGAGCGCACGCAGTGTCACTGTACCTGCTCGGTACCTGTGTGTGTGTGTGTGACAGGTGCATATTTGTAATACCCATCACTGCATATAACTACCTTTTGTTCAGTGCACCCACCTACCTACGTGAGCGCACGCAGTGCCACTGCACCTGTTCATGGTACCTGTGTGTGTGTGTGTGACAGCTGCACATTTGTAATAGCTCCCCAGGGCCTATGCTGCATGCCAGGTTCGATGGTGTCACGCCATCTTAGACATGTCTTGCCTCAAAGCGGAGAGTCACACTGGGGCTGCTCTCCTGGCTGCTCTTAATAAACAGGTGGATCAGTGGCTGACCCCGCACCAACTGGAGATCAGCAATGTGGTGTGTGACAACGGCAGCAATCTCATTTCGGATTTGAATTTGGGAAAGATGACACATGTACCCTGCATGGCACATGTGCTGAATCTCATAATTCAGAGATTTGTGTCTAAGTACCCAGGCTTACAGGACGTCCTAAAGCAGTCCAAAGGTGTGTGGGCATTTCAGGCGGTCTTACACGGCCATGCCACGCTTTGACGATATTCAGCGGAGAAACAACTTGCCGGTGAGACGCTTGATTTGCATTAGCCTGACTCGCAGGAATTCGACCCTCCTGATGTTCAACCGCCTGCTACAACAGGAGAAAGACGTTAAACAGTATCTCTACAACTACAGTCAAAGGACACACTCTGGGGAGATGGGGATGTACTGGACACTCATGCGAAATGCCTGCAGGCTCATGCGGCCATTTGAGGAGGTGGCAAACCTGGTGAATCGCAGTGAAGGCGCCATCAGCGACTTGATACCATATGCTTTCTTCCTGGAGCGTGCGGTGCGTAGAGTGGTGGATCAAGCTGTGGAGGAGCGTGAACAGGAACAGGAGGAAGAGTTGTGGGATCAATTCTCATCAGAACCAGATGTTTCCTCAACACCTGTGGCAGCACAGAGGGGGAGGAGGAGAAAGAGTCATGTGGGGAAGAGGAGTCAGATGATGATGATGAGGAAGGTTTTTTTTTGGAGGAGGAGGCAGGAGAAGAACAACCGCAGCAGGCGTCACAGGGGGCTTGTGCTGCTCGACTTTCCCGTGGTATTGTTCGTGGCTGGGGGAGGAGGAGAACTTAGCTGACATCACTGAGGAAGAGCAAGAGGAGATGGATAGTACGTCTGCATCCAACTTTGTGCAGATGGCGTCTTTCATGCCTTCCAGCCTGTTGAGGGACCCCCGTATAAGAAACTCAAGGGGAATGAGCTGTACTGGGTGGCCACGCTACTAGACCCTCGGTATAGGCACAAAGTGGCGGACATGTTTCCAAATCACCAGAAGACAGAAAGGATGCAGCACTTGCAGAACAAGCTGGCAACTATGCTTTACAGTGCGTTTAAGGGTGATGTCACAGCACAACGGAATAAAGGTACCACTGCCAGTAATCCTTCTCCCATGTCCACGCAGGCAAGGACAGGACGCTCCAGCGATCTCATGGTGATGTCGGACATGCGGACATTCTTTAGTCCAACGCCTCGCCTTAGCCCTTCCGGATCCACCCTCCACCAACGCCTGGACCGGCAGGTAGCCGGCTACCTGGCCTTATGTGTGGATGTAGACACCGTGAGCAGCGATAAACCCTTGGACTACTGGGTGCGCAGGCTTGACCTGTGGCCAGAGCTATCCCAATTTGCCATCCAACTTCTGTCTTGCCCTGCCTCAAGCATCCTGTCAGAAAGGGCCTTCAGCACAGCTGGAGGCATTGTCACTGAGAAGAGAAGTTGCCTAGGTCATAAAAGTGTTCAGTACCTCACCTGTATCAAAATTAATGAGGCATGGATCCCTGAGGGCTACTGCCCGCCCGAAGACTAAGTCAGTCCCCACACATCACCTTTATCAAAATTAATGAGGCATGGATCCCTGAGGGCTACTGCCCGCCCGAAGACTAAGTCAGTCCCCACACAGCATCTCTGCCCGCAGGCTGCTTGACTGCCTTCTCCGCCACCACCAACAGAGTCCAGGACTCCAGGCAGATTCCTGAATTTTTAAGGCCGATGCTAGCAGCGGCCGCTATACTAATTTTTCTGGTGCGTGTACATGCCTGCCTAATTTTTCTGGCTGCACTGCAGCAACAAAACAAAAGGCATTTACATGTGCCAATTCCCCTTCGTGATTGTTACCTTGCCGCAGTGAAGGGGCTTGCGTATCACAATGAAGCAATGACCGTCGGCTATATGAGTGTCTCGGGGGGGGGGGGGGGGGGGGGCACTTCCAAGATAATAAGGTCATTGCTTCATTGTGGGCAGACCAAATTCGATCAGCTGGACACTCAGTCACTGTTCTGTCATTCAGCTACCTCAGCCCGACCATATGGGCTTGAAAACCGCCATGGCCTGCACTCTGGCCATCATGTGCACCAGTCCAGCACGGCCATCACCACACAAACAGCTGTTTGCGGTGCGTTACACAGTGAGTTTGGTCTGTCAGTGCTAAGCAGTACACTAATTACACTCCCTATTTGATGTATACACATGCAAGATGTTTTAAAGCACTTTAGGCCTCCAATTTAGCAATAAAATGCGATTTCTGCCCTAAAAACGCTGCTGTGCGTCAAATCCAGATTTTTCCCGGGGACTTTTGCCGTGTATCCCACTCCTCCATGCAAAAACTTAGATGTTAGACCCCTTGAAACATATTTTCCATCACTTTTGTGGCCAGCATAAATGCTTCTAGTTTTCAAAGTTCGCCTCCCTATTGAAGTCTATTGCGGTTCGCGAAAGTTTGCGCAAACCGAACTTTTGCAGAAGTTCGAGGTTCGCGAACCAAAAATCGGAAGTTCGAGCCATCTCTACTAATAATCTTTACATTTACTTGTACTACAAATGTGAGTAAAACTTATGCTCTATGGCCTCAATTCACTAAGCTTATCTCCTGTCTTTAATAACTCTTCTAGAGTTGTTACCATGGTGATAAGGCATGTAGTATTCAGGAAACATTTTACCTCAGGCAAACCTAAAGTTAACTCTTCTGTCTTTAAGTTAACTCTTTAATCCTTAAAATACCTCCAGAGTTAAAGACAGGCTGTTTATTAACTGCATGTGAAAAATAACTACAGTGGAGGTAACTTAACTACAGAGGAGGTAAATTAACTACAGAGGAGGTAAATTAACTACAGAAGAGGTAACGTAAGGAATGAAGAGTAAAGATAACTCTCTTACTGTGTGGAGGTAAGTTTTCTCTTGCCTTATTATCTCCAGCATGATCTTAGTGAATTGAGGCCAATATCATTAACCAATAATTTTGTAGCCTGTAGATCATATCCATCATACATACTTGATTGCACTAGCCTAATTTCCATGCTCCCCCCCCCCCCCCCCATGCCCCTACAGGACTCCTTTAACCACTTCCCCCAGTGGGACTGGTATCTACGAGCTGCCCGCTCGCCCCTGGTGTCATGCACAGTGCACAGATTGGTGAATGGGAACATTTTCCTGAAGCCAATCAGTGTCTGAAGAATGTGATCACTAATGCAACAAGCAACAGTGATCATTCATTGTAAATAAAACAAACTGTCACTTCCTGCTAGTTAAAATTGCTGTGATTCAGCTATCTAATTAGACAGAAGACTGTGTGGAGACATCCAGTGGGCCAAAAAATTATTTCATTAAAAATATGACAAAATACATTTCCTAAACCTATAATGTGCACAGTAAAGGATCACTATTACAAAACAATTTAAAATATAAAATTAATTTGTCCCAGTGTAATATGCACTAGAAATTATATGTTTCCTATGTTTCTGTCACTTACAGTTGGTAGTAACAATCTGGGAGGTTTTGAACTAGTCCATCTCCTCAAAGGGGGATTCTCAAGTTTTTCTATGTTTTCAAAAGCACTTAGGCCTGGTTTACACATAAATATACACATTTCCGGCCCAGTCTAGTACTGTCCGGTCCTGTTAGTTTTGCATCTGATTTCTATTAGTTTTACCTTACTGGACAGGAAATGTTCACCTTTTATGTGTATACACACCCATAGAAACACATACAAAACTGATACAAATCTGGCAGGACTGGCCCGGACCGGAAATGTACAGATTTGTGTGTGAACACATGCAAAACTGATGCCAATTGTCACAAACTGACAGGACTGGACAACTTTGTATGTGTGAACCAAGTCTTACTGAAAGGCAGTTGCTCAGTCCAGCTGCCAAAATAGTGTGCAAGCAGAGTTTAATGGGGATTAGTAATCTTTATAAATCAAACAAAGATGGTCACATGTCATTGTTCGGCATATAAAACATTTTTTTATAACATTTCAAAAAAATAGTCCAAAAAGACCATGCACACACACACACACACACAGAAATGGAATCTTGCCGTCCCAGACAATGAGTATACTTAGTAACCATGTAGAGTTAATACAATGCAAAATTACCCACAAATTGGGTTGGATACAGCAGGTGTCTAAATAATTGAGAAGCAATTAAAAACACTGTACTATCATCAGAACCTATATAGTAAAGGAGCTGTTTCTCAAGGCCAGGCACTTGGCTCGAATAATTTTTATGGCAGAAAACAACTTCTGAAAGCGGGAAAGATAGAAAAAGGTCAATAGTTCATGCATTTTCATTTAGGGACACTTAATAGGCTTCTACTAAGCAGAGACAACAAAGCATTTAATCTATAGTTCATATAATTTCATTTAGGGACACGTAATAGGCTGCTACTGAGCAGAGACAACAAAACATTCAATCTAATTTGTAATTGTTTAAATCTCACTATTTATAAATGCAGTAGGGTATTGTACCGTGTTAGCCATCATCCTATACAATAAAACCTAACTGTCCCTGCGTCATCCACTTTCCCTGTCTGTCCCTCTGTGGTTTTTTTGTACTACGTATGTGCGCAGTACAGACAGCCGTTGGGACGGGAGGTCGGGCCAGGGAGCAGGGCGGCCATGTGTGCGCACGGCGGGCGCGCGCACTGACTGGCCGCTGTGGCACGGTAATTTCACTACCTAGAGCCCGCTTTTAAATGGGCTTAGGTAGGCTAGTTATTTATAAATGCGAAAGTTTGGATGTTTGTTACTTAATCACACAACAATGGCTGAACAGATTTGAATAAAATTTGGCACACAACATAGTACATTACCTGGAATAACATATAGGATACTTTTTATGACCATAACCAAAATTATGAAGAACTTTTTTGACACAGGTTTGTTATGAGCCTAATTTTTGTGTGAATTGGCAGTAACTTCAATGTACCTGTCATTTGAGCTGATTATCACTTATACATTGTTTGTCTCCTCCTCAGAATTGGTGATGTTATTGGAGTGGTGGTCAGCCACAGATTGCACCTTATATACTGATGCTGAAAACTACATGAAGTATGGCAAAGAAAATGCAATAGTAGTTCTTAATCATAATTATGAAATTGACTTTCTATGTGGCTGGAATTTCTGTGAAAGATTTGGCCTTCTAGGGGTGAGTATCAATACTAGGTTGTTGTGCTGTGTAATATTTGTAGACTTGATGGTGCACACAGTCCATACACTCATTAGATCAGCAGCAGATAGATCATCAGATAGATTTCTGATCTATCTGATGTGTTTAGGAACATTTTTTACTAGGAACAGATATCCAATAAATTTCAGTATGAAATCTATTGAAAATCGATCTGATGGCATTTTTTTGCCATCAGATTTCCATTAGGTCCAATGCAAAATGATAAGCAATCTCAACAGATCGACCTAAATTTTCCAGCATGTCAGATCGATCGAAATCGGCCACAAATCGATCAGCCGGTCAATCGATTTGCGATCGATCGCTAATCGGCTCAGTGTATGGGACCCTTAAGCCTCTACTCTATATGTGCTTCAAATTGCTTATGTACTATAAAGCTTCAAATACACCTCCTTTCAAATAAGACATAAGTAGAGAAAACTTTGATATGCTCGAGATGTCGAAATAATATTGGCAAAAACATTAATAGTAGAGAAATCTCTAATCTTGTCTTAATACTTTCAGCCTGCCAATTTTGCCATCTATACTCCCTTGGTGGCTTTAATGTAGCTCATGGTTTCAAAAGGTTTACAAAATGCTTTTAGAATGCTCATTAAATATTTTGCGACAATAATCTGGTGACTGTTAACGTCAGATATTTTTTTCAGAGATTGAGTTGTGAAAGGCTGAGGGCACTGTGTGTGAATTTTTTTTATCAAGTGTCAAGCTGTGCTGTTCTTTGTATCTCCTTCTACTAAGTGGATTCTAAGCTGCATTAACATGTACGTCTCTGGTGTTCAAGCCCTTGGTGAGTGTGAATATTTCAGGCACGCTGCAATGCATTCAGCAACTGCTTGGTTTGCCATTGTGCATGTACTGACACATCTAACACCCAGACCTGGCAGATCACATTTAAATACCAAATAATTGGCTTTTTATGAATGATTGCATGTATTCATAAGGAAACTCACAGAGAGGGTACCTCTGTAGGTGTTACAATTCTGAAATGTGGCTAGTTTGAATTTTGCTTTCCCCCGTATTAAATTGTTAATCAGTGTTCTGTAAAATACAAACCCTATACGCCTAAATAATATTCATGTACCTGATTATACATGAATAGCATATTATTCCAGTCACTTTAAACTGCTCAATAAGTTATATTTCTTATGCATGAAGTTCTATGAGTTGCGAGGCTATGTTATATTTAGTTGCTACGTTTCCCTGCTGGTGTTGTGTCTACTGCCAGCAGGATGGTGTAATTGTAACTAATAGACCCAGTGCAAAATCTGAACATAGTGTCAATGTCTGCATGATCATATTCAGCCAATGAGTCACTGGCTTTTGCTGTGCTTCGGAACCTACAATTTATAATCCACTATGGAAATGTCCCCCCATAGCACAGTTTTGGTCACAGACTGTTAAGAATGACTTCCCAGTTGAGCTGGATGGCAAAATATCTTCTGGGTATAATATCAGATGCATCTTTGCAGAAATCCATGAAGGGATTAATGACAGAAATGTTCTTTTGTGCCAGACAGGAGATAGGTCTGAAATAGTTCTCTAATGATCTCCCAACTCTTTCCCATTGAAAGAAAATAATTGACAGAGCACTCCCCTATAAAAAGTTGGTTCATACGCATTAGGAAAAACACTGACTAAATTCCATAAGATATGGGGTAGGTAGGTCTTTCGTTGAATGTGAGTAAATATAAACTGAAGGTTTAGCAGTTACAAAGTGCATAACTACAGTATATCTGGCCATTCTAAAACTCTGGATAGTTATAATGGACTCTAATGGTGCAGTTCTATATACCCCTTGGCAGGTGCACATTATAAAGTCACTCCACTGATGTCACAATGAAAGCTTTAAAGAGACACTGAAGCGAAAAAAAAATTATGATATTATGATTTGTATGTGTAGTACAGCTAATAAATAAATAAAACATTAAGATCAGATACATCAGTCTAATTGTTTCCAGTACAGGAAGAGTTAAGAAACTCCAGTTGTTATCTCTATACAAAAAAGCCATTAATCTTTACCACTTTCAAAGTTTTGGAGAGGGCTGTTTTCTGACTTTTATTATCTCAACTGTTTGTTAACTATTTACTTTTTCTCTGCCAGAGGAGAGGTCATTAGTTCACAGACTTCTCTGAAAGAATCATTTTGAATGCTGAGTGTTGTGTAATCTGCACATATTAGAGAATGATGCAATGTTAGAAAAAAACACTATATACCTGAAAATAAAAATATGAGAATATTTTCTTTCCTGCTAATCTTCTAGTAATTATTCATAGTACACAACCAATTCATTATATCATATATTTTTTTCGCTTCAGTGTCTCTTTAATGACACTGAAAACATCTGGTGTTTTTATTGGCCGTGTGTCTTAACATGACTGCTTGCTCTGACTGTACCTTTGCATTATTATTTCCTTGCCAATCTGTACAAATTCATATCGTACTGTAACTGTAAAGAAAAATAAACTTTATTCTCTTTCTAAATTAAATTAAAACGGTTTCTTCAATTTAATACAGGTAACAGAGCCTGTTTAAAATGTGCTGTGGAAACGATTAACCTATGTGAACAATATGTGCTGAACTGTATTTTTTAAATGACATATATAATAATTATAGTAAAAGGAAAGATAATCAGTAAATTAAATTTCAGTGTAAATGGATGCAGATTAAAAAAAACAGAAACACAGGAATTGATTGTTCACATATAGATTTGCAGCAGATTCGACCATCAGATAGATTTTTGTCAGTTGCCTGTCAAGTCGAATATGATAGGAATCTATCTGATGTGTGCCACACACTAGGAACAGATTTCCAATAGATTTCAGAATGCATTATTGGACCATTAGATCCAATGCAACTCTATGGGCCATGGATCTGCTACCAGCAGCAAATCGACCTTGATCTTCCATCTTGTCAGATCAAATCCATCGAAATCGGTCACAAATCGATCGATCGATTTGAAAGAATCAATTTCTGATCAATCGATCGATTCTATAGAATCGATCGATGGCTGAAATCGACCAGTGTATGGGCCCCTTTAGGGCCAGTTCAGAGGAACGACTGCTGGCGATTGCTTCCCTCATTTACCGCTCTTGTTTCACCACATTGTGCTTAAGAATAATAGGTGCATTCATCTCACGTCATTTGCTGTTAATTGTACATGTAGCTTCTGGAGTAGTAGCCCTAGGGCTCTAAACGCAATGACAAACCATGTCAAATGCTTTTCTGTGCGGTAACAGAAAAGCATTTGGCTACAACGAAACGAGCCACCGGGAGCCATCCATGTGAACCGGCCCTAACGATGATGGGGTTAAAGAGCATTCAATCTGTAACATCGGTTTTCCATAACTTGAAAGATCTACTGACACCTAAAGAATTGTATCAAGAATGAAGTAGTAGCATTAGTGTATTAAACCTTGTTAGCCATGACTAAAAGCAATGGAAATTCCTTGGACAGGTAGTGGCATACGCACCCTACTGGCCAGAATGCTTAGTACCCCCTAATCAGCCCACAGACAATCCAATCTTGTGGATGCAATTAATGTGCTGGAACTGGGTAAACAGACAGACCAGGAAGAAATACGTGACAACACCAACAATTTAATGCATTCAATTTTATGTGTATGCTGCCACCACCTTTCATTTATAAGGGGAAAGGTCTCATCTGACTAAAACAGTTAACGCAACCTATTCTTACAAGAACTATACAGTCCTCTGGGTAGCGTCTATACGGAGAGGCAAGTTCGTTATACTTAATACAGGTAAATTGCCATAAAAATTACTTTTTGTCAATTATTAAAATATGCAATTAAGTTATTAATATAGTAGAATACCTTTATTGTAAACTCCAAGCGATCGGGAAAAGTGGTTTACTATAGCAGAAGTTTACTATATCAGAAATTGTCATACTCAAGCACATAAAGTATACTATAGTACTGGACCTTAATTCAGGCAATAATTGGGAGTCCTTTTTTCTTTTCAATGCATCAGCAAGTGAGTAAAGACAGCTAAGGCCCGGTTCACATTAGCGTTCCCTGTCCGGATCTGCCTGATCATATCCGGACCGTATACTGTACAAACGGAACGTACGTTCCGGATAGCAATGCAAAGGCTGTGCGGACGTTCACACGCGTCCGTTCCGTACAGTACGGAGCCGGATCCGGACACTTTTCCAACATGCGCTATTTTTTGGTCCGGCTCATCCGGCCCACGCACCCGGACCGGAGCCTGACTGCACCATCCGGATAAAGAAAACCAATGGGAAACGGAAGCACAGAACACACTGGAGACAACACCGGACGTTCTAACCCACTTCCTATGAGGATTTATAGCGGCCATTTCGGATGGGGACACATGGGCCCAGCATGGGACACATGAGCAGCAGTGACACACGTGCTGGAGCTGTTTTGGCAGTATGTCGGAGGTGGAGGTGAGGCCTACAGCGGAGGACCTGATTCTACAGGTGCACCAGGTGCACCTTCTGCAGACCCCAACAAATTTTAAGGTATTTTGTGGTTTTATTGTTTTATTTCCCCCACGGATCCGGATGGCAGCCTGAAGCAGTCCTGATGCAAACGGCCGGATCCGGATCGGAACCGTACGGTTCCAATCCGGATCAGGTCCTGATACGATCCGGATCCAGTCCGTTTGCATGCCAAAACGCAAGTGTGAACGGGGCCTAAGTTAGATTGAAATGCACAGTGCTCAGTATGCAGGGATTTGCATGGAGTAATCATGCAAGACCTTGCACAGGAAGCATAGATCTCACCAGTTAATGTAGGTACAGTACCTATAGTGTGCTCATCTGTCCACATTTCTGTTCAGCCTGGATGATGCTGTAGCGCTGCAGCCATGCACAAGCAAGTCACAGATGACAGGCTATTCCCTAAGTAATCAAGCTGCAGCATAGGCCTCATTGGCTGGTGCTTTTTAGGTAATACTTGCAGGCCCAGAGTAGTGTGCAAATAGCAAGCAGGCTACAATTTGCTGCCATCCACCCACGGCTCATGGGTCCTCTGACGTATGGCACATGCACCTGACCACTTTCCACTATAGCCGGATAGAGAATACCACAGGGGCCAAAAAACAGGTTTACTATTACAGAAGTTCTATTATACTTTTATAGTGATCTCCAGGGGACCAGGAAAGGTAGTTTTCTATATCAGAAGTTTACTATATCAGAATTGGTCTTACATTGTATATTTATGCAGACACATTTGCTGGGACCTGAATATTGAGTTTAATATATCCAGAGGTTTACTATATCAGAGTTTACTATACCAGGCGTTACTCCCATAGACTTATAATGGTCATTGGCTGGGACCTGGACATTAGTCTATTATACCTGAATGTTTACTATATTAGAGTTTACTATAACGAGATTATACTGTGTTACAGAAAATGTGTTATAAATAGCAAATATGAAAACTGTTGCAAACAACAAGTTTTGGAAGAAGCCTGAGTCCAGTTTGTGGAAATGTAAAGTCCTTAGCGAAAGTCCATGTCCACGTGGTTAAATCAGGAATTGATTTACTGTGGGAAGTTTTTGTGCATTGAACGTTCATTTTTTACATGCAAATTTGCATGCATAATCGTGTTCCATTTTTTATTTATATTGGCATTAACCGAAATGCATGCGACATGCACATGCGCAAAAAATATAAACGCAAAAATGAGTAGCACTGCTGTCCAGATTTTTCCTGGATGCGTATTTCACATATAATGGAAGCAAGCCCATTGAAATGCATTAATGTACAAATTTGTGTGCACATAACTTAGCATATAGTGGAAACGTAACTTTGCATATAGTGGAAACGGGCCCTAAGAAAATTGGTAATAGAGGCGATTACATTAACTGGCCAACTAAATACATTTTTAGATGCAATTTTGTGAGAACGGTTCTCCCTATTTCACATAATGATATGCTCTGTCTATGGTAAACATTATACCATATTGTACTATGGGGTAGTTGGAAGAATAGAGTGAATTTACGTTTCTATGTAATTGTACCCACTTAATTATTTAAGTAGTCTTTTTTTACTTTACATATCTGGAATTATAAGTGTACAATTAGCTGCTACAGCATCTATAAGTCGATTAGCATTGAAAAACTGATCTAATGTACTCATTAATGTTTTAGTACTTGAAAATCTTCAATCATATCCACCCTGAGCGATCTTAAATGAATGTGAGCTTCTTAAAGAGAACCTGAGACGAGAAGCTGCGCTTCATCGTGCATGCGTGTCTCGGCCGCATCTATGTAGTAGAAGAGTAAACTGAGTGAATATATTGAATGGATAATCTAGGCAATTACCTTATATTACATAGAAATGGCAAAATTGGATAAAAAAGATTGGATCATTAGTGGACACCTTTAAGTAGACTAAGGCCAATTTTGTGGTGAACCAATTGGCTTATCTGTGTAAAGAGAAAATTGTTTCACTTTATACATTCAATGCTTTTTTTCCACTTACTGTATTTTTTGGACTATAAGATTCACTCTTTCTTCCTCAAAACTGGTTTAAAAAAGTCACTGCATCTTATAGTCCAAATGCAGGGAGTCCCTCACTTGTGAACGCCTGCCGATATGAACCTCCATCCTGCTGCAATGTCAAGGACTCCCTGTACTGGACACAAGGGGGATACAAAGGGGCATATGGAGGACACAGGGAGACAAGAGGTTCAAGGGGGCATGAGGTACAAAGGGGCATAATCCACAAGACACCCCTTCACCACGAATGCACCAGGTTTAGTATATATTTTTTTCCTCTGGTTTTTGTCCTCTAAACCTAGGTGCATCTTATGGTCAGGGGCATCTTATGATCAGGAGCCAATCATTAAGTATACCAGCACTCCGTTTTTGCAAGAATTCACGCTTTTGGGGGCCTCGCAGGGTCCCCCTTTATCAAGGCGTGTGGTTACCACAAGCCTTGATAAAGGGGGATCCTGCAAGACCCCCAAAACAATTTTCGGCTACCTTGTGGATATAATGACTCAATAAAAGAGAGTGAATTCTTGCAAAAACAGAGTGCTGGTATACTTGATGATTGGCTCCTGACCAGAAGACAGACCTGACCATAAGACACACCTAGGTTTAAAGGACAAAAACCAGAGGAAAAAAAATATATACTAAACCTGGTGCATTCGTGGTGAAGGGGTATCTTGTGGATACCCCTTGATAAAGGGGGACCCTGCAAGGCCCCCGAAACAATTGTCGGCTACCATGTGGATATAATGGCTCAATAAAAGAGCGTGAATTCTTGCAAAAACGGAGTGCTGATATACTTGATGATTGACTTGTGCCTGTGGCATGCCTATGCCATAATACCAAGCACCCAACCTTGAAGCAACCTTGTGTGCCCACTCACAATCTTCACATATTGCTTATGGTCAGGAGCGTTTTCTAGTCTGAAAAATACGGTACTTAGATGTAACCAAATCAAACATGTAAAACAGTAATTCATTGTGATCGCGGTTCATAACAAAGACTGGATTATGCTGCCAAGCTTCAATTAGATCAGGTGTGAAAAAAATAGTATCAAGAACCTACTGTGTGCAGCTAATTATTCATGCAGTGGCATGGGAAGTTTCTTAGCTGTAAGCAACCCAGGTAGGGAGTACATATTCCGGACTTGCAAAGAACAATTTTTAGCTTAAATTATTTTGTTTTCGAATTCTTAAAATCAAATTGATGTAGGACAGATTCCATTCACTGATATTTAGGAAATCATTGAGCAACAGTGGTAACTTGTTTAACAGTGAATGGAGAAACTATGTCCTCCCATATTTAAATTATACTTTGAACTTAATTAGCAGTTTTGAGAAAAAGTAGAATAGGTATTGCCTAGAGACAGAGACAGCCTGTTAAAGCTGGGCATTATTTAAAGACTCGTACTTCCAAAGGCTAAAACATTAAATCTGTTACGGTACATTGCCATCAGATCGTAATGTAGGTACAACGTGCGCGGTGTTCAGTAACTCACGCTATTTGAATCAAATCAGATGCACCCCAGTGGCAATGCATAAGCATGAATGTGCCCATTGTCAGATTATTTCTATTGGTGGCTAAGCAGGTATAATTTGCATTATAACTAGGGATGATAAATGAGATGCAAATATTTCTAAGTTCATGCAGATTATGTACATTTTTATGCAAATATATGCAGCTTGAAAATTGAACCGTCTATTTAAGACTTGGTGTCCCCCTGTGTTCTCCATTGCCCCATATGTACCCTTATATTTCCCTATGTCGTACTCAGGTTCCCCTTGGTGGTCCTTCCGGTTCCCCTTGTGTGCCCACCTGTGTCCCTTCCTGTCCCCCTGTGTGGGACTCCCTGTCTTTGGGATCTAAGATGCATGGACTTTTTTTCTCCCTATGTTTTGGAAAAAGTGCGTCTTATATTCCGAAAATTTCGGTAAGGCCGGCTTCACACTGTAGATTGGCGGCAGCAGTGCGGCACGCACACTGCCCCCGCCAAAAACAGGGCTTCTGGGATTATCGCGTTAGTACATAATAATCCCAGTCTGGCCGAGGTCCACACAGGAAGTGACGCTCGTTTGCAGTCACTTCCTGTTTGACTGTTTGTTCCATTTGCCATATCCAAGAGCAGTGGATTAACGCATACATTTTATATCAAGTTTGAGATCTGTTCAAGCATGTACGTTGTGAATGGATCCTGGCAACAATCAGAATACACTGTTGTGTGGTACATAATTACTCGATATGTCATACATTACATACTATCTATGATATGCTTGATGCAATGGACACAACAGAGACTATCGGAACTAAGTTTCCATGCCGTGGACAGTGACCGCACATCCACACGGAAGGAATCCTATGCTATGTAACCCAAGCCTAATGCCGGGCATGCACGGCTGCGACTATGCGCCGGATTGAGCCGCTGGCTCGATGCCGGCGTATCCCCGCGCATGCGCGGGGATCGATCCACCGCTCGTCCCCGCGGGCGGCTGCTAATCAGTTTATTCTATTGTTCTCCCCGCCGGTATCAAGCAAAGTATCGATCCGGCGGGGTACGGCTCGATTGATAATCCTCCCCAGCAGCCGTGTATGCCCAGCAACAGAGATGCTTTATGCTGAGCCTTCCTTCTCTTTGCACTGCATCGCTATATTGAATATACAGGGAAGCTTGGAAAAAGCAAAGGAAAAAAGTTAATGTACGCTCAACCCCCCATCAATCATACCAGTCGGTGCAGGATCTGGTGAGCCAGGCCAGTCTTGATAAGCAAAACAAAGAAGGATCTGCAATCCAGACCAGGTCAATGAAAAAGGCTTATATATGTAGTTGATCCTGTGGCTTTATTGCACTGTATTGTGGATTTTTTTCAATAAATTTATTAGCCTTTTTCATCGACCTGGTCTGGATTGTGCATCCTTCTTTGTGAAGCTTGGCAAAACTTCCCTACAGGAAGTTGGATCCTTGACTAAAGTCACTCAAGTTTTCTTTGGGTGAATTGGTAGGGTACACCCTAGGAATGCATTATGCTAATAAAGTAATTGTTGAACCTGAGTTTGTATTATTGGCTAGGAAGTGAGTCTTACCCCCTCCCCCACCCCCCTGGAGAAGGATGTCCGGGCCAGAGGTGGACTGCTGGAGAGGGACCACCTTTGTAAGGCCCCGTTCCCACTTAACTTCCGGATCACGTGCAGCCAGCGGGAACGGACAGTATAATGTCTGCTCCGATGGTCTGCATTGATGCGGCTGGACCCTGTGGCAGATGCTCTCCCCTATAGGCTATATGGGGGAACGCATCCGGCAGGGCCGGAATTATCGTGGACTGCACCAAAGTGCTGGCTGTATAACATAGGAGCTGTATGTCAGGAACCGGCCCGCGGCACGCCTGCGTATACGGTTCCCGACTGCGGGTTTGACCAGACTGAGAGGGGAAGCAGCCTTAGTCAAGCTAAAACAAGGCTGGGACCCTCTCAGAACACCTCTCACTGCCACCACTAGCGGTTCGCTAGACACTTCCACTCTGCTGTTGAGCCCTCAGCGCGCACTCCGCGTTTTCGTATTTGGGTCAGCTTTGCGCTTAGGCCGAATACGAGAACACCACGCACCCACACACACAGTACAGTTGTACAGTAACACAGCACAATCAGACACTGACTTGTAATGCAGGTTACACTGTCGTGCAGCAAAACCACTAACAGTCGTTCCGAACGATACTGTTAGCTACTCGCACTGGCGTTTCGTACGTTAGGTCAGCTGCGCGCTTTAGGCCAACGTATGACAAATGCCCCCACACACACAATGCAATTACAATTTCATATGGTAGTGTTGCTCAAACATACAACTAGGCATGAACTTATACACGGTTACACTTCAGTCTCTTCTAGGCTATGAGTGTTAGTTTAGTACAGCAGAAGTCAAGCTTATTAAATAATGATTTAATATTCCATAAAAACATAGAACAATGCAGAACTTAATATATACAAAAGATTACAAAAAGACAAAGTAAAAAAGTTACAAAATTAAGAGTTACAAAGATAACACACACGGATATTTGCGTAAAATAAAAATGGGGATTAAAAAAACGTTACCAACTTGAAGGTCTCAACGTTGTCGGCAGGAGCATGCTGCTTGTTCGACCAGAAGTCGAGATCAACTCTAGCTATGCGCTAACTCCAAGAGCAGATAATCACTAGGTATCTGTCTCTGCTTTTTATACTCTGAAGTGTCCCCTGGGGCATTTAATGTCCAGCCCCCAGGAACTAATGCAGTTTCCCCGTTTGTGACATCACCGAACGCTTGTCATAATCTTTCCTGCGATATGCAAACTTCAAAGGGGTTCCTGTTTTAGCTTCTTGAAGTCTGCAGAATTCAATAGGTGAGATTGTATCCTACCAGACATCAAAAAGCTTCCTCCACAGTATTTCCTTGGTTAAAGTGTATTTTATCACATACATGAAAAGATTGAATTTTGGTTACAGGTAGCAGTTTGCCTGTAATAGCCTGTAGACAGACGCAGACAATCACACCTGGGACAGCAGATCAAAAGTGACTGCTAGTGGCTTAATGAGCCGCTTCCTTGCCTATTGAAGGGGACTGGTCCATTCACTGAAGACAATGGCAGCTGTCTACATTAATACAAAAGATCACAGCTTACAGTTCCTCTGGACAGCCAGAAACAGGTAATGAGGTTCCCTTTTGTCTGTCTATTGACACCACACACAATCACATTAATAAAAATCTATTAACCCTTCGCACACTCACATGCAAATGTTCAAACAATTGCATTCACAGATTCACTCATCCAGGCACAACTGTTATCCCTACAGCTAAATTAAAAGCCAGGGTTTTAGTTCACAGAAGAATGCATTCTTATGCTTAATCACCTATACTGCGCAGAAGTACCCAGGTAAACATAGGTGTCCTAACTCTGGCCCTGTAACATGCATAGTGCAGACATGCAAACACATTCATTGCATCAAACCTATCAATGGATTAGGAGCACACATCCTAACTTCCTCTCCTGGGAAAGACAGTGCATCTTACCAATCGCACAAGGGAGCTAATGTTATGTGTCCATGTGCACAATGCGCATACACCAGCATAAGCTGTCTGCATGCTGACAAACATACAGGGGAAGGGGGGAGTGCACCGAATTGGACCCTAGCCACAGGGGTCAATGATAAGAATAAACATACATATATCCAGGCACATCGCCTCTAGTTAGGACATTAAATAAATTATTAGGGAAAGGGAGGTGCTGAAGGGGGTGTGGCTAGAAAACAGCAAAAATCTATTAACCCTTCGCACACTCACATGCAAATGTTCAAACAATTGCATTCACAGATTCACTCATCCAGGCACAACTGTTATCCCTACAGCTAAATTAAAAGCCAGGGTTTTAGTTCACAGAAGAATGCATTCTTATGCTTAATCACCTATACTGCGCAGAAGTACCCAGGTAAACATAGGTGTCCTAACTCTGGCCCTGTAACATGCATAGTGCAGACATGCAAACACATTCATTGCATCAAACCTATCAATGGATTAGGAGCACACATCCTAACTTCCTCTCCTGGGAAAGACAGTGCATCTTACCAATCGCACAAGGGAGCTAATGTTATGTGTCCATGTGCACAATGCGCATACACCAGCATAAGCTGTCTGCATGCTGACAAACATACAGGGGAAGGGGGGAGTGCACCGAATTGGACCCTAGCCACAGGGGTCAATGATAAGAATAAACATACATATATCCAGGCACATCGCCTCTAGTTAGGACATTAAATAAATTATTAGGGAAAGGGAGGTGCTGAAGGGGGTGTGGCTAGAAAACAGCAAAAATCTATTAACCCTTCGCACACTCACATGCAAATGTTCAAACAATTGCATTCACAGATTCACTCATCCAGGCACAACTGTTATCCCTACAGCTAAATTAAAAGCCAGGGTTTTAGTTCACAGAAGAATGCATTCTTATGCTTAATCACCTATACTGCGCAGAAGTACCCAGGTAAACATAGGTGTCCTAACTCTGGCCCTGTAACATGCATAGTGCAGACATGCAAACACATTCATTGCATCAAACCTATCAATGGATTAGGGTCCAATTCGGTGCACTCCCCCCTTCCCCTGTATGTTTGTCAGCATGCAGACAGCTTATGCTGGTGTATGCGCATTGTGCACATGGACACATAACATTAGCTCCCTTGTGCGATTGGTAAGATGCACTGTCTTTCCCAGGAGAGGAAGTTAGGATGTGTGCTCCTAATCCATTGATAGGTTTGATGCAATGAATGTGTTTGCATGTCTGCACTATGCATGTTACAGGGCCAGAGTTAGGACACCTATGTTTACCTGGGTACTTCTGCGCAGTATAGGTGATTAAGCATAAGAATGCATTCTTCTGTGAACTAAAACCCTGGCTTTTAATTTAGCTGTAGGGATAACAGTTGTGCCTGGATGAGTGAATCTGTGAATGCAATTGTTTGAACATTTGCATGTGAGTGTGCGAAGGGTTAATAGATTTTTGCTGTTTTCTAGCCACACCCCCTTCAGCACCTCCCTTTCCCTAATAATTTATTTAATGTCCTAACTAGAGGCGATGTGCCTGGATATATGTATGTTTATTCTTATCATTGACCCCTGTGGCTAGGGTCCAATTCGGTGCACTCCCCCCTTCCCCTGTATGTTTGTCAGCATGCAGACAGCTTATGCTGGTGTATGCGCATTGTGCACATGGACACATAACATTAGCTCCCTTGTGCGATTGGTAAGATGCACTGTCTTTCCCAGGAGAGGAAGTTAGGATGTGTGCTCCTAATCCATTGATAGGTTTGATGCAATGAATGTGTTTGCATGTCTGCACTATGCATGTTACAGGGCCAGAGTTAGGACACCTATGTTTACCTGGGTACTTCTGCGCAGTATAGGTGATTAAGCATAAGAATGCATTCTTCTGTGAACTAAAACCCTGGCTTTTAATTTAGCTGTAGGGATAACAGTTGTGCCTGGATGAGTGAATCTGTGAATGCAATTGTTTGAACATTTGCATGTGAGTGTGCGAAGGGTTAATAGATTTTTGCTGTTTTCTAGCCACACCCCCTTCAGCACCTCCCTTTCCCTAATAATTTATTTAATGTCCTAACTAGAGGCGATGTGCCTGGATATATGTATGTTTATTCTTATCATTGACCCCTGTGGCTAGGGTCCAATTCGGTGCACTCCCCCCTTCCCCTGTATGTTTGTCAGCATGCAGACAGCTTATGCTGGTGTATGCGCATTGTGCACATGGACACATAACATTAGCTCCCTTGTGCGATTGGTAAGATGCACTGTCTTTCCCAGGAGAGGAAGTTAGGATGTGTGCTCCTAATCCATTGATAGGTTTGATGCAATGAATGTGTTTGCATGTCTGCACTATGCATGTTACAGGGCCAGAGTTAGGACACCTATGTTTACCTGGGTACTTCTGCGCAGTATAGGTGATTAAGCATAAGAATGCATTCTTCTGTGAACTAAAACCCTGGCTTTTAATTTAGCTGTAGGGATAACAGTTGTGCCTGGATGAGTGAATCTGTGAATGCAATTGTTTGAACATTTGCATGTGAGTGTGCGAAGGGTTAATAGATTTTTGCTGTTTTCTAGCCACACCCCCTTCAGCACCTCCCTTTCCCTAATAATTTATTTAATGTCCTAACTAGAGGCGATGTGCCTGGATATATGTATGTTTATTCTTATCATTGACCCCTGTGGCTAGGGTCCAATTCGGTGCACTCCCCCCTTCCCCTGTATGTTTGTCAGCATGCAGACAGCTTATGCTGGTGTATGCGCATTGTGCACATGGACACATAACATTAGCTCCCTTGTGCGATTGGTAAGATGCACTGTCTTTCCCAGGAGAGGAAGTTAGGATGTGTGCTCCTAATCCATTGATAGGTTTGATGCAATGAATGTGTTTGCATGTCTGCACTATGCATGTTACAGGGCCAGAGTTAGGACACCTATGTTTACCTGGGTACTTCTGCGCAGTATAGGTGATTAAGCATAAGAATGCATTCTTCTGTGAACTAAAACCCTGGCTTTTAATTTAGCTGTAGGGATAACAGTTGTGCCTGGATGAGTGAATCTGTGAATGCAATTGTTTGAACATTTGCATGTGAGTGTGCGAAGGGTTAATAGATTTTTGCTGTTTTCTAGCCACACCCCCTTCAGCACCTCCCTTTCCCTAATAATTTATTTAATGTCCTAACTAGAGGCGATGTGCCTGGATATATGTATGTTTATTCTTATCATTGACCCCTGTGGCTAGGGTCCAATTCGGTGCACTCCCCCCTTCCCCTGTATGTTTGTCAGCATGCAGACAGCTTATGCTGGTGTATGCGCATTGTGCACATGGACACATAACATTAGCTCCCTTGTGCGATTGGTAAGATGCACTGTCTTTCCCAGGAGAGGAAGTTAGGATGTGTGCTCCTAATCCATTGATAGGTTTGATGCAATGAATGTGTTTGCATGTCTGCACTATGCATGTTACAGGGCCAGAGTTAGGACACCTATGTTTACCTGGGTACTTCTGCGCAGTATAGGTGATTAAGCATAAGAATGCATTCTTCTGTGAACTAAAACCCTGGCTTTTAATTTAGCTGTAGGGATAACAGTTGTGCCTGGATGAGTGAATCTGTGAATGCAATTGTTTGAACATTTGCATGTGAGTGTGCGAAGGGTTAATAGATTTTTGCTGTTTTCTAGCCACACCCCCTTCAGCACCTCCCTTTCCCTAATAATTTATTTAATGTCCTAACTAGAGGCGATGTGCCTGGATATATGTATGTTTATTCTTATCATTGACCCCTGTGGCTAGGGTCCAATTCGGTGCACTCCCCCCTTCCCCTGTATGTTTGTCAGCATGCAGACAGCTTATGCTGGTGTATGCGCATTGTGCACATGGACACATAACATTAGCTCCCTTGTGCGATTGGTAAGATGCACTGTCTTTCCCAGGAGAGGAAGTTAGGATGTGTGCTCCTAATCCATTGATAGGTTTGATGCAATGAATGTGTTTGCATGTCTGCACTATGCATGTTACAGGGCCAGAGTTAGGACACCTATGTTTACCTGGGTACTTCTGCGCAGTATAGGTGATTAAGCATAAGAATGCATTCTTCTGTGAACTAAAACCCTGGCTTTTAATTTAGCTGTAGGGATAACAGTTGTGCCTGGATGAGTGAATCTGTGAATGCAATTGTTTGAACATTTGCATGTGAGTGTGCGAAGGGTTAATAGATTTTTGCTGTTTTCTAGCCACACCCCCTTCAGCACCTCCCTTTCCCTAATAATTTATTTAATGTCCTAACTAGAGGCGATGTGCCTGGATATATGTATGTTTATTACAATCACATTAATAGTCCATGAAGCTAGCTGCCAATATCTTCAAGCCATACTGGCTGACCTCCACCTCTGAAAGATATACAGCAGACATAAAAATGATAGAATAGGTTTCTGTACTCCCTAATATCATCAGCACCTCAATATATCTCCACACTGTTCACTCTCCACATAGTAATGAGCAGAGAACGGACATAAAATGTACGTTCTCAGCTCTAGTGAGAACAGAGCATTATTCACCTAACAGGAAGGCCCCTGATTTATGGTTACCCCTGAAGCTCATACAGGTACAGTAATTAGATAGGTTTGGTCTATTCACTAAACCACTTATTCACACACATACTTTACCAGTAGTGGCTCCTTTGTTTTCTTTTCCCACCTTATATATTGCTGATAAGTGCTTGGCAACAAAACAAGACTGGCTCGTGGTCTCTGAGGACCAGACCCACAACTATTTAGCAAACACCCTTGAAAATAAGATATCCAGTTTCTGAATCTGTAAGAAATTCAGACTGTAACTTGTACTAAAGTGCTGTCTTGAGGAAATGTGATATACTCTGCTTGTAGATGGAAGTATGCATTACGTGTTGCTCTTAGACTGGCTTGTAGGACTTGGTAATGTACGCTTTGGCTTGACCACGTAATTTTAAAACAACAAAAGTAATTGTATTTGATTTGTGCTCTGTTATGGAGAATACAAATGTACATTTCCCCTAATTGCTTTTCCCATTGCTGTCTGTTAGAGCTCGAAAGTTCTAGCCAAGAAAGAACTTGCCTACGTGCCAGTAATCGGCTGGATGTGGTACTTCTTGGAGATTGTATTCTGTAAACGAAAGTGGGAAGAAGATCGGAAGACAGTTATGCAAGACTTACGAAACCTTCGGGACTACCCGGAACATTTCTGGGTAAGTTCACAGATGTTAATTTCCTTTTTGGAAGAGCTAGGAACACTGTGGGACGTAACTTTTTTAATCCACTTTTTCCCACATAATGGTCTAAAGACCATCTGCATGTCATGTGTCATTGTTATGGAGTACTATACTGTGCCACAGTTTAAGGCAGGTGAGAAAATGCTGCCACAACTAAAAGTGATAATAGTTTATTTTTTATCATTGAACAATGCAAAGTAAAACCACAAAAGAGCAATCAAATTTAAATCAATATTTGGTGTGGCCATCAATAATCAATAAGCATCAATCACTCTAGGTACACGTGCACACAGTATTTGAAGGAACCTGGCCAGTAGGTTGTTCCAATCATCTTAATACAGAAGCTACAGATGTTTTGTGGATGAAGGCTGTCTAAAATCCTTTTGTCACTTCGTGTTATTCCAGACAAACTCAATAATGCTGACATCAGGCCTCCGTGTGGGCTGTACCATCACTTTCAGAGCACTTACTGTTTATCATATGTGCAGATGCGTTGTACTAGTTAACTTCAGGGTCCTATTAATGTTGAAAAGAAGTAAATGTGTGTGTGATTCCATCTACAAAGCAGTACTAAGTCTAGAATATCTTTTCAGTTTTTAATTCATTGTGAAGGAACACGGTTCACAGAAAAGAAACACGAAATCAGCATGCAAGTTGCCGAAGCCAAAGGACTCCCCAAGTTAAAGTACCATCTTCTGCCCAGGACAAAAGGATTTGCTATCACTGTGCAAAGTTTAAGAAATGTAGGTAAGGAAAGCAACCAAAAGGTTAAATGTAGTTGTATTGTTTATATTTGACACTGCTTAATTGTGTCTAGTATGTGTAGAATATAGACTGATTTTTTATATATATTTTGAAAGCAAAATGGTTTCTTTTTTTCACAGCTTTTTAAAGGGATTTCTATTTTCATTTAAATGGGCAACTGCTGCTGTTCTCTAGTTCCCCAACAATAATGTTCCCATCTCTATGGTCCATTTCAGTCTTTCCCACTAAGCTCGTTTCTGACTGGCCACAGGTGAAGATGACTGCACTCTTTTTGCTGTGTAGGGGCAAGTAAACCTCAAGGTGGCCATACATCAGGCGACTTGGCGGTCGATCGACCATCCGATTTGATTATTATAATCCGATGAAAACCGGTGCTGCCAAGTGCATGCATGCATTAGTCAATCGGACATGCTGCAAGATGTAGGGCCGACTTGCTCGACGTCGTGTGCGGCGGTAATAGCTGCAATATTGGGACGAATGCGACGAGACCCCCAACGATGTCCCCTCTAAGGTGTAATGTGACCCCTCGGTGCCCAGTGCACGTTACATTACCTATCCATGGCAGACGCTTGTCCTCCGTTTGTTCCGGGCGCACTCCTTCCTCCATACATGCGACCCACGTGGTTACAGGAGTAACGTTACTAGGCAACCACGTAGGTCGCATGTATGGAGCAAGGTGTGCGCCCGGAACAAACGGAGGACAAGCGTCTGCCATGGATAGGTAATGTATTGTGCACTGGGCACTGAGGGGTCACATTATACATTAGGGGGGACAGTGACAGATCTCTCTCTAATCAGATTTGATTAGAGAGAGAGTTGTCTCTTGGTTGAATCTGCTCATCATCGCTATATGTATGGCTACCTTAACTCTTCTAGCTTAGTTTACCAGTAGTGATGATTAGCACTGCATCTTTCATCCAGGTACAATTTGCCTCAATTCAATTGATTGTACAGGTAGTCCCCAGTTAACAAATGAGATAGGGACTGTAGGTTTGTTCTTAACCTAGATCTGTTCAGAACACTGTGCCATCTCTAGCTCCTGTACATCCAAACTGTGTCCCCCACTGTCACCTTTGTTCCCCTGGGCCTTCAGTGTCCTCCTCTGTGCCAACTCACCACCCCATCCCCCCTCCCACTGTGTCACCTCTGTCCCCCTGTTCCCTCAGCATCCCCCTCTGGGCCACCTCTGCCTCCACTGTGTCCATCTCTACCATCTTTGCCCCCCTTCTCCTCTCCTGTGTGCCTCCTTCTGTCCTAGTAATGATCGTAATGTACTAATTTCACCTGCACAATATTTCTCCTAAAAGTTTGCTATTGCAGTCATACATAATTACAATTTTGAAATTGAATTGATTTTAACCACTTGAGGACCTAGGGCTTTCTACCCCTTAAGGACCGGCCACTTTTTTTCCATTCAGACCACTGCAGCTTTCACGGTTTATTGCTCGCTCATACAACCTACCACCTAAATGAATTTTGGCTCCTTTTCTTGTCACTAATAAAGCTTTCTTTTGATGCTATTTGATTGCTCCTGCGATTTTTACTTTTTATTATATTCATCAAAAAAGACATGAATTTTGGCAAAAAAATGATTTTTTTAACTTTCTGTGCTGACATTTTTCAAATAAAGTAAAATTTCTGTATACATGCAGCGCGAAAAATGTGGACAAACATGTTTTTGATAAAAAAAAACCCATTCAGTGTATATTTATTGGTTTGGGTAAAAGTTATAGCGTTTACAAACTATGGTGCCAAAAGTGAATTTTCCCATTTTCAAGCATCTCTGACTTTTCTGACCCCCTGTCATGTTTCATGAGGGGCTAGAATTCCAGGATAGTATAAATACCCCCCAAATGACCCCATTTTGGAAAGAAGACATCCCAAAGTATTCACTGAGAGGCATAGTGAGTTCATAGAAGATATTATTTTTTGTCACAAGTAAGCGGAAAATGACACTTTGTGAGAAAAAAAAAAAAAAAAAAAAAAGTTTCCATTTCTTCTAACTTGCGACAAAAAAAAATGAAATCTGCCACGGACTCACCATGCCCCTCTCTGAATACCTTGAAGGGTCTACTTTCCAAAATGGGATCATTTGTGGGGTGTGTTTACTGTCCTGACATTTTGGGGGGTGCTAAATTGTAAGCACCCCTGTAAAGCCTAAAGGTGCTCATTGGACTTTGGACCCCTTAGCGCAGTTAGGCTGCAAAAAAGTGCCACACATGTGGTATTGCCGTACTCAGGAGAAGTAGTATAATGTGTTTTGGGGTGTATTTTTACACATACCCATGCTGGGTGGGAGAAATATCTCTGTAAATGACAATTTGTTAATTTTTTTTACACACAATTGTCCATTTACAGAGATATTTCTCCCACTCAGCATGGGTATGTGTAAAAATACACCACAAAACACATTATACTACTTCTCCTGAGTACGGCGATACCACATGTGTGGCACTTTTTTGCACCCTAACTGCGCTAAAGGGCCCAAAGTCCAATGAGTACCTTTAGGATTTCACAGGTCATTTTGAGAAATTTCGTTTCAAGACTACTCCTCACGGTTTAGGGCCCCTAAAATGCCAGGGCAGTATAGGAACCCCACAAATGACCCCATTTTAGAAAGAAGACACCCCAAGGTATTCCGTTAGTAGTATGGCGAGTTCATAGAAGATTTTATTTTTTGTCACAAGTTAGCGGAAAATGACACTTTGTGAAAAAACACAATTAAAATCAATTTCCGCTAACTTTTGACAAAAAATAAAATCTTCTATGAACTCACCATACTCCTAACGGAATACCTTGGGGTGTCTTCTTTCTAAAATGGGGTCATTTGTGGGGTTCCTATACTGCCCTGGCATTTTAGGGGCCCTAAACCGTGAGGAGTAGTCTTGAAACGAAATTTCTCAAAATGACCTGTGAAATCCTAAAGGTACTCATTGGACTTTGGGCCCTTTAGCGCAGTTAGGGTGCAAAAAAGTGCCACACATGTGGTATCGCCATACTCGGGAGAAGTAGTACAATGTGTTTTGGGGTGTATTTTTACACATACCCATGCTGGGTGGGAGAAATACCTCTGTAAATGGACAATTGTGTGTAAAAAAATCAAAAGATTGTCATTTACAGAGGTATTTCTCCCACCCAGCATGGGTATGTGTAAAAATACACCCCAAAACACATTGTACTACTTCTCCCGAGTACGGCGATACCACATGTGTGGCACTTTTTTGCACCCTAACTGCACTAAGGGGCCCAAAGTCCAATGAGTACCTTTAGGATTTCACAGGTCATTTTTGTTTCAAGACTACTCCTCACGGTTTAGGGCCCCTAAAATGCCAGGGCAGTATAGGAACCCCACTAATGACCCCATTTTAGAAAGAAGACACCCCAAGGTATTCCGTTAGGAGTATGGTGAGTTCATAGAAGTTTTTATTTTTTTGTCACAAGTTAGCGGAAATTGATTTTAATAGTTTTTTTTCACAAAGTGTCATTTTCCGCTAACTTGTGACAAAAAATAAAATCTTCTATGAACTCACCATACTCCGTACGGAATACCTTTGGGTGTCTTCTTTCTAGAATGGGGTCATTTGTGGGGTTCCTATACTGCCCTGGCATTTTAGGGGCCCTAAACCGTGAGGAGTAGTCTTGAAACCAAATGTCGCAAAATGACCTGTGAAATCCTAAAGGTACTCATTGGACTTTGGGCCCCTTAGCGTACTTAGGGTGTAAAAAAGTGCCACACATGTGGTACCGCTGTACTCAGGAGAAGTAGTATAATGCGTTTTGGGGTGTATTTTTACACATACCCATGCTAAGTGGGAGAAATATCTCTGTAAATGACAATTGTTTGATTTTTTTACACACAATTGTCCATTTACATAGAAATTTCTCCCACCCAGCATGGGTATGTGTAAAAATACACCCCAAAACACATTATACTACTTTTCCTGAGTACGGCGGTACCACATGTGTGACACTTTTTTGCAGCCTAGGTGCGCTAAGGGGCCCAACGTCCTATTCACAGGTCATTTTGAAGCATTTGTTTTCTAGACTACTCCTCGCGGTTTAGGGCCCCTAAAATGCCAGGGCAGTATAGGAACCCCACAAGTGACCCCATTTTAGAAAGAAGACACCCCAAGGTATTCCGTTAGGTGTATGGCGAGTTCATAGAAGATTTTATTTTTTGTCACAAGTTAGTGAAAAATGACACTTTGTGAAAAAAAAACAATAAAAATTAATTTCCGCTAACTTTTGACAAGAAAATTAAATCTTCTATGAACTCGTCATACACCTAACATAATACCTTGGGGTGTCTTTTTTTTCTAAAATGGGGTCACTTGTGGGGTTCCTATACCGCCCTGGCATTTTACAGGCCCAAAACCGTGAGTAGTCTGGAAACCAAATGTCTCAAAATGACTGTTCAGGGGTATAAGCATCTGCAAATTTTGATGACAGGTGGTCTATGAGGGGGCGAATTTTGTGGAACCGGTCATAAGCAGGGTGGCCTTTTAGATGACAGGTTGTATTGGGCCTGATCTGATGGATAGGAGTGCTAGGGGGGTGACAGGAGGTGATTTATGGGTGTCTCAGGGGGTGGTTAGAGGGGAAAATAGATGCAATCCATGCACTGGGGAGGTGATCGGAAGGGGGTCTGAGGGTTTGGCCGAGTGATCAGGAGCCCACACGGGGCAAATTGGGGCCTGATCTGATGGGTAGGTGTGCTAGGGGGTGACAGGAGGTGATTGATGGGTGTCTCAAGGTGTGATTAGAGGGGGGAATGGATGCAAGCAATGCACTGGCGAGGTGATCAGGGCTGGGGTCTGAGGGCATTCTGAGGGTGTGGGCGGGTGATTGAGTGCCCTAGGGGCAGATAGGGGTCTAATCTGATAGGTAGCAGTGACAGGGGGTGATTGATGGGTAATTAGTGGGTGTTTAGGGTAGAGAATAGATGGAAACACTGCGCTTGGGTGGTGATCTGATGTCGGATCTGCGGGCGATCTATTGGTGTGGGTGGGTGATCAGTTTGCCCGCAAGGGGCAGGTTAGGGGCTGATTGATGGGTGGCAGTGACAGCGGGTGATTGATGGGTGGCAGTGACAGGGGGTGATTGATGGGTGGCAGTGACAGGGGGTGATTGATGGGTGATTGATAGGTGATTGACAGGTAATCAGTGGGTTATTACAGGGGAGAACAGATGTAAATATTGCACTGGCGAATTGATAAGGGGGGGTCTGAGGGCAATCTGAGCGTGTAGGCGGTCGATTGGGTGCCCGCAAGGGGCAGATTAGGGTCTGATCTGATAGGTAACAGTGACAGGTGGTGATAGGGAGTGATTGATGGGTGATTGATGGGTAATTAGTGGGTGTTTAGAGGAGAGAATAGATGGAAACACTGCGCTTGGGTGGTGATCTGATGTCGGATCTGCGGGCGATCTATTGGTGTGGGTGGGTGATCAGATTGCCCGCAAGGGGCAGGTTAGGGGCTGATTGTTGGGTGGCAGTGACAGGGGGTGATTGATGGGTGATAGGTGATTGGCAGGTGATTGACAGGTGATCAGTGGGTTATTACAGGGAAGGACAGATGTAATTAATGCACTGGCGAATTGATAAGGGGGGGGGGGGGGGTCTGAGGGCAATCTGAGCGTGTGGGCGGGTGATTGGGTGCCCGCAAGGGGCAGATTAGGGTCTGATCTGATAGGTAACAGTGACAGGTGGTGATAGGGGGTGATTGATGGGTAATTAGTGGGTGTTTAGAGAAGATAACAGATGTAAACGATACATTTGGGAGGTAATCTGACGGCGGGTTTGCGGGCGATCTAATGGTGTGGGTGGGTGATCAGATTGCCCGCAAGGGGCAGGTTAGGGGCTGATTGATGGGTGGCAGTGACAGGGGGTGACAGGGGGTGATTGATGGGTGATAGGTGATTGGCAGGTGATTGACAGGTGATCAGTGGGTTATTACAGGGAAGAACAGATGTAATTAATGCACTGGTGAATTGATAAGGGGGGGTCAGAGGGCAATCTGAGCGTGTGGGCGGGTGATTGGGTGCCCGCAAGGGGCAGATTAGGGTCTGATCTGATAGGTAACAGTGACAGGTGGTGATAGGGGGTGATTGATGGGTAATTAGTGGGTGTTTAGAGAAGATAACAGATGTAAATGATACATTTGGGAGGTAATCTGACGGCGGGTTTGCGGGCGATCTAATGGTGTGGGTGGGTGATCAGATTGCCCGCAAGGGGCAGGTTAGGGGCTGATTGATGGGTGGCAGTGACAGGGGGTGACAGGGGGTGATTGATGGGTGATAGGTGATTGGCAGGTGATTGACAGGTGATCAGTGGGTTATTACAGGGAAGAACAGATGTAATTAATGCACTGGTGAATTGATAAGGGGGGGTCAGAGGGCAATCTGAGCGTGTGGGCGGGTGATTGGGTGCCCGCAAGGGGCAGATTAGGGTCTGATCTGATAGGTAAAAGTGACAAGTGGTGATAGGGGGTGATTGATGGGTGATTGATGGGTAATTAGTGGGTGTTTAGAGGAGAGAATAGATGTAAACAATGGATTTGGGAGGTGATCTGATGTCGGATCTGTGGGCGATCTATTGGTGTGGGGGGGGTGATCAGATTGCCCGCAAGGGGCAGGTTAGGGGCTGATTGATGGGTGGCAGTGACAGGGGGTGATTGACGGGTGATTGATGGGTGATTGACGGGTGATTGACAGGTGATTGACAGGTGATCAGGGGGATAGATGCATACAGTAAACAGGGGGGGGTGGTCTGGGAGGGGGGGGTCTGGGGAGAATCTGAGGGGTGGGGGGTGATCAGGAGGGGGCAGGGAGCAGGGGGGGGGATAAAAAAAAAATAGCGTTGACAGATAGTGACAGGGAGTGATTGATGGGTGATTAGGGGGGTGATTGGGTGCAAACTGGGGGGTGGGCAGGGGGGGGGTCTGATGGGTGCTGTGGGCGATCTGGGGCAGGGGGGGGAGAAATCAGTGTGCTTGGGTGCAGACTAGGGTGGCTGCAGCCTGCCCTGGTGGTCCCTCGGACACTGGGACCACCAGGGCAGGAGGCAGCCTGTATAATACACTTTGTAAACATTACAAAGTGTATTATACACTTTGTATGCGGCGATCGCGGGGTTAACATCCCGCCGGCGCTTCCGTATAGCCGGCGGGATGTTGCGGCGAGCGAGCGGTGACAGGCGCCGGCGGAGGATCGCGTCACGGATGACGCGATCGCTCCGCCCATGCCCTTAAATGGACCGCCGCCTCTGTGGGTGAGGCCGTCCTGCAGGGCTCCACTTCCCCGCCGCCCCTGTGTAGTGGGCGGTCGGGAAGTGGTTAAGTAATCCACACAAACTTCCAGAGGGTCCTGGAACTGGATCACAGGTTTGCTATAAAATCTGTATGCAGAACTTTTAACTTTACTGAGTTTAACCTGTTGCCGCCCGCGTCACGCCAATGGGCGTAAAGTCCTGGGGCTGTGTTTTGCAGGAGATCGCGTGCAGGGTGCGCGTGCATATCCTGCTCAATGGGCGGAGCCGAGCTTCGCCTTCAGTCTCCGAGCGGCGGTTGCCGCTCGGGAGACTGTTAGACGGCGTAATCGCCGTCTGTTTACAAGTACAGCGCTGCGATCAGCAGCAGCGCTGTACTGGGCACAGCCTTGTGACACGGCTGTCCCCTCCTGAGCAGCAGAGGTGATCGGCTGTCATAGGCTGAAGCCTATGACAGCTGATCATGGGAATTGGCTAACGGGGGGAGGGAGGGAGGGGAGTTTACACTGAATTTTAAAAAAGCGACATTTTTGGAAAAAAAATCAAATAAACAAACATAAATAAACAAACAAACATTGGGGGGGGGATCAGACCCCACCAACAGAGAGCTCTGTTGGTGGGGAGAAAAGGGGGAAGAATCACTTCTGTGCTGTGTTGTGCCACTCTGCAGCTTGGCCTTAAAGCTGCAGTGGCCAAGTTAATGAAAAATTGCCTGGTCTTTAGGGGGGTTTAACACTGCGGTCCTCAAGAGGTTAAAAAACATTTTTATTTGAATTTTTTAAAATTTATTTTTTCAAAAGCTACAAGGTCATTTTTAAAAAACATTTGTTTGACTTGTTCCCATTTCAGACCCATTGGCTTTATCAGGTCTTTCATAAGTCAGGGAATGCCTGTACCAAATTTGTGCTAAATTAATAACATCGATGTGCACTGCAGTTTTTTAGGTCGCAATTTTGCCATTTTTTTTTTTTATTATTACAAAGCCCCTGAACCTACAATTGGTATTAGGGCCAGGTTTTCTTTCCTGTACGGTAAAGGATTTTTGGGTCTGTTTTTAAACATGATGATGACACAAATTGCTGCAATTTTAACTAGCATCAGCTGGTTCTGAGAGTTTAACAGTGTAATGTTACAACACACATTTATTTAAAAAAAAAAAAAATAACACTGAGTTTCCCTTAAAGGGAAGGTTCAAGCAAAATAAAAAAATGAGTTTCACTTACCGGGGGCTTCTACCAGCCCCATGCAGCCATCCTGTGCCCTCGTAGTCACTCACTGCTGCTCCAGTCCCCCGCTGGCAGCTTGCCGACCTCGGAGGGCGGCGGGCCGCATTGCGTACATTTTTACGCATTCCCGCTAATGCAGGAACATTAACACATACATTTTTACGCATTACTGGTTCAATGCGTAAAAATTTACGCATTGAACCAGTAACGCGTAAAAATGTATGTGTTAATGTTCCTGCACTAGCGGGAATGCGTAAAAACATACGCAATGCGGCCCACTGACCTCCGAGGTCGGAAAGCTGCCAGCGGGGGACTGGAGCAGCAGTGAGTGACTACGAGGGCACAGGATGGCTGCATGGGGCTGGTAGAAGCCCCAGGTAAGTGAAACTCATTTTTTTATTTTGCTTGGACCTTCCCTTTAAAATCTCAGCTACATCGCCACTTTAACATTTATGCACCTTAATCGGCTGGCTATTATGCTAATCATGTGTATTTATTAATTTTATAAATTACTCTTTAACTTGTATACTAGTGCTTGATTGATTCAGTGCTACACTGATTACTACAATATGCGTTCATGCATATGTCTATGCATGTCTGCTGGACCTGGGTGTAGCACTACATGTTAAATGAATCAATAACAAGCAACCAATTAGATATTTTTGTCCCATTGACTCAATACTTCACAGTTTTTTCATGCAGTGTACCTGCATATAGACATACGTGTCTGCGATATTTGCGGTGCAGTATCGGACTTATTTGAGCCAATGTGAACGATCAGGCTTGGGATTAGGTTGAGTTGATGAACTAATCTATATGTGCATGTTGTTTGTCTGCTATTGGACCAGTGTCACACCACTTGCTTATAAGCATGTTTGCATGCAATTTGGTTTGCATGCCTACAAAACATATGGGGTGACACCATATTAGATTGGTCCAATAGGGGACATATATGTTTATATATTCTGTTGTGAAATACCACAAATCGATGTCTTGGAAGTAAAGTATTGGTTTATTTACTGTACAGGAGACGAAATTTTAGTCTACTGAATAAGGCTCGTAACAGAAGTTATATACCCCAAATTACACATTACAATCATTCCTCCTACCAATAACCTGATTGGATCCTCACAAAATCTCTGAGTTAACTATTGGAATACAGAATACAGCATAAATGAATACATGAATACATATTAATATTTAAGTGGATGAGATCAGTCAGTCGTTAATTATTATTAGAGGTACATATTTCATCAGTAGCTTGTTTAATTTAAGGCTAGTTTGACTGGTGAGATTCACACAGCGCCATCCTTATCTACAAGACAGACAAATCTCCTAGTAGCACATTCCAAACCCCTGAGACCATGTGAAAAAAGAGAACTAGTCTTATGCTGTATAGAACAAAGGGAGTATGGCAAAATGGCTTACAGGTGGCCATTTTATTTATCAATTTTACTTCATTTCTTTCGGCACTTACCATCAATACCTATCTATTTGGGATCATTGGGGGGGGGGGGGGCACACTATTGTGGTTTTAATTGTGTTTAGCCACTGGTTGTTGGTAAAAAAATAAAGAATTTGTTACAAATTTACTCGGTGTCATGAACCTTATTGTCTTGACCATAAGTCAAGGGGAGGTTGCTTTGCTTCTTTCTTCTGTCTTGACTGTCTTGATTAGAGTCCCACAGGGGCCACTCAGCACCATCTTCACTTTGTATGGTCCATGTGCAAGTTTAGCTCAGCTTTGTTTGAATATTTGTATTTACCAGAATTATGGCACGTAGATACCAAACTATTAATGTCACCCGTCTGGAATCAGAACCCGATCCCCTTGGGCTCACCTGTACAGACCTTTGCTAGCTGTGTAACGGACGGTGAGCTGTATTGCTATGCTGTATTGCTATGCAGGGAGGCAGAGGGACGACAGAGCAGCATGTGCGTGATGTGAAGTTGGCTGTCCAACTCGCTTGCAAGTCGGGGATCGAGCGCATCCGTACACACCCCTGATTATGGGCTGAGGCTGTTGTTATCGACCATCTCAGCCGACTTGAGTCAGGCATGTATGGGCCTTTAATGAGTAGCCAGCATCATAAACCAGCAGCTTGCTGAGATCATGTTACATAATTAATACGCAGAAGGATTGTCTTCTAATCTCATGCACTGAATAAGCAGTTGAATGTAATCGTTTAGATAATAAAAATAATTGAATCAAGAAATAGTTGATTATGAAATCCTGATAAATCCTATTACGAGACGAGGTGAAGCCTGTTAGGATTATCCCAGCATGACTGTTATCTGCCAAACAAATTAGGCACACAGCATAATCCAGTGCTGTACAAGGATATGAGAAGCAATGCTAGAATGCTGTATGGCTAGAACAGGCATCTAAGCTATAATCAGATGGATGTGTTTTCATGCGTCTGTCGGCTAAGCTCCCCAGAAAGGCTGTGTGTCTGTTTATCTGGCAGAGCTCCAAGCTAGTAATGTTTTTGATACCTTCCATTAGAGAATCAGGTGAACTTCGGTTACTTCACTTGCCTACTATGTACTTGAAGCTGAAATAAAGTCTGTTTGAACAGATCTGCTTTGCTTTCCTCAACCATGTGCTCTAACAGAAGGTGCTATTGTGTGTGTGTCCAATCAGAGCAATGGACAAACGCCAAGCTGTAGTCAGCAGTACAAAAGATGTAGGTCTGAGACAGCGGTCATTTTCTTTTCACTAGACATGGTTAGTGAGAGGTACATAATTCTAGTTTGCATTCAGTTTTCATACAAATTATATGCAGTTTAGAATTGGACCAATTGAAAGCATCTGCATAAAGTTTACATAAATTATTGTATGCAGCTGAAATTTGCTCTATGCTCCACCTGCAGTGCAATCTATGTAGGGCATACTGTCATTGACTATATAATGCAGAAACCCCTTGGGTCTGCTGTGGTTTCTGCTTTACATATGGGGTGCCTGGTCCACTGGTTGCTTTGTTCTTCTCTTACCCTCCCCACTCCTTAGTGCATCATTTATTATCCGTTGCCCTGGCTCCATAGCAACAGAACACATCACCCTGTAGCCTAGCAATGTGTCTGTACAGCACTTTAGCACCAACACAATTAGGGTCCTTTCACACTGAATCAGTTGCTGTCAGTTATAACTGAATAGACAGCTGGTAAACGTATCAGTTTTTCAGCATTCAATGTTAAAGAGGCCTCAAAACGTACAAGAACTTGAGCACATCACACAATAAAAATGCCTTCCTGACGTCAGGAAGTGAAAAAATGAATCCCTCCCACCTGCAAAAACTAAAAGACGGGCAGCTGTAATTGCAGCAAAAGGTGGTTCTACAAAGTATTGACTAAGGGGGCTGAATAATTACGCACACCCCACTTTGCACTTATTGATTTGTAAAAAAAATGTTTGGAATGATGTATGATTTTCGTTCCACTTCTCACATGTACACCACTTTGTATTGGTCTTTCACCTGGAATTCCAATAAAATTGATTCATGTTTGTGGCAGTAATGTGACAAAATGTGGAAAACTTCAAGGGGGCCGAATACTTTTGCAAACCACTGTATCTAAACTTTGGATAAGATATAGACAAGTTACTTGTTATAGACTTGACACAGACTTTTTTTTTACCTTTTTGTAACCTGCTTTTGCACCGTGCTTAAATAAAAGAATCATGTTTCTGAGTTCCCGGAATCCGTATCTCTTTTGTGATATATAGTTACTTGTTATAGTTAGTTTTTCATCTCGGATCCGTTTTAACCCTTTAAACTGTTAAGCTACTTACCCACGGGGAGATATGTGGCCGAGCATCAGAGCACAGCAGTGACGACGCTCGACCTACTGGCTATTGATGCTAAGTTGCTATGTGGGAGGGGGGTCAGAGGGACAATGACCATTTGCAATGGAGCGGTTTCCCTCAGGGGAGCGCTAAGAACAATGAAGTAATGCGTTGCTCGGGTGTTGGACATCGTTAATCATCCGACATGATGGATCTTTAGCAATTGTTGTGCAGCGACTGTACACCGCTGCCAAAATCGGAATGTTTGTTCTTTGTTACGGATCCTTCAATCTCTTGTACTGTTAATTGTTGTATTGTTTATATTGTATTATTCTACTGTACAGAGCCACGAAAGATGCAGATGATACATAGATCAATGATAATAATATCCCCTTCTCCACTGTTTCTACCTTGCATGCTGACCGTTTTTTAATGCTAAGCTTCAGTTGGAATGAAACACAGCACGGTGGCGTAGTGGTTAGCACTCTTGGGTTGCAGCACTGGTTTGAATGCCAGCCAGGGCACCATCTGCACAGAGTTTGTATGTTCTCCCCGTGTCTGTGTGGGTTTCCTCCAGGCACTCCAGTTTCCTCCCACATCCCAAAAAACATACACATAAGTTAACTGGCTTCCCCCTAAATTGGCCTTAAACTACGATACATACACTACATGATATACACATATGACTATGGTGGGGGATTAGATTGTGTGAGCCTCTCTGAAGGACAGTTAGTGACAAGACAATATACTCTGTACAGCGCTGCGGAAGATGTCGGCACTATATAAATACTAAATAATAATAATAATAAATAAAGTACACAATCTTCTTTGTACGGGTTACAGACAGAAAAGGAAAATTCACAGAATATGGTTATGATAAGCACAAAACTGACATTGGAGGACTGATTCCCCCCCAGGAGTGATATAAACTTTTAAACAAATAATTATAAAGTTTTTCTGGTGATCAAAAAAAAAATAAACAGCTTCCTATGTAAAGCCAGCTATCTAGAGTAAGCCTAAGTATGAACAAAACCGTACAAGCTATTAGTAGCAGCAAAAGGAGGGTGATTATTACCACAGTTATGAGCCAAGACATTCGCTAATAAGCAAGCTTACTGAGCAGAAACCAAACCAAAGTTTCAAGGTCACAGGCATCTTTATCAAAGGATTTCTGCTGGTAATGAGACACAGCATGACTGCAGTCAGTCCTGAGAATGAGACAAGCCAGAAATGGAATCCCAGATAACACAGGTCTCTAATCTCTATTGTAGAGCAATGTGTTGTGTATGAAATAGTGTGTAGTATTGCATTCTTAAAGTAAACAGCTAGAGCACTGACTGTATTCTCAGTCAGAGCCATCGATTACCTGATCCTCCTTTATTTTAGTGTAGTATTCTGTAATGCAAGTTCTGTGCATATCTAACCATTAACATGGTAGCACAGAGCTTGACCTTGGTGCTCTGGCTGGCCCCACTCCTTTTTGCCCACATCATAATGTCGCACCACATCCACTTTCCTCTCGACCAGTCCATCTATTCGGCAGGTGAGGCGGAAGATGGATGTGATGTGACATTGCGATGTGAGTGATGAGAGGCAGAGTTGGCTACTGCATCCAGGTTCAACTCTTGGTTGATAAGGATGATCAAACTGCAACAACATTCGCATCAAGTGGAAAAACTTTGCAAGTCATTGATTATGTCTACTGGTCAGATTTGCATGGCACTTTCTAAGTGGTCACTACACTATATTAAGGATATGGTAGCTGATACCGTAGTTCCTTCTGCAAATTATAATAGTGCCCTATATAGGATTCTGTTTACTTTCAGTACTTTTGCCTCCTTACAGGGTCCCAGGCATTACACAGTAATGTATCCTACTTACATATGTTGTCACAAATTATTTTCCAGAGCACCAAACACAAGTAGATTCTCTTTAAACCGCACCACTACAACCATGTAGAAAAGTACAAAATAAGCTTTATTTGACACAATAATGAGCACAATTAAAAATACACAATGTACAGGGTAATTCATCATATAGTACAATGTAAACGAGATTTCCTCACATATAACAAGTATATATGCTTCAAAATAACAAGTAAGTATGCATCAAATTGAGTAGCCAAGGTAAACCTGAGTGAAACCAGGTGGGGTTCTGATCAAATAAATCCTATGTTGTCCAAAAGTGCAAAGAAGGACCAGATATAGAAACTGTATTCGGAGATGAAATAATCTGATGACCAAAGGAGGATAGAGGAGAGGCAAACAGAAGAACCCACCGTGAGCAGGTGTGAAGTGATTGGCTTGCTCAGGGCCATCATGATTCACCATCTGAGTGGCTTCTTCTGGGCATTGGGTTGGTGCCCGGAAGAAGCCGCCCAAACGGAGAATCGCGCCGTGACATCATGATGTAGGATTATCCATTTTTTTGTGTATGTGCAATTATCTCTTGTTTAAGCAACTTAAGGTGCTTGCACACACACAAGAATTGTCGACAACAGGGATCGGGATTTGATCCCTCGGGCAGCAGTTTTGGGTCAAATGCATGCCAAAAAGACGTGTAGTGTTGCTATGGAGGGGAGAAGAGGGACGCCACTGCAATGGAGTAGCTTTAAATAGGTGGGGTCGGGAGGAGGGCAATATGATCCCCTAAGACAATCAGGCACTCCAGATCTTTTGCCAGTGCATTAAGGCTCATACCCACCTCGTGAAACCTAACATAAAGCCTAACTTTTACCTTGAGTTAGTGTTTGTACAGCATTGCGGCCTGTATTTGTCTCACTAACAATACACTAGCTGCCACCTAGTGGTGTTTCAGTAGTATCTTAACCACTTTACCCCCGCGCGTACGTATTTCTCCGCCCCTTTTTCCATCCTTTAAAAACCAGGGACGGAGAAACACGTACTTTCCGCGTTCCCGACGCTGTCCGCGCTCCCGCTCGTAAACACGCCGCCCGCCGCTAGTAAAACCGCCGCCGCCCGCTCGCCCGGAGATCAATGAACGGGAAAATCCATTCCCGTTCGTTGATCTAAGCCCCACAATGACCCGCTGCTCTCCTATGGGCAGCGCGATCATTGTGAGAAGAAACTCACGTGTCCAGCCTCCTTATTCTTCCTCCAAGCTTCCGGAAGGAGGCTTGGAGGTCGCAATAAAGCAAAAAGTTACTGTGGCCATCTTGTGGCCAAATAGTAAACTACACCCTACACATTTTTCACATAGAAATAAATGACTTTTACACAAAAAATTAACTCATTACCTCCCACACTCCCCATTTTTTTTTTTTTTGTAATTAAAAAAAAATTCAAAAATTTACAATTAAAAAAAATACATAATTAGTTACCTTAGGGACTGAACTTTTTAAATATTTAAGTCAAGAGGGTATAACACTGTTACTTTATAAACTATGGGCTTGTAATTAGGGATGGACGCAAAACTGAAAAAAATGCACCTTTATTTCCAAATGAAATATTGGCGCCAAACATTGTGATAGGGACATAATTTAAACGGTTTTATAACCGGGACAAAAGGGCACATAAATTTCATGGGTTTTAATTACAGTAGCATGCATTATTTAAAAACTATAATGGCCGAAAACTGAAAAATAATTTTTTTTTTCCCCACATTTTTCCTATTTTCCCATTAAAACACATTTAGAAAAAAATAATTCTTGGCATAATGTCCCACCTAAAGAAAGCCTAATTGGTGGCGGAAAAAACAAGATATAGTTCATTTCATTGCGATAAGTAATGATAAAGTTATAGACGAATGAATGGAAGGAGCGCTGAAAGGTGAAAATTGCTCTGGTGGTCAGGGGGTAAAACCCCTCAGTGGTGAAGTGGTTAATATATCCAGAAATCCTACAAGATTAACTATTAGTTATGGTTAGATCCTGTTTGTCAGAGAGAATTTATGCAACTATCACAGTTAAGACTATAAACTTCCCGGTAGGCACATCATACTGTTATTTTAGGTGCCTTCTTGTACACCTTCATTTAGAAAGTCTTGTTTAAAAAAAAAGAATAAAATAAATAAATATATATATATATATATATATATATATACAGGGCCGGGCCGAGGCATAGGCTGGAGAGGCTCCAGCCTCAGGGCGCAGTGTAGGAGGGGGAGCACAATTCATTCAGCTGTCATTCCTAATTGTGTTTGAAGCAGAAAGAAATAAGAAAAAGGGATACATAGCAGTGACTGCAAGCCAGATAACTAGATATTAAGGTGTTGGGGAGGTTGTGGGCCCTGTAGCCCTCTTAGTGTAATAGCAATCAGTGTGTGACGGCTGGAGTGGGAGGGATGGAGGGGCGCACTTTGGTGTCTCAGCCTTGGGTGCTGGAGGACCTTGTCCCGCCTCTGTATATATATATATATATATGTATATATATAATATATTGTGACAGTGGCAGAGAAAGAGAGTTGTGGAAAGTAATAGATGGTGTATATACATGTCCTAGATTTCTTTCATCTGCAATGCCATGCTAAATCCAGAAGCCAGACTCTACCAAAGGCCTACAATCTAAATGTATAAGGGATGGTTCACACTTGGAGATTCTTCAGCGCTTTTCTGATCTCTGGCGATCAGCAAAGCACTGCTACTAATGCATTCCTGTGGATGCATTCACACTGCAGTGTTTGCGATGTCGATCAATCGCAAACACGCGGGGGCGATTGCACTGTGATTCTTGTTCTATTGAATGTGAATCACAAGCGCAAATCGCGCTGAATGGTGAGATTTTGGCTCCTTTCCGCAATCACAGAGCTGATCGCGGACTAGCAGCTCTCCAACCCGAGCGTGAACTAGCCCTAAAATAGATTAAAGCAAAAACAAGAATAGATAAGATAGGAACCATAAAGTTGGTGACTCTGGTCTTAACATCTGCACATGAGACAAACTGGGTCTTCCAAGATCTGGTCATTGTCTTTTGCTGCTATACAAATAAAGTTGAGAAGTCTTTGCTGGTACTTATTATTATTTTGCCTTGATGAAATACTTCAGAACATTACATCATCTGCTTTTTAGTTGCCTTGAAATTCACAAATATTCATAATCCTGACATTCCTGCAACTGCATGTATTCAATGCTGTCATTGAGGTTAGTTCATTACAGTACTTCCAAAACAAATACAGGGAGTGCAGAATTATTAGGCAAATGAGTATTTTGACCACATCATCCTCTTTATGCATGTTGTCTTACTCCAAGCTGTATAGACTCGAAAGCCTACTACCAATTAAGCATATTAGGTGATGTGCATCTCTGTAATGAGAAGGGGTGTGGTCTAATGACATCAACACCCTATATCAAGTGTGCATAACTATTAGGCAACTTCCTTTCCTTTGGCAAAATGGATCAAAAGAAGGACTTGACAGGCTCATAAAAGTCAAAAATAGTGAGATATCTTGCAGAGGGATGCAGCACTCTAAGGCCCGGTTCACATTAGCGGCTGCTATCCGGAATCGCCGTGCCGGAGCCGGACCGCATGCGGACCGGACGAAACGGACGCACGGCATAGCAATGAAAGTCTATGCGACCGTTCACATGCGTCCGTTTCGTCCGGACCGGAGCCGGACCGGATCCGGACTCCGGCGTCCGTTCCAACATGCGCTATTTTTTGGTCCGGCTGGTCCGGCTGACGTATCCGGACCGGAGCCGGAATGTTGCATCCGGCCAATGGAAACCAATGAGAACCGGAGAGCGCACAACACACTGGCTATAAAAACCGGATGTTGTACCACACGTCCTATGCTGACTCTATGGTATGGTGGCCATTTTGGATGGGGACCACATGGCACCAGCGTTCACAGAGTGGAGCAGCAGTGACTTCATGCTGGAGCTCTTTGGCAGCAATATGGAGCAGGATCTGTCTGATAGCGAGGGGGTGAGGCCCTACACATCAGAAGACCTCATCCTACAGGTGCAGCAGGTACCAGCCCTGTGGGACAAGGGGGATGCGGACCACAGCAACATCAAAAAATGCAGAGGCCTGTGGAAAAAAATTGCCAAGCTGTATGTGGAGGACTTTGAGCACTTGAGCAAGAGACAGCAAGGCACAGAGGGTATGTTGACTAGAAGTTTTTTGGGGGGGGCTTGTGGTTTAAGCTTGTGATGTATTCCACTTTTGCTATGGATTTGTGTCACCCACGTGTTGCCCACCCACCCGTGGCCCACCCACCTGTTCCCCACCCACCTGTACCCCACCTGTGATGTATCCCACCCACCTGTACCCCACCTGTGATGTATCCCACCCACCTGTACCCCACCTGTGATGTATCCCACCCACCTGTACCCCACCTGTGATGTATCCCACCCACCTGTACCCCACCTGTGATGTATCCCACCCACCTGTACCCCACCTGTGATGTATCCCACCCACCTGTACCCCACCTGTGATGTATCCCACCCACCTGTACCCCACCTGTGATGTATCCCACCCACCTGTACCCCACCTGTGATGTATCCCACCCACCTGTACCCCACCTGTGATGTATCCCACCCACCTGTACCCCACCTGTGATGTATCCCACCCACCTGTACCCCACCTGTGATGTATCCCACCCACCTGTACCCCACCTGTGATGTACCCCACCTGTGCTGTATCCCACCCACCTGTGATGTATCCCACCCACCTGTACCCCACCTGTGATGTACCCCACCTGTGATGTACCCCACCTGTGATGTACCCCACCTGTGATGTATCCCACCCACCTGTACCCCACCTGTGATGTATCCCACCCACCTGTACCCCACCTGTGATGTATCCCACCCACCTGTACCCCACCTGTGATGTATCCCACCCACCTGTACCCCACCTGTGATGTATCCCACCCACCTGTACCCCACCCACCTGTATCCCACCTGTGATGTATCCCACCCACCTGTACCCCACCTGTGATGTATCCCACCCACCTGTACCCCACCTGTGATGTATCCCACCTGTGATGTATCCCACCCACCTGTACCCCACCTGTGATGTATCCCACCCACCTGTACCCCACCTGTGATGTATCCCACCCACCTGTACCCCACCTGTGATGTATCCCACCCACCTGTACCCCACCTGTGATGTATCCCACCCACCTGTACCCCACCTGTGATGTATCCCACCCACCTGTACCCCACCTGTGATGTACCCCACCTGTGCTGTATCCCACCCACCTGTGATGTATCCCACCCACCTGTGATGTATCCCACCCACCTGCGATGTACCCCACCTGTGCACATAAAACATACACAATGACCAATTATTAAACATCAATTTATTGTAAAAAATTAAGACATTTAAAATCACTTAAAAACTTGAAACTCCAAAATAAACACATTTCAACAAAACATATTAAAAACCAAACATTCACCCTCGTCCTGGTGGTGTGGTAAAATAAAGTCTCAGTTGGTCCCTGTTCCGCAGTGACACTACCCTTGGCCTGGTTGCATACCTCCGCAGGGGCATTAGTGGAAGCACATTCGGGGGTTCCAGAGTCTCTCTTTCCTCCTGCCGCACAAAGTTGTGGAGGATGCATGCTGCCTTCACCACGACAACTGCGTTGCCCGGTTTCAGCAGCATGGGCGTGTGGAACACCCTCCACTTTGACACCAGGATCCCAAATGTGCACTCCACCATTCTCCTTGCACGGCTCAACCGAGCATTGAAGTGTAGCTGGCTGGCATCAAGTCCCCTGTCTGGGTACGGACGCATTACATGGTCGGACAGGGCGAAGGCCTCGTCCCCCACAAACACATAGGGGTAGGCCGGTGCCCTTGTCCCAGGCCAGGGTCTGTCACGGGGGAGACGCAGTCTGCCTTCCTCCATCAGCCGGCAAAGGGTCGTACGCTGGAAAATTCCAGAGTCATTGGAACTACCGTACGACCCCACATCCACGTACACAAACTTGTAGTCCGCATCTGCCACTGCCATTAGAACAATGCTGAAGTATTTTTTATAGTTGAAATAATGGCTGCCACTCCCCACGGGTTTCTGAATCCGGATGTGTTTCCCATCCAGTGCGCCAACACAATTAGGAAACTTGCACTCGGTCCAGAAGCCCTGGGCGATCTCCTCCCATTTCGTGGTGTCCGGCACAGGCATGTATCTGGCCCTCAGTCGCGTCCAAAGGATCCTCGAAGTCATCACGACGATGCCTGCCACCGTGCTCTTCCCAATACGAAATGTGACATGTAGCGATGTATATGTTTGTCCAGTTGCGATGTACCTACAAGAGAAATAATTGAAATCAATTTTTCATGTCGTTACAGGAGAAAGGTTCAAGACAAGGTGGCGCAATATACGTGATGCATACGTGAAATGGCTACGGAAGAAAAAACTTGCCGAACGAAGTGGCAGTGGCGGGGGAAGGCGACAAAAAGACTACCAATTTGCCAAGCAATTGTCTTTCATCAATGCAAGCCTGGAACCTAGACTGTAAGTACCACTACTGTGGGCAGGAACTGAGAGCTCATTTACTACCATGACTTCGGCCATGTATTGCTATAAACTGGCCTCAATTCCCATGGCTAGCGAACTTTTCTCACAAGCTTTATCAAATGTTGGGTAGAAACGGTTGATAAAGTGTTTGCTAGTGTTTGCTAGCTCTGTGAATTGACGCCACATGCTGTTTGGCACACCAATAAATATTGTTTTTATCTACAGGACTGAAGACAATTTGGAGCAAGAGGAACCGACCCAGGAGGCACGGTTCAGCAGTGAGGAGAGCTTGGTGGATGATGACGTCGCCGATGTAACCTATTGCCCCGAGGAGAGGAGTAGGAGGAGGGAGTCCTTAATCCCAGCTCTCTCCTTTGATGATGACTTGGCAGAAGAGAGCTTGGATGTTGAGGTTGCAGGACCGAGTGTGGAAGAAGCTGCACCTCCACAATCGACCGCTATGGAAGCTCCAGGGGAACAAGAACAAAGTGAGGAGCACAGAGAGACTGCAGCACAACCAGCGCGCAGGGCAACCCCGACACAGGCCAGAGGACGGGAAGATGCTGCCACACCACCAGTGAGGACCACCACACCAGTGAGGCGTCGAGGTACCCTCCCCCCAACAAGGAGAGAGACAGAGTCCGAGATGTCCGGGGCTGTCTCCGGACTTCTCGGGATTCTTCAGAGCCACCAAACTCTCATAACCCGGCAGTTGCAAGATGAGGACAGGGGCCATATCATGGAGCAGTACAAGTCCCACATCACTTCACTGCAATGTGAGCTCGACGCTGTACATGGGCACTACAGGGACGAGCTTAAAATGATTCATGAGATGCACAGAGGAGAAATCGACCAACTGCGTGCGCAGCATCATCAGTCGGTGGGCCAGCTGCAGAACATGATGCAGCAAATGCATCAACAAAGCAAGGAACTACTGAAATTGCAGGCACACCCGTGTTTTCACACTGTGATGTCTCTAATACCATATTTGGAAAAGGTGCCTTCACAAAACCTGATGGCGTGCCATTCCAATTTGCTGGAGGTGATTAAACAGCACATGGACACGCCATTATTGCAACCACCAATTTTTAGACCCCCACAACCAACAGCGGTGCCCACCTGGCAATCATCACAGATGTACACCGGCTACAGAGGCAGTCAATATGGGCCACCGCTGTCAGGGTCCAGCTCATCCACGACCAGCACCCAAGAGAGTCCAGATTTCCAGGCAGCAACTCCCACCTTTTCTAGTAGTGGTGCCGATACAATTTGAAAAAAAAAGTCAAATTGTTCCTGGACATGCTCCTCTGAATACCTCCGATCCTCGGAGGAAGGATACCATCACAGGGCTTTTTAGCCCAACCTTTTCCCTGCCCCATCTCCTTCAACCAAGGTTCAGAGGTGTTCAGATGACCATGTCAGGGAACTTTTGGTTTTGCTGGACTTGAACTTTAGGGCCTGGTGTCCCCGAAAGACACTACCTGGGTCACAACCTTGTGCCTGTTGCACTGCACCTGTAGTCCTGCACCTGTGCCTTTGATTCCTCTTGTTCCTTACTTTGTTGTTCCTAATCACTTGCACAAGACCCTTGGAGCCATGGGTGAAGGACACCTTCACTGGTCGGTGAGAGGCCTAGCCTTTTCACTGACCTGTGTCCTTCATCCATGGCTCAGAGGGTCCTGTGCCAGTGGTTAGGTTTTAGAAGCACTAATAATTTAGGGCCTGGTGTCCCCGAAAGACACTACCTGGGTCACAACCTTGTGCCTGTTGCACTGCACCTGTAGTCCTGCACCGGTGCCTTTGATTCCTCTTGTTCCTTACTTTGTTGTTCCTAACCACTTGCACAAGACCCTTTGAACCATGGATGAAGGACACCTTGACTGGTCGGTGAGAGGCCTAGCCTTTTCACTGACCTGTGTCCTTCACCCATGGCTCAGAGGGTCCTGTGCCAGTGGTTAGGTTTTTAAAGCACTTCAATTTTAGGGCCTGGTGTCCCCGAAAGACACTACCTGGGTCACAACCTTGTGCCTGTTGCACTGCACCTGTAGTCCTGCTCCTCTGCCATCGGTTCCTCTTGCTCCTCACTTTGTTGTTCCTAACCACTTGCACAAGACCCTTTGAACCATGGATGAAGGACACCTTGACTGGTCGGTGAGAGGCCTAGCCTTTTCACTGACCTGTGTCCTTCACCCATGGCTCAGAGGGTCCTGTGCCAGTGGTTAGGTTTTTAAAGCACTTCAATTTTAGGGCCTGGTGTCCCCGAAAGACACTACCTGGGTCACAACCTTGTGCCTGTTGCACTGCACCTGTAGTCCTGCTCCTCTGCCATCGGTTCCTCTTGCTCCTCACTTTGTTCTTGTTCCTAACCACTTGCACAAGACCCTTTGAACCATGGATGAAGGACACCTTGACTGGTCGGTGAGAGGCCTAGCCTTTTCACTGACCTGTGTCCTTCACCCATGGCTCAGAGGGTCCTGTGCCAGTGGTTAGGTTTTTAAAGCACTTCAATTTTAGGGCCTGGTGTCCCCGAAAGACACTGCCTGGGTCACAACCTTGTGCCTGTTGCACTGCACCTGTAGTCATGCACCTCTGCCATCGGTTCCTCTTGCTCCTCACTTTGTTCTTGTTCCTAACCACTTGCACAAGACCCTTTGAACCATGGATGAAGGACACCTTGACTGGTCGGTGAGAGGCCTAGCCTTTTCACTGACCTGTGTCCTTCACCCATGGCTCAGAGGGTCCTGTGCCAGTGGTTAGGTTTTTAAAGCACTTCAATTTTAGGGCCTGGTGTCCCCGAAAGACACTACCTGGGTCACAACCTTGTGCCTGTTGCACTGCACCTGTAGTCCTGCTCCTCTGCCATCGGTTCCTCTTGCTCCTCACTTTGTTCTTGTTCCTAACCACTTGCACAAGACCCTTTGAACCATGGATGAAGGACACCTTGACTGGTCGGTGAGAGGCCTAGCCTTTTCACTGACCTGTGTCCTTCACCCATGGCTCAGAGGGTCCTGTGCCAGTGGTTAGGTTTTTAAAGCACTTCAATTTTAGGGCCTGGTGTCCCCGAAAGACACTGCCTGGGTCACAACCTTGTGCCTGTTGCACTGCACCTGTAGTCATGCACCTCTGCCATCGATTCCTCTTGCTCCTCACTTTGTTCTTGTTCCTAACCACTTGCACAAGACCCTTTGAACCATGGATGAAGGACACCTTGACTGGTCGGTGAGAGGCCTAGCCTTTTCACTGACCTGTGTCCTTCACCCATGGCTCAGAGGGTCCTGTGCCAGTGGTTAGGTTTTTAAAGCACTTCAATTTTAGGGCCTGGTGTCCCCGAAAGACACTACCTGGGTCACAACCTTGTGCCTGTTGCACTGCACCTGTAGTCCTGCTCCTCTGCCATCGGTTCCTCTTGCTCCTCACTTTGTTCTTGTTCCTAACCACTTGCACAAGACCCTTTGAACCATGGATGAAGGACACCTTGACTGGTCGGTGAGAGGCCTAGCCTTTTCACTGACCTGTGTCCTTCACCCATGGCTCAGAGGGTCCTGTGCCAGTGGTTAGGTTTTTAAAGCACTTCAATTTTAGGGCCTGGTGTCCCCGAAAGACACTGCCTGGGTCACAACCTTGTGCCTGTTGCACTGCACCTGTAGTCATGCACCTCTGCCATCGGTTCCTCTTGCTCCTCACTTTGTTCTTGTTCCTAACCACTTGCACAAGACCCTTTGAACCATGGATGAAGGACACCTTGACTGGTCGGTGAGAGGCCTAGCCTTTTCACTGACCTGTGTCCTTCACCCATGGCTCAGAGGGTCCTGTGCCAGTGGTTAGGTTTTTAAAGCACTTCAATTTTAGGGCCTGGTGTCCCCGAAAGACACTGCCTGGGTCACAACCTTGTGCCTGTTGCACTGCACCTGTAGTCATGCACCTCTGCCATCGGTTCCTCTTGCTCCTCACTTTGTTCTTGTTCCTAACCACTTATCAATCAAGCGTTTCATTCAAAATAGTCAACAGGGTCGCAAGAAGCATGTGGAAAAACCAAGGCGCAAAATAACTGCCCATGAACTGAGAAAAGTCAAGCGTGCAGCTGCCAAGATTCCACTTGCCACCAGTTTGGCCATATTTCAGAGCTGCAACATCACTGGAGTGCCCAAAAGCACAAGGTGTGCAATACTCAGAGACATGGCTAAGGTAAGAAAGGCTGAAGGCCCTTTTCCACTTGCAGTCGCTAGCGTTCACACTGAATGCTAGCGATTGCCAAATCGCAATAACCGGCGATTCCCCGACGTTCGCGGCCACAATTTTGCTATGCTATGCACTGCATAGCAAAATCGCGGCAAAAGTCGCTCCACGACGAATCGCGGTAGTGGAAATTACCTACCACGATTCCTATGTTAAAAAGCAAACCGTAGCGATTGTAAAATGTTTTTGCGCTGGTGGAAAAGGGCCCTGAAAGACCGACCACCACTGAGCAAGACACACAAGCTGAAACGTCAAGACTGGGCCAAGAAATATCTCAAGACTGATTTTTCTAAGGTTTTATGGACTGATAAAATGAGAGTGAGTCTTGATGGGCCAGATGGATGGGCCCGTGGCTGGATTGGTAAAGGACAGAGAGCTCCAGTCTGACTCAGACGCCAGCAAGGTGGAGGTGGAGTACTGGTTTGGGCTGGTATCATCAAAGATGAGCTTGTGGGGCCTTTTCAGGTTGAGGATGGAGTCAAGCTCAACTCCCAGTCCTACTGCCAGTTTCTGTAAGACACCTTCTTCAAGCAGTGGTTCAGGAAGAAGTCTGCATCCTTCAAGAAAAACATGATTTTCAAGCAGGACAATGCTCCATCACACGCGTCCAAGTACTCCACAGCGTGGCTGGCAAGAAAGGGTATAAAAGAAGAAAAACTAATGACATGGCCTCCTTGTTCACCTGATCTGAACCCCATTGAGAACCTGTGGTCCATCATAAAATGTGAGATTTACAAGGAGGGAAAACAGTACACCTCTCTGAACAGTGTCTGGGAGGCTGTGGTTGCTGCTGCACGCAATGTTGATGGTGAACAGATCAAAACACTGACAGAATCCATGAATGGCAGGCGTTTGAGTGTCCTTGCAAAGAAAGGTGGCTATATCGGTCACTGATTTGTTTTTGTTTTGTTTTTGAATGTCAGAAATGTATATTTGTGAATGTTGAGATGTTATATTGGTTTCACTGGTAAAAATAAATAATTGAAATGGGTATATATTTGTTTTTTGTTAAGTTGCCTAATAATTATGCACAGTAATAGTCACCTGCACACACAGATATCCCCCTAAAATAGCTAAAACTAAAAACAAACTAAAAACTACTTTAACAAATATTCAGCTTTGATATTAATGAGTTTGGGTTAATTGAGAAGATGGTTATTCAATGATAAAATGATTCCTCCAAAATACAACTTGCCTAATAATTCTGCACTCCCTGTAGTAGTGTTATAAAAGTTTCTATGTCACATTTTGGCCACTTGCCTTGACCATTCAACTTATTTTTTCAATAATTATATTTTGTTAAGTTGTTCTATTTCTCTGTATGTATTATACATTGTATAGATTCTTTATTGTTAAAGTAATGAGTGATATGCATGTCTTCTATTATTTCGTCTCTAGAGGAATAGAGCATCTTGTGGGACTGCTTGAGGCAATAGTGGTTAATTTTTTTTCAGTCACTAACAGGGCTGTGGAGTTGAAGTCTGAGTTGGAGCAATTTTGGGTACTTGGAGTTGGAGTCGGAGGTTTCATAAACTTGGGAGTTGGAATCTGATGATTTTTGTACCAAATCCACAGCCCTGGTAAGTATTAGACTAAGGAGTCTGAGCTATTTTGGGTACCTGGAGTCGGAGTTGAAGTCAGTCTGTGGTTTCATAAACTGAGGAGTTGGAGTTGGAATCGGATGATTTTTGTACCGACTTCACAGCCCTGGTCACTAATACTGTAAATGAGTTTCAAATAAACTACAAGTTGATGCAAAATTATACACATTTTTTAATCTTTCCTCCACTTCGTCCGACGAGATCCATTTTCAAGCTGCAAACCTGTGCATAAAATTTGAATAATTATTTTTTTCCTTTTTTTAACATAAGAAATCCTACAGCAACTGGCTAGAGACCGGAATCAGAGGCACTCAATATCGCCATGATGTATACAAATCGGAAATATTTTTTTCTGTCTTAGATGACGCTCTTTGATTTTTTTTTTCCCCTACAGCATCTGCCGTATATGACTCTACATTGAACTTCAGAAGTAATGAAAATCCCACCTTACTTGGAGTATTAAATGGGAAGAAATACCATGCAGACCTTTATGTAAGGTAAAGATTTTTACAGTATACAAATGGACCATGGAGATGAAAAATGTCCTCTTCCTTACAGGCTAGTTGCATCAGGCCTAGTCTAGCTCTTTTTTGATGTGGCAGTACATTTTACTAGTTTAGTGAAGTTAGTGTACTTCTACATAATACAGTGTCTTGAAATAATATGCAATACTTACATTCTTGTATTTAGCTATATTTTAAAGTACAAATTCAAGCCTATGCTTTTGAATGCATTTTGTGTGGACTTTATAATTTGCAATGCGCAAAGTTTTTTGTGTCTTGTGCAAAAAAGGGGACAATGCAAATAATGGCTGGATACATTTTCTTTGAAAACACCAGTAGTCATAAAACCCACAAATCAGTGCACAAAGTATATAGCTGCTAGCAGCATGGGAGTTTCTTCTGCACAGAGCCATCACCTGACCCTGCCCACATCCTTCCCATGCTCCCTTCTGGGAAGCACAAAGATTTCTTCCCATTTGAGCGTTATTAATAATTTTTTATTGGCTGGCTGAGTTTTCAGATCTGTCTTCCTATGTGAATGATCATACAGATTATAGGTGATCTGAATGTCTGGACAGCTAGGGGAGAATAAGATGTATCAATATGCAGCAGCAATTATACAGTAATGCAACATGTTTCAAGCTGAAAAAGAAAGCACTTTCAATTTTTTGAGGAAGCCCATAAGGCTAAGAGGATGCTGGGATGCAGAGAAATGTGGTAGCAACAAGAGTTGTCACAAAGTTCCTGACCACAAGCAGGTAACAGATGATACTGTGGCATTCCTGTCCACAGGCAGAAGAGTATGTAATAACAGTGATCAATTAGCACAGAGTTCCTGACCAGTAGCAGGCAACTGGTGGTATTGTGATGTTCCTGTCCAGAAGCAGGCAACTTGTTGTATTTAGAATATCTGTCCGTGGATAGGCAGTTAGGGATTTTAAAGGATCAATAGTTGTTTGTAAGCCAAGCTTGGGCCCCAGTTTCTTGATAGATAAACGTAATGACACCATATGTACGGCTCAAACTTCCTGTCCAAAGGCAGGCACTTTTATGTCAAGAGAGTGTCAAGCTGTAATACTCAGTACAACATGAAACACAAGGTCTGGCAAGCAAAAGCGATCCAAAGTTCCTGTCCAGAAGCAGGCAACTGTAGTAATCACTATGATTGATTTGAATAGTTCAAATGGTGTCCACCTTTAGTATGTTGCATATCATAATCACAATCTTTGCATCATATGAAACAGATAAGGCATCCATAGGAGCAGATAATAGCTCAATATGAGTAATTTGTAAGCAGTCCCAATATGAGGCAATAAAGTAGGCCTCAACATAGATGATGAGAGCAAATTAATGGTGCTGTTATGGCTTACATGTCCTTATGTGGATGCCAGATGCCAAGCTTTTTCCATGAAGAGTGATGAGTATTGCTGCAATAGTAGCCTCCCCAGGCCGCCCAGACCTTGTCTACCGGTTTCGCCGAAATGTTCGGCTCATCAGGACACAGACCGCCAGGTATGTATGTCAGGAGCCGTCTCCATGCGCCTTAAATGGCGTCTACGTCGAGGAGGCCCAAGCCGCGTGACTTCCGTAGGTGCGGCTTCTGCGCTCCAGCGTGGTCCGTCCGGCCGGAACTGACGCGTGCACGCATGCCCAATGCGTACATTGCGCCGTTCCAGCCGGTAGCCTGGCAACAAAGGGAGCTGGGTCAGGGGCCGGCCAAGTCTAGCCGATCCCGCCCCTCTCCTTGCCAGGTTAAGTGCCGGGCATACGGCGAAGCAATGGAGCAGACACCTGAGAGAAACAAAAGGGAAAAAAAGGAACACATAGACATTGGGATGGGGGAGAAGGAAGGGAAGGAAAATAGAGCCAGCTCCAAAGGAACGCCCCTACCCGGCACAACGGACTCTTAACCCCCTTGGCGGTATGAAAAATACCGCCAGGGGGAAGCGCAACAGTTTTTTTTAATTTTTTTTTATCATGTAGCGAGCCGAGGGCTCGCTACATGATAGCCGCTACTCAGCGGCATCCCCCCGCCCGCTTCGATCGCCTTCGGCAATCACCGATCAGGAAATCCCGTTCAAAGAACGGGATTTCCTGGAGGGCTTCCCCCGTCGCCATGGCGACCAGGCGACGTCGGGACGTCATTGGGAGACCCGATCCACCCCTCGGCGCTGCCTGGCACTGATTGGCCAGGCAGCGCTCGGGGTCTGGGGGGGGGGGGCGCGCGCCGCACCGGATAGCGGCGATCGGGCGCGCGGCGGAGGCGATCGGGGTGCTGGCGCAGCTAGCAAAGTGCTAGCTGCGTCCAGCAAAAAAAAAATTAAGTAAATCGGCCCAGCAGGGCCTGAGCGGCACCCTCCGGCGGCTTACCCCGTGTCACACACGGGGTTACCGCTAAGGAGGTTAAAGGAGACTCAACCTGAAATGGTTAAACTATTACAAATCAAAATATCACATGAAACTTACGTCAATATAACAAAAAATCATAAACATATATAGTCAATAGAAACATCTCATATCAAAAGAACCAATTCAGCATGATAATACTATGAAGAAAAGTTTGCATATACATAAAACAAAGCTATAAAGCAAAAAAAAGCATAAAGAAGGACTGCTCAAGCATGTGAAAAGCAGTCCTAAGTATGGGATGCTGCGGACGGCCCCCCCCGCCCGACCTATAGGCCCCAAGAGCCGGCGGAGGGGGCATCAGGCCACCCACCTCCAAAGCCCGCCCCCCTAAAGGGGAACCCCCACTCAGCCCCCTCCCAACCCCCAGATCCACACAATCCCCCCTCGTAAAACTACTCTAATTGCTCAGAGAAAGTCTAAGAAAGGTAACAGCTTCCTCGAGACCGTCCCTCTCATCACTAAGTATAACAAACAACAGGACCAATTTTATAAAATTCTAAAGAGGCATTGGCATGTCCTCACCGATGATGTGAGGATACGCCAGTGTGTCTCAGATAAACCTAAATTGACATTTAGGAAGGCTCCTACCATTTCAAATAAGCTCACCAGAAGCCACTACCAGGGAGACCAACGTGGAGATTCATGCACTGATTGGGGGATCTACAGGTGTGGCTCCTGCAATCAGTGCCCTTATATCAAAGTGGGTCGACTTAATGTCTTCCCACATGTAAATCGGACTGTAAAAATTAGACACTTTATTAATTGTGCCACAGAGGGTGTCGTGTATGTACTTTGGTGCGTATGCGGCGCCTTCTATATAGGCAAAACGACCAGGAATTCACGTCGTTGTATCTATGAGCATGTCAATGATGTGGTGAGCCATAATTTTGGCTCCCCAGTCGCGAGACATGTCATAGCATGCGAATCAAACCCATCCAATAAAATCTCCTTCAGTGCTGTGGATAGGATACATCCACCCCTGAGAGGAGGTGATTCTGATAAGATCCTGACACAGTGTGAATGTCGTTGGATCTATAACCTTAAGGCTACGAAACCTCCAGGACTTAATGACAACTTAAAATATGCTCCCTTTCTGTGAAATCACATATTCCTACATTTTTACGAGGGGGGATTGTGTGGATCTGGGGGTTGGGAGGGGGCTGAGTGGGGGTTCCCCTTTAGGGGGGCGGGCTTTGGAGGTGGGTGGCCTGATGCACCCTCCGCCGGCTCTTGGGGCCTATAGGTCGGGCTGGGGGGCCGTCCGCAGCATCCCATACTTAGGACTGCTTTTCACATGCTTGAGCAGTCCTTCTTTATGCTTTTTTTGCTTTATAGCTTTGTTTTATGTATATGCAAACTTTTCTTCATAGTATTATCATGCTGAATTGGTTCTTTTGATATGAGATGTTTCTATTGACTATATATGTTTATGATTTTTTTGTTATATTGACGTAAGTTTCATGTGATATTTTGATTTGTAATAGTTTAACCATTTCAGGTTGAGTCTCCTTTAAGAGTCCGTTGTGCCGGGTAGGGGCGTTACTTTGGAGCTGGCTCTATTTTCCTTCCCTTCCTTCTCCCCCATCCCAATGTCTATGTGTTCCTTTTTTTCCCTTTTGTTTCTCTCAGGTGTCTGCTCCATTGCTTCGCCGTATGCCCGGCACTTAACCTGGCAAGGAGAGGGGCGGGATCGGCTAGACTTGGCCGGTCCCTGACCCAGCTCCCTTTGTTGCCAGGCTACCGGCTGGAACGGCGCAATGTACGCATTGGGCATGCGTGCACGCGTCAGTTCCGGCCGGACGGACCACGCTGGAGCGCAGAAGCCGCACCTACGGAAGTCACGCGGCTTGGGCCTCCTCGACGTAGACGCCATTTAAGGCGCATGGAGACGGCTCCTGACATACATACCTGGCGGTCTGTGTCCTGATGAGCCGAACATTTCGGCGAAACCGGTAGACAAGGTCTGGGCGGCCTGGGGAGGCTACTATTGCAGCAATACGCATCACTCTTCATGGAAAAAGCTTGGCATCTGGCATCCACATAAGGACATGTAAGCCATAACAGCACCATTAATTTGCTCTCATCATCTATGTTGAGGCCTACTTTATTGCCTCATATTGGGACTGCTTACAAATTACTCATATTGAGCTATTGTCTGCTCCTATGGATGCCTTATCTGTTTCATATGATGCAAAGATTGTGATTATGATATGCAACATACTAAAGGTGGACACCATTTGAACTATTCAAATCAATCATAGTGATTACTACAGTTGCCTGCTTCTGGACAGGAACTTTGGATCGCTTTTGCTTGCCAAACCTTGTGTTTCATGTTGTACTGAGTATTACAGCTTGACACTCTCTTGACATAAAAGTGCCTGCCTTTGGACAGGAAGTTTGAGCCGTACATCTGGTGTCATTACGTTTATCTATCAAGAAACTGGGGCCCAAGCTTGGCTTACAAACAACTATTGATCCTTTAAAATCCCTAACTGCCTATCCACGGACAGATATTCTAAATACAACAAGTTGCCTGCTTCTGGACAGGAACATCACAATACCACCAGTTGCCTGCTACTGGTCAGGAACTCTGTGCTAATTGATCACTGTTATTACATACTCTTCTGCCTGTGGACAGGAATGCCACAGTATCATTTGTTACCTGCTTGTGGTCAGGAACTTTGTGACAACTCTTGTTGCTACCACATTTCTCTGCATCCCAGCATCCTCTTAGCCTTATGGGCTTCCTCAAAAAATTGAAAGTGCTTTCTTTTTCAGCTTGAAACATGTTGCATTACTGTATAATTGCTGCTGCATATTGATACATCTTATTCTCCCCTAGCTGTCCAGACATTCAGATCACCTATAATCTTTATGATCAATATTAACTTTTTTAATTGTACTAATAAATGCTAATTTTTACTCATATCTTTGTGTTTATGACTCAATGAAGTGAGACCTGGGTGCAGATGGGTTCTGCTTTCCTTTTCCTAAATTCTTTAACCCAGTCACTCTGAGTCATATTTATCGGTGTTTACTATATGTTTATAGGAGTGGTCTGGTGTTGGTTGAGCTGCACATTTATACATATTTCCTATGTGAATGTACAATGCAGCTTGGATAAACTGAATAGTGAGCCATTGGAATTCTTCCCCCAAACCAATAATCACCCACATAAGGTATTAAAGTGAACCCAAAGTGATCTGTCCTCCTACTCCTAAAAATTACCTTTTTTTTTGGATATACCGTGTTTTCATTTTATGTTTAAACAATTACAAAGTAGATTGAATGTTTTATTGTTTCTGTTCAATGGCAGTCTATTAAGAGTACCAGAGTTAAAATACATGAACTAATAACCCTTTTCTATCTCTCCCTTGCCCTCAGAAGTTGAATTCTGTCAGGAAAATCTTTATGGCTGTAATTTGCTTATCAATCATGTTTACTATATTAACGACTATACATAGCGACAAGAGAGAAGCAGTCACTTCCATGTCTGAAAATTCACTCTTCCAGGGAGCAAAAGAAAAAAAAAAGAAAAACAGTCTGGTTATTAATATATATTGCACAGTACATACACATGTTTATTTCATCATGTCACATGTCGCCTTGGGTACACTTTAAGGGGGGAGCTTGGAGGGAGCACCAGCAGGTCTTTCACTGTAAACACAGAACTGACCACCTGACTCTGTCCATCTCATCTGCTGCTGAAAGACTAACTCTTTGTGGGCAGCACAACTATGCAAAGTCAATTGTCATTTCCCATCTAGTTCCTACCTGATCAGTGTGTAATAACCCATTTACCCTTCCCTGAACCTCCCTAATGCATATATATAAAAAATGTTGGTAGTGAGAAATAGTTTCCAATTGCAGGTAGGCTGGTGAGAGGTATAAACGCAGTGGGGAGTGTGATTAACATTGAATGCAGTTTGGTTGCGTTGCAGTGCGGCAATCGCACAGCACCGTGTGTAGTGGAAACGGGCCCTTCCTGTGCTTCCCAGAATGGAGCATAGGAAGGATGTGGGCAGGGTCAGGTGATGGCTCTGTGCAGAGGAAGAAACTTCCATGCTGCTAGCAGCTATATACTTTGTGCACTGATTTGTGGGTTTTATGACTACTGGTGTTTTCAAAGAAAATTTCTCCAGCCGTTAATTGCATTGCCCCTTTTTCACCTATTCACATAATAAAACAAATTCAGGGGCGTAATCATGGGTTCTAAATATAATTACAATAACAACAACAACAACAAATAACATTTGTAAAGCGATTTTCTCCCTTAGGACTCAAAGCGCATAAGCATGGCTCAGACCATCGTGAAACAGAGGAAGAATTTTATAAGTCCGGAAATGCCAGGCTAAACAGGTGGCTTTTCAGTCTGGATTTGAATAGCTCCAGGGATGGTGCTGTCTTTACTGGGTGTGGCAGGGAGTTCCAAAGAGTAGGGGCAGCATGACAGAAGGCTCTATCTCCAGATTTTTTGAGGTGCACTCTGGGAGTGACCAAGTTTATAGAACTTGCTGATCTGAGGTTGTGAGAGGTGTGGTGCAGATTCAGCAAGTCCTTCATGTATCCAGGGCCCAGATTGTGCAGGGATTTGAATGTCATCAGTCCAATCTTGAAGAGTATTCTCCATTCTACTGGTAGCCAGTGCAGTGAGCGAAGGATCGGTGTAATGTGACAGTGGCGAGGCTGGTTTGTTAGCAATCTGGCAGCAGCATTCTGCACTAATTGCAGGCGACGCAGGTCCTTTTTGGGGAGGCCAGCATAAAGGGCATTGCAGTAGTCCAGCTGTGATGTGATGAAGGCGTGAACTAGGGTTGGAAGATCCTCTGGGGGAATCAGATGTTTAATCTTTGCAATGTTCTTCAGATGAAAGTAGGAAGATTTAACTACAGATGAAATTTGTTTTCTGAAACTCAAATCCCCATCGATTAGTATGCCAAGGCTGGAGCTGTTTATGTCTGAATTCCCAATCCTGATTGGTGTTGCTTTAGGATAGAGCTGTTTTGATGGCGAGCATTGGCTTTGGACAAACAGGAACTCAGTTTTGTCAGCATTCAGTTTCAACCAGTTATCATTCATCCATGCCTGTAGCTCAGCTAAGCAAGAGTTTATTTTTGGAGTAGGGTCTGTTCCACCAGGTTTTAAGGCCAGGTAAAGCTGTGTGTCATCGGCGTAGCAGTGGTACGTCAGGTCATGTCGTTGGATAAGTGTACCAAGTGGCAACATGTAGATTGTAAACAGCAGAGGGGATAGGATTGATCCTTGTGGCACTCCGAATTGTAGAGGTGCAGGTTTGGACATTATAGGTCCTAGGGATACTCTCTGTGTTCTGTCAGTCAGGAATGATCTGAACCATTGGAGGACTGATCCACTGATGCCACAGTACTCCTGCAGTCTGTTAAGCAGGATTTCATGGTCAACTGTATCAAAAGCCGCTGAGAGATCCAACAGGATTAGGATGGAACATTCCCCTCTGTCCCTTGCCATGAGCAGATCGTTGCAGACTTGCATGAGGGCTGTTTCACAGCTGTGGTGTTTCTTAAAGCCAGATTGTAGAGGGTCCAGGATGTTGTTTACTGACAGCCTGGTTTCAAGTAGCAGATAGACAGCCTTTTCAATAGCACTTCACATTAAACTTATTAATTATTGCAAGCATTAAGAACAATAATTTTTTTGTAACCAGCAGAGTCAGTTACATGATTGCTCCAAGACCTAATCCTCCATTTAACAGAGCACCAATGATGAGCTCTGGGTCATTCCCAAATTGCTAGCTCCACCGTGTTAGTTTGGACTCTCGCCATCATAGGATGGGTTCAGAGGAAGTGACTATCTCCCCTGCCCTGCTGTAAAATCTACAGATCTAGCATAGGGTATATTCCCAAGGCTTCCTGATTGAGAAGCTGAGGTCCATCTTTCTGACCATGTCAGGAAGTGGCATTGATATGTCATGTGACTCCTGTTTAAATACACATAGAATTTGTCTCATTACATTCTAGTTGTGTATTGAAGCCAGACATGTGCTGGTGTGGGTTATAAAGATTTATTTCCCTATCTGGAATTTCACTGTAAGCTCTAATTTATGTGATGCTGAAGTAAGAAGCCATTGCTTTGTGTACGGAGAGAAGTATGCCAGTGTCAAGGTGTTACCTTTGCATTATGATTCTGTCCTAGTTTTGTATCAAAACAAGCTTTTAGGGCTGGTGCACACCGAGCGGCTTTTTGGGCGTTTTCAGATCCGCTTGCGGCTGCGGATCTGCTTGGTCAATGTATCTCAATGGGGTGGTGCACACCAGAGCGGCAGGCGTTTTGCAGAAACGAAAAATGCCTGGGTGAGGCATTTTTTGGATTTCGGATGCGTTTCTGCCTCAATATTAAGTATAGGAAAAACGCAAACCGCTCTGAAAAACGCCTGTTCAGAGCGGTTTTGCAGGCGTTTTTGTTACAGAAGCTGTTCAGTAACAGCTTTACTGTAACAATATATGAAATCTACTATACTGAAAACCGCAGCAGCAATCCGCAAAACGCTAGCAAAACGCCTCATAAAAATAAAAAAAAGCGTTTAAAAATCTGCTAGCGTTTTGCGGATCTGCTTGCGGTTTTTGGTGTGCACCAGCCCTTAGGGCTGGTGCACACCGAGCGGCTTTTTCAGCGTTTCTGCAGCCACTTGCGGCTGCGGATCCGCTTGGTCAATGTATCTCAATGGGGTGGTGCACACCAGAGCGGGAGGCATTTTGCAGAAACGAAAAATGCCTGGGTGAGGCATTTTTTGGATTGTGGATGCGTTTCTGCCTCAATGTTAAGTATAGGAAAAACGCAAACCGCTCTGAAAAACGGCACTTCAGAGCGGTTTTGCAGGCGTTTTTTGTTACAGTAGCTGTTCAGTAACAGCTTTACTGTAACAATACAGGAAATCTACTACACCAAAACCGCTAGACAAAACCGCAAAACGCTAGCTGAAACGCTACAGAAAAAGAAGAAAAAGCGTTTCAAAATCTGCTAGCATTTTGCGGATCTGCTAGCGGTTTTTGGTGTGCACTGGGCCTTACTTCTGGTATGTAAATTAAATACACTGAAGGCAGCTGAGAAAAAGGCTGAAGGCTCCTGCAATTGGCACTGCTGAAATGTACACATCTAAAACAATATCCTAGTGTAGTATGGACAGTATTGGCACAATATTTAGGGAAGTTAGTTTGTGAGTATGGTTTGTGGATGATTTACAGGTTAGTGCTTGGAATATGGAGGATAGGTTAGTGTTATGGGAAACCTTTTTTTCTGCATAAATGGATGTGAAAACTCCCTGCCCAGTTCATTAAATCACAAATAAACACCCGTGTGGGGAGTTTATTAAAGTTTGCCATCTCCATATAATAGTTATGTATGTCACATTGTCACATGCAGAGTTTCTTTTTCTTTTGGTGATTGTGTCCAAAAGGGAACACATTCAAGGTATAGGGGTTGATTCACTAAACCGTGCTAACTCCTAGCATGGCCGTGCTACTGTTTTGCGTGCGTTATAATGCGCATAACGCTTTCCACGCATTAACGCAAATTTCTACGTGCGAAAATTCCTGATTTGGGAGTGAAAATTCACGGTTGTGTCGAAAACCGTTATGCGTGTTATAACGCACGCAAAACGCTAGCGCGGTCGTGCTTTGAGTTAGCACGGTTTAGCGAATCAACTCCATGGTCTCTAATGTGTCATATAAAAAGCCCAAATTAAATCTCTTTCCCTTGCCTCTTACAGTACTGTTCCAGTAAGAATTGTGCTAGCTTTAGAAGCTGTAGATTGGTGTTACATGCTGTTATTGAATCTGCAATGAACCAGGATCTCTCTCCATCACTGATTTATCTTACTTCGCACCTATCTCTTAAATTATACCTGGATAGTTTTTAACCCACAAGAGAATAACCTTGCACTTATCCCCATTAAATATCATCTGCCATGTAACAGCCCATTTAGTTTGTCTAGGTCACCTTGCAAACTAGAGACATTACATGGATTGCATTACACTGCAGAACATTGTGCCATCTGCAAATGCACAGACAAGACCAGTACTTTTCATTGCAACTTCCATGTAATTTTGAAACAAAAAAATGAAGCTCACAGAGCCAAACCTCTCTTGCTAAATGCTCTATTTTTTCATGGAGAATCCATAAGACACTGATGTCCTTTCTTGGTATCGACATTATTTGTCTAGTCTCTATTGGACCAAGCAAATGCTAAAAATATAGAGCTTGTGAAAGGATCTAGATTAAACTCCCCAGTCCTCCAACCTAGAAATGATTACTCTAATCATTGCCTGGAGAAATTAAAGCGGACCCGAACTCTTGCACAGCACAAAATGAAAAGACTTTATTCCTCATATAGTTACTGAAGAAATTCCTTTCTCTGTGTTCTGTGTTTGCTTATGCTGGGTACACACTATGAGATTTTATGGTCGATTTACTGTCAGATTGATTATTTCCAACATGTCCGATTTACTTTTCGATCGATTTCCGAGCATTTTCAGATCGATTTCCGTTAAACTTAATCGGAAATCGATCGGAAAATGCTCGGAAATCGATCAGAAAGCTAAGCGGACACATTGGAAATAATCGATCTGACAGTAAATCTACCATAAAATCTCATAGTGTGTATCCAGCATTAGGCAGATAAACATGTACAATTACTTCTTATCAGTATCTGTGAATAGACTGCAGGAGAGCTCTGCTGAGGCAGCTCTCCATAGAGTAAACACTGAGACTGAACCCTTTCGGGGCTCGCTGCAATAGTGCAACCAAGTAAAAGTCAGGGGTTTTAGAACAGAGAGGAAATTTTGAGTTTAGTTCTATTTGAAACTGAAATATTAATTTTGTATAGTAATTTAAACTTCCCATTTCTTCAGACGAATTCCTTTGGAAGAAATACCAGAAGATGAACAAGAATGTGCCAGTTGGCTTCACAAGCTCTATCAAGAAAAGGCTAGTATATTATGTGATGTGGCTTAAATTGTAATGCACTTTGTAGTATGTCTTAACTAAACTTACTTAAAATGGGGTTGTAGCCAATAATGCAGTAAATGAAAGTAAGTCCTATTTTCAGATAGAATAGCAGCAGAGCTGTGTGTATGAAAAAACTGACCAATATATCTGCTGCTGCTGCTGGATGCTCTGCCTTGCCATGGTGCTTCCTTGGAATATTACTGTGCCATCGCTCAACTCCCTGTGTAAAGAATTGCACTTACCAGAGCCCAAGAAACTATTGTTCCTGGCAGAAGCAGCCCAGAAGATTTTCAACACAGCCAACAATGCTACTTGTATGGTGGATGCTGACATTGTGTTTAACTTCTAAACGACCGCGTCACACCGATGGGCTTGATTGCAGTGGCAGCCCAGGGCCTCTTAACGCCAATTGGTGTCCAGTCCTGGGGTGGCGATTTGCAGGAGATCGCGTGCGTATCTCCACTTAAATGACGGAGCTCCGCTCTTTTATCAGTCTCCCAGCAGTGAACGCCAGTAGGGAGACTCTTAAGGTGGCCACACACGATACAATAAAATGATCCGATTTTACAGTAATTCGATAAAAACGATCGTATCTCTCGAAAAAATCGAAAGCTTTTTTTTCATTCGACTGAAAAATCCGATCGGATTTCCCATTTTTTTTTATTTAAATCGATCCGGAATGCCAGATATTTCTCTTCAATTTCTACTAAAGATTGTATGGTGTGTGTTGGATTGTTAATTTATTACTATACACACCCTAGCAATTTTCTCTGAGTTTCCAATCATTTTTATCATAATTGAAATCATTTTTATCATAATTGAGGAAAAAATTGAACATAGGTGTGTGGTACATTGGTCATATTTTTGAAATGTTACAATCAGTCAGAAAAATTGATTGCAATTCTTAAATTGAACCGATATTTAAAAAATTGTATGGTGTGTGGCCACCTTAAGACGGCGAAACCACTGTCTAATAACACTGTACAGCACTGCGATCTCCAGCCTTTAATCTGCAACCATGCTCTAGTGGACTTGGAGGTATGCTTGGGATCATTGTCCTGTTGAAAGGTCCAACATCTCCCAAGCCTCAGGTTTGTGATGGACTGCATCACATTTCCATCCAATATCTCCTGGTACTGAAGAGAATTTGTGGTACCTTGCACACGCTGAAGCTTCCTTGTAACTGCAGAAGCAAAACAGCCCCAAAGCATGATTGACCCCCCAGCCTTGCATTACAGTATGCAAGGTGTTCTTTTCTTCATAGGCCTTGCTCTTCCTCCTCCAAACATAGCGTTGATCCATGGGCCCAAACAGTTCTAATTTTGTTTCATCATTCCACAGAACACTACCAAAAAAGTTTTGGGATAGCTGGAGCTGGTAAGCCCCTTTTAATCCTTTGGGTGATGGTGACCTCAAGAATATAGGAGGCCTTCCAAGTCATTATGTTAAGAAAATATTGTGTGATAATAAATGCCTTCACCCAACCACAAACTAGGAATGAAAGCAAACATTTTGAGCATTTGGCATTGTAAAAAATGCCAATATATTCAGTTCTGCTCATGAGCACAAATGTATGCTAGATACATTATATGGCGACTATGGCTATGATAGGGATAATATTGTGAGCTTCTCCTGGAGACCATTAATGATATGAATGTGAAATCTATAAAGCACTGCATATGATGTAATTACTATGGCCTGCAGGATTGTAAAGGAATAAGTTGCCCACTTTACTTATATGAGGAATCATTTGTTGTTGTTTTTTTGGATCAAGTGAAGTGTGGTCCGTTGTTGATACCTGTATTGATAAATGCTGCCAGGGTTCAATAGATCTGGACACTGAGCAAGTCTTTTTACATTGACAGAGCTTTCTGTTGGTGGGGTCTGATCGCTCCCCCAATTTTTATTTTTTTTATCAATATTTATTTATTTTTTAAATAAAATGACCAATTTTTTTTCTTTATTTTCTATACCCCCCTCCCTCTCCCCGCCAGTCAATCACTGTGATCGGCTGTCATAGGCTCAAGTCTATGACAGCGGATCACCCCTGAGCCTCTCAGGGGTACAGCCGTGTCACATGGCTGTCCGTAGTACAACGCTGCCTTAGACATGTAAATAGACATCAGTTTTGCCGTCTAACTGTCACCTAGCGGCGATCGTCGCTGGGAGGCTGATGACGGAGCTGAGCTCTGTCATGCAAGCAGAGATGTGTGCGCATTAGTGCGAGAGATCTCCTGCAAAACACGCCCCCAGGACTGCATGCCGATCTTTGGCGCCGCGTTCACGCCCATTGGTGTGAAGCGGTCCTGGAGAGGTTAAAGGTATTACCCAGAATCAACACTTGTTGGTTTGATGTGTGAATTTGTGTTTTGGATGTGTCCCAGAATCCTTGTGCTTGCCTTCTGTTTTGAGAAGGTGATGTTTTACTGCGGTTTATAAGACTCATAGGCCAGCTCATCCATGTACATTAGGGCAAGACAGACACTTTCTTCACAAGTGCTATAGATGTCCGAGTGAACTAGGAAATAACCTTTGCTCATAAAATACACATAATTCAAATTTATATTGTCAAGACGAAAAATAAAAAAAACACTTTATTTATTGGATATTAACTACATTAGACAAGTAATACATCTGTTTCCCCTGTGTTAAATTTGGTTAAGGTTTTTTTTTTAAGCAAGACTGCACTTTGTTAATCCAAGAACAATACCAAAGAACAAATCATGTAGGATAAAACTGATGTTTAGTTGGTTCCTTGATCCATAGCCAAATTTAAGCTGCCATGTATTTTTTTCAGTGAGCTAAAGCAAGACATGGCCTAGGCTTTATGTCTGTATCAGCATTGCAAATACCAGTTACATGAGATAGTATATGAATTGCCATATCAGAATACCAGGTTCATTCCAAGCACTGTTCTTGTGATATACTGTATAACATAATCCTGACTCTTTCTATTTCTATTGCCTTTTTAATGACGTCATCTTGTGTAAAGAGAGCTTGCTCTGTTAATTTTTCTCAGGATGCCTTTCAAGAAGAGTATTACAATACGGGCAGGTATCCTGGCACAGCCATTGTGCCCCCACGTAGACCTTGGTCTCTTCTCAACTGGTTGTTCTGGGCTTCTCTGCTTTCTTATCCTCTATGCAAAGTGCTTGCCAACATGATCAGCAGCGGATCATACTTCACACTAGCCATGTTTGCTCTACTTATGATAATAGGTAAGTGTTAGAAAAAAGTTTGACACTGCACTGTGACAAATAAAAGAACTACACACATTGTTATACTAACTGGATTCTCCTCTGTTTAATGGCACATAATGCAATGTAGCTGCACGTCCTGACTCGAGTTTCGGCTCATGCCTTCGTCAGGACTGTTAGATCAGTTAGTACTACAGGATGAGGTACTGCATTGTTGCCTGATATTATACTAACGCACCAACGCTTCACTATACACCAGTAAGGATATCATTGCCCACCTGCTTTTTACAGTTCATTCATTACTGGGCCGAGGCCGACCAATTTTTTCACTTGCCTTCTATATCGTGCCCCTTTCTCTGGCTGCAACATTTATCCATATCTGCGCTACTCTTTTTGCTTTATTTTCTCCTCATACAAATTTCATTAATGGAAACCAGAGACCATATAAAATAAAAATGTTATACATACCTGGGGCTTCCACCAGCCCCATGCACACGGATCGCTCCCACGCCGCCGTCGTCAGGCTTCTGTATAGCCGGTACCGGGTCCCGTAACTTCCCCCAGTCACGGCCAGTCTGCAAAAGAGAAGTGTGCCTTCTACGTATATCCTCGGCACTGACGGACAATAGTTCATGTATTTTATCTCCCTCTGCTCCCAGAAGTTATATTCTGCCAGGAAAAGTTTTATGGCTGTAATTTACTTATCAGTAATGTTTACTATATTCCCCCAACAAGGCACTGACGAGACAGAAGTTGTCACTTCCATGCCTAAAAATTAACTCTTTCAGGCAGCAAAATAAAAAAAGTAAAACAGCAATATTTTGTACTGTACATACACATTTATCTCATCATGTCACATATCTCCTGGGGTACACTTTAAAATCTGACAGGTCTCCATTGCAGATCACACTTATTTTAACGCGTGCGTTATGCAATGGAATACTGTGAATCCGGCCTAAATGGAAGAATGTTAGTTCAAGTTTAATCATTAAAAAGTCATAAATAAGATTTCAGGAATGTGGTTAAGGAATAAGGGAGATGCTATGAGTGCATTAAAGGACACATTAAATGAGAGGAATATGAAGGCTGCCATATTTGTCTACATTTAAACAGTGCAAATTGCCTGACTGTCCTTCTGATCCTCTGCCTTTAATACTTTTAACTATAGACTTTGAACAAGCTTGCTGATTGCAAGTGAGGTTTTATTGGATTTTCCACATGCTTGTTTCAGGTGTAGGATTCAGACACAATTGATGCATGAAAGATCATCAGCACAACCAGGCAACTGGTATTGTTTAAAAGGAAATAAATATAACTGCCTCCTCCATATCCCTGTCAGTTCAGGCGTCCTTTGAGATTTTATCCAATAACAAGAACCAACACGGGTCACAGTGTCAACTAGGCATATGACATGTTATTGAATAAAAAATATAACAGACAAATAGCTCCTATAAACATGATAAAATATAATGGAAACCAGCAATCCCTATAGATTTCCATATAAAAACAAATAAGAGAACAAGTAATGTCCATGGCATCAGCCCCAGCTGTTCATGAAGCTTTAACTGCTCGACAGCAGATGGATTAAGATGTAATGGGGCCCTTGGCAAGGTAGTAGATTTTGGTAATCTGAAGCAAAGAGAGGTCAAAGAAGGTGACAGGTGGGCCCCTTGACACCGACTAGACCTCAGGCACCTGCCTAGGTTGCCTGGTGGATGATCCGGCTCTGCTCGGCAGCCTAAACTACATCAAGTAGACACAAAATTATATTTCTCTGGCCAGAAATAAATAAGCATTGCTCTAAACTCACCCACTTATACACACCACACTTTTCCATGCCAGCGTCTAATGTTGGGGGTTCCCTTATGATTCATGACCAAGAACTTGGACTGTGAGATCAGGTATTATAGGATAATGTCTCCATGAGTAAAACTCACCTGGCTGCCCACAGTTTATTTGTAATAACGGGGTGATCTCACCTTTCCTGGTAGTTCATGCTCATCACTCATTCACCGGTAGTTTAACCATGGGTCTACTGAGCGCCAACCAGCTCTTTGTGGACAATTTGTGGTCCTAATGCTGTACAGATGCATCACTGTGCTGTACAACATTGGGGTCCCCAAACTGTCACCCTTGTAATATCACTACAGATACACAGGCTGGGGATACTGGTCTGCTACTTCCCCTAGTAATCAAATAAGATGTATGTGGTATCATTCTAACTGGGAAGAGCCAAATAGTATATTTTGTCACTTGTCATGTACAAATTAGGAAGAAGAAATAAATGTTCATAATTTTTCCCTGTAAAATGCAAATAAAATGAAACCATTTTTGGAAAATAATCCCCAGAGAAAGCCTAGAATGTCTTGGGAAAAAAACAATAAATCATTTATATGGCGTAAGTAATGAGAAAGTTATTAGTGTATCAATAGCGATACAGCTGAAATGCCAAAATTGGCAGGAACCTTTAGAAGCAAAAACCCTGGAACCTGAAGTGTTTTGATACAAACTTGCGTAAAAGATTTGATCTCAAGCTCCTATGTTGCTACCCTTCCCTCTATAGCTGCAAGTCCAGAAAATCCTGGTGGCCAGTAGTTCCTTGATTTTGAAATGTCTTATGCTGGGAATACACGGTTCGTTTTTGAGCCAGATAGATGGCTCGATAGATAATTTCTGACATGTCCGAGCTCCCGTTCAATCGTGTCGCTGCTCGATTTGTGATAGAAGTGAATGGAAAAAGATAAGAAAAACGAGCAGAAGATAAGAGAATCGACTGCAGAATCGATTGAACGGGAGAATCGAACGGCAGAAACGAACAGTGTATGCCCAGCATTAGTAGAAAATCCCTTCTAAAGCTACTGCATCAATGTCAAGTTTATGAACACACTTTATAAAACACTTCTTGCTCACCTACTTCCACCCTTACAATAAATCAGTTTAGTTAAATAATCCTATATCGGTGATTGCTGACCTTGGCACTCCAGCTGCGTCAAAACTACAAATTCCATCATGCCTCTGCCTCCCCGAGTTATGCTTAGAGCTGTCAGAGTGTTGCAATGCCTCATGGGACTTGTAGTTCCGCCACAGCTGGAGTGCCAAGGTTAGCTATCACTGTCTTATATAGTACCCATGTAAATAAATGGGTAGGTTTTGATCTTATTTTCTTACACTACTGAAGCCAAAAGGTATACATATCAGTATCAGAATATTCGTATAAGAAGGTATACATATACATATCAGAATTTCAGATCAGCAAGACAACTGATAAAGATAACAGCAGACACAATCCGATCACTACAGATTTATTTAAAAGTTAGATACATGAAAGCTGGCAGAGAGATGGGGTAAAAAAAAATTGTCTAGTCGCACCACGAGATGCCTACAACTGCCCAGTTGCATACTGGCACAGGCACTAGTCGACTGCAGGGGGCCGATAGCAGCCCCAGGTAAGTAAAACTGGCTTTCTTTTAGTACATGTAAGTATCAAGCTAGGCATACACGTTTCAACCTTTCTGGCTGATTCAAACACTTTTATGGGCATTTTGGGCAGTTTATCAATACAAAGTGTGATTGGAAATGTTGGAAAATCTCCATGTTCCAAGGGAGGAGCAGTGGGAATCATTTGCAGTATAGCATGGCGCTAGATCAAATAGTACAACACTGGCAGTTCAGTTAATGCTTTAAAGGAATACTGTAGGGGGAAAATAAGTTGAACTTACCCGGGGCCTCTAATGGTCCCCCGCAGACATCCTGTGCCCACGCAGCCACTCACCGATGTTCCGGCCTTGCCTCCGGTTCACTTCTGGAATTTCAGAGTTTAAAGTCTGAAAACCACTGCCCCTGCGTTGCCGTGTCCTCGCTCCTGCTGATGTCACCAGGAGCGTACTGCGCAGACACAGACCATGCTGGGCCTGCGCAGTACGCTCCTGGTGACATCAGCAGGAGCGAGGACATGGCAATGCAGGCGCAGTGGTTTTCAGACTTTAAAGTCAGAAATTACAGAAGTGAACCGGAGGCGGGGCCGGAACATCAGTGAGTGGCTGCGTGGGCACAGGATGTATGTGGGGGACAATTAAAAGCCCCGGGTAAGTTCAACTCATTTTCCCCCGACCCCCCTACAGTATCCCTTTAATTTCTGCTGAAATCTGACTTTGTGTGCAGTGGGGAAGAAAATAATCACAGCGGGGTGTTGAGGTGTGTTACATTGGACAAAATAATCGCTCAGCCCCTTTGTTGTTCCGGAAAGCTAAACACACCTCCAGAACCATTGGAATTCTATGATGTTGCAGCTTGTTAATTGTACAGGGGCAAACTAATTCAACATGCATACAGACTGTTTCAGACTGGTTGATCCTCAGAGCCTGAGTTTTGGTATATTGTATAGAGTCAAGTCTTAAGTCTGGTTTGTACTGTGCTGAGGAGGAGTGCTGACACCCAGGAACTAAAATCTAAACCCCTGCAGAGACAGTTGTGTACCTGGTAGATTAAATTTTGAAAAGAACTTCAGAAACCAGAGAAAGGAAAAAATTGAAAGAGGCACCAGGAGCTCCAGTAGTGTAGTATTTTGCGGTAATGGGATATGCATACCCAAGAGTGAACTACTACTCACAAATGTAGGTTGCTATAGGCAACCTTAATATTAGCATGTGGAGAATACCATCTCCACACAGATATGATGACTTCAGTTAGGTCTGGTGAGTCGTACTCCCCAAAAATCAAACAAGATGGCCACTGAATGCAATGTCACAGATGTAGCCCCTGGAACAGGGGATGGAACTCTACTAGGTAGGAGGAGGCGCACCAAAAAAGCACAATAGACAATTGGGAACAATCTTACCTCGCGTTGGAGGTTTAGAAAGGATTGGCACTCCTAGTCTCTGCCATTTGCAAACATTGCCCTTTACTGACCTGAAAAAGTGGGAAATACTGGTGAAATATGTTCTTTTTTTTTTTCTTGGGTGTCTAATAAACCTTTCTAAACCTCCAACCCGAAGTAAGATTTTTCCTATCTTTATACGACCAGTTGTCTATTGCACTTTTTTGGGGCGCCTCCTCCCACCCAGTGTAGAGACATAGATAGAACACTTGATATATTGATGATGAGTTTTAAAATAAGAACTTATAGATATTACACTGTAATTATTTTTCTTTTTATTTCTGACAGTCTCTATTGGAGTGCGTCGGATGATTAGAGTCACTGAAATAGACAGAGGCTCTGCTTATGGAAACAATGAAAAACAAAAGCAGACTTAACAGTATTAGTCATTACATAGACTACAAAGGGAACCTTTATGAACACTGGTCCAGAGTCTTCTGCAATGGGAGGTCTCTGTATTGCCTTGCTGGTTATTCTGGCACCTGTATAGGTGACATATCATTCTTCCACATGTGAAGCAGGATCGAGAAAATCCATGGATATATTTTATTCTTAAACTGTGACAGCTCTGTCCTGTGGATCTCCACCTTAAAACACTGGAAACAAGATACTTAAAGTGGCACTAGCCTACAAAAGAAATAAACTTGCTGAATCTATATGTCTGGTTTCTTATTTTTTATCATATTAAGCACCACAGCTGCATGTTTGAAATGTGTAACTTTTACCAATGTCTAGGTAGCAAACATTTTGCCAGTATAACAGACCCTGAAAATGAGATAAGGTGGTGTGGGTAACATATTATGGACTAGTGTTAGAATAGTAGTTTTCTTCAAACTTACACTTATAGCATCTCTAAAGCCCCATCTACATGATACGATTCTTTGTGCGATTCGATTACGATTCTATTTAAGATCCGATTAAATCTGACATCTGATTGGGATTCAATTCAGTTCGATTTGCTATTGTTTTGCAATGGCAAATCGAATTGAATCAAATCCCCATCGTACATGTCGGATTTAATCGGATCGCAAATAGAATCGTAATCGAATCGTACAAATAATCGTATCGTGTAGATTGGGCTTGAGGCTCAACACACACCATACAATCTAGGTTGTTCAATTTTACCACTTTCATGTAGTATAAGAGCTTATCCAATCAATCATTCAAGGTATTTTCAATCTGTTGGCCCTTATACTACATAGATTTGGTAAATCTGTACAACCAAGATTGTATGGTGTGTGTTCAGCTTTGAGGGCTAGTGCACACCAATAGCAATCTCTAATGCTTAGCAATTTTGTCACTCGATTTTTGAATGAATGAGCATTTTTGCTCATTGAAGCTGAATCACTCCAAAAAATGCTACATGCACCACATTTGCGATTTTGAAAAAATCACAACATAACGCAATCATAATCACAAATATAACATCCATAACAACTGCTGTGGGAACACCCTCATAGGGTAACATTAGCCAAGCTCTTTTCAAAGCGCTGGTGATTTGAAAAACATTCAGAAGCGCTCTTGGTGTGCACCATACCATACTTAAGTTTTTCTAGAAAGTAGAGCTGAACTTCCCAAATCAAGTTTCTATCCAGTAGTCAATCCCACATGAGGGGCAGACTGTAGGGAAAAACATTGACAAGTTTTATACAGAAGTATATTGCGTTTTTGTGCGCTTTTTTGCCCCTTCCATCGCTCCACTGCGTGCTGCGTTTCTGGTAAAAGCGCTTTTCTAAGTACTTTTCCAGAGTGGTTTTGTAATTCACTCCCTGACGCAAGTCAAGAAGTGAACTCTTTGACCTGGAAAAGAATACATACAATGTATTTATTCTTAAAAACTATCACACAATCACTGCACAAAGCGATTTTGTGAGCGTTTTTCCTATACTTTTCCACTGAGGAAAAATCGCCTCAAAAATGAGTTTTGCTGAGCGGATCGGAAACCGCTCAGCTGTGAACTCTCTCATAGGGAATCATTGCACAAGCGTTTTTAGGGTGATTTTGAAAATCGCCTGAGCTTCAAAAAAGGGCAAAAACGCCCTTAGTGTGAACCAGCCCTTATAGTACAGACATTTAACTACATCCATAGTGTGAACGTATCCTTAAAGATGGTCAATGAAATCCAAATAATTCTGAGTTGATGCAAAATCATGCACATTTAATGCAAATAATATAGCTTTACAAATGGACCAAACCAACCCCACCTTGTCTTCATTTAATCCATTTTCAAGCTTTATAAATTTGCATAATTCTATACCAACTCAAAATTTGGATCTCGAGAGAGTCCTATTCTTATTTTCTCTTTGTGTACATTCGACACAAACTGACACACTTGTGACTCTCTCTGTTGCTGTGCAATGCATTCTATGCCGTATTGTTGTCATCTAGAATACATGTGGCCCTCAGAGACATTAAATTTGGCCCTCAAGTGGAATCCCAACTTTGCATTATGTTTGGTCCACTCTAGACTACCAGGAAAGCTATCTTGGAGGTCAGCCCTATAACACCAGGGAAGCCATATGGGGGAGGTAGGGCGAATGCACTAAACACAAGGGAACTACAAAGAGGAGCTTGGGGGGCCTCTAAACACCAGGAAACTGTTTAGGAGAGTGTGGACCCCTAGACACCAGGGAACTATATAGGGGAAAGAGGACCCCTAGACACCAGGGAACTGTAAAGGGGTTTGAGGGGAGCCATTAGACACCAGGGAACTTTATAAGGGAGGAAAGTGGCCAGTAGACATTGAGGATGGCCCGCGACTAGGCCCCAGTGTACAATTTCAGCCCACTTTGTATTTGAGTTTGACACCCGTCTAGATGGAAGCGATTACTCTTGTATGTGCTCCATGGACATTAAGGCCTGGAACTCCCTTTCATCTTTGTTGGCAGTTTGCTTTTTGAAAAATGCTTTCCCATTCACTTGAATGAGAATCGTGTCAAAATCGCAACAAACAATTTTGCCATGATTTTAATAAAAATATTGCTGCGATTTTGACGTGATTCTCGTTCATGTGAATTAGTAAGCATTTTTCAAAACACAAAGCTCCCAAAACACTGTCATAAACGCTGCAAGTGGGTTCCAGGTCTAAAGGAACCTGAAGTGAATACTAGTTGCCTGGCATTCCTGCTGATCTCTTTGACTAAATTAGCTGCATGCTTGTTTCAGGTCTGTGGCCAGACTTCAAACAGAAACACCTGATCTGCATGCTTGTTCAGGGTCTATGGCTAAACCTACTAGGGGACGAGGCCCAGCAGGACAGCCAGGCATTGTGCATTGTTTAAAAGGAAATAAATGTCAGCCTCACTATCCCTCTCACTTCAGGTGTGCTTTAACCACTTGAGGACCGCAGTGTTAAAACCCCCTAAAGAGCAGGCCATTTATTCCTAAATTGTCCACTGCAGCTTTAAGGCCTCGCTGCAGGGCCAATACACGAAAAAAGGAAGTAACTGGGTCTCAACCTGGATTTTGCAGTTATAGCTTTGGCTTTATTAGCACCATAGTAGCAAACAGCACGACGTTTCGGCCCAACGGCCTTTATCAAGTGTTACCAAATACAAAAATCACTCACATATATAAACATTAAAACACACCCATCAAGGGCGGGCACACACTTAGTAAGTTAAGAGAGACATTAGCAATTAAAGAGACAGTATCACAGAAAGCATTTGAGGCTAAAGTCCTCATTAAGTCCATTTGGTGTAAGCGTACTTAACTTATCCATCCACCTGCTTTCCCTTCTGAGTAGTGTAGTTTCACCATTTTCACCTTCATTCGTGTAAACTTTTTCCAGGACACACCAGCGCAAATCACTGACATTATGTCCACAATCGTAGTAATGTTTTCCTACAGGGGAGTCAATTTTTTTATCAGGATTATTAGCATATTTCTTATATACTCTAATGTTACTACGGTGTTCATTAATTCTTACACAAACCGCTCTAGAAGTCTGTCCTACATATCCAACCCCACAGGGGCATTTCAAAAAGTATATCACATTTTCAGTTACACATGAAAAGTTCCCTTTAATATCTATCTTAGTACCCTTTAAAGGATGTCTAATATGGTCACCCCTGATGATACTAGAGCAATTCTGGCAGTTCATGCATGGGAAAGTCCCCATTTTTTTAGACAAAAAGGTTCTCTTCTGTATGGCATTTTTCCTAACATCTGCCCGCACTAGCATGTCCCGAACATGATTAAAAACCAGCACACTAGGGATGTCCAATTCATCTCTACGTTCGATAACCATGCACAATTAGTCAGGAGGAGCATCCTGGATAATTGGACATTGATCGAAGCTGACCCTGTGTTGTCAAGAATATTTCCCACACCGCCATCTTTTGTCTATCGCAGAGGAAAAAATGTTCGGGACATGCTAGTGCGGGCAGATGTTAGGAAAAATGCCATACAGAAGAGAACCTTTTTGTCTAAAAAAATGGGGACTTTCCCATGCATGAACTGCCAGAATTGCTCTAGTATCATCAGGGGTGACCATATTAGACATCCTTTAAAGGGTACTAAGATAGATATTAAAGGGAACATTTTTAATGTGTAACTGAAAATGTGATATACTTTTTGAAATGCCCCTGTGGGGTTGGATATGTAGGACAGACTTCTAGAGCGGTTCGTGTAAGAATTAATGAACACCGTAGTAACATTAGAGTATATAAGAAATATGCTAATAATCCTGATAAAAAAATTGACTCCCCTGTAGGAAAACATTACTACGATTGTGGACATAATGTCAGTGATTTGCGCTGGTGTGTCCTGGAAAAAGTTTACACGAATGAAGGTGAAAATGGTGAAACTACACTACTCAGAAGGGAAAGCAGGTGGATGGATAAGTTAAGTACGCTTACACCAAATGGACTTAATGAGGACTTTAGCCTCAAATGCTTTCTGTGATACTGTCTCTTTAATTGCTAATGTCTCTCTTAACTTACTAAGTGTGTGCCCGCCCTTGATGGGTGTGTTTTAATGTTTATATATGTGAGTGATTTTTGTATTTGGTAACACTTGATAAAGGCCGTTGGGCCGAAACGTCGTGCTGTTTGCTACTATGGTGCTAATAAAGCCAAAGCTATAACTGCAAAATCCAAGTTGAGACCCAGTTACTTCCTTTTTTCGTGTATTGACTTCCCCCACCCTTGATGGATCAGGGTGCTACTGGTCGACTCCCTGGTACTTAAAGTCTGTGGTCGAGCCCGGAGACATTGCTTTTTCTTCAGGATTGCGATTGGATCCATAGTCAGGAGGGCTCCCACCCCATATATTATTTGTTTACCATGTCACATGAGGACTTGACATCGGATGCTAATCCACATATGGACTACCATAGTTTTTCTGATGAAGAGAGACTGGCAATTTTGGCCCTTGGGGGCTCTGTTCGTTACACCTTCACTTCTGAAGTATCTGATCCTATTGAAAGTTTAAAGAAAAAGGTTGAGGAGTTGTCACTAAAAGAAGTTAACCTTTCCCTGCATGTTTCCACTCTTACGGAATATCTTAGAGTGGAAAGAATACCGAGAGGATTGAGGGTTACTCTGACTCCCATCTTCTGCAAGGACGACCCGGAGTTCATAAAGAAATGGTATGGCATTCTCAATAAATGTTCCATGGATCTTATGTATCTCACCATACAACATCTACACCCTAAGATCAATGAAATTAAATTGGAAATCGATAAACTAAAGGAGGAATTGGTGGCCATAGATATTGCTGAATTTGCACAGTTTAAAGTGAATCTGGATGAATTGATCAAAGAAACTAAAGAACTTACGCTTAAAACTAAGATCCAGAAGTTCCAGCGTGATGCGCAGGATTATGCAGCTAACCAGGTGTACACCTGGGGCCTCATCAGGAGAACGCAACGCCAAGTGAATAGAGGATTCAGGAGACCCGGGCAGGGAGCTCGGAGACCGGCTACTGACACAGATTCTGAGCAGGAGCAGCTAGAGGGCGCTAATAGTTTTTTTCTGGCAGGGGCCTCCGCAGACACAGGAGGAGGCGTGCAGGGAGACGCGCGCGCCACAAACGCGCGCCTCGTGGTGGAGCAGCACTCCGGCAAAGATCGGGGATGGGAGATGTGAGAAAGAAGGAGACCCGTCAGCGTCCCCTTGCACAGCAACCACCTGCAGCACGGATCACGAGGAGCCAGCGCAGATAACACGGGAGACTGTGAGTATGGCAACAGGAAGCATGGCCCCATATGTTATTACACACCCATGTCGGTTTGATGATACAAACACACCCCTCTCAGCTACAGCCCTACCGTCCACTGCAACTGGTACAACTGCCTCCACTTTGTTTGAAACTGACACTTCCAATACAGTAGATACGGGTAGGAGTTTAGTGATTAACATCACAGATAGAAATTTTGATAAGGATGAATTGTCTATTCTAAACCGAGGACTCAGTTTTGTTCCTTGTTTCCACCAGGACATTTTTGATTTAAAAGTGGATATGTACAAATTTACGCGTAAGCTTAAGTGGAAACTGTGGCATCATTTAAAGGAACCTATCAATAGTCTGAACCTGCACACATCTAATGTAGACCCTGAAATTCCCCCACGTTTGAAAGAACGTTGTAAAACTGATCCGCCCATTGAAAACGCCACCTTAAATGTATTTGAGACCACTGTAATGCACACGCTTACTACTAATTGGGACCGGTGTAAATATCGGTCGAAATATAACATATCGTTGAAGGAAAGAGAAGCGTTAAAGAGGTTACAGACAGATGACTCGATAATTTTTAAAAAAGCAGACAAGGGGGGATCCTTGGTCATACAGAGTACTGATATGTACATGGGTGAACTAATGCGACAATTGGAAGATGATAATACATATAAGCGTCTGCCAGGTGATCCCTCTATGACTGTGAAGGGGGAAATTGATATTTTCCTAATGGAGGCTCTTGAGGAAGGATGTATATCTAGTGAGCTTAAAACTGTGTTGAGCAGAGATCAGTTTAAAGTGCCAGTAATGTATATTTTACCAAAAGTACATAAAAGTGTTTCCCATCCACCAGGCCGCCCAATTGTTTCGGCACCGAATTCGTTGCTGGAACCATTGGGGATCTATATAGACAGTCTCCTTCAGCCTATTGTCAAAGATAACCCTTTGAGTTTGAAAGATACCACCCATTTCTTGAATCGCTTGGACGAGGTGAGAACTGAAAAGGTAAAATATCTAGTGAGCCTAGATGTGGTTAGTCTATATACTAGCATACCACACATAGAGGCGTTGGAGTCGGTTACTAGATCGCTGGAATTGAAAACTCGACCTGACCTGAATGTCCCTTTTGTGAAGGGATTGCTTAACCTTTGTTTGAAATCTAATTATTTCCGGGTGAAACAGGATTTTTTTCGACAGATTAGGGGAGTACCGATGGGGGCCCCGTATGCACCAACACTAGCTAATATTTTTATGGCAGAATTTGAGTCCAAATACATCTTGGGCAATACAAAGTTTAAGGATTTTGGCACAGGATATTGTCGTTTTATCGATGATTTGTTTTTCTGCTGGGAGGGATCGGACACCTCATTAAAGGAATTTTTTAATGAGCTTAATCAGTGTCATGCAAGCATTAAGTTTTCCCTTGAATTTCATGCACAAACACTGCACTTTCTAGACGTAAACATCCGGTTTGATGGGTTGGCTTTTGCAACTGATGTGTACAGAAAGGAGACTGACAGAAATAATGCATTGCTTGCAACCAGCTGCCATCCTCCATCTATGATACGCGGACTTCCAAAAAGCCAATTCATACGTGCAAGAAGAATAACATCAAATGATGCAGCGTATCAAATACAAGCTAATGAGCTGATAGAAAATTATAGTGCGAGAGGTTATGAACGGGAGGCTTTGTTGAAAACTGCACAAGAGGTTGGTTTGCTTGATAGGAGAGAGCTTAGGAAAAAAGTGATTAAAAACCAGCACACTAGGGATGTCCAATTCATCTCTACGTTCGATAACCATGCACAATTAGTCAGGAGGAGCATCCTGGATAATTGGACATTGATCGAAGCTGACCCTGTGTTGTCAAGAATAATCCCACACCGCCATCTTTTGTCTATCGCAGAGGAAAAAATGTTCGGGACATGCTAGTGAGGGCAGATGTTAGGAAAAATGCCATACAGAAGAGAACCTTTTTGTCTAAAAAAATGGGGACTTTCCCATGCATGAACTGCCAGAATTGCTCTAGTATCATCAGGGGTGACCATATTAGACATCCTTTAAAGGGTACTAAGATAGATATTAAAGGGAACTTTTCATGTGTAACTGAAAATGTGATATAATTTTTGAAATGCCCCCGTGGGGTTGGATATGTAGGACAGACTTCTAGAGCAGTTCGTGTAAGAATTAATGAACACCGTAGTAACATTAGAGTATATAAGAAATATGCTAATAATCCTGATAAAAAAATTGACTCCCCTGTAGGAAAACATTACTACGATTGTGGACATAATGTCAGTGATTTGCGCTGGTGTGTCCTGGAAAAAGTTTACACGAATGAAGGTGAAAATGGTGAAACTACACTACTCAGAAGGGAAAGCAGGTGGATGGATAAGTTAAGTACGCTTACACCAAATGGACTTAATGAGGACTTTAGCCTCAAATGCTTTCTGTGATACTGTCTCTTTAATTGCTAATGTCTCTCTTAACTTATTAAGTGTGTGCCCGCCCTTGATGGGTGTGTTTTAATGTTTATATATGTGAGTGATTTTTGTATTTGGTAACACTTGATAAAGGCCGTTGGGCCGAAACGTCGTGCTGTTTGCTACTATGGTGCTAATAAAGCCAAAGCTATAACTGCAAAATCCAGGTTGAGACCCAGTTACTTCCTTTTTTCGTGTATTGACTTCCCCCACCCTTGATGGATCAGGGTGCTACTGGTCGACTCCCTGGTACTTAAAGTCTGTGGTCGAGCCCGGAGACATTGCTTTTTCTTCAGGATTCTCGCTGCAGGGCCACACAACACAGCACACAAGTGACACCCCCCCCCTCCCCATTTCCCCCCCACAGAGCTCTCTGTTGGGGTCTGATCGCTTCTCAGTTGTTTTTATAGATATTTTATTAATTTGTGAAGCTTTTCCAGTGTGAAGCAAGCACTCAGGAGTGGAAAAGTTGATGTGCCCGGACTCTCAGTACTCCGCACTGAAGTACTCCAATAAGCAATCCACAGTAGAGTCGGCACCATCGATTTGTATTAAAGCTCTTTTATTCCATCAAAAGTGGTATAAAAAGTAATTCGTGGTGGATTCACAATTATAATGGCCCTCTATAAAATATTTCCGTCCGGTTGAGGGGTGAGTAAAGCAGACTCTAGGGAGCTGACTGCACATGTGGCAATTTAAACAGGGAAATGTCCCTTTTCTACTTCCTCCTACCTTAGTTTGATCATAGGTACGTACCAGCTTATCCCCGAAATGACATCAAAGGTGGATGCCTAAAATCCTTAACATGAGGAAATGCAGTCTGCAGAATCTTCCAATGTTTCTTAATAGCTATCCCTATTTGATCACAAACAAAAGTTTGCTTTCTTAAAACAGAAAGAATTTGCGATAAATCAGGTTAGAGTGAGCTTGAGATATCTCCCAGTGCATCACTGCTGAATATATGCAAATTAACCATTGTACCCTTAGAAGCTAAACACACCTCCAGAACCGCTGGAATACAATGATGTGTCAGTTTGTTAATTTGTACAGGGCCAGAATAATCCAACATGCATACAGACTGTTTCGGATTGTTTGATCCTCATCAGTGCATGGCATGGATTAATTTGGCTCTATGGAGTAGGGCTTGTAACACAGAGAGGTACAGACTAACCAACAAGCTCATGGTGAACCAGAACTCATTGAAGTGTGTAAGGGACTACAATGGTCCTAAAAGACCCTTACTAAAATGCTAAGAAAAACAAAAGTTTGCTTTCTTACAACAGAAAGAATTTGCGATAAATCAGGTTAGAGTGAGCTTGAGATGTCTCCCAGGGCATCACTGCTGAATATAGCAAATTTGATCACTTTTTGATCACTTAAGCTATTGTATGTACTCACAAATGGAATTCTTGGTCCTCCATTATTCTGTTTTCTCCTCCTATTACAAATTTCCTTTGGATAGCCCCTCCTCAAAAACTTATTCTGATGCTTAGAAACTTCAAGATCTTCCCACAACTAGCTCTATTACTGGTGGGACTAAATACACTTCCCAAAAAACTACAGCCACAAATATGCCATATCATCCTAGCGACAAAGGCCTCAATTCACTAAGCTTATCTCCTGTCTTTAATAACTCTTCTAGAGTTGTTACCATGGTGATAAGGCATGTAGTATTCAGGAAACATTTTACCTCAGGCAAACCTAAAGTTAACTCTTCTGTCTTTAAGTTAACTCTTCAATCCTTAAAATAACTCCAGAGTTAAAGACAGGCTGTTTAATAACTGCATGTGAAAATAACTACAGAGGAGGTAAATTAACTACAGAGGAGGTAAAATAACTACAGAGGAGGTAACTTAACTACAGAGGAGGTAACTTAAGGAATGAAGAGATAAGATAACTCTCTCTTATGTGGAGGTAAGTTTTCTCTTGCCTTATTATCTCCAGCATGATCTTAGTGAATTGAGGCCAAAGTCTCTTATTTTTTTCTAATTGGAAAGCCGCAGATCAAATTACAATGCCCGAACTTTTAGCCCTAGTCCACCGGAACCTAACACTAGAAAATAAGATCAGGAGTAGAACCGCCGGGTCCTCTCTCCCAGACTCCTGGTTGCAATACTCTGAGCGATAACACTATGGCTCATGCATTTATATGGACACAAAATAAGAAAAGTCTAGAAATATTGATCTAGGCGAGGCCTGTTCACTGTCCCTTGTCCCCTTCCCCCCGTTACCCTACCAGTATAGTTTGTTCACATATCTTTTTAGGTTCATCAGCCCTAAGCTTTCTTTTATATTCACTCCGGCAAAATATGGGGCTTAGGTGGTAATATAATGATTAGCACCTACGCTGCTCTCACTCCAGTTGACTATGATCTCATCACCCTCGTTGGGCCTTGGCCCTCTGCTATCGATGGGTGGTATCGATACAAATTACTTATGGTACAAGCCCATAGTGGCCTAGCCCTAGATAATTGTCTCCATGAGTAATTCTATTCTTAAAAATGGTTGTCAACTTCCTGATAAGCGCATCCCGCATCTAACACTGAATTAGCAAAGGTTTATAACTGTTTATAATATGTCTTGTACATGTTTACATCATATTTTGCCTCATGTAATACTTTCTGCTCATATCTCTATCTGTTTGTTTCTTTAAACATTCAATAAAAAGACATTATAATGAAAAAAACAAAACTTATTCTGCATCTGTTCTACTCTCACCATACGTTTATCTGGATCTGCCTGTCACGGACGGTTGCGGGGCCGCAGGCGCGTCCTGTAACCGCCCGTGAAGAAAAAGCGATCGCACTCGATTCCCTGCATCGATTGCGCTTCAAATCGATACAATCTGGGTTGAGTGTGTAGGGGGAGCTGAAGTCCTTTTCTTAGCAGAGAGAGCACCATCCTAAAGGCTGGATGGCTCTTTTGATATGCTAATGAGCCTGGGCCCAGAGAGCCCCTGGCTTCAAGCTGTGCGGATGGCCCATCCATCAGGTATAAGGTGACACCTAGCTGATCTCATGTAGATGTTAATTAACCAAGGGGTGATCAGGATGCCTAGGTGCAGCCAGGCAGGCTACAAATCTCCGGGAGGTCTTGACACCTTGCTCACTGGTAAAGATCAAAGGGAAGTTAGCAGCTAGAACACATCCTGAATAAACCTGAGTCTCATAGCATAATCCATAACTTCCCAGATCTGTCATATTTCTGGGGTTCCTGAGATGGCAGCTTCGCCAAACGTGGGGGAAGTGTAGCATGAGCCCCGGTGCTGGTTCTGAGGAAGTTTCAGAACATTCTGAGGTAAGGACTGCCAGTTAGGCAGTTTGAAAATGCCCTGATACCAGACATGAGGGGTGGGACCCCTGTGGTATCATCAGGGCATTTTCAAACTGCCTAACTGGCAGTCCTTACCTCAGAATGTTCTGAAACTTCCTCAGAACCAGCACCGGGGCTCATGCTACACTTCCCCCACGTTTGGCGAAGCTGCCTTCTCAGGAACCCCAGAAATATGACAGATCTGGGAAGTTATGGATTATGCTATGAGACTCAGGTTTATTCAGGATGTGTTCTAGCTGCTAACTTCCCTTTGATCTTTACCAGTGAGCAAGGTGTCAAGACCTCCCGGAGATTTGTAGCCTGCCTGGCTGCACCTAGGCATCCTGATCACCCCTTGGTTAATTAACATCTACATGAGATCAGCTAGGTGTCACCTTATACCTGATGGATGGGCCATCCGCACAGCTTGAAGCCAGGGGCTCTCTGGGCCCAGGCTCATTAGCATATCAAAAGAGCCATCCAGCCTTTAGGATGGTGCTCTCTCTGCTAAGAAAAGGACTTCAGCTCCCCCTACACACTCAACCCAGATTGTATCGATTTGAAGCGCAATCGATGCAGGGAATCGAGTGCGATCGCTTTTTCTTCACGGGCGGTTACAGGACGCGCCTGCGGCCCCGCAACCGTCCGTGACAGCCCTCCCTGGGGAGAAGGCAGATAGACATTCATCAGCAAGATGTGTGTCGTTGCCGCTAACCTGCGAGATCTGATCTAGTTCCCCGTTGCAACGGGATAGCCCGTCGGCGTTCTGGTGTCGGCTGCCTGCCTTGTGTTGAATCGTGAAGTCATACTGCTGTAATGACAGGCTCCAACGTAAGAGCCTGCCATTGGTCCCAGCAGTGCGGTTCAGCCAACTCAGGGGATTATGGTCGGTAATGATCGTGAAGGAGCGGCTGTACAGATACGATTGTAGTTTCTGTAGGGCCCACACGATCGCTAGGCACTCCTTTTCAGTTGTGGAGTAGGCTACCTCTCGGGGCAGGAGCTTCCGGCTCAGGTAGAGGATAGGGTGTTCATCTCCTTTTCCATCCACCTGGCTGAGGACTGCGCCGAGACCGTAGTCAGAGGCATCGGTTTGTACAACAAACCGACGACTGAAGTCTGGGGCTTGAAGCACCGGGGCGCTTGCGAGTGCCTGCTTCAAGGCTTGGAAGGCGTTCTCGCAAGCGGGGGTCCAGCTAACAACCTTGGGGTGTTTCTTGCTAGTGGCATCGGTCAGGGGTTTCGCTAAGGTACTATAGGCTGGAACAAATTTCCTATAGTAGCCGGCGGTCCCCAGGAACGCCTGGACCTGCTTTTTCGTGATAGGCCGAGGCCATGCCAGGATGGCGTCAACCTTTCCCGTGTCAGGTTTCAGGGTGTTACCCCCCACCCGGTGACCTAAGTACTGCACCTCGGTCATACCAATCTGACACTTACTCGGCTTAACTGTCAGATTGGCTGCGGCCAGCCTCTCTAGTACCTGGGACAGGTGTTTGAGGTGTTCCTCCCAGGTGGGGCTGAACACCGCAATGTCATCCAAGTACGCTACAGCGAACCCTTGCAGTCCCCCCAGCAGGTCGTTTACGGCCCGCTGAAACGTGGCAGGAGCGTTCTTCATCCCAAAGGGCATCATCGTGAACTCGAAGAGGCCAAAAGGGGTGATGAAGGCCGACTTCTGCCTCGCGTCAGGTGCAAGTGGTATCTGCCAGTACCCCCGGCTCAGATCCATGATTGATAGGTACCTGGCGGACGCCAGCGTATCCAACAACTCATCGATGCGAGGCATGGGGTAGGCGTCTGTAGTGGTGATGGCGTTCAACTTCCTGTAGTCCACGCAGAACCGAGTTGTCTGGTCCTTCTTGGGGACCAGGACAACAGGGGCTGCCCAGGCACTACAGGACTTTTGAACCACCCCTAGCTCCAGCATCTCCCTCACCTCTTTCTGCATGTCCGCTTGCACCTCTGGGGAGACGCGGTAAGCGGATTGCCTGATGGGGGGATGGGTGCCTGTATCTACCCTATGCACTGCCAGACTGGTCCGCCCCGGGGCACAGGAGAAGGTGTGCTGGTACGGACCCAGCACCTCCTGCAACTGCTCTTGCTGGGATGAGGAGAGTTGTGGATTGACGCTTAGGTCGCTGTCCACATCTCGTATGTCAGCCAGCAGGTCTAACAGGGGGTCTGCCTCTCCTTGCTCTAACCGGCTGCACACTGGCAGCACATACTTGGTCCTGTCATGGTGGGCCTTCAGCATGTTGACATGAAAGCTTTTCTGTTTCCTGCCTCCCATGTTCACCAGGTATGTCAGAGGGTTTAACCGTTGCACTATAGTGTAGGGTCCCTCCCAGGCCGCTTGCAGCTTGTTCTGCCTCACTGGAAGAAGGGCATACACTTTGTCACCTACTTCAAATGACCTCTCTCCAGCAGTGCGGTCATACCAGAGTTTTTGTTTGGCCTGAGCCTGGGCCATGTTTTCCGTTACCATTTCTGTGAGGGACTCCATCTTGTCCCTGAACTTGAGGACATAATCAACTACAGAGACATCTGTGGGGTCCCCCTTGCCCTCCCACGTCTCCCGCATCAATTGTAGGGGTCCTCGGACATTCCTACCATACAGGAGCTCGAACGGGGAGAACCCGGTAGATTCCTGCGGCACCTCCCGGTATGCAAACAACAGATGAGGCTGGTATCGTTCCCAGTCCCCACCTTGCGACTCAACAAACGTGGTCAGCATTTGCTTCAGCGACCCGTTGAACCTTTCACACAGTCCATTGGTCTGCGGGTGGTAGGGACTGGAGACAATGTGCGTCATCTGTATCTTTTTGCACAGGGCCTCCATGAGTCCGGACATAAACTGGGTTCCCTGATCGGAGAGCATCTCTGCAGGGAACCCGACTCGGGAGAAAATGTTAAGTAGCGCGTCGGCTACCTTGTCCGCTCTCAGGGAGGAAAGTGCCATGGCCTCAGGATAGCGGGTGGCGTAATCCACCACCGTCAGGATGTACCTTTTGCCACTGCTGCTGGGAGTGGGCAACGGTCCAATTATGTCGACTGCCACTCTGTGAAAGGGCTCACCTATGATTGGCAGTGGACACAAGGGAGCTTTGCGGGGATTCCCAGCCCTTTTTACCTTTTGGCAAATGGTACATGAGCGGCAGTAGTTCGTCACATCTATCCGCATTTGAGGCCAGTAGAAATGTCCCCGGATACGATCAAGGGTCCTGTGGATCCCCAAGTGCCCGGCCAGGGGAATGTCATGTGCGGACTTCAGCACATGCCCCCGGAAGGCACTAGGTACCACAAGCAACTTGGTACCCATCCCCATTTCACCTTCGGTGGGGTGTACAGGCTCACTGTACAACTTCCCACCTTCCCAGTATACCTTGAACGTAGCCTCGTCTGTGAGGGGCTCAGAAGCCTGTTTTCTGAGGGCCTCGAGGTTAGGGTCAGTCTGGAGTGCTTGCACAAATGCAGCACTCTCACTCTCAGCCAGCTGGCCCGTGGCGTATGAGGTTTGTGGCTGAAGGGTACCATCCCTGTGGTCAGAGGAGGGGGAGGAGGCCGGGACCTCCTCTACCTGTTCTGAGCTCAGGGTCTGAGCAGTATGGCTGCGTGTTACCGCTAGCACAGGTATCCCTTCAGAATGGCACATATTGGCATTACCTACATCATTGTCACAAGCATTAATAACAGTAACAGGAAAATTTTCATCACAGACAGTTTGTACATCAACCACAGGTACCCGTGAACTGGGCACGTTCAACCCACCTCCCCCCTGTTCTTGCCCCTGGGTGCAAAGTACCTGGGTGTGGGCAGAGAGTCCGTCTCCGTCCTGGCATTCCACAGGGCGTGGTGCAGGTTCATAGTACGACACCAGCGTGCCCAAGTCGGTCCCCAGCAAAACAGGGACCGGCAGTTGGTCCAGGATCCCAACAACCTTCTCGTGGACCCCCACCCCCCAGTCGATGGACACCCGGGCTTGGGGAATGTGAGAAAGAGTGCCCCCCACTCCAGTGAGGGTGAGGTACTGCGGGGACAAGGTGTGCACGCACCAGAGTGACATCTGCTCCGGTGTCACGGAAACCAGTGACAAGCTGGTCATTCACCGTAACCAGCTGGTTATTGCTTGTGATGGGGGAGTTCCCTGCCCCCTTGGCAAACATCAGGTTGGATGCAGCTCCTGGTTGGGGTACACTGGCGGGGGTGTCTGCCGCGGGCGAGGTGCGGGTGGTCCAGGTGCTGGGGTGGTCTGCCTCCGCTCCGGACAGGTGAACTTCATGTGTCCCGGCTTGTGGCAGTAGTGACAGGTGACCTCTCCAGGGGCTGCAGACCTGGGTGCAGCAGCTGTGCTGGGTGGCCTCTGTGGCTGACGGCTCACAGGGGCAGGAGAGTCTGCCGAGGTATTGGGCTGACCTCCTCTCCAGCTGGATGGGACAGTTCTACGGGTATCAGCCACCCGGGTAGTTGCAAAAGTCTCAGCAAGGTCTGCAGCGACAGTGGCTGAAGCCGGCCTGCGTTCTAAAACAAACTGTCGTACATCAGCAGGGCAAATGTTCAGAAATTGTTCGAGGACTATCAAGTCCTCCAGGACGCCATAAGACCCTTTGGTGAGGCCTAGAGTCCACTGGCGTAGTGTGGTGAGCAAGCTGCTGGCCACATCTCGGTACGAATCAGAAGACTTTTTCTGCCAGGCCCTGAACTTTTTCCGATAGGCTTCTGGCGTCAGCTGGTACTTAGTAATGATAGCGTCTTTTATAGCAGCATAATCATTATCCTTCTCCGCAGGCAATTCTGCGAAGGCATCAAGCGCTTTGTAGCGCAGCAAAGGTGTCAGATGTCTGGCCCACTGGTCTTGGGACAGACGATACTGACGGCATGCTTTTTCAAAAGACCGCAAAAACAAGTCAATGTCTGTGTCTTTTTCAATATTAGCAAATTTAAATTTTGCACTTACGGGTGGTGCAGCTCCTTCGGCAGGGAGGCTGGGCGGTGAACTCCGGCTGGCCTGTTGAACCTTTGCCATGTTGAGCTCATGCTGTCGTCTCTCCCGCGCCTCTGCAGATTGGCGCTCCCGTTCTCGCTCAGCGGCATCCCTCTCTGCGTGGCCTTCTGCGGCTGCGGCTGCAGCAGCAGCGGCTTGCCGCTCCCGTTCCTCCCGCATTTGGCGCTCCTCACGCATGTACTGCAGGTACTTGTCCAGGTCAGTGTCCATCAGCTTTTGTAATGCCTGCTGCATTAGCGGATCAGTACAAACGGACAGTCCAGTACTGGCCGGTTCCAGGCGAGTACTTTCAGAACCTCTGGGATTGGGGTCCACACTGACATTCTCCTGCGTAACTGTTGCAGCAGGGCCCGCAGGATGCTCAACCTCCATATGCGCAGAATCTTCAGTCTCTGGTTCCCCTTGACTTGGGTCAGATGGGCTGGTATCCACTTCAGCGGACACCCCCGGCTCCCGCAGTTGCTGGGTATCCCATTGAAACAATTCCGTTACCAGGTCCCGTTGTGTCTTGCGGCCGACATCAATGCCTCTCTCTTGGCAAAGATTTTGCAGGTCGGCACATTTTCTTGTAGTTCCCGGACATTTCCATGCCAAATAAAATAAAACTTTTGGGGAGGGGTACTGGCTACACAGTCTCTCTGTATATATAAAAAATATATTGCCTTCCAGCTACACCAACGAATTAGTTCGTTTCTCGATAGCGCTAGCGCTATCGTAGATACTTTCAGCACAACACAGGTCCCAACCGCTGCCTAACACTGTCACAGGAGCCCTAGTGGCCGACCGCACTTAGCCTTCTAAACGGTGCCAGCGCACAGATCGTGCGAACTCTGGTCGCAGTCAATGCGCAGGAACCGTTAAGAATTAGCCGCAGACAACTCAGAAGGGAGCCTGTGAGACACGGGTAATTACAACGTCACCTACTGGTTCAGAGTAAACTGCCACCACCGCGGTTACCATGGGACCGTGGAGCCCACTAACTGACTGACTAGTCCTGCAAATAAAACGGTTAGCGTATCTTCAGAGACCCGGGATCAGTTCTGTGTGTGTGCTGATAAGCAGGGTAGCGGACAGTGAATGACTTGGAGAAAGTCGTTTATTCACGCAATATAAATAATTAATATATACAGACAATTATTAAAATCACAATTATTAAGACAGTAATAGCCAGTATAAAAAATAAAAGAAGGGAGAAAAATACTTAGTTCCTGGAAAGATGTCCTTTTTGTGGGAAAACAGAGTTCTGGGTTTCAATTTGAGTTCAGAGTTCAGACCAGGTGGATGCCAGCATATCCTCAAGCTGGCATCTGATGAGTTCAAGATGTTTCAGTGTGGAGGACACTGAGTTTGGGTCCTCAGCCATTCTTATGCCCCTGCTTCAGTAGGAGGGAGTGAGGGCGGGGAGCCATACACCCCCTTAGAAGATGAGATGAGCCCTCCCCTTATCCTGGGGGCTAGAAATCATATCTACCCATATATGGGCTCTATCTCACCGAACCGTACAGGTCAGGGCAGATTTATTAATATTTTCAGGTCTGTCTCGATTTACCCAGCGCCCTGATACCAGACATGAGGGGTGGGACCCCTGTGGTATCATCAGGGCATTTTCAAACTGCCTAACTGGCAGTCCTTACCTCAGAATGTTCTGAAACTTCCTCAGAACCAGCACCGGGGCTCATGCTACACTTCCCCCACGTTTGGCGAAGCTGCCATCTCAGGAACCCCAGAAATATGACAGATCTGGGAAGTTATGGATTATGCTATGAGACTCAGGTTTATTCAGGATGTGTTCTAGCTGCTAACTTCCCTTTGATCTTTACCAGTGAGCAAGGTGTCAAGACCTCCCGGAGATTTGTAGCCTGCCTGGCTGCACCTAGGCATCCTGATCACCCCTTGGTTAATTAACATCTACATGAGATCAGCTAGGTGTCACCTTATACCTGATGGATGGGCCATCCGCACAGCTTGAAGCCAGGGGCTCTCTGGGCCCAGGCTCATTAGCATATCAAAAGAGCCATCCAGCCTTTAGGATGGTGCTCTCTCTGCTAAGAAAAGGACTTCAGCTCCCCCTACACACTCAACCCAGATTGTATCGATTTGAAGCGCAATTGATGCAGGGAATCGAGTGCGATCGCTTTTTCTTCACGGGCGGTTACAGGACGCGCCTGCGGCCCCGCAACCGTCCGTGACAGCCACCAATCTCTCTATCCTAGACATCTGTCCTATAGGGATATTGTCTTTCACATGTTGGGGGTGGAAACTACCATACTCTAATATGGAATTACGATCTGTAGGTTTGGTGTACAGGTTCGTGAGTAATCTATCACCAGACCTGTACACCAAAGTATCCAAAAAAGATACTATCCATTGCCACATGTGCAGTCAGTCCAATACATGGACATTTGACCCTCAGCTCAGCAATAAATTCGTCCAGGGCCGAACATGGCCCCGCCCACGCGCAAAATATGTCATCAATAAATCTGAGCCAGCATTTAGCATATTGCTTAACCACTTCCCGACCTCCTAACGCACAGAGGCAGCCGGAAAGTGGACCCCGCGGTCCTTGTAGGTGGCATGGGCGGCGCCTCCGCCCCCTTGCGCTGTAACCCGCCGGCCGTTCGGAAGCGCCGGCGGGTTACTAGCACCCGGATCGCCGCACGTACAATGTATAATACACTTTGTAATGTTTACAAAGTGTATTATACAGGCTGCCTCCTGCCCTGGTGGTCCCAGTGTCCGAGGGACCACCAGGGCAGGCTGCAGCCACCCTAGTCTGCACCCAAGCACACTGATTCCCCCCCCCCGCTCCCTGATCATCCACAGCACCCCACTAATTACCCCATTTTAGAAAAAAGACACCCAAAGGTATTCCGTTAGGAGTATAGTGAGTTCATAGAAGATTTTATTTTTTGGTCCTTAAGGGGGGGTAAAGGGTGGGTCATCAAGTGGTTAAGGGGGGTAAAGCCCACGGTCCTCAAGTGGTTAAACAGGGCACTATTATACACAAATGCCTCTTCGTACTGGCCCAGAAACAAATTTGGGTAGGACGGGGCCACATTCGACCCCATCGTCGTCCCACGGCGTTGTACAATAAATCGACCTTCAAACAAGAGGTTATTCTCTCTTAGAATAATCTGCAGAAGTGCAACCACAAATTTCCTCTGGAGATCTGAAAGATCTGTATACATCATCAAATACCATTCTACAGCCTCTACACGTGGAGAGCCTCTACACCTCCATCCCACATGATGGGGGTGTAGAGGCTGTAGAATGGTATTTGATGATGTATACAGATCTTGTCTATTTAATTAAGTGTCCTTGTGGGTTGAGGTATGTGGGTAAGACCACCCAAGCATTGAAAGATAGGATATTGTCGCACAAAGCAGCAATAAGAGGAGGTAATGAGGATCAAGCAGTCTCCTGTCACTTTAAGCAATTTGGACACTCAGTGGCACAATTAAGGGTTCAGGTTATTGATCAGGTCCCATTTAATATAAGAAGAGGTGATAGAAACAAGATGTTATTGATTAAGGAAGCAGGGGGGATCCGTAGATTAGGTACTTTGGGGAGGGGGGGAATGAATAAAGAGTATGATCTTATGCCCTGTTTATGAGTAGTGATATATAATTGTTGGAGATCTAGGGTGCTGCTGTTTCCTCAAATGTGAATCTAGTTTCCTGTTTGCATGATTAGTAGCAGATTTGCATATGATTTGCATCTGAATTGAATGCGAAGTGTGTAGAGAGTCTATATAGGTGCTACACACTGAGCTGGTGGTCATTTCAGATGCAGCCTCAGTGGTATGCGCTGGCGTTCCCCTCGCTGTTCTACCAAATGTAAGTTACACATTTTTTTCTGCTTAGCTGCTCCTGAGGTTTTAAATTTAGGTTAGGTCACTTGCCCGGAGGTCTGCCTCACCGTGGCGCAAGTGTCTAGTATAATATACTTTGCATGCAAACCATATTGGAAGCTAAAGTACCTCCTAGTTTAATAAATGTTAGCACTTGTCTTGGATGCAGGGCATACATTTTTCAGTCTGGCAGAGGCGGTGTATGCCTATGCGATTAACCATTCAATTGCAGCATGTGTTTAGGGATGCGCAGCCTTTCCCCCCACCTTTCCTTAACTTTGTAACCATGTAACTGTCAGGTTAGCTGCTCCCAGCCCCTCCTCCTGAGTTTCCTGTTTGCATGATTAGTAGCAGATTTGCATATGATTTGCATCTGAATTGAATGCGAAGTGTGTAGAGAGTCTATATAGGTGCTACACACTAAGCTGGTGGTCATTTCAGATGCAGCCTCAGTGGTATGCGCTGGCGTTCCCCTCGCTGTTCTACCAAATGTAAGTTACACATTTTTTTCTGCTTAGCTGCTCCTGAGGTTTTACATTTAGTCCCTACAGGAGAGGACTATTTAAAACTTAACTTTTAATAAAACTGTTCTAAAAGGGATCCAATTTGCTAAATGAATTAGATGCGATAAATGGGTAGGAGATATAGGTCTCGGTCATAAAAGACCACCCTCCACTTCCCCACTAGTAATCTATAACCCCCACACACAACTCGACATGTTTCATTTCCTCAACGGGAAATTTCGTCAGGAGTGATCAGTGCTCAGTGTAAGAGTGCCATAGTGCTAAAAATATAATTACATTATATACATCACATAGCTAATACAAATCTAGCAAAGTAACAAAGTATCGGCCGCAATCCTGCAGCCTGCTAAGGAACTGCCATTCACATTGCCTTTTTATAGTGGACTGGGAACCCCCAGAGGATTCTGGGTAGGGCGGGTATAATCACCGCCCCTTGTGATATTGTATCACTTAATTTGATTGGTCCCTATAAGAATCCATCAAAATCCCTAGCCAATCCAGGATGTGTCCATTGGAGGCAATACAAATAAAAGAGAGATGCTGGAGTGCTTGTACACTGTCCGCTTTGGATGTCACCCTCCTCCGTATGACGTCCCATCCACTGTTATCTTTAAAATGTTACACATCTGATCGGAAAGAGTGGAAAACACTCTTTCCGTATTTGCTGCCCTTTCATTGGTGGACTGAGTATCCGGGAGGGGCGTGGTCAGAGTCATCATGTGTGCCTGGTCGGCAGGCTCTCAACCAATAGACTGCCCTCTACCTTTCGCATGCCCGTAGGATAGCGGATGACAATGCCGGGAGGGGCGTGGCCAGGTCTGTCATATTCAAGCTGGTAAACCGGCCCCCATCCAATAAAGTGCCGTCTCGGCTATGTACTCCCCTCGCATAACAATTAGTGACGTCGGGGAGTGGGAGTGGCCCAGTCCCCCGAACGTCAACACCTCTCCACACGTCCGGGAGTTTATAAACATTGTTGTCCCGGCAACGCTGCCACAACATGCGAGGTGCACAGTGATCCAAACCTCGCTATATACAGCTATGGCAGCTTAAACATGTAAAAGGTGCGGCGAGATGGTGGCATAGTGGGTAGATCAAAAGACGGCAAAACCCCTCCACCCTATGAGGGGATACATTAAAGCCAAAGGGTATCAAAGTGGATGGTTCCTATAAAGACATAGAGCCATCAAAACAAAAGGGCACAAATAAACTATAGATGTTAAACACCCCTCACAAATAAATCATTCATTCTTTAAATGGAACGTATATAATTGGTACAAAGAAACCAATATACTTTAGATACAGGCAGTGAGCCATATTAACCCACTGAAAGACTGCATACAGGTGTAAATAAGGGGGAGTTTAGGAGGAGGGGGGGGGGGGGGTTATCTACCCTTTAGGATTGCGACCATTCAGGTAACAGGTAAGTATTCTACTAGTTGTAGACATAAGGCAGATGCTTGCAGTTAACCCTTATTTAGGGGCCACAGGTTATTTTTTCACACAAAGGGGGAAAAAGTAAAGCCCTCATTTAAACCATATGGACTCAAAGTACCCAGCCTATAGATCCAGCGGGCCTCAAGCTGCCGCAATTTTTGATCCAGGTTGCCCCCTCTGGGACCCATCTTCCATCTTTGTATAACCCAGAATCTTAAACATGTGGGATCACCACCATGTTTCTCTTGACAATGTCTGGCAATTGGGGTTCTACGTTTGTGATTCACGTCCCCCAGGTGTTCTAGAAATCTCTCCTTCACGGCTCTTGTGGTCTCTCCTACGTATATCAATGGACACGGACATTGAATGGCGTACACAACTCCCTCAGAGTCGCAATTGAAGAAGTCCCATAGCTCAAAGAGTCTATTGTCCCTGGGTGCTCTAAAGCTATTACATCTGAGGACATTGGCACAGGCCTTGCATTTTCCACATTTATGCATGCCCTTTAAAGGTGTACCCAGCCATGTCTTTTTACAGTCCCCAGGGGTACCTTTTCTCATTGGGAGGAATGAATGTGTCAGACTGTCTCCCAAATTTTTCCCCCTCCTATAAGTAATCAAGGGGGCTCGTGGTAGATACTCTTTTAACTGTGGGTCCAGCTTTAAAATAGACCAATGTCTTCCTAATATCCGTTTAACATTATTGGACTGACTGGAAAACGTGCTAATCAGTCTGGCTTTACCACTTTCCTTCTGTGAACTACTAGTTCTAGGGACCAAAAGATCACTTCTCTCGACTGCCCGAGCTTTCTCATAGGCCCCCCTGATTACTTCTCTGGGGTAGCCTCGGTCCCGGAACCGTTTATCAAGAGTTCGACATTCCATTTGAAAATCAGCTTCCTTGGTGCAGTTCCTGCGAGCCCGCAGGAACTGCCCTTTTGGAATACCTCTCTTCAGGGGTTCAGGATGGAAGCTATGCCATTCCAATAATGAATTTGTTGCTGTGGGCTTTCGAAAAAATTTTTTATCGAGTCCACCCTCCTTGTTTCTCATAATTTGCACATCCAGGAAGTTTATGCAGTCTCCATGTATCTCATGGGTGAAGAACATTCCAATGTCATTGGAATTTAGTTGTTCAACAAAATCCGTAAAGAGATTTTTGGGGCCGTCCCACATGATAAATATGTCATCTATAAAACGGCCCCAATATATAATATGTAAGGTATATACTGCCAAATCTTCCCCAAAAACCATTGTATCCTCCCACCATCCTAGAAAGAGGTTTGCGTATGAGGGGGCGCAGGACGTCCCCATCGCACAACCCCTCCTCTGTAAGTAGTATCTGTTCTGAAAAAGGAAATAATTGTGGTTTAAGATAAACTCCAATAAATCCAATAGAAAAGCTGAATGTTCTCTAAGATGAATACTTCTTGATTGCAAAAAGTGTTTGGTGGCATTTAGACCAAGTGTGTGGTCTATATTATTGTATAAAGACTCTACGTCAAGGCTGGCCAGCCACACATTACTTTCAACATGTACATCATCAAGTTTATTCAACAGATCCATGGTATCTCTAATGTATGAGGGGAGGCTTTCAACATGGGGTCTTAGAAATGAATCCACATATCTACTAATTTGTTCAGTCAGACAGTTATTTCCCGACACAATGGGGCGGCCTGGTGGTGTAGTTATGTTCTTATGGACTTTTGGCAGTGCATAGAAGGTGGCCACAGTAGGTGATTTGACGAATATACAATCAAAGTCAGATTTATCCAAAATCCCTTTACTCAGGGCTCCCCTGAGTAGGGTTTCCAGTTTTTTTATGGAATATGGGGGTTGGATTACAGTCTAATTTCCTATACTGTCTCTCATCAGATAAAATTTTTTGGCACATTTTCATGTATGCTTCTCGGGTTTGCAAGACAATATTACCCCCCTTATCCGATTTTTTGATCACAATATCCTCATTCGTCATTAATTTCTTTAAAGCCAGTTGTTCATCTTTATTAAGGTTCTGTGAATTGTGCTGTCTTGTTTTTGCTAGATCCTCAAGATCCCTTACCACCGTATCAACAAATGTTTGGATGGTGGGATAACCACTGATGCTAGGACAGAATTTACTTTTATTTGTTAAATTACTCTTGGGGGTTCCCAACTGTATTTCCCCTGTCTCATTCTCTTCCAGGAGTTCATTAAGGTCATTTAGAGCTATCCTGTCTCTTTCCTCAATTCTTTTTGCCTGCATCGTGGGGGAATTCATATATTTATAAACTGCCAATTTTCTAGCAAATAGGTTAACATCCTTTACTGCATCAAAAAGGTCAAAATCAGGTGTAGGTACAAATGTAAGGCCCTTCGAAAGGACTGATAACTCATGTTCACTCAAATCATAGTCCGTTAGATTAATAATTCGCATGGTGTCAATCGTGTCCATAATATCACAGATTACCACTCCTCCTCCCTCCGTTTCCAATGTCGTGGTTTGTAACCCCATTTCTCCCTGTTCCGCAACTGCCTGGGGGTCTCTGGGGACGAGGGATCTTGGCCTCTCGGCCTGCCTCTGCCCCGTGGTTTTTTTGGTGTTTTTTTCGGTTGCTCCCCTGGTTTTTTACCCTTATTTGATTCTGTCTCTGATTCTGTCTCGGAGGTATCTTCCCCTCCCGAGGAGGGTGAATCGGGCTCAGTGGGATCTTTAGCTGATTTTTTCCAGGTATAGACCTTTCCGTTTTTAAAGTCTCTACAGTCACGTACAAATTTTTTATGTTTTTTAATTTTAATGCTTTCTTTGTGACTCGACACTTTTTTCTGTAGTTTTTCCTCTAGTTTTTTGTATTCGGGGTGTTCCTTAAAACCCGTGACCTTCTGATGTTCAGTTGCTAGTTTAGCATTGATCTTCTCCAGACAACTGACTTCATAATCTCTCAGGAAGGTCATAAGTTCTAGGGTCTGTTTTGTTTTTAATGCATTCCAACCCTTCATGAAATCATTGTCATCTGTATGTTTATGAGGCACTACCAGGTTTCGAAGGCCCCGAAATGTTATTTGATCCTTAATGTATTTATTGAAGCTCGATATCTCCCACCAACTACGATTATGTTCTTTATATAAACAGAAAATTGATCTAAAAGCTTCATCAATCTCAGAGGAGGAGGGAGGGGGGGCGGAGCCGGGCTGAGGGACTCCCGAGTCTTCACATGAAAAAACTTCCTTGGCCTCTGCTAATAGATCCGAGACATCAGGGACACTATCCAAAAACCCTGACATTCTATAAATATCGTCTTTTTAATATATGTTCTTTTCTCTCACAGAGGGATAAAGGCGTCAGGTCGCCAGTAAACTTAACTATGAAACAACACACCTGATTAAATATACAAAACACATATAAACCCTACAGGAGAGGACTATTTAAAACTTAACTTTTAATAAAACTGTTCTAAAAGGGATCCAATTTGCTAAATGAATTAGATGCGATAAATGGGTAGGAGATATAGGTCTCGGTCATAAAAGACCACCCTCCACTTCCCCACTAGTAATCTATAACCCCCACACACAACTCGACATGTTTCATTTCCTCAACGGGAAATTTCGTCAGGAGTGATCAGTGCTCAGTGTAAGAGTGCCATAGTGCTAAAAATATAATTACATTATATACATCACATAGCTAATACAAATCTAGCAAAGTAACAAAGTATCGGCCGCAATCCTGCAGCCTGCTAAGGAACTGCCATTCACATTGCCTTTTTATAGTGGACTAGGAACCCCCAGAGGATTCTGGGTAGGGCGGGTATAATCACCGCCCCTTGTGATATTGTATCACTTAATTTGATTGGTCCCTATAAGAATCCATCAAAATCCCTAGCCAATCCAGGATGTGTCCATTGGAGGCAATACAAATAAAAGAGAGATGCTGGAGTGCTTGTACACTGTGCGCTTTGGATGTCACCCTCCTCCGTATGACGTCCCATCCACTGTTATCTTTAAAATGTTACACATCTGATCGGAAAGAGTGGAAAACACTCTTTCCGTATTTGCTGCCCTTTCATTGGTGGACTGAGTATCCGGGAGGGGCGTGGTCAGAGTCATCATGTGTGCCTGGTCGGCAGGCTCTCAACCAATAGACTGCTCTCTACCTTTCGCATGCCCGTAGGATAGCGGATGACAATGCCGGGAGGGGCGTGGCCAGGTCTGTCATATTCAAGCTGGTAAACCGGCCCCCATCCAATAAAGTGCCGTCTCGGCTATGTACTCCCCTCGCATAACAATTAGTGACGTCGGGGAGTGGGAGTGGCCCAGTCCCCCGAACGTCAACACCTCTCCACACGTCCGGGAGTTTATAAACATTGTTGTCCCGGCAACGCTGCCACAACATGCGAGGTGCACAGTGATCCAAACCTCGCTATATACAGCTATGGCAGCTTAAACATGTAAAAGGTGCGGCGAGATGGTGGCATAGTGGGTAGATCAAAAGACGGCAAAACCCCTCCACCCTATGAGGGGATACATTAAAGCCAAAGGGTTTTTAAAGTGGATGGTTCCTATAAAGACATAGAGCCATCAAAACAAAAGGGCACAAATAAACTATAGATGTTAAACACCCCTCACAAATAAATCATTCATTCTTTAAATGGAACGTATATAATTGGTACAAAGAAACCAATATACTTTAGATACAGGCAGTGAGCCATATTAACCCACTGAAAGACTGCATACAGGTGTAAATAAGGGGGAGTTTAGGAGGAGGGGGGGGGGGGGTTATCTACCCTTTAGGATTGCGACCATTCAGGTAACAGGTAAGTATTCTACTAGTTGTAGACATAAGGCAGATGCTTGCAGTTAACCCTTATTTAGGGGCCACAGGTTATTTTTTCACACAAAGGGGGAAAAAGTAAAGCCCTCATTTAAACCATATGGACTCAAAGTACCCAGCCTATAGATCCAGCGGGCCTCAAGCTGCCGCAATTTTTGATCCAGGTTGCCCCCTCTGGGACCCATCTTCCATCTTTGTATAACCCAGAATCTTAAACATGTGGGATCACCACCATGTTTCTCTTGACAATGTCTGGCAATTGGGGTTCTACGTTTGTGATTCACGTCCCCCAGGTGTTCTAGAAATCTCTCCTTCACGGCTCTTGTGGTCTCTCCTACGTATATCAATGGACACGGACATTGAATGGCGTACACAACTCCCTCAGAGTCGCAATTGAAGAAGTCCCATAGCTCAAAGAGTCTATTGTCCCTGGGTGCTCTAAAGCTATTACATCTGAGGACATTGGCACAGGCCTTCCATTTTCCACATTTATGCATGCCCTTTAAAGGTGTACCCAGCCATGTCTTTTTACAGTCCCCAGGGGTACCTTTTCTCATTGGGAGGAATGAATGTGTCAGACTGTCTCCCAAATTTTTCCCCCTCCTATAAGTAATCAAGGGGGCTCGTGGTAGATACTCTTTTAACTGTGGGTCCAGCTTTAAAATAGACCAATGTCTTCCTAATATCCGTTTAACATTATTGGACTGACTGGAAAACGTGCTAATCAGTCTGGCTTTACCACTTTCCTTCTGTGAACTACTAGTTCTAGGGACCAAAAGATCACTTCTCTCGACTGCCCGAGCTTTCTCATAGGCCCCCCTGATTACTTCTCTGGGGTAGCCTCGGTCCCGGAACCGTTTATCAAGAGTTCGACATTCCATTTGAAAATCAGCTTCCTTGGTGCAGTTCCTGCGAGCCCGCAGGAACTGCCCTTTTGGAATACCTCTCTTCAGGGGTTCAGGATGGAAGCTATGCCATTCCAATAATGAATTTGTTGCTGTGGGCTTTCGAAAAATTTTTTTATCGAGTCCACCCTCCTTGTTTCTCATAATTTGCACATCCAGGAAGTTTATGCAGTCTCCATGTATCTCATGGGTGAAGAACATTCCAATGTCATTGGAATTTAGTTGTTCAACAAAATCCGTAAAGAGATTTTTGGGGCCGTCCCACATGATAAATATGTCATCTATAAAACGGCCCCAATATATAATATGTGAGGTATATACTGCCAAATCTTCCCCATGAAGATTATGAAGTCAGTTGTCTGGAGAAGATCAATGCTAAACTAGCAACTGAACATCAGAAGGTCACGGTTTTAAGGAACACCCCGAATACAAAAAACTAGAGGAAAAACTACAGAAAAAAGTGTCGAGTCACAAAGAAAGCATTAAAATTAAAAAACATAAAAAATTTGTACGTGACTGTAGAGACTTTAAAAACGGAAAGGTCTATACCTGGAAAAAATCAGCTAAAGATCCCACTGAGCCCGATTCACCCTCCTCGGGAGGGGAAGATACCTCCGAGACAGAATCAGAGACAGAATCAAATAAAGGTAAAAAACCAGGGGAGCAACCGAAAAAAACACCAAAAAAACCACGGGGCAGAGGCAGGCCGAGAGGCCAAGATCCCTCGTCCCCAGAGACCCCCAGGCAGTTGCGGAACAGGGAGAAATGGGGTTACAAACCACGACATTGGAAACGGAGGGAGGAGGAGTGGTAATCTGTGATATTATGGACACGATTGACACCATGCGAATTATTAATCTAACGGACTATGATTTGAGTGAACATGAGTTATCAGTCCTTTCGAAGGGCCTTACATTTGTACCTACACCTGATTTTGACCTTTTTGATGCAGTAAAGGATGTTAACCTATTTGCTAGAAAATTGGCAGTTTATAAATATATGAATTCCCCCACGATGCAGGCAAAAAGAATTGAGGAAAGAGACAGGATAGCTCTAAATGACCTTAATGAACTCCTGGAAGAGAATGAGACAGGGGAAATACAGTTGGGAACCCCCAAGAGTAATTTAACAAATAAAAGTAAATTCTGTCCTAGCATCAGTGGTTATCCCACCATCCAAACATTTGTTGATACGGTGGTAAGGGATCTTGAGGATCTAGCAAAAACAAGACAGCACAATTCACAGAACCTTAATAAAGATGAACAACTGGCTTTAAAGAAATTAATGACGAATGAGGATATTGTGATCAAAAAATCGGATAAGGGGGGTAATATTGTCTTGCAAACCCGAGAAGCATACATGAAAATGTGCCAAAAAATTTTATCTGATGAGAGACAGTATAGGAAATTAGACTGTAATCCAACCCCCATATTCCATAAAAAAACTGGAAACCCTACTCAGGGGAGCCCTGAGTAAAGGGATTTTGGATAAATCTGACTTTGATTGTATATTCGTCAAATCACCTACTGTGGCCACCTTCTATGCACTGCCAAAAGTCCATAAGAACATAACTACACCACCAGGCCGCCCCATTGTGTCGGGAAATAACTGTCTGACTGAACAAATTAGTAGATATGTGGATTCATTTCTAAGACCCCATGTTGAAAGCCTCCCCTCATACATTAGAGATACCATGGATCTGTTGAATAAACTTGATGATGTACATGTTGAAAGTAATGTGTGGCTGGCCAGCCTTGACGTAGAGTCTTTATACAATAATATAGACCACACACTTGGTCTAAATGCCACCAAACACTTTTTGCAATCAAGAAGTATTCATCTTAGAGAACATTCAGCTTTTCTATTGGATTTATTGGAGTTTATCTTAAACCACAATTATTTCCTTTTTCAGAACAGATACTACTTACAGAGGAGGGGTTGTGCGATGGGGACGTCCTGCGCCCCCTCATACGCAAACCTCTTTCTAGGATGGTGGGAGGATACAATGGTTTTTGGGGAAGATTTGGCAGTATATACCTCACATATTATATATTGGGGCCGTTTTATAGATGACATATTTATCATGTGGGACGGCCCCAAAAATCTCTTTACGGATTTTGTTGAACAACTAAATTCCAATGACATTGGAATGTTCTTCACCCATGAGATACATGGAGACTGCATAAACTTCCTGGATGTGCAAATTATGAGAAACAAGGAGGGTGGACTCGATAAAAAATTTTTTCGAAAGCCCACAGCAACAAATTCATTATTGGAATGGCATAGCTTCCATCCTGAACCCCTGAAGAGAGGTATTCCAAAAGGGCAGTTCCTGCGGGCTCGCAGGAACTGCACCAAGGAAGCTGATTTTCAAATGGAATGTCGAACTCTTGATAAACGGTTCCGGGACCGAGGCTACCCCAGAGAAGTAATCAGGGGGGCCTATGAGAAAGCTCGGGCAGTCGAGAGAAGTGATCTTTTGGTCCCTAGAACTAGTAGTTCACAGAAGGAAAGTGGTAAAGCCAGACTGATTAGCACGTTTTCCAGTCAGTCCAATAATGTTAAACGGATATTAGGAAGACATTGGTCTATTTTAAAGCTGGACCCACAGTTAAAAGAGTATCTACCACGAGCCCCCTTGATTACTTATAGGAGGGGGAAAAATTTGGGAGACAGTCTGACACATTCATTCCTCCCAATGAGAAAAGGTACCCCTGGGGACTGTAAAAAGACATGGCTGGGTACACCTTTAAAGGGCATGCATAAATGTGGAAAATGCAAGGCCTGTGCCAATGTCCTCAGATGTAATAGCTTTAGAGCACCCAGGGACAATAGACTCTTTGAGCTATGGGACTTCTTCAATTGCGACTCTGAGGGAGTTGTGTACGCCATTCAATGTCCGTGTCCATTGATATACGTAGGAGAGACCACAAGAGCCGTGAAGGAGAGATTTCTAGAACACCTGGGGGACGTGAATCACAAACGTAGAACCCCAATTGCCAGACATTGTCAAGAGAAACATGGTGGTGATCCCACATGTTTAAGATTCTGGGTTATACAAAGATGGAAGATGGGTCCCAGAGGGGGCAACCTGGATCAAAAATTGCGGCAGCTTGAGGCCCGCTGGATCTATAGGCTGGGTACTTTGAGTCCATATGGTTTAAATGAGGGCTTTACTTTTTCCCCCTTTGTGTGAAAAAATAACCTGTGGCCCCTAAATAAGGGTTAACTGCAAGCATCTGCCTTATGTCTACAACTAGTAGAATACTTACCTGTTACCTGAATGGTCGCAATCCTAAAGGGTAGATAACCCCCCCCCCCCCCCTCCTCCTAAACTCCCCCTTATTTACACCTGTATGCAGTCTTTCAGTGGGTTAATATGGCTCACTGCCTGTATCTAAAGTATATTGGTTTCTTTGTACCAATTATATACGTTCCATTTAAAGAATGAATGATTTATTTGTGAGGGGTGTTTAACATCTATAGTTTATTTGTGCCCTTTTGTTTTGATGGCTCTATGTCTTTATAGGAACCATCCACTTTAAAAACCCTTTGGCTTTAATGTATCCCCTCATAGGGTGGAGGGGTTTTGCCGTCTTTTGATCTACCCACTATGCCACCATCTCGCCGCACCTTTTACATGTTTAAGCTGCCATAGCTGTATATAGCGAGGTTTGGATCACTGTGCACCTCGCATGTTGTGGCAGCGTTGCCGGGACAACAATGTTTATAAACTCCCGGACGCGTGGAGAGGTGTTGACGTTCGGGGGACTGGGCCACTCCCACTCCCCGACGTCACTAATTGTTATGCGAGGGGAGTACATAGCCGAGACGGCACTTTATTGGATGGGGGCCGGTTTACCAGCTTGAATATGACAGACCTGGCCACGCCCCTCCCGGCATTGTCATCCGCTATCCTACGGGCATGCGAAAGGTAGAGGGCAGTCTATTGGTTGAGAGCCTGCCGACCAGGCACACATGATGACTCTGACCACGCCCCTCCCGGATACTCAGTCCACCAATGAAAGGGCAGCAAATACGGAAAGAGTGTTTTCCACTCTTTCCGATCAGATGTGTAACATTTTAAAGATAACAGTGGATGGGACGTCATACGGAGGAGGGTGACATCCAAAGCGGACAGTGTACAAGCACTCCAGCATCTCTCTTTTATTTGTATTGCCTCCAATGGACACATCCTGGATTGGCTAGGGATTTTGATGGATTCTTATAGGGACCAATCAAATTAAGTGATACAATATCACAAGGGGCGGTGATTATACCCGCCCTACCCAGAATCCTCTGGGGGTTCCTAGTCCACTATAAAAAGGCAATGTGAATGGCAGTTCCTTAGCAGGCTGCAGGATTGCGGCCGATACTTTGTTACTTTACATAGTTACATAGTTACATAGTTATTTTGGCTGAAAAAAGACATACGTCCATCGAGTTCAACCAGTACAAAGTACAACTCCAGCCCGTCCCCCACATACCCCTGTTGATCCAGAGGAAGGCGAAAAAAACCCCACCAGGCATGGTCCAATTAGCCCCAAATGGGAAAAATTCCTTCCTGACTCCAGATGGCAATCAGATAAAATCCCTGGATCAACATCATTAGGCATAACCTAGTAATTGTAGCCATGGATGTCTTTCAACGCAAGGAAAGCATCTAAGCCCCCTTTAAATGCAGGTATAGAGTTTGCCATAACGACTTCCTGTGGCAATGCATTCCACATCTTAACCACTCTTACTGTAAAGAACCCTTTCCTAAATAAATGGCTAAAACGTTTTTCCTCCATGCGCAGCTCATGTCCTCTAGTCCTTTGAGAAGGCCTAGGGACAAAAAGCTCATCCGCCAAGCTATTATATTGCCCTCTAATGTATTTATACATGTTAATTAGATCTCCTCTAAGGCGTCTTTTCTCTAGACTAAATAAACCCAGTTTATCTAACCTTTCTTGGTAAGCGAGACCTTCCATCCCACGTATCAATTTTGTAGCTCGTCTCTGCACCTGCTCTAAAACTGCAATATCTTTTTTGTAATGTGGTGCCCAGAACTGAATTCCATATTCCAAATGTGGCCTTACTAGAGAGTTAAACAGGGGCAATATTATGCTAGCATCTCGAGTTTTTATTTCCCTTTTAATGCATCCCAAAATTTTGTTCGCTTTAGCTGCAGCGGCTTGGCATTGAGTACGATTATTTAACTTGTTGTCGATGAGTACTCCTAAGTCCTTCTCCAAGTTTGATGTTCCCAACTGTATCCCATTTATTTTATATGGTGCTAGACCATTGGTACGACCAAAATGCATGACTTTACATTTGTCAACATTGAATTTCATCTGCCATGTATGTGCCCATATAGCCATCCTATCCAGATCCTGTTGCAATATGACACTATCTTCCTGAGAGTTGATGATTCTGCACAATTTTGTATCATCTGCAAAAATAGCAACATTGCTCACTACTGCATCTACTAGGTCATTAATAAATAAATTGAAGAGCACTGGACCCAGTACAGACCCCTGTGGGACCCCACTGCTAACAGTCTCCCATTTTGAGTACGATCCATTGACCACAACTCTTTGTTTTCTTTCCATTAGCCAGTTCCCTATCCATGCACACAAACTCTTCCCCAGTCCTTGCATCCTCAACTTTTGCACCAGACTTCTGTGGGGAACAGTGTCGAAGGCCTTTGCAAAGTCCAAGTATATCACATCTACAGCATTCCCAATATCCATATTAGCATTCACTACCTCATAAAAGCTGAGCATGTTAGTCAAACAGGACCTGTCTTTAGTAAACCCATGTTGAAGCTGAGAAATAAGATTATTTTCTACTATGAAGTCATGTATAGTATCTCTTAGTAACCCCTCAAATAGTTTGCATACAACTGATGTTAAGCTTACAGGTCTATAATTTCCTGGATCAGATTTTTTGCCCTTCTTAAATAATGGGAAAACGTGGGCTGTACGCCAATCCACTGGGACTCTGCCAGTTGCAAGAGAGTCACAAAAAATAAGATAAAGGGGCTTAGCTATAACTGAACTTAATTCTCTTAGGACTCGAGGATGCATGCCATCCGGGCCAGGTGCCTTGTCTATTTTTAATTTATTTAGTCTTGCCTTTACTTCTTCCTGCGTTAAGTATTTAATATTACAGTTAGAAGATTGAGACTCTTCTGCCTCTGTAATTTGCAACAGTGCTGTTTCCTTTGTGAAGACAGAAGCAAAGAAAGCATTTAATAACTCTGCCTTACCTTGGTCGTCCACCATTGAGTTCCCACCCTCATCCTTTAGGATTCCTATACAGTCAACCTTTCTTTTTTTAGAGTTGATGTACTTGTAAAACTTTTTTGGGTTAGATTTGATATCCCTAGCGATTTGATTTTCAGCTTCGATCTTTGCCAGCCTAATTTCTTTTTTACAATTTTTATTGCACTCCTTATAATTGCTTAGTGCAGCCTCAGTCCCCTCCTGTTTTAGGACCTTATAGGCATTCTTTTTCCTCTTCATTTTATCCCTAACCTTTCTATTCATCCATAGAGGCCTTTTTTTATTCCTAGACATTTTGTTTCCATATGGGATATACATACTACAATATTGATTGAGAATACGTTTAAAAGCTTGCCATTTCCCTTCAGTGTCGTCCCCTTGTAGTACATTATCCCAGTTCACCAAACTTAGTGCCTGCCTAATTTGATTGAACTTTGCTTTTCTAAAATTCATAGTTTTAGTGGTCCCGCTGCCCCGTGGCCTATCAGTCACCAGATCAAACGTTATCATGTTGTGATCACTATTTCCCAAATGTTCTTGAACCTGAACATTTGATACATTATCTGGTCTATTAGAAATGATCAGATCCAGTAACGCATCCCCCCTAGTTGGTTCCGTTACCATTTGAGTCAAGTAATTGTCCTGTAGTGCTGCAAGAAATCTGCTGCTTTTACCAGAATGGGTAGCCTCAATACCCCAGTCAATGTCTGGAAAGTTGAAGTCGCCCATAATTATGACCTCGTTTTTACTTGCAGCTTTTTCAATCTGCTGTAGTAATCGCAGTTCTGCAGCTTCATTAATAAGAGGTGGTCTGTAGCATACCCCAATAAGCAATTGGCAACTTTTATTTCCACCATGAATATTTACCCAAACGGACTCCACATCTTCGCAATCTTCCTCCATCTCATCGTTGAGGACAGCTGTAAAAGAATTCTTAACAAAGAGACAAACCCCTCCACCTTTTTTCCCTGTTCTATCCCTCCTAAACACATTGTATCCTTTTAAATTAGCTATCCAGTCATGGCTTTCATCCATCCATGTCTCGGTTATTCCCACAATGTCATAGCATTTGTCATTCAGAATGAACTCTAGTTCGTCTATTTTATTTGCAAGGCTCCGAGCATTGGTTACCATGCACTTTATATACTTTGCTAGATTTGTATTAGCTATGTGATGTATATAATGTAATTATATTTTTAGCACTATGGCACTCTTACACTGAGCACTGATCACTCCTGACGAAATTTCCCGTTGAGGAAATGAAACATGTCGAGTTGTGTGTGGGGGTTATAGATTACTAGTGGGGAAGTGGAGGGTGGTCTTTTATGACCGAGACCTATATCTCCTACCCATTTATCGCATCTAATTCATTTAGCAAATTAGATCCCTTTTAGAACAGTTTTATTAAAAGTTAAGTTTTAAATAGTCCTCTCCTGTAGGGTTTAAATGAGTTTTGTATATTTAATCAGGTGTGTTGTTTCATCGTTTTACATTTAGGTTAGGTCACTTGCCCGGAGGTCTGCCTCACCGTGGCGCAAGTGTCTAGTATAATATACTTTGCATGCAAACCATATTGGAAGCTAAAGTACCTCCTAGTTTAATAAATGTTAGCACTTGTCTTGGATGCAGGGCATGCATTTTTCAGTCTGGCAGAGGCGGTGTATGCCTATGCGATTAACCATTCAATTGCAGCATGTGTTTAGGGATGCGCAGCCTTTCCCCCCACCTTTCCTTAACTTTGTAACCATGTAACTGTCAGGTTAGCTGCTCCCAGCTCCTCCTCCTGAGTTTCCTGTTTGCATGATTAGTAGCAGATTTGCATATGATTTGCATCTGAATTGAATGCGAAGTGTGTAGAGAGTCTATATAGGTGCTACACACTGAGCTGGTGGTCATTTCAGATGCAGCCTCAGTGGTATGCGCTGGCGTTCCCTTCGCTGTTCTACCAAATGTAAGTTACACATTTTTTTCTGCTTAGCTGCTCCTGAGGTTTTAAATTTAGGTTAGGTCACTTGCCCGGAGGTCTGCCTCACCGTGGCGCAAGTGTCTAGTATAATATACTTTGCATGCAAACCATATTGGAAGCTAAAGTACCTCCTAGTTTAATAAATGTTAGCACTTGTCTTGGATGCAGGGCATGCATTTTTCAGTCTGGCAGAGGCGGTGTATGCCTATGCGATTAACCATTCAATTGCAGCATGTGTTTAGGGATGCGCAGCCTTTCCCCCCACCTTTCCTTAACTTTGTAACCATGTAACTGTCAGGTTAGCTGCTCCCAGCCCCTACTCCTGAGTTTCCTGTTTGCATGATTAGTAGCAGATTTGCATATGATTTGCATCTGAATTGAATGCGAAGTGTGTAGAGAGTCTATATAGGTGCTACACACTGAGCTGGTGGTCATTTCAGATGCAGCCTCAGTGGTATGCGCTGGCGTTCCCCTCGCTGTTCTACCAAATGTAAGTTACACATTTTTTTCTGCTTAGCTGCTCCTGAGGTTTTAAATTTAGGTTAGGTCACTTGCCCGGAGGTCTGCCTCACCGTGGCGCAAGTGTCTAGTATAATATACTTTGCATGCAAACCATATTGGAAGCTAAAGTACCTCCTAGTTTAATAAATGTTAGCACTTGTCTTGGATGCAGGGCATGCATTTTTCAGTCTGGCAGAGGCGGTGTATGCCTATGCGATTAACCATTCAATTGCAGCATGTGTTTAGGGATGCGCAGCCTTTCCCCCCACCTTTCCTTAACTTTGTAACCATGTAACTGTCAGGTTAGCTGCTCCCAGCCCCTCCTCCTGAGTTTCCTGTTTGCATGATTAGCAGCAGATTTGCATATGATTTGCATCTGAATTGAATGCGAAGTGTGTAGAGAGTCTATATAGGTGCTACACACTGAGCTGGTGGTCATTTCAGATGCAGCCTCAGTGGTATGCGCTGGCGTTCCCCTCGCTGTTCTACCAAATGTAAGTTACACATTTTTTTCTGCTTAGCTGCTCCTGAGGTTTTACATTTAGGTTAGGTCACTTGCCCGGAGGTCTGCCTCACCGTGGCGCAAGTGTCTAGTATAATATACTTTGCATGCAAACCATATTGGAAGCTAAAGTACCTCCTAGTTTAATAAATGTTAGCACTTGTCTTGGATGCAGGGCATGCATTTTTCAGTCTGGCAGAGGCGGTGTATGCCTATGCGATTAACCATTCAATTGCAGCATGTGTTTAGGGATGCGCAGCCTTTCCCCCCACCTTTCCTTAACTTTGTAACCATGTAACTGTCAGGTTAGCTGCTCCCAGCCCCTCCCCCTGAGTTTCCTGTTTGCATGATTAGTAGCAGATTTGCATATGATTTGCATCTGAATTGAATGCGAAGTGTGTAGAGAGTCTACATAGGTGCTACACACTGAGCTGGTGGTCATTTCAGATGCAGCCTCAGTGGTATGCGCTGGCGTTCCCCTCGCTGTTCTACCAAATGTAAGTTACACATTTTTTTCTGCTTAGCTGCTCCTGAGGTTTTAAATTTAGGCTAGGTCACTTGCCCGGAGGTCTGCCTCACCGTGGCGCAAGTGTCTAGTATAATATACTTTGCATGCAAACCATATTGGAAGCTAAAGTACCTCCTAGTTTAATAAATGTTAGCACTTGTCTTGGATGCAGGGCATGCATTTTTCAGTCTGGCAGAGGCGGTGTATGCCTATGCGATTAACCATTCAATTGCAGCATGTGTTTAGGGATGCGCAGCCTTTCCCCCCACCTTTCCTTAACTTTGTAACCATGTAACTGTCAGGTTAGCTGCTCCCAGCCCCTCCTCCTGAGTTTCCTGTTTGCATGATTAGTAGCAGATTTGCATATGATTTGCATCTGAATTGAATGCGAAGTGTGTAGAGAGTCTATATAGGTGCTACACACTGAGCTGGTGGTCATTTCAGATGCAGCCTCAGTGGTATGCGCTGGCGTTCCCCTCGCTGTTCTACCAAATGTAAGTTACACATTTTTTTCTGCTTAGCTGCTCCTGAGGTTTTAAATTTAGGTTAGGTCACTTGCCCGGAGGTCTGCCTCACCGTGGCGCAAGTGTCTAGTATAATATACTTTGCATGCAAACCATATTGGAAGCTAAAGTACCTCCTAGTTTAATAAATGTTAGCACTTGTCTTGGATGCAGGGCATGCATTTTTCAGTCTGGCAGAGGCGGTGTATGCCTATGCGATTAACCATTCAATTGCAGCATGTGTTTAGGGATGCGCAGCCTTTCCCCCCACCTTTCCTTAACTTTGTAACCATGTAACTGTCAGGTTAGCTGCTCCCAGCCCCTCCTCCTGAGTTTCCTGTTTGCATGATTAGTAGCAGATTTGCATATGATTTGCATCTGAATTGAATGCGAAGTGTGTAGAGAGTCTATATAGGTGCTACACACTGAGCTGGTGGTCATTTCAGATGCAGCCTCAGTGGTATGCGCTGGCGTTCCCCTCGCTGTTCTACCAAATGTAAGTTACACATTTTTTTCTGCTTAGCTGCTCCTGAGGTTTTAAATTTAGGTTAGGTCACTTGCCCGGAGGTCTGCCTCACCGTGGCGCAAGTGTCTAGTATAATATACTTTGCATGCAAACCATATTGGAAGCTAAAGTACCTCCTAGTTTAATAAATGTTAGCACTTGTCTTGGATGCAGGGCATGCATTTTTCAGTCTGGCAGAGGCGGTGTATGCCTATGCGATTAACCATTCAATTGCAGCATGTGTTTAGGGATGCGCAGCCTTTCCCCCCACCTTTCCTTAACTTTGTAACCATGTAACTGTCAGGTTAGCTGCTCCCAGCCCCTCCTCCTGAGTTTCCTGTTTGCATGATTAGTAGCAGATTTGCATATGATTTGCATCTGAATTGAATGCGAAGTGTGTAGAGAGTCTATATAGGTGCTACACACTGAGCTGGTGGTCATTTCAGATGCAGCCTCAGTGGTATGCGCTGGCGTTCCCCTCGCTGTTCTACCAAATGTAAGTTACACATTTTTTTCTGCTTAGCTGCTCCTGAGGTTTTAAATTTAGGTTAGGTCACTTGCCCGGAGGTCTGCCTCACCGTGGCGCAAGTGTCTAGTATAATATACTTTGCATGCAAACCATATTGGAAGCTAAAGTACCTCCTAGTTTAATAAATGTTAGCACTTGTCTTGGATGCAGGGCATGCATTTTTCAGTCTGGCAGAGGCGGTGTATGCCTATGCGATTAACCATTCAATTGCAGCATGTGTTTAGGGATGCGCAGCCTTTCCCCCCACCTTTCCTTAACTTTGTAACCATGTAACTGTCAGGTTAGCTGCTCCCAGCCCCTCCTCCTGAGTTTCCTGTTTGCATGATTAGTAGCAGATTTGCATATGATTTGCATCTGAATTGAATGCGAAGTGTGTAGAGAGTCTATATAGGTGCTACACACTGAGCTGGTGGTCATTTCAGATGCAGCCTCAGTGGTATGCGCTGGCGTTCCCCTCGCTGTTCTACCAAATGTAAGTTACACATTTTTTTCTGCTTAGCTGCTCCTGAGGTTTTAAATTTAGGTTAGGTCACTTACCCGGAGGTCTGCCTCACCGTGGCGCAAGTGTCTAGTATAATATACTTTGCATGCAAACCATATTGGAAGCTAAAGTACCTCCTAGTTTAATAAATGTTAGCACTTGTCTTGGATGCAGGGCATGCATTTTTCAGTCTGGCAGAGGCGGTGTATGCCTATGCGATTAACCATTCAATTGCAGCATGTGTTTAGGGATGCGCAGCCTTTCCCCCCACCTTTCCTTAACTTTGTAACCATGTAACTGTCAGGTTAGCTGCTCCCAGCCCCTCCTCCTGAGTTTCCTGTTTGCATGATTAGTAGCAGATTTGCATATGATTTGTATCTGAATTGAATGCGAAGTGTGTAGAGAGTCTATATAGGTGCTACACACTGAGCTGGTGGTCATTTCAGATGCAGCCTCAGTGGTATGCGCTGGCGTTCCCCTCGCTGTTCTACCAAATGTAAGTTACACATTTTTTTCTGCTTAGCTGCTCCTGAGGTTTTAAATTTAGGTTAGGTCACTTGCCCGGAGGTCTGCCTCACCGTGGCGCAAGTGTCTAGTATAATATACTTTGCATGCAAACCATATTGGAAGCTAAAGTACCTCCTAGTTTAATAAATGTTAGCACTTGTCTTGGATGCAGGGCATGCATTTTTCAGTCTGGCAGAGGCGGTGTATGCCTATGCGATTAACCATTCAATTGCAGCATGTGTTTAGGGATGCGCAGCCTTTCCCCCCACCTTTCCTTAACTTTGTAACCATGTAACTGTCAGGTTAGCTGCTCCCAGCCCCTCCTCCTGAGTTTCCTGTTTGCATGATTAGCAGCAGATTTGCATATGATTTGCATCTGAATTGAATGCGAAGTGTGTAGAGAGTCTATATAGGTGCTACACACTGAGCTGGTGGTCATTTCAGATGCAGCCTCAGTGGTATGCGCTGGCGTTCCCCTCGCTGTTCTACCAAATGTAAGTTACACATTTTTTTCTGCTTAGCTGCTCCTGAGGTTTTACATTTAGGTTAGGTCACTTGCCCGGAGGTCTGCCTCACCGTGGCGCAAGTGTCTAGTATAATATACTTTGCATGCAAACCATATTGGAAGCTAAAGTACCTCCTAGTTTAATAAATGTTAGCACTTGTCTTGGATGCAGGGCATGCATTTTTCAGTCTGGCAGAGGCGGTGTATGCCTATGCGATTAACCATTCAATTGCAGCATGTGTTTAGGGATGCGCAGCCTTTCCCCCCACCTTTCCTTAACTTTGTAACCATGTAACTGTCAGGTTAGCTGCTCCCAGCCCCTCCCCCTGAGTTTCCTGTTTGCATGATTAGTAGCAGATTTGCATATGATTTGCATCTGAATTGAATGCGAAGTGTGTAGAGAGTCTACATAGGTGCTACACACTGAGCTGGTGGTCATTTCAGATGCAGCCTCAGTGGTATGCGCTGGCGTTCCCCTCGCTGTTCTACCAAATGTAAGTTACACATTTTTTTCTGCTTAGCTGCTCCTGAGGTTTTAAATTTAGGCTAGGTCACTTGCCCGGAGGTCTGCCTCACCGTGGCGCAAGTGTCTAGTATAATATACTTTGCATGCAAACCATATTGGAAGCTAAAGTACCTCCTAGTTTAATAAATGTTAGCACTTGTCTTGGATGCAGGGCATGCATTTTTCAGTCTGGCAGAGGCGGTGTATGCCTATGCGATTAACCATTCAATTGCAGCATGTGTTTAGGGATGCGCAGCCTTTCCCCCCACCTTTCCTTAACTTTGTAACCATGTAACTGTCAGGTTAGCTGCTCCCAGCCCCTCCTCCTGAGTTTCCTGTTTGCATGATTAGTAGCAGATTTGCATATGATTTGCATCTGAATTGAATGCGAAGTGTGTAGAGAGTCTATATAGGTGCTACACACTGAGCTGGTGGTCATTTCAGATGCAGCCTCAGTGGTATGCGCTGGCGTTCCCCTCGCTGTTCTACCAAATGTAAGTTACACATTTTTTTCTGCTTAGCTGCTCCTGAGGTTTTAAATTTAGGTTAGGTCACTTGCCCGGAGGTCTGCCTCACCGTGGCGCAAGTGTCTAGTATAATATACTTTGCATGCAAACCATATTGGAAGCTAAAGTACCTCCTAGTTTAATAAATGTTAGCACTTGTCTTGGATGCAGGGCATGCATTTTTCAGTCTGGCAGAGGCGGTGTATGCCTATGCGATTAACCATTCAATTGCAGCATGTGTTTAGGGATGCGCAGCCTTTCCCCCCACCTTTCCTTAACTTTGTAACCATGTAACTGTCAGGTTAGCTGCTCCCAGCCCCTCCTCCTGAGTTTCCTGTTTGCATGATTAGTAGCAGATTTGCATATGATTTGCATCTGAATTGAATGCGAAGTGTGTAGAGAGTCTATATAGGTGCTACACACTGAGCTGGTGGTCATTTCAGATGCAGCCTCAGTGGTATGCGCTGGCGTTCCCCTCGCTGTTCTACCAAATGTAAGTTACACATTTTTTTCTGCTTAGCTGCTCCTGAGGTTTTAAATTTAGGTTAGGTCACTTGCCCGGAGGTCTGCCTCACCGTGGCGCAAGTGTCTAGTATAATATACTTTGCATGCAAACCATATTGGAAGCTAAAGTACCTCCTAGTTTAATAAATGTTAGCACTTGTCTTGGATGCAGGGCATGCATTTTTCAGTCTGGCAGAGGCGGTGTATGCCTATGCGATTAACCATTCAATTGCAGCATGTGTTTAGGGATGCGCAGCCTTTCCCCCCACCTTTCCTTAACTTTGTAACCATGTAACTGTCAGGTTAGCTGCTCCCAGCCCCTCCTCCTGAGTTTCCTGTTTGCATGATTAGTAGCAGATTTGCATATGATTTGCATCTGAATTGAATGCGAAGTGTGTAGAGAGTCTATATAGGTGCTACACACTGAGCTGGTGGTCATTTCAGATGCAGCCTCAGTGGTATGCGCTGGCGTTCCCCTCGCTGTTCTACCAAATGTAAGTTACACATTTTTTTCTGCTTAGCTGCTCCTGAGGTTTTAAATTTAGGTTAGGTCACTTGCCCGGAGGTCTGCCTCACCGTGGCGCAAGTGTCTAGTATAATATACTTTGCATGCAAACCATATTGGAAGCTAAAGTACCTCCTAGTTTAATAAATGTTAGCACTTGTCTTGGATGCAGGGCATGCATTTTTCAGTCTGGCAGAGGCGGTGTATGCCTATGCGATTAACCATTCAATTGCAGCATGTGTTTAGGGATGCGCAGCCTTTCCCCCCACCTTTCCTTAACTTTGTAACCATGTAACTGTCAGGTTAGCTGCTCCCAGCCCCTCCTCCTGAGTTTCCTGTTTGCATGATTAGTAGCAGATTTGCATATGATTTGCATCTGAATTGAATGCGAAGTGTGTAGAGAGTCTATATAGGTGCTACACACTGAGCTGGTGGTCATTTCAGATGCAGCCTCAGTGGTATGCGCTGGCGTTCCCCTCGCTGTTCTACCAAATGTAAGTTACACATTTTTTTCTGCTTAGCTGCTCCTGAGGTTTTAAATTTAGGTTAGGTCACTTACCCGGAGGTCTGCCTCACCGTGGCGCAAGTGTCTAGTATAATATACTTTGCATGCAAACCATATTGGAAGCTAAAGTACCTCCTAGTTTAATAAATGTTAGCACTTGTCTTGGATGCAGGGCATGCATTTTTCAGTCTGGCAGAGGCGGTGTATGCCTATGCGATTAACCATTCAATTGCAGCATGTGTTTAGGGATGCGCAGCCTTTCCCCCCACCTTTCCTTAACTTTGTAACCATGTAACTGTCAGGTTAGCTGCTCCCAGCCCCTCCTCCTGAGTTTCCTGTTTGCATGATTAGTAGCAGATTTGCATATGATTTGTATCTGAATTGAATGCGAAGTGTGTAGAGAGTCTATATAGGTGCTACACACTGAGCTGGTGGTCATTTCAGATGCAGCCTCAGTGGTATGCGCTGGCGTTCCCCTCGCTGTTCTACCAAATGTAAGTTACACATTTTTTTCTGCTTAGCTGCTCCTGAGGTTTTAAATTTAGGTTAGGTCACTTGCCCGGAGGTCTGCCTCACCGTGGCGCAAGTGTCTAGTATAATATACTTTGCATGCAAACCATATTGGAAGCTAAAGTACCTCCTAGTTTAATAAATGTTAGCACTTGTCTTGGATGCAGGGCATGCATTTTTCAGTCTGGCAGAGGCGGTGTATGCCTATGCGATTAACCATTCAATTGCAGCATGTGTTTAGGGATGCGCAGCCTTTCCCCCCACCTTTCCTTAACTTTGTAACCATGTAACTGTCAGGTTAGCTGCTCCCAGCCCCTCCTCCTGAGTTTCCTGTTTGCATGATTAGTAGCAGATTTGCATATGATTTGCATCTGAATTGAATGCGAAGTGTGTAGAGAGTCTATATAGGTGCTACACACTGAGCTGGTGGTCATTTCAGATGCAGCCTCAGTGGTATGCGCTGGCGTTCCCCTCGCTGTTCTACCAAATGTAAGTTACACATTTTTTTCTGCTTAGCTGCTCCTGAGGTTTTAAATTTAGGTTAGGTCACTTGCCCGGAGGTCTGCCTCACCGTGGCGCAAGTGTCTAGTATAATATACTTTGCATGCAAACCATATTGGAAGCTAAAGTACCTCCTAGTTTAATAAATGTTAGCACTTGTCTTGGATGCAGGGCATGCATTTTTCAGTCTGGCAGAGGCGGTGTATGCCTATGCGATTAACCATTCAATTGCAGCATGTGTTTAGGGATGCGCAGCCTTTCCCCCCACCTTTCCTTAACTTTGTAACCATGTAACTGTCAGGTTAGCTGCTCCCAGCCCCTCCTCCTGAGTTTCCTGTTTGCATGATTAGTAGCAGATTTGCATATGATTTGCATCTGAATTGAATGCGAAGTGTGTAGAGAGTCTATATAGGTGCTACACACTGAGCTGGTGGTCATTTCAGATGCAGCCTCAGTGGTATGCGCTGGCGTTCCCCTCGCTGTTCTACCAAATGTAAGTTACACATTTTTTTCTGCTTAGCTGCTCCTGAGGTTTTAAATTTAGGTTAGGTCACTTGCCCGGAGGTCTGCCTCACCGTGGCGCAAGTGTCTAGTATAATATACTTTGCATGCAAACCATATTGGAAGCTAAAGTACCTCCTAGTTTAATAAATGTTAGCACTTGTCTTGGATGCAGGGCATGCATTTTTCAGTCTGGCAGAGGCAGTGTATGCCTATGCGATTAACCATTCAATTGCAGCATGTGTTTAGGGATGCGCAGCCTTTCCCCCCACCTTTCCTTAACTTTGTAACCATGTAACTGTCAGGTTAGCTGCTCCCAGCCCCTCCTCCTGAGTTTCCTGTTTGCATGATTAGTAGCAGATTTGCATATGATTTGCATCTGAATTGAATGCGAAGTGTGTAGAGAGTCTATATAGGTGCTACACACTGAGCTGGTGGTCATTTCAGATGCAGCCTCAGTGGTATGCGCTGGCGTTCCCCTCGCTGTTCTACCAAATGTAAGTTACACATTTTTTTCTGCTTAGCTGCTCCTGAGGTTTTAAATTTAGGTTAGGTCACTTGCCCGGAGGTCTGCCTCACCGTGGCGCAAGTGTCTAGTATAATATACTTTGCATGCAAACCATATTGGAAGCTAAAGTACCTCCTAGTTTAATAAATGTTAGCACTTGTCTTGGATGCAGGGCATGCATTTTTCAGTCTGGCAGAGGCGGTGTATGCCTATGCGATTAACCATTCAATTGCAGCATGTGTTTAGGGATGCGCAGCCTTTCCCCCCACCTTTCCTTAACTTTGTAACCATGTAACTGTCAGGTTAGCTGCTCCCAGCCCCTCCTCCTGAGTTTCCTGTTTGCATGATTAGTAGCAGATTTGCATATGATTTGCATCTGAATTGAATGCGAAGTGTGTAGAGAGTCTATATAGGTGCTACACACTGAGCTGGTGGTCATTTCAGATGCAGCCTCAGTGGTATGCGCTGGCGTTCCCCTCGCTGTTCTACCAAATGTAAGTTACACATTTTTTTCTGCTTAGCTGCTCCTGAGGTTTTAAATTTAGGTTAGGTCACTTGCCCGGAGGTCTGCCTCACCGTGGCGCAAGTGTCTAGTATAATATACTTTGCATGCAAACCATATTGGAAGCTAAAGTACCTCCTAGTTTAATAAATGTTAGCACTTGTCTTGGATGCAGGGCATGCATTTTTCAGTCTGGCAGAGGCAGTGTATGCCTATGCGATTAACCATTCAATTGCAGCATGTGTTTAGGGATGCGCAGCCTTTCCCCCCACCTTTCCTTAACTTTGTAACCATGTAACTGTCAGGTTAGCTGCTCCCAGCCCCTCCTCCTGAGTTTCCTGTTTGCATGATTAGTAGCAGATTTGCATATGATTTGCATCTGAATTGAATGCGAAGTGTGTAGAGAGTCTATATAGGTGCTACACACTGAGCTGGTGGTCATTTCAGATGCAGCCTCAGTGGTATGCGCTGGCGTTCCCCTCGCTGTTCTACCAAATGTAAGTTACACATTTTTTTCTGCTTAGCTGCTCCTGAGGTTTTAAATTTAGGTTAGGTCACTTGCCCGGAGGTCTGCCTCACCGTGGCGCAAGTGTCTAGTATAATATACTTTGCATGCAAACCATATTGGAAGCTAAAGTACCTCCTAGTTTAATAAATGTTAGCACTTGTCTTGGATGCAGGGCATGCATTTTTCAGTCTGGCAGAGGCGGTGTATGCCTATGCGATTAACCATTCAATTGCAGCATGTGTTTAGGGATGCGCAGCCTTTCCCCCCACCTTTCCTTAACTTTGTAACCATGTAACTGTCAGGTTAGCTGCTCCCAGCCCCTCCTCCTGAGTTTCCTGTTTGCATGATTAGTAGCAGATTTGCATATGATTTGCATCTGAATTGAATGCGAAGTGTGTAGAGAGTCTATATAGGTGCTACACACTGAGCTGGTGGTCATTTCAGATGCAGCCTCAGTGGTATGCGCTGGCGTTCCCCTCGCTGTTCTACCAAATGTAAGTTACACATTTTTTTCTGCTTAGCTGCTCCTGAGGTTTTAAATTTAGGTTAGGTCACTTGCCCGGAGGTCTGCCTCACCGTGGCGCAAGTGTCTAGTATAATATACTTTGCATGCAAACCATATTGGAAGCTAAAGTACCTCCTAGTTTAATAAATGTTAGCACTTGTCTTGGATGCAGGGCATGCATTTTTCAGTCTGGCAGAGGCGGTGTATGCCTATGCGATTAACCATTCAATTGCAGCATGTGTTTAGGGATGCGCAGCCTTTCCCCCCACCTTTCCTTAACTATGTTCCAATATTGTATTTATGTTATGTATTTATATTTAAAGATGGAGTCCTGTAGCCAGAGGGAGTTCAGTGGACATCCGTTTAAAATTTCTCATTTTAAGGTGAAGTACCATCTCCGGGCAGCGGGGGGGAGTGGTGAGTCTCTTCCCCCATAACTGTAGTGTTTTAACTTCTCAAATGCTTCCCGCAGTTTCTACCAAGGAGGACCCGTGGACCTGTTGGCTTGGTAGCCATGGCCACGCGTACAGCGTCGCTATGGAGATACGGTGTGTGTAATACACGCCCTCTCTGTGACGTGGGCGGCCATGCGACGTAATGGTCGCATGACGGGAGGCTGATGCAGACGTCTTGACGTATTAGACGAGGAAGCTGCGGCAGGGGGCGTAGGCCACGCGTAACCCATCTGCTAAACGGAGATTGGTGAGTAGGCTGTCTGAGTGCACAAGTGATTACATAATACTCCCCCATATACTCCTGATGAATGGGAGGGAGGGAGGGGAATAAGTATGAGGGATAGGCCTTGTCACACCAGTATGGGAGGTCTGAAATTTGCATATTAAGAGGTGCTGTTCTCTATCAGGTCCACTGGATGGCCACCCCTTCCTGATTGGCTGCTGGATTTCAATCTGATTGGTTAGGTGTAGGTGGAAGGAGTATATAAGTGTGTTGGTTTTAAACATCAGTGATATGTAATGCTGAACAGCTTGAGAAAGGTCGTAAGACTGAAACAGCAGGGCTGTCGCTGTCACAGATTACTTTTTATACCACTTTTGATGGAATAAAAGAGCTTGAATACAAATCGATGGTGCCGACTCTACTGTGGATTATTAACTTGTGAATACATTTGACCTTTTTTTAATTTATCCTATACCCCTCCCTCCGCCAGCCAATCAGCGTGATCGGCTGTCATTGGCTTCAGCCTATGACATCCGATCATTTTTGTGCCAGCCAGGGGGACAGCCGTGTCACATGGCTGTTCCCAGTACAGCGCTGCTGTAGATCGCAGCGCTGTACAATGTTTATAGATGGCGATCACCGCTGGCAGACTGAAGCAGAGATGCGCGCGCGATCTCCTGCTAGCCCCATTGAAAGCCGTTCACGCCGATCAGCGGGAAGCGGTCCTGGGGCTGCCGCCGCGTTCACGACAATTGGCATGGAGCAGTCGGCTAGTAGTTAAAGATCCCTCCCTATATAATAAATGAGGCACTGAAATAAAACTAGGTAAACTACATGAAAAGGGATGCCTGATCGTTTACTTCCAGTTTTGTAGGGACTTTTGTATGCAAACTTCCAGTTTTGTAGGGATTTGTATGCAAAAATAGGCAAAAATCTTTAACCTCCTGAGCATTGCGCCTCTCAGGAGGTTTTGCTAGCCTGAGTTCCCCCACGATAAAACTATTAGTTTCTATGGATGAATAAGATGTTACCTAGCACTAGGCTAGCTAGTATAAGTGTGCACAACCCCCCCGATTGCCCAGTATCCCCCTGATCCAGCCGCTTATACATTGCCCAGTCTGGTTGCTGGGATCGGCGTAGCCTCCCCACACAGCTCTGGTCTTCTCTATGGGTAGGATCGTACATGACGTCATAAGCAGACCCAATCCTCCCCATAGAGAACACTGGAGCTGTGCGGGGAAGCTGCGCCAATCGCTGGAACTATTCTATTGCAAGAGTTATCATGGCTTCTCCTTTTCCTCGATGACCGTAATAAACTTCTGTCCATTGAGGCTACCTCGTCCCTTATCCGATAGACCAAATCAACCGGATAATTCCTATCAAGGAATTTCTTGGCCATACTGTACATTGTAATCTACGATTACTAGTGTTAGGATCACTGACTATTCTCTTAACCCTTATAAATTGAGATTTAGGTAATGATTCGCAAAGTCTCTTGGGTTGGAAGCTATTTAAATTCAACAAAGTATTACAGTCTGTGGGTTTACTATATAGGTCAAACTTGAGAAGTCTTCCACAAATCGTAACATTGACATCCAAAAAAGGAACAGAATGATCACTTGAATGGGCTGTGACACGTTGTAATTCATTAAAAATTCCTCAAATTAATCTCTCTATCCTGTCCAGGTCAGAAAGATATCATCTATAAAACGTTGTCAAACAAGGCCATGTTGGCGTAATTCGGATAGACGCATCTATTTTCAAACTGTTCAACAAACACATTAGCATACACTGGGGCTACATTGCTACCCATGGCCAAACCCTTCAACTGTAAATAAAATGTATCTTGAAACAAAAAGTAATTTCTTTTGAGGACCATGTCAAGCAAAGTTTAATTTAATCATGACATCTTTGATAGTACCAATACCTTCACTATAGGGAATATGGGTACGCAAAGATTCGATATCAAGTGTTATCAGGAGGCGATTCTCATGGGGCAGCACTATTCTGCTGCACATGGTCCTGCCATGTGCGGCGTCTCTCCATAATTCTGATTGAGTAAGTTATATTTATTGATGTCTCTGGTTCATCATGCTACTTATTTGGGAGTTTTATCATTAGATTTCCTTTGACATTTTTATACATGGTTTCTTTCATATATGTCTATGGCCACCTTAGGTTGCTTACAGATTATTGCAGTTTATTAACCTCTTGAGGACCCCTAAAGACCAGGTCAATTTTCTCAAATTGGGCCACTGCAGCTTTAAGGGCTCGCTGCAGGGCCACACAACTCAGCACACAAGTGATTCCCCCGACCAACAGAGCTCTCTGTTGGTGGGGTCTGATTGCTCCCCCAATGTTTATTTTTTTTTTGGGGGGGGGTAAATATTTGATTTTATTAATACATTTCTCCCTCCCCCCGCCAGCTAATCAGCATGATCGGCTGTCATAGGCTTCAGCCTATGACAGCCAATCACTTCCCTGCCTCTGGAGGGGACAGCCGTGTCACACGGCTGTCCCCAGTACAACGCTGCCTTAGATTGCAGCGCTGTACAGGGTAATTAGACAGCGGTTTCGCCATCTAACAGTCCCCTAGCGACTACCACCGCTGGGAGACTGAAGGAGCAGAGCTCCGCCATCCAAGCAGGGATGCGCATGCATAGGCACGTGTTCTCCTCCAAACCACGCCCCAAGGACCTTACAACGATCGGCGTTAGGTAGTCCTGGGGCTGCGCCGCCGTCCAGGCCCGTCAGCGTGAGGCGGTCAGCAAGTGGTTAAGCTGGTAGACTCATTAGCACATTAACTTACCTATATATTACCATTGTAGGTGGTAATTCCTGGCTTTATTTTCTCCAGATGCTTCATTTTGTTATGCTCCGTCATTGGAGGTATTTGTATTTACAGTTATAGATTTTTTTCCCTGCATAGTTCATGGTATCATTGCATTTTATTAGTTGGGTTTACCTACATTTTTTTTTTTTAAAAGGTAAGTTTTTATTTATTTTTCTTTTTTTAAAACATAACAATACAACACAACATTCGGGTAAGACAATCAACACTTACCCAAAGAACATCTAGTTACAAGTAGGTCATGACCCCTAAGGGCAGAGGAGAGAGAAGCCGTAGGAAATAGAGAGGAAAAGAAAGGAAAAGAGATCTCGACCATACTGATTTACAGTGTAGCACGTAGAGAAAAAGAGAGAAATCAGAAGAAACTGATCATTATGTCACATGTATCGTTTTATAACATTACTCGTATATAGCATGTATAAAAATCACTTTACCCCAAGGAGAGGTAGCATTATAATAGGTGTGCCCATACAGGGCAACCATAGTCCAGTGAAACAAAACTGCAGTAGATTATGTTTAATTCAAACATCTATCTGGAGATTCCGGCAGTGCTTGTCGCACCATCTGGACCAAATGTTATCAAATTTTTTAAGGCAGTTCCTACTTTTGTATGTCATCTTACATAGGGGTAACATAGAATTAATGGAGGAGATCCATTCAGCCTTAGAAGGTATTGCTGGTTGATTCCAGTGTTTCAGGATTATTTTCCTAGCTACATGGCATACCGTGAAAATCATGGCTTGTTTATATTTATTGTAGCTGTTTTTATCAAAGATTCCTAGCATCACCATTTTAATATCCAGATTAATTGGTAAATCCAACACCCCCCTAATGTTTTTTTCCACCTGTGCCCAGAATCTTTCCAGTTTTGGGCATGTCCAAAACATGTGTAAATAGGTCCCCGCTTGTACTCCACATCTCGTACAGGTATTAGGATGAGCAGTATTGATTTTGTGCAGTCTACTGGGGGTAAAGTACACCCTGTGAAGGTATTTGAGGTGTATTAGTCTGTCCCTGGATGAGATTAGAATCGCGGCTCCCCTACCCACTACCCCCTCCCACTCCTCATCTTCTATTTCACCAACATCATTTACCCATTGTGCACGAATTTTATCAGTATTGTGGCCCATTTGAACAAGGAGGTCAGCATAGATGGCCGACAAGGGCTTTTCTAGGTTTTCTTGTATGAGCAAGGACTCCAGCGGATCTGACCCCAGCTGTACACCCTCCCTACCAAACTGGGCTGCATATGCGTGTGATAGTTGAAGTTACCTAAAGTGCATTTGCCTAGGGATATTGTATGTTTGTCTAAGTTCTATAAAAGGCAGTAAGGTGCCTGTCTTAGTAATATCTTTTAGTATTTTGATCCCATTTTGTGCCCATAGGGACGGGTCAGGTAAAATGTGGGATATGAGGATTACCCCATAGGGGAGTATATGGGGACCATGTGAGTGGGGCCGCAAGCTTTTTGTGGAGATATTGCCATGCCCGAATTGTAGTTTTCATTACTACCGTGATGTTTGGAGAAGAATTTGGGCCTCTAAATGGAAGGTTTAAGAGGGCTTCGTAAGAACCCATAATTGCAGCTTCTATTACTATCGCTGGATTGAGTTCATTACGCGAGAACCACCACCGTATTGTAACAAGTATTGCTGCCAGGAAGTAATAGAAAAAATTGGGCATAGATAACCCACCCTTTAAAGCTGGGAGGGTCAACGTTTTTAAGGACATACGTGGTAGTTTGTTGGACCATATAAACGGAATCAGGATTTTATTAATTTCAGTAAAGTATTTTTTGGGGATCCAGACTGGGGAGTTACGGAATATATACGTAAATTTGGGTAGTAGCATCATTTTGATTGCATTGACCCTACCTATTAATGTTAGTGGTAATTCCTGCCAGGTATTGCATTTATCTTTAATCTTTTTGATAATAGGAAAAAAGTTATTTGTTAGGAATAACTTAGTAGCTTTATGGATTATTATTCCCAAGTACGTAAATGTGGTTGACCATTGCAGGCCGGATCCACCGAAGTCCCCCCCAGAAGCGTTGTTATCCAAGGGGAAAATAATAGATTTTGTTTTGTTTATTTTTAGTCCTGACCATCGACTAAATTGTTCTATTATATTAAAGACTGCCGACAACGAAGGACCAGAGTCTGCAAGGTAAAGTAGTATGTCGTCTGCGTAGAGTGAGATTTTTTCCTCTAATCTCCCCATTTTTAACCCCTGAAACCTAGCAGAATGTCGCAGCATTATAGCTAATGGCTCTATGGCAATAGCAAACAGACTCGGCGAGAGGGGACACCCCTGTCTGGTACCCCTGGAAAGCGAAAAAGGTGGTGATGTTTTGCCATTAATACGCAACCTGGCAGAGGGTTTTTTATATAGTAGTTGTACCATTTTTATAAAGTTACTTCCTATGCCAAACTTGCCCATCACCCTCCAGAGGTATCCCCACTCCACCGAGTCGAACGCCTTTTCGTTATCCAATGAAGCCAAAACCCTGTCTCCTGCATTATCATGGTTAGCGACCAAATTCGTATGCAGTCGTCTAAGGTTAATATCGGTACCCTTTCCAGGCATGAATCCTGTTTGGTCCTGATGGATTATGGTAAGAATACATTTGTTGAGTCTGTTAGAGAGAGCTTTTGCTATTATTTTCGCATCAACGTTAATAAGCGATATAAGCCTATAGGAGGCGCATAAAGTGGGGTCTTTACCGGGTTTCAATATTAGTGTGATTAATGCTTCCGACCACGAGGCAGGGGGTGTATCATTGTTAAATGCTGATTTCTGGGCCGCTAGCAATTTAGGAGCTAAAATAAGATGGTAGTGCTTATAGTACTCAGATGGATATCCATCTAGGCCAGGAGTTTTCCCACACTGCATTTCTGAAATAGCGTCAGTGATCTCATCCAGGGAGAGAGGTGCATGCATCCAAAGCTTTAATTTGTTCTTCATTAAAGGGGAACTGAAGAGAGAGGTATATGGAGGCTGTCATGTTTATTTCCTTGTAGACAATACCAGTTGCCTGGCAGCCCTGCTGATCCTCTGCCTTTAATACTATTAGCCATAGCCCCTGAACAAGCATGCAGCAGATCAGGTGTTTCAGTGGTTCAGACTTATAAGTCTGATCTGACAAGACTAGCTGCATGCTTGTTTCTGGTTTTAATCAGATACTACTGCAGAGAAATAGACCAACAGGGCCGCCAGGTAACTGGTATTGATTAAAAGGAAATAAACATGACAGCCTCCATATACCTCTCTCTTCAGTTCCCCTTTAAGGGTAGGGAATGTAATCTCATTGAGGAACTCATCTAGTTGCGAAGAGGAATAGTCCACCCTAGAGGAGTATAACTGTGTATAGTATTGAATGAAGGTGTGCTCTATAGTGTGTTGGTCCTCATGCAAACAGCCATCCTCGGACCTGATCCCGGGAATTGCGGTATTGGACCTGGTGTCCCTCAGGAGCCAGGCCAAGAGTTTATCGTTTTTATCCCCTTTGGCAAATATGGTTTGGGATTTAGCGAGTAGGGCACATTTACAACAATCAACTCTAAGGAGTTCCACTCTATTGAGAGATGCCTGCCATTCCTTATAGGCCTGGGCGGTATTAGTAGCAATATAAGTAGTTTCAGCTTGAGTGGCCTGTTGTTCGGCTGTCTGTAAGATATTAGCCTGTTTCCTAGCATTAGAGATTTCAGCTATATAATATCCCTGTATACATGCTTTTTTAGCATCCCAGACCACGTCCGAGGAGGCTGATGTTTCATTGTCTGTCCAGTAGTTTTGTAATGCCTTAGTGACGGCAGCGTCAACCGTTGGCTGCATAATCCAAAACCTGGATAGCCTCCAGGATCTGGATGTCAGAACCTCCTTTATGTTTAATGTGAGTAATGTTGGGGCGTGGTCAGATATCCCACTGGGCAAAATGTCCACCCTGCTTATCATGGGTAGTATATCGTTAGATGTATATATAAGATCTATGTGGGATAGAGTTCTATGTGTAGTGGATGAACATGTATATTTCAGTATATCCGGGTATTTCCATCTCCATGTGTCTGTTAAGGAGTGTGTTTCTGCCCATTCACCTAAATTAAACCTTTCTGGTCCAGCGTGTTTGAGTCTATCTTTGGCGGGATCTGGTGCTAGGTTAAAATCTCCTGCCCATATGATTTTAGCGGGTGGGAGCTGTGAAATCATGCCCACTAATTCATTAAGCAATTCAGTAGATCCAGTAGGAGGAAGGTACAACCCCACAATAATAAACTGTAATCCAAAGATAGTTGCCTGCACCAGTACATATCTGCCAAAGTTATCCAGCTTGACCTGCTGTATCATGATGGACAAGGATTTATGAAATAATATACTAACTCCTCTGGAGTGAGTAGAATACGTGGAGTGATAATAACTGCCTACCCATGGCTTTTTTAGTGCCATGATATTTCTCCCAATTAGGTGGGTTTCTTGAAAAATGCAAATGTGGGGGTGGTACTTTTTGAGGAAGTCAAAGACCAGGGATCGTTTAAATTTAGAATTAAGACCCCTAACGTTCCACGAAATACAGGTCAAACTGGACGGCCTGTCAGCTTGTTGGGCAGGTGCCATTATAAGCATAAGAGAAATAGATACATGCATGTGGCATCATTTTGAGATATGAAAGCCCAAGAGAGGGCTGCAGAGAAAGAAAGAGAGTACCTACATTTTTAGCTTCTTTTCGCATTAAAATTCTGGCGACTTGCTTCTTTTACTTCTCCTGCTGTTTACTTCACCTGGTGGCTATTATGTTTTTTTAGACCTTGGTCTATTCAGTGATCTTTCACTTTGTTTCTCTATCCATTCATTGCTTTTCAACTCTGGACTCAACTGTTATCCTCGTCTTGCTGGTGGTTGGTTTATCATGTATTCCACTTATTTATGTGTTTATAATATTATATATTGTATTTTAGATTTTTATCACTGTGTTTGATGGCCTGAAGAAGGGTTCATCCGAAACAAGTCGACATTGTCGACTTAAAACAAATTTACCAGTTTACTTAGGGATTCGTATCCTGAAGGATAAACTTTGTTATTTTTCTAATGCATCTGTTTGCACTTTTGATACATTAATGATTTTTGTCTATTTTTACATACAAATCCCTCTGAGTTTCCTCAAGTTATTCGATATTATATATCCTTATATTTGTCTATGGTTATTACTGGCAGAGAGAACTGAGGAGCCCAGAATAAACTGAGTACATTTTATGAAAATCCTAAGCAGAATTTTTTGCAACACACTCTATTTATAGCGATGAAGAAGGACCAAGATACCCTGGATATACCCAAAATTTACTCCATATATAAAACTAGATTACCCCAATGTATAATCAAGCTACACTATATATATTTAAACACTATACTTAGTATACAGTGTATCGTGATTATACGTAATATTAACTATATGCGCTATACTATATACTACCTGAATACTATGTATAATCACATTACACCATAGAGTAACTATATACCAATATACTAAATAATCACGCTACACTATATACTATACCTGTACACTACCACCCATATTTTTTGGGTTAGAGGACAAAAATGGGGGAAACTAAATACAGGGAGTGCAGAATTATTAGGCAAATGAGTATTTTGACCACATCATCCTCTTTATGTATGTTGTCTTACTCCAAGCTGTATAGGCTCGAAAGCCTACTACCAATTAAGCATATTAGGTGATGTGCATCTCTGTAATTAGAAGGGGTGTGGTCTAATGACAACACCCTATATCAGGTGTGCATAATTATTAGGCAACTTCCTTTCCTTTGGCAAAATGGGTCAAAAGAAGGACTTGACAGGCTCAGAAAAGTAAAAAATAGTGAGATATCTTGCAGAGGGATGCAGCACTCTTAAAATTGCAAAGCTTCTAAAGTGTGATCATCGAACAATCAAGTGTTTCATTCAAAATAGTCAACAGGGTCGCAAGAAGCGTGTGGAAAAACCAAGGCGCACAATAACTGCCCATGAACTGAGAAAAGCCAAGCGTGCAGCTGCCAAGATGCCACTTGCCACCAGTTTGGCCATATTTCAGAGCTGCAACATCACTGGACTGCCCAAAAGCACAAGGTGTGCAATACTCAGAGACATGGCCAAGGTAAGAAAGGCTGAAAGGCGACAACCACTGAACAAGACTCACAAGCTGAAACGTCAAGACTGGGCCAAGAAATATCTCAAGACTGATTTTTCTAAGGTTTTATGGACTGATAAAATGAGAGCGAGTCTTGATGGGCCAGATGGATGGGCCCGTGGCTGGATTGGTAAAGGGCAGAGAGCTCCAGTCCGACTCAGATGCCAGCAAGGTGGAGGTGGAGTACTGGTTTGGGCTGGTATCATCAAAGATGAGCTTGTGGGGCCTTTTCGGGTTGAGGATGGAGTCAAGCTCAACTCCCAGTCCTACTGCCAGTTTCTGGAAGACACCTTCTTCAAGCAGTGGTACAGGAAGAAGTCTGCATCCTTCAAGAAAAACAGGATTTTCATGCAGGACATTGCTCCATCACACGCGTCCAAGTACTGCACAGTGTGGCTGGCAAGAAAGGGTATAAAAGAAGAAAAACTAATGACATGGCCTCCTTGTTCACCAGATCTGAACCCCATTGAGAACCTGTGGTCCATCATAAAATCTGAGATTTACAAGGAGGGAAAACAGTACACCTCTCTGAACAGTGTCTGGGAGGCTGTGGTTGCTGCTGCACGCAATGTTGATGGTGAACAGATCAAAACACTGACAGAATCCATGGATGGCAGACTTTTGAGTGTCCTTGCAAAGAAAGGTGGCTATATTGGTCACTGATTTGTTTTTGAATGTCAGAAATTTATATTTGTGAATGTTGAGATGTTATATTGGTTTCACTGGTAAAAATAAATAATTGAAATGGGTATATATTTGTTTTTTGTTAAGTTGCCTAATAATTATGCACAGTAATAGTCACCTGCACACACAGATATCCCACTAAAATAGCTAAAACTAAAAACAAACTAAAAACTACTTTCAAAAATATTCAGCTTTGATATTAATGAGTGTTTTGGGTTCATTGAGAACATGGTTGTTGTTCAATAATAAAATTATTCCTCAAAAATACAACTTGCCTAATAATTCTGCACTCCCTGTACACTCAACCGTGGTGTGTCCATGGTACAGGAGCGTCTTGTGGGAAAGGGGAGTATTAGAAGATGCCTGACCAGATCTACGCATTTCATTCTGTAATAGGGTGTAATAGTGCCAGGATCACTATTTGTCAGAATATGTCACTCTGCCTCAACCGTGTTTGCTATAACTAGGAGGTCACTATTTTGCAGGGGCCCAGCAGTATACTACTAGCAGCCCAACACTAAAAACAAACACTCCCCCTCCAGCTGCAGAACTTTATGTCCCAGGATGGCCAGCCGACCACATACAGAGATGTGTGCTGATTGGCAAGCTGGAAGGCTGCATCTGGTCACCTGGCCAGGGAATTGCTTCACTCCATATACCTCGGGGCTACCGATGTCCCTCCCGCCTCCACTGAGGGATCCAGCTCACCCCACTTGGTAAATCTTAAACATGTGTCCCTGAACTTCCCTCTCGCTGTCTGTCATGGCAGCAGCGGCCTGGCGTCAGACCCATGGTGGCAGCGGCTACTGTTAGTCCTCTAGTTGCCACTCGCCACCACAACGGACACTTCCAATCAGGCCATACCGCTCCCCAAAATACATAAAGCGTGCCACGTCTATGGCACATACCACTAGAACAAGGAGAAGCCACTCACCACATCAGCAAAGCGGCTGCCTGGAGGAAAGACGGAGGCGTCAGAGCGCCTGCCATAGAGGGATGAAGTTGGAGCGAGCTCCTGAATGAGTAAGAACTTTTTTTGGGGGGGAAATGGGGCACACCTGGCACATATTCAGACCACACTCTTGGGGTCTTATGGTCCGAAAAATATTGTATATCTACACTATACACACCTCTACACCACAAAACATCACAATATACAATTCTAATCTACACTATGTTAAACACTACAGTAGAATCCTTTTATTGTAAACTCCAAGGGACCAGGAAGAGTAGTTTACTATATCAGAAGTTTACCATAGCAGAATTCATACATTGTATATTTATACAGATGCATTTGCTGTGACCTGAGGCCTAAATTTACTAAATCCAGAGGTTTACTATATCAGAGTTTACTATAATGAGATTCTACTGTATAATACACCTACACTAAACACTAACACATTTTAAACTTATTTTATACAAGCTAGATACGAGATGGAAAATATAGTTACTAGCAAACAGTAGGGAGCAGACATCAATAAGCAGGATGCTTTGTTTATAATCACTGTGACTTACAGAGAGCCAACTGGCGGCTCTGCTACTAGCTACGGGACCAGCTACAGTGTAGAGTCGGGTCCTCTACAGGTCCACCATCAGTTGGCTGATTGTGTAATGGTTAAGGGCTCTGCCTCTTACACAGGAGACCAGGGTTCGAATCTCGGCTCTGCCTGTTCAGTAAGCCAGCACTAATTCAGTAGGAGACCTTTGGCAAGTCTCCCTTACACTGCTACTGCCAATAGAACGCGCCCTAGTGGCTGCTGCTCTGCTCTGGCGCTTTGAGTCCGCAAGGAGAAAAGCGCAATATAAATGTTATTTGTCTTGTCTTGTCCTGTCCTGTAGTACATTACCGGGAGGAGAAGCACATGGATGTGGTCCGTGTAGCTCTCCTCTATACTCATGATCACTAAGATCATATCTTAAACCTTAATGACTTTAATACTGCACATTATTTATATACAATTCATATGTTCCCATTATCACAAGTTTAAGTGACTTTTCACTCAACTTTTTTTTTTTTTTTTTTTTCATTTTGTGTTTATATTGGGTTTCTTTTATTTTTTCCTTGGTAATATAACACACACAGATATAAATAATGTCTGGCTAACTATCCCTCCCACTATTTAACTACCAGCAACTTCCCTGTAAAGAAAAAAAAAACTTGCTGCAGGGTTTTCTTCCCTGCAGGGAATCAAAATTATTTTTACATGTTTTATTTCAGGCTGCAAAGCAACAAAAATGTGAGTGATTGCTTTCTTTACCCAGTGTACGAAGAGCCACCAAAAAGGGTATTGAGGTTATATTTAATCTGCTTCATCCTCATAAAATGCAACTGCCAGCAAATTGCCCAGATTGCACTGTTGGGACGTGTGGGGGGGTTTTATGATTTTTTGCTATTCACATTACTTTGTACATTTTGTCTAAAAGTATCACTGTACAACGCTAAAATAAGCATTACAGTTTTCAGAAATGATTAACTCCGGAGGAAGAAGTGCCACAGCGGAAGTTTGTTTGGTTTACAGATGAGATTTTGCCTTTTGTCGGTGTAAGGATGTGGTTTGTAGGACAGACTGTAATGCCCTGCCAGTGCCAATGAGAAACTTAATGTCACACTGAGAAATCTTTTAAACAGCAAAATAATATTGTTGTAGCTCATAAATTGCTAGCTCTGGCGTTCTGCTTCCCTGAATAAAACCTGTGGCAAAATACATCCTGCAAGATCCACATTTATCCCAGAAATAGCTATTTTTATATGCATTTCCTATGGGATATATTAAAGTTGAAAGTGCAGTAGTATAACTGATATTTTCAGGTTAGAACATACTGTACAGATATGTGGATGCTAGTAACAAAAATGATTAAAGCAGATCTCCAGGAAAAAGCAAACCGGTTTCGCAAACTAGCGTCATCAGGCAATCCCCTGATGACGCTAGTTTGCGAAACCGGTTGGGAAGGAGACAGGAGGCACCTTTATACTGTCCTACACTGCTGACCCATACACATGTGCAACTTTATGCGGTTTTTACTATGAAAACTATATTAAACGGTTTACACTTAGAGTTGCCATTTGTTTATTTTTTATGAGGTTTTACTGATATCCATTCGTGAGATGAATCATTGCTGAATTGTTGCTTCCTGATGTCCTACCAAAGCATTGATACAACCTTATAATGTGGGTTGTCACCAGCTGGTAAGTCTCTTTCCTTTTTCTGGGTATCCATGATTGCAGAGCTGTGCTGTGACCCCGATATTTAGTGTGGTGGAGATTTACCTGCTCTTATTCTTTGTTGAAGACTCGTTTTCTGTTTTTGGATTATGCGCTGATTCTATATAATTTACCTGCTTGTGAACTCTGGACATTGTTTTTCTCTCAGCGTCGGCCACTTTGTTTCCTTGGGGCTGATACACATATGTAAACGTAATGTAAAGTTCACACATTACACAGTGCGATGGATCGTCTTGATGGATCTTGGCTTATGCATCTTCTAGGAAAAGATTCATATGAAGTAGATCTTCCCACTTCAATTTGCTCTAGGAAATTCCTTACCTGATCCCCTGACCTCCCCCCTCCTGCAGTCATTGAGAATAAATCACTACTACGTTCTAAAATAAACCATTTATTAAGAAAATGTCCTTCCAATTTCATCAGTTATAACTGTTCTTGCATAACAAATCTGAAGCTGACTGTAAATGAACAAAGTTCACAGTGCACGCAACAAACGGGGGTGGGGAACATTTACAAGGTCCAAAATGCTGGGTAGTAATACTACAACTTGAATTAGAGTCTGAAAAAGTCAAAACAGTACATTTTATTACAATTCTCATTCATATGAGAAATGAAAAGCTAAAGAACCAAGTAAAACACAATAGTCCATGTACAGTAGTAATGGCACTTCACATGCAGATTTTATAAAAACAAAAACATAGGTGGTAACATTGTATAACACATACAAGAGCAGCAGCAGAAGGGACGCCCGTCACCTGTGCAGTATGAAGTCACGGTAATACACAATGTTGCACTGCGTGCCCCAGCTTAGTTTTTTGTAAATATTACATACAGTAGTGATTAAGAAATGACTTGCTGGAATACGATAGGCCATATTTTCATTCTTCATCTGTGCAAACCTAATGACAGGAGAAAAAAATGTGTTTTATTTCCAGTTTCTATTATTTTTATCTTCTTACAAAATAGCTTTTAAAGGATTAATGCATATAGAATTTTTTTTATCGTCTTTCTGTAGCATCTATAAAATAAATTAGGTATCAATATGAAAGTTGACTTATCTTTCCTTATAAAACTATGCTAAGTTCCTGGCTGTCGGGTTAATTATGCATGGACAATGAGAGGCAAAATGCTCCAAGTTGATACAGAACTATGCAGATATTGCATGCAAACTTATGCAGACTGAAAATGGACCAATTAAATTCCACCTTGGCAGAATTACATGTGCATTTTAAGCCGCATAATTTTGCATGCAATATACAGTGGAGGAAATAATTATTTGACCCCTCACTGATTTTGTAAGTTTGTCCAATGACAAAGAAATGAAAAGTCTCAGAACAGTATCAATTCAATGGTAGGTTTATTTTAACAGTGGCAGATAGCACATCAAAAGGAAAATCGAAAATATAACCTTAAATAAAAGATAACAACTGATTTGCATTTCGTTGAGTGAAATAAGTTTTTGAACCCTCTAACAATAAAAGACTTAATACTTAGTGGAAAACCCTTGTTTGCAAGCACAGAGGTCAAACGTTTCTTGTAATTGATGACCAAGTTTGCACACATTTTAGGAGGAATGTTGGTCCACTCCTCTTTGCAGATCATCTCTAAATCCCTAAGGTTTCGAGGCTGTCTCTGTGCAACTCTGAGCTTGAGCTCCCTCCATAGGTTTTCTATTGGATTAAGGTCCGGAGACTGACTAGGCCACTCCATGACCTTAATGTGCTTTTTCTTGAGCCACTCCTTTGTTGCCTTTGCTGTATGTTTTGGGTCATTGTCGTGCTGGAACACCCATCCACGACCCATTTTCAGTTTCCTGGCAGAGGGAAGGAGGTTGTCGTTCAGGATTTCACGATACATGGCTCCGTCCATTTTCCCGTTAATGCGATTAAGTTGTCCTGTGCCCTTAGCAGAAAAACACCCCCAAAGCAAAATGTTTCCACCCCCATGCTTGACGGTGGGGACGGTGTTTTGGGGGTCATAGGCAGCATTTTTCTTCCTCCAAACACAGCGAGTTGAGTTAATGCCAAAGAGCTCTATTTTGGTCTCATCAGACCACAGTACCTTCTCCCAGTCACTCACAGAATCATTCAGGTTCATTGGCAAACTTCAGACGGGCCTGCACATGTGCCTTCTTGAGCAGGGGGACCTTGCGAGCCCTGCAGGATTTTAATCTATTGCGGTGTAATGTGTTTCCAATGGTTTTCTTAGTGACTGTGGTCCCTGCTAATTTGAGGTCATTCACTAACTCCTCCCGTGTAGTTCTAGGATGCTTTTTCACCTTTCTCAGAACCATTGACACCCCACGAGGTGAGATCTTGCGTGGAGCCCCAGAGCGAGGTCGATTGATGGTCATTTTGTGCTCCTTCCATTTTCGAACAATCGCACCAACAGTTGTCACCTTCTCTCCCAGCTTCTTGCTAATGGTTTTGTAGCCCATTCTAGCCTTGTGCAGGTCTACAATTTTGTCTCTGACATCCTTGGACAGCTCTTTGGTCTTTCCCATGTTGGAGAGTTTGGAGTCTGCTTGATTGATTGATTCTGTGGACAGGTGTCTTTTATACAGGTGACTAGTTAAGACAGGTGTCCTTAATGAGGGTGACTAATTGAGTAGAAGTGTTTAACCACTCTGTGGGAGCAAGAACTCTTAATGGTTGGTAGGGGTTCAAAAACTTATTTCACTCAATGAAATGCAAATCAGTTGCTATCTTTTATTTAAGGTTATTTTTTCAATTTTCCTTTTGATGTGCTATCTGCCACTGCTAAAATAAACCTACCATTGAAATGATACTGTTCTGAGACTTTTCATTTCTTTGTCATTGGACAAACTTACAAAATCAGTGAGGGGTCAAATAATTATTTCCTCCACTGTATGTATAATCCTGTATCAACTCGCAACAATTTTATCTCATTCACCATCCCTACTGCTGGTCCTGTGTCTCTGATTCTTTCAGCCACATACATAAAAGGCGTATGAACATCAGGTTCTGTGGTTATAGTGCACCAGAGCCAAAGCTCAGGTACAAAATCACGTATTTAGCCAAGAGGAGGGAAGACTTTGGATTCTCACGGTGTCCTCTGGTCCCCCGTTGCTGCTCGCAGACCCGCCAAATATTACCAACAAAGGCTTGTGGGTAATCTGATGGGGGCCACGCTCCTCTTCAAGCAGGAGTGCGGCTGTACGTCACCTGTGCAGTATGGCTGTGCTCGTGCCATAGGAGAGTGGCACCGATCAGCTGGAGAGTCCTGGGCAGCAACGAGGGACCAGAGGTTTCTGCAGGAAGCCTCAATAGAATCCAGTTGTTTCCCTCTCCTTAGGCAAGTATGTGTTTCTGAACACACGTTTTGGCTCAGATTCTTTTTTAAAGTCAGGTTATTTTAGCTGCCTGCTTGTTTCAGGTATGCCATTCAGACACTACTTCAGCCAAAAGGATCAACACTACTAATAGGCAATTGACATTCTTTAGGAGGAAACAGATACAGCAGCCATCATATCCCTTTCACTACAGTGTCCTTTTGAGGAATGTATCAGATGTGAAGCATCTAACCATTATTATTGGAGTAATAGAAAAGGTGTGATTACATATGCCTGGGATGGTTACATATGCCTGGGATAACAGTGGTAATTATGCGTGGAGGTTAAAAATAAAAATCACTTTCCCTATGGTACGGTGCTGCTGTACAGGCAGGAGAAACGGATGAGTGAAGGAAATTGTGGTAGGTTTGTAAAGTGCACAGTTAAGTTTGGACAATATAAAAGTATTTGTTGACATTAGAACCATTACGGTACAGTCTGAATGCTAACAAGTGCCTTGGTGCACATATCGCCAAGCGTTGTCAGGGTAGAGCTCAAATCTATTTTCAGTCACTGCTCCTAACTGTTACACCAAGGGCAACAGATACTGTAAACATTAATTGCTGGGCTGTAAAGCTACAGCAGCTGTTACTGCTGTGCAACATGGACATTAAAAGGAACCTAAAATGAGAGGTATATACAGTGGTTTGCAGTCTAAATGACTCAAAAACGAGCCCTGTATGCCCAGCATTAGAGGCAAAGGATCAGCAGGACTGCCAGGCAACTGGTATTGTTTAACTACTTAAAGACAGCCTCACACCAACGGGCGTGAACGCGGCGGCAGCCCCAGGACCACATAATGGCAATTGGCATCAAGTCCTGGGGCTGCAGTTTCCCAGGGAACTGCCGCGCGCATGCGCGATCGTTCCCTCCCGCTTCACGGAACGGAGTTCCGTGAGTAGCCTGCTAGCCGCGAACGGCGTAAACGTAGGGGAAAGAAATCCCCTTTGTTTACAAGCGTACAGCGCTGCCGAGGGCCGCAGCGCTGTACGAGATCAGCGATCCCCGGCCTCTGATTGGCCGGGGAGCACCGTCCTCTCATCGGCTGATGTCTATGAGAATCGGAACAGGACGGATTGTCGTCCTCTTCCAATTTTTGTGACGGAGGGAAGGGGAGGGAGGGAAAGAGAGCCTCATAGGAGGCTGGGAAAAAAAAACAACAAACGTCCACAGCAATCAGACCCCTCCGGCGGAATGTCCCCTGGCCTAAGGGACAAAAAAAGGAGGGGAGTTTGATCGCTGGTCACCTAAGCTGAGCTGTGTAGGAGGCTGAAAAGCCTGCACAGCCCAGTGCAGCAAATAATGGCCTGGTCTTTAGGGGGGTTAGCACTGTGGGCGGCAAGTGGTTAAAAGAAAATAAATATGGCAACCGCTACAGTGGTTTGAAAAAGTATTCGGCCCCCTTGAAGTTTTCCACATTTTGTCACATTACTGCCACAAACATGAATCAATTTTATTGGAATTCCACGTGAAAGACCAATACAAAGTGGTGTGCACATGAGAAGTGGAACGAAAATCATACATGATTCCATTTAAAAAAAAAAATTACTGAAAAGTGGGGTGTGCGTAATTATTCAGCCACTGAGTCAATACTTTGTAGAACCACCTTTTCCTGCAATTAAAGCTGCCAATATTTTAGGGTATGTCTCTACCAGCTTTGCATATCTAGAGACTGAAATTCTTGCCCATTCTTCTTTGCAAAACAGCTCCAGCTCAGTCAGATTACATGGACAGCGTTTGTGAACAGCAGTTTTCAGATCTTGCCACAGATTCTCGATTAGATTTAGATCTGGACTTTGACTGGGCCATTCTAACACATGGATATGTTATGTTTTAAACCATTCCATTGTTGCCCTGGCTTTATGTTTAGGGTCCTTGTCCTGCTGGAAGGTGAACCTCCGCCCCAGTCTCAAGTCTTTTGGAGACTCCAAGAGGTTTTCTTCCAAGATTGCCCTGTATTTGGCTCCATCCATCTTCCCATCAACTCTGACCAGCTTCCCTGTCCCTTCTGAAGAGAAGCACCCCCAGAGCATGATACTGCCACCACATTTGACAGTGGGGATGCTGTGTTCAGAGTGATGTTCAGTGTTAGTTTTCCGCCACACATAGCGTTGCATTTTGGCCAAAAAGTTCCTTTTTGGTCTCATCTGACCAGAGCACCTTCTTCCACGTGTTTGCTGTGTCCCCCACATGGCTTGTGGCAAACTGCATACGGGACTTCTTATGCTTTTTTTCTGTTAACAATGGCTGGCTTTCTTCTTGCCACTCTTCCATAAAGGCCAACTTTGTGCAGTGCATGACTAATAATTGTCCTATGGACAGATTCCCCCACCTGAGCTGTAGATCTCTGTAGCTCGTCCAGAGTCACCATGGGCCTCTTGACTGCATTTCTGATCAGCGCTCTCCTTGTTCGGCCCGTGAGTTTAGGTGGACAGCCTTATCTTGGTAGGTTTACAGTTGTGCCATACTCCTTCCATTTCTGAATGATCGCTTGAACAGTGCTGCGTGGGATGTTCGAGGCTTTGGAAATCTTTTTGTAGCCTAAGCCTGCTTTAAATTTCTCAATAACTTTATCCCTGACCTGTCTGGTGTGTTCTTTGGACTTCATGGTGTTGTTGCTCCCCATATTCTCTTAGACAACCTCTTAGGCCGTCACAGAGCAGCTGTATTTGTACTGACAGATTACACACAAGTGCACTCTATTTAGTAATTAGCACTCATCAGGCAATGTCTATGGGCAACTGACTGCACTCAGACCAAAGGGGGCTGAAGAATTACACACACCCCACTTTGCAGTTATTTATTTGTAAAAAAAATGTTTGGAATCATGTACGATTTTCGTTCCACTTCTCACGTGTACAACACTTTGTATTGGTCTTTCATGTGGAATTCCAGTAAAATTGATTCATGTTTGTGGCAGTAATATGACAAAATGTGGAAACCTTCAAGGGGGTCCGAATACTTTTGCAAACCACTGTAGCGGTTGCCATATGTATTTTCTTTTGAACAACACCAGTTGCTTGGCAGTCCTGCTGATCCTCTGCCTCTAATGCTGGACATACAGGGCTCGTTTTTGAGCCATTAAGACGGCTCGATAGATCATTTACGACATGTCCGATCTCCCACTAGATTGTTTCGCCACTTGATTCCTGATTGCAGTGAATGGAAAAAGATAAGAAAAACGAGTGGAAGGTAAGAGAATTGACTGCTGAATCGAGCAGAGAAACGATCGAGCGGGAGAATCGAGAAAACAAAAACGAGCGGTGTATGTCCAGCATAATACACTAAGCCATAGACCCTAAACAAGCATACAGATCAGATGTTCTGACAAAAATCTGACAAGATTAGTTGCATGCTTGTTTCAGGTGTGTGATTCAGAGACCACTGATGCATGAACAATAAACAGGATGCCATGCAAGTGGTATTGTTTAAAAGGAAACAGATATGGCGGCTTCCATAAACCTCTCACTCTAGCTTCCCTTTAAAGGAGATTTCCAGGATGTGCTAAATTAAATCAGTTAGTACGAAAATTCTCTGAATGTTTTTTTAATTATTTTTGCATGTAATATGCTCTCTGCCATAGTGCAAGTCTGGCATCCCAGGCAAAAACATGTAGGCGGAGCCTACCGGCTGCCCACATGGTTTGGAAGACGTGGATGTGTATGAGCACTCTAACAATCGGACTGCTGCAATGCACGCAAGGGCAATCCTGTTTCGAGATGCCAGGGCACCAACTTGTGCTGTGACTTCATTCTCTGAACTGTTTATATTGGGTACCTGAAGATTATGCGGATGTCTGCCAGCTGATTGGTCACTAGTGGTTCAAGGAGTGGTGTGACACTCAAACACAATGCTGTTGCCAACAGTTCTGTGACTCCCTGTCCTGTGATTGACCGCTATATCCAGTGCAGCTGCCTGTTGCAAAGATTTTCAACTTGTCAACCCCCTTGAGCTATCAGTCTGGAGATGCTACAGTGTAAGCGTGGTGTGTGACTGTTGCGTGGGGTTTGAGCAGGGCCTGTCCTGCAAAGGTATACCACCTGGTGAGTGTGATTGTTGGGGCCCTCTGCCCACCAAACCACATGGGACAGCAGAAACAAGTATGTGGCTAATCCAGTCACACTCAACTCAGAAACCTCGGATATGCATACTTGGTTCAGGGTCTGTGGCTAAAAATATTAGAGGCAGAGGATCAGCAGGACAGTCAGGCAGTGTGCATTGTTTAAAGAGGATCTGTAAGGAAAAATAAAAGGAGCACCTGGGGGGGTACTTACCTTGGGAGGGGTAAGCCTCTGGATCCTCATGAGGGATCCCCATCCTCACGCTGCCAGCCGCCAAAGATCCTGCCAGGCTCAAAATAATCCTTCGAGAGCCTCACGCAGGCACAGTAGCAGTTTTCGTTTGGGCTCAGGCAGAAATAGCAGAGCCTGATCGGATCCGCATGTGCCTGTGCAGTAGAGTGGATCCAATCGGGCTCTGCTATTTACGCCTGAGTCAGAACGAAAGCTGCCACTACACCTGCGTGAGGCTCACACAGGATTGTGATGATCCTGGAGCCCAGCACCGGGCAGACCACGCTGGAACAGAGGAGGACCGGGGGTCATTAGGATCCAGAGGCTTCCCCCTCCCGAAGTAAGTACCTCCCCAGGGGCTTTTCTTTTCATACAGTGTCTCTTTAAAAGGAAATACAAATGGCAGCCTCCATAGCCCTCTCACTTCAGATGTCCAGTGTGTGTTATGTAGCTGTACAAAGAGGTCAGTTGTTCAGGGCTGGGTAGCGGGCTGTGTAGGCTGCTGCTCTTGGACAAGAAGACTTCACCATTTTTCAGTCTGTACTAGTAGCAATACATGTTGGTTATAGTAAATGAAGTCGGTAAAACAAGTTTAAGCATATATCAGAATGTTCACAAACCTTGACAAATGGATGGTCCAGAAGCTGACTAGCTGTCCATCGTGCCTTTGGCTCACTTTCCATGCAGTGAGAAAGGAAATCCTTTCCTTCTGGGCTTATTCTATCTGGCATGGGAGGCTTGTGTCCCATCCCAACTCTGTACATGATCTGGAAGTTGTGTTCATATTCATGCCATGGCCGCTAAAACAAAAGGAATATCACTTATTAATACACAAGCTTTGAAATTGCTTTTGCTAAGAGATGCATGGGAGACAGAGCTGTGATTATCTGCTCTAAGGCCTGGTGCACACCAGAGGAGTTTTTCTGAGCGTTTTGAGTTTTTAAATCAGCTGCTAATGCTATCCTATGTGTCTGTGCACACTGGGGCAATGAGGTTTTGTAAAAAAAAAACCCCATAGCATTACATTGGGAAGAGCTTTTGGAACCTCTAGCACCCAAACACTAGTGTGTGTGTGTGTGTGTGTGTGTGTGTGTGTGTGTGTGTGTGTGTGTGTGTGTGTGTGTGTCTCTGTGTGTGTGTCTGTGTGTGTCTCTGTGTGTGTGTGTGTCTCTGTGTGTGTGTGTGTGTGTGTGTGTGTGAGAGTGTGTGTGTGTGTCTGTGTGTGTCTCTGTGTGTGTCTCTGTGTGTGTGTCTCTGTGTGTGTGTGTGTGTGTGTGTGTCTCTGTGTGTCTGTGTGTGTGTCTCTGTGTGTCTGTGTGTGTGTCTCTGTGTGTCTCTGTGTGTGTGTCTCTGTGTGTCTGTGTGTGTGTGTGTGTGTGTGTGTGTGTCTCTGTGTGTGTGTCTGTGTGTGTCTCTGTGTGTGTGTGTGTCTCTGTGTGTGTGTGTGTGTGTGTGTGTGTGTGTGTGTGTGTGTGTGTGTGTGAGTGTGTGTGTGAGTGTGTGTGTGTGAGTGTGTGTGTGAGTGTGTGTGTGTGTGTTCAATTTTATATATCCTCCTCCACTTAGTTATTTATTTTTTAGATATCCCACAGTTATTTTTTAAATATACTTTTTAAGTTTTTACTGTTTCATTGTCTCTGTTCAATGACACATTGAGGGCTCTTTCACACTAAGACGTTGCGTTTGATGCGACGTTAAGGTTGCATAACGTGCCCCTAACGCAACGCATGTTAGTTTTGAAGTTGGACGTTATATTGAACTGCGTTATGCATCTCTTGATGCGTACTTTTCATCACATACTGATAGAACGAAAACAGCGCATGCGCCACATTTTTAAAAAAAAAAATAGAAAACATTACTGAGCATGTGCAAACAGTCCAACGTAGCTAATAAGGCAGACAACGCACAGCATGCAGCACTTTCTAAATATTGCTACACGTTACACACACTGCAACGTGAGCACTGTGAATGTCACACATACTTTGTGCTGCTGTGCGTTAGTTTGCGTTTATGAATTTTATGAACTATCGCACTGTGAAAGAGCCCTTACAGTATTGAAGTGTGCCAGAGCTAAAATCTATAAACCATTTTTATCTCTTTCCTCCTCTTAAAAGCCATTTTGTGCCAGGAAAGTGTTTTATGGCTGTAATTCCTCAGTGAGGATTACACTATAGTCCAAACCGGTCCCGACAGAAACTGTCACTTGCAAACCTAATTTTTAACTCTTTCAGGCAGAGAAAGAAAAAGAGTAGCACAGCATAGTTATTTGTGTGCTTGGCACTGTGCATATACATGTCTATTTCACTATGACACCCCGTGTATCCTTTAAAGAGACTCTAAAGTCTCATTAAAATCAAGTTTTTATATTAAAAATGTCTTTAACATGATTGCCCTAACTAAAACACCGCATCCCTGCGGCGGAAATCTAACTAAATTCCCCCAAACTCCCCGGGGCACACTGTGGGGAGCGCTTCCGTGAGGGGCAGAGCTTTCGGCTGCAGCTCTGGCTCTCCACGCGTCTATCAGCGCGTATCTCTGCCTCTCCCCGCCCCTCTCAGTCTTCCTTCACTGAGAGGGGAGGGGAGAGGCGGAGATACGTGCTGATAGACTCGTGTAGAGGCAGAGCTGCAGCCGAAAGCTCTGCCTCTCACGGAAGCGCTCCCCGCAGTGTGCCCCGGGGAGTTTGGGGGGATTTAGTTAGATTTCAGCCGTGGGGATGCAGTGTTTTAGTTGGGGCAATCATGTTAAAGAGCGAGGAGAACGCCAGCACATACCACTAAGGCTGCATCTGAAATGACCACCAGCTCAGTGTGAAGCACCTATATAGATTTTCTGCACACTTTGCATTCAATTCAGATGCAAATCATATGCAAATCTGCTACTACTTATTATGCAAACAGGAAACTCAGGAGGAGGGGCTGGGAGCAGCTAACCTGACAGTTACATAGTTACAAAGTTAAAAAAAGGTGGGGGAAAAGGCTGCGCGTCCCTAAACACATGTTGCAATTGAATGGTTAATCGCACAGGCATACACCGCCTCTGTCAGACTGTTTTTTAACTTTCTAGTCTAGTATAATATACTTTGCATGCAAACCATATTGGAAGCTAAAGTTCCTCCTAGTTTAATAAATGTTAGCATTTGTCTAGGATGCAGGGTATGCATTTTTCAGTCTGGCAGAGGCGGTGTATGCCTGTGCGATTAACCATTCAATTGCAACATGTGTTTAGGGACGCGCCGCCTTTCCCCCCACCTTTTTTTCAATCATGTTAAAGACATTTTTAATATAAAAACTTGATTAAGTAAGAACCCTAACTGCAACCTGTCTAGAATTCAAATTTAAATGTATCAAGTGTATGCTTATTTGCAGAGTGGTGTGAGATAATGTAGGAAGCAACTCAAATGTGGAGATCCTTACAACTAATATCCTCCATTTCTATTCTCTTCAGCATTTTTCTTTATCGCTGTGTGCGTTACAGGTGGCTGCATGCATGATTGTGAGCACAGATGGTTACCCATGGTTTAAATTGAAAACATTTCTGAATACTAACAGAGGATACAAGAAACTTGGCACCTGACGGCGAGAACCAGAAGTTCCCATGGTAAGCTTGGATAAGTGTTCATTCTGGTTTCTAGAAGAACTGGACACAAAATATTTAAAGGTTACTGCAACAGCACTATCCTACACTGTAGCACTAACTGTTGCTGTTTGACCTATCCAAACCCACCATATCATGCTTTGCTCAGAATCAGAGGTGTCCTATAGGAACAGACCTCTGTCCAGACAAAAATATAGAAGATTCCAATATTTATCTCTTTATAAAATGTGTTTCTTTCCTGCAATTAAGATCTCTTGGATACAACGCCTACTTGTCTGGCCTAAGTTCGGAGTTAAAGTGTTTAGGCATTCTATTTCAAAAGAGAATTTTTATTGAAATTTTGAACAAGAAAATACAAAACATATCCAGTTAACCCCCCCCCCCCCCCCCCAATCCCTACAACACCCAAAACCTGTGAGGCCCAAACGCAGGAAACAAAATGACCAGCAACCGTATATATATATATATATATATATATATATATATATATATATATATATATATATACACACACACACACACACACACACACACACACATACATATGTATATATATATATGTAGATAGAGATATATATATATACAGATATATATATATATATATACATAGATATATATATATATAGACATATATATATATATATATATATATAGACATATATATATATATATATAGATAGAGATAGATATAGATAGATATAGATAGATAGATAGATATAGATACACATGCACCAGAAGGGTGATAACATAAAATATACATAAACCAGAGACATTATGAACAACCAGGTAGGTAAACATTACAGGTGTATATCTGAGACACTTAAGGTGGCCATACACTGGTCGATTTGCCATCAGATTCGACCAACAGATAGATCCCTCTCTGATCGAATCTGATCAGAGAGGAATCATATGGCCACCTTTACTGCAAACAGATTGTGAATCGATTTCAGCCTGAAACCGATCACAATCTGTGGAGCTGCCGCCCAACCTCCCCCCCCCTCATACATTACCTGTTCCGGCCGGCGCGAGTCCCTGCTGTTACTGCTGCTTCTTCTCCGCTCCGGCTCCAGACCGTTCCTGCAGCTACTGAACTTCCTGTCCAGGGGAAGTTTAAACAGTAGAGGGCGCTCTACTGTTTAAGCTTCCTGCCGGGACAGGAAATTCTGTGTAGCTGCAGCCCTGGAGCCCAGTGCGGAGAAGAAGCAGCGGTGACTCGCGCCGGCCGGAACAGGTATGTATACCCGCTGTATTGCGTCGGTCGTCGGGCATTCGAACGTCGCTATTGACGCACTCCCGACCCACCGGCGAACGAGAAAAATCTTCCGCAAGGACGGATCGACGGGAACAATCAATTTTGGATGGAAACCGATCGTTCTGTCAGCGGTGTGCGCGGCGATTTCACAGCCGATTCGATCACTGTGATCGAATCGACCGTATATCAGCGGGAAAATCGTTAGGTGTATGGGCCCCTTAACAGTAATGTCCAGGTGAGGAACCACAGAGCAAGATTTGTCAACCCATTGACCCCATACCTTATCAAACTTAGATGGATGCCCTCGTGTCTGATAAGTAAGGCAATACAGTGGCAAGTTCTTATTGACCAAGTCCTTAAAGTCATTCAAAGAAGGGGCAGTCGAAGATTTCCACTTGAATAGTAGGCTTTTTCTTGCGTAAAAAAACGCTAACCTGAGAAATAGTTGTTTATGTCTACCACAGGTGACATTATCAATGATGCTCAACATTACGGCCTTGAAGGGAAAGATCAACTGGTCTCTGCAAGATCTCAGCAAGAAACTGAGTAACCTGGGACCAGAATCTCTGGACCGGTTCACATTCCCATACACAGTGTATAAATCCTGCCTCCGGATGTCTGCGTTTATTGCATTCCGAACTGATACCACACCCCATTTTTGATAATTTTAGGGGAGTAAAGTAAATTTGGTGTAGCCATTTAATTTGAATTAATTTATCATTAGCGCTGATCACACTAGACATATAACTGGATTCGACCTCTACCCAATCTGCTGTAGTAAATAGGCAAAACTCGGACTGCCATCTGGATTTAGTGATTTCAAATCTCTGAAAACCTGATTTAAGTGACAAAGCTGAATAATATCTCGATATTTGTTTAGATGTGTCTTTGTTTAGTACCAGAAGTTCCAGCTCGGAAGGCTTAATGCAGACCCCTGAAGTACCCATTTGGGGTCTAGCAGCATCACAGAGCTGAAAGTAATGAAACAGGGAACGTCGTGGGAGAGTGTTTAGGCATTCTCTTACTTTCCTTACACATGAGGTGTGACTCACCTAGATAATCTGCATTACAACTACACAAGCATTTCCAGAAAGAGGTCAGCTATGAAGCTTTGCTTCTCTTGAAACAGGTTTACTTTTAAAAAGAACTTGTCAAGACTTGCAATAGTCAATTCACACTACTGCCAAGTGTACATACCACAAAGTCTATGCAAGTACCTTTAATAAAATTTAAATCCAAATCCATTCCAATCTTGCCAGAGAGCACCAAATCCCTAGATGAAACTGAATACAGGCCTCTAGGAATTGGTCTGCCTCTTCCAGCTTTTAATGAAAGAAAAGCTACCAGCAGAGATTCTTCTGTGAATTGAGGGTGTACCTAGCTCTTCTTTGCCATCATACAGACGTCAACAGTTTGTAGTCAAATGCATTGAAACACACCTGAAATGTGTTTTCTTAGTTGTAGGAGGGGGACACAATACATTTTATTTTGGATGTCATAGAACACCAATGCATCTATTCCAACAAAGCCTGCAAGTCCCTGAAATCACTTGGGTTAGGGACTTCTGATGCAATGATTAGCACAATCTGGACACAATTTTTGTTAAATTAAAGGTGGCCATACATCAGGTGACTTGGCGGCCGACTGACCATCCAATTTGATTATAATAATTGAATTGGATGGTCAGTCGGCCGCCAAGGCGCCTGATGCATGGCCACCTTTAATTTAACAAAAATTCTGTCCAGATTGTGCTAATCATTGCATCAGAAGAAAATCGATGCCGCCAAGTGCATGCCTGATTGACAATGTGACCAATTTCGGGACGAGCATACTGCAAGATGTTCGGCCGACTTGGGCGATTGGGTGCGTGGCAGGAACGCAGTGCAATTTCCTGACGCTCGACAAACACAATGAAACCCCTAACGCTGTGCCCCCTAATGTAAATGTCCCCCTGTGCCCAGTGTTAAGTATACATTACCTGTCCGAGGCCTGCGCGTGTCCCTCCGCTGCTCCGGGCGCAACCCTCTCTTTATACACGCACGCTCCGTGTGACCTCACACATGCGCACCCTTACACCACGTGGAGCGTGCGTGTATGCAGAGGATGAATCCCGGAAGCCAGCGGTGGACAAGCAGAGGCCGCGGACAGGTAATGTATACTTTACACGGGGCACAAGGGGAAATTTACATTAGAGGGCACAGCATCGGGACGACGCACAAGGCCAATTCTGGATCAATTTCAGCATGAAATTGATCAGGAATTGGCCTGTGGTATATGGGCAGCTGACAGATCTCTCTCTGATCAGTTTCGAGATTTGTCTCTTGGTCGAATCTGCCCATACATCGCTAGATGTATAGCAACCTTAACTCTACATGCTCCTCCTTCAATACGTTAGTTTAAAAGTTCCGTTTATCCGACTATGCTGATTGATAAGGGTGTCATCTTTCTCACCTTTCCAGTGATCATTTCAATCAGCACACAACCCAAACTCCAGATATCTGCTGCCCGTCCATGCCCTTCTCCTTTTGCTCTTGTAATAACTTCTGGGGCCATGTAAGCTGCAGAAATATGGGTACATATTATATTTCTGTTATACAAAATAAACACTGCATATCAGTCGTAGAGATGCAATAAATGAAATATGTCACACAGAGTGACTTGACTAACAGTATAAATAAGTGCAAAAGCTGCTTCTTATCACACTTTGTAAAATATTGTGACACATTCACAGTCTGCAAATCTGCTTCCATGAACCGCAAAATACAGTAATATTAACTAGTTAAATTTAGTGAGCCCTAATGGGGAGTAGAATTAACGTCTGGCATAGTATTGAACATAAACATATTTTCATACTCTTTGTTGTCCATACTCGCACTTGTCTCTGTGTAAAAATCACAAAGCCCAGGGCTGCTATTACATATATAGCATTAGATAACCAAGCTCATTCGGTTAGTCCCGTTATGAGGGAAAAAAAACTGTCTGCTATGCTTACAGAGCTGCTCACAGGCACTGAATCCTGCAGAAAAACAATTCTCACGGCTCACTCACACTTGAACGGGAATCGCGCGATTCCCGCTCAACGCAAGCCACTAGCCCATGTAATCCTATGGCAGTGTTCTCACATCGCGGCATTTTGTGGTTAGCGGCAAACGCGCTACATGCAGCTTTTTGCCATCGATTCCAGAGCGATCACAATTAGCATGTATAGAACCGCTAATCGCGATCGCCCACAAAACGCTACTTCATCCAGTGATTGTTTCGTGTTTAACACGGAAAAATCACTCCCGCAAAACGCTAGTGGTAATCGCTAGCATTTTGCAATTCTAGGTGTGAACGGGGCCTCAGTGATGTGTTTGATCAGTCTTATCAACTGAAATTAGTGTTGAAAGATCAATCTGAGCAGCGTCTATGGCAACAGCAAATGTACAGCAACTGATGGCCATAGAGAAATACAGTCTATGAACCTCCTTGGCGGTATGATTCTTTCTGGATTTAGGGTCTAAAAGCAGTACAATTTTTTCATAAGCTTTTAGACCTTAAAATTCAGTAAAAATCATACACAATAGCGATCTGCAGCAGCCCCTACACATTACTCACCTCCCTGAGATCCAGCGCTGCAATTCTTCCTCCTGTCATCCAGGTGGCAGTCTACCTCTATGGTGAGATCACCGCCTGTCCCCACGTGACAAACGGCGATCTCACCTGAGGGATGAAGAGCCTCAGAGGACCCAAAGAAGTCTGGCTATAAGTGTTCAGATCTCGGGGAAGGTGAAATGCTCTGCATATTCCGCCCAGCCGCTACCCCGACCGAGGCTCGGGATTACCGCTTGCTGCATCTTTTTTTCACCCTGAGCCTGGGTCAGGCAGACAGTCACAGAGGTTATCTCCTTAAGTAACTTTTTATCAATGTGTCTATATTACCATAGTTCTTATGTTGTGGCTAATATGTTGAAGCTGAAGGGAGTGTTTAGTCGTGGGAAAATGTTACTTTTTGTTAAAAACGGGCTTTCGGTTTTGTTTGTTTTTAGTTCAGAGCAGCTATTCCCTTCTAAGATGTAAAACCAGTCGAATGCCAATCACAGCTGGCAATTGCACCACTTTGATTAGTTGGATTATGTAAACAAATCATTAGTTGCCAATCAGAGTAATGCATTGTCAGCTATGATTAGGGGTTATTTCAAGAAATAGTGGAAGTTGATTGTGAAACACAGGCGATTACTGCATCTAAGTACAGTAAGCTATGATAGAATTCCATTTACCTTAATTAGTATGCATGCTAATAGAGGTTCTTCTGACATCAAAAGCCATGCTATTGTTGCAAAATATTTTAATTCCTCTGTATTTTCCGGGCTAGGTTTGTAATGTTGCTAACAGTGACAGAGTGCTGTCATTTCTACAATAATAATCTTACCAGCAGTCCCTAGCGTACTATTTACTTCTCCTGGCATAGTCTGTGCATTGTTCTTCAGCTTCACGGAGCACCCAAAGTCTCCCAGCTTTATTAGTCCAGAAGAAGTAAGAAATATGTTTGCACCTGTGAATGGGATGTCAACAACAGTGGGGTGATTATTTTTTTTATAACCACACAGAAAGACAGATGTTAAGCTGAAAAAATGTTTACCATTAACCCTAGCAATATACAAAATTAAACTGACAGTCAACTTAAAACAATACATTTTTATCATCAGAGGTAGAATCTCTTGTTACAGCTCTGTGAACAGTGAAGTAAAGGCTGCATCTGAGAGTAAAGGCTGCATCTGAGAAACCTTACTGTCCATTCCCAGTGCCTCCCACTATTTACATTTGTGCAGGGGGGCTTTCACTGATGTGCCCCTCTTTCATCCCTGTGCCTCCTACATTTAGGCCAGCATGCTCCGAGGCTACAGACACTTTCACTCACTGTCTGTGTACCTATGGGAATGGCATCACATGTGGGAAATATGAGTAGGTTGGTAGCAGTTACCAGGGTTCCAGTACGTAGGAGGAATGGTCGCAGAGGTATTCAAAAGTAGCTAATCAGGGGTGAGATATATTGCCTACTGGCAAGTGTCTGAAAAGTCTATAAAAGACTTTTAAAGGATACTTGACCCAAAAGCAAAGCTATCGAAGTTTGCTTATACTGGATCTACATCCCTCTGAGCATTGTCCGTTCCTCTTCTCGTTCTACCCGTTCTCCAGGATCACACCTTGTAAAATCTTGCTTTTGGCTGAAGTCAATTTTTTTTAGACAGGAAGAAGCAGACTTGCTACGATACCCCTACCTATTCCTTCCTCTTCCCCACCCCTTAAGGTGAGTGAATAGGGTGGGAAGAGGAAGAAATTGGAGGGCTCTAGGAGGGAAAATAGCTGCATGCTTCCTTTTTTCCTGTCTGAAAATTTTACTTTTGCCAAAAGTCCAATTTTTCAAGCAGTGATTTCAGGGACCAGAGGGGAACATGGTGGGTAATGCACAACGCACAGAGGTTTGTGGATCCAGCATAGACATACCATTGTGCTTACCTTAGGTATACTTTAAATACGCACACCAATGTTGTGTGCAGGGGGCAGGCACTGCCAAGGCAGCATGCCACTCAGGGGGCATGGCTTATGGGCAACTTTTTAAAATGCAGGTTATGGCATCACACTTCTACAGAAAAGGATATTATTATTATATTACCACTGCATTAAATGCTTGTTTTTGGTTTAGGTCCGCTTTCAGCAAGAATTAAGTCCCAAGTCTTATGCGCTTTATCCCAAAAAATCCTCCTTATTTACCAACAAAGGCAAGCAGGATGAGTACACATCCACTTTAATACTTCAAATACATATCATTCATATCTACAGTATAAAGTAAACGTAGCACTTCAGTCTTAAAACACAAGGACAAATTGAATAGTATGCTTATTGCAACCTTCAGAAGTGCTTCATAATTATGAAACGGCACAGCACTTATGGTGAATACTGTTGCAAATCACTTAGCAACCTGAAAGCACCCTGTGAATTGGTTCTGCAGACTATTATCCTTGATCTGTTACATTCTAGCTATATAACAGCAGCTCTACAGTACAGAATGTAGCCGGGTGGCTCTTACCTTTAATATCCCGATGGACTATGCCATGTTCATGAAGCACATTTATTGCGATTGTGATCTGCTTTGTGTAAAGTCGAATAACGTGCTCTTGAAGGCCGAGTCTAGACACTTCCTCTAAAGTGCCCTCATCACAATATTCCATAAAAATGTACATTTCTTCCTGGGTATTGGGGAAAACACTATATTAGTTTTCACTTTCACAGGAAAGTAACAAAAACTGTCACACAGTTTTGTGTTTGATTTTATTTGAATTAAATTAGGCACACATTTGACCCCAATTGGTGGTCTGTACGTTGTGGTCAGGGCCAGGTATTGCAGTGACATACCTCCAGTAAGAAACCCATACATTATGCACCAGGCAAGTCATCAGGCATATACTTCCCTGATCTTAAATTGATCAAGGAGCAGTGACTGTATTACCATGTTGCACCACCTGATTTCAGTTATACCGTGTTTCCCAGAATTTAAGACCTACCCTGAAAATAAGACCTAGCTTATATTCCGAGTATGCTCGAAATATAAGCCATCCTCCTAATATAAGACCTAGTGTGGCAGTGGACTAGGCAGGGACACAGCCGGCACTGGGGACCAGCTCCCTGACCCCCCGTCCGCTCGCTTTATCTCCTCTCTTCCTGCCCGCTTTACCCATTAAGTTCTCTGCTCCCGGTCCCCTCCATTAAGAAAGTCCAGATCCCCTGCTGCTTATCCCCCACATAATTCAAACTGCAGATCAGCGGTGACGTCAGCAATGTAGTCCAGTAACAGCGCCGCCCTATACAGGAAGTAAACAGAGATCACTTCCTGTATACGGCAGCGCTTACTGGACTACATGAGCGGCCTTTACTGCTAATCTGCGGGGTGAATTATGTGAGGGATAAGCAGCAGGGGATCCGGACTTTCATAATGGAGGGGACCGGGAGCCAGGAACCTAGGTAAAGCGGTCGGGCGGGAACGGAGGAGGTAAAGCGGGCGGGCAGGCAGGCGGAGATCAGTTTGTATAATAAGGAGATTTAGCTATAGCCAGGAAGAATCTGGCTATATACTAAAGGGAGATCTGGCTACCCCCCAGAATATAAGACCTCCCCGAAAATAAGCCCTAGCACATCTTCTGAAGGACAAATTAATATGAGACAGTCTTATTTTTGGGGAAACACAGTCTGTGACTAAAAATCTTTAAGAAAATAGAATTGCTGACATTGCTAGCTTTCTACCAATCAGTGCAGTGAAACATGAGTCCCCACTACAGTCCCCTTAAATGCTTTTTGTAAAATTACTACATTTTTCTAAACAAACTTCTTTCAATAATTTGACCAGATTTATTCAACTGTGGGGACAGGGGACAAGTTAGTCATGGCATTTTGCTCAGTTCCCTGGGTTTATTGGATAAAACATCTAAAACATTGTTCGAAACATTGCACAATGTAAGGGCTGCTTAGTTTAGTCTTTTGTGTGGCTCCTACTCTGCATTTTCTAGATATGTAGTAAATTGCACTGTGAAACCTCATATCAAGACAGATGCCAGAAAAACTACAACAAAGTGGAGCAGCTGACCAGAACAAACAGTCTGATTTCTTCACTCGTTTAACAGCTGAAATCGGATTGGTTGATCTAAGTAGCTGCTCCACTCTTGCTCCAGTATTTTGTGCACCTGTGTTGATAAATCATCCCCATTGATCTTTCCAGTGTGGAGACTGCATGGAGTGTACAGAAAACAATGCAAACTGTCTGACAAGTAAAGCTGGCCATACACTTATTGATTTCCACCCAATGTTCCAAAATCATCGACTATTTACTGAAAAGAATCGAATCAGAAAGAATAGATTCCTACCATACATTGCACATCAATTTCCAATACATTCCAGCAGGGAATCTATTGAAAATCTATTGAACTAGGCTAGCTATAGGCCATCAATCTGCCACTGCTCTTGCCCTGCCCCTGATTGTTTTACATTTTCCCTCTTGTCCGATCTATAATTTTGAGCGATTTTTTTGTCAAAATCGATCAAAAATCGATCTGAAATTTTGGGGAATCGATTTCCAGCAAATAAATTGAATCTGCAAGTAATCGAATGAGAAAATCAATTAGTATATGGTCAGCTTTAGAAGCATCTTACTTTTCACTAGATATTTAATGGGATTGTATTGTCGCCATGATACAGATCTCTCACTGTGCTCTCACTGTGCTGGGTTTTAGAAGCCATTCTGAAAGCACAGCAAAACCAAACTTTTGGGAAATCCTTCTGAACAAGTCTAGTTCAGCTTTGACATGCGCTTAAATACTTATCAGATTACAAGTTATCTAAGACTAAGTAATGGGGTCTACATGTTTTTTTCAATCAGCTGTTTTACATGCAGTGCATCCAGAAAGTATTCACAGAGCATCACTTTTTTCACATTTTGTTATAGCTTTATTCCAAAATGTATTAATTTGTTTTCCCTCAGAATTCTACACACACCCCATAATAACAATGTGAAAACGGTTTACTTAAAGTTTTGGCAAATTTATTAGAAATAAAAAACTGATAAATCACATGTACATACTTATTTACAGCCTTTGCTCAATACTTTGTTGATGCACCTTTGGCTGCAATTACAGCCTCAAATCTTTTTGAATATGATGCCACACGCTTGCAAACCTATCCTTTGCCAATTTCGCCCATTACTCTGTGCAGCACCTATCAAGCTCCATCAAACTGGATGGGAATCGTCAATGCACAGCCATTTTAAGATCTCTCCAGAGATGTTCATTCAGATTCAAGTCTGGGCTCTGGCTGGACCACTCAAGGACATTTACAGAGTTGTCCTGAAGCTACTCCTTTGATATCTCAGCTGTGTACTTAGGGTCATTGTGCTGCTGAAAGATAAACCATCACCCCAGTCTGAGTTCAACAGTGCTCTGGTTCAGGTTTTCCTCCAGGAAGTCTCTGCAGTCATCTTTTCCTTTTTCCTGTCTAGTCATCCAGTTCCTGCTGCTGAAAACATCCTCACAGCCACCACCGTGCTTCACAGTAGGGATGGTTTTGGACTGGCGATGAGCGGTGCCTGGTTTCCTCCAAACGTGCCGCCTGGCATTCACACCAAAGACTTCAAAAGTTCTGATCATTGCAGGGTGTATTAGTAGTTCTAATAAGACCCTGGCTATTCTTTTACTTGGGTCTGTGAAATGACAGATCCCTTTGAAGATGTAACTTTAAGGACACCTGAAGTGAGAGGGATATGGAGGTTGCCATATGTATTTCCTTTTAAACAAATGAGATTGCCTGGTTGTCCTGATGATCCTCTGCCTCTAATACTTTTAGCCACAGACTCTGAACAAGCATGCTGATCAAACTTTTCTGACTGAAGTTTGGCAGGCTTAGCCGCATGCTTCGTATTTAATTCAGACATTAGTGCATCCAAAGAGATCATCAGGGATGCCAGGCAACTGGTATTGTTTGAAAGGATATAATATGGCAGTCTCCATATCCTTCTTACTTCAGGTTCCCTTTAAGTTAAAAAGTGACTATAGCAAAGCAGGCAGCAAATTCACAGTGACAACAGTGTCTAATGCCGGGGATACACGGGTCCACCACCGGCTCGATTAGCCGCCGGATCGACCCCAGCAGCGTCCCCGCTCGTCCGCGCGGATCGATTACTGCTCGCCTCTGCTGGCGCTTCCTTATTAGCGGTCGATTCCCTGCCATTGTCTGCAGGCGGGAATCGAGAGGGAGCGGGTCGAGCGGCTTGATCGGGCCAGCTGAATATTATCAGCTGGTCGATACACGGTACAGAAACGTACCGTGTATCCCCCCCCAGCATAAAGCCATATCTTTTAAACTGACACATTGAAATGACAGATAAATGAAAATAACATGTGGAGCATAACTATAGTTATGGTTTGCTGCAGATGGACTTCTCTATGACTTTGTGGTGGGGATAAGGGAATAGCTTCAAAACTTGGTAAGGAGAATCCTGAGTAATTTCTCTGTGTAGCCAGTGCTGCTGTTCTATGTGTACTTGTTTCCACAGTCCTGGCACTACTAGAACATATTTTGATTTAAAACTCCACTTAAAGATATACAGTATATGATGTCAAAATTCTGTGACAGTTTCTATCACAAAAACTTATGAATAAAATGAGGGAACCTACCTATAACACAATACAGTCACACAAAACACATTCTATACTTTCTTTGGAATGTAGACACTGATATACGAATCAAGCAAAACATGGTTCTCAAAGGTAAAGGTGCAGGCCTGATATTAGTGTAATGTTGATTACATGAAATTGGGCATGTACTTGGTTTCACATTAAATCAAACATACTTACTCTGTGAAGCTCCACACCAAAATATCGGACAAGATTTGGATGTTTGATACCTTCAAAAATTTTCAGTTCATCTGCTGTTTCTTTGATTGTCTTGTGGTCATTTGGCTGAAAGCGGATCTAATTAAAAAAAACAAAAAACAACGTAGCAACTCAGTTACAGTAGACCCTTGTAAAGACAAAAACTCTCAAAAGCTTCAAACACTGACCATTAATTTCCTCATACACTAGTGAGGCAAAAATCCACTGACTTAATTTATGTTTCAATCCAGCACAGACAGTACCAAGAGAGCGAAATGAGATACCAGCCTAAGAGCCATTCTGCGGGTAGTCCTGCTTCCTCAAAAACTCCAAAAGGGATGCAAAAAGTATTACTTTTGTGGTCTTTGAGGAAGTGAGACTACCCATGAAATGGCTGCTAGGCTGGTATCACATTTCACTCTGCTGTGCTGTATTGCTAAATAAACGAGGAATCAGTGGATTTGTGCCTCATCCGTTTTCAGCTACTACTGTATTGTATGAGTGCCCACCACTTAGAAGAGACTGGCACTACCAGCCTGTGGTGCAATTGGTGTCAACCTCATCTACTTATTTCAACATTTTTTAGAAATAAATACAATTCTACATGCTTCAGATTTTAATAATTCCACCACACAGAGGAGGTGTAGTGAACTGTAAAAATGTCTAGGGATGACCGCTTTTACGAAGAGCTGTCACTGAACTATTGATAGCTGAGAAAAACTGGTGAACATTCACAAATGTTTATATGCGGTGTATGGAATTAGTGCTGTCAACAGGTTGCATGGTTACTCACTGGCAAGCTCCATAATTTGCTGTACTCTGGACATCCAGCCAGAGACACCAGTCAAGATGAGTTGAAGAATGCTAATGGCATTATCTGACAGGACTGGTACATAACAACTAGACTATTGGCCCTACAGCTTTCAGATGCTGAACATAAAACAATGCCTTCTAAAATAATGGAGCATTAAGTTGCTGAGGGGGGGGATTTGATCTTGGTTTGTTACACGTGAAAAAAACACGATAAAATGACATTCAATGCAGTAGCATTTCCACAATCACAATATAAAAACACGTTCCAGACAACCCAGGGAATTCTAGTAGAAATTTTACACCACCACGACAATGCATGTTCTCACACACGTTTGAAAGCCCTGGAAGAAATCACCGGATTTATCAGACAGTGCCACCCTATCTACCAGGGCTGTGGAGTTGGAGCAATTTTTGGGTATTTGGAGTGGGAGTTTTCATAAACTGAGGAGTCAGATGATTTTTGCAACAACTCCACAGCCCTGATAAGTATTACACTTAGGAGTCAGAGTAGAGGAGTCAGAGCAATTTGGGTACCTTGAGTCGGAGACGGTAGTTTCATAAACTGAGGAGTCTGATGATTTTTGTACCGACTCCACAGCCCTGCTAGCTACCCTATAGTTCAGAGCTGGCTTCCTCCAATTTCCATCCTTTTGCAATATTAAAAGATGTGATCCGCTGGGACGAGGGTTAAAACATGGTAAAGGTATCATTCATTCACTTTGGTCATGGCTATGTGAACAGGACATAAGTTCGCACAGTCAAGGTATGTATGCACTTGTTACATTCTGGTATGAAGCCATGAAAGTTGTTTACGGTTATCCAGAAAAACAGTATGTGTGACGAAAACATACGAAAACATAAAGCTTCTAGTGTGCGTATATTTCACACATTTGTATTTTCTAGGTGTCACTGTACGTAAAATCTTAGGCACTTAAAGAGTAACTGTCAGGCTGCAAAAGCTAATTTAAACCTCTATTCTCCTGTGTTAAACAGTTTAGAAGGAAGTCAAAAAGGCAATACTGAAGTTAAAAATCTCTCTTACTGTGATGTGTGCTGACAGCAAGGCTCTGTATTCCCAAGCCCATAAAAAGGATGAGAGGACGCATACCATACAGCAAAGCATTCTGGGGCCCTCCCCTCGGCTGCTAGTGAGAAGTAGGCTCAAGTTACAACAGCATGTCCAGCTAACAGCACTGATAAATCTCCAGGCAGAGTACACTGCAGGAGTCCGCTATTGTTCCTAGCCACATGGCTAATTAATATTCACTGCACAGTACTGTTATTCAGTACAAGCTTTTCTGTGAGTGGAATCATCAGGAAGCAGGCAGGACATGACGACACATTTGGCTTCATAGGAGACAGACAAACATGGAACCTGCCATGAGCTGTCAGGAGCATCATTCTCTGCAAATACTATATAAAAATTATGTGAAGTACAAACGTGGACAGTGAAATGCATATGTAATGTAAGTACAGCCAATATTTAGCTACTGATATATGTCTATTTTCTCTGAGACCTTATACCTAACAGCTCCTCTTTAAGGGTGTTGACAGTCATTTCTCAGGCTGAAAAACCTTGACTAATATAGTATAGAAGTGCTTTATGCATGGTACACTTCATGTAATTTCCTGGCAGATAGACAGGTCGAATCCATTATTTCCAATCATTTTTCTTAACGAATTTTGTATGGAAGTGATCGGACAATCTATCAGAAAAAAAGATGATCGGGCCTGTCGGAAATACTCTTTTCGACCTGTCTATCTGACAGAAAATTGCATGATGTGTACTAGGCACTCCACATAACTGTTTTCAGTTTATGCGCAACATCACATAATGTCCAAGATAAACAAATGGCAGCAAGCAGGGGACACAAACTGAGGACAAGGCACTGAACAGAAATCAAACTGAACTTGAACTGAAGTAAAAACCAATGCACTCAAGCCACAGATCATCTATTTTTAAATCAAACATCTTCATCGCATCACTTCCAGTCAGAAGGAGAGTCCAAGTAAATGTAATTCCATTGTAAGGTAGGTGTGCAGACAGAAATTGTGGCTTAAATAACACCTCTGGCTTTTCATTTTACAAACATTTCATTCCACATGCAGATACGTGTTTCAGTCTGTTCGGGCCTTTATAAGTGAAACTGATGGATTTATCCTGACTTTAAAATGAATCTTTTCCCACATCCTGTGAAGTAAAGCAAATCTGTGAACACAAACCATTGCTTCATATCTGCTTTCAGTGTAATTCATCATTGCTGTGAAACTGCCTTTCATCTAGTGTGTGGAGCAAGAATCAGGCCCGACCCATAAATGATACCTGTCCCTTGCTGCCTTATTAAACTACTCCCGTTGGCAAACTGTCACCAGCTCTGGTTTTGTCATACTGATGACAGGATTAATGGAGAACCATATGGGTTTGGCTGTTCTTTATAAGAATGTGATGAGCTACAAAGGTCAAAAGGAAGCAAGTGAAATTGGAAGTGGAATATTGTTCATCTGATGGTGAATGTGAGGGACTTAAAGGACAACGGAAGTGAGACGAATATGGAGGCTGCCATATTTATTGTCTTTAAAACAATGCCAGTTTCTTGGCAACCCTGCTGATTTGTTTTGCTACAGTAATGTCTGAATCACACCAGAAACAAGAATGCAGCTAATTGACAATAATTGTCAGAAACACCTGATCTGCATATGCTTGTTCAGGGTAAAAGGTTATAGATGAAAGCATTAGGATCAGCAGAATAACCAGGCAACTTGGATTGCTTAAAAGAAAATAAATATGTCAGCCTCCATATCCCTCTCGCTTCAGTTGTCCTTTAAGATGATCATGAAAGATGGTCAAATATAGATGCATTTCTGCAAGATCCAGATTAGCCATAAAAGCTACCTGAAAGAGTAGCTGGGGCTTTTTCACTTTAATAAACTTGGTTACTATTCATATTAAAAATTCGTGACATTTTTTGCAAGTTCAGAACCAGGAACATGTGGGGGAAAAAAAAGTGTATCCTTAGTTCTTGGGCACAGGTGTGACTTCATCCCTGTTGGAAGTCCATCAATTTCTCTCTTTCAGTAGCTTAAATATAATTTCCTTTCGTTTTTTTTGTTAAAAGTCCCCATTTTTTACTTTGGGGCTTTAAATCCCCAAACTGATTAGTTTTTTTATTACGAAAAAAATATTTTTGGAATAGACTTAGTTCTTTCCCAGAAATTCCTTCCTCGGCTCATCTGGCACAAACTGACTCTTTCTAATTCTGTGGCAAACAGAAAATTGCCCTCAAATGGTATGGCACAAGATTTGCTTTTGGATGCATTATATCCTTTCACCCACTACGTTAATTTATGGTTAATGGAGGTATGGAATGCTCTCAAGAGAAATCAGAAGCCACAACCCAAATGCATACAAGCTTGAGGAAACTCAAAAGACCTTATGAGCGGGGCCTTCCAGCCAGTTCTCACCTCTGCCTGCCCTGGTTCTCACTGCCCTGGGCAGTATGGGGGCCACCATCATCATTATCATTATTACTACTATTATTGTCATGACTATTATTAGTATTGGACTGTTCCTGCATGACAGGAAGAACACTAACTGATGACCGGGTCTGTTACTACCGAGGGTCAGACCTATACCATTACTGTAATTCCAACCATTTGTGTTGTGTTGTACGTCTTGTCTTCCTATACTATGCCTATGCCATGTGTACCACAAATAATTCCGAGTACAGCTCTGCTGTACTTGGCGAAATAAAACCGATTCTGATTCTAAGGCTGCAAAGTTTGAGTTTGGATTTCTGCACGGTTTTGCTCCATACTGACCCATTTATAACCAGGGCACTGGGAAGCGGTGCTGCCACCTATTGTGACTGCAGGCTGGCACATGTGTGCTAAATACCCTGCCTTCTGACTTGAAGAGGTGACATCTGGTAATGCCACATGCTTGCCCGCCTCTATGATCCACTTAGCCTGGCCACATCCAGAGTATCCCCAGGGCCGGATTTGTACCTTTTACCGCCCAAGGCCCACTGTCACCAGCGCTCCCCCCCCCCCCCCCCCCCTGGTTCCCACTGTTCCTGTGTTCGGATCTTCTGAGCATATTCAGACCCCTCGCTGCTTTTTGGGATTCTCTTCTTCCTTGTGGCTGCATTCCTGTTTGTGTGTAACCGTACTGGGCCTGTGCGAGTATGGTCCATATACTATGAACAAAACTTTTTGTGCATACCTGTTTCTTCTGTGCTCAAGAGACTTTGTGCTAACGGGAATGTGAGGACCATACTCATGCATGCCCAGTACAGTTACACTTGTACGTAGGACTCGGAGCACAGCCATGCGAAAAAATAGGGTCCCAGGCAGCAATGAGGGGTTTAATATGTTCATGTAGTCAGGTGCTGCCCCCCTAGTATAGGTAGTCAGGTGCTGCCCCCCCTTAGTATAGGTAGTCAGGTGCTGCCCCCCCCTTAGCATAGGTAGTCAGGTGCTGCCCCCCCTTAGTATAGGTAGTCAGGTGCTGCCCCCCCCCTTAGCATAGGTAGTCAGGTGCTGCCCCCCTTTAGTATAGGTAGTCAGGTGCTGCCCCCCCTAGTATCGGTAGTCAAGTGCTGCCCCCCTAGTATAGGTAGCCAGGTGCTGCCCCCCTTAGTATAGGTAGTCAGGTGCTGCCCCCCTTAGTATAGGTAGTCAGGTGCTCCCCCCCCCTTAGTATAGGTAGTCACGTGCAGCCCCCCCCCCCTAGTATAGGTAGTCAGGTGCTGCCCCCCTCAGTATAGATAGATGGTGTATGTATGTGTCCCATTAGAATAGGTACTCAGGTGTCATCCCCCACCCCCAGATGATGACCCCTTCATTGGGGTGCCAGATGCTACTCTCCACCCTCCCCTCCAGCAGAACAGGAGCCAATGTGTGCATCCTTGTTCAGGCCCCCCCTCCACCCTGAGCAGCGTTTAGTGTGCGGCAGCAGCAGCTTCCCTCCCCCCCTCAGCAGGAGGCCACCCTCCCCTCCAGCAGAACAGGAGCCGATGTGTGCATCCTTGTTCCGTCCCCCCCACCCCGAGCAGCGTTTAGTGTGCGGCGGCAGCAGCAGCTTCCCTCCCCCCCCCCCTCAGCAGGAGGCTACCCTCCCCTCAAGCAGAACAGGAGCCGATGTGTGCATCCTTGTTCCATCCCTCCCACCCCGAGCAGCGTTTAGTGTGCGGCGGCAGCAGCAGCTTCCCTCCCCCCCTCAGCAGGAGGCCACCCTCTCCTCCAGCAGAACAGGAGCCGATGTGTGCATCCTTGTTCCGTCCCTGAGTCCCCACCCCGAGCAGCGTTTAGTGTGCGGCAGCAGCAGCTTCCCTCCCCCCTCAGCAGGAGGCCACCCTCCCCTCAAGCAGAACAGGAGCCGATGTGTGCATCCTTGTTCCGTCCCTCCCCACCCCGAGCAGCGTTTAGTGTGCGGCAGCAGCAGCTTCCCTCCCCCCCCTCAGCAGGAGCAAAGTCACTCTCATCTCTCCGCTGGCAGCGCTGTCTGATGGTTCCTCTATCGCTCCATAATATAAGTTCAGCTGCCGGTGTGCATCTCTCTCTGTTGGCGATTCCCATCATGTGACTGGAGTCACATGTGAAAGACGCCGACTGGAGAGATGCACACCGGCAGTTGCTGGAGCGATAGCGGAACCTTCGGCGCTGGAAGCGGAGGGGTGAGAGTGACTCTGCTCCTGCTCTGGGTGAGTGGAAGGGGAGGGACAGGGCGGCTGCTGCCCAATCACAGCAAGTCGCTCGCTGCAGCCTCCCGAGTCCTGCCTGTGCTAGCCGCTCGCTCCCGCCTGCATAGTAGGGGCCATGTCTGTGCGGACTTGCGGAGTAGCTCTCGGGGTCAGCCAGTCACCAGCCGCCCCTCAGTTTCAGGTGGATTATGGCGCCCTAGGAACCTGCCTTGGGGGCCTGCCCCTAAATCCGGCCCTGAGTATCCCCAACGGATCCTAGTGGCAATCTTCCATGGGACCACAGCACACCAGAGACACCATGATCCCATGTAATTTCTCTCTGATAGAAGGGAAGTAGGTACTTCTTCTTCTGCCAGCAAGCACTAAATACATCTATCAGAGTAACACCACAAAAAAAGGAGTAAAAACTGCAAATCAAAAAATAAAGTGTAGTCCTCTACAAAAGGGAGGCTTACAAAGAACCCTCGACAAACAGCAGTAGCATCCACAGAGGAGAGAGAGAAAAAAAGAAAATATTAATTTAACATCACTAATAATGTGAAAGTTTAAAATGTATCAAATTTGACACAAATGCAATGATTTTTCAAAACAGATGACAACACTCCTATTCCATATCTTCACTGATGGGAGCTTACATGCAAGCAAGATTACACATCTGATAATGATTTAAACTACTGGCTGCCCACAAGATCCACATCATAAATAATAGTCTGTCAAACGTACAATGCATGACAACTGTTACCCTAGTTTTTGTGAAGTCAGCCTTAAATGCTTACATATGGCTCCTGTTTATTATCTTGGGAACAGGCCTCATAATACTCTTACAATTGGCTCATGATTCTGAATGTAGGTCAGAAGGGATTGCTCTGTATCCAGGCAACAATAACTCAATAAAGAATTGAATCAGGAGTGGATTTCACTTTCAGGAAGTATGTTCTAAAGCCTGATAACAGAAGTCCTATGTTGCCACCTGTAATTACACTCATTTTATACACAGTGGAGTGACATTATGACCTGCTAATAACCAAAATAACTGCCTCTGACAGCACAGATGGCAGCCAGAGGACATGGTACTGACTCAATAAGATTCTGGAAAGTTGCTAGATGGATTTTAAGCCATAAAGACTGCAGTGTGTCCGGAACCTGCTGATGGGATTGTGGTGGCGATCTAATCGTCGAATATGTAAATCTAGTTGGTCTCAAATGTGCTCAATTGAATGAATAAATTCACAGGCCAGGGAATTGAGCTCAAAATGTGACGCAAAGGAGAAGGCAACTCTCTGCCAGTTGGTGCAGGTCCAACTCACAACAGGTTTGCTGCCCAATATATTTGACACACATCTGAAAGCCTGTGGTTCTTTTTTGATGGTTACATCAAGTTGTAGAAATATGTTCTGTCCACATGTGCCCATGAACAAATATCAGCATTATGATATGCTACAATCCCCCCTCCCCACCATTTCTTAGGCCTCTTGCACACTGCAAGTGATTCCGATTCAGATTCCGCTTTTTAATCAGTTTTTACATCCGATTCCGATTTGCAGTTTGCTCCCTGCAAACTGCAAATCGGAATCTGAATCGGATGTAAAAACTGATTAAAAAGCGGAATCTGAATCGGAATCACTTGCAGTGTGCAAGAGGCCTTACTCATATTCCAAATTAATCTACTTACTTCCTTCATTGCCATTAGCTCTCCAGTGTCAACACTGATGCATGTGTAGACCTTCCCATATTGGCCTTCACCTATAGAAAGATAAAAGCAAATCAGAAAAACACAAAAATACAACGGTTGAAATGTGTTGCAGCCTACTGTAGGAGCTACAATAAAAAAGTCTATGTGTGACATAGCTGCAACTCCACTGGAATTTATCAGCACCAACTATGCTAGATATTTTAAAATTAAATGTACCGTATTTTTCGGACTATAAGACGCACTTTTTCTCCCCCAAAAGAGGGGAGAAAAAGTTGGTGCGTCTTATAGTACGAATAGTACGCTAGGCTCCGCCCCCATCCATGGTAATTATGTTCCCTCCCGCTGTCCACTGTAATTACATATGCTCCCGCAGGGTCTTTGTTATGTCGGCTACCCCATGCTGTTTGAAATCATGCCCGCTCCTCCCCCGCCATTGTAAGACATGTCTGCTCCTCCCTCCTATTGAAACAATGTGCGCTCCCCGGCCACGCTAAGGATCCCCACGCAGCACCTCACCTCTCAAACAGCGTGTTGCGATTCCTCCCCGGGTGTTTTTAAATACCGGCATGTCCGCTCCCCCTGGCTATGGTTAAGGATCCCCGTGCGGCAACGGCGTGCTTGGATTCCTCCTCTACCTCTCAAACGGCGTGCTCGGATTCCTCCAGTCTCCTGAGTCTTCTTATTGGCTTACATCATCACTGGCGCCCTCTCTCTGCGTGACCCTGGCGCACGTGCGAGGAAGAGGAGGAATCCAAGCACGCCGTTGCCGCACGGGGATCCTTAACCATAGCCAGGGGGAGCGGACATGCCGGTATTTAAAAACACCCGGGGAGGAATCGCAACACGCTGTTTGAGAGGTGAGGTGTTCCACTGCTCACTGCAGTTGCTGCGTGGGGATCCTTAGCGTGGCCGGGGAGCGCACATTGTTTCAATAGGAGGGAGGAGCAGACATGTCTTACAATGGCGGGGGAGGAGCGGGCATGATTTCAAACAGTATGGGGTAGCCGACATAACAAAGACCCTGCGGGAGCATATGTAATTACAGTGGACAGCGGGAGCGGACATAATTACCATGTCTTACAATGGCAGGGGAGGAGCGGGCATGATTAAACAGCAGGTGGGAGCCGGCACTGCTTTCTGCAGTTACTGGGCGGGGATCCTTAGAGTGCCTGGGGGAGAGGACGTGATTTTAATGGGAGCAAGCAGCAGACATATTTGCGGTGGCGGGGGGGGGGGGTTGGGGGGACTCAAGGGGTCATGGAGCAGACATGGTTGGGGGGAGGGGAGGAGCAGACATGATTGCAGGGGGAGGGGGAGCAGACGTGATTACAATGGGGGGGAGGGGAGCAGACATAATTACAGTGGGGGAGCAGACATGATAAGCACTGGGGGTAAGCAGACTTTTTGCATACAGAATTATTGATTTGGGGACTGGACCTGTGGATTTATGAACAGAACTTAAAGCACTGTAGTGGGATTTCTAGGACAAGGTCTATGTCAAAAAATGAATCCTATTTATCCACTATGTGAGAAATATGTAAATACTTAATGTTTACTACATGCTTTCATAAGGAAACAGTTTGGTAGGAGTAGATCAACAAGACGCCCTGCACCATGGACGTACCAGGTTTAGTAATTTTTTTTCTCTGGTTTTGTCCTCTAAACCTAGGTGCGTCTTATGGTCCGGAGCGTCTTATAGTCCGAAAAATACGGTAACTGCTGCGAATTGCTGGGCAGTTCCTCCACTATTTTCTCCAGTTAAAACGTCCACCATATTTTTTACAAGCTGATCATGAATGAAAGTGAAGGAGAAATGGGTATGTAGTTTCTTCATACATTAGAATTTAAATTTTTTTTGCAGATACTGGTGGTCTTGCCACTGTCTAGCACACATTTAATTCTGTAAGTGAGAACATACCGATTTTATTTCCACGCTGCCACTTAAACGTCACTTTTCTTAGCCCCACATGCATAACGTTATCATATGACTTCGGGGTATCACACACTTGGCCGATTATGTTTTTCTGACGCATCTCTCTGTATCGTTCTTCTTCAAATAGCTTGACCGATTTCTGAACAGCCTCAATCGGTCGGTGTCGGACTGCAGTGTCTGCAAATTTGCAAAATATGAACGCGATTAACACATGTAAAACTGAATTAACCATCTAAAACGGAAGAAAAAAATCTATGCAATACACATACTGTACACCTCCCAACAGAAGAAAAAATGTGTACACAATAGGGTTGATTTACTAACCGGTATAACGTTAAAAAACAATTAGTGGCAGCTATAGAGGCTACACTTGCTCTCTGCAGCGTAGCGCGCCTTATACTTGGTAACGCCTGTTGCTTCCTTAGTGACTGAAGTATCGCGACCAGGGATACTCTTAACTTCAAATTCGGATGAAATTAGAAAAGGATTATTCGAATTTAATCCTACTAATTACAGCAGCTGTGCGGGTGGCCGAGGGGGGGTGAATCTTACCCATCAGGCGTCTTCTTCGCTCGTCCCTTGGCGCCTCCCCCAATAACCCTATTCTAATTTCATCCGAATTCGAAGTTAAGAGCATCTCTAATCGCGACCATGATACTTCACTAGCGTGGCCACTACTATGTTAATTAAGGTGATTAACTATGTACAGGTAGTGCCCGACTTACGAAGCCCGACTTAGGAACGACCTGCCAATACAAACGGCATGGATTCAGTGTTTCCATGGGAACAAGCCAAAAAAAAAATTTCAAACTGGACTTGTAGTTTTTGAGAAAATCGATTTTAAAAAAATTCAAAGAAAAAATGGCTTTTAAACTTGTATACGCAGGCACAGAGGGCAGAGGTGACACCGGAGGCACAGGAGGGCACAGAGGAGGTACAGGGGACAGATAGCACATTATTCCGACTTAAGAACAGATTCAGGTTAAGAACAAATCTACACTCCCTATCTCATTTGTTAACCGGGGACTACCTGTAATTAACATAGTAGCAGCCGAGCTAGTGAAGTATCACGGATGCGATACTTCACAGAGGTGGTCACTATTAGAACAAGCGTGTGTTGCTAAGGAAGCAACAAGAGTTACCAAGTATAAGGCACGCTACGCTGCAGAGAGCAAGCGTAGCCTCTATAGCTGCCACTAATTGTTTTTAATGAGCGCAGCTTTCATTATACCGGTTAGTGAATCAACCCCATTGTTCCTTACAGGCAGTTTACCAATACTTTATTTATTGTAAGGGACACTTATAAATCAAAGTCTCAAGCAAGGTACGTGCACATTTATTTTGATTACCAAATTCCACTCATAAAATGTTTTTTGCTTTTCCATTGTGATTTTTCTTACATAAAACATTTCCTAAAGAGTATAGTATTTAAGATTTTTTCAAGTCACACTTGTATAGTACAACTGAGGAAATGTTCCTTTTTATTGTGGCGACAAGCTATCTTGACCGCAAAAGTTGGACATCAAAATAACAACACCTTAGCAAAATAAGTGTGCAAACGTTACCTTTTTGTGGCAGCTGAGTTGAGGAAAATAGTTTCAAGCTCTGTGGGTGGGGATGTTGCTTAGATTGCATCAATGTTCTTTTCAAGCATGTAAGGGGGGTGGGGGGTGGGGGGGTTGCAACTATGGACTTAAGGTGCCCATACACTCGTCAGATTGGCAGCAGATAGATAAGAAATGCATCTGATGATCTATCTGATGCGTTTTTAGAACATTTTTTACCAGGATAGAATTCCAATAGATTTCAGTTTGAAATCTATTGAAATTCGATCTGATGGCATTTTTTTGCCATCAGATTTCCATTAAGGGCAATGCAAACTGATAAGCAATCTCATCAGATCGACCTAAATTTTCCACCCTGCCAGTTCGATGGAAATCCATCGAAATCGGCCATCGATCGGTCGATTGGCCAACCGATTTGCAATCGATCTATCGATCGATCGATCGGGATCGATCGGTCGGCCAGAAAATCGGCTGAGTGTATGGGCCCCTTTATGGTGCGCACAAACATCCAATTTTTATAGGCCAAATGACTGGCCAGTTTTACCACATCCGTGTAGTATGATAGTTAATCTACAAAATCAGTTCATAATATTCAAAATCTATTGGCCCTTATACTACATGGAAGTGGTAAAATCAGCCAGCATTTGGCCAGGTAAAATTGGATGTGTGTACACACCCTTAATCTCTGCAAAGATTGCAGGCTATAGCAATCGCAGTGTGCAGTGCAAGAAGATACAGATTCATTTTTTAAAAAATGGTTTAACTCTTGTTGTGGGCGATGTGGTGCGATGTGCCCACTGCAGAAATAAGGCTTCATATGACCCTGCGCCATGGTCATACAAATAGGCCCAACCCCTGGTTAGGGACATACTCACTACTGGGCAGGAAGTTTCTAACTGGGATTCCCGCTGGTCTGTGCATGCACATTGTCTGCGTCGCCCACTGACTTGCATCACTACATGATCCATGTGGTAACGCGCTGCAGCCTTTGCAATGGCACTGCTGCAATTTGGATGCTTTCACTGCATCGTATCAACTGTGCAAGTCTCCATAGACCTGCATCTGTAGTAGTCGCTGGATAGTGTACTGGTTAAGGGCTCAGTCTTTGATATGGGAGACAAGGGTTCAAATCCTAGTACCTATTCAGTAAGAAGCCCTTGGGCAAGACTTCCTAACACTGCATGGTGGCCCCTTGAGCGTGCCCTTAGTGGCTGCAGCAAACATCCACAAAGTGGAGTTCCGCACAGTGATCCAAATAGCAAGCCTTTACTAGATCAGTAAAAACAGACCTGCTCTGTCTGTTTTTACTGATCTAATAAAAGCTTGCTATTTTTTGGATCACTGTGTAGAACTCCACTTTGTAGACGTTTGCTGTTTGGGGATCGAGTTGCCTAGTTCCTGCACTGTTCCTATCAAGTGTAAGATAGAGCGGACTTCACTTTGCACACTACTAGTGGCTGCAGTACTTGAGCGCTTTGAGCCCAACAGGAGAATGATGAGTCGAATGACGAAACTAGTTGGGCGGAGCCTATGGAGTGAAGGAGACGCCAGCCGGCTTTGTGATTTTTGATATGCGCATTTAACTCTGCAATATTGTGAGTGCACTTTTTTAATCTTTTAATATATAATAAACGGTATTACACTATGTCGGGTCCTATTTGAGTCCTAGGGGAAGAGTCGGGTGTATGATACAGCTTTTGATACTACTACAAACAAGCGCTTCTGGCTGGTCTGTGCTGGGTCAGCACGGACATACGGTGAGAGGCTTTGTTGAAATACGGTGGAAGCATCACTGGGTGTTTTTATCTAAAATTTAGGGAACCACTGGAGTTAAACCCTAGCAAGGGAGTGGTGAATCAAGCTGTTAAACAGTATTACCCTATGGATGTATGCTTTATTTACATGTTCTGAACATTGAGGAGGTGCGATTGGAGCAGCCTGGTTCGTTTGGGAGTATTGACTAAATGTCACAAGCGTGATTGCCGATCAATTTGGGTTTGCCTACAGATCTGGTGAGCGTATATAGTTTATCATAATTGTGCAAAGAAGATCTGATGAATGAAGGACTCTTGAACTTGGACTTTTATTTATGTATTTTTTTCCCAGGATGATGTTATAAGATATTATGGACTGTTTTTTATGTGGATTTTAGAAGTGTATGTTGTCGAGCGCTATACCACGTTTTATTTTGTTCATTTAGGTACACACTCAGTCAGGTACATAGCGATCCAACTTTCTGTGAGAAACATATATATACAGTTTGACCATAGTGGTTTATTTGTAGGGAGGAGCGCACAAGACCTTCAAGATAAGGAGAAAATTACTATACAAATGTTAGGATTAGGATCTCCCTTGTGATGAGCTGTGGCAGGGGAGAGTACAGCGGACAGACAACACGGCCAGTGTGCAAGTGGCCTCAAAGTAACAACTATTTAGTCTTTTATAATGCAAAAAAACCACTACAGCAGACAGCCTATAAAAAAATGGGAAAACATTTGTGTACCTGTAAGAGGGCTTTTAAAGGGAACCTAAAGCTAACAATAGAAAAAGAGTTTCACTTACCGGAGGCTTCTACCAGCCCGCTGCAGCGGTCCTGTGCCAACGCCATTCGTCAACAATCCTCCGTTCCACCGCCACGGATTAGTTCAGTTTTCTGACCACCACTGTGCCTGCGCGGCGCTGGGCACGCGCATCCTCATTTGTGCTACCGTCAGCGAGAGTCCTGCGCAGGCGCAGAAAGAGGAAACCTCGTACTGCCCCTGAGCAGGACGCTCTTGCCGACGGGAGCGCAAACGAGGATGCTCGCGGCCAGGGCCGCACTGGCACAGTGGCCCGAAAACGAAACTAATCCGCAGCGGGGGAACAGAGGATCATTGAGGACTGGCACAGGACGGCTGCAGGGGGCTAGTAGAAGCCCCAGGTAAGTGAAACTTTTTCTTTCGGTAGCTGTAGGTTCCCTTTAACCCTCTTGGCGGTGTGATTCTTTCCGGATTTCATGGTCTAAAAGCGGTGCAATTTTTTAGCATGCTTTTAGACCCTAAAGCCTGGAGGAAAAAAATCACGCCACAGCGATCTGCAGCAGCCCCAGCACTCACTCACCTCCCTGGGATCCAGCGCTGCAGTTCTCCCTCCGTCCTCCGGGTGGTGCTGTAACCTTATAGTGAAATTGCCGGCTGTCGTCACAACAACATACAGTGATCTCACCGGGGGGGGGGGGAGCAAAGCCTCAAAGGAGAGGAAGAAGAATGGTGGCCGACGTCGGGATCTCCCGGGAGGTGAGTAAAAACGCCCACTGTGCGCAATGCTCTGCATAGACCTTCCCGGCGGCTACCAAGAGTCCAGCTCGGGATAACCGCTCCTAGCTTGTTTTTTTCACCCCGAGCTGGAATTGTGATAGCTGCTAAGGGGGTTAAATAAAGAGAACATTTTATCCATTACCTCGTGTTTGGCTTATTAGGTTTTGAAGTTCCCAACTTCGCCTTGAAATTACAACTTGATCGCCTTTTGGGTAGGTGGGTTCTGAAAAATAAGGCACGCATTATCATTATCTTCATACATCTTACTTTACCTGAGTCCCAGCTATCCATCAATACCCTCCTTGAATAAGTGAAAGACTTTCAATGGGATAAAATCTATTCTAAACCATGGCGAACAGTAATTTTAAAAAGGTATGAACATTTATTACAATAAGCTCTTATTTAATGTGTTCAAGAAACAGCTATTGTTCTAAACTGAATAACATTCCTTAATTTTTTGAAAGGCAAATCCACTGATATTGTGTATAGTCATACTAAACCTTTAACATAGGCTGCTCATACACAGCAGATGTTTCACCAAGGCCAATGGATATTGATGCCTTTACTCATGCTTAACATGGTGGAAACGTCTTTGACTGAAAGTGACCCGAGCAACCAGGAGAGTGGTGCATATTTATTTAAATCTCTACTTCCTATTTTATTTAAATAAATAAATAAAATGTACTATCTATGATAGAAATGTATCATACCAGATGGAAAATCCTTGTACTGGATAAGGAGCTCTTTTGAAATTGTCCTACACTGCACCACTCAAATTAAGAAATCATACCTCTGTATTAAATAATGCTGTGCTGCAGTGCTAGAGACAACAAGCAGACAGACGGCAATAAAGAAGGCAAACCTATAGAAGCTGTGAGGAAGACTACTTTCTATGGCCTAAGTGTAACTGTCAGGCATAAAATCAATTCTTTATTTTTATCTGGTAAGCAAGTAATAAGGATGCTGACCAGGCAATCTGAAAGTTAAAATCACTTTTACCTTTCTTGTTGATAAATGATCATTCCCCAGTTTACCTGACTTATTAGGTACACACAAAATTTGGTACGCACAAGGGCAGTTGCAGGGCATGTTGGGTTGTCCCTTTTTGCTTCTCTACTTTCCCCTCAGACTTAATTAATGCAGCTTGATTGGCTGAAGCCTCTTTCCCTCCTATTTTCTCCTCCCACACCTCTGTTCCTCTCTGATTTGCCAATATTTCTCATGCTAAAACAATGCTCTTTCTATAGTGGAGGGCAGGCAATGCATACACAATCAGGCAGAGGAGAGTAGGGGAGGGAATTACATCAGGATTGGCTTCAAAGTAGCCACAGTTAAAATGGGAAATGCTAAGAAGGATTTTCTCTTTTTTACTGTAGAAAAATAAATAAAAACAAAACGTGGAGAGTGCAAAACATGTGTTATGGAAGTATTTATCTACTTATACATGTGTTTTTTTCTGAGATAGTATGGTTTACAGCTCCTCTTTAAAATCACCCATGTAATATTTCAGTAATGGGATTTTACAGGAATGTTAAATCAATGTACCCAAGTGTACAATGGCTCTCCCATCAAAATAGGTTGTTTACAACAAATTCCAGTTAGTTTCTTGCTCCTGCCACATTATGTGAAACAACTGTTTGAACCTATACACCGTCTGACATGCACAATCAATATTTGCTGGAGGGTTGTGATCCCTCACAAATTTTACACAGCATGAAACTGTTTTGGATTCAGACCTGCAGGTCTTAAATGAGTATTTTTGTTTTAAATTCTCACTTTAACTTGTATTAAAGTGAACCTAAAGTCAAGTAAAAAAAATGAGATTAACTCACCTGGGGCTTCCCTCAGCCGATCGGTGCCCTCGCAGCCCCGCTCCGATGGTCCAGGACCCGCCGGCGAACACTTCCGGTTTGTCCGACACCGGCCGACAGGCATGGGAACGCGAGTGATGGTTCGCGTTCCCAGCCTGTATATCGCCCCCTATGCTGCTATTGCTATTATTGTTCACACTTGTCTCGCTGCAACAGATCCGCGGGATCTGATGCTGGAAGTGGACCGCACTTCTGTGCAGTCCACGATAATTCCAGGCACACTGATGCATTCCCCCATTCAGAAGTGGCTGAAAAGTGTACTGGTTAGGGGCTCTGCCTCTGACATAGGAGACCTGGGTTTGAATCTCGGCTCTTCCTGTTCAGTAAGCCAGCACTCATTCAGTAAGCAGTCCCTTGGGTTAGACTCCCTAACACTGCTACTGCCTATTGAGTGCACTCTTATGGCTGCCTCACAAGCGTTTTGAGTTCAGCAGGAGAAAAGCACTATACAAATATAGAAATTATTATATAGCATATGGGGGAGCGCATCTGCTACAGCTGGACAATGGTGGACCATTGGCTCCCACTGGCCGCACATGTTCCAGAACAAGTGGGAGCACAGCCTTAAACGCTCGACTAACATATTCCAGACCTGCAGGAAGACTGGGAATACAGATCTCCATCGCCTTGCTTTGTTTATCAGTGTTGTACTGTCTTTATATGCCATTTAGATATTATTCAATCAGCTGTGAGTCTCAGGTGTGTGGGGGTGAGGTGAGGTTTCTGAAACCATTGTTGGAATTTATAGAATACTTGTGTATCAACACCTGGAGCCATTTTCAATGTGATGCCTGGAACAAATGCCTGGAACAAATGGGGTCATTTTCAATGTGATGCTCAGAATTCTGATACATACAAAATATGTAATGGCATTCGGAAAATTTTTGCCATGAAAAGCCCTCAAGAGGCCTGGCTGGGGACAGAATCTATTCATAAAGGCGTCCTTAGACAAGACTTTCACACGACAGGGTAGCCTACTGAGCATCCTCTTAGTGGCTACAGCTCTCAAGGGCTTTGAGCCCGACAGGAGAAAGACATTATTATTATCCAAACAGGTCTCTTAACATGCAATATGCATGGTTTTCATGGTCCCATCTTACCTTCTCGCTCTTCTGTTGGGCTTGAGTGACGACTAAGTGATCTAAATTGTGACTCTGATGCTATGAAGGCCAATCGTTCATTTTCTGGGACACTAGAGCCTCTGTAAAAAGTTGATAACATTCATTATAAAAGCAAGTCCGTTCTGGTTGTGATTTTGAAGTTAAATGGTATTCAAATATCAATTCAGAAGTTTTACATCAATAGTTTTCTGTGTGGCTCTACAGTCACTCCAACATAAAACAACAAAAGCAACTGAATAAAGCGGGACAGACAGAACTGAGCGGAGGGTGAATTGATTCTAAGTGGGAAAAGAAATGCAGGATGAATTACTTCTTCAATTGGAACTGCTCTAGCACTAGGAGGCCATTTCCACTGGAATGAATAATACTTGGCTAATTGGTTACACTGTTCATGCTTCAAAATCTTAATGCAATTACTTAGCAACTGCTCATCAAAGTGCCTGAAACCCACCCGAGGCATTTCGAAGTGTTTGCCAAAATAGTGATGATCTCCGGATTAAACCCGAACGGGTTTCATTCAGATTTCATCCTCCTAATTAGTGCACCTGAGGGGGGGGGGGGGGGGGGGGGGTTAAACTTACCCAGCAGCAGTCTTCTTTATCCGTCCCACGGCGCGTCCCAAGCTGCCAAATGCAGTTAAAAATTACAAAAACAGTAGTTAAGGAAGGTTTACCTTATTTTAAGAGAACAGAGGGTTTCTCTTTAAATGAATGCTCCAAATGCAACAATTAGCTAAAACACGAATTCCAACGACAGATGGAGTGAGTAACAAAGCTTAGCCTATATCAGTGGTGTTAGAATTTAAGTATTATATGCGTGAATTCGTAGGCCTCAGTTACTTTAACTGAGTTAGTTAAAAGATTTGATGTGCAGAATCGCCCTTTAAGGAGAATTTCTCTTAGAGATAAATAAAGACAGTTCTGATTTTCAGTAGAACATTGTATTGTACCTCCCAAGGCTGTATCAGAGATATCCAGTGCAGAGGCCAGACCATATTCTCACAAGTACATTAGACAATGGCCTCCTCAGAACAAGGTGACCGGTGCTTGGAACATGGAATTTTCCAGGCCATGCGCAGTAAAGACTGTGCTTGTCATATCACGGGTCCTTATCAGCCAATAGCAGGCGATGAGTTAGTGATCCGTCCCTCTTCAGATGATGTCACATTTAACTCTTTAGAGTTTAGTTTAAGAAGAGCTAACGAGCTCAAAAGGAATGGACCAAGAGCCTGTAACGCAAAGAGGACTTACTACAGACCAATTGCTTCGCTGAGGTGTAACGAACATGTAGAGATAAGCATCTATATATCTGTTTACTGAATAAACTCCTGAAACTTTAACGACGTCTAAGAAGTTCTATCTCCTATGCTGTTGCTGTCGAGTTATCACACTTCCTGTGATATGGTGCCGAACGAAGGTGTAGTGTTGTTGCCCATAGCAACCAACAAAGATTTATTACAAGTGGTCCTCAAACTAAGGCCCACGGTCCAAATGTGGCCCCCTGAGGCTTTTTTACCGGCCTCCCCACACAAAATGTATTACTTATAGATGTGGTCAGCTACATCTTTAAATATTAGTGGTCCGCATATAGAATAGCAATGCTGGCACCACCCATCCACATGGAAACCAGAAAGCAGTCATTCGCTGGTTTCCAATCAAATTCCACATCAGGTGACACTGCTGTCCAATTGGACTGCAGGTTGTCACCTGGGTATGCTTCACTGTCTGGCCCGCAAAGACTTCTACATCATTTTATGTAGGCTTCGGCTCCCCAGCAGTCTGAAGTATGTTGACCCGGCCCTCGACCCAAAACGTTTGGGGACAACCGATCTATATGAATGGACCTGTCATTCTTGAAGGTAATATGCTGGAAGCAAAAGAAAAATGAGGACGCAAAAGGGATGTGTGCAACTCAAATACGAGGGACAAATTGTGATGGCTGCAGTATTGGACTATAACAGTTCTGCGGGGTGCGGTTGTGGGCTAAGAAAGGGCAACCAGTGAATCAGCAACAAGTTGTTGACACTGAAGGCTAACTGATAAGCATGGAGATGAAAGATTGAAAACCTTAATGCTAGCCTTGAGAGGAAGGCTACAGAACACACATGGGCTGTGCAGGAAAAAAAAGTCCTATCCATGGAGTCACCAACTCACAATTTATAGGCCTTAAAAGGATCTGCTAACAAAATGTCACAAAACACCTTTAGAGGTCCTGTGGCATTCTTGCCTCAGTCGGTCAAAACTGGTTTGGCAGCATGATGGGGACCAACACAGTAAGACATCAAGGCAAAGAGAAAAAAGGAGAAAAAAAAAAAAAAGAACATACTATGGCACACAAACTCTGTATGAAACCTAGGCAGTTTACAACTATCAAAATTATCCATCAAAACTGAGCACTAGATCGGTATCACTTGATAAAGTACAGTACTTAAACAACTCCAAACTTGCTGACTGGAAAGCATAAAATGTTTAAGCACCTTCTCTTGTAACTTACTAAAACATTGTGCTGGCATAACCTTAGGCCAGCTTTTTAAAACCAGAGCATAGAGCTACTATGTGAGCGTCTAACAGAACAACCACTTTTTTTACTTCAGATTTCCTTTATGTGGTATAATTCAATCTATTTGGGAGTTGCTGGGCAGGTAAAGGAAAAGAAAGCATTCTGATCTTTGTACAGAGAGAGACTATATTCACTCAGAGAAGATACAGTAAATCTATTATTCTGATGACCTGCTCATTCAGAGGCTAAGGAGGTAGTAAAAGGATACCTTAGCGGTAATTACTTTTCAAAAAGGACACCAAATGTGTTTGGGGGAGTTGTGCAGATGCTTACTGCACCTCCTGTGCCCCAGCGTCGCGCTTCGTTCTCCGGTAATGTTCTAAGTTATTTCCTTCCTGCGGTCGGTGCCCTCTGACCCTGACTTGCTAGGCTGCGCATGTGCAGTATTGTTCACTTTGGCGCCCAAGCGGACATACAGCGCCTGCGCAGTGTAGTATGTCCGGGTCAGCGAAGAATGGATCGAAAAGCCGGGGCACATGAGGTGCGGTAAGCATCTGCACAACTCCCCTCACACACATTAGGCATCCTTATTGAAAAATAATTACTGCTAAGGTATGCTTTAACAGGTGAAGAAGCAGGTAAAAGGGTGCAGGAGACCCTTGGTGATCTCAAGCATGTCCCAGGATGCTAGTGCATGCCATGAGATGTAATAATTATTGTGTTTACATCTCCTGGTCCGAGAGATGTAAACGCATTAATGACCTCATCTCTAGCAGCCAGGGCTCGAGATTACGTTGAGCACTTTAAACCTGTAGTATCGAGCAGGAAGTTGGATGCCATCATATACATCGGGGCCTACAGAGCACTCTTCCCACACCAGTAGGCAGGGCTGTGGAGTCGGCGCAAAAATCTTCCGACTCCAACTCCTCGGTTTATGAAACCACGACTCCGACTACAACTCCGGGTACCCAAAATGGCCCCGACTCCGACTCCTCGACTTAGTCTAACACTTAACAGGGCTGTGGATTTTGTACAAAATCATCCGACTCCGGACTCAGACTCCTCAGTTTATGAAATCAATGTCTCCGACTTCAACTCCGACTCCACAGCCCTGCCAGTAGGCAAGCAAATCTCAAACACTACAAAAAACTCTCCAATTTAATCTGCCTGCTAACCAGCTTGTGTTTGAGGAAGAATCATACTAGGTTTATATTGACAATATGCTCTTAACGATACACTTGCACAAGATTTTTTTTAAAGAACTTCATGAACTGTCATTGACTGAGCACTGAATAGGAACAACATGTGTAATGAATACTTTTTACAATTAATTAGGCATTGAGAAATCTTGAGCTGCAAAAGTTTTTAACTCCCTGTAGCCTCATGGCTGACACACCTATCTTCAGGAGTCTGGAGAGGACAGCAGAAGCAGATAATCTGCATGACAGCTGTAATGCTGGGCATACACGGTAAGATAATGCGCCGGAATCGAGCCAGCGGCTTGATGCCGGCGCGTCCCCGCAGCCGCCAGGATCGATTTCCGCTCGTCCCCGCGGGCACTTCTTATCAGCTGTTCGGTTTTTTGCATTGTCCGCCCGCGGGGATTGAGCGCGGAATCGATCCGCTGCGGTAATCGGACACGTCGGAAATTATCAATCGAGCCATCAGTGTCTCGACTGATAAGGATAAACTCACGCTGTATTCCCAGCATAAGGACAAAAGGGATGTCTGGGAGAAATAGCATATTAGCGGGTGGGTGGGAGTGGGGTGAGGTTTCTGTTTTCAGCAGTCTTCCAAACCATATTATAGTGGGGGGGGAAGCTCATTGTAAAGACATTACTGCACCTGCATGAGGCGCTTCAAAAGATTGTTATAGTCATGGACGGTTCGGGGGTCCTACCACAGGATCAAGGAGATGGAGGAAGGCCAAGAGACTTGCAAAACAGAACACAGAGTAGGGACACCAAGAGCCAAATATAGTGTAGTATGTACTGGTAGATGAAGTAAAGTATGATAGAGTAATTAAGTTATACTGACAAAGCAGGGTTTCCACATAGGAAACCATTGTATAGGCAGGTGAGATTAGACCTGACCCCACTCAGGATTAACCACTAAAGGCTAGTACACACTAGCAATTTTTGATTGGCCAATGATTGGTCAATTTTACCACCTCCATGTAGTATGAGGGCCAAACAGATTTTCAATTCTATGCAGATTATATCGGTAATGGTCATACTACATGAGGTGGTAAATTGACCAATGATTGGCCTATCAAAATTGCTAGTGTGTACTAGGCTTTAAATGCGGAATATAACCCTGCATTTCAACCTTGCTCTAAAACATTATTTACAGTATATTATATGCAACCAGCATTTTTTTTTACTAGACCAGCATTGGAAGGGTTACACAGGGCTTTAAAGTTCCTGGAGATTTCTGAAGACGCATCGGAAGCTGACATAGATACATTTTGTTTACATAAATGTATCTAAGTGTTAAATGTGACTCATCTCTCTGACCTGAGAAGGAGTTGGAGGACAGCCAAAGAGTGTGTAACATTTATCAATAAATACATATAACTAAATAGAATGTAACAATCTGAACTTCTGCATATCTCTCCAAGGAACTTTAACCTCTGTGTTTAACCCTTCCAATGCTGGTCTAGTAAAAAAAAAAGCATATAATATGCTGTAAATAATGTTTTTAGAGCAAAGTTGAATGCAGGGTTATATTCTGCTTTAAGGACTGCAGTCTTAAAACCCCTTAAAGGGATACTTAAGTCAAATAAAAAAAATGAGTTTTACTCACCTGGGGCTTCCCTCATGTTAACTCATTTTTTTTTATTTGACTTAAGTATCACTTTAAGGACCAGACACTTTTTTCTCCATTCAGACCAATGCAGCTTTAATGGTTTATTGCTCGGTATTATTTTACTTTTCTTGTCACTAATCAGCTCTCTTTAGGTGCTATTTGATCGCTGCTGTGATTTTTAGTTTTTATTGTATTCATCTAAAAACAGACATGAATTTGTCAAAAAAATGATTTTTTTTTAACTTTCTGTGCGGACATTTTTCAAATAAAGTAAAAATTTCTATGTACATTTTTGTCTAAGTTTATTGTGCTACATATCTTTGATCAATACATGGTGCAAAAAGTGAATTTCCCCAGTTTGAAGCATCTCTGACTTTTCTGAGCACCTGTCATGTTTCATGAGGTGCTAGAATTCCAGGATAGTATAAATAACCCAAAATGATCCCATTTTGGAAAGAAGACATCCCAAAGTATTCACTAAGAGGCATGGTGAGTTCATAGATTTAATTTTTTTGTCACAAGTTAGCGGAAAATGACACTTTGTGACAAAAAAAAAACAAAACGCGCACCTGGGCTGCAAAAAGTGTCACACACGTGGTATCGCCGTACTCCGGAGAGATGTTTAATGTGTTTTGGGGTGTATTTTTTTACACATACCCATGCTGGGAGAAATACTTCTGTAAATGAGAATTTGATTTTTTTTTTTTTTTTTTTTTTACACACAATTGTCCATTTACCAGAGATATTTCTCTGACCCAGCATGGGTATGTGTAAAAATACACCCCAAAACACATTATACTACTTCTGAGTACGGCAATACCACGTGTGACACTTTTTTGCAGCCTAGGTGCGCTAAGGGGCCCAAAGTCCTATGAATACCTTTAGGATTTCACAGGTCATTTTGAGGCATTTGATTTCCAGACTACTCCTCACGGTTTAGGGCCCCTAAAATGCCAAGGCAGTTTAGGACCCCACAAGTAACCCCATTTTAGAAAGACAACACCCCAAGGTATTCCATTAGGAGTATGGTGAGTTCATAGAAGATTTTATTTTTTGTCACAAGTGGAAATTTATTTTAGGGGTGTCTTCTTTCTAAAATCGGGTCACTTATTTTTTTTTATTATTTAGTATTTATATAGCGCCGACATATTACGCAGCGCTGTACAGTGTATATATATATATCTTGTCACTAACTGTCCCTCAAAGGAGCTCACAATCTAATCCCTACCATTGCCATATGTCTATATTATGTTGTGTAAGTACTGTAGTCTCGGGCCAATTTTTAGGGGGAGCCAATTAACTTATCCGTATGTGAGGTTCCTATACTGCCCTGGCATTTTAGGGGCCCAAAACCTTGAGGAGTAGTCTGAAAACCAAATGCCTCAAAATGACTGTTCAGGGGTATAAGCATCTGCAAATTTTGATGACAGGTGGTCCATGAGGGGCCGAATTGTGTGGAACCGGTCATAAGCAGTACTTACACTACATAATATAGACATATGGCAATGGTAGGGATTAGATTGTGAGCTCCTTTGAGGGACAGTTAGCGACAAGACAATATATATATATATACACTGTACAGCGCTGCGTAATATGTCGGCACTATATAAATACTAAATAATAATAACAAGCAGAGTGGCCTCTTAGATGACAGGTTGTATTGGCACTGAGGCGTAGGAAGTTCTCAAATCGTGACCTGGACATGGCAGCAGAGAACATAGGCATGTAATTTATAGGGTGCGTAGACCAATAAGACCGCAATACATTCTTTTGACTAGACCCATGTTAAGGAGAAGGCCCCAAAAAATGTTACGTTCGGAAACTTGGAGTGGTTTCCACCGAAAAGGCTGGGCAGGGTAGCTTCTTGGATTGGTGGTTGCGTATTGTGTGGCATAACGGTTGGTCTCAGCCACAATTAAGTTGTAGAGACCAGCAGTGATCAGAAAGAAAAATTCTGTCACTGCGGTGGGGCAGGTGAGGGTTTGGCCGGGTGATCAGAAGCCCGCAGGGGCAGATTAGGGCCTGATCTGATGGATAGGAGTGCTATGGGGTGACAGGAAGTGATTGTTGGGTGTCTCAGGGTGTGATTAGAGGGGGGAATAGATGCAAGCAATGCACTGGGGGGGGGGGGGGGGTGATCGGGGGGGGGGGGGGGTCTGAGGGTGTGGGCGGATAATTGGGTGCCAACAAGGGGCAGATTAGGGTCTGATCTGATGGGTAGCAGTGACAGGTGGTGATAGGGGGTGATTTATGGGTGATTAGAGGGGAGAATAGATGCAAGCAATGCACTGGCGAGGTGATCAGTGGGGTCTGAGGGCGATCTGAGGGTGTGGACGGGTGATCAGGTGCCCGCATGGGGCAGGTTAGGGTCTGATCTGATGGGTGGCAGTGACAGGTGGTGACAGGGGGTGATTGACAGGTCATCAGTGGGTGATTACAGGGGAGAATAGATGTATACAGTACATGGGGGGGAGGTCTGGGGAGGACCTGAGGGTGTGGGGAGGTGATCAGGAGCCCCAGGGGGCAGTTTAGGACCTAATCTAAAATATAGCGTTGACAGATAGTGATAGGGGGCGATTGATGGGTGATTAGGGGGGTGATCGGGTGCAAACAGTGGTCTGAGGGGGTGATCAGGGGGGTCTGAGGGGTGCTGTGAGCAATCAGGGGGCAGGATCAGTGTGTGTGTGTGTGTGTGTGTGTGTGTGTGTGTGTGTTGTGTGTGTGTGTGTGTGTGTGTGTGTGTGTGTGTGTGTGTGTGTGTGTGTGTGTGTGTGTGTGTATACTTACACAGCTGCCTCCTCCCCTGGTGGTCCCTGGGACCACCAGGGAAGGAGGCAGCCTGTAGAATACACGTTATATACATTACAAAGTGTATTATACACATTGTATGCGGCGATCGCAGGGTTAACAACCCGCCAGCGCTGCTAAATGGCCAGTAGGTTGACGTCGCAGGTGGGTGGAGCCTAATGCTGGGGGATGTGCGCGCATAGCTGTGCGCGATCCCCAGCTAATTAGTCCCCCAGGTGCCACTGCCGATTGGCGTTACGCGGTCCTGGGGGTGCCACTTTGCCGCCGCCTATTGGTAGTGGGCGGTCGGCAGGTGGTTAAGAAGTGGCTCTACATAGATGAGGAAAAAAGGGGGCAATACCCTCCACCAGGGGTGGACTTGACATAGCGTAGCATGGATACAGAAGCGCCAAAAGGATAAAAGTACCTAAAAAGTTTAAAGCATGGGGAGGGAGTGGTGGAGTTACCTCCTCCAAGCAGACACAAAAATAGATGGAGGAAGCCTCTTTAGGATCCAGAGCATCCCCCCCCCCCCCCCCCCCCCCCCAGGTAAGTACCCTACAGGGGCTCTTTTTTCACTGCAAGTTTTCTAAGAGGAACTGTCGTGAAAATCTTAACATTTAAAACACATACAAATAAGGAGTACATTTCTTCCACAGAAAAATGGGCTATAGATTACTTTTCCCCTATGTAGCTGTCACTTACAGTGAGTAGTAGAAATCTAACATTAACGACAGGTTTTGGGTTAGTCCATCTCTTAATGGGAGACTCTCAGCATGGGCTTTATTCTTTAGAACGACATTCTCTGAAAAAAAAAAATATACAAAGAGGCTGGGCAGACTCCCTGTTTGCTGCACACTTTTTTGGCAAGTTGGACGGAGCAACTGCCATTCACTAAGTGCTTTTAAAAATAAATAAAACCCCGAGAACCGACCATGAGAAGATGGGCTAATCCAAAATCTGTCGGTAATGTCAGATTTCTACTACTTACTGTAAGTGACAGCAGCATAGAAGAAAAGTAATTTATTGCTCATTTTACTCTGGAAGAAACGTAAATTTTAAGTTTTTCGCAACAGAGGTCCTCTAAAAAGGAAATAAATATCACAGCCCACATCTTCTCACTTCAGCTGTACTTTAAATTAGCTACAGTCAGGCAATGTAGAGACTATAGCTGTGTCACAATTGCTGGATTTACTCAGATAGTGAACACCAGTTTTCATTTTCCCTAAATGGTTCAATAAATAGGTTTATGTCAAAATAGGAACTCTGAAACCAAATATTCACTACTTAATCCTAACAGAAATTCTCTTGATTAGGAGTCATGTAATTTACTAGGTATAGAAGGAGGGCAGATATATAATCAGTGTCAGAGTTACTGATAAATAAGTGCGTTCGAATGCCCGACGACCGACGCAATACAGCGGTAATACATTACCTGCTCCAGCCGGTGCGAGTCCCCTGATTTTCTTCTCCGCTTCGGGCTCCAGACCGTTTCTTTTCTGCTTCGGGCTCCAGAGCTACACAGCTCTGGACAGGAAGTTCAGTAGCCGGAGCGGAGAAGAAGGCAGCGGGGACTCGCGCCAGCCGGAACAGGTAATGTATGCAGAGGGGGGTGGGGGAGGGGGGTGGCAGCAGCGGCAGCTCCACACATTGTGATCGGTTTCAGGCTGAAATCGATTCACAATCTGTTTGCAGTAAAGGTGGCCATACGATCCCTCTCTGATCAGATTCGATCAGAGAGGGATCTATCTGTTGGTCGAATCTGATGGCAAATCGACCAGTGTATGGCCACCTTTAGATGTTGGCATATGTGGCATGTTTCTTATGTTCTTGATGTTACTTTGTTACCCATGTTCTGTCTTCATGCTTTATCTAATAGCAGTCTTTTGTTGCTCTGTGACTGCTATGGCACTACCGTTTTCTTGCAACTGTTCAAATATTCAATTTTTTTTTTAATGTGAGTGATTTATACTTTGAAAATGTGGATATTGTAAGATGACAGGTACTCTGTATCTGTTTGATAATAACGACAAGCCAAAATGTTTTGAAAAGTTATTTGTGTCCGAATTAATTATCTTGAATGGTGAATATTCTGCAGTGTATTTTATACAGATGTATGAGCAGGAGCAGGGCAGTTTATTGTGGAACGCTATGCAAATTGGTTACCCTTCATGATTTCTTGTAGCTTAATTTTTTTCAAAATTTAGCTTAGTTTTAGTAAATAGTGTAAAGTCCAAAAACATGCAAGACTTTGTAAGCCTCAATATCAAATCTGTCTTGAGTGGGAGACAGACAGACTCTTGTAGGAAAGAGGACTGCTATAATAGGCAAACAATTTTATTGGGGAGATGTCACCTCAGAGGACAAAAAATAATTTCAAATGTAAAAATCAAATTTCTCCTTATACTGTGGGGTAGATTGCTAAACAAATGGACGACATTTCATTAACGATGTCAACCTCCTTGGAGGTACAGTATGATTCTTTTTCATTCTGAAAAAAAATGATCTTGCACTAAGATCTGCAGTAGCCCCTGCACAATACTCACCTCCCAGGGATCCAGCACTGTATTGCTTCCTCCTGTCCTCCAGGTGGTGCACTACCCCACCATAGGGTCACTGTCTGTCATATGACAAACTGCGATCTAACCCGAGGGATTGAGAGCCTCAGAGGACCCAAAGAAGACGGTTTCCGAGTGTCCAGATCCTGGGGGAGATGGAGTATAACAACCGCTGTGCACACAGTCTGTATATATCTCCCAGCGGCTACCCTGAGTCAGGCTTGGGATTACCGCTAACAGCATCTTTTCTTCATCCTGAACCTAGTTCGGGACTACCACCAAAGGAGGTGAAAATTCTTTAAAAGCCTAAGCACACGGTCATGTTGTCAGCAACATGTCTCACTGTGCAATTCCCAAGGATATCAGACATACAGCACTGTCTAATGGGCACAGTTATGGACTGCACAGCGGAATGTAGCACTACCCCATTCCATATAATTGAATGGTGCCAGAGCTGCAATTGAGAGTAACACGGGTGCTTTACTTATTTGTGAAATACAAGCATGTGCTTTGGCCCTCAGAAAGCAGTACATTCATTATTTACAGAGTCTGGTTACAGTAATGTTCTGAGGTAGTGATATGAGGATCCAACAAACACTTGATGAGACACAGAAGAAACACCCAAAACATTTATAACTGATTTAGGACCAAGGTGAACGCGAAAGCATTTAAGGCAAGTTGATGAACGCCAAGCAGATGACACCTGTAGACTATGCAGTAGCACATTGCCTGACAGGGTGGCACTACCTGTTATCGTTTGCATTGCTGAAGGCTTTTTGTAGAACTGAGTCACTACCAATTGGTGTTGGGCGACTGGCAGCTGTATTGGATTGTATCTTCACATCACAAGTAACAATGCGGCTGCTGTGATAAGAAGAAAAATATCAAAAGCACGTTCCAGTGGTCAAATAATAGAAACCTTTCACATTTTCAACAGAGTGATATTTAGTCAAAGCCCTAAAGATAAAGAGATACACATGAGAGAATGTTGGTGGAAACAAGCTATGTCTTCCAGAATATTTTAGAAGTGCAAAAATAACTAAAGGGGAACAAAAACCACAATAAAATCTCAAGATGTTGTCACGCCATTTCTCAGAGTCCAAAAGTTTTTTGTTTTTTTTTTACCTCAGGTAAGTGAAACCTTTCCCCCCCCCCCCCCTGATAATTCCTTTAAAGGGGCACTATGGCAAAAAAGTGTTAAATTAAAAATATGTGCAAATATATATAAGAAGTACTTTTTTCCAGAGTAAAATGAGCCATAAATTACTTTTCTCCTATGTTGCTGTAGTAGAAATCTGACAGAAGCGACACGTTTTGGACTAGTTCATCTCTTCATAGGGGATTCTCGGGGATTTATTTATTTTCAAAAGCACTTAAAGGATACCACAACTGACATGTGGCATAATGAGATAGACATGGGTATGTACAGTGCCTAGCACACAAATAACTATGCTGTCTTCCTTTTTTTCTTTCTCTGCCTGAAAGAGGTAAATATCAGGTATGTAAGTGGCTGACTCGGTCCTGACTCAGACAGGAAGTGACTACAGTGTGACCTTCACTGATAAGAAATTCCAACTATAAAACACTTTCCTAGAAGAAAATGGCTTCTGAGAGCAAGAAAGACAAAAAAGGGGGAAATTCTTATCAGTGAGGGTCACACTGTAGTCACTTCCTGTCTGAGTCAGGACTGAGTCAGCCACTTACATACCTGATATTTACCTCTTTCAGGCAGAGAAAGAAAAAAAGGAACACAGCATAGTTATTTGTGTGCTAGGCACTGTATATACCCATATCTATCTCATTATGCCACATGTCAGTTGTGGTATCCTTTAATGAATGGTAGTTGCTCTGTTCAACTGTCAAAAAACTGTGTAGCAAGCAGGGAAACTGGCCAGCATCAACGATTTCTGCGGCCCGGATGTGAAGCTCACGTCCGGGCGGCTGCTCTGCTGCGGTGCCGCACTTCAGCGCACTCCCGCGCGCGATCGCTGGCGCGCCCTTGTGCCCCTGTGGTGTCCCCGGTAGCCCTGGGATCAGTGAGCCGATCCGTCTCCCCGGCAGAAAAACCGAAGCGCTCTTACAAGCGGCTTCAGTTTTTCTGCCTGGAAAAATGTCCGCATCCCCCTTGTACTACCACTTAGCGAGAAGCACAAGGAGGGGAAAAAAAAAATCAAGGTGGCCATCTTGTGGCCAAATAGTAAAACTACATCTACATATTTTTTACATTACAATTTACACATATAATAACATAAAAAATTTACAGTTTATTTCCCACACCAAAATATTACTCAAATAAAAAATTTTATGGAAAAAAAAATTACAATTAAAAAAAAAACAAACAAACATAAATAGTTACCTAAGGGTCTGAACTTTTTAAATATGCATTTTAAGGGGGTATACTATGAACTTTTTTTAAAATTATAAGATTGTAAATAGTGATGGACGCAAAACGGAAAAAATGCACCATAATTTCCAAATAAAATATTGGCGCCATACATTGTGATAGGGACAAAATTTAATTAGTGGTGGAAAAAAAGAGATATAGATCAATAAATTGTGATAAGTAGTGATAAAGTTATTAGCGAATGAATGGGAGGTGAAAATTGCTTGATTTATAAGGTGAAAAATCCCAGCGGGCTGAAATGGTTAAATCCTTTTTAGGGAATATCTTTATAAAGAATAAAAGTCTTGCTGAGAATCCCCTATGAAAAGATGGACTAGTCCAAAACCTGTCGCTCGTGTCAGATTTCTACTACCTACTGTAAGCAACAGCAATATAGGAGAAAAGTAATTTATGGCTCATTTTACTCTGTAAAACATGTACTTTCTATTTGTCTGTTTGCACATATTTTTGAATTTTACAATCTTTCGCCATAGTGCCCCTGTAAATTAGTTTTGCCGCTGCGTCGCAGCGGAAGTCCGACGTTAAAGAGCGGTCGACTTTGTGGCGGCCTATCAGGCACTTACGACCGTGGGAGTGAGACTGGGGAGCGCGCTTGCCCGCACTGCGCCAACTGGTCGATTTTCCGGGCCGGATTGTGGAGGCTACAGGCGGCTGAGGAAACCGGGAAGAGAGCAATTGGTGCAGAGGGGGTTGGAGGCAGACCCAGGTATGTATAAAACGTTTAATTCCTTTGTCTCAGGTACACTTTAAATGGGAATGGATGTGCTGAGGGGAGTGGTCAATAAGCAATCATTAATTCTCTGTACACAGACACTTGCAACAATCTGGAACTCTAATGATAAAAAAACAAAAAACTTGAATGCAAGTTGTATTCAGTTGCACTAAATAGAGGATATTCGCTACCAATATAGTTTGCATGTAAAAGCATTCTATACTAATCCTTTTCACCAGCATTGAGGTTTCCTCCAAGTCAAAGAGGTCTCTACTCCCCTTATAAAGTAACAACGCTGCAGGAAATGATGGAGAACATCCTTGGCACTTTTTGCTGCTCACCACAACTCTTTGCCTAGTACACACATAAAAGGCATGCCGCCCGGGGGGGGGGGGGGGGGGGGGAGGGCGGAACCCGATCCCTCAGGCAACATTGCTGGGTCAAGGCAGTAGAGGCATAAGGCTAGCCTGCAGGCTAGTGATTTGTTCTGCTACTATGCATGGGGCGGAGGGCCGAAGGGGTGTCGTGGGAGTGACGAGATGCAGGAGCCAGATGAGTGGTGAAATGCAGTGTAGTGATGTGTTCTGTTGCTATGGGTGGGGTGGAGGGATGGAGCTGGTTGAGTGGGGAGAACAATGCTTGCGGCCAGCGATCAGCTAAATAGATGAGCCAGGATGATCTGGACGAGTCATCGGGGGGCTGCTGTATACGTACTTGACTTTTGACAGAGGTGGTCTTTATTGGCAAAGTCTTAACCAGTTTTTTCCCCGAGTTTCAACAATACTGCAGGATCTCCTATGCGCCATAACTCGCTTCATACAGTAGTTTGAGAACCAGAAGGCAGAGAGCGAGTTGGGGCGCTGGAGGACAGATAGCATGTGAGACCCAGCAGTGTCATCAAGCGCTGAATTACGTGTTCTTCAAGCATGTCTGCTGCTAATACTTTGCTAGAGAGGATGTGTGTAGAGAGGTGGGCACTAGGAGAGGGAGGGAGGAAACCCCTCCCCATGTCACTAGATGTTGACCTGAGTATAAACCAAGATTTTTCTCTAGGGCATTTTAAGACCAAAGAAATTCTCTGTTTATACTAGAGTATTTACTGTACTTAAATTGGTATTCACAACATCTGCTGTTTTCACCAACTGTTAAATGCAGAAAAAAAATGCTTGACGTGATTGCTAAAATCCCATGTGCTTTTTTTCAGAGGAGCTTCAATTTTCTTTACGAATATCAGTCTGAGATGAAAAAAAACTCCATTCCTCTGTTTCTATGAACACTGCTGGATAATATTAAATAGTTACCTGCAGCTGGTAGGTCCAGTTATATGTTCTCACTGACCTATTATCTGCAGACTACACCCCTTCGCCTCCATGCTTCTCATCTAATTATACAGCAGCTGAGTACAGACAGCCTAACTCCATTAGTCATACCAGTTCTCACTCACACTAGTTTAAATTAACAACAAAGCAAAATAAATTTTTGGTGTTACCACTCCCCTTACATTGAATCACACAGTAATCCTTGGCACAGCACACAGTAAGTGGGAAGACACAGAATAAATTATTGCACCTCCAGTCAGAGAAATAGGAAAGTATACATTTTCGGGATGCCAGCGTATTGCTTTCTGTGTAGCCGGATTTAACTGATACAATTAAGCTGTTCCAAAAAAAAATGTTTCTATATATCCTGAAATCTTGTGCAAATTGCTGTATGAGTTTCCTGATCCAGCTCATTTCCCTAGCCTCTTATTGAAGCAGAAGAGAGCAGAGTCATAGCACTGCATCTGTAGCTTCACCACTGACTTCTCCAGTCTACACAATTCTCTTTATGCCTCATAACGTGTATTTAACAAATCCTCAGAGGTTACTTGCATATCCTTAACTTGTGGATTGAGCTTCATACATTAGCAATCAATGGAAGCGGGGTAAACAGGGATGCGATTGGTAGTTGTGAAGGGTTGACAATAGCTCAGGACGCGCCTGGACTTGGTACAGTTTAGAATTTTGTTGGCAAAATTCATCACTCCTGATATAAATGTTGTTGGACTCCTTTTTAGTGATCCACCAGAACGGTTTACTTAATCAATGTCTGATAAGTTCTGCAGGAACTTGACAGGACATTCTCACAGGATGAAGCCACTGAAGCACCATTCCCCCTTTCTCTCTGTATAGAGCAGGACATGTTCTTTGGCCAACATCCAAGCAGTGCATCTTTGTAAAGGTGCCCATTAATGATATGGCTTGATCATAATATCGATCGATAATGATAGTTCGGGCTCACGGGTTTCAGAATGATTCCATTAATCTGATCAAATTGGATATCCTCTTTCCCTCAATTAGTAGGCCTAATCGTTTCCGCACAATACTACAATCAAATTGTATGATCAACCCTCTGAATTGAACCCTGAGAATTGTATCGTTAATGGCCAACTTAACACTCATTCACAAACTGCCACACAAAGCATCTGTTAAGATAGTTTTGGGCAACAGACATTTAAACACATTCAGCTGGATAATGAAATAGCGCCGGTGAATAACGAAATCTGATAACGATAAGCATCGTTGTCAAACTTGGTTAACAATAAATACCGTTGTAAAAACAGCCAGGAAATAACGAAAAGATATTAACGTTAAAAATCATTACGTAATTCAACAATACAGCTTAACCCAACCCTACTTTCAAATAGAACTCTCCCCTGGTGGTGTGTAAAACTAACCACTTCCCTGGTGGCACCTAACCCTAACCACCCCCAGGTGGTGCCTAACCACCCCCCTGATAGTGCCGAAAACTAACCACTCCCCTGGTGGTGCCTAACCCTAACCACTCCCTCTGCAGAAACACCCTTTTACACATAGAAACCATAATATCTTTGATAATGTAAAATCTGTACATACAAACTAAATAATTTGATAAAAACTATAACATTGCAAGCTTATAAAATGATAACATACTTCAAAAACTTTGATGTTCTAATGTTGTTAACGATACTTATCGCGGTGCCCTTTTTTCTGCTTTTATCGCCGTATTAACAATAATTGCATTAGAGTCTATGGCGGCACCCTTTTTGTCCACCCTCAGCCAGCGTCCTTTTTTCCTGCTACCATTTAAACTGTGTACCAGGTTTTAGTAATGCAGACTAAACCAGCAATTCTATTTGGCAGAACTATGTACTCCCCAGGGGCATTTTTTTTGTTACAAAGTCTCTTGAAGATGAATCATTTGTTTCCAAGAGGCTAAAGACATTGCTGTCAGTTGGAACAGTCAAACAGGGATGCAATATTAAAGTTCTGCAGTCTGATAGAAGTACCCTGGTCGGAAAGAACAACTACAATGGTCTTGCCCTATTTAACCAATTTTCTCAGAGTAATGTGTGTATTAAGGCTATTATTTTGGTTTCCCCTTTAAGGATTCTGAGGATTAGGCGCATATAAACTATAATGCTAAACTACAAGGATGATGCTAATCCCAAACTGTTGAAATTTTGTCTATAAACTATTAATTTCTAGCAATGCATTTAGAATGAGATGACTAAGAATGAGTGGTTAATTTACACAGCACCACAAAAGTAAAATAACCAATGCAGATCTAAATTTATACTACACAATTTCCATGAAGAGCCTTTATCATATGTTCCATTCAGTTAGGCAATGCTTCAGTTTCTATAAAAGTATGTATATCTAGTAAAAAGGCCCGTCTGTTAAAAAAAAAAAAAAAACGTGTGCTAGGCCACGTTCACGACACCCAAAACACGTCCATGGAGGCGCTATTTTTGGCTTTGAGCTCAGAAAAGTTGCTCCTTTTATTGCCTGTAGAAACTGCACTGTCATTTGTAGCTTGCTTTGAAAACACATGTGAGCACAGCATAGATCATATTTCAGCAGCTCACTAAACTGCCCTCAACCAATCAGTGAGTAGCAGGAATGCGGGAGAGGTGATGACAAGCTTCCTTCTTGTTGGCAATGTACCAAATAGAGCCAGGCTGACTGAGCTAAGATTTTTTACAGGAGAAACATTTCTAATTAGATTGGAGTGCTTGCAATTCAGGGTAAGGTTGTAGGCTGCATAATAAACACAGAACAGTGGAAAAATGGAACTTGATTTTGTGGCTGACAATCTTTCCCTTAAGTTTTATTTGTGCAGAATCTCAACTTTCCTGAGTCATTGTTGGGGAGGTAAGTACACCACTATCTCTCTTTGTAAACGATTATAAGCATATTTTATTCTACTTTGGGGCCTCGGTTTCCAGTGATTTAACTACCATTAGTCCACCCTTGGTGGAGGGGTTTTACCGCTTTTTGTTTTTCAACATCTACAGAGAGAGTGGGGTCGGGTCTAATCTCCCAACTTGGTGGTAAAACAACCTTTGTGAGCATCATTTCACTACATTTAATATCGGACATTGTCTTATGTAATATTCATATGTTGAATATTACACTATTAGGGGCTCTCAATTGTCTAATTTTAGTCTTACAAATGTCCTAAGTTATATACCTGAAGCCATCTGGTGTAGGAGTACTGAGGTGAGGATTCGGTGGGTCACTGTGACATCGAGGCACCTTCACAGGTCTGGGACTATTGCGATGTTGAACTAGGAAAACAAAATAACAGCACATTGAAATACTTTGCAAGGGAGAAAAAAAAAAGTAAAGCAATTAAACTTCACAGGAATATTTCAAAATCTCTTCCAATCTGCTTAAAGTAAACCTGAGATGACGATAAAAAAAAAAAAATTATACATACTTGGTATTTCCTCCAGTCCCCTTCAGACTAATCGGTCCCTCACCGTCCTCCTCCTCCACTACCTGGATCTTCTGCTATGGGTCCTGGTACTTCAAGGCAGTCGAGGTGTAGTGCGCATGCATAGCCCGTCCGCATGTCTCATCACTGGAAGCATTCTGCGCCTGCATAGTACTACTGCACAGGCACAAAACGCTCCCAGCTGCGGGTGTGCGACGGGTGAGCATGTGCGGCCGGACTGTGCCAACTGGCCGAATCAGAAGATCCAGGCAGGAGAGGAGGATGACGAGGGACCGATTAGCCTGAAGGGGGATGGAGGCAGCCCCAAAGTATGTATATATAGATTTTTTTATTTTCATCTTCTCAGGTGCACTTAATTTCATGATTAATGCCATATTTCGGGCACTAGATTTGTTTTTTATCAAAACAACCACGTCAATGGACAGTAACGTTTAAAGTATTATTGAATGTCTACATTTACAAATAATAGTGAATAAACAGGACTCTTCTTTATTCTAAATTAACAAGGACAACAGCTAAAGCTTTTCAGACTGTACTAGGCCTTACTTACAGCTAATATTCTTTATTATATAATGTTCATAAGTGTACTTCTCCTATAAAGCAGAACGCCAGAGGCCAAATATAAAAATAACTGATAGATGGATAGCTTAATCCTTCAGGCTGCCACTGCTGGGTCCCTGGGAGAAAAAGCTTTACGTCCAAAAAAATAAACAAAATCCCTTCAGCCAGCTATGCTCTGCCACGAAGGATGTGAAAATACTGATTAATAAAATGTGGCCATAACTGCAAGTAATCATGCTCTGGAGAGTGACACAATAGCTTCACTTTACACTAATATGTCTCAATCCATTGTTTGTATATCTCTATGCTAGAAATGCAGCTGTGCTAAATGCATTACAAAGTAGTTAAAAGGCAGTAATGAAAGAAGCTCTTGTTGCCAGTAAAACTTATTTTGCGTCACTGCCATGGCAACACAGTGACCACAATCATCTTCTATTCATATCCCCAACACACAAGGCTAAGCTAGGCTGTAGCACAGCTGAAAAGGCACTGCTTTTTACATACGCATTTTCAACGGTTGCTCTACTTTTATTTCTATTACGGAAAAAACCCAAATAAAAACCCGCAATTAAACTGGATTACATTTATATATACGGAAATGGTTCTTCAACCAATCCACAAGTCCTTCTGGAAGTTCATTCTTTGTTACATTGTCACAGGATTTAAAGCAAGGTTTCTAAGAGTCCAACTGCTGTGATTAATACTGGTAAATATTACCTATCATTAACTATTCATGTAGCTCTGACATTTACCTGGGTCATATTGGACCACAGCAATGGCTGATGGAATGTTAATGAGTTAGAAGTTGTGAAACTGCATCCACAGCAAGCATTTTGCTGTTTTTATTTTACATTTTTCATTTTAATAAATAAAGTCTGGCACAGCATTTATGCAGTCACATGACCATGGTAATTTAAAGGACAGAAGTACACTATTAAGTTTATGTTTTGTTTTTTTCAATATTCCACGCCCTTACCGCTATTGCTCTTATAGAGGAGGAAGAATGCATGGAGAGCAAAACCTTTAGAAGTGCTTTTAAGGCATTGGTGTTATCTTTGTAACCAGTACTTTTCAATGAATGTGTAAACTAAATCATAGAGTTAAAGTGTACCAGAGCTCAAAAATAAAAAGATTTTATACATACCTGGGGCTTCCTCCAGCCCCATCCGCCTGGATCGCTCCCACGTGCCGCCCTCCGATGTCTGCAGCACTGGTACCAGGTCCCCACACTTCCATCAGTCAGAGCCAGTCTAGCGTAAGAGAAGTGCGCTGTTTGCATATCTCTCCAGCAGCCCTGATCTGCTGCATGCTTGTTCAGGGTATATGGCTAAAAGTATTATGGGCAGAGGATAAGCAGGATAGCCAGGTAACTGGTATTGCTTAAAAGGAAATAAATATGGCAGCCTCCATATACCTCTCACTACAGTTGTTCTTTAAGAGAGCAGTCATCCAGTAATTTTAAATTTCTTCCATATTTTGTGTATTCTTGTTGGATGAGCTTGTGAATCTTTCAGCCTCTGCAGACTTGCACTTGTTGGTGGATTAGAACATGAAGTATTTGCAATTGCAGTAACTTCAAATATAGCAGCTAGATCTTAATAGAGATGCGATGACAAATCTGGTGAATCTCAGAAATGTTTGCAAACATTCAGGATTTGAAGATTCAAATCCTACCCAACTTTTGCCCACTAGCACTGGAATTTGACGAATCCTGAGTAGAGTCGGAAGTGACAGCCTCTGACCTGCAAAGTGCGTCCCCGCCTCCTGGAGTGACCCAAAGAGAGCTAAAGAGAGAGATGACCTGCTGCCTGATAAGCTGCTGCAGGAGCTCTGAGATTCCAGGACCTTCCAGGATTTGAAACCAGTTTTGAGAAACTATGGGATTCGTCCCAGTTCTAATTTTTATCATAATCAGAGTTCACCTGTCAAGCTAAGAAAGTAAGCAAATTCTAATTATGTAAGGCTTTTTTCACACTACAGCACTGCATTTGCAAGTACTTTATATGCCTTACATATGCCTTATTTCCTCTTCAGCTATTAATGGAAAGCAAAATGCATTCAGTTTTACCAAAAATGGAATACAGCACACCAAGCGCCACCAATAGATGTGAATGGTTCCACTAAGCCTATGTGGGATGCATTTTTAAAATAGATCCCAATGGAGTAAAGTGTACAGGAGCCCTTAACTCAAGAAACTTCACACCCATAAAAATTGTCCAAACGAAGTTACCAGTAATGGAAATTGAGGTCCCTTTACACTTACCACATTGTGCCTCTTCCTTCTAATACACGTTACTGCAATGGACATTAAAGAAAATGGAACATGACACGACACACTTTCTGTGATGCAATGGAAGTGAATGGTAACGTGCACATTATTATTTATTTATTTTTTGCGTTTGTGGTGCAGTGCGCATGTGCAGATTTTCTGATGATGTACTACTTCCTGTCCAGCAGAGTATACATGACTGAAGGATGATGCGGCACCCATTTCGCTACATAGCATCAAGTGTAAAAGGACCCAAAACAGCGGCAATGCAACAGTCTGAGCGACAGCTGAATCACTCTGTTAGCATCTTCCATGCAAAATATTGTGAGGCTCACCAGTCTGCCAACACATACACTTTAGGCAAAAAAGAGAGTGGCTCTAGAAAGCCTCACAATCATTTGATAAGACCTAAGTTGAAACTTTCAACTGTACACTTAAAAAAAATAGAAAAAAAAAGTTGTTGCTCTTACCGAGGTACAAACCTGTCACGGGACTATGAGGTTTTCCAATAACATGACCAATGCATTCATTCATAAGGGCTTGCAGGCTCTATAAGAAAAATACAGTGCTCACTAAAACTGGTGCTGATAAACAGCAATCTATCGCTTGGCATAAAGCTGTAATATATAATTAAACCCCCACTTCAAGCACAAATATTTTCTTAAATCTGCTTAGGTACCAAGTTGTCAAGCTTGTTTATGTTAACGCAGACGCTCCTTGATGAGCTACGGTCAAAGAAATCAATATATCTAGGCATTAATCTGTACTTACTTTTGGCTCCAGCTTCAGACCCCAAATCTCCCTGACCGCTTCTGAACTGACCACTAGAGTTCACAGTTCAGAAGCTGCTTGGGAAAACACGAGGATGCAAGCTGGAGTGAGTATAGGTAGTTATGCTTCCACCTGCTTTTGTTCCAATGAACACCCTGCGAATGTGCCAACTCCCTCACTTAACACCCTAAATTTGGGTGTAAAAAAAGTTTACTTATCTTCAGCGAGATATAGATATATATATATTGTATGAGGAACCCCTGAAAATTGCTCAGATTCCTTTTTTTTTTTTTTTTACTGATAATAAAAATGTAACAGAATTTTTTTGCTGGTACATCAAGAAGAATCACACTTACACAAATTTTGGCCCTCAATTAAAATAAGTAATAAAGATAATGCATTTTTGTTGCATTTAAGTACAAAATGCCTTACCAGAAAGTCATCCTCAGGAAGGGCTGAAATGAATGCTGGCTCTATGGCTTGAAGATAGTCAAATCCTTGAGTTGCCCACCTAAACAGAAGAATGAATTTCCACAGTTGTATTAGGTTACCATTATATACAGAAGTCATTTTCAAAATGCCTGCACATGATGACAAGTGCTGGCTGCATCACTGGGCTGTTGTTACATATACAGAAATATACAGATACAGGAAGTGTTTCTTATGCTGAAACCAGGTTAATTACTGCAAATGTGGGTATCCTGAATAATTTACTGCATTGTACTATATGTCACTACAGTGCCTCTTTAAAAGGCTGTAGAATAGGCAACATGCTGCAGACTTTCTCTATACATTGCAAGCAGCTACATATCTTGTTTTTATGTGCAAACACATCAACAGAAATGATTACGGTCTCTCCCTAATAGGAAAGGCACACAAATGTGTGTCAATCAGATATAACGATTTGGCTGTCTGTCTAAATCACATTACTAGCTAGGAAGAATTTAATCATTTTGGCAGGTATAACAGTTCATATAAACTTTATTACAACTGTGTATTTGGCCCTCTACCAGAAGCTTAGCTTTAATCACCATGCAGCAGGCTTATTATATACTTTACCTTGGTCTGGTGCCACGGCCACTTTCACATTTTGTCAGCACATAGTTCATCCACTTTCTGGCAAAACTAATATATTTGTCACCAATTTTCTGCCTGAATTCTCCAGACATCAAGCGGACTACTTCTTTATGGTACTTCAAAAAAAGAGACAGATTCATTTAGAATACTAACCTCATGTGGATATTTATAATGTGGGATTTACTATAATTTAAAACCAAGTTAACAAATTACTGTGATAATTAGATACCAAAAAGCAGTCACACCTTTTTAGATTACCTATTGCTTATACAGCAAAATTATTAAAGAGAACCTGAGGTGGGATTTAATTATGTTACTGGGGCACAGAGACTGGTTGTGCACACTAAGACCAGCCTCCGTTGCCCCATGGTGTGCCTCCATGTCCCCCCTGCGCGCCGCTACACCCCCCGACACGCAGCGTGTCGCAGCACAATGTTTACCTATGCGCTGTCAGTCAGCGCCGCTCCCCCGCCTCCTCCGCATCAGCGCTACCCGCCCGCGTCACTTCCCTCCTATCAGCGGGAGGGAAGGGACACGGGCGGGTAGCACCGATGTGGAGGAGGTGGTGGAGCGGCGCTGACAGACAGCGCTTAGGTAAACATTGTGCTGGCGACACGCTGCGTGTCGCCAGCACTGCGGGGGTATAGCGGCGTGCAGGGGACATGGAGGCACACCATGGGGCAACGGAGGCTGGTCTTAGTGTGCACAGCCAGCCTCTGTGTCCCAGTAACATAATTAAATCCCACCTCGGGTTCTCTTTAACTACAGAGGCCCTCTACTAGAAATACTGATTGCTTTAACAGTGCTTACTTACAAAAGGCAGCTACAAGTTCTTTTTTCAATTATCTATTCATGATTTTCATTTTTCCACGACTTCCATCAAGACTTTCACATGTACACGGGTAAATATTTATACAATTTCAACAATGTTTAAAGTAAGCCAGAGACGTAGATTAAGAAAAATTTGACACTTACCTTGGGGCTTCCTCCAGCATCATAAGTATGTGTGAGTCTCTCGCCGTCCTCCTGCTGTCTGCCATTCAGCCGCAATCAGCCCCGGTAACTGGCTCAGTCGCGCCAGTCTGGGTCTCCACCCGCACATGCGCAGAACACCCCAACTGATGCGACTGAACCAGTTACGGGGCTGATTGCAGCTGAACGGCAGACCACGGGAGGACGGCAAGGGACTTGCGTGCTTATAGGGCTAGAGGTATCAAATCTTTCTTAATCTACGTCTCTGGTTTACCTTGAGTACCAAAAAGGGCCTACTGTGTTCATTACGCTACGATAAAAATGTTAGCCAAGCTTTATAAGGACCAACAATTAGGTGTGTTTTGGGCACAGCACAGGTCAGAGAGTGGAAAAAAGGTAGGGCAGACAGATGACTGAGACTGTTCGACATGTGGGTAGGCACAGAACTTGGATGATGGTTGGAGGGAGGGATCTAGTATAGTAGTATAGGATGAGATCTATAGATTGTGGGTGAGTAAAGCTGACCATACACCAATTTTTGTTTTTAATACATTATATTCCATAAAAATGTTGCCTTTAAAATATATTAAAAAGTAACTGATTTAGTTGTGCAAAGCGGTAAAGCAGGTCAATCAATTTCAGGGATAGATCAATTATTTATCTGATGTACTACAAATGTAATATTATTATTATTGATTTATATAGCACCAGCATCATCCATAGCGATGATACTGTATGGCTAGCAAAAAGGTGACAATACAATTTGACTTAACCACTTGAGGACCGTGGGCTTTACCCCCCTTAAGGACCAGGCACTTTTTTCCATTCAGACCACTGCAGCTTTCACGGTTTATTGCTCGCTCATACAACCTACCACCTAAATGATTTTTGGCTCCTTTTCTCGTCACTAATGCAGCTTTCTTTTGGTGCTATTTGATTGCTGCTGCGAGTTTTCGTTTTTATTATATTCATCAAAAAAGACATGAATTTTGTCAAAAAAATGATTTTTTTTAACTTTCTGTGCTGACATTTTTCAATTAAAGAAACATTTCTGTATACATGCAGCACGAAAATTGTGTACAAACATGTTTTTGATAAAAAAAAATACCCATTCAGCCTATATTTATTGGTTTCGGTAAAAGTTATAGCGTTTACAAACTTTGGTGCAAAAAGTGAATTTTCCCATTTTCCAGCATCTCTGACTTTTCTGACCACCTGTCATATTTCATGAGGGGCTAGAATTCCAGGATAGTATACATACCCCCCTAATGACCCCATTTTGGAAAGAAGACATCCCAAAGTATTCAGTGAGAGGCATAGTGAGTTCATAGAAGATATTATTTTTTGTCACAAGTAAGCGGAAAATGACACTTTGTGACAAAAAAAAAAAAACCTAAAAAAAAAAGGTTTCCATTTCTTCTAACTTGCGAAAAAAAAAAAATGAAATCTGCCACAGACTCACCATGCCCCTCTCTGAATACCTTGAAGTGACTACTTTCCAAAATGGGGTCATTTGTGGGGTGTGTTTACTGTCCTGACATTTTGGGGGGTGCTAAATTGTAAGCACCCCTGTAAAGCCTAAAGGTGCTCATTGGACTTTGGGCCCCTTAGCGCAGTTAGGCTGCAAAAAAGTGCCACACATGTGGTATTGCCGTACTCAGGAGAAGTAGTATAATGTGTTTTGGGGTGTATTTTTTTACACATACCCATGCTGGGTGGGAGAAATATCTCTGTAAATGACAATTGTTTGATTTTTTTTTTACACACAATTGTCCATTTACAGAGAGATTTCTCCCACTCAGCATGGGTATGTGTAAAAATACACCCCAAAACACATTATACTACTTCTCCTGAGTACGGCGATACCACATGTGTGGCACTTTTTTGCACCCTAACTGCGCTAAGGGGCCCAAAGTCCAATGAGTACCTTTAGGATTTCACAGGTCGTTTTTGTTTCAAGACTACTCCTCACGGTTTAGGGCCCCTAAAATGCCAGGGCAGTATAGGAACCCCACTAATGACCCCATTTTAGAAAGAAGACACCCCAAGGTATTCCGTTAGGAGTATGGTGAGTTCATAGAAGTTTTTATTTTTTTTTCACAAGTTAGCGGAAATTGCTTTTAATTGTTTTTTTTCACAAAGCGTCATTTTCCACTAACTTGTGACAAAAAATAAAATCTTCTATGAACTCACCATACTCCTAACGGAATACCTTGGGGTGTCTTCTTTCTAGAATGGGGTCATTTGTGGGGTTCCTATACTGCCCTGGCATTTTAGGGGCCCTAAACCATGAGGAGTAGTCTTGAAACCAAATGTCGCAAAATGACCTGTGAAATCCTAAAGGTACTCATTGGACTTTGGGCCCCTTAGCGTACTTAGGGTGTAAAAAAGTGCCACACATGTGGTACCGCTGTACTCAGGAGAAGTAGTATAATGCGTTTTGGGGTGTATTTTTACACATACCCATGCTAAGTGGGAGAAATATCTCTGTAAATGACAATTGTTTGATTTTTTTACACACAATTGTCCATTTACATAAAAATTTCTCCCACCCAGCATGGGTATGTGTAAAAATACACCCCAAAACACATTATACTACTTTTCCTGAGTACGGCGGTACCACATGTGTGACACTTTTTTGCAGCCTAGGTGCGCTAAGGGGCCCAACGTCCTATTCACAGGTCATTTTGAAGCATTGGTTTTCTAGACTACTCCTCGCGGTTTAGGGCCCCTAAAATGCCAGGGCAGTATAGGAACCCCACAAGTGACCCCATTTTAGAAAGAAGACACCCCAAGGTATTCCATTAGGTGTATGGCAAGTTCATAGAAGATTTTATTTGTTGTTACAAGTTAGTGAAAAATGACACTTTGTGAAAAAAAAAAACAATAAAAATCAATTTCCGCTAGCTTTTGACAAAAAATAAAATCTTCTATGAACTCGTCATACACCTAACAGAATACCTTCAGGTGTTTTTTTTCTAAAATGGGGTCACTTGTGGGGTTCCTATACCGCCCTGGCATTTTACGGGCGCAAAACCGTGAGTAGTCTGGAAACCAAATGTCTCAAAATGACTGTTCAAGGGTATACGCATCTGCAAATTTTGATGACAGGTGGTCTATGAGGGGGCGAATTTTGTGGAACCGGTCATAAGCAGGGTGGCGTTTTAGATGACAGGTTGTATTGGGCCTGATCTGATGGATAGGAGTGCTAGGGGGGTGACAGAAGGTGATTGATGAGTGTCTCAGGGGGTAGTTAGAGGGGAAAATAGATGCAATCAATGCACTGGGGAGGTGATCGGAAGGGGGTCTGAGGGGGATCTGAGGGTTTGGCCGAGTGATCAGGAGCCCACACGGGGCAAATTAGGGCCTGATCTGATGGGTAGGGGGTGACAGGAGGTGATTGATGGGTGTCTCAAGGTGTGATTAGAGGGGGGAATAGATGCAAGCAATGCACTGGCGAGGTGATCAGGGCTGGGGTCTGAGGGCGTTCTGAGGGTATGGGCGGGTGATTGAGTGCCCTAGGGGCAGATAGGGGTCTAATCTGATGGGTAGCAGTGACAGGGGGTGATTGATGGGTAATTAGTGGGTGTTTAGGGTAGAGAACAGATGTAAACAATGCACTTGGGAGGTGATCGGACGTCGGATCTGCGGGCGATCTATTGGTGTGGGTGGGTGATCAGATTGCCTGCAAGGGGCAGGTTAGGGGCTGATTGATGGGTGGTAGTGACAGGGGGTGATTGATGGGTGGCAGTGACAGGGGGTGATTGATGGGTGATTGACAGGTGATCAGTGGGTTATTACAGGGAAGAACAGATGTAAATATTGCACTGGCGAACTGATAAGGGGGGGGTCTGAGGGCAATCTGAGCGTGTAGGCAAGTGATTGGGTGCCCGCAAGGGGCAGATTAGGGTCTGATCTGATGGGTAACAGCGACAGGTGGTGATAGGGGGTGATTGATGGGTAATTAGTGGGTGTTTAGGGTAGAGAACAAATGTAAACACGGCACTTGGAAGGTGATCGGACGTCGGATCTGCGGGCGATCTATTGGTGTGGGTGGGTGATCAGATTGCCCGCAAGGGGCAGGTTAGGGGCTGATTGATGGGTGGCAGTAACAGGGGGTGATTGACAGGTGATCAGGGGGATAGATGCATACAGTACACGGGGGGGGGGGGGGTCTGGGGAGAATCTGAGGGGTGTGGGAGGGTGATCAGGAGGGAGCAGGGGGCAGTTTAGGGAATAAAAAAAAAAATAGCGTTGACAGATAGTGACAGGGAGTGATTGATGGGTGATTAGGGGGGTGATTGGGTGCACACAGTGGTCTGGGGGGTGGGCAGGGAGGGGGGGGTCTGAGGGGTGCTGTGGGCGATCATGGGGCAGGGGGGGGGAATCAGTGTGCTTGAGTGCAGACTAGGGTAGCTGCAGCCTGCCCTGGTGGTCCCTCGGACACTGGGACCACCAGGGCAGGGGGCAGCCTGTATAATACACTTTGTATACACTACAAAGTGTATTATACACTTTGTATGCGGCGATCCGGGTGCTAGTAACCCGCCGGCGCTTCCGAACGGCCGGCGGGCTACAGCGCGAGGTGGGCGGAGCCAGTCCCCGGCAGCTGATCGCGTCACGAATGACGCGATCGCGCCGCCCATGCCCGTACAAGGACCGCCGCCATTTGTACATACGGCGGTCCTTGCGGGGTCCACTTCCCGGCCGCCAATTGTATATACGGCGGTCGGGAAGTGGTTAAACAGTTTGACATATTCAATAAAAACTTAAGAAAAAGAAGGGACACCGAGAGCCCAATATAGTGTAGTAAGTAGAGTAAATGGGTAAATGAAAAAGTATATGATAGATATACTCACAAGTCAGTGTTACAGTATAGGCAACTACTGTATAGGCAGGTGAGGAGATTAGACCTGTCCTCACTCAGGATTAGGATTAGGGATTCGACCCCTCCACCAGGGGTGGAAACTGATATTGTAAGGAGAACAGAGGCGCCAAAAGAATAAAAACATATCGAAACGCGTTGCATTGTATGTTGAAGTATATAAATACATTTGTTTGTACAAAAATCGACAGAATCATGTCTACTTCGGGGAGGTGAGTCCACCACCGCCTCCTGAGGAATTTTAACCACTTGCCGACCGCCCCCAGCCGATGGGCGGCGGCAAAGACCGGTCCCAAACGACCGCAATACGCCCATCGGCGGGGGCGGCTGCGGGAGTGGCTATGCGGCGATCGCGTCATTCGTGACGCGATCAGCCGCCGGGGACTGGCTCCGCCCCCCGTTCGCCGTAACCCGCCGGCCGTTCGGAAGCGCCGGCGGGTTACTGGCATCCGGATCGCCGCTGCAACAGTGTATAATAGGCTTTGTAATGTATACAAAGCCTATTATACTGGCTGCCTCCTGCCCTGGTGGTCCCAGTGTCCGAGGGACCACCAGGGCAGGCTGCAGCCACCCTAGTCTGCACCCAAGCACACTGATTTCCCCCCCCCTGCCCCCTGATCGCCCACAGCACCCCTCAGACCCCCCCCCTGCCCACCCCCTAGACCACTGTTTGCACCCAGTCACCCTCCTAATCACCCATCAATCACTCCCTGTCACTATCTGTCAACGCTATTTTTTTTTTAAGTCCCTAATCTGCCCCCTACTCCCTCCTGATCACCCCCCCACCCCTCAGATTCTCCCCAGACCCCCCCCCAGACCCCCCCCCCCCGTGTACTGTATGCATCTATCCCCCCTGATCACCTGTCAATCACCTGTCAATCACCTGTCAATCACCTGTCAATCACCCGTCAATCACCCCCTGTCACTGCCACCCATCAATCAGCCCCTGATCTGCCCCTTGCGGGCAATCTGATCACCCCCCCACACCAATAGATCGCCCGCAGATCCGACATCAGATCACCTCCCAAATCCATTGTTTACATCTATTCTCTCCTCTAAACACCCACTAATTACCCATCAATCACCCCCTATCACCACCTGTCACTGTTACCCATCAGATTAGACCCTAATCTGCCCCTTGCGGGCACCCAATCACCTGCCCACACGCTCAATTGCCCTCAGACCCCCCCCTTATCAATTCGCCCGTGCAATATTTACATCTGTTCTCCCCTGTAATAACCCACTGATTACCTGTCAATCACCCATCAATCACCCCCTGTCACTGCCACCCATCAATCACCCCCTGTCACTGCCACCCATCAATCAGCCCCTAACCTGCCCCTTGCGGGCAATCTGATCACCCACCCACACCAATAGATCGCCCGCAGATCCGACATCAGATCACCTCCCAAATCCATTGTTTACATCTATTCTCTCCTCTAAACACCCACTAATTACCCATCAATCACCCCCTATCACCACCTGTCACTGTTACCCATCAGATTAGACCCTAATCTGCCCCTTGCGGGCACCCAATCACCTGCCCACACGCTCAGATTGCCCTCAGACCCCCCCCTTATCAATTCGCCCGTGCAATATTTACATCTGTTCTCCCCTGTAATAACCCACTGATTACCTGTCAATCACCCATCAATCACCCCCTGTCACTGCCACCCATCAATCACCCCCTGTCACTGCCACCCATCAATCAGCCCCTAACCTGCCCCTTGCGGGCAATCTGATCACCCACCCACACCAATAGATCGCCCGCAGATCCGACATCAGATCACCTCCCAAATCCATTGTTTACATCTATTCTCTCCTCTAAACACCCACTAATTACCCATCAATCACCCCCTATCACCACCTGTCACTGTTACCCATCAGATTAGACCCTAATCTGCCCCTTGCGGGCACCCAATCACCCGCCCACACCTCAGAACGCCCTCAGACCCCAGCCCTGATCACCTCGCCAGTGCATTGCTTGCATCTATTTCCCCCCTCTAATCACACCTTGAGACACCCATCAATCACCTCCTGTCACCCCCTAGCACACCTACCCATCAGATCAGGCCCTAATTTGCCCCGTGTGGGCTCCTGATCACTCGGCCAAACCCTCAGATCCCCCTCAGACCCCCTTCCGATCACCTCCCCAGTGCATTGATTGCATCTATTTTCCCCTCTAACCGCCCCCTGAGACACCCATCAATCACCTCCTGTCACCCCCCTAGCACTCCTATCCATCAGATCAGGCCCAATACATCCTGTCATCTAAGAGGCCACCCTGCTTATGACCGATTCCACAAAATTTGCCCCCTCATAGACCACCTGTCATCAAAATTTGCAGATGCTTATACCCCTGAACAGTCATTTTGAGAAATTTGGTTTCCAGACTACTCACAGTTTTGGGCCCGTAAAATGCCAGGGCAGTATAGGAACCCCACAAGTGACCCCATTTTAGAAAGAAGACACCCCAAGGTATTCTGTTAGGTGTATGATGAGTTCATAGAATATTTTATTTTTTGTCAAAAGTTAGCGGAAATTGGATTGTTATTGTTTTTTTCACAAAGTGTCATTTTTCACTAACTTGTGAGAAAAAATAAAATCTTCTATGAACTCACCATACTCCTAACAGAATACCTTGGGGTGTCTTCTTTCTAAAATGGGGTCACTTGTGGGGTTCCTATACTGCCCTGGCATTTTAGGGGCCCTAAACCGTGAGGAGTAGTCTAGAATCCAAATGCCTCAAAATGACCTGTGAATAGGACGTTAGGCCCCTTAGCGCACCTAGGTTGCAAAAAAGTGTCACACATGTGGTATCGCCGTACTCAGAAGAAGTAGTATAATGTGTTTTGGGGTGTATTTTTATACATACCCATGCTGGGTGGGAGAAATCTCTCTGTAAATGGACAATTGTGTGTAAAAAAAATCAAATAATTGTCATTTACAGAGATATTTCTCCCACCCAGCATGGGTATGTGTAAAAATACACCCCAAAACACATTATACTACTTCTCCTGAGTACGGCGGTACCACATGTGTGGCACTTTTTTGCACCCTAAGTGCGCTAAGGGGCCCAAAGTCCAATGAGTACCTTTAGGATTTCACAGGTCATTTTGCCACATTTGGTTTCAAGACTACTCCTCACGGTTTAGGGCCCCTAAAATGCCAGGGCAGTATAGGAACCCCACAAATGACTCCATTTTAGAAAGAAGACACCCCAAGGTATTCCGTTAGGAGAATGGCGAGTTCATAGAAGATTTTATTTTTTGTCACAAGTTAGCGGAAAATGACACTTTGTGAAAAAAAACAATTACAATCAATTTCCGCTAACTTGTGACAAAAAAAAAAAATCTTCTATGAACTCACCATACATCTAACGGAATACCTTGGGGTGTCTTCTTTCTAAAATGGGGTAATTTGTGGGGTTCCTATACTGTCCTGGCATTTTAGGGGCCCTAAACCGTGAGGAGTAGTCTTGAAACGAAATGTCTCAAAATGACCTGTGAAATCCTAAAGGTACTCATTGGACTTTGGGCCCCTTAGCGCAGTTAGGGTGCAAAAAAGTGCCACACATGTGGTATCGCCGTACTCAGGAGAAGTAGTATAATGTGTTTTGGGGTGTATTTTTCCACATACCCATGCTGAGTGGGAGAAATATCTCTATAAATAGACAATTGTGTGTAAAAAAAATAAAAAAATTGTCATTTACGGAGATATTTCTCCCACCCAGCATGTGTATGTGTAAAAATACACCCCAAAACACATTATACTACTTTTCCTGAGTACGGCAATACCACATGTGTGGCACTTTTTTGCGGCCTAACTGCGCTAAGGGGCCCAAAGTCCAATGAGCATCTTTAGGCTTTACAGGGGTGCTTACAATTAGGCACCCCCCAAATGCCAGGACAGTAAACACACCCCACAAATGACCCCATTCTGGAAAGTAGACACTTCAAGGTATTCAGAGAGGAGCATAGTGAGTCCGTGGCAGATTTCATTTTTTTTGTCGCAAGTTAGAAGAAATGGAAACTTTTTTTTTTTTTTTTTTTTGTCACAAACTGTCATTTTCCGCTAACTTGTGACAAAAAATAAAATCTTCTATGAACTCACCATGCCTCTCACTGAATACTTTGGGATGTCTTCTTTCCAAAATGGGGTCATTTGGGGGGTATTTGTACTATCCTGGAATTTTAGCCCCTCATGAAACATGACAGGTGCGCAGAAAAGTCAGAGATGCTTGAAAATGGGAAAATTCACTTTTGGCACCATAGTTTGTAAACGCTATAACTTTTACCCAATCCAATAAATATACACTGAATGTTTTTTTTTTTATCAAAGACATGTAGCAGAATAACTTTCGCGCTCAAATGTATAGGAAATTTTACTTTATTTGAAAAATGTCAGCACAGAAAGTTAAAAAAGTCATTTTTTTGACAAAATTCATGTCTTTTTTGATGAATATAATAAAAAGTAAAACTCGCAGCAGCAATCAAATAGCATCAAAAGAAAGCTGTATTAGTGACAAGAAAAGGAGGTAAAATTCATTTAGGTGGTAGGTTGTATGACCGAGCAATAAACCGTGAAAGCTGCAGTGGTCTGAATGGAGAAAAAGGCTCTGGTCCTTAAGGGGCGAAAAGACTGTGGTCCCGAAGTGGTTAAAACTTTTAGATATATGTTTTTATTCAATAAAAACTTTGAATGTCATAATCTATTAAGACGAACAGCCATCTTGCTCCCAGAAAGCATAGAACTGATCTTGTGTTTCCACAGAGCAAGAATAGACAGACAAGAACTACATATGCACAATATAATATGTACAACTTATTCGTCAGCAGGTGTACAGATCTTCCTTTAAAGCGGTATTGTCACCATAAAAATCAAATTTCAACAGCAACTGGTCTGGGTGTATTAAGTAATAAAGATGCTAATCCTGCATTCAAAACTTGCAAAACTTTTTCTGCTGTTATGTTTTGGAGTTATCACATACTTTAGGAGCACTGGCCCTTTAATTGCCATTGCCATCCAGTTGCATGCTGGGGGTTCTTTTTATCTATAATATATTCCTCCTCTTCCCTTTATTTCCCTGCCTAGCTTCTATCTGCTCACTTGTGTTTACAAGCAAGGCTGCGGTGACTCAGTGATTGGAGAATAAAACAGTGCAGTTGCTAGTATACACCTTAGTGGGAGTGTCTGAAGACTCTGGGAGGAGGGCAGCTAATTAATACACAATGAGCAAGAGAAAGGAGGGGGAAAACAAGAGTCAGGGAGGATATGATGTCAGCATTAGCTTAGCAAAATGGCAACTGCCTTGAATAGGATTTTCTGCTTTTCCTTTATAAAATTCACAGGAATCATTAAGTGGATAGCACAATACATCTATTATGTAAGTAGAACTAGTATTTATCTACTTATATATGTGTTTTTTATTTCTAAGTTAGTATGGGTGTCGCTTGTTCTTTGAAGAGAGTCTGAAGTCATTAAAGGGGTTCTGTGGCCTTTTAAAAAAACAAAGTGTCACTTACCTGGGGCTTTTACCGGCCCCCTGCAGCTATCAAGTCCCACGCCGTCACTGAAGCCCCTTCCATTTCTCGTCGCGGGTCACCTGCCAATTATTTGTCTAACTATACGAATAGCACTGCGGGTGTGCGGCTGTGGGCGCGTGCATAATCGTGAGCTTACTGCGCAGGCGCAGCACAATGTTTTCTTGCACTGCGCCTGCGCAGTAAGCTCCGGAGGACGCAACAGGGAGCGAGGACACGCCGCAGTGCTATTCGTCTAGTTAGACGAATTGGCAGGTGACCCGTGGCGAGAAACGGAGGGGGCTTCAGTGACGACGTGGGACTTGATAGCTGCAGGGGGCCGGTAGAAGCCCTAGGTAAGTGGCACTTTTTTGTTTTTTAAAAAGGCCACAGAACCCCTTAAAAAATTACCTCTTTATTTCCCAATCCTCTTCAGCATTGAGATCAAAGATGATTCACCGCATTCCCACAGCAGAACGATGTATTCCCGGGGCAAAATTCTGAGTTAGTTCCTGGAAAAGGCAGAGGTGAGTGCAGTAGCTCTGCCTCCAGTCCAGTCAATCTCTGCATCTCCCCGCCCCTCTCAGTCTTCTTTCACTGAGAGAGGCAGGGAGAGGCAGAGATAGGCGGAGATTGACTGGACTGGAGGCAGTGCTAATGTGCAGAGGTCTGCCTCCCCCAGGCAGCAAAATCTGTGACTTGGAAAATTGTAGAATTTTCCCCCCGGGATTTCGGGGCCATAAATACCTCGTTCTGCCACGGGGGTGCGGCGAATCATCTTTGATATTAATGCTGAACAGGACTGGGAAATAAAAAGAGGTAATTTCAATGGCTTCAGTCTCCCTTTTAACAGGCATTATAAAGATACGCTGCCTGTGTATAGTGTGTATTTGTGATGGCTGCTAGCTGAGTAAGCACTATTACCTCTTTTTTATTTTTGTTTGTATTGTATACTGACACAAAGCTGAGAGACTGATAAATACCAATTGTAATTTCAGCTGTATAACAGTGTATTTTTTGAGAGATTCCTCCTCACTTCTTATTCCAGTGACAAGATCACCGAAAAGTTGAGGTGCTAACGAACAGTAAAATAATGACATTTGAAAACCCTCCATCTCTATTGGAAACCTGAAAAAAAAACTGTCTTGGTTAGAGTTTTACACACAAAATAGTGTGTTTTGACCAAAGTTCATTTAATTATTGTTAAGATCTGTGTGTAATGATTTGTTGTTGTACGAGGACAAGCGTTTGGGGCGACATTTCCGAGTCAAACATCTATTAGCAGGAGCAGAGTCACTGCCGACAGATTTATGAACAAATGGCCAAACCAGTTACATTATGCACTGTTATTCAGAACAAAGCAGGTTCTTGCTATAACCACACCTCTATATACATGTACGCATCTGTGTATGAACTAAAAGACTAAACTCACTGAAGAAATATGCGAGTAGTATATTTCTTGGAACAAATAAAAGAAGCATTTCTGAATTTATGTCAGATGCTATTTATTGTGACAACATAATCCTAAATGATTAGGCAAAATGAACCAGAAACCTGTCAAGTTCTAGCACAACAAGCTCCTAATATTCATGTCATTATCTCATTATTATCAGGCAAATGAATGCTACTAAAAGAAAACAACACATTCTCACATGCACAGCTTTGCATGAAAATGACGCACGCACGCACGCACGCACGCACCAAATTTTTGTAAATATGAAAATATGACACTTTGATACATTGTAAAGTAGTCAGTGTACAGCTTGTATGAAAATGTAAATTTGCAATTCCATCAAAATAGTTCAACACGCAATGCCTAAACCTCTGACAACAAAAGTGAGTACTGTACATCCCCAAGGGACAAATGTCAGAATTCTGCCCAATTTAACATTTTCTTCCACTGGGGTCAGGTTACTTGTTAGGGATACAAGGTCTCAGGCATGAATAAGGAGCAGGTGTGTACAATTTGATGTTATTGCTCTCACACTCTGTCATACTGGTCACTGGAAGTTCAACGTGGCACTGCATGGCAGATAACTCTAAGGGGAACTTAAAATGAATTTTTGCTTTACATAAAGATGACCTAGGCTATAAGAAGGCTGCCAACACCCAGAAACTGACCTGCGGCATAGTGGCCGAGACCATACAGTGGTTTAACAGAACAGGCTTCACTCAGTACAGGCCTCACCATGGTCAACTAAAGAGGTTAAGTACAGTTGCTCAACATCATATCCTGCCGTTGTCTTTTGCAAACAGATGCATGAGTGCTACCAGCATTGGTGCAAAGGTTGAAGGGGTGGGGGTCAGCCTGTCTGCTTAGACCATAGTGGCTATCATTCCAGAAGTAAGCCTAGTCTAAAGGTGATGCACAAGAAAGCCCGCAAACATAGTAAAATAGTAGATCAACTCTCCCGGCAATAACCTAGTAATAATAGCCATGGATGCCCTTCAATGCAAGGAAAGCATCCTAGCCCTCTTTAAAGAGGAACTCCGACAAAGAATTGAACTTTTATCCCAATCAGTAGCTGCTGCCCCCTTTTACGTGATAAATCTATTTCTTTTCACAAACAGACCATCAGGGGGCGCTGTATGACTGATATTGTGGTGAAACCCCTCCTACAAGAAAAGGAGGACCGTGGTACTCCTGGCAGATTCCTGTCTCTGAACCTTGTTGCTTTGTGGGAAATAGCTGTTTACAGCTGTTTCCAACTGCCAAAAAAGCATGCAGCAGCTACATCACCTGCCAACAGTAAAAATGTCACCATGTAATAAATGTCAGAATGTAAATCAGGGATTTAAAAGATTTTACAATGGGAAAACACTGACTAAATCATTTATACATAATTATTGTAAAAATGAAGCAGTTTTTTTATTACATTATTTTCACTGGAGTTCCTCTTTAAATGCAGATATAGAGTTTGCCATAACTACTTTCTGAGGTAAGATATTCCAAAATTTTAACCACTGTGAAGGAGAATTTTATTTGCTTTAGCTACCACTGCTTGGCATTGTATATGATTACTTAATTTGTTATCAACCAGTATTCCCAAGTCGTCTGATGTTCCCAGCTGTGAACATTTATTTTATATGGTGAACTACCAAGGTGCACCACTTTACACTTATCAACATTAAATTTTATCTGCCACGCGCCTGCCCCATATGGCCATGTTGTCAAGGTCCTGTTGTAATATGTCACTATCCATCTTAGTGTTGATAATAATGCTGTATCATTTTGTATCCTCTGCAAAGATGGCTACATTACTCTATTCCATCTACTAAGATGGAAATCTACTACTAAATCTCACTAATATTATAATGCTAACATTTGGACGTTTTTTAATCAATCATGCAACAATGGCTGAACGGATTTGAAAGAAATTTGGCACAAAGTACATTACTTGGAATAACATATAGGATACTTTATATCCCCATAACCAAAAAGTGGTTGGAGACGAATACAAATTTCACTGGAAAAATGTAAACTGCAGCCATTCTTACACTGTTTATGGTAAGGCTCTCAAACTTTGCACAGTTGGTCACTGGGAGACTGAGATTAATTTTCATTAAAGTGGGTGGAGCCTACAAAAGCCAATCAAAACTCACCTATGGATTTTCAAGGGGACTATGGCTTCAATTCATCAAAGGGTGTTCGATAACAAAATCCCAGTCCTTAAAATACCGCATTCGGTATTTTACACTTCACTGTGCTAATTCATCAATATTTTCCCATGTGTGGTAGAGGTTCGTTAAGTTACCGAAGTACTACGGCTTCAGTTCATCAAAGGCTGTTAGATAACAGCAGAGTGGTGCAGAGCAGCTTGGAATGTCCCTGTGTTGTTACAAGCTGATAACAATAGAAGGCATTCAGACATCCCTTTACATGTAAACGTGTTATATTTACTGTTACTTATACTGCCTCTGCTGCTCTGAATCTGTCCATCAGTGTTTCTTAACATTTTACTTATTTGCTACAACGTAGATAAACTTCCTGGAGACATTACAAATGCCATGCTTGGTGATTTCACCACTTGCATCTTTGCCTATTCAAACAGGGACTCAAAGGGTTACACCACCGTTCTCTCTGCTCACTGCTTGGGGGGTCTGGAAGCTTGTGTGGAGAAGCCTGTGACCTATCAGCACCTATCAGCGGCACTTGCAGGAGAACAGGGGCTGTTTCTATTGGCTGCCTGCTCCTGCTAATCATGAAAACATTCACACAGAAGGCTTTCGAAGCCTGTAACGAGAGGGGAGAGCTGGAGATAAACACCGAATGTGCTAGCGAATGTGGTAACCTTGATGAATTAACATTTACTGACATTTGCTGACATGTGTTGAGCACAAGTCGGTAATTTATCTCATTGCTCTGTCATTTCAGCTTCTCATTCGGTAACAGCTTTGATGAATTAACATTTTCTTAAGTCCTCCGTTAACTCAGCTGTTTTCAGCATTACCGAATGCGGTAATGCTTGATGAATTGAAGCCTATGTCATTGTTGCCATTCTTGCATGGTTAATGGCACAAGCATCAAACCTGGTACAGTTGGTCATTGGGTGACTGGGGTTCAAATTCAGAAAAGGGGGTGGAGCCACAGCAAGTCAGAGTTGTTTCATTTCAATGCAAATTATTGATGCCAAAGACCGCAAAGTTCACAAACTTGGTCATTGAGTGTGTTAGGGTCAGAAAAAGTGGGGGGAGCCAACACCAGCCAAATACATGCACGGGCAATGCTGGGCCAACAGCTAGTCATTAAAGTGAACCTCCAGACTAAAAATCGACTCAGCAGCACTGAAAAGGCTTGGTGTTTCTTTAACAGTTTCACAGTATCAGATCTTTTCTTCTCTTATACAAGCCTCATTTTTAGCTGCACAGAAGAAAACTGCCCGAGCATTTTTCCACTGATGCTGTGCAAAGCATGATGGGATTTCTGATGTTGTTCTTGTTCTGCTGTTTTGGTGCAATTTTTTTTTTTTTTTTTTTTTTTTACATTTTGAATTTGACATTTGAAGCCTAGGGTGTGCAGCTGGGAGGGTGATCGGGTGATCAGGTCACAGGACAGTTGGAACTGTGTCTCCTGTTCCCTGTCACCTCCTTTCAACCAAAAAGATGGCTGCCCCCATGATAAAGATGGCAGCCCCCATGAATCACAAACATTTGCCTGTTATTTTAAAACAGGGTGTGTAAGAGATTATATTACCTATCTATTCTAATTAACATAACTAATGTAACTTAATGACAGTATGTTTGTTTAGGCTGAAGTTCCCCTTTAATAAATAAATTAAAAGGATTAGACCAAGAACTGATCCCTGCAGTAGCCCACTGCGAACAGTTTTCCACTTTGAGTATGTTCCATTTACCACCACTTTTTGCCTTCTATCTCTTAACCACTTGCCGACCGCACACTCATACCGTGCGGCGGCAAAGTGGTAGTTGGAGGACCAGCGACACACATCTGCGTCGCCAGGTGCCTCCCTAATTAATCAGGAAAGGCCGCTCGCGCGAGCGGCCGTTTCCTGTTAGATCACGGAGCGGGTCTCCATGAATAGCTGATCGCGGCTCGCAGACTAAATGTAAACGCAGGAGAATGTCTCCTTTGTTTATATTGAATGGCGCTGCTGCTACAGCAGCGCCGTAAGGCAGATCGGCGATCCCCGGCCAATCAGCGGGCCCCCCCCCCGCAACACCGAGGCAGGCAGGAGCGATCAGACCCCCCCTGCACATCATCCCCATAGGGGGGGAAAAAGGGGGGCGATCTGATTGCTCTGCCTGCATCCTGATCTGTGCTGGGGGCTGCAGAGCCCACCCAGCACAGATCATAAAAAAAACATGCTGGTCCTTAAGGGGGGGGGGGGGGGGGGTAAAGGCTGAGTCCTCAAGTGGTTAAAGGGAGCATTTAACCTTTTTTTCTTAAAAAAAGTTTCACTTACCTGGGCTTTCTACCGGCCCCCTGCAGACGTCTTGTCCCACGCCAGTCCTCAAAGATCCTCTGGTCCCCCGCCGCAGCTCACTTCCCCAGCTTCCTGCGCAGGCCCAAATTTTCTGGTACTGCACCTGCGCAGAACACTCCCGTAAACGTGAGCGGGAGCGAGTACATGCAGTTCTATATCCACATACATACATTTTCTCCTAATCCCTATATTCTCAGTTTCTAAACCAGGCTCTTGTGGCGAACAGCGTCAAAAGCCAAGTAGCAAAGTCCTGCTAGTCTATTGCTTTCTCAAAATCTAAATATTAATTCTCCATTTCATAAAAGCTGAGAATGTTTGTGAGACAGGACATGTCTTTAGTAAAACCATGCAGTCAAACTGAAATAGGATTATTCTGTGCTACATCATTTTGTATACCATACCTTAGGATACCTTCAAACAATTTACACACAACTGCTGATGGTTCAGATTTGTTCCCTTCTTGAATATGGGGAAAACATCAGCTGTATGCCAGTCATAAGGAACTTATTCACTTGAAAGAGAATCACAGAAAATAAGTTATCGATAACTGAACTCAACTCCTTTAATACCAGGGGATGGATGCCACCTGGGCTAGATCCCGTGTCTATCTTGATCTTATTTATTTACTAAAGACAAGCAGACAGCAAGGACATAAATTACTGGAAAGATGTCCTGTGGCCTGAGGAGCCCAATATAAACATATTTGTTTCAGACTGTGTCAAGCGTGTGTATGGTGGCAACCAAGTGAAGAGTACAAAGACAAGTGTGCCTTGTCTACAGTCAAGCATGGTAGTGAGTGTGTGATGGTGGGGCTGCATAAGTCCTGCAGGCACTGGGAAATATTTAATTCATTGAAGTAACCATGAAAAACAGCATGTTTTGTGACATACTGAAGCAGAGCATAAACCCCTCCCCTTGGTAACTGGGTCATAGTACAGAAATCCAACCAGATGATAACACCAAACACATCTACAAGATGACCACTGTCTTGCTAAAAAAAAAAAAACTAAGGGAAGGCGGTGGACTGGCCAAGCATGTCTCCAGACCCTATCAAGCATCTCTGGGGCATCCTCAAATGGAAGGTGGATGAGCATAAGATCAGGAGCATCCACCAGCTTCATGATTTTGTCATGGAGGAGTGGAATCCAGTGGTAACCTTTGAAGCTTTAGTTAACTGCATGTTCAAGGGATTTAAGGCAGTGCTGGAAAATAATGGGCAAAGGAAATACTTAGGCTGCATTTCCACTTGTGCGGTGCGGAATAGCCGGGAAATCGCATGCGGGTGCGATTTTGCATGCGTTTTTTTCCCGCGATTTCGCATAGGGTAGTAGGTGGGCGATTTTAACCATGTCACTGCCTGTGTAAATTAACATAACCTCCTATGCGAAATCGCATGCGAAATCGCGGGGGAAAACGCATGCCAAAACCGCATGCGATTTCCCTATTAAGATACATTGTATGCGATTCACTTAGCGGTGTGCAGGGAGCAAATTGATTTTCCCCGCACACAAAAAACGCTCAGCACAACGCACAAGTGGAAACAGGCCCATCCACTTGTATTGGCTGTGCGAATCCGCATGCGGACAACGCATGCAGATTCGCTATAGTGGAAATGAGCCCTAACACTGTGGGCGCAGTTTTGGTATTCTTCACTTGAGAGGTGGGTGAGTAGAAGTTAACAGCTACTGCATTTGATTCTAAACTGCATATATTTGCATAAAATTAGAAGAAAAATACAATTTACCAAAGAAAACTGTTTTTTTGGTTTTTTTTTATTTGCAACACACAGGATTAACGGCTGCTATCACCAACTTAAGGTGCAGAGATTGATGTGCAGATCCGATTATGCATTTTCTACCATGCTTGTAGCAATGTACAGTATTCAGATAATTGCCATATACCATGTCACAGGAACAACTAAACTAATTATAATTTACCTCAAAACCAAAGTTGTAGCCTTGAATCATTGCTTCACGATAGTACTGATGCAGCGTGGAGGATTCAGATTCATCTACCTCAGATTCAAACTCAGAAGTGTACATCTGGTCAATGCGATCTATGGCACTGCTAATCTTGTTGCAAAGTTGCAAGGCATCACTCTAAGTAGAAAAAAAAACTATTTTAAGGGAGAACATAGGGGGAGAATCCTCTACTGGTTAAGAACTTTTCAAGGAGTTTATTATCCCATCAAAACAAAAAGGACCCCATAAGACATGAGCAAGCATAATCACATAACAGAAACTATGCCAGGGCTGGACAAATTATGGTCGCCAGCTGCCCCCCTTCCCCCCTCCCATTAAACTATAATAAGGTTCTGGGTTACCAGACTATGAAGCTAACACTGATTAGTACAGGTCCGACAGACAGCTAGTCTCACACTACTTGCCACCAGAGATATTGTAGTGGCTGGTTAATAATTTGACATCTGACAGTCTCTGACATCTGAAGCTGCTTAGACTATTACTTGCCCCTACTACCTACTACTAATATCAGCAAAATATAAATGCATACGAATTGAAAGGGACACAAGAAAAGGGGACCAGAGATCTGGGGTTTGTACATAGATAAATAAATAGAGAAGAAAAGCGCTGCGTGGCCTTGCATTATGTCCTGCATGTAACACCTACCTTAGCTGAGCTGACCTCAACCACATAACTATACATCCTACTCCCTGACTCCCAAACTGCTGTTCTAGATATTAGTAAGATGTGTGAAGCAATAGAAAATCAACACTGGTGAAATGTAGGCCACCCCTCGAGAGATCAACAAATGGAACCCTCCCCCCCCAAAGGATGAGGGTTTCCAGGGCTAATCTTTGATATTGACTATGTTGACTCGTTGACTTTAATGATATTTGTTACAGCTACTGGCTAATTTTAAGCTTTTCAAGTGGGGTTAAACCCAGCATTTTTTCTTTGCTCTAAAAAATTATTTACAACATATAATATACTAACACAATTTTTTTTTTGTAAAACAGCATTCAAAGGGTTAAATCACAGGACTGACTTTTTCTCCTGCAGGGGCAGCCGCATCCAAACTGGTGATAACCTTATTTTGTGTTTACATTCTTCACTTGATACAATTAAGTAAACATCTTCTGACTGTGCAGAAACTTCTGATAATGAGTCCTGAACTGATACACTGCTCAGAAATCATTACTGGGTGCATTCGCAAAAGAAATACAACCGTTATGAATAAAATGCACCAGCAGCTTTTAAAGTAAATAAACTGAACTTTGGGAACTTATAATTTCTAAATGAATAATAATACTTATTCACAAAAGCAAATATGATAATTGTATGGGTTATAAAAAGTAGAAAAACACATTTTTGTTGAATATTTTGTCAGAGTTTAAAACCGCTTTAATTAAAGCTATGTTTTATTAATATTGCTGGTGGAATTTTACTTTGGACCTGTAAAATCTTCATCCTTTGTTTTTTGTGTTCTATGTGAAGATGTGTGAAGCCCTGAACTATGCAAAAAAAAACAAACAAAAAAAAAAAAAACGACATGAGCAGACACTACAGACATAAGAGCCAATATGACTGGTTACCTTTTTAAACAATACTGATTACTTAGCAGTCAAGTCATCTTTGTACCTTGAGCTGATGCAAAGCTTCAGCAATCACAGGATGGCTGGATGTCTGTTCAAGTCGCAAAGATAAGATGTCTTCAACAGAGAGCTGAAAAGTCTTTCTTTGACTTGTTAAGAGGGACGAATGCATCACCACAAGCAGTAAATTGTCGACCTTTAAACAAATAAAAAAAAAAAAGCCACACATTAGAAAAAAAGACACTTGTATATTGCGCCACCGAGGAATCGAGGACCTTTGTTAATGTAATGACCACATTATGCTAGTTACTAATGTAATAAACAAATGCCTACAGATAAACAAGAAATTTGTATCAGAACACAATGTAAGTTACAAAAGGATTATCGATTTACTGTAGTGGTTATGGGAAAAATTGAAACCATCTTAATATTAGTTACCATACTTAGCTGATGTACAACAAAGTAAGAACTGGGATACATTATTAGATTGTGTTTACACTAAGACTTATGCTAGGTACACACCATACAATTTTCTGTCAGATTTAACTGCCAGATCGATTATTTCCAACATGTCCGATCTAAATTTTGATTGATTTTTCGTTAAATTGTTTTTTTCAAATGGGAATGGTCTAGCACCATACAAGCTTTTGGGTGAAAGTCTGGGATGTGTTAAAGATTTGCAGCAGTATGTGCAAAAACCTTAAAGAGACTCTGTAACATTCAAAAGATCCTCTGGGGGGTACTCACCTCGGGTGGGGGAAGCCTCCGGATCCTAATGAGGCTTCCCACGCCGTCCTCTGTCCCACGGGGGTCTCTCCGCAGCCCTCCGAACAGCCAGCGACTGTGCCGACTGTCATTTCAATATTTACCTTTGCTGGCTCCAGCGGGGGCGCTGTGGCGGCTTTCCATTCCGAACTACACGGAAATACCCGATCTCATTCGGGTCCGCTCTACTGCGCAGGCGCAGGAAACTTGCGCCTGCGCAGTAGAGCGGACCCGACGGCGATCGGGTATTTCCGTGTAGTTCGGAGCCGACAGCCGTCAGAGCGCCTGCGCAGGAGCCAGGAAGGTAAATATTGACGTCACCGCTGCCCGGACTCCACGGAGGGCTGCAGCGAGACCCCTGACGGATGGAGGACGGCGTGGGAAGCCTCATTAGGATCCGGAGGCTTCCCCCACCCGAGGTGAGTACCCCCCAGGGGATCTTTTTATGTTACAGTTCCTCTTTATTGCCTGGTACACACCATGCAATTTCCCATCAGAACGACAGGTCAAAGCGATCATTTCCGTCAAGTCCGATATGATTTCCGATCACTTCTTTACAAAATCTATCAATGATTATACATTGGTGAACAATGCATTGGGGGGCTTTATTGCAATGTAATGCAATTGATTAACTAAGTAAAAAAAAAAAAAGCAAGCATAAGGTGGTAATTTCTGATTATGCTGCAATAGAGCCCCAATTGTTCATCAATTTATTACTATTGATTATATATTTCAGTTATTGCAGTGATTTAGGAGATCATGTACCCCAATTGGTTAAGGAATACTAACAATACAAATTATATAGTTTATACTGACTGATTATAGTCACTGACTCTACTCCCTACCCTTTATTGTTCTTAGAGGTTTTAATCGGTTTAGTTTCCCCAGTAAGTTTGTCATTTCTAATAAATCCAGTTTGCAAGGTCTATGGCCAAGCATCATGACGGTAGATACTTTGTGCTAATATATACCTGCATACTTCTAAGAGTATCTGCAGTTTCCACTGGTGGAACCACTTTTAGTGTCAGCCCTTCCCAACAAGTCCAGACATCCTCCTCATCTTGGTCTCTCCCAGAGTGTTTGGTCATTAGCAGGAAGGCTTCATAGGCCACATCTTCGCAGTCTTTGGCGCAGTGGATGCCAGCTGCAGCATTCAGCAATTGTATAATAACAGTCTTTCCTCCAGCTAGGTTATCTGGCACAAATACATGTAGACTCTCCAGAGTAGGAATAATTACCTAGGAAACAAGGCAAAGTACTTTAAAGGATTTTGACTTAGTGCATTAAGACCATAATAGTATAGTCAAAACAGCTTCAGCAGGCTCCAGCTTTTGGACAGCCTGGTAAGAAAGTATAGGTTTAGATAAAAACCATATAAAATGAATGCAAACACATAACATAGGTATGTAGGTAGCAGGCCTCCGTAACTTGTAAATGGCTGCATATTCCTACACCCAAAGTCAATCTAGGCTCTATTTACATGTATGCTTGCATTTCCTTGACAAAATATCATTATCTAATGTGTTATCAATACAATCAATTTAAATGTGATTGGTACACGAGAAAAATAAACAGGAAGTGACAAGCGAAAGTTTGGGGCGATCACAGGTGTTTTTCACGTGAAAAGCGCCCGTGATCGTGCACAAACCTTCGCTTATCACGCAAAGTAAGGCCGTTCATGCGCAAACCTTTGCGCGCGAACGGCGTGATAGCACCTCAGATCGCCGTCAGACCCCCCCCCCTGCCCGATCACCTTGCCAGTGCATTGCTTGCATCCACTCTCCCCTCTAATCCCACCCTGATCACCCTGTGATAGCAGTTATCATGCTTTAGTGAATCAAGCCCAAAATGTGAACAAAGCCATTGTTAAACATAGATTTGAGTTCTAACTAACGGCTTTCCAGGTTGTGTTAAATCTGAAAAGAAGCAGCTAATGTGAATAGGGCTTACTTCTCCCACTGTAATACTGAGAGGTGCTTCCAGAATGCCTTTAGATGGGAGTAAAGCCACTTAACTAGTTATTTTTCAACCTTTTCTTCTCTGATCTACTGTACTTTGATGGAACCACTGCATACAGGTGACTGAAATGGCAGCAACCCAATAGTGAGAAGATTTTTTAAATAATTATGGTTGGTTAAAAATTAGCATGGGGTGATTGTAGGCTGTGCATATGGAAAAACTGGAGAACATTTTAAAATATTTTAATTCTATCACTCACAGTGACTATTATGAGTTAATTTTATATGTGTGTTTATTGTAACAATGCTACATTTTGTTTCTGTGATACTTTGAACGATGCTATGTTAATTATTCAGTTTACAAATATGTATCATTAAAGGAAAATGTGTAGTGGAGCGATTGAATCCTGTGATCATGTACTAACAACTATTTATAGAAGCTCTACTTCTCCAGTGTTGGGCGCAGAAGCCAGTGAGAGTGATACCCATTAATATTTTCACTGGTATTACATAACTGAGATGGTGATAGTTAGTCACTGGAAACACCCCTAGGCGTCACAGACATGCTGCAGTCTAGGTCAACCAGGTAAAGGAATACAATAGCTTATTTTTTCCATTACGGTACTTTAAAAAAGTAAAGTGGGAACCCGGCATTAATTACTGCATTCAACTGAATGTTTTAATCCTTAGACTGCCAGCTATTTTTTTTTAAAAGCTGCATGCCTGTGCTAGCTATGTATTATTTGTGTTTGGTACATGTAGATTTGGGCAAGACATTTAATAAAGTCCAGATTAGTCAGTAGGAATTGTCATTGAGGTGTAAATAAATTTGAGCGGATTGAGAATTATGCAAATTATTATGATACAGAATTATGCTAATTATGATAATCTAAAATGTAAAAACAAACTACTGTAATCAAATCTTGTAGTGAAAACTGGCTTGGTCCTTTTTCATGCTGCATACATGTGCAGTAAGATTTGCATGACGCTACCTCAACTTAGAATTACTTGCATATTTCAGGTAAAATAGAAAGTTGGCACTGAGCCAAAACCTTGTACTAAATATGTTTAGATGTCCGTAGAAAAGAAATATGGAAAAAACAAGAACGCCTATATATGTCCGCGGCAGGCGTAAGTAGTTTTGTACTAAACCGCCTTCAGACATCCATGGCGTATGAGTGCGAAAAACACAAAGATGCCTATAGATGTCTGCTGCAGTCTGAGAGCCATGGCGACCGGGCGGGATGACGTTACCGACGTCATGGACGTCAGAGGGACTCCCGATCCACCCCTCAGCGCTGCTTGGCACTGATTGGCCAGGCTGCGCAAGGGGTCTGGAGGGGGGGGGGGGGGCGGCGCGGCGGGTAGTGGCGAATCGGCGGCGATCAGAAAATGCACGCAGCTAGCAAAGTGCTAGCTGCGTTCAGTAAAAAAAAATTGTGAAAATCGGCCCAGCGGGGCCGGAGAAATCCTTCTGCGCAAGTTACCCCGAGCTGAGCTCGGGATAACCGGCAAGGAGGTTAACAAGTACTGTTTCAACATTGTTATAGTATGTACCCTTTATTAAAGATGAGGCATGTTATAAAAGCCTTTTTGTGCATAACATCTTAAAGAGTAACTGTCGGGCATAAAATAAAAAATCAATTCTTTATTTTTATCTGGTAAACAAGTAACGAGGATGCTAACCAGGCAATCCAAAAGTTAAAATCACTATTACTTTTCTTGTTGATAAATTATCATTTCCCAGTTTACATGACTTATTTGGTACACAGAAAATTTGGTACACAAAAGAGAAGTTGCAGGGCATGCTGGGTTGCCATTTTTTGCTTCTCTACTTCCCCTCAGACTTAACTAATATTTCTCAGGCTGAAACAATGCACTTTCTATAGTGAAGGGCGGGCAAATCGGGCAGAGGAGACTAAGGGCGGATATTACATCACGACTGGTTTCAAAATAGCCACAGTAATTATGGAAACTGTCTAGAATAGAATTATCCACTTTTCCTTTATAAAATTCACAGGAATCATAACGTGGACAGTGCAATACATAGGTTATGTAAGTAGAGCAAGAATTTATCTACTTACATATTTGGTTTTTTTCCCCTAAGATAGTATGGCTGACAGATCCTCTTTAAAGGGATCTAAGCAGCTCCTGGCTTCAAATAGCTGAAAGGGCTGCCATGTTTCAGAAGCTCAAGCCCCTGCTACTTTTCCACTACCATTATCCAGGCTAGGTGTGAAATTCTTCAAGTGTAACTAATGTTTTCTGTTTGAAGTACAATGGGGGTTTGTTTGTGGTCAATTAAGTCTAGTGAGGTGATTTCTTATCTGCCGTCCATCATCTGTTGCTCTGCTTCCACAATCCTTTCATGGAAGGAAGAGGTGCCTATTTTAACCCTTAAATGTAAAAAGATGAGGTAAAATGAAAGGTTTTTTTTAATAATAAACCACATTTTTTAGAATGCACTTTTAATTTGCTATAGAGCTGCCCTGGGTGTTAAAAATGATGCTCGGTTCACTTTAAGTACTCCTTGCATACCTGCTGTATGAGAAGTATTCCATGATTGTGTATAAATGAATTGAAAACAGTCTTTTATGCTTATTTAAAAATAGTTACAATATTCAGCCTTGCTTTTATGTTGTTATGTAAAAACGTACTTTAATGGGATAATCTTTCAGCATCCCCAGAGGCCCATAGAACTAACCTCTGGCGTATGTGTGTTGCAAGACAATAAACTACCTAATAAAATATTTATATTTGCCCTTACAAGACAACTTTTTCAGTTGTATGGCTTTTATGTTCATTTAAAAATTGAAGAACTTGAAACATTATTTGTAAAACAAAAATATGTCCAGTTGAACCTTTCTTAATTTTGTTTTGGCAATATGATGACCTTAACCTTTACAAAAACAAACAGTTAACATTCCCAATCAGCTATGCATGGCACTACTACAAACAAATATAGTATTCTTTGAAAAAAAAAATCTTGCTCATCCATGTGCAGTGCACTATAGTATGCATGTCATATTTACACAATACATTTCCAGTGATTCATCTGCAAGTCATTCACTCCAGCAGACAGCTGCACCAAACTTGAAAAGTTTGCTACTTTGAAGCACCATGACTGCATTATTGGCAGCGGTAATTTTCTATGGATTTAGGTGGATACCACAAAGAATATCTAATACTTTTTGGAAAATCTTGCAACATGAAAACATGTCAGCTCCAGTATAATAAAAGCTGTGCATATTAGTAAATAAGCTAGAGTGTATGTGCTGATTTATGCTGCTTTGGAACTCTACACACCTTTTACCAGTTGTAAGTAAACGCTCAGCGCTTGCTATTAAATATTTGCAATCTCTGCCTATGGGAGCGTGGGCTGGTATTTTTGCAATGTAAACAGTGGCAGTAATAAGCCTATATTTTAAAATCCCGTGATACAGGTATACCGCATTGTTGATCATGGTCTTGTTTGAATTATCATAAGGCACATCTGAAGCAAAAAAAAAAAAAAAGTAAAAATTAGATACTTACCTCTGTAGTATGAAGCCTCAGGATAGAAGAAGGAAGCCACTGCACAAGTGGCAATCCACAAGCATGCCCAGAGCCCCAGCTGTTGTGCACAGCCAGACAGGAGTGTGAAATTACAGTGAGCACGGAACTGACAGAGCTCCCTGTTGCTAGGGAGTACTCCCATTGGCCTATTGCAAGCCAATGGGAGCCCTAGGCTTCTGACAGGGCTCTGAGCTATAGACGGTGCTTGTCCCCAATCCCAACAGCAGTGCCAGCAGCAGTAGAGGACACAAATGGTGGTGGCATCGACAGACCAGATGCACAAAGGTGGTGAGTGTGAACATCTCTCCGGACACAACGATGAGGCATAGCGCATCCCCTTAAAGCAGGGGTCTCAAACTCGCGGCCCGCGGGTCATTTGCAGCCCTCGATATAATATATTGTGGCCCTCGCCAGCAAAAGCTTCCTTATAGTTCGCTTCAGTGCTCCCAAGTAATCCGCCGCATCCCCGCCGCTAAAAGAGGGCTGCAGAGCCCCCAAATTGCCCGGGGGGAAATCCGCCGGCATTTCCTGGAAGGGGCAGAGCTTTCAGCTTCAGCTCTGCCCCTCCTGACGTCAATCGCCACACGGTTTGCCGCCTCTCCCCGCCCCTCTGTGAAGGAAGAGTGAGAGGCGGCGATGCGCTGCGATTGTGAAATTCCTTATGCGGCCCAGCCTCATCCTGACTTTGCCTCCTGCGGCCCCCCAGGTAAATTGAGTTTGAGACCCCTGCCTTAAAGTAAACCAGAGACTAAGAAATAGAACAAATCAATACTTACCTGGGGCTTCCTCCAGGCCCGTAAGCACATGTGAGTCCCTCGCCGTCCTCCTGCGGTCTGCCGTTCAGCCGCGATCAGCCCCGGTAACTGGCTCAGTCGCGTCACTCCAGGTCTACTGCGCATGCGCGGGAGGTCCATGCATGCACATAAAACTCAGACTGGACCCGACTGAGCCTGTTACCGGGGCTGATCGCGGCTGAACGTCAGACCACAGAAAGACGGCGAGGGACTCATGTGCTTATGGGGCTGGAGGAAGCCCCGTGTAAGTAGCAAATTGTAAGAAAAAGACACGTGCACCATCCATCCTGTACCAAAGTGGATTTTTGCAACACCGATAATAACATTATATCTGTGTCGAGATTTATCTAGCTTGAGTGAACCTCTTCCATCATGGGGACAGCTGTGGATGTGCACTAACACTAACAATGGGAATAAATATCTCCTAGACTGCTGATAGATAGATACATACATATGTCACCCCTTAAACATAAGGGAGACGACATGTATATAGCCCCATATAGAACGGAATATATGTAAAGGGAATACAAAATTTTGTACCTCTATAATGTTAAATGTGTGAATAACATTCAACATCACACATTCATATATCATACAGTCACCTCCCTTTATGGTAAAGCCAATGTTTCCCAACTCCAATGTAATGGGTATGACTTTCTCATGGACCTGCCCAGGGAACGGTGACACAAACATTACCTATTTGGGGAAAACAACAATACCAGCAGTGAGGGAGGACAATTTCTATGAAACAAAATGTTCCTGGTGACTAGCTCTTAATCCATTTACAGACTGCAAACTACAAACTAAATAGAATACTTAACATAATGACAACAGTTACCAACTCAAAAACCTATTTATCGATAGTTCTTCCGGAATAAATCACTTTTACCCTTCATGGATCTAGCATGCAAGATAATTCAATTTTGTCGTGGAGGCCTAGGGGACTCAGGGCCGTAGACTGTAAAATCAGCCAGGTTTCTCTTCTAAGTAGCATTTTATCCCTATCTCCACCCATTCTGGGAGCTTCCACCTTTTCTAAACTAGCAAACCTTAACCCAATACTTCCTTCCTGCATGAACTTCTCTCGTATGTGTTACAAAGCGGGTACAGCCTTTGCCAGATTTTATACACCCTATATGTTCTCCTATTCTTGTTTTCACTGGGCGAGCGGTCTGTCCTTTATAGAATCATCTACAAAGACAAAAAAGGACATAAACGTGGAAATCCATAGAAAGTATAAATTCGTTCTATTTCTTAGTCTCTGGTGCACTTGAAGATAGGCTGGGAATGCACCGTTGTGCATCTGGCATAGTTTGGACCAAGCCCAAGTTTATCTAATGCAAAAAATAGACAATGCAAAAACGATGTAAATAGTTGATTAATGAAAATGTACTGCCATATGCATTAAAAGAATGTAAAGCTGAACTAAGGCTTTAAGAAGACTCAGGCATGCCTGTGGGCCTGGACCATGAACTATTTCATCCTGCTTTCTGGTAACAGTAGCTACAGAAAAATACAATCAAGATTAAACTCAATTCAAACAGATTCTATACCAGTAATTTTGAAAAAAAAATGCTACCTTTGCATAATCCTTGTTTTTTAAATATGTTAACAGGTCTTGCACAGGTGCAGAAAAAGAAAACTCTGCAGCAATTTCCAAGTCCTGAAAAGACAAACAAAATGTACATAGGTTAGGTTAAAAACAAAACAGAATCAAAGGTAACAAAGATTAGGAAAATATTATGTTAAAGAGAACCCGAGGTGGGATTTTATTATGCTAGTGGGGCACAGAGGCTGGTTGTGCACACTAACACCAGCCTCTGTTGCCCCATGGTGGGCCTCCAAGACCCCCCTGCGCGCTGCTATACCCCCCGCAGTTGCCCCATGGTGTGCCTCCAAGACCCCCCTGCGCGCCGCTATACCCCCCGCAGTGCTGGCGACACGCAGCGTGTCGCCAGCACAATGTTTACCTAACTGTCTGTCAGCGCCGCTCCCCCGCCTCCTCCGTATCGGCGCTACCCGCCCACGTCACTTCCCTCCAATCAGCGGGTAGCGCCGATACGGAGGAGGCGGGGGAGCGGCGCTGACAGACAGCGCTTAGGTAAACCTTGTGCTGGCGACACGCTGCGTGTCGCCAGCACTGCGGGGGGTATAGCGGCACGCAGGGGGGTCTTGGAGGCACACCATGGGGCAACAGAGGCTGGTGTTAGTGTGCACAACCAGCCTCTGTGCCCAACTAGCATAATAAAATCCCACCTCGGGTTCTTTTTAAGAACTTCATGGAAAATAAATATCAATGCATATGTATAAGGCTTTAACAAAGGGTCCCAAGCCGATGTGGAAGTAATGTGATTTGAGTAGGGTTAGGTAGGGTAGGTAAAATATTATTTTCAAACTTTTTAAAACGTTTTATTATACTGTGTCTTATTTTTGTGCAAGTTTGTGTAGTCTTGGATCAGTTCTTATAATTAGATTAATTCAGTTCAGCACTTTGTACCTTTTTTAAGGCTTTACAAGAAAATTAGCTACTTGGCTTGCTGTGGTGCTGATACTTTGACAAATATTTTTTAAGTCCCTCACCCAGAATTAGTATGCAGATCAGGTGCTCTGACTTCAATGGGACTTTACTAGCCACATGCTAGTCACAGTCATATAAATCAAACTAAACAGCTCAAAGATCAGCATGTCAACCAAGTCACTAGCATTGTCAAAACTAAAATATGGCAGCCTCCTTATTCCTCTCACTACAGATTGCATATACATGTTCAAACAAGACCCAATACCTCAATAAGTGTGCAAAAGAAATCATTTAGCACTAAAAAGTCTTGCTAGAGCCTGACACAAGCCAAGACATATCTTGGTGATTTACTCTAGGCAGTCAACACAGGTAAAAACCATAATGGGTAATGAGATTTAAAAGTCATGAGTTTGCAACTTTGTATACTGCAGCCCTGTACGCCATACCATTTAGGGCCGGTTCACACGGACGTTTGGCGGCGCTTACCCGGCGGTTCTGTATAGCGGCACACGACCAACATCCCTGGAGAGCTTCAAGACAAGAGGAGCAATGCGCTGCTAGGACCCGGAGCAAGAGGGGGAAGATTGCGTCGGCAGGACCAGGTAATATCGCTTCCCTGCACACACTGTATAAAGTTTTCCCCATACCTTTGGAATATAAGACACACCCACTTCCCCCCTCTCCCCCCAAGTTTTGGAGGGAGAAAAAGTGTGTCTTATATTTCGAAAAATGCGGTACATGACAGAAGCCTCACAATATCAAGAACTGTAAAGGCCAATAAATGCAAGAAAAAGTGGTGAACAATAATTAAATGAAAAGTGACATACATTAACATACCAATTATTAGGTTTAGTGATTATAAGCAGACCAACTTCTGAAGACCACAATTTATGCAACGTTTTGGAATTACAGGTGTTGCATGACATAATGGCCTCAATTCATAAAGCATTACAGCATGCGGTAATGCTGAAAACAGCAGACTTTCCCGAGCATTTAGCAAAGTGTCAATTCATAAAGGCTGTTACCGCATGAAAAACTGAAATTACCGAGCAGTGAGGTAAATTACCGACTTGGCTGTAATTACCTCCAACACATGTCAGTAAATTGTCAGCAAATGTCAATTCATAAAGCCTTCAACAAGCGGCAAGCCAGATGATAATTACCAACACCTCTGATGAGGTCTTAACAAGTTACCGCCACCTCTGGTGAGGTCTTAACAATGCAAAGTGCAGGGAGCCGAAAGTCTGTGCAGGGAACCGAAGTCTCTGTGAGTCGTCTGTGCAGGGAGGCCAAAATCTGTGCGAGTCATCTGTGCAGGGAGCCAAAATCTGTGAGAGTCATTTGTGCAGGGAGCCGTAGTCTGTGTGAGTCATCAGTGCAGGGAGCCGAAGTCTCTGCAAGTCTGTGCAGGGAACCGTAATTACAGCTTGTAATTAAAGAGAGATATTGCCACACTTCTGCTGCACTGCTCAATGGGCTGCAGTAATTTACCGAACTTCAAAGGCAGCTGTGAGAATCTTTATGAATTAGCACACAAAGGTCTAAAATACCGAATGCGGTATTTTCCCTCCCAGATTTTTTTCTATCGCACTGCTTTTATGAATTGAGGCCAATGTTTAACAGCCCATAACACATATTCTCTTTCTTTCTTTGTGCAATAGACTTATGAGGAACCCCTAACACATATTGTAGAGAACAAAATATACTTGCCAAATTACAAGAAGTAGATGGTACAGAAAAAAACAAAACACAAAGAGATAGAATGTCAATTTTCAAAATGCAGAAGCTACCAGATTATAAAGTGTCATCCAAATAGTAGAAAGAAAAGTGAAATGGGATCACTTAGTGCTATATAGTTGCCACACTCTGAATAACTGTGTCTTGTTAAACAAGCTTGAAGTAAAAGGAATATGGTATGCAACCCTGCTAACAATTTAAAAAATGCTACAAGCCTGGTTGTTGTGCTTCTGTCTCTCAATACACTCTGAGTCACTGACCAAGAGCAAGCATTCTGACCTCACTCTGAAACCATTGGCTGTATACTGTAGGCAGGAGACTCACTAATTACTACAGAAAAGCCAGCATGACACAAGCAACCGCTGTTTATTTTCTAGGACCTGTGTGCATGAGCCATGGTACAAGCATACAACAACTATTATACCTGGATGCACTGTCTTCACACAGTAGTTTTGCTGTGTTCACACTGTGGTTGTAATGCATTTACAGTTATCTAAATGCACGAAAATGTACAAAAAATGGTCATCTTCATTTTCCCCTCACCAAAGCTACATTCAAACTTATTAATGTATTCACAAACAAGATCTCATGATCATGGTTTCCAATGCACATTTGTACTTAAAAAAATTTGTATGCATCATTACCCATAAAATACATTTTATATAGAAAAATATACACATTGTCTGAAAAGATACAGGCTTTTTTTTATACTGTAAACACAAGAATGCATGAATGCAACTAAGGCTATCAGTTTTAATCAAATTCCAGAATTTTCATTGGTCTACTATGAGCTAATGAGATTTCTCCCTGTTGATGAGGATTTCCATTGGTCTTTTGCAGCCCAATGGAGATCCCCATGCTTCTGCCGGCCGCCAGGCTGTATACAGGGAACAAGTAGCAGCATGACACTTAGCCCGGCGCAGATGTGTTATCCCCATAGGGTATCGCCTGCCTGGCATTATCGCGGACTGCACAGAAGTGCGGTCTGCTTACTGCAATGGATCCCGTGGATCAATTGCGGAGTGACAAGTGTGAACGGCTGCCATTTATAAAACCATTCATTCAGTTTAGTGGTGAGCAGAGAAAGGACAGAAAAAAGGCCATTCTCTGCTCAAGTGGGAACACCGCATAAAGGTTTTATGTTAGCCAATAAATAGCATGATCCTGATTTAAAACTTGCTGCATTCAGGTTAAGTTCACAGTAGGTAGTTGCAATGCAAATGTGCCGGACGCATATTAACCACTTGAGGACCTAGGGCTTTCTACCCCTTAAAGGACTTACGAGGCGAATTGCTTAAAAAATGTTATGTACCTCATTGCTAAAGCAGACCTCAGGGCAGACGAACAGCACCTTCCTTTTCACGATCAGGTGCTTTATCAGGCTAATCCAGGTTACATTGCAGCTCCCGACCCTCCACAGGGTCGCCCTAGCAGAATCGCCGCTTTAAAAATCCAACTCCTGCGCAGCTCGCATAGCCGTGGCCGCGCAGGATTACAGCCCCGCTCGTGTCCGCCCTCACTCCGTGCGCTCTACTATACGTCATGTGGGCGGCTCCACATGACCACCCACATGACGAACTACACTGCCAGCCAGCCGCGCCCCCTCAGCAGAGAATACAAGCGCTGAACGAGTGAGTACCTGCTCGTTCAGAGCTTGTATTCTCTGCTGAGGGGGCGCGGCTGGCTGGCAGTGTAGTTCGTCATGTGGGTGGTCATGTGGAGCCGCCCACATGACGTATAGTAGAGCGCACGGAGTGAGGGCAGACACGAGCGGGGCTGTAATCCTGCGCGGCCACGGCTATGCGAGCTGCGCAGGAGTTGGATTTTTAAAGCGGCGATTCTGCTAGGGCGACCCTGTGGAGGGTCGGGAGCTGCAATGTAACCTGGATTAGCCTGATAAAGCACCTGATCGTGAAAAGGAAGGTGCTGTTCGTCTGCCCTGAGGTCTGCTTTAGCAATGAGGTACATAACTTTTTTTAAGCATTTCGCCTCGTAAGTCCTTTAAGGACCGGCCACTTTTTTTCCATTCAGACCACTGCAGCTTTCACGGTTTATTGCTCGCTCATACAACCTACCACCTAAATGAATTTTGGCTCCTTTTCTTGTCACTAATAAAGCTTTCTTTTGGTGCTATTTGATTGCTCCGGCGATTTTTACTTTTTATTATATTCATCAAAAAAGACATGAATTTTGGCAAAAAAATGATTTTTTTTACTTTCTGTGCTGACATTTTTCAAATAAAGTAAAATTTCTGTATACATGCAGCGCGAAAAATGTGGACAAACATGTTTTTGATAAAAAAAAAAACCATTCAGTGTATATTTATTGGTTTGGGTAAAAGTTATAGCGTTTACAAACTATGGTGCAAAAAGTGAATTTTCCCATTTTCAAGCATCTCTGACTTTTCTGACCCCCTGTCATGTTTCATGAGGGGCTAGAATTCCAGGATAGTATAAATACCCCCCAAATGACCCCATTTTGGAAAGAAGACATCCCAAAGTATTCACTGAGAGGCATAGTGAGTTCATAGAAGATATTATTTTTTGTCACAAGTAAGCGGAAAATGACACTTTGTGAAAAAACACAATTAAAATCAATTTCCGCTAACTTTTGACAAAAAATAAAATCTTCTATGAACTCACCATACTCCTAACGGAATACCTTGGGGTGTCTTCTTTCTAAAATGGGGTCATTTGTGGGATTCCTATACTGCCCTGGCATTTTAGGGGCCCTAAACCGTGAGGAGTAGTCTTGAAACGAAATTTCTCAAAATGACCTGTGAAATCCTAAAGGTACTCATTGGACTTTGGGCCCCTTAGTGCAGTTAGGGTGCAAAAAAGTGCCACACATGTGGTATCGCCATACTCGGGAGAAGTAGTACAATGTGTTTTGGGGTGTATTTTTACACATACCCATGCTGGGTGGGAGAAATACCTCTGTAAATGGACAATTGTGTGTAAAAAAATCAAAAGATTGTCATTTACAGAGGTATTTCTCCCACCCAGCATGGGTATGTGTAAAAATACACCCCAAAACACATTGTACTACTTCTCCCGAGTACGGCGATACCACATGTGTGGCACTTTTTTGCACCCTAACTGCACTAAGGGGCCCAAAGTCCAATGAGTACCTTTAGGATTTCACAGGTCATTTTTGTTTCAAGACTACTCCTCACGGTTTAGGGCCCCTAAAATGCCAGGGCAGTATAGGAACCCCACTAATGACCCCATTTTAGAAAGAAGACACCCCAAGGTATTCCGTTAGGAGTATGGTGAGTTCATAGAAGTTTTTATTTTTTTGTCACAAGTTAGCGGAAATTGATTTTAATAGTTTTTTTTTCACAAAGTGTCATTTTCCGCTAACTTGTGACAAAAAATAAAATCTTCTATGAACCCACCATACTCCGTACGGAATACCTTTGGGTGTCTTCTTTCTAGAATGGGGTCATTTGTGGGGTTCCTATACTGCCCTGGCATTTTAGGGGCCCTAAACCGCGAGGAGTAGTCTTGAAACCAAATGTCGCAAAATGACCTGTGAAATCCTAAAGGTACTCATTGGACTTTGGGCCCCTTAGCGTACTTAGGGTGTAAAAAAGTGCCACACATGTGGTACCGCTGTACTCAGGAGAAGTAGTATAATGCGTTTTGGGGTGTATTTTTACACATACCCATGCTAAGTGGGAGAAATATCTCTGTAAATGACAATTGTTTGATTTTTTTACACACAATTGTCCATTTACATAAAAATTTCTCCCACCCAGCATGGGTATGTGTAAAAATACACCCCAAAACACATTATACTACTTTTCCTGAGTACGGCGGTACCACATGTGTGACACTTTTTTGCAGCCTAGGTGCGCTAAGGGGCCCAACGTCATATTCACAGGTCATTTTGAAGCATTGGTTTTCTAGACTACTCCTCGCGGTTTAGGGCCCCTAAAATGCCAGGGCAGTATAGGAACCCCACAAGTGACCCCATTTTAGAAAGAAGACACCCCAAGGTATTCCGTTAGGTGTATGGCGAGTTCATAGAAGATTTTATTTTTTGTCACAAGTTAGTGAAAAATGACACTTTGTGAAAAAAAACCAATAAAAATTAATTTCCGCTAACTTTTGACAAAAAATAAAATCTTCTATGAACTCGTCATACACCTAACAGAATACCTTGGGGTGTCTTTTTTTTCTAAAATGGGGTCACTTGTGGGGTTCCTATACCGCCCTGGCATTTTACAGGCCCAAAACCGTGAGTAGTCTGGAAACCAAATGTCTCAAAATGACTGTTCAGGGGTATAAGCATCTGCAAATTTTGATGACAGGTGGTCTATGAGGGGGCGAATTTTGTGGAACCGGTCATAAGCAGGGTGGCCTTTTAGATGACAGGTTGTATTGGGCCTGATCTGATGGATAGGAGTGCTAGGGGGGTGACAGGAGGTGATTGATGGGTGTCTCAGGGGGTGGTTAGAGGGGAAAATAGATGCAATCAATGCACTGGGGAGGTGATCGGAAGGGGGTCTGAGGGTTTGGCCGAGTGATCAGGAGCCCACACGGGGCAAATTGGGGCCTGATCTGATGGGTAGGTGTGCTAGGGGGTGACAGGAGGTGATTGATGGGTGTCTCAAGGTGTGATTAGAGGGGGGAATAGATGCAAGCAATGCACTGGCGAGGTGATCAGGGCTGGGGTCTGAGGGCATTCTGAGGGTGTGGGCGGGTGATTGAGTGCCCTAGGGGCAGATAGGGGTCTAATCTGATAGGTAGCAGTGACAGGGGGTGATTGATGGGTAATTAGTGGGTGTTTAGGGTAGAGAATAGATGGAAACACTGCGCTTGGGTGGTGATCTGATGTCGGATCTGCGGGCGATCTATTGGTGTGGGTGGGTGATCAGTTTGCCCGCAAGGGGCAGGTTAGGGGCTGATTGATGGGTGGCAGTGACAGCGGGTGATTGATGGGTGGCAGTGACAGGGGGTGATTGATGGGTGGCAGTGACAGGGGGTGATTGATGGGTGATTGATAGGTGATTGACAGGTAATCAGTGGGTTATTACAGGGGAGAACAGATGTAAATATTGCACTGGCGAATTGATAAGGGGGGGTCTGAGGGCAATCTGAGCGTGTAGGCGGGCGATTGGGTGCCCGCAAGGGGCAGATTAGGGTCTGATCTGATGGGTAACAGTGACAGGTGGTGATAGGGGGTGATTGATGGGTGATTGATGGGTAATTAGTGGGTGTTTAGAGGAGAGAATAGATGGAAACACTGCGCTTGGGTGGTGATCTGATGTCGGATCTGCGGGCGATCTATTGGTGTGGGTGGGTGATCAGTTTGCCCGCAAGGGGCAGGTTAGGGGCTGATTGTTGGGTGGCAGTGACAGGGGGTGATTGATGGGTGATAGGTGATTGGCAGGTGATTGACAGGTGATCAGTGGGTTATTACAGGGAAGGACAGATGTAAATATTGCACTGGCGAATTGATAAGGGGGGGTCTGAGGGCAATCTGAGCGTGTAGGCGGGTGATTGGGTGCCCGCAAGGGGCAGATTAGGGTCTGATCTGATAGGTAACAGTGACAGGTGGTGATAGGGAGTGATTGATGGGTGATTGATGGGTAATTAGTGGGTGTTTAGAGGAGAGAATAGATGTAAACGCTGCGCTTGGGTGGTGATCTGATGTCGGATCTGCGGGCGATCTATTGGTGTGGGTGGGTGATCAGATTGCCCGCAAGGGGCAGGTTAGGGGCTGATTGTTGGGTGGCAGTGACAGGGGTTGATTGATGGGTGATAGGTGATTGGCAGGTGATTGACAGGTGATCAGTGGGTTATTACAGGGAAGGACAGATGTAATTAATGCACTGGCGAATTGATAAGGGGGGGGGGGGTCTGAGGGCAATCTGAGCGTGTGGGCGGGTGATTGGGTGCCCGCAAGGGGCAGATTAGGGTCTGATCTGATAGGTAACAGTGACAGGTGGTGATAGGGGGTGATTGATGGGTAATTAGTGGGTGTTTAGAGAAGATAACAGATGTAAACGATACATTTGGGAGGTAATCTGACGGCGGGTTTGCGGGCGATCTAATGGTGTGGGTGGGTGATCAGATTGCCCGCAAGGGGCAGGTTAGGGGCTGATTGATGGGTGGCAGTGACAGGGGGTGACAGGGGGTGATTGATGGGTGATAGGTGATTGGCAGGTGATTGACAGGTGATCAGTGGGTTATTACAGGGAAGAACAGATGTAATTAATGCACTGGTGAATTGATAAGGGGGGGTCAGAGGGCAATCTGAGCGTGTGGGCGGGTGATTGGGTGCCCGCAAGGGGCAGATTAGGGTCTGATCTGATAGGTAAAAGTGACAGGTGGTGATAGGGGGTGATTGATGGGTGATTGATGGGTAATTAGTGGGTGTTTAGAGGAGAGAATAGATGTAAACAATGGATTTGGGAGGTGATCTGATGTCGGATCTGTGGGCGATCTATTGGTGTGGGGGGGTGATCAGATTGCCCGCAAGGGGCAGGTTAGGGGCTGATTGATGGGTGGCAGTGACAGGGGGTGATTGACGGGTGATTGACAGGTGATCAGGGGGATAGATGCATACAGTAAACAGGGGGGGGTGGTCTGGGGGGGGGGTCTGGGGAGAATCTGAGGGGTGGGGGGTGATCAGGAGGGGGCAGGGAGCAGGGGGGGGGGATAAAAAAAAAATAGCGTTGACAGATAGTGACAGGGAGTGATTGATGGGTGATTAGGGGGGTGATTGGGTGCAAACAGGGGTCTGGGGGGTGGGCAGGGGGGGGGGTCTGATGGGTGCTGTGGGCGATCTGGGGCAGGGGGGGGGGAGAAATCAGTGTGCTTGGGTGCAGACTAGGGTGGCTGCAGCCTGCCCTGGTGGTCCCTCGGACACTGGGACCACCAGGGCAGGAGGCAGCCTGTATAATACACTTTGTAAACATTACAAAGTGTATTATACACTTTGTATGCGGCGATCGCGGGGTTAACATCCCGCCGGCGCTTCCGTATAGCCGGCGGGATGTTGCGGCGAGCGAGCGGTGACAGGCGCCGGCGGAGGATCGCGTCACGGATGACGCGATCGCTCCGCCCATGCCCTTAAATGGACCGCCGCCTCTGTGGGTGAGCCGGTCCTTAAGGGCTCCACTTCCCGGCCGCCTCTGTGCGTTAGGCGGTCGGGAAGTGGTTAACACAGGAAGTCACATTGCAATAGTAAGTCTACGTAATGTTCAGAGCACATCTGTGCAATCCAACAGACTACAGTATCCCAACACAGTGCATGCACGTGTGCGTCAACAGTGGCAGTTAAACTTTTCACTGACTGTATGCTTTATTATTTATTAAGATTTAGCATTTATATAGCGTTAACATCTTCTGCAGCACTTTGAAGAGTATATAGTTGTGTCACTAACTTTCCCTCAGAGCTCACATTCTAGTCCCTTCCATAGGCAAATGTCCACAATAGTCTAGAGCCAATTCAGGGGGAAGCAAATTAACTTACTGGTATCTGTAGGTTTCTGAGATGTGGGAGGAAACTGGAGTGCCCGGAGGGAACCCACGCAGATATGGGGAGAACATGCAGAGACGGGGAAAACATACAAACCCTGTGCAGATAGTGCCTTGGCTGGGATTTAAACCGGAGACGCAGCGCTGCAAGGCGAGAGTGCTAACCACTACGCCATCGTGCTTCACTGTATGCAACACAACAGTCACAAAATATGCAATGTGACTTTTGCAGGGTTTTTACATGGAACGCAGTAGAGCTCCCACTGTGAACTTAGCCTAAAGTGGACTTATAACAGACATGAAACTTGCCCCCATTGATCTTGATCTAAAAATTGCTGCTTCACAGGTTGTGTACTACTTTGCCGCATTTACTTTCTCTAAATCACTGACCCAGAACAAGTGTGAAGATCAAGTGGTCAGACTTCACAGAGCCAACCTGGGCATACATTAGTAGTATACTTGTTGCAGAAGCGTGGCTGAACTTGCTGAAGCCAGGAGATCAGTGCGATATTCAGATAATTAGCATTTAAAAAAAAAAAAAAAAAACAGAACAACAATGGCAGCTTGCATAATATCTCAGTAAAAGGTCACATTTAAGACCACTGTAAAGTATTGCCTACATAAAATTAGATACATCAAAAGAACTACAGTGTTACAGATGCCATATATCTAGAAAGCAAGCTTTACTTTAAGACTTTAGGTAACAATGCACACCATTCCTTTATCCTGGTGTAGTCTCCCTATAACTTAGCTGGGCAATTGGTTTCCTTAATTCCCTTAAAATCAGAATGATTAGCCATTATTTTTCATGCACTCACTGGTGCTTTGTAGGTGAAACTTATGACCGCACATTCCCCTTCTGACAAAATTGAGAATGTGGAGCAATGGACGTTAGTACTGGAATTCTTGGTGCTTTTCACAATTAACGCAAGCACTGCACAGACAAGCAACTAACCAGAGAATGACTGGACTAGATGTAGGCATCCTTCACACCAGTCATATACGTCCCCATTTTCTGCAAATGCCTGCAGCTACGGATTTGCAAGGAACCACCAATGTGTGAAGTTTTCTATTGGAAACCACTGAACCATTCCCACCAGCGTGCCTATATTTCTTCTCAAACGTTAATATACTGCGGCACACATTTTTATGAGAAAATGTTTGGTTTAAGTCCCATGACTGGTAACCCGCTGAAAAATGCAAATGCGTGAGAAAGTACATAAAAAAAAACGTATTTTTCTATATGATTTTCCTCAGAATGAGATCTCTCTAAATTCATCTCCAGAGATCTGCACGCCTCTCCTGTGGGGAAATTGCTGCCATCAGGAAGCATAAAACGTTTGTGGGCCCCATACAAAATATTTTTTCAGGATCTCTCTTGGGTCTCCTTTTCATTCAAACTAGAATTTGTGGCATTCCCCCCCTTGGGCTCGACGCTGGAGAACTACCTGTCCTTCCCAAATGGCAGGCTTGACTGGAGATTTTGTAAGTGACCCAGCAACGCGAGCTGCAGTCATTAAAGCTGCGTGTGATTACATGGTTAGGCTTTAAGATGCTTACCTGTGTCTTAACAGATCATAATTATTGCTGTGGAGACATTTGTCTGATTTCATATGCATGCAGATTCCACACAAAAAATACTTTAATAAATCCAAGGCAGCCTGAATATATTTAAAATGCACCTGCAGACGGGTGTGTATGTACACACATCCAACTTTGATTTGCCAATTTTACCCTTTCCATGCAGTATGAGGGCCAACAGACTGAATAGATTGTGTAGGTAAGCTCTCATACTACATTAAAGTGGTAAAATTGGCCAATCAACATTGGATGTGTGTACGCACCCTAAAACATGGGATCACAGAAGAGCTTATTTTCTAACTTTTCATTCATCCCCATTATGTTTCCATTCACCTTAGTTTTTGTTAAATATATTTTTATATCTAGAGGAAATTTGAACAGTAGGCAGCCAGCTGGTAAATAGGACACAGCATAGACCACAATGTGAATAGTGGCGGACAGTGTATAATTTGGGTGCCTAAGGAGCTGGAGTTTGTAGAGGTGCATGGAGTTCACCTACTATGTATCCGAAGTCCATTAAACGGTGAAGATATCTGCCATGGTTCACGAAGTTTGGCTACATGGTAGCTGCACTCCAAAGAGTAACAAACGGGGCTGAAGGGATTGAGAAAGTGATGCACATAGTTCAGCCACTATGTAGTCATATTTCAGAGATGGACCGGGGTAAATTACAGGGTGCACAGGGTTCGGCTACTATGTAGCTGAAACCCACACCCGCTGTGGTGTTGAGAGCTGGTGCGTGGGGCAGTAGGCATGTGTGAAAGGTAGGTTAGTTAAAGCAATAGTAGAATACCGGTGAAATCACAGATGTTCCACTACTGGCGTTATCTGGCATCCAATAGTAGAATATTGGTACCATTACCGATATTCTCCTAGCATCTTTATCTGGTGCACAAGTTTGAGGAGTGCCTTTTTTTGAGGTTATGCGTCTCAAGGTGTCATCAACATCCATTTTTCTTTTTGAAAAGCCACATTGCAACACTCTTGCACATCTACTATTGTCTTCTAATTTCTCTACAAGCAGTGGGTTGCCTCCCACTCGTCCTCCATCATCCCTGCCAATATTGTGATATATAGGCTGGTTGCCAAAAACATTGATGGTATTCTAGCAGCATGGAAAAAAAAAAGGACAAAGTTTTAAATCAAGCAAACATACCTTCCTTAACATCTTAGCAAAACCAAGAGCTTTGGATGCTCTTTCTCTGGCTTCATGAAAGAGTTCCTTCAGTGCTCGACTGGTTTCAATGACTGATCTCCTGTGAACAATGAAGTGTCATAACAGTTATTAAGTTTATTAGCAAGCATCCCAGCAAATCACACATAAAAAGCTATTACCGCCAAAGAATATTCAAATGTAACCCTCTAACAACATTAACAATATAAGAGTGTAAAAAAAATCTCATATGCAGGTTATGGTGTATCTGTTTCAGGTAAAAATTTACTGTTTCTCAACTAATCATAAAAGGAACCGGAGGCAAGAAGCAGATGATTGATTTTTTAACTAATAATTCAAAATGTAAACAGTGCTAAAAGCAGAATAACTATTTATTCAAAAATTCAACAACATGAATATTAAAATATGGACTGTGTCCCAGGAGTTAACACACCACACAGACAACCAATCTCAACACACATTATACAGTCTTTTCATATGCAGCCACATTGACTCCAATTTCCAAGAAAATCCCTTAAAAAGCTGAGCTGTCCTGTTTCCAGATAATATACAGTGGCTTGCAAAAGTATTCGGCCCCCTTGAAGTTTTCCACATTTTGTCACAATACTGCCACAAACATGAATCAATTTTATTGGAATTCCACGTGAAAGACCAATACAAAGTGGTGTACATGTGAGAAGTGGAACGAAAATCATACATGATTCCACACATTTTTTTTACAAATCAATAACTGCAAAGTGGGGTGTGCATAATTATTCAGCCCCCTGAGTCAATACTTTGTAGAACCACCTTTTGCTGCAATTACAGCTGCCAGTCTTTTAGGGTATGTCTCTACCAGCTTTGCACATCTAGAGACTGAAATCCTTGCCCATTCTTCTTTGCAAAAAAGCTCCAGCTCAGTCAGTCAGATTAGATGGACAGCATTTGTGAACAGCAGTTTTCAGATCTTGCCACAGATTCTCGATTGGATTTAGATCTGGACTTTGACTGGGCCATTCTAACACATAGATATGTTTTGTTTTAAACCATTCCATTGTTGCCCTGGCTTTATGCTTAGGGTCGTTGTCCTGCTGGAAGGTGAACCTCTGCCCCAGTCTCAAGTCTTTTGCAGACTCCAAGAAGTTTTCTTCCAAGATTGCCCTGTATTTGGCTCCATCCATCTTCCCATCAACTCTGACCAGCTTCCCTGTCCCTGCTGAAGACAAGCACCACCAAAGCATGATGCTGCCACCACCATATTTGACAGTGGGGATGGTGTGTTCAGAGTGACGTGCAGTGTTAGTTTTCCGCCACACATAGCGCTTTGCATTTTGGCCAAAAAGTTCCATTTTGGTCTCATCTGATCAGAGCACCTTCTTCCACATGTTTGCAGTGTCCCCCACATGGCTTGTGGCAAACTGCAAACGGAACTTCTTATGCTTTTCTGTAACAATGGCTTTCTTCTTGCCTCTCTTCCATAAAGGCCAACTTTATGCAGTGCACGACTAATAGTTGTCCTATGGACAGATTCCCCCACCTGAGCTGTAGATCTCTGCAGCTCGTCTAGAGTCACCATAGGCCTCTTGACTGCATTTCTGATCAGCGCTCTCCTTGTTCGGCCTGTGAGTTTAGGTGGACGGACTTGTCTTGGTAGGTTTACAGTTGTGCCATACTCCTTCCATTTCTGAATGATCGCTTGAACAGTGCTCCGTGGGATGTTCAAGGCTTTGGAAATCTTTTTGCAGCCTAAGCCTGCTTTAAATTTGTCAATAACTTTATCCCTGACCTGTCTGGTGTGTTCTTTGGACTTCATGGTGTTGTTGCTCCTAATATTCTCTTAGACAACCTCTGAGGCCGTCACAGAGCAGCTGTATTTGTACTGACATTAGATTACACACAGGTGCACTCTATTTAGTCATTAGCACTCATCAGGCAATGTCTATGGGCAACTGACTGCACTCAGACCAAAGGGGGCTGAATAATTATGCACACCCCACTTTGCAGTTATTGATTTGTAAAAAATGTTTGGAATCATGTAGGATTTTCGTTCCACTTCTCAAGTGTACACCACTTTGTATTGGTCTTTCACGTGGAATTCCAATAAAATTGTTTCATGTTTGTGGCAGTAATGTGACAAAATGTGAAAAACTTCAAGGGGGCCGAATACTTTTGCAAGCCACTGTATAGTTCCTCAAGGGTTAAAACAGAAAAAAAAAACTCCAGGATGACCCTTCGGTAATTCAGCGATCCTCAATTTCTCACAATTTTAAGATGTTGCAACTCACGTTTTAGCTGGTTTAAAGTGAACAGTGGCAGAGTCTTTCCAAGGAGTGGACCAAACATCAGCTGCTCACCCCCTCTTCGGTTTCCACTCTATTGTGTCCAGGCAGGCTGTTCCATTAACATTAATCCGCTCGCTGCCTCCCGCTGCAGGCTTCTCCCTGCAGCATACATCACTTTCGTCTGTCAGACACAGAGAATCGCTCGGCGCGCATCTGTTCAGCTGGTCTCAGCTAGCTGTTACAATTCGGTGACGTCACCTGAAGATCTCTGGCTAGCCTAGTCCTGGACCTTTTGAAGATTATTATAATTCTTCAGTTTATGAACCTCTACGCGTTACAGCCGATAAACGTCGGCCCTCATCAGGAGGATTTATCAATATTATTATGCTGTGTTAACTCCTGGAAATGTTCATGTTGTTGACTTTTTGAATAAATAGTTATTTTGCTTTTAGCGCGGGATACATTTTGAATTATTTGTTGACAGTGTGCTTTAAGGGTTGGAGGGATCTATTTTGTAACACGCAGCTTATATTATAGAGATCACCCAGCGCTAGTTGAGTCATAGGTTTACATATTGATTTCTTTTTAAATGATACCAGTTGCCCGGCAGCCCTGTTGATCTATTTGGCTGAAGTAGCATCTGAATAAAACCAGAAACAAGCATGCAGCTAAGATTTTGACAAAAAGGTCAGACACCTGATCTGCTGCATGCTTGTTTAGGGTGTATGGATAAAATTATTAGACCAGCAGGATAGCCAGACAAGTGGTATTGCTTAGGAGGAAATAAATATTACAGCCTCCATATCCCTCTTGCTTTGGGTTCCCTTTAAGTTCACATGATGTATGACCATCTCAACATTTGTGCTCAACTACCTATATGAACTACAGAAGACTTCTCTTATTTGAACCGTGAAGAACTCTTGGAATTGTGATTAAATTCTACAGTACCATACTTAAAGGACAACTATCAAAGTTAACTAAATTTCTAAATGCCACATATATTTCCAGTAATTACTAGCAAATAGCAATACAAAGGCTTTTTTCATCTTTTCATGTTTTATGTGAAGAAAATATGACATTTATAGAGAACGGTTCTCACTGTGGACATTACTATGGAGGACTGTGTCCAGAACATCCAGCATACAGAAACAAACTTCCCTGGCTGTAATACTGTGACTGGAATCTGTTCAAAATTATAGAAAGAAATATAGCTTCAAATAGGTGTGTAAATAATCATCAGCTGCAGCTATGTGTGTTTCTGAGTCTCTCTCCCTCTCTGCCTAGAAGTCTAAAGTAAATAGTTTACAGCCAGGAATAGCTCAATCTGAATGGGGGTATCCAAGTTTATACTGGTTGAACTCGATGGACGTATGTCTTTTTTCAACCAAAATAACTATGTAACTATGTAAGTAAGGAAAAAGTACAGGTCCTTGTTTTCAGATCCTTCTCCAGATCTAAATATCTCTCAGCTGTTCTACATGAACTGCAAGAAAGCAGTGTGTGTGTGTGTGTGTGTGTGTGTGTGTGTGTGTGTGTGTGTGTGTGTGTGTGTGTGTGTGTGTGTGTGTGTGTGTGTGTGTGTGTGTGTGTGTGTGTGTGTGTGTGTGTGTGTGTGTGTGTGTGTGTGTGTGTGTGTGTAACAAACAGTAAATCATTCCTCTGAATAGTGATAAGAAAGAAGTGGATCCTAGCTACATGGTTTAGCTCAAGCCTATAGCCCGATGCCAACACAAATTGTTACAAACAGCTGGTAAGCAAGGCATTTTTTTCACACAGGCTGTGATGAGAGAATTCTGAAAAGCTTTCTTTTGTTGGTGGCTAAAAGCTCTTTATGTATGTGGGGTTTACAGAAGAACAGTTTTGTTGATAGTTTCTCTTTAATAAGTCCATCCAACAGAATATAACTAATTTCTAGATGGAAAGAAAAACAAACCAATTCTTCTGTAAAGGATGGACTCCACCCAAGTGGTGCAATCAGGTTATATTGTATGAATAAATACTATTCAATTCATCAGTGCTGCAATATACTGTTCTAAAAATGCTGCGTCATAACACAACAAAAATAAATATTTTACCACCATGATTGTAAGAACATGTTTTAAGAAGCTAATATTTTCTGAAGGCAGCATTGCTGTGATAAAGGATAAATTATAAAATGTAATATTCAGTTCAATAAGGAAACTATACTTTGAGTTTTTCTATCACTTTTAAAAATAAATTTCTGCTTGCTATTAGTTAACTGAAGACAATTCAGGACCTTTAAAGCACATCTTATCTGATAACAGTACACAAAAATAGGAAGACTAGAGACGTTTTGTAAATCCATTAGGAATCCGATGAGAAGCAGCAGAAATTAGTATTTCTAAAATAGGAAATAAGACCAAGTAATGCAACAAATACCTGAATGAAATCATTTCAAAACATCCACTGTGAATAAATACAATAGTTGTCCTCGCCATAGAAACTAGCTCTTTGTCGGCCTATTAAATGAACTGCATTACATAAGAAATTGTCTTTCAGCCAAGGTTACCTTATTTCATCAGAAACAATGCTATCATCAGGGCTGGCCCAAAATTCATCACAGCTGTGCTGCAGGCCTGAGTCCAGAAAATTTCCAGTGGATTTCAGCAGCATTCCTGCTATATCGCTGGAACACAAGACTCAGAATTACATTTTGCTCATACAACATTAAAACACTCATTAAAACACCAGGTAATCTGTTGTGTTTATTCAAATATGTCAAGCAATAATGAAGACTATTTTGTAAAGAGAGGGAAATGCTCCAACCAACATTCATCATAATTAAAGACAATTAAATAGTTAAAAAAATTATGCACAGCTCAGAGTGGTCTAAAACAAAAGGGCAAAAGACCCAAAAAAAAGTAAACTCCAGTCTGAAATTAAAAACACTCAATGAGTCGTGCCAATTAGAAATATGAAAACCATTTTTTTATACCTAATAAAACATGTTATAAACAACCATTTTAAAACCCCTGAAAAGAAGCAGTATAAAACACGGTCTAGTGGAACACAGCACCCATAGTCCAGCCAAGTTAGGATATAGGGTAATAACTGAGAATAAAGCACAGGCCTAGAAACCAATGTCACAGTGGCAGCTACAGTATATAAATACACAATTTCCAGCATGCAGGATTGCATCTTTGCCAAGATCGTGGTGTCCAATCAGAACATCCACAGTAGTAATTCCTTCAGTGTAGAAAAATAGTGGAATCCACATGCAGAAGTACATAAATGCAGGATAACTGGTGCTAAACAGTCCTGTGATATGGTAACAAAGCTTCATGAGTTGTCCCTTAGTGTAATGATGCTCAATCGCAGCATCTATGATCAAAGTATAATGACTTTAAACCACATCTAATGACCTAATAGCATTAGGAAACCAGATGTCCAATCGTAACATCTTCACCTTTAGATAAATGATGGCACCGAAAAAGGGGGTGTACTGGCGTGGATACCCACAAAATGTCCAGACTGAATTGTATTGAATTGTACCAGGGAACCTAATATATTGGATGTGAAGCCCTAAATCACCAGGGAAGCCTTAAAAGGGAACCTTAACTGGTGGGGGGGAAAAAATTCACTTACCTGGGGGCTGTTCTAAAAAATGCTGCGTCAGAACACAACAAAAATAAATATTTTACCACCATGATTGTCGTAAAGAGCCGTAAAGCGCGTCATGCGGACGCGCTTTATGGCTCTTTACGACGGGGAATGCGGAAGAAGAGGACGCTTTGCCCGAGGACTACTGGCAGTCGTCCGAAAACGAAACTTAGCCACGGAGGGAGACCGGAGGGCACCGAAGGACCGGCGCGGGCACAGGACGGCTGCAGGAGGCTCGGGAAAGCCCCCAGGTAAGTGAATTTTTTTCCCCCCACCAGTTAAGGTTCCCTTTAAGTAGAGGGAGGAGGAAAGCACTAGCCCCCAGGGAGCGGTTTTGGGGAGTGTGATCAATAAATAGCAAGGACCTGTATAGGTGAGCGAGGGTGTTCACTAGACACAAGGTAACTGTATAGGAGAGAAAGGTGGCGAATAGATATGTAAACTGTATAGGAGAGGATAGACCACTAAACACTAGGGAACTGTATAGGGGATGGAGGAGGAAAACTAGACACCAGTGTAATTTATGGGTGGAGGGGGCGACATAAGACACTGGGAAACTTTACTAGGAAAGGAGGTGGCCACTAGACATAGGATGGCCCACGACTTGGTCCCAGAGTTCAGTTTTGGCCTATTTTGTATTTGAGTTTGACACCCATGTCCTAGACCAGCCCTGTCCAACTGGCGGCCCGCGGGCCGCATCCGGCCTGCCAGGCCTCCTGTTGCGGCCCGCTCCTCTCCCCCGAGATGCAGGCATGGCGTGCGCTATGGGCGCCATTCCTGCTCTCTCTTGTGTGGCCTCTCCTGTGTCCCCGCTGCCTCACAGCTCAGCTCAGACCTCACAGATCGCGGCGTCAGGAGGCAGACAGAGCGTGCTGCGCGCGCATAACACGTAATACAAAAGTACGTCACATGCGGAAGGGAAATCAATCACTTCCGCATGTGACGTATGCGCGCGCTCTACTTGTTTCAGTCGCCGCGATCTGTGAGGTCTGAGCTGTGAGGCAGCGGGGCACAGGAGCGAGGTAATGGACGCAGACTGGGGGGGGGGGGGGGCACCTGTCACTTATTGGGGGCACCTGTCACTATCTAACTGGGGGTGGGGGGCACCTGTCACTCTAACTGGGGGGAACCTGTCACTCTAACTGGGGGGGGCACCTGTCACTATAACTGGGGGGGGGCACCTGTCACTCTAACTGGGGGGGGCACCTGTCACTCTAACTGGGGGGGCACCTGTCACTATAACTGGGGGGGGGGACCTGTCACTATAACTGGGGAGAACCTGTCACTCTAACTGGGGGGGGCACCTGTCACTCTAACTGGGGGGAACCTGTCACTATAACTGGGGGGGGCACCTGTCACTCTAACTGGGGGGGCACCTGTCACTCTAACTGGGGGGGCACCTGTCACTCTAACTGGGGGGGCACCTGTCACTCTAACTGGGGGGGCACCTGTCACTATAACTGGGGGGGCACCTGTCACTATAACTGGGGGGGGGCACCTGTCACTCTAACTGGGGGGGCACCTGTCACTCTAACTGGGGGGAACCTGTCACTATAACTGGGGGGGCACCTGTCACTCTAACTGGGGGGCACCTGTCACTCTAACTGGGGGGGGCACCTGTCACTATAACTGGGGGGAACCTGTCACTATAACTGGGGGGGAACCTGTCACTCTAACTGGGGGGGGAACCTGTCACTCTAACTGGGGGGGGGGCACCTGTCACTATCTAACTGGGGGGGCACCTGTCACTATCTAACTGGGGGGGGGCACCTGTCACTAACTGGGGGGGCACCTGTCACTATCTAACTGGGGGGGCACCTGTCACTATCTAACTGGGGGGGCACCTGTCACTATCTAACTGGGCGGGCACCTGTCACTAACTGGGGGGACACCTGTCACTAACTGGGGGGACACCTGTCACTATCTAACTGGGGGGACACCTGTCACTATCTAGCTGGGGGGACACCTGTCACTATCTAACTGGGGGGACACCTGTTACTACCTCATCCGGCCACACCACAGCATCACCGCCAGCCCGGCCACAGCAGCACCGCAAGGCCTTTCAGCCCACACATCATCACCAATCTGGCCGAAAACACTATTGCCAGGCACAGCAGCCAGTAGAGGAGAATACAGAAGCCAGGTAAGAGGTGTCTACCATATTAAAGGGGCATTCTGCCTATTTATGTGAAATGCTCTCTATTTATGTGCCTCATGACTGCTGAATTTGTCTTGTTGGGGGCCTCATTTGTTGGGGGCATCACGATTGCTGATTTTGTCTTGTTGGGAGCCTCATGATTTGTTGGGGGCCTCATGATTGCTGAATTTGTCTTGTTGGGGGCCTCATGATTGCTGAATGTGCCTTGTTGGGGGCCTCATGATTGCTGAATTTGTCTTGTTGGGGGCCTCATGATTGCTGAATTTGTCTTGTTGGGGGTCACATGATTGCGAACTGCGAGACTATGGAAAAGCTGAATCATCATCATGAGACAATAGCATTAAACCTTTTTTAGC